>NC_138077.1:94691753-95960086 GCF_964212035.1 Myotis nattereri | reverse complement strand
AAAAAAACCTCCATAAGTCTATCAGCTGATTTTTCATGAGAAACTCTACAGGCCAGAAGGGAATAGCATGAAGTATTCAAGATAATGAAAATCAAGGTTTAAAAACCAAAATTACTATATCTAGCAAGGCTTTCATTCAAAATAGATTGAGAAATAAAGATCTTCCTAGACAAAAAAAAAAAAAAAAAAAAAAGGCTAAAGGAGTTTATCACCACCAAACCAGCACTGTAAGTAATGTTAAAGGGACTGCTATAAAGAGAAGAAATATAGAGAGAAACATTGGCATAAATAATAAAAATATCAATAAATAAGTACCTACCAATAATAACCATAAATGCAAAAGGATTAAACACTCAAATCAAAAGACATAGGGTAGCTGAATGGATACAAAAACATGACCCAAATATATGCTATCTACAAGAGACCCATCACAGAATAAAAGGCTCCTACATGATGAGAATAAAGGTATGGAAAAAAATTTTCCATGCAAATGGAAATGAAAAAAAAAGCTGGAGTAGCAATATTCATATCTGACAAAATAGACTTCAAATTGAAGGCAATGAAAGTCACTAAATAATACTACAAACAATCCAACTACAAAGAACCTAAATAGATTTTCAATTTAGGCATACCAATGGCCAACAGACATGAAAAAAAATGCTCAAAGTGACTGATCATCAGATAGATGCAAATTAAGATGATAATGAGGTATCATCTCACACCTGTCAGAATGGTTACCACCAACAAATCAACAAATGACAAGTGTTGGCAAGGATATGGAGAAAAGGAAACCCTAGCACAATGCTGGTGAGAATGCAGGCTGGTGCAGCCATTATGGAAAGCAGTATTGAGTTTTCTCAAAAAATTAAATACAGAACTGCCATTTGACCCAGTGATTCCCGCCACTAGGAAAGTATACTAAGAAACTTGAAACACCAATCAGAAAGAATGTATGCACCCCTACGTTTATAGCAGCACAATTTACAATAGCTAAGATCTAGAAACAGCCCAAGTGCCCATTAGTAGATGAGTGGATAAAAAGGCTGTGGTATATTTACACCATGGACAACTATGCAGCTGTAAAAAAGAAGGACCTCTTACTCTTTGAGACAGCATGGAGAGAAATAGAGAGCATTATGTAAACAAAATAAGTCAGTCAGAGAATGAGAAGTATCACATGATCTCACTTGTATGTGGAATCTAATGAATAATATAAATTGATGAACAAAATAGATCCAAAGATATAGAAGCATGGAACAGACTATGGAATCTCAGAGGTAAGTTGGGGGAAACATGTATGCATATATGCATAACCCATGGATGCAGACATCAGGCTGGTGGAGGCCTGGGTGGGGGACAGTGGTGGGCTAGAAGGGATCAATTGGGGAAAAAAGGGGACATATGTAATACTTTCAACAAAAAAAAGATTTTAAAAGTATATTTTTATTATTTCTAATTAAATTCTTAGAAAATGCAAAATATCAATTGTTAGCACAAATTATATAATGCATTTGCTGATTAATTGTGTGAGTAAAATTGTAAGAAGTTATCAAAATTATATTAAATAAGCATGAAAATATTTAATATTAAAGATTAATGACTACATAAATAGCACAATTATATTACTAATACTATTTTTTATTTATATTTGTTTTCACTTTAATTATAAAGGTTATTTTAAAAATTAACATTTATCATTTTTATTAATTCACTTAATTTTGCTTTAGTATTTTATGAGATTGAATCTCAACTATACTGGTCTTTATTATAGTTAATCTAAACCAGCGGTTCTCAACCTGTGGGTCGCGACCCCTTTGGGGGTCAAACGACCCTTTCACAGGGGTCGCCTAAGACCATCAAAAAACACATATATAATTACATATTGTTTTTGTGATTAATCACTATGCTTTAATTATGTTCAATTTGTGACAATGAAAATACATCCTGCATATCAGATATTTACATTATGATTCATAACAGTAGCAAAATTAGAGTTATGAAGTAGCAACGAAAATAATTTTATGGTTGGGGGTCACCACAACATGAGGAACTGTATTAAAGGGTCGTGGAATGAGGAAGGTTGAGAACCACTGATCTAAACAGTTTTGTTTATAATAGTCATTATATTATTTTTGAATTCTGGCATCATACATTGTCTTCCCTATGGATGTTGTAGGTTTTTATTTCCATGCAAGTTAACATAATGCATAGGCAAAACTAAATTATTAGTAAATCTATCTCAATATACTATATGTTTTAACTGAATAGATAATCCACTTTAATCATAAATAAATTAGGATTTGATTAATGACCCTGAAGTTTTAAATGAAAAACATTGTAGAATTAATAAATATGTTTCTCAGCTGCATGGAAAAATGGACTTTATTCAAGATGTGGCTGCTGGGATACAGCAATTTAAAACTCCAGAAGAATATAGTTTTTTGGAAACTCAACTATAAATTCTCAAAGCAAAACCCATAATATTTTAATTAGCTTTTATTGTGTTTAATACAGTAATAAAAGTCAGAAGGAACTTTAATATAAGCTCTTTGTCATTCCCCCCAGCATCCTAATACAACCAATAACTTGAATTATTTATAAAATTTATTATGCAAGGCATGGCACTCTATGCGTAGACATTATTTTATGTAAATTTAATATATTATAACCAACAGTGGGATATAAAAATGCTTTCCATTATTTTTCATAAAAAGAGAAAAATTTTCTTTAGAGTTATGATTTCTTTTCTCTAGTTGTCTTCTGAAGATTTCATATCTGTAATTGGGTAAGCCAACTTTTTATATTGTAATAATTTTATTATTTTTCTTAATAATTTTATTAGATTTTAGTTTTTAATTTTATCTTCTGATTTTCTTCATCTTGTGGTCATTCTATATATTTCAGTCACCCCATCTCTTTATTGTTGTCAATTTTTTAGTCTCATTTTATTTTACTTATTTTAATTTTAAAAAATATATATTTTTATTGATTTCAGAGAGGAAGGGAGAGGGAGAGATAGAAACATTAATGATGAGAGAGAATCATTGATCAGCTGCTTCCTGCATGCCCCACACTAGGGTCTGAGCCCACTACCTGGACATGTGCTCTGACCAGAAATCAAACCTTGACCTCCTAGTTCATAGGTCAGTGCTCAACCATTTAGTCATTCAGGCTGGGCTCTTTAGTCTCATTTTAGTTTCACATACTTATTTCATACTAGAGGCCCGGTGCTCAAATTTGTGTATGGGTGAGGTCTAGTCGGCCTGCCCTGATCATGGCCAATCGGCTGGCCAGCAGGGAGGAGGGGACCTCAGAAATTGGCTGGCCATCCCCCCCCACCAATTGGGGTGGCAGGGGCCAATCGGGGGTAGGCTGCCCCGGGGAGGGGCTGCGGGTGGGTGGCCAGCTGGCCCACCCCTGATTAGGGTGGGCGGCGCTGATGTGGGGGAAGGGCTGGCTGCGGGGAGGGGCTGTGGGCAGTTGTTGGGCCAGCCCCAGCCCCGGTCAAACTCCTGGTCGAGAAAACAATTTGCATATTAGCCATTTATTATATAGGATGTTTTCATTTGCTGTTGCTGACATTTTTGCCAGTATTGTTCCTTTCCTGTATTCTTAAGTCTCTCAGTAACATATACTTACTTATGTTCTGCTAAAGCAATAATAACAATGAACCTAACAGATATCATGAAAAGTATTTTTATTTTTTTTTTTTGTTAATCATCACCCTAGTATATTTTTTCATTGATTTTTAGAGAGAGTGAGAGGGCGGGGGAGAGACAGAGAGAAACATTGATGTGAGCAAGACACATCAATTGGTTCCCTCCCACAGGTACCCCAACCAGGACCAGACAAGGTACATGCTCTTGACCAGAATCAAACCCCGGACACTTCATTCAGTCTGAGGGCTGACGCTCTATCCACTGAGCCAGACAGGCTAGGGCGAAAAGTAATTTTAAAATAAATTCCTTCAAGATTAACTTGTCATGTATATTTATATATAGCATTAGTCAAGGCTTCACTTGGTTATTGGACTCTGTCAAAATCTCCCAAATTTTAAGGTAAGAGTGGCTTGATACCATTTTATCCTGATAAAGGACAATCCTTAGTAAATCCAAGGCATCTAAACATAAAATTTTCTTGGAGGCTTTCTACCAATATACATTAATGAGAGGTAGTTCATTTAATCCAAGCTAATCCTACAAAAAGATTTTAGTTTTTCATTTTTTTTATTATATGGTTTTTATTTATTGTTTTTTAGAGAGGAATAGCGATATAGAAACATAATAAGAAAAACATTATCGATTGGCTGCCTCCTAAACACCCCCAACAGGGAATAGAACCCAAAACCCAGGCATGTGCCCTGACCACAAATGGAACTGGTGGCCTCTTGGTTCCTGGGTTGATGCTCAACTGCTGAGCTACACCAGCTGGGCCAGTTTTACATTTGTTGAACTGAAAGGTACAGGACTAATGAAATAATTTATGTAAAATGTGAAATAGATTGGCATAGTTCGTGCTCAATAAATGTTTCTATCTCCAAATCAATTTTCTTAATTAATAAAGAAAAACAGCCAGTCACTCATTCTCACCAAGTATTCACAGCTATTTACTTTAGAGGAAACTACCCAGGACAAAATTAATTCTCAAAGATCATATATACAAATGTGTTTCATTCTCCACCCCCCACCCCCACCCCAGAGTCAAATATTTCATTTGCTATTGAATAATTAGAACACAAAAAGCTGTAGAAATGTAAATTCCACTAATTGTGGCAGCCATGGAGGTGTGCCACTCAGAAATTCTGTTAAGAAAAAACTTGGCAGAGGATGGGAAGTGGTGCTCAGTTGGTTGAAGTGCCATCTGGCCGTCTGCACACCAAACGGTGGTGGGTTTGATTCCCGTCAGGGCACATACCCAGATTGCAGGTTCGGTCCCAGGTCAGGGTGCTTTTGGAGGTGCGGATTTCTCTCTCTTCCTCTTTCTAAAGTCAATGAAACACATATACTCAGGTGGGAATTAAAAATAAGAGAGAGAGAACTTGCTGTGAGAAGTAGAATTGCATCTTCTGGTTTCACTGAAGTATTCATGCCAATGCCACACTTTCTCCTGGCCACTCCTAGTGAACTAGTGAGCAGAGCTGCGGCAGGATTATGAACAATTTCTGTGTCTTGAGAACAGGTAATCATTGCTCTGCCTTGGCCAAGACTTTCTCACAACTGCACTGGAGGTTCCTGCTACCCATCCTTCTTCCTACCTCACTCCTTTCAGAGTCAGCTATGCAAAGGGGTCTGAAGGCTCTTCCTACCTATCCCCACTTCTTTTTTAGCATTAACAGCCATTTCCCTCAACTCATTTTTTTTCCAATTTTTATTTAAGAGTTTAAAGAATATATTTGAACCACATAAACAAATGAAAAGGTATTACATAAGAAAAAATAATGTAACAATTTATGTAAATACCTAACATATGATAAGCATGCTCTTACATCTAAAACAAAAAGGTATTTTTTTGTTCTTCTAATTCTGCCTTGGAATCTGCTTCCCAGATGACTCAAACTGACAGGCACACTACTGATTTGAGATTTTTATCTGATCCTTATTCCTTACTAAAAAATGTTCCCTCCCTAATAATGCCAAAGCTGGTTCACCAGAAATAAAATTATCTACATAAAGCCCAGACGGAATGACTCAATGATTGAGCATTGACCTATGAACCAGGAGGTCACAGTTTGATTCCTAGGCAGGGCACATGCCCAGGTTGTGGGCTTGATCCCCAGTGTGGGGCACGCAGGAGGGAGGCAGCCGATCAATGATTCTCTCACATCAATGATGTTTCTCTCTCTCCCTCTCCCTTCCTCTATGAAATAAATAAAAATATATTTAAAAAACTTATATACATAAAGAATATTGTATTATTACATTGTATTATTTAAATTCCCATGCCACTAAGTGAGGATGTAATGTCACCATATTTACCATGGAATGAGACCTCCACTGTTTTATTTTTCCAAATGAAAAGGACATCTCCACATTCTCTAATATAATGATGATTAATTTGAAAAATATGGTTAGAATCATCAAAGAGATGACTTCAGAAGTAAATTTTATAAAATCATAGATTCTTTAAATCTATCCCTTTTTATCTGGAATTTTTTTTGATAATACAGTATATATCACAATATAATTTTATGTAACATAGAAAGTGTAATGTTTTTGAAGAACTCTATGGCACCTTCAAAATTATGCTGTATAGGTCCTTCATTTTATATAAAAACAAACTAAGATTCTGAAAAATTAAAGTAACCATATTGTCAGAAATGGAATTAAAATCCCCATCTCTTGAAAGCATCTTTTCATCAAAAGTGTAGTACTTGTGATATTGCTTTGATCAGAACACCAGTTGAAAGGGTTATACGTGAAGTTACCTCTTCAATCATTTCTCAATTAGACCTACAAATACTATACTGTCTCAGATCAAAAAAATACTGAAAAGTTACATACAAGTAAATCCACATGCATTAGAATTTCAGATAAAGGAAACTGGGATTAATGATTTGCTGGTTATTGCAAACCTCGAGATTTCCATGCCTAATGCTATGAAGGAATATTAATGGATGCAAAATGCCCTGCTTTACATCAAAAAGGACTTCTTTTCATGTTCTAAGAATATGCCAGGGCCAAGTATTAGATCTGATTTAAGTACTAAAGTACAATTTCCTTTCATCACTATTTAAAATTATAGTGTCATTACTCTAATTCAGTTGTTAAAAATATCATTTAAACATTATTTTCTTGAAGGCATAATACAGTGTTTTGTTTTTTTAAACAAATTGCTGGTAAAATCATGAGATTAACAACATTTTATTTGATTAATATCCACTCATACCATAATACTTTGTTTTTTCCAAGTTTATGCTAATACACACTAATCTTTTAATCCTATAGAAAGCTACAAGTGTGAATTGGGTGGAGGAAGAAAATCCTGTGTACTAAATATATGTTAATGCCAGAAGATAGAAAATAAGCGCACTGTTCTATATGTAAATGTTATGAGGGCATGAAGAAAAACTTGTTGCTAAAATCTGCTTCAAAAGAGGATTTTGATTAATGATGAGAAAACATGGATTGTGGTCTCTGGGGATGTTCAGAAGCATCCTCAATGGTAACCTCAAACGCAAAGCCTATGAAGTAGATGTTGTCATGGGGAATAAAAATGGGGGAGTGGCGACAAGAGGAAAGAAAGGCCATACCCTCTTAGAATAATAAATAGAATGCAAAGTGCCCTTATAGAAATAAGAAAATAGGAAAACACATATTCATTACTAGGAAATTCATAGAGTGATTGAATCATGGCAAAAAATAAAAAACAATTAAAAGAGAGAATAAAGGTTAAAAGCTGTAAGAAGCAAGCATAGTAGACAATTTTATGCACGTGAACACAATTTAATATAGCTCCATAAAAATATTAACTAGAAATATTGATCAGAATATTTATTCTTAGAACTCATTCTAATCTATGAATCTCCAGATTACAACTTTCAAAACATTCATTATGAGTTTTCCAAAATTTAAATTACTTTATATTTTTTGTTCTAAAAGAACCTCATTTTAAGATTATCAAATATTAAAACATATAAAACAAAAAAGTAAAAGTAATTTTAAGACACACTATTTATCTGTAAATATTGTTAACACATTAGAGAAAACCTTTCAGACATCACTCTATGTTACACAGACACAGAAGCAGATGATTATACAAAAATGGAACAGGATGTGTGCTACTTTGGAAATCTTTATGGCTAAAATATACTCCATGAGATCCTTCTTGTCTGTACATATTTGTCCCTTTTATACAAAGTGTTACATTTTAGTAATCACTTACCATGTTCCAGGCATATAGCAATGTAAACAACAGACACATAACAGATGCTAATGATGCCGTTGTAATAACCTGGTTATTATTTAACAGGAAAGGAGGAAAGGGAAAGTAGATAATATACACTTGCCATTATACAGCTTTGCCAAAGCGCTGCGTTTAACACTCTCCAAGTCTGTTCCTGGTGATCCCTGCGGGAAGGACTAGACAAAGGCAGTTTAGACACATTTCCAGGAAGGTCAGAGTGATGTGGGAGGTTCTGCCCATCAGTCACACTTGGGAGTGAGTCAGTGGCCAGAATAGGTGTGGCCAGTGCAAGCCAGGAAACCTGAACATTTAAACTTCCAAAGGAAGGAGCCAGGATTTCTTGGTTTTTACTCTCTCTCTGGCACACAGGGTTACTGGCCCTCCTGGGGCAGGGAGATGCACTCCCCTATGCATCCTATGAGACACCCACAATAAACTAATGGACTTCAATTGGCTTGGATACTGAACTACACCTGGCTGCAGCATGGAACAGAAGCTCTGGACACTGGCCTTGCTTTTAGCTCTGCTGGAACCCCAGCTGAGACTCTTCCCTGACTGGCTCAAGTGGTAGGGACTTTGGAACCTGAGGAATGTTACTTCATGCAAATAAAACCTTTTCCACATCTCATTCTCCAGTGGAGGCTGCTGAAAGTGCTTATTTCAGCAGTACCCCAGATACCCCAAGAACCTCGACCTGTTCTCATGAGCGCCAGGGAAGTTTGATTTCCCAGTAACACGAATAGCAGTTGGTTGTTATTATTATTATACCTCTTAACGTTAACAATATTCTGGAATCATTACCTCTGTTTTGGAAACAGAAACTTATCTCAGTTTATAAAATTTTTTCAAGGTTACACAGTTACAATTTTTCCTTGTCTAATGACATCAAATATTCTTAACATAAAATTAACGAATGCAGAGTATTTATCCCAAACTTATTTAGTGAATTCTCTACTTAAGAAGTGTTTATTTATATAATGTTTCATCACTACAAATAAAGATTGAATTTTTGCATTTAAATTTTTTATCTATTCAGAATAAACGCTTTATATATTTTCATGTGTGTGATCATTGTCTATTTTTATTATTCTATTATGCGGTTTCTATTTACTATTTTCAACACATTTCTATTGGGTTATTGGCCTTTTTATTGATTTATAAGAACATATATTGTAGACACTCTAGTGTAACAGATGAGTAAGTTGTTTTTCTTGATGCATCACATTATTTGCAACATTTTAAACTTTAGTATGGGAATATCGAAAGGAGTTTTTAGGGGTGACATAGGCAGGCTTAGGAAATTTTAGAAAATTAAGGAGTCCATGGAAAAAGCACAGGGCTACAGAGCTGCAAAAGGTTACATGTCCATAAGACAAGGGAGCTGGGAGTGGCAGAAGTTACATTTCCATAAGACAAGGGAGCTGGGAGTGGCAGAAGTTACATTTCCATAAGACAAGGGAGCTGGAAACAGCAGAAGGTCTATATTTACAAAATAAAGAAGGAGGAAGAAAGCCCAAAGGGAACAGGGAAACAATAAGGGAGCAGGGGAGGAGAGCCTCACACATTCCAACTGAGGTTTGACCTTTGAGCTCAGGAGTTGCTGTAGTGACCAAATCAAGGGGGAATAGTGACCAATCAGAGAGAATATTGAGGCACAAATATCTGCAGCCTTTATAAACTGTAGGAAAAAGGGACTCAGCTGGACTCTTCCCCCTCCCTACATGGGAGTCTGTACTTGTTCTTCAATAAATTTCCACCTTTGCTATACCATCTTCCATCCGTGGTTTCTTTCTTCAAATCCATTGGACAAAGAACCCAGGAAATTATCCTGCCCAGGGGAACACCGCACATTCCAGTCCAACTAACCCATTTCAATCCTATCTAATAATAGACAAACATGGTAATTAATCATACCTCTGCTATGCTTCCCATTGGCTAATCAGGGTGATATGCAAATTAACTGCCAACAAAGATGACGGCTGGCAGCCACACAGCTGAAGCAAACATGAGGCTTGTTTGCTCCAGTGATGGAGGAAGCCAAGGTTCCCCGCCTGCCGCGGCCCAGCTCTGAGCTCCAGATGCAACAATGTTGCAATTATAGAAGCTAAACAAACCCCAGATACCCGCTTTCAGCCAGCCGGCCTTGGAGCTGGAGCCACAACAAAGTTTCAATTACAGAAGGTAAATAAATCCCAGAATAAAAAGAAAAATAAAAGAAAAAAAGGAGAGACTGGGAGCTTCAGTTGCAGGCTTGGCCCACCTAAAAACAGTCCTCAGCCCCTCATCCAGACTGGCCAGGCACCCCAGTGAAGACCCCCACCCTGAAGGGGGTGTGGGCAGCCTGAAAACAGCCATCAGCCCCTCACCCAGGCTGACCAGGCACCCAAGCGGGACCCCCACCCTGATCTGGGACACCATTCAGGGCAAACCAGCTGTCCCCCACCCATGTACCAGGCCTCTATCTTATATAGTAAAAGGGTAATATGCAAATTGACCCTAACAGTAGAAAGACTGGGAATGACTGGTCGCTATGACACACACTGACCACCAGGGGGCAGACGCTCAATGCAGGAGCTGCCCTCTGGTGGTCAGTGAGCTCCCACATGGAGGAGTTCTGCTCAGCCACAAGCCAGGCTGACGGCTGCCAGTACAGCGGTGGTGGTGGGAGCCTCTCCTGCCTCCTCAGCAGCACTAAGGATGTTCGACTGCAGCTTAGGTCTGCTCCCTGCTGGCAAGTGGACATCCCCTGAGGGCTGCCAGGCTGCCAGAGGGATGTCTGACTGCCAGCTTTGGCCCAATCACCGAGGAAGCAGGCCTAAGCCAGCAGATGGTCATCCCCTGAGGGGTCCCAGACTGTGTGAGGGCACAGGCCAGGCTGAGGGAACCCCCTGAGTGCACAAATTTTTGTGCACTGGGACTCTACTATGTATATATTTATTTTGTTCAAATATTATCAAATGTGTAAAACATGATCCATTATTTCTTCAGAAGGACAGTCTTTAATTTGGAAACATTTGTGTATTACCTACTAATTTTTTAGGGGCTTAATTTTTAATTTCAATTTCACTCTGAATACAGTAATTCTTCATATAATTTTAAAATTTTGAAATTAGTGGTGGCCTGCTTAAAGAATCAGCAAGTTATTAATTTTGACAACTGTTCTGGGTACACTTAAAAATAATATTTGCTCTGATATTGTTGAGCACCAGGACTGCAACACTAAGTTCTAAGAGACCAGCATGAAAAAAAAGCAAAGAAAATTGTGAATAACCAAAGCCTAACCAAAGTGGTATGGCAATAACTAAGAAAATGTGGGGTCTCTGTAGATATGTAAATAAATTGTACTAAGAATGAGGGTGGAATTATCTGTGTCACATGCTGTTTACAGGAGAGTGAAATGACTTGAATTTGTCATAGAGTCTTTGGTAAGCATAAGCTTTTAGAAGGTGGTAAAGAAATCATCTGAGTGGCTCTAATACAGAATGGAGAAGGAACTTTGAAAAAGAGATGTCTATATTTAATTCCTTTATGACTATAAGAAGGAAGATTCATATTTCTTTTATTTTATTGCTTCCTCCCAGAGTCTGAATTCTCAAGGAATCTAGAAAATTCTTCCTTTAGACATATAACTTCTATAAAGTCTTAGTTCTGTTATCATAATTAGCTAGTGATTCATATTAATAATGGGAAGAAGAGCAAAGAGAAGGCCAGGCATTATGAGCATGGTCATCTGGGCAGCTTCATCAGGAAGCCACAGCTTCACACCCGCCCCAAGAAATCCAAGCATTGTCCCTCCAAGGGAATTAATACTACTCCCTTCCCGCCTCCTGGATTTTGGGGGAAGGGAGTGGCATGGAGGGAGATAGGCACATGTGCAGTGAGGTCAGGGTGACTTAGGAAAGGTGTCTGCCTGTCAGTCTAACTTGGAAAAATTGTCTGGGCGGGGTGGGGGGGAGCCACTGCAAATCGGTAAATTCTTCCAGTTGTAATCCCCAGACAAAAATGTATCTCTTGCTTTTCTCTTGCATGCTTTTGCTCTGTGACCTGCATTTGCCATGCTCCTCTACAGTTATGTGGCCTTATGCATCTGCATGGCTCAGGGCCTTCAGATCCCACATACAATGGGGTATAGCTGGGAACACGAGCTAAGCTAGCCAGATCCTAGACTGGAATGGACTTTAATATGAAGTGGAAACTCTGGATAGTGGTGTTAATTCTAGCCCTACGGAAGACAAGATTGGACTTTTTCCATAGCTTGCCTCAGGCAATTCTCTCCCCAGAAGCATTCCAAGAATTCACTTCTACCAGTAACAGAGAGCACCCTGCTGACAACAGTTCTAGATTAAATTGAATTAAGTGCATCAGAGATGAATTTATTATAATTATTCTTTTACTTCCAAGTGGTCATTATTACTACTACAGTAATCTAAATGAGCCTTCTATAACAACATAGAATACCTTCCCTTTAACCTTCAAACAAATACATCAGAGAGCACTTTTTTAAAATTTTTCCTTTGATAATTACTTATTGATTATTTGGAAATCACACATTTTTTTTCTGAGGAAATTATATTATTAAATTACTTCCACAGAATACTATCCAACCTCAGAAATGACCTATTAACAGAAAACAATGCAACAATAACAAGAAAACAAGAAAAAGAACAAAACAAAGCCCTTGGCCATGTGGTCATTTCCAGAGCCCTTAGCCATGTGGTCATTTCCAGAGCCCTTAGCCATGCTGCATGTAAGAGCATTCTATCAATATGGTGCTCACAGCACATTTTTCCAGCCATGGAAGTTCTTGTGTCTGTATCTTTTATTTGGGGTACTTTAACTTATGAAATAACTGTAAATAAATAGGTAGTAAGATTTTTCCCATAGAAGGGAGACCACAGGTGACCATTTTTTCCAGGAAACTACACAGAACATAAGCAAGGTCACTCATTAAAAACATCATTCTTTCACAAATGTTGTGTATTTATACCTTGTTCTAACATACTGTTTTTATTTGAAATTCAACTATTTTTATTTTAATTTAAACAGTTATCATTTTGTAATTTGAAGTAGAGGATACAGCCAGTTTTATAATCACAAAGGCCTTTAGTAAGTTTCACACTATTTTGGAAGTATTTTAAAGAATCCTTCCACACACACAAATCTTCCCAACTCTGTGCTATATGCTATTAGCAAAATTATTTTTAAAAGTTCATTCCATGTGGTTGAGGATTTTTTTTCTGTTAACCTGTGTCATTTTAAATTTTATTTTGCATGGACAGTGCAGTGTGTCATTAATCTCTTAGCACTAAAGAGTCACCTGTAAGTTTTGCCATCTGTAAAATGGGATAACAATTAAATTTGTTCTCATATGATTGATATTAAAGATTAAATGAGTTAATTTACTTCTAGAAAGGTGCCTGGTATAAAATGTGTTCAGTATATGTTAGTTATTATCTTACCATATATTATATTTGTTGAAGCCTCAATATTTCACAATACATACATGGGGAAATATATATGATTGACTCATCCTACATAATAAAGAGGTAATATGCAAATTGACCACCACACCCTCACACAAGATGGCCACCGCATGATGGCTGGCAGGGGAGGGGAGTTGTGGGTGACCAGGTCTGCAGGGGAGGGCAGTTGGGAGGGACCAGGCCAGCAGGGGAGGGCAGTTGGGGCAATCTGGCCGGCAGGGGAGCAGTTAGGCATTGATCAGGCTGGCAGGGGAGTATTTAGGGGGTGATCAGGCTGGCAGGTGAGTGGTTGGGAGCCAGCAGTCCCAGATTGTGAGAGGGATGTCCGGCTACTGGCAGTCAGACATCCCCCAAGGGGTCCTAGATTGGAGAGGGTGCAGGCTGGGCTGAGGGACGCACCACCCCAGTGCACAAATTTCGTGCACTGGGACTTAGTTTATAATATATTCCAATGGTTCATTATACATTCCATTTATTTTCACATACAACAAAACAAGTCTGGATATGAATACTTGGCTATGTTCTATTTTGCTTTAGAGAATAGGCATAAGAAAGCTTTAATTTCTTTTATTTTTTATTTTGAGAATACTTTTATTAAAGCTGGGGACAGTGAAGCAAGGAAGGGCTTAGGACAGAAGAAGCAACAAGAGAGAGCCTGGTGGGGATGCTTTGGCCTACTGGGAAGTCCAGAGAAGAAGGCGCCTCGGATACATGTTCAGGGGGTTAGCCAAGGACCAGCTGCTGCTGCCCATTGCCCAGTGGTGGCAAGTCTCATGGGGATCCTCAGAGATTAGGAAATGGACACCTGAGAGGGAAGAAAGGTGTGGGTTTGCTCCTGGGGGAAAGAATGCCAAAAAGCTTTGATTTCAGTATCAATAATTTAAAATACCCAAACTACTGAGAAATAACTTAAAACTTCTCAGTTTTTAATTCTGCATATCAAATATATGTTTGTAGATTGGGAATTCCTTTAAAATATTATATATTTATATATATATATATATATTTACTTTTTGAATCTATATTTATTTGTTATTGATTTCAAGAGTTTGACTTTATAAGAACTTAATAAAAATTACTTATTGTGAATATTTTGCATGCATTACTCTGAGTGCATGCAGTAAATGTTCAACTATGTAATTAAATATGCTAACATACTAATTATCTGTTCTAATTATGATACATAATTAGTATAAATGCAAATAATTTTATACTTACATGAAACATCCATGTGATAATAAAAATATATTACATTATTATTGAGGGTAAAAATGGAGAGTTTTATAGTGAAAAGAATCAAATTTAGAGGAAATATACATTGCTCTCACAGTATGCCCTGTAATTCTCTTCTCTATAAATTAGCAGCTGTTTGTTTAACTAACTTAATTCTTACTGTTGTTTTTAAGAGTTACAAATGAAAGAAAGATGAATATTAGGTCAAAATATTGGATTAAGTAATTTAAGTGACTGTCTGAATCACCCATAATAATTAGTTCTCTAATGGAAAGGTAAATTTCCTAATGTCAACAGTGCCTAATAGGAGCTGTAATGTAATTGATTTTAGAAACACTTAGATGAACCATTTTAAAATTAAAATAATTATCTTTGATAGATGTTTCCACATATCTAAATGATTTCTCCACAGCTAAGAGTAAGTCAATGCATTTATTTATTTATTTAGAACTCTCTTATAATAGAATATGACCCTGCTTACTGTCAGTTTTTTGTGGGTAATGTGCTGTGATTTGTTTTTGAATGCTCACAATAGGAAATTGGTAAAAGCAGCTTTAAATTTTCACTAAGGTAAAATTATGAAGGCTATTTCACATAGTTCTAATCACATAATTATAAAGTTATTATAAATATACACATATATAAATATATATGTTGCATAATTGAATAATTTAATTTATTCATGAATAAATTAAACCATATAGAAATAATTCTTGGGACCTAGCTGGTTTCACTCAGTGGATAGAGCAGTGGCCTGTGGATTGAAGGTTCCCAGGTTTGATTCCAGTAAAGAGCACGTGCCAGAGTTGTGGGACATGCAGCAGGCAGTGATCAATGATTCTCTCTCATCATTGATGTTTCTATCTCTCTCTCCCTCTCAATTCCTGTCTGAAATTAAAAAAAAAAAAAATTTAAAGAAATAACTCTTATTCATATTCATGTGCTCACTCCTGTGTTAGTGCAGCCTTAGAACTGTTTCCTAAGGAAAAAGTACAGGGCGAAGTAAAACGACCTTAGATCAAGTCATCCTGAATGGCCTATTCAATGTTTTCAATAAGATATCAACCCCAGTTCCTGGAAGTCATACAGTAATGATACAGTTGTCATTAACCTAGTTATTAATAAGAGGAAAGGAGCAAGGAGAAGGCCAAATATTATAGGCATGTAATTTGGGCAGCTTCACCAGGGAGCTAAAGCTTTACACTCCGCAGGGAGACACAGTTCTATACCCCTACAGATTGCTGGGGGAAGGGGCTGGACAGTGGGGGTGGACTTAAATGCATGCCCAGTAAAGTTGGGGCAACATAGGAAAGTTATTTGTCTGTCAGTTACACCTGGGAACAGTTCATTGGTGTGGCTAGACTTGAGATATTTAACTCCTTAAACAAAGGGGTTTGTTCTCTTGCTTCCTCTCGCTTCTCCTGGTTGGCTCCTGGCTTGCAGGGCTCTGGGTTCTGCCTCCTGCATTCTTCCACATGGCCTGCCTGCCATGTCGATCCCACCCAAAATGGACTAAGGACTAGTCCAGTGGTTCTCAACCTTGGCTGCATATTAGAATCACCTGGGGATCTTTTTAAAATCCTGATTTCTGGGCCTTATCCTCCGGAAATTCTGTTTCTTTGTTACTAATGTTGTGGCCCCACCCCATAACAAAAAAAAAAAACACACCAGAATTTCCTAATGCTGAACTTGCCCCAGCTGCAACATGGAACAGAAATTTTGGACAATGGCTTTGCTTTTAGCTCTAAAGCTAAAGCCCCAATTACACTTCTTCTAGGATGAAACTAAGGGAAATGGGACTTAGGAAACCCAGGGATGTAATTCCACAGAGACAGAAATCACTCATCCTCCCATAGGAGTCTCAAACAATTATTTTTCTCGAGATATTGCAAGGAATCCAGGCCAGCACTCAGTGGGAAAGATGATACCCCACTTCCACTGATAACAATATGACTCTGCCCTTAACTGACAATACAGAATGTTGATACAACAAATGTTTATCAGAAAAGTATAACCCTTTGATAAAGTACATCGAACATATCTGTATAAGTACCGCGCGCTAACCGATTGCGCCACTGGAGCTCCTCGAACATGTATGAATATTTATTGAGAATTGCCCAAAGGAAATTAAGTCCATAGCATTCTGTAGGTAGTCTACATATAATCAAATCCTCAGAAAACAACATATTTAAATAATACCAAGTCAGCCTGTCATGGAATCGCCTGGATTAAATGGTATGCTTGTTTTCTGCTTGTGACATTGACCTTTATTTTGAGGTTATAAAAACTGTTTATCTCAACCTGGGAATGCCAAAGAAGCATCCTTAGGAAAAATTTCCTGTCAGTTTGCATAAATTGCCATTGTACAAACAATCCTAGGTGAGTATTGGGTCCAGGAGTCTAAAGAAAGTTATTGATATTAAAATATTTTCTAGATTTAGAAAAAAACCTCACTCTAAATATAAAGTCCTCTAAACACTACAGAAGGGATCTGAGTAGAATCCAAATATAAACAAAATGGGATCATTTTTAATAATTGTAATATAAGCAAGGAGATATAACACATGAAATATTAATCCATATTTAAATATAGGGAGTTCAATCTTCCTACTGTCTTTCTCTTTGAAATTTAGTTTTTTTTCTTTTTTTTTGCATTTTAAGTTGAATACACCACATTGAATTTTCCTGCATTGCTTGCTCATTTTAATATCAATGATTTTGTTTTCATTTAATATTGAGGTTTGTAAACTATCCACAGAAGGCTGCTGAGAATATATACATGGTATCTATTAATGACTTAGTCTTAAATACAAACAGAAAGTTATTTTCTCTCATTTAAAAAAAAATTCAATGTGCCATGAAATTTGAAATATTTTGCTTTATATTTTGTTTTTCAGTATTTCAAAGTGCAGGTCACACTCTTGAAATGTTGTTTGCCATGTCGTTGTAAAACAAATATGTTGCAGAGGCTGTAGGATTCAGAAAGCCTTCAGATATGCAAAACAGCAGTAATACTGTGCGATTGTTAGGACTTCTCAATTTAGTAGAGTTAATGTTATGAGTGTTCTTCTGACATATTATTAGTTCACAGCATCAAGATATTTCCCCCAAAGTAGTTCAGAATCTGTGTGTTTTATGAAAATAGTAATCACCAGTAACCTTTCTATAGTTTATAATCATAAAAAAGTACTTTTACTAATTTTATAGGTTTAAAAATAAGATCAGGCACCAGCTTATGTTAATATTATATCACAAATATTTTATCATTTATTTCACCCTTAAGCATGGCACAAGAAAATGAAATATGTTGAACTTTGAATAGTGAACACTACCAAAAATTTGCTTGTTTTTATTGAAGAATCTTGGCTTTTCCTAATAATGTAAATTCATAATCATGCTATTTAAAAATAATAAATATCCAAGAATCTTTTTTAAAAAATGAATAATGTACAGTTAGAACAGTTCAGGCAGTTCTAAGCACTTTGCATATTAACTCATCTGAAATTGACAATATCACTATAGATTCTATTCTTATCATCTGCATTTTTACAGATGAAAAAACTGAGGAAAAGGAGGAAAATTAATTTTAGTCAAAGTCATACATCAGTAGGTGGAAGGAGGAGGTACTAGATACAAAACCGAGACTATGAGAATGCACAGTGCCTGTGCTTAACCAAACACCACTTGGCTATTTGTCATCATTACTATAAGTTTATTCTGTATATATAAGTAATTTAAGCACAGCAAATTCTTTTCCTTTATTTTCAGATGATACCAATTTCTATTTCACGTATTTTAGTTCTATTTCACCTTCAGAGGCATTGTGACTTTTATTTCTGTGCATAGACCTGATTTTTACCTTTTTGTAATTAATCATCTAATAACAAGACATAAACACACTTGTTCAATGTCCTCTGTCAAATCGTTTATCTTTAACCCATAATTCATAATTTGTTTGGGCTTCTGTGGTACAGACTCATGGTAATTTTGCATTTATCATCATAAAATAGCTACTGCCATCCATTACTTCTCAAGAGCCTAAATTTCAGTTTTGCACAGAAAATAAATTCTATGCCTTTTAATGAATTTTCATTGTTTATTTTTGAATAATCTTTTAGTCAATGTTTCTACCTTTATTCTTTACTAATGCTTTTAAATTTTTCCTTAAAGCCTTAAATCAAGTTTATGTAAAATTTTTTATCTTCAAATAGATTTTAGTAATTAAATGATATTCTTTCCATCCAAATGCATGCTTTTTTAAATAGAGGAAACCCTGAATACAATGCAGAGAG
Source organism: Myotis nattereri (assembly GCF_964212035.1). NCBI lineage: Eukaryota > Metazoa > Chordata > Mammalia > Chiroptera > Vespertilionidae > Myotis > Myotis nattereri. Next base: position 95,941,176 of record NC_138077.1, on the reverse strand, counting down.
GAGATTCTTACCCCTTCCGAGGATTCCATTCAATTTTGAGTTTATCACTAACTTTTCTTTAAGGGCCACGATGAAAGGTGTGGGTTCATATAGAAATACTTTATTATAGAAAATGAACACATATTCAAAAGTTTGCAAAGAATAAACATCAATACAAGACAAAAGCATTAAGTCCCTGTATATACCAAGTATGAATGAGAATACAAATTGTACAAAAATTTTTCTCTCAATTTCTTACATTTGTGGGAAAAAATAATTGCCACTCACACTGGGATATTTCCCCCAGGACTGTTTCAGGGCTTTTGATGACATTTATAATTAGGTTTTTAAGGAAATATGACATTTGTCCAGTGAGGGAAATTGGTGATTTCAGCATATCTTGATTGTTGTAGCACATCTTGTGTGCTTACTTTTGTTCCCACCAAATTAATATCTTGAAACTCAGATCACTAAGATGATGGTATTTGGAGTGGAGTGGTATTTGGGAGGACGTAATGGGATTAGTGCCCTAATAAAAAGGAATATGGGAGAGCTTGTTTCTTACTCTGCTGTCTACCATGTGAGGAAAGGAGGAGGCAGGTGTCTATAAGCCAGGAAGAGACCCTCCAGCACTCAAGACCTGTGACAAATAAATGCTTGTTGTTTAAGCTTCTCACTGTATAGTATTTTTGTTATAGCAATCTGAACTAAGACACTGATTCACCCTGTTATTTGGAATTGGGACTGTTCCCAAATCATGGCTGTGCACAAGAGTGCAGATGAATAAAACTGTGGTTCCCTTAAGAAGGGAGCCATCTCAAGAATGGAATTTAAGTACAGCAGAGCAGAAAAATAGACTCAGCCTGGGCCCTTAAACTTTTGTTAGCATTATAGTCACTGTTACAGCCCTAATCAATGCTAATAAGATAACGTAAAAAAATTATAAATGCCTACAAAATATTGTATCAATTTACCTGAAAGGCCAAGAAGATTTCATAATAAAATTTTATTTTAAAAAAATTCAGTACTTAGCAACCTTAAATCATTACATTAATGGAAATGTTTGAAATGTAGACTACCTTGAAGGCTCAATTCATAAGAATTTTCACTGAGTTATAGAGTTGGGGATTTTCAATTGTAATAATCATTAAAATGGATATTAATTAAGATATCCTAGAGAAATGTTATTTTAAAACCATTTAAACATACATATTTATGGCTCACTTAGATAACATTACATTTTTTATTTCTCCATCATCTGATGATTTATATTTCAGATAATTTTATCAAATCATCTTTCAATATGAAAAACTATATAAAACCTCACACCCAAATTATTGTATATAGTATCCCCTGTACTTTTCTTCAATGCAACATGCTTTTACACACTGATGACTATCAAAAACAAATCCTTCCCATATCTAATACTGCAAACAGCAGCTTTTCTCCCTTTTTTGTTGAATGTATTGGGGTAACATTGGTTAACAAAATTATATAGGTTTCAGGTGCACAATTCTGCAACACATTTTCTGTATTGTGTGTTCACGACTCTGAGTCAAGTCTCCTTTCCCCCTATACCCTCCGCCACCTCACTCCCCCTTCTTCCAGCAATCACCACACTGTTGTCCATGTCCATGAGCTTTATTTCTCTTTTTAAAACTCTTTTGTTCAATCACTCCTTTATACCATTTGAATTTAATTAATTTTCTTATTTTTTATGAAAAAAATTAGTTAATTAACTGGGTCAAATAAAGTTTAAATTTTGTTAGTTTACTCCTTCCCAAATAAATTCTATATTCAGAGTAACGTTGAACTTACCATTTTAAAAATCGTGATCAATGTCTTTTGTAGTAACATTTTTAGTGAGTATATTATTATTTATTATCAATGTTTTCTTTGCTTAAAGGCAGCATTTTTCTACCAAAAAAGCCATAAGTGTATAAAGAATAGTGTGCCACTGAATATCCTGATTTGTAGCAGTGATAAAATGTATTTTATTAATATTAGAAGAGACTTTGAAAAAGTGTAGATATAATTAATAATTCATATTACCCTGTTACCTGTAATGAATTAATTAGAAGCTTTATATACCTCCAAAGTCTTGTAAGGGCTAAGTCATCTTGGTTCATATTCTCTAAGGTATAAAATTCATGATACTTGCAAATAGCATTAGCTTTTTAATAGATAAAGAGTAACATATGAGCTTCAAAATAAAAACTTAAAAATGCTTCTGTGAAAAGTCTGTTAATCAAATACAAACATACTTCTCATTACCTTTACCAAAGACAATGCTTTTTTTAGACATTCTCCTTTTATAAAATATTAAAAATTGAGTAACAAAGTAGGATGTACTAAATTCCATGAATAACTCTTCTGATAAATGTATCTTTAAAAGCTGGGTAATATTTTAGTGCTTAAAAATGCATTCTTGAGTTGCAACAAATCGAAGATTCTAGAGGACAATAACAAAATAAAAGTGCAAAGCCTTGTGTGATGAGATGGTACCACATTAGGTTTCACCTTGAAAATATATTGCAAAACATAGTGAATTTGACCTTAATTTTAATGGTTACATGGAATTAAAGGTAAAGGAAATACAGCCCACCCAATGTAGAAAGTATAATATAACCCATATAAAGTTCAAATCTTTCAATTTAGTGCAAGCTTACACAAGAAAAAATCCTCGAGAAGCAAAAATAAGCAGTAAATAAACTTTTTTGTTTTCAACTTCACATTGGGTAAATGAATAAAAGAAGAAAAAAAAAGAGATAACAATTAAAAATACAGATTTTGCCTGGCCAATGGTTGCTCAATGGTTGAGCATCAACTTATGAATCCAGAGGTCACAGTTTGATTCCCAGTCAGAGCACATGCCCAGGTTTCTGGCTACATCACTGGTGGGGGATATGCAGAAGTGGCCAATTGATACTTTTCTCTCATCACTGATGTTTCTATCTCTCTCTCCCTCTTCCTTCCTTTAAGAAATCAATGTATATTAAAAATATCTTTAAATCAGCTGTTTTGTGGATTCTGGCCTAAAACATAGTTGCTAAACACATGGATAATTTTATCTTAAGAAGTTTCCAGTTGACATTGATTTAATGCAACCATTAGAAGGCTATGGAATACATTTCAGAAAGAAAACAATTTTACATTGACCTTCACAACTTAAATAATTATTATGGATAAAGTTCCAAAGGAACTTCATAGCAAAATTAATATGACACTTAATTAAAGAAACAACAAGGAAGTGAGTTTGCAGTAAGAACAAACTTTAGAAACAAACATGTGAAGACTTAAGATATTGATAATATGAAATAAAATATAGCTTAATATATTTTCAGGACTTTAAGAAGTAAAAGAATATTGATAATATGACGATTCAACAGGAAAATATGTAAAACAATTTAAAAATGTATAATATATTTGAAATATATAAGTACATATATGAAAAAATTTAACAGCCAAATTAAATATTTAAAGGATTAGATAAGCAGTATATTAGATGCAAGTGAAATAAAAGGTCAGTTTACTGGAATTTAAGTTGAATTAAACTACTATTCAAAATGTAATCAGTTGTATAAAATAAATTAAAAATGTGAAAGAGAAGTAAAGCACCATATAGGATAGTGTGAGTTGATTGAACATATGTCTGATCAGAGTTTCCAAAGGATCTAGAAAATGAAAAATAAGATACAAAACAAAACTGTTTAAGGAATGATATAAAAACTTTCAGAGTTGTTAAGAAGAAAAAAAAAATTTCACAAATTTTAGATTCTGAAAATCCAATGCACCTCAAAAATGGAAGAACTCAAAGAAAAAATCTTTAAAACAAAAAAGCTGTTGTGAATGGGAATCGGAGAATATTGAATATTGAGCACTGGGCTTTCTATTAAATTATACAATCACCATACAGTGAGCTGAGCAAAATTTGTCTTTGAATCTTGCAATTGGAAATATCTGTGTCAGTTCAACACATTTTGTATATCATCCATATCTCTGGAGAATTTTCTATATTTTTAAAATAGTGTAGATATCAGAAATTGCATTGCCATTAACTGCAAATAAACAACTATAAATATAGCTGGTGTCAATTAGATATACTCACGGGAATTCCATCTAGAAGAGAGACATGTGTGAAGGAAAGCATTTTGTGAATTTTATTTTTGTTGAGGGGCCAATGTAGGCTTCTTCTATCTCAGGCTGGTGGCAATGGATGTCTTTCTGTCACTTGGTGACCAGAATTAACAGTTCATAGCAGTTTATACTGTTGAATCTAAGAACAAAGTTCTTCAATCCAAATTCTAATCAACCCAATGAACCAACAACTGATATTTAATAAATAAGATTTATGGCTGGCTAAACTTGCAAGCGTAGTTTTCAATGTTTGCTTCTAAGAACCCTGCTTATTATAGAAATTGACATTTATTGTGATTTCAGCTTTCAGACTCCAATGGAATGAGAATCAAAAATAAGTTTACTGTCTTTAATAAATCTAGAAAGCATGATGTATTCCTCTAGTATTTTGATTATGGGACTCTAGTAACCCATAGGGAAATGATCCTATATAATAAAAGGCTAATATGCAAATTGACCAAATGGCAAACAACGGGTCACTATGATGCACACTGACCACCAGGGGCAGACGCCCAAAGCAGGAGTGCTCCCACAGGGGGAGCACTGCTCAGCCAGAAGCCCAGCTCACAGCCGGCGAGCACATCCACGGTGACGGGAGCCTCTCCCACCTCCATGGCAACACTAGGGATGTCCTACTGATGGCTCCCTGGAGGGAGCGGGCCTAAGCCATCAGTAGGACATCCCCCCAGGGCTCTTGGACTGTGAAAGGGCACAGGCTGGGCTGAGGGACGCCCTCCCAAATGCACAAATTTCGTGCATTGGGTCTCTAGTTAATAGCAAATTTCTTTAGATCAGCAGTTCTCAACCTGTGGGTCACGACCCCTTTGGCGGTCAAACGACCCTTTCACGGGGTCGCCTAAGACCATCCTGCATATCAGATATTTACATTACGATTCATAACAGTAGCAACATTACAGTTATGAAGTAGCAACGAAAATAATTTTATAGTTGGGTCACAACATGAGGTTCTTTCTCTGATCTGCCTAAAAGCAGAACAAACCCTAAATTCTGTCATTTATTTTAGTCATGGCCTAAAATTGCTGCAAATCACAAATAATATCCAACTAAAAATAAATGTAATCCCTAGCTTCATTGTATCTCTGATATATTACAGGACACTGTCATAAAAAGAGTGGGAACTTGAGAATTGGAAAAGAAACATGTACCAGCATTTATAAGATTGAATTGGTAAGTATCTATATCCCGCTGAGGTTCATTTCCATAGTAATCAGCCTTTCCTTTCCTCCCTTGTCCCACACGTTCCTTTTGTCTCCTGCTGCACTAGAAAGCCTTGAGACAATCTTGTCAAGAAATCATTTTTCCTCATGCTTCACACCCAATGCCACTGTTTCTAAATATAACTAGGGTTAGATTCCAGAATTTTCTCCATGTGAAATATAGGTTTCAATCCTGAAAAGAGAAAGCCCAAGTTCCAAATAACTGCTCTTTTTATTGTTGGAGAAGGTCATCAATATGACAAGACCCACCAGTTGACCCACAAGCTGGGTTGGGGCAATTTGAGGCTCACCATTCCCTTCCTGTGCTTGGAACCTACACTATGCTTCCTTTCCTATGCAGGAAGCTGCCCAAGGGTAAAGGCTTGAGAGAGTAGTGTGATAATGAGACCGCCTTGAGGGAGTATGTTACTACACCCAGTTAAGACCTCCTTTGAACCTGACTGAACCCAGTTAAGGACCCTATATAAACTTTTAAGTTTGGTGGATGGGTGCGGAAAATTACTTGTCTTGCAACCAACCACCCAATGCAAGTTCCATCAGTAAGTTTCCTGGCTCCCGTGTTCATTAAACCTTCTACTTATCAAACTGAAGTGATCTGCCTTTTTCTTTGGTGTCTCCTGGTCTTTCAAATAAGATATTGACACACAGGAAACCCCCAGTCAGTTTTGCCAACCAAGATTTATATAAAACAAAATTCAGAAAATATGTATTTATACTGGTAGTACAAAGAGAAGAGAAAGTATTTTATTATTTATTTATTTATTTAATTAAATGTTTTAATTGATTTTAAAGAGAGAAACAAAGGGAGAGGGATAGATAGAAACATTGATAAGAGAGAAATATCCATCGGCTCCCTCTTGTACGCCTCTTACTGGGGATGGAGCCCGCAACTGGGGCATGTACCTGACCAGGAATTGAACTGGTGACCTCTTGATGCATGGGTCCAGGCTCAACCCACTGAGCCACACTGGAGGGCAGGACATATTTTAGATGAGATTAAATTTATTATGCCAGGTGAAATTATCAGAAATTTTAGATAGAATATGATAGATTAAAAAATTAAATTCTAATTATTTCCTGGTAGGTTGACTAGAACCTGAATTTAATGGCAGCTTACAATAAATAAAATTGAGATGCCAAGAAGTTCTTGATCTAATATGGAGCCAGAAATCCAAGGATTTAGATTATAAGGAACATTGAAGTGGAATTATCATCAACTCATAAATCATCAACTCATCCACCTCTCAAAAATGCCCCTCTAGGAGGCACAGAAATCACTCCCTTCATCATGACTTAAACTTAAAGCATACATTACTGAGGGGATTGCCAGCAACACTGAAAAGCATTGCTACCAGTTCTTTTCTACGATCTAGTAAAATGCTGGTAATGATGCCACTGGAACAGATTACCAGATTTCAAATAGGATGGTGTTATGGGTTGAATTGTGCCCCCTCAAGTCCGTATGTTGCATTCCTAAACTCCATGACTTCAGAATGTGATTTCACTTGAAGATGGGGCCTTTAGAGAGCTCATTAAGGTAAAATTAGTTATATAGGTTGGCCCTATTCAATATGACTGGTGTCCTCATAAAAAGTGGAGACTAGAATACAAGCACATATAGATCAAGGAATGCCTCACAAATACAAAGTGGGAAGATGGCTGTCTGCAGGACAAGGAGTGAAGAATCAGAGGAAACCAAACATGCTGAAACCTTGATCTTATACTTCTAGCCTCCAGATTGTGAGCAAATAAATTTCTGCTGTTTAAGGCATCTAGTACGTGCTATTTTGTTATACTAGCCATAGAAAACTAATTCAGTTGGGTAGATGGATACTAGCTGGCAGAAACCAATTAACTTCATTTAACTACCAGAGACAAGGTAAATGCTTATTGTCATGCTATCCAGGAACAGACTACAATCTGAGTCCTCAGATCTGACCAGACTTGGATAATAGCAAAAAATATACCAGAGTTCTTAGGAGAAAAATATACCAGGTTCCACTAGTCTTACTTGATGTGTATAATTTTTAAAAATCTGCAGAAGAAAGACTTGGCTAAATCTGAAAATACACATTAAGGATCATATTATAATACTTAAACCTTGATTAAAGTTTAGAATAACAAATGTTGAGAAAAGACTGTGATAAAAACCTAAGATTGTGTGGTAATGTTTTCTCATATTTTTTTCCCAAAGAAATATGTAATTTTTACCATAGACACTATATTGGGGAAAGGGTAATAAACATACATTTAACTAATCATATTGATAAATTTAGCTTTTTACTCCCAATCATCACAATGCGCATTCAAAAATGTGCAATAAAGAAGCATTTCCATGTGCAATGGTTTCCGATTTGGGAATTACGCCTAAGATTAATAATACAGGCTTCCCGCCCTAACGGTTTGGCTCAATGGATAGAGTGTTGGCTTGCAGACTCAAGGGTCCCAGGTTTGATTCTGGTCAAAGGCATGCACCTTGGTTGCAGGCAAATACCCAGTAGGGAGTGTGAAGGAGGCAGCTGATAAATGTTTCTCTCTCATCGATGTTTCTAACTCTCTATCCCTCTCCCTTCCTCTCCGTAAGAAATCAATAAAATATATTTTTGAAGAAAAAAAAAATACAGACTTCCCTTTACCAAGGTTGACCTTACTCATGCCAATGCTAAGTACCCAATCTGTCAGAAAGTCCTGCACCCAGTTCTATGTGTAACCATATTCATGGGGAACCAACCAACCACCTAGTGACAGGTTAAAAACATCACAATACCATTGTATCATTCAGGGGCAGCAATTTTATGTCATTTAAATTATATTCAGGGTTTTATTGGACTTTCTTGAATAGATGTCTTGGCTAATAAGACTACCTATGGGATGACTAAGTACCCTAATCACCACTACTCCTATACAACATCGCTTCTGTTCCTATAAAGCTAAGGATAAGGCAATTAATTAATTAAGGCAAATGAACCTAGTTAAACCTTTGGTAGTGCTGTCTCATCCATCAGAAACAGGACCTTTTGTAGCTATCACGTAGTTACAATTCTAGATGCCAGTGTGAAATGTTAGTTTGCTATTTTACTGGATGTGTTATATCCTTTGAATCAGAAATTGATGCACTGTCATGTCTTACTTATAGACAAAATACAGGTTAGGAACTAAGAACATGGAATTGTAAGTGGCACTTTTCACTATAAAGTTCAATATCTCATTTAACATCTACTTGTTTATTGTTTCTATGGCTTCAGGTTTTGGGGGTTTGGAGCAATCTTTGGTCAGTGAGACCGACCTAGCCTACCATCTGTTTTTGTAAATTTTATTTTAACATAGCCTCAAGTGTTTGTTTATGTGTTACCTATGCTTTCCTATAGTAACACCACTGAGTAGTTACAAAAAGAGACCATATAGCCCAGCAAGTATACAGTATTTCCTATCTGACCTTTGACAGAAATAGTTTGCCTACCCCTGGCTTAGATTTCATAGTACCTATGGTGGGAATGTATTGAAAGTGCCCTCCAGGGAACACACAATGGCTTCATTGACATCATCTTCCAGTTTGGAGTACTTCATGTCATTGTTTGAAGTAGTAAAATGAGGGATTTCAGTGCTGAAGCAGGTATATGTACTTATACAGGAAACATAATGAAGGAATAGAAATTATACTTGGAACTGAATAATATAGGTATTAGGAAGACTAAGTAATCCCTTATGAGAAAGACTCACATTAATTCATAGCCTTCATGAATGAAGGTTTGGATCAGCCCATCAGGTAACAATTAACTGAAGTGCTGGCTGTGAACAAAGGGAACCATGGGCAGGAGAGTGGAGAAAGAAGCATAAATAGCAATTGTTGTCATTCAAACAGTTTCCTGTGGCCTCATACATTGATGTATAAATCTTAAATGATTTTCTTTCCCTTCAGTTTACTTCTATTTTAGATGCTTATTTTGGTAGTGATAAGTTTTAAAATTTTTATATTGAAGAATATGAAAATAGAATTTAGACTGGAATGAGAGGAAAGTGGGTAACACTCAGAGATTTTTGAGAAATCAAAACTAAAATTTGGTTTTGAATCAGTAAATGATGAAACTTTAGGTTGTCCCACTTTTGGGAAGTGAGTAATCAAGATGACTGAATTCCATAAATCTGGATAGTATCCTTCACATTTTATTAAATGTAAATGTTACCATATAGGATAAAATGTGAATAGAGAACCCTATTTAAGTCATATTCAACATGGTGGCCTGGAAAGTCAGCACATATATTATTATTATTATTATTATTATTATTATTATTATTATTTTCATAAGTGTTACTTACAATATGTAAGGTAGAAATACTTTTTGTTGCTTTTGCTCTGGTTATTACTGTTTGAAAATTAAGTGTTTATAAAGTGTGTAAAGGGATGTTGGATTCTAATGAACTTTTGTCACCACAGGAGTCCCTCACCATTCTTCATTATGAAAGATCTCTCTACCCTGATTACAAGATAATGTTCTTCTTTTCCAACATTCTTTGAAGATAGCACACAGGTAAGTTATTTTGGTGCTCAGCTAGATACTCCCAAACAAAGTTTACGTTCAGAGCAGAGCAATGTCAGAAAGCAGGGACCACATGGAATCTGTGATTTGGTGAAGAGTCAAGGGCAGCAGTGACTGAAATTTTGTGCTGAGCTCTGGCTGCAGTGGATGATAGCCTGAAGACAGGGTTGGGCAATGTTCTCAGGTGCATATCATTAAAGTATGACTTTCTGTCCTCAGGGAAAGTCTTGAATTGCCTAATATTTTCATTAAAATCCTTCTTCCTGAACTATATTGGGTGGAGTTTGTTTTGTAAGAATCCTGAATCAAACAACACCTTTACTTAGTAGTGTTTGTGATGTAATAGTGAGCTGAACTGCCCAGTTATAGAGTAACACATTATTTTATGCATAATTTATGTTTTACATGTGTCTCTATCCTGCTTACTGGTACAATGCATGGGAGCACAGGTCCTGATCCTCCCATAGTCGCTTTACTAACTGTTGGGAACTCAGTTCCTTCCTCCTGCTCCACTATGCCAACTGTTGGGTCCAAGCCCCTCTGCCAGGGACTGGATCTTCTTGGACACCAGGTAGTAGATGGAGAAGCCGTAAGAAGTCATGGGTGTATAGGAAAGTTTATTGTAGAAGCCAGTGGCCATGTAGCCATTGATAACAAGGAGCCACTAGACAAAACAGTTCTTCAAAGCAAAGTCCCATACAGTAGGTAGCCACACACCAGCTGTTTCACAATACATCTTTCCTACACAGTAGCAGAAGCAGCCTCTGTACCCGCAGCCATTATCTGAGCAGTTGCCCTGCCTCTAGACCCGCAGCTTTACACAGTAGCCACATCTGAGCTCACTCTCACGCAGCAGCCTCATACTTTAATACTACTTAGACTAAAGAGGCCGTTTGCCAAATCATTTGGGTTGTAGAAGGGCACACGTGCACAGTGTGCCATGAGATTTGTTGCATCCTTGCACCTGTGTACAGTTCTTGGACACCCTAATTAAGATCCTGACATTCAGAGTGGCCTTGAACATCCAGTGTATTCTGAACAAGGCTTCAATATTCTAATTGGCCTTGAGCATCCAGCATACTCTGGCATCGTTGGCATGGTTATACATCATGTAATTATACTGACATTGCTTATAATTTCTATACATCTGAAAAATGAAAAATAAAGATTTTAATTCATCTCAGTAAAAATACTATGTTTTATTAATCAATAAACATCTTATCTACCTTTTTATTATTATTACTAGAGGCCCGGTGCATGAAATTCATGCAGGAGGGGTGGGGGAGTGTCCCTCAGCCCAGCCTGCACCCTCTCCAATCTGGGACATCCCTCTCACAATCCAAGACTGCTGGTTCCCAACTGCTTACCTGCCTGCCTGCCTGATTGCCCCTAACCGCTTCTGCCTGCCAGCCTGATCACCCCCTAAATGCCCTCCCCTGACAGCCTGATTGACGCCTAACTGATCCTCTGCTGGCCAGATTGCCCCAAACTGCCCTCCCCTGCTGGCCTGGTCACCCACAACTGCCCTCCCCTGCTGGCCTGATCGCCCACAATTGCCCTCCCCTGCCGGCCATCTTTTGGTGGCCATCTTGTGTCCCCATGGGGGTGGCCATCTTTGACTACATAGGGATGGCCATCTTGTGTATTGGAGTGATGGTCAATTTGAATATTACCTTTTTATTATATAGGATTATTTTTTTAATCCTCACCTGAGGATATTTTTCAATTAATTCTTTAAAAAATATATTTTATTGATTTGTTACAGAGAGGAAGGGAAAGGGATAGAGAATTAGAAACATCGATGAGAGAGAAATATTGATCAGCTGCCTCCTGCACGCCCCCTACCAGGGATGTGCCCGCAACCAAGGTGCATACCGTTGACCAGAATCGAACCTGGGACCCTTCAGTCCACAGGCTGATGCTCTATCCACTGAGCCAAACCGGTTAGGGCTCAATTGATTTTTTAAAAATATATTTTTATTGATTTCAGAGAGGAAGGGAGAGGGATAGAGAGATAGAAAAATCAATGATGAGAGAGAATCATTGATCAGCTGCCTCCTGCATGCCCCCTACTGGGGATCAAGCCTGCAACCGAGGCATGTGCCCTTGACCTGAATAGAACCTGGGACCCTTCAGTCCACAGGCCGACGCTCTATCCACTGAGCCAAACCGGCTAGGGCTCCATTGGTTTTTAGAGAGAGTGGAAGGGAGGGGAAAAGAGAGAGATTGCAACTGAGGTACATGCTTTTGACTAGAAACAAACCCGGGACTCTACAGTTTGTGGGCTGACACTCTAACCACTGAGCTAACCATCCAAGACTATCTGTTTATCATCTTATATAATAAAAGCCTAATATGTTAAGTGTTTGACTATTCATTCAACTGGTGGACCAGTCGCTATGATGCACACTGACCACCAGTAGGCAGACGCTCCAACCAGTAGGTTAGCTTGCTGCTGGGGTTCAGATAATCAGAACTGGGTGAAAAGGGCCAGACAAGTCCTGGAGCCTTCCTGTAGTCCCTCCTCAGCCCCAATTGTGCAGCGGAGGTGTCTCTTGGCCTGGCCTTCACCTTCTCAGGACCCCTCAGGGGATGTTGGAGAGCTGGTTTTGGCCCAATCCCTGCAGGCTAGGCCAAGGGACTCCACCAGTGCACAAATTCATGCACCAGACCTCTAGTTTAATATGAACACTATCACTACTGGAACATTAACTCACTCACATTAGAAATATGGCTTTAATAATTGAAGCAGAAAATTGAGAAAAATAGTCAAATTCGTACTACTGTCACAATTCACTTCAAGACACAATCATTTTATTTAACTTTTTGATTATTTTTCTTATTTTAGTTAAATTTGATTTATACTGTTTAATGGCAGATACCTGGTAAAAAATTAACAGTCATCTTGTATATGGTATTTTATTGATATTTTACTTCATGTGCATAAATCTAGCATTCTAATTTTCGTACTTATCACCAGTGAATTGTTATTTTAAAATCTTGTTTGTAAACTACATTTAAAATAGTAAATATGTATAAATAATGTTCATGGCAGTTTTCCAAATTAATTAACGAATTAACACACCATATGTGACAGTCTACAAATACATGTATCAATGAAATGGCATCTGTGTGTTTGTGTTTGTGTGTGTGTGTGTGTGTTGAAATAGGAATGATTAGGATGATGAACACCAATCCCTTCCTTTGTATGTAAAATTTTAAGATATCTGTAAGAATGGATAATGAAGGGATAACACGCAATAAAAGCTACATTATGTTTTTTGAATCTTTAATTTAATGCCTCTCTAGATCCTTATTAATGAGAGAAAATATAACTGATGTAAATTAGCATAGTATTTACATTTTATACATCTGTAATACTATTAATGGGCTTTTATAATTTAATATGTTATAATAATAATATATTAAACCAAAGATATAATTAAATTAGCCTTTAGTAGAAAAAGTTTTAGTTTAGAAAAATATTTCAATATGTTCTTTTTCAGTTAGGAAAATTTTAATTTTGGTCATTATTTTAAAGTGCATCAGTGCTGGTGTGGCTCAGTTGGTTGGGTGTTGTCCCAGGAAGGGTACATGCCCAGGTCTAGGCTACCAGTATATTCCCAGAGATATAAGATATATAGATATGGTACTGTTTAACTACTATAAAATAAATAATAAATAAATAAATAAATAAATAAATAAATAAATAAATAAAATGCATTAGCTTAATTTTATCTGAATTACAATACAATCATTTTCTTTTTAAAACACCAATATTTGTTACTGTCAGCCTCAAGCTCTTCTGATCAAAGTAGTTTTCAAATATGTTATATAAAAGAGGTTGTAGTTTCATTTTATTAGATGTAGGCATTCTAATGAATATAATAAAATTTATTTATTCTAACACCTATTATGTATATTACTGTAGGTATACAACAGCCAATATATTACTTAAAAAAAGACATTCATGGTAAGAATAAGAAGCATAAAACTGTAATGAAAAAAGAAATAACTGTCCACTGCTTTGCTAATGGAAACATAAAATAAACAAACTTGAAATGCTAAAAGATGGTATAACCTTCAATTTTACTGCCCAGTCAGCCAATAAAACAAGATTCAATAAAGTAAGATAGGCAAAGTGCTGTCTATACCAAACATAGGTCTCCCCAATTCATATCTTATATTGAATGCATGCAATTTCAAAACAAACCAAAAGCAGTAAAAAGATAATAATAATAATAATCCTATATAATCTACACTAATAAAATACAAAAATGCTAATTGACCATACCTTTGCTACGCCCATAAGCTAATCAGAAGAGTATGCAAATTAACCAAACAAAGATGGCTGTTAAATTTGCATACTACAGGTGGGGCGGGACAGCGCAATCTGCTGCCTACCCTGCCGCCATCCGGGCCTGCCATGTGCGACCCGGGGTGGGATCCAGACCTGCCATCTGTGACCCAGCATGGGATCCGGGCCTGCCATCTGCCACCCGGGGATTGGGTCTAAGCCACCAGGTGGTTATCTCCTGCGGGGTCCCAGACTGTGAGAGGGGCCAGGTCGGGCTGAGGGACACTGCCCTCCCTGCCAGTGCACAAATTTTTGTGCACTGGACTTCTAGTAAAGAGATAATATGCAAATGGTCACCACACCCTCATGCTGTCACACCTTAATGGTTCATTCACTCACCACTGGGGAGAGAGGAATGGAGACCAGCCAGGCACAAATGAGCTCACAAGAGAGGAATGGGGACCAGCCAGGCATAAATGAGCTCACAAGAGAGGAATGGGGACCAGCCACACTGTGGCCTGGGAGAGGGACAAGCTGCCCATCCCGTAGTCCCAGGCGCCAGCATCTGCACCCACACCTGTGGCCCGGGAGAGAGATAAGCCACATGCCCCGTGGTCCTGGGTGCCAGCACCTGCACCTGCAACTGGGGAGAGGGACAAGCTGCCTGCCTGCAGTCCTAGGTGTCTGCAGATGAGGCCTGGGCAAAGCTGGCCCAGATCCTGGGAGCCTGTGGCCGGCCAGAGTGAGGGAAGCCCGGGTCCCGGGTACTTGCGACCAGCTGGAGGAGGGAATCCTGGGTCCTGGGTGTAGGGTGAGGCAGACGCAGTTAGGGGTGATCAGGCCAGCAGTGGGGAAGTTAGTGGCATTCAGTCCCATATGGGAGCAGTTAGGGGCGATCAGGCAGGCAGGCAGAGAGATTAGGGGCCAGTGGTCCCAGATTGTGAGAGGCAGTTGGACATCCCTGAGGGGTACCAGATTGGAGAGGGTGCAGAACAGGCTGAGGGACCGCCCCCCCCCAAGCTCAAATTTCATGCACTGGGCCTCTAATAATAATAATAATAATAATAATAATAATAATAATAATAATAATAAATAATGTTCTGTCAAAAGTGGGGTGCAAACCCAATCTTACACACATATAATTTTCAAGAAAAATTTCAAGAGTTAATGACATTTAACTTATGTTTTGTTAAGGGAAGAAAAATTAGAGATTCTTGTGTTGTTTAGGTTGTACTATAACACAGACATATTTTATATTTCAGAGTTTATGACACTTCTAGAGGCCTGGTGCACAGATTCATGAATCACTGAGGTCCTGCAGCCTAGCCTGCAGGGATTGGGCCAAAACTGGCTCTCCGACATCCCCCGAGGGCTACTGGATTGCAAGAGGGTGCAGGCCAGCCCAAGGGAACCCGCCAGTGCACGATTGGAGCCAGGGAGGGACTGAAGGAGGGCTCTAGGGCATATGCAGCCCCTCTCACCAAGTTCTGATCGGCTGGACCCCAGCAGCAAGCTACCTTACCAATCAGAGCGTCTGTCCCCTGGTGGTCAGTGCACATCATAGCAAATGGTCGAACAGTCAAATGGTTGGACACTTAGCATATTAGGCTTTTATTATATAGGACAAGAGGCCTGGTGCACAAAAATTTGTGCACTTGGGGGGGTCCCTCAGCCTGGCCTTTGCCCTCTCACAGTCTGGGACCCCTTGGGGGATTACCACCTGCTGGCTTCAGCCTGCTCCCTGGGGGATTGGGCCTAAGCTGGCAGTCAGACATCCCTCTGGCAGCCCAGCAGCCCTTGGGGGATGTCCACTTGCCAGCAGGGAGCAGGCCTAAGCTGCAGTCGGACATCCTTAGCGCTGCTGAGGAGGTGGGAGAGGCTCCCACCACCACCACTGTGCTGGCAGCCATCAGCCTGGCTTGTGGCTGAGCAGAGCTCCCCCTGTGGGAGTGCACTGACCACCAGGGGGAAGCTCCTGCATTGAGCATTGGCACCCTGGTGGTCAGTGTGTGTCATAGTGACCAGTCATTCCCAGTCATTCCCAGTCATTCTGTTGTTAAAGTCAATTTGCATATTACCCTTTTATTATATAGGATAGAGGCCCAGTGCATGGGTGGGGGCCTGCTGGTTTGCCCTGAAGTGTGTCCCGGATTAGGGTGGGGGTCCCGCTGTGGTGCCTGTTTAGCCTGGGTGAGGGGCTGATGGCTGTTTGCAGGTTGGTCAAGCCCCCCAGCAAGGACCCTTATGCCATGAGGGTGTGGCCAGCCTGGGTGAGGGAGTGATGGCTGTTTGCAGGCTGTCACGGCTCCTAGCCACCCAAGCTCCCAGTGGAGGCTGGCTGGAAGCAGGTATCTGGGATTTATTTATCTTCTATAATTGAAACTTTGTTGCCTTGAGTGGAGGCCAGAGCCGGCCAGGGCAGGTGAAACTTGGCTTCCTCCATTGCCAGGGCAACCAAGTCTCCTGCTTGATCCAGCTCAGTGGCTGCCGGCAGCCATCTTGGTTGGGTTAATTTGCATACAGTCGCTCTGATTGGCTGGTGGGCATGGCTTGGGGCGTGGCAGAGGTGTGGTCAATTTGCATGTTTCTCTTTTATTAGATTAGATTCGTATAAAATTAGAAATGATAAACAATTAGAATATAAGACATTCAGATTTTAAAAATTGAATTTTAGAAGAAAACAAAAGTTTATGAAGTTCAAAATGTTTCAAGATGATAAAAAGACACACATAATTTTATAAGGACAAGAGTTATAACAGGACATATGAATACTCTGACTATCAATTATATAATATAATTCTTCTGTATAATTTTTATTTTTCCTTCCTGCACCTATATAAAAATAATCTTCACATATTTTTAGAATTCCTATGGTTACAAAACTGCTTTTTCCCCAGACTTAATGGGCAACATTAAATCTTTGACTAAGTGTACTGTTATCACAATTTTTTTTCTAGCTTCTCTTTAAGAATTTAAAGTATCCTTTTTATTCCTAATACTAGAGGCTCAGTGCACGAAATTAGTGCACTGGGGGCGGGGGGGGGGCAGTCCCTCAGCCCGGCCTGCAAGATGCCAGCATCCCTCGCCACGGCCTCTGGCCTGAGGCCCTTCCCCTCCTGCCATGTGGCCAGGGCCCCTCCCCTCCCTCCAAGTGGTTGGGCACAGATGCTGGGTTCACGCTGCCAAGGAAATGCCACCAATGTCCTTCCCCAGCCACTATGGGCGCTGCCATCTTTCTTGTGGAGTGATGGTTAATTTACATGTTAGTCTTTTATTAGATAGGATGATGATAATTTTTTTCTAATGAATGTATACTGAATTTTATTAAATGCTTTTACCATATAAATTAATATGATGATGTTTTCTTTCTTTACTGTTAATATGGAAATTATATTGATTCATTTTGAAATTCTTGCATTTTCAGGATAAATGCCACTTGGTTGTTATGTATTATTATTTTATGTGTTGATAAAATATAATATGTAATATATTATACATTATATATTTATATATTGCTCAATTCTATTTGCTAATACATTATAGGAGGATTTGCATATAGATTTATGGTAGATAATGGTCTTTTTTCTTTCTGGTGATGTCTTTGGTTGTCATTTTAGAGCAGCACTTTCCTGATAATATGTGTTTTAAGTATTCCCTTTAAATTTCAGAGTTAGTGAAATATTTGTTATTTCTTTCCTAGTTATTGGGTAACATTGAAAAATTTCAAGGCTATCAAATATCTATATATATAAATCTCTAAGCGACCGTTATGACCGAGTGACCAGAACAACTGGTTGGCCAGTTGCTATGATGTGCACTGACTACCAGGGAGCAGACAATCAACACAGGAGCTGCCCTCTGGTGGTCAATGCATTCCCACAGTCAACATCCCACAGCCCCTCCTCCCCCTGGGCCAGCCTCCCATGGCCCCTCCTCCCTGCCAGCTGGCCCCCCTTATTGGCCCTGATGGGGGGACTGACCAACCTCCCATGGCCCCCCTTCCTCACCAGCCAGCCAACCTCCTGGGGTCCCTCTGCCCATCAGGCCCCCTAATAGGTGTCAATTGCCAGCCAAGCTGAGGGACCCCACCCATGCATGAATTTGTGCACCAGGCTTCTAGTTTTTGAATAAAATACAAAATTTAGGGAACACAGTTACCAAAATATCAAAATTATTATTAGATAGCTACTTTAAATTATGTTAATTTTTAAGTTTTAAACATTTTTTAAATTTTATTGATGGTGAGCATCCAAGAAAGAGTTTAGTGAGATGTTTATTTTTAACTCACTATAAGTGTTTCTACCAATGATTTGTAGTTTAATTACTTTGAATGCGTATCTATAAATACGTGTATATAAGATATGTCTTATTTTTTATAAATATGTCAATTGCTTATTTTGGATTAGCAGAATATCTCAGCCTGTTCAGATATAAATATGAATTATGGATGCACCACAACCAAGTCTACATATAGTTATGCTTCATAGTTTTCCAAATTTAGTAAGGATGTTGTGCTTTGCAACAATACTGTTCCCCATCAAAATTTTAGTCATATTTTTACCACAAAAACAAACAATTTTCTTCTTCCTTAACATTGAATTTTCAACTTAGTTTATAAAAAACAGTTCATATGAATTTATGAAGTTTCACTTTCAACAGAATGAGCTTCAAATATCTAAATACTGATTTCACGAGTTGAATAAAATTAAAAAAGGTCTACTAATGGAATTTATCTAACTGATTTTTTATTTGAAGCACATAATAGAAAATTGGCACAATATAATTATTGGCTAAGTTCTTATGAACTTAAAAATGTCACAACCTTCACTTTATGTATATGCCAAATTAATTTAAAGAAAGTCTAAAATGAGCCAAATTAATTTAAAAAATAGTCATTTGTTCAATATAAAAAGTCATGTTTCAGAGGAATTTGTAAATGTAATTCCATAGATGTGTTCATCAAATTTTAGTCTTCAGGCAAATTTTATTCCTAAATAGTTATAAACTTTTGACTATGTCTATGGTTTCTTTAGCAGGTTTATGTCATATAGTATGCATGTGATTTTATATATCAACAGAGACCTGATAGTAAATGGTCAACAAATATTTTGTGCAAGTTACAGGTTTTTGGGTTTGTTTTTTTAAATATATATTTTATTGACTTCAGAGAGGAAGGGAGAGACAGAAAGATAGAAATATCAATGATGAGAGAGAATCATTTATTGGCTGCCTTCTGTGCCCTTGACTGGAATCAAACCCAGGACCCTTCAGTCCACAGGCCGATGCTCTATCCACTGAGCAAAACCAGCTAGGGCTCAAGTTACAGGTTTATTTAGAATATTTTGGAAAAAGAAAATGTAGTTGATTTTTTTTTTAATGTATGGACTTTATTGGTAGGTTGTGCTCATTTATTCTAAAAGCTTTACTAAAAAGTTAAGAAGTATTACCAAAGAATGGAATTAATAAATAGTCATTGACTCAACCCATAAAACAAATGACAAAACTAGTATATTAAAACTAGAGGCCTGGTGCATGAATTTGTGCATGGGGGCAGGGGTCTGGCCACCTGCCCCAATGGGAGCCAGCAGCGGGGAGGGAATGTGGGAGGTTGGCCACTGGCCCTGCCCCTGATTGGGGGGCAATACGGGACCAGGCTGGCCTGGGGGAGGGGCCGGGGGAGGTTAGGGGGTCTATTGGGACCCTAATTGGGCCTGTTGGCCACCGCAGTGCATGTCATAGCGACTTGTCATTCTGGTCATTCCAGTCATTCTGGTGCTTGGCTTATATATATATATTTGTGCACTCGGGGGGGGGGGGGAGGGGTCTCTCAGCCCGGCCTGTGCACTTTTGCATCTGGGACACCTCAGGGGATGACCACCTGCTGGCTTAGGCCCCCTCCCCAGGGGATTGGGCCTAAGATGGCAATCAGACATCCCTCTGGCAGCCCGGCAGCCTGGCTTGTGGCTGAGCAGAGCTCCCCATGTGAGAGTGCCCTGACCACCAGAGGGCAGCTCCTGCATTGAGTGTCTGCCCCCTGGTGATCAGTGTATGTCACAGTGACCAGTCATTCCCAGTCTTTCTGCTGTTAGGGTCAGTTTGCATATTACCCTTTTACTATATAGGATAGAGGCCTGGTGCATGGGTGGGGGCCAGCTGGTTTGCCCTGAAGGGTGTCCTGGATCAGGGTGGGGGTCCCGCTTGGGTGCCTGGCCAGTCTGGGTGAGGTGCTGATGGCTGTTTGCAGCTGGCCACACCCCCTTCAGGGCGAGGGTCCCCACTGAGGTGCCTTGCCAGTCTGGGTGAGGGCTGAGGGCTGTTTTCAGGCTGGCGGGTCACTGAAGCTCCCAACTTCTCCTTTTTTACTTTTTTTTTTAATTCTGGTATTTATTTACCTTCTATGGCTGTCACTGGAACTGAGAGCTGGCTTTAGCTCTGAGGCTCGGCTCCAGCTCTGAGACCTTGGCTGCTGAAAGCAGTATCTGAATTTGTTTGGCTTCTATAATTGAAACACTGTTGCAGCTCCAGCTCCAAGGCTGGCTGAAAGCAGGTTTCTGGGGTTCGTTTAGCATCTATAATTGCAATATTGTTTCTTAGAGTGCAGGTCAGAGGCCGGCAGTGGCAGGCGGGGAACCTTGGCTTCCTCCATCACTGGAGCAAGCAAGCCTCCTGTTCACTTCAGCTGCCTGGCTGCTGGCAGCCAAGTTAATTTGCATATCGCCCTGATTACCCAATGGGAAGCATGTCAGAGGTACTGTTAATTACCATGTTTGTCTATTATTAGATAGGATATATAATGAACACTATTTCCTATCTGCTATAAGGCTGGGCTACTTGGCCATTTTTCCCATATATATTTCACATAGACCTAATTTATAATCTCTCATGGATTATAGTTCTGGCAGGCCACAGAATTTCCTAGCCACACACCAAATATTCAGCTGGGATAGCAGCATTGAGTACTTAGTATTCCTCTCACTAACACCAGACACTCACAGGTGTTAGTTATCCCAAGCACTGGTGTCTGAGTACATGCCATTTCATCAGTAAACTCACTACATGTGGGAAGTCTACTGAACCCACTCTGGCTTACTCTAATAAAACAATTATTAATAATGCCTCATTAAAATAAAAAATCCCACCAAGTGGCAAACATTGGGAAAGTAGTAGTAAACCAATAGGATCCCAAACAAACCAAGATATATGACACTCATTATGTGAATTTTGGCTATTATATTGTTATTTTTACATTGACACAATTTATAAGAAGAATACGTTTTATAGGTAAAATTAAATTTTCATTGTTTTATCTTAAGCTGATTATTTTGTTGTTATTAATCTTCACTGACAATATTTTTTTTTCATTTTTTTACAGAGAGTGGTAGGGAGGGAGGGAAGAAGAGAGAGAAAAAAAGAGGGAGAAACATCAATGGGAGAGAGAAACATTGATTGGTTGCCTCCTACACACACCCCAACTGAGACCCAGGATCAAACTGCAATCCAGGTATGTGCCCTTGGTCACCAGAAATGGAAACAACAAATCTTCAGTGCTTGGGACAGAGCTGTAACTATTGCTCCACACAAGCCAGGGCTTAAGCTGATTTTAAACTTTGGAATTAATAATCACTATTTAATATGTTGATGCTAAAAGTATTTGCCCCGACCCGCGGGACAACAACAGGGGAACCAAGAGACACCCTAGGAGAATGAGACAAACAAGGGACACGAAAGAATGGAGGCAAGACAAGTCCTGATCAAGCCTCAACTTTATTCTCACAGCGGCAGAATATATACTGTTTTAGGGAAGGGGGGTGGGTAAAGGGGTCTATGGGCAGTAACCTTTTACTAGAGATTTATTAGGCTTTTGATGGCTGTGCTTATCAGCGGAGATGTGTGGTTTAGCAGGTTCCAGGATGGCTGTGTGTTTATCAGTGGAGATGTGTGATTTAGCAGCTGTGTGAGGGTAGTTTATCTGTAACTGCTGGCCAATTTGCAAGACACAGGTGGTTTCTGGTAATTAGGAGTTTCTGGAGGAACCAGAAACTTATAGTTCTTAAGATGGCTTTGTCTAAGCCAATATCTTTTAATGGCTCCCAACAAGTATTGAGTTCAAAACCACGTAATGTTGAGTTCATAGAATCTGATTCACTGAATATATGGTAGCTGAAGGAAAAATGTAATTAAGGAAACCAAGTGACCGAGAGTAGAATAAATGTGAGGAGAAGCATTTTAAGTTATTAATGTACTAGAGGCCCAGTGCATGGATTCATGCACCGGAGGGGTCCTTCAGCCTGGCCCATGCCCTCTCGCAATCTGACATCCCTGAAGGGATGTAGTAGTGCATGAAGCAGCAGGCAGCCAGGGAGGAACCCGAGCCCGGGCTGGGTGTGCACCATTCCTGCTTATCCTAGCCCTGCTGTGCCTGCTGCCGCTGCTGCTTGATAGTGCTTCCTCAGAGGCATGAGAGGCTCACACTTGCACAGTGGCACTCACCAGCCATGAGCCCAGCTTCTGGCTCCCATTGGTCAGCTGAGTGGTGCTCCCACTGTGGGAGCGCACTGACCACCAGGGGACAGATCCTGCATTCAGCACCTGCTCCCTGGTGGACAATGTGCATCATAGAGAATGGTCAAACGGTCAAACAGTCGAATGGTTGACTGGTCATGTAGGGTTTTATATATATATAGATTTGCTTAATAGGTACACATTTTAAAATTCAACAATATGCCCTTTAACTATACACATACAACTTGTTGATAATGTTACATGTTTCAGTGGATATATTTCTATTTGAAGGCATTCATCTCTGAACTCTATGAATCACAGCTAACATATAATTTGTTTGCTTTCTTACCTTGCTTCATGGTCATATTCCTGGGGATTTCTACAGTCTTCTTTTGAGCACTGACTTTTCATACATTTCTCCTTGTTGTTATTTTGGCCAGAGTCCATTTTAGAGTTCTTCTATTCAGAAAGAGATTATCTACCTGCAAAACAAAACAAAACAAAACAAAAATTTTCATTTTTTTCTTCATAATTGAATAATAACATAGCTGCATGTAGAAATCTATAATCAAAATATTTTCCCCTCATAACTTTTTAGGCATTGTTTATTGGTAGAATTAAGGAGTTTGAATCTAACCTGATTGTGATTTTTAAAAACAAGCCATCTTTATTTTTTGGGATCCTTTTAAAGTGCGTGTGGCTTTTTTTAAAATATTGCACTTTGGAGAAATTTTACAGGGCTATGTCTATGCACTTTAGATTTACACTTTGTACCTAAGTGTTTATTTCTTTGAAGCAACTATAAATGGTATTGTTTTACATTTTGATTTTCACAAGTTTATTTTTAGTACATAAGAAATGTAATTGATTTTTATTTATTGTTCATATGTCCTTTGACCTGGCTGGATTAATTTTTTAAATATTTTTACATTCTTTAGGATTTTCTATGTAGATAATTCTGTCATCTGCAGATAGGGAAGTTTTTCTCTTCAATCATTTTTATGCCTTTTATTTATTTGATTTGCCTTATTGCAGAGGTAAGAATGTCATGTACTATATTGAATGAAAGTGGTGACAATTCTTGCCTTGTTTCTGAGCCTAGGAAGTGCTGTCTCCCACCAGGAAGTATGTTAGCTGGATTTTCATAAATTTTCTTTATCAAGTTAGGGATGTTCCCCTCTATTCTTAAACTGCCGGATAATTTTATCATTGGGGCGCTGGATTTTGGCAAATGCTTGGTTTGTCCATTGAGATGATGATATAATTTTTCTTCTTTAGCATGTTGTTAGAGTGGATTGCATTGACAGAGTGAAATCATAACTATTGGTCTTTGTCTGGCTGACTTGTTTCACTTAGTCTAAAACCCTCTAGGTCCAGCTATGTCATCACAAATGGCAAAATTTTCATCTTTTTTATGGCTGAATAAG
Source organism: Myotis nattereri (assembly GCF_964212035.1). NCBI lineage: Eukaryota > Metazoa > Chordata > Mammalia > Chiroptera > Vespertilionidae > Myotis > Myotis nattereri. Next base: position 95,917,058 of record NC_138077.1, on the reverse strand, counting down.
ATTCCACTATATAGATCCCACATCTTCTTTATTCACTCATCTATATAAGGACACTTTATGAAGGGAAAAGGGAACTCTCACATACTGTTGGTGGGAATGTAAAGTGGTATAGCCATTATAGAAAATAGTATGGAAGTTTCTAAAAAAATTAGAACAATAATCCAGCAATTATACTTCTGGATATTTATCCAAAGAAAATAAAAACTATAATTTAAGAGATATGTACTCCTATGTTGATGGCAGCATTATTTACAATAGGAATGATTGAGTTTTGAATGTTCAACCAGCCTTGCATACCTGAAGTAAGCTCCACTTGGTTGTGGTGTATATTTTAATTCATTGCTGGATTTAATTTGCTAACATTTTGTTAAAGATTATTTATTATAAGTTTATGAGAAATATTTGCCTATAGTTTTCTTATTTCTTTTTTTCTATTTTGGTACTATTTTTTCTAGTAAAGTAGAAAATTTTAATCTGAAGGCATTTTTGTTTTATCTTAATTTTGTGTTTTTCTTAATCTGGACCCCCTTGAAAGCAGAGTATGAAAATAAGATGTTGGAAGTCACTTTCTTATTCAGGTGGTGATTTAAGGAAGTTAAAGTAAGGGAGTATGCAAAATGAGACAAGAGATGCGGGTTGGGGAGGAAGAAGGCAAAATATGTTATGTTATTGAACCAGTATAATCAATGGGGCTGAATGTCCTGCAGCTCTTAAGAGGAACTAATATGTTTTCTTGTTCTGGATTGAATTATGTTACCTCCAAAATGATATATGTTAGGGTCCTAACTCCTCATACCTACGAATGTAACTTTAAGAAATAGGATTGTTACAGATGTAAATAGTTACAATACGATGAGGTCATCCTGGAGTAGAATGGGTCCCTAATACAAGATGGCAAGGTGTCTTTACAAAAAAAGGAAAATTTTTACACAAACACATAAACAGAGATAAAAACATGTGAAGATGAAGGCAGAGACCTGGGTGATTCTTCTATAATCAGGAGTGCCAGGCAAATATCAGAAGCTATGAGAGAGTCATGGAGCAGATTCTTCCTCACAGCTTTCAGAAAAACAACAACAACAAAAACAGCTTTTCCTATAACTTGATCTTGGAATTCTAGCCTCCAGAACTGAGACAATGCATTTCTGTTTTTTATGACATTCCATTTGTTGTACACTGCTATGACAATACTAGCACACATACTAGTACATAGACCCCTGAGGCATTTGTTTACTGACTAGAGGCCTGGTGCAGGAAAGTCGTAAAGGGGAGGGGTTCCTCAGCCCGGCCTATGCCCTCAGGGGATGTCCTACTGCTGGTTTAGCCTAAGTGCCCATCAGCAGATGAGTGGATTAAAAAACGGTGGTACATCTACACAATGGAATACTACGCTGCTGTAAAAAAGAAGGAACTCTTACCATTTGCAACAGCTTGGATGGACATGGAGAACATTATGCTAAGCTAAATAAGCCAGAAAGATAAATATCACATGATCTCACCCATTTGTGGAATATAATGAACAACATAAGCTGATGAAAAAAATAGAATCAGAGTTATAGAAGCATCGAACACTGTCCAACCTATGAGGGAAGGCAGGGGGCAGAGGGAGGCATAAGAGATCAACCACAGGACTTGTATGCATGCATATAAGCATGACCCATGGACATAGACAGTAGGGGGATGAGGGCATGAGCTGGGAGGTAGGAACAGCTGGGAGAGGTCAATGGGGAAAAGGAGACATATGTAATACTTTAAACAATAAAGAATTAAAAAAATAAAAATAAGTAAGTAAAATAAAAGCATTTAGCCATACAAATAAATTTGTATATTTCAATATTTTAATGGTTATTTTATAATATTTTGATTTATTGCTTTAATATACTACTGCACTTTATGCTCACAACTGCAAAAAATGATCACTTTTTAAGAATATATAGCAATGCCCTAGCTAGTTTGGCTCAGTGGATAGAGCATTGGCCTGTGGACTGAAGGGCCCCAGGTTCGATTCTGGTCAAGGGCACATGCCTGGGTTTCAGGCTTGATCCCCAGTAGGGGGCAAGCAGGTGGTAGCTGATCAATAATTCTCTCTCATTATTAATGTTTCTATCTCTCTCACTCTTCCTTCCTCTTTGAAATCAATAAAAATATATATTTTAAAAAAGAATATATATAAAAAAAAAACCTGTGGTACATTGCACAATGGAATACTATGCAGCTGTAAAAAGAAAGAACTCTTAACATTTCCATCAGCATGAATAGAACTGGTGAGTATTATGGTAAGTGAAATAAGCCAGTCAGAGAAAAATAAATATCACATGATTCCATTCATATGTAGTATCTAATGAACAAAATAGATCCAGAGACATAGAAGCATGAGCAGACTATTGAATCTCAGAGGGAGGACAGGGGAGTGTGGGTGGATGGGAAAAGATCAACCAAAGAACTTGTTTGCATATATGCATAATCCATGGACACAGACAATAGGGTGGTGAAGCACTAGTGTGGGGGGTGGGGTGGGGCGGGGGTGGACTAGAAGTAGTCGATGGGAGAAACAAGGGGACATATGTAATACTTGCAACAATAAAGATTTTAAAAATACAAATTCTTAGAAAGAAAAATAAGACTATATGGTAAAAATTCGAGAGACTAGTAATAGTTCTATTATCCTATAATTCCAACATACTTTTTAATCTTCTGAAATATATTGAGACTTGTTTTATGGCATATACTCCATTTTTCTATCTTGATTAATGTTATAGTTGCTGGAGTACAATATTCTATGAATACAGTTAGGTCAGGTTGTTTGACTGAGTTGTTCAGATGTTCTGATTCCTCATTGATTTTGTCTGCTTGTTATAGCAGTTAGTCAAGTAGAAATGTTAAACTCTTCAATATAATATTGTAAGTCTTAAAAATATTCAATTTTATGAATTTTTTGTTTAAAACCCGTTTATTATGCAAAATGTTCACTTTCATAAAAAGTTTAATAACATACATCGCATGGTTACAGAAAGCCACCTTCCTGCAAAAAAAGGTACAAAAGCTATATAATGTATTATACAGTTCACTAGAGGCCTGGTGCACAAAAATTTGTGCATTCGGGGGGGAAGGGAGGGTCCCTTAGCCCGGCCTGTGCCCTCTCGCACTCTGGGACCCCTCGGGAGATAACGCCCTGCTGGCTTAGGCCTGCTCCTGGGTGGCAGAGGGCAGGCCCAATCCCTAGGTGCAGCCCCTTGTCAGGCTCAGAGCAGGGCCGATTGGGGGGTTGGGGCACCGCCCCCTGTCACACTGAAGGCAGGGTCGATGGGGAGGTTGTGGCACCACCCCCCGTCACGCACAGAGCAGGGCCCATCAGTGGGGTTGGGGCTCCGTACCCTGTCACGCACAGAGCAGGGTCGATCAGGGGGTTGGGGAGCTTCCCCCTGTCACGCACAGAGCAGAGCCCATCAGGGGGTTGGGGAGCTCCCCCCTGTCACTCACAGAGTAGGGCCGATAGGGGAGTTGGGGCACCGACCCCTGTCACACACAGAGCAGGGCCGATCAGGGGGTTGAGGCGCCACCACTCTCACACTCAGGTCAGGGCCGATGAGGAGATTATTGCTCTACCCTGTCACACACAGAGACGCAGGGTGATCAGGGGCTTGGGGAGCTCGCACTGAGCAGGGCTTATCAGGAGGTTGGGGCGCCTTCCCCTGTCAGGAACAGAACAGGGCGGATAGGGAGGTTGTGGCCTTGCCCCCTGTCACACACAGAGCCGCAGGGCGATCAGGGGGTTGGGGAGCTCCACCCTGTCACGCTGATCCCGGTGCTGGATGGCATATTACCCTTTTACTATATAGGATAGAGGCCTGGTGCATGGGTAGGGGCTGGCTGGTTTGCCCTGAAGGGTGTCCTGGATTAGGGTGGGGGTCCCCACTGGGATGCCTTGCCAGCCTAGGTGAGGGGATGCTGACTGTTTGCAGCTGGTCACACACCCTTCAGGATGGGAGTCCCCACTGGGGTGCCTGGCCAGTCTGGGTGAGGGGCTGAGGGCTGTTTTCAGGCTGGCGGGTGACAGAAGCTCCCAACCGCTCCTTTTTTTCTTTTTCTTTTTTTATTCTGGGCCAGCTTTAGCTCTGAGGCTCCAGCTCTTAGGCCTCTGCTCCTGAAAGCAGGTATCTGTTTGTTTTGGTTCTATAATTGAAACAATGTATAACTCCAGCTCTGAGATCCCGGCTCACTGAAAGCTGGTTTCTGGGGTTTTGTTTAGCTTCTATATTTGTTACAGAGTTTCTTAAACTGCAAGCTCAGAGGCCGGCAAGGCAGGCGGGGAACGTTGTTTTCCTCCGTCACTGAAACAAGCAAGCCTCATGTTAGTTTCAAGCTGCCTGGCTGCCGGCCACCATCTTGGCTGGCAGTTAGTTTGCATATCTCACTGATTAGCCAATGGGAAGGGTAGAGGTCGTATGCCAATTACCATGTTTCTCTTTTATTAGATAGGATAATCAGGACAACAGGGACCTTTTCTGAGACCAGAAGATCAGCTCTATTGCTGGCCTTGACTGAGTTTGGAGCAGCCACTGTTACCCCACCACACACCCTACACACTCTGACAGTCTTTAGAATTTGGGGGTGGGGTGGGGCTGGGTGACATTGCCTAGTTGGTGCCCAGATCTTGCTCTGGCTCTTTAGGTCACCTAAGTTCACAGTCCTTCACTCCTGGGCACCAGGTCCAGCCTCAAGGCAGCAGTTTGAGAAGTGAAGTGGGCAGGGAGAGGCTGCGATCCATCCATGCCCTTGGGCTTCTGGTCACAGAGTCCTGCGGTCCCAGGTGGAACAGGCGCCAGCACCTGTGTTCTGGAGGCGCCAGGACAGCCAGGTCAGTGGCAGAAGTTCCTCTTGTCGTTGGAGATCCCGCGTTTCGGAGAGAGGTCCACTGCCTGGATGGAAAGATGTGGGCCTTCTGGGGGTCCAGGGGCGGGCTCGGCCAGGACCACCTGCAGGTTGAGGATGTAGTCGATGACACACTGCAGGATTTCCCACCTGGCTAAGCTGAGTGCCTCACGGGACTCCGGGTACCAGTTCCCGCAGGTGCAAGTAGCAGTGGTTCATGTCGTCCAGCAGACTCAGTGGCTCCTGGCTGCCGGGCCCTTGCTGCGGCCCCACGCAATGGCTAGGCTGCATTCCAACAGGCAGCACACTGCCGCATAGCAGCCGCACAAGGAGCTTAATGCCTTCATGTTGAGGAATGAAGTTGGAAATGCCCAAAGCTGAAAAAGCTGAAGAAATTCCTACAGCAGCTTGCTATTCATTTTTATGAATTTTTAGTAAGCTATATATATATATAACTGCCCTCCCCTGCCAGCCAAGTCACCCCTAACTACCCTCCCTTGCCAGCCTGGTCACCCCCAATTGCCCTTCTCTGCTGCCCTGGTTGCCCCCAACTTCCCTCCCCTGTTGACCATCATGTGGCTGTGGGCACTGCCATCTTTGAGGGCGTGGTGGTCAATTAGCATATTCCCTCCTTATTGGCTGTAGGTGCCACCACATTTGCAACAGCGTGAGGGTCAATTAGCATATTCCCTCTTTATTAAGTGGGAGATATATATGTATATGTGTGTATATATATATATATATATATACATTCAAATATTGATATATGAAATATAATTTATATAGGAATGTAATTATTGTGTTTTGTTTCATATCTATAACCTAAAATGCTGATGGCTTATTCACATTTCATAAAGAAACTGCTTTCAGAAAACCTTGCATTTATTTATTTATTTATTTATTTATTTATTTATTTATTTATTTTTTAAATGTGTATTGTTGAGAGTATTGCAGATGTCCCTTTCTTTCCCCTAATTGCTCCCCTCCACATAGTTCCCTGCTTGCCCCAGGCCTTCACCTCCCTATTGTCTGTGTCCATAGGTAATGCATATATGCATATAAGATATTTGATTAATCTCTTCTCTTCTCTCTCCCCCTTTCCCTCTGAGATTCCTCAATCTGTTCCGTGTTTCCATGCCTCTGATTCTATTTTACTCATCAGTTTATTTTGTTCTTTAGATTTCTTGTTCAATTATTTTTATATTCAATTTTTGATAGATATGTATTTATTGCCATTTTATTGTTCATATTTTTAATCTTTTTTCTTCTTTCTCTTCTTAAAGAATATTTTTCAACATTTCATGTAATTCTGGTTTGGTGGTGATGAGCTCCTTTAGCTTTTTCTTGTGTGGAAGCTCTTTATCTGACCTTCATTTCTAAATTATAGCTTTGCTGGATAAAATTATCTAGGTTGTAGGTCCTTGCTATGCATCATTTTTAATATTTCTTGCCACCCCCCTTCTGGTCTGAAAAGTTTCTGTTAAGAAATAAGCTGACATTCATATGGGAACTCCTCTGTAGGTAACTAGCTTTTTTTCTCTTGCTGCTTTTAAGATTCTCTCTGTCTTTAACCCTTGGTATTTTAATTATGATATGTCTTGGTGTGGGTCTCTTTGGGTTTCTCCTGTTTGTGACTCTGCCTTCTGGACTTGTAAGTCTATTTCTTTCACCAGGTAAGGAAAGTTTTCTGTCATTGTTTCTTCAAATAGGCTTTCAAAATCTTGCTCTCTCTCTTCTCCTTCTGGCATCCCCATAATGCAAATGTTGGTACACTTTAACTTGTCTCTGAGGCTCTGTACACTATCTTCATATTGTTGGATTCTTTTTTCATTTTGTTCTTCTGATTGGGTGTTTTGTTTTGTTTTTGCTTTCTCATATTCCTAGTATTTGATTTGATTCTCAGAATCCTCTACTCTACTGTTGAATCCCTGTAAATTGCTCTTTATTTCAGTTAGTATATGCTTAATTTCTAACTGGTCCTTTTACATGTCTTTGTAATTCTCACTAAGAGCCTTGAAAGTCTCACTAAGTCCTCTGAATCTCTCATTTAAGTTCCTTAATGCTCTTTTTAATATCCTTGAGCAATCTATAACCATTGTTTATAACTCTCTATCCAGTAGTTTGCTTGCTTCCATTTCTTCCATTTGTGACATGTTTTTTGTCTTTGCATTTTGACTGCTTCCCTGTGTTTGTTTCTGTGTATTATGTAGAACTGCTATGTCTTCTGGAATTGGTAGAGTGGCCTTGTGTAGTAGGTGTCCTTTAGGGCCTATTGGCTCAGCCTCTCCAGTCACCTGAGCTGGGCACTCTAGGTACAACCCAGTGTGGGCTGTGTGTACAGTCTTGTGATTATGCCTTGATTGTTATTGGCATCACTGGGAGGACTTGACCACAAGGCCAATTGGCTTTGAGGACCAACTGCAACTACAGTGGAAGAGCTGATGTGCAGGAGACACCCTATGGAGGACTTGTTACAGTGAGGCTTTGGTGCTCATTGAGTCTGCCCCAATAATGTGTCACTTGTGGATATGTAGAGTTATAATCTTGTATGGTCTGAAGTGGTCTACCAAGTGCACTGGCTCTGGGGTCTCCTGGGAGGTGCAAAGTCAGCCACTGCCTGGGGCCACCTGGAGGGAGCTACAGAGAGATCTGCAGATGGCTGATACTTGCATTGGCTTTGGAAGTGTCCAGAAGAGGCCAAAATGTGAAGCAAGGCAGGCCAGGAAAGGCCATTCTTATGGAAAAGCAACTGCAAACAGGTTGGGCGGGGCTGCAATTAGGTCTCAGGGAATCAGCAGGGCAGAGCAAACAGTATGAGTCAAACTGATGGAAAGATATGGCTGCCAGTTATCCCTGTGATTGAGTGGCAGGGAGTCCCAACATAGGAGAAATGAACCCAAGAGCACCCCCAACTGAGAGAAAGCTGCCCCAAGTTTCTGCCCCAATGCCAAACAATCTAATTCCTCATCTGATGTCCCAGGTTCCTTTCCAGCTGCAGCACTAGTGTTGGAGCCTAGAGAGATGGAATCTGAGTACATCTATGCACTGGCCCTTTAAGAGGAACTCTCTGGGTCTCCAGCAACCTCCGAGTCATTCACCCATAATCTTTGCTGGTTTTTATAGCTCAAAGTTATGGGGATTTCTATTCCCAGCACGGGAACCCTGGCTGGTGTGGGTCTGGGACCCCTTGCTCCTCATGGGGAGCCTCCACAGCCACAGTATCTCTCCTGATTATAAAAATGCCACACATGGGTGTTGGACCAGCCCATTCTGTGCCTCAGCCCCTCCTACTGGTCTCAATGTGTTTTCTTCTTTACTTCTCTAGTTGTAGGACTTCCATTCACACAGATTTCAGGTGGTTCTGAATAATGGTTTTTCTGTATTTTAGTTGTAATTTTGATGTGGTTGTCAGAGGCAGTGAATAGCTTCATTTGTCTACATGCTATCTTGGTTCTCCCCTTGGTTTTATTTTTAAATTAGCTCTTTAATTTTGGGCAACATAATTTCTGTAATGCTTGTGTGTCTATTTCACAATAAAAAGTCAACTAAATATATTTATATTGAAATTCTGCTGATACTAGCCTAATCTGAAATACTAGAGGATCAGTGCAGAAATTTGTACACTGGAGTTGGGGAAAGGATCCCTCAGCCTGGTCTTCACCCTCTCACAATCCGGGAGCCACACTACCAATTGCTTTGCAGAGGGAGGCCCTACTCATCCACTGCAGCACCGCAGGCCAGGGATCCTGGGACTCCCTCTGAAGGGCGTTTATGGGCTGATGGCCAGACCCCCAACCAATTGCATCGCTGGCCTGGCACCAGTGGGTGTCATAACGTGGTTGTCTGGACGGTCATTCTGCTATTCAGCTGTTTGGTTGATTTGCATGTTACACTTTTACTGGTATTATTATAGATGAGAGACTTGCAGTATGTGAGGTGTACATACACACACACACACATATGTATACACACACATATACATATATATGTATATGTATATATGTATATATATATATATATATATATATATATATATATATCCTATATAATAAAGAGGTGATGTGCAAATTGACCATCATACCCTAACACAAGATGGCTACCCCCATGTGGTCAAAGATGGTCCCCCAATGTGGTAACAAGATGGCCACCACAAGATAGCTGGCAGGGGAGGGCAGTTGGGGGTGACCAGGCCTATAGGGGAGGACAGCTGGGGCAACTGGGCCGGCAGGGGAGCAATAGGCGTTGATAAGGCTGGCAGGCAGAAGTGGTTAGGGGTAATCAGGCAGACAGACAGGCTAGCGGTTAGGAGCCAGCAGTCCCGAATTGTGAGAGGGATGTCCGACTGCCGTTTTAGGCACGAACCCTGTGGGATTGGACCTAAACCGGCAGTTGGACATCCCCCAAAGGGTCCCAGATTGGAGAGGGTGCAGGCTGGGCTAAGGACACCCCCCTAGTGCAGAAATTTTGTGCACCGGGCCTCTAGTATATATATATCTGTCCTCATTTACTTAAGGTCTATGTGTATGGAAGTGCATGTGCACACCCAATGATGCTAATAGCAATCAAGTCTCAACTATCATATGTGAGTATAACTTGTCGAAAAGAATACACAATAAAACAGAATATATGCTAGAGTTTAAACCATGAAACAGCCTTTTCAAATTAATTTTTTTCTTTTTTTTCTCTTTTGTCAATATTCTTTACTACTATGATAACAAATTAGGCAAACTCAACACACTGCTTATCTTCCAATTTGTGTGATCCCTGATGACTAGCTAGAGGATTTTTATTTTTATTTTTTTAATTTAAATTCTTCATTGTTTAAAGTATTACATAAGTCTTCTTTTTCCCCCGTTGACCTCTCCCCAACTGCCCCATGCCCCAGCACATGCCCTCACCTTGTTCTCCCCCCACTCCATCTTTGTCCATTGGTTACGCTCATATGCATGCATACAAGTTCTTTGGTTGATCTCTTACCCCCTCACCCTCCACCTTCCCTCATAGGTTGAATAGTCTGTTTGATGCTTCTATGACTCTGATTCTATTTTTGTTCATCAGTTTTATGTTGTTCATTATACTCCACAAATGAGTGAGATCATATGATATTAATCTTTCTCCACCTGGCTTATTTTGCTTAGCATAATGCTCTCCAGTTCCATTCATGCTGTTGCAAATGATAAGAGTTCCTTCTTTTTTACAGAAGCAGAGTATTCTATTGTGTAGATGTACCACAGTTTTCTAATCCACTCATCTGCTGATGGGCATTAGGCTGTTTCCAAATCTTAGCTATTGTAAATTGTGCTATGAACACAAGGGTGCATATATCCTTTCTGACTGGTGTTTCTGTTTTCTTGGGATATATTCCTAGAAATGGGATCACTGGGTCAAATGGAAGTTCCATTTTTAATTATTTGAGGAAATGCCATACTGTTTTTCACAGTGGCTGCATCAGTTTGCATTCCCACCTGCAGTGCATGAGGGTTCCTTTTTCTCTGCATCCTCGCCAGCACTTGTTTGCTGATTTGTTGATATAGCCATTCTGACAGGTGTGAGATAGTTCCTCATTGTCGTTTTGATTTGCATCTCTGGGATGATTAGTGAATTTGAGCATGTTTTAGTATGTCTCTTGGCCTTCTGTATGTCTCCTTTTGAAAAGTGTCTATTTAGGTCCTTTGCCCATTTTGTTTATTTTCCTTTTGTTAAGTTGTATGAGTTTCCTATAAAATTTTGAGATTAGACCCTTATCAGATATAACGTTGGCAAATATGTTCCCCCATGCAGTGGGCTTTCTTGTTTTGTTGTAGGTTTCTTTTATTGTGCAGAAGCTTTTTATTTTGATGTAGTCCCATTTGTTTATTTTCTCCTTAGTTTCCATTCCCCTAGGAGCTGTATAGGTAAAGATATTGCTACAACAAATGCCTGCTGTTTTGTTGCCTGTGGCTTCTTCTAAGATTTTTTATGGTTTCCCATCTTACATCTAAGTCCTTTAACTATTTTGAGTTCATATTTGTGTGTGGTGTAAGTTGGTATTCTAGTTTCATTTTTCTGCATGTATCTGTCCAATTTTTCCCCCACAATTTATTGAAGAGATTGTCTTCACTCCATTGTATGCTCTTGCTTCCTTTGTCAAATATTAATAGAGCATAATGGCTTGGTTTGATTTCTGGGTTCTCTGTTCTGTTCCATTGGTCTATATGTCTGTTCTTGTGCCACTATCAGGCAGATTTGAGAACAGTGACTTTGTAGGCAAATCTTACATGTTTTTACAACCTTACAGCTTCCCCCGTATTATGACAGAATTGAATTATATTAACTAATTCATTTATATAAAGGATTTAATTATCCTCACCTAATATTTATATAGTTATCATTATTAGCATTTTCATTTTACAAATGAGGAAAATCAACTCAGAGAGCTTGTGTAGCTTAGCCAAAAAAATATATAGCTTGTAAAATGGCAAAGAAAATTGAATGTAAGCAATTATCTACCAAATTTGGCTCTTAACTGTTATGTGGTTTTGAGTTTTCATCATGAAAAATAGCTAAGGTTTGGCTGTTTGCTTAATTTCCCAGTATCCTCCTTCTGTTTATGTCCAGTGAAGACTGGGATATATAATACTAAGAATATTACATTATATTTCTAAATAAGCCAGTATCATCTCAATCTTTTACTGCAATTCACTGTCTCCCCCCAAAATGTTAATATAACCAAATAACTAGCTACTTATTTAATTTTTAATTTTATTTTTCAATTACAGTGACATACAATATTATATAAATTTAAAGTTTACAACATAGTGATTATACATTGGTATACTCATTTTAATATGGGTGGAATAGTAAGGCTTTTAAGCATACTTTGTTTTGTTAGTTGACTCAATAAATATCTTAATAAATACTTAAATAATTATATTTGTCTAATATTTCAAGTAAAAGTTTTATAAACAATTTTTTGAAGTTATGTTATGTTTTCATAAAACTTCTGAGATTTCAAAAAGTTTCATGAAATTTCACAAATGCCTCTAGCAAGGTGATTGACTATGTTATTGTTTGTTGTTGCTAGAATAAAAAGTATTATGACCTCATAAGTTTACATTCTAAAATAAGAGATGTCTAAACAAATGTGTAGGATTTTTATAACAGATAATAAATAATTATAATAATTTACATATCTACCAAATATGAACCAAACTGCTTTATAGTGAATAATTTTTGTTTGTACTTAATTCAGTTAAGCTAAAAGATTAAATTTAATTAGACAAATATCCATAAACACTCTACATTTTATATCTAATTAATTCCATCTTCATTAGCATGCAAATTAATTTTGATTCCATGCCAAAATTGAGCTATTATAAGAATGCAAATAGTTATGGATGAGGTCAGTAGTGGGGGAGGGAAGGCCTGGAGTGGGGTGGGAACCGGGTGGCGGGGAGCTATGGGGGGAAAGAAGAGTAACATCTGTAATAATCTGAACAATAAAGATTTTTTTTTTAAAAAAGGATGCAAATAGTAATTCAATGTTTACTATATCCAGCACTATGAATAGCTTTCCTCAGTTAGTATAGTATTATCTAAGGTAATTTAGAAGCAATCTCTATATCAATATTGAAACTACTGTAAAAAAATGAACTAATTTATTACAGCAACTCTTGAACTGTCATTGTGCTCTTTTGACTACTTTTGCCACTTGGGAGATGTGAAAATTCTTTCTGGGTTTTCATTTGCAACTTATGTATGTGTGTCCAAGGTATCTGTAAATATATGTATATATGTATGTATGTATATGTGTGTATAATAATATATGTATAGTTTGTGTTTATATAGATATATCTTGTGTTTACATATATGTATACATAGTTATAGAAAATAAATAATTATTTACAATTTATAAATACCAAATTTTAGTTGTCTCTGGGATTTTTTTAACAGGATTTTTTAACCTCAAATCACTTGTGCTGCCAGGTTTCAAAGTCATACTGTTCCACTCAATTCATAGAGGAATAGACAGCAGGGAAATAGAGTATATTGAGATAGGCAGCAGGCTGGAGGGTATGCAATAGAACAGGAGATTGAAAATCAGTGGGCAAGCAAAACAAAACAAAATAAATTAAAAAGAGAAACATGAAGTAGAGAAAGGTGATGATATGTGTTGGGGGTTGGGGGTAGGAGATGATAAATGCTAGAGGAAACAAAAATTGCTACAAGCAAGTTTTACCATAATCTTTCAACAAAGGCTTCGTAATATTAAATCTGTCGGAGAGACCTGAGCTTAAAGCTTTTTGGGGAGGAAAAGTAGCAGAGGGAGGATGATCTGGTAATACATTGAAAGAGGATTTGGATCCAATAAATGTGATGAAATGATATAAAAACAATGAAAGGAAAACAAAACAAAACAAACAGGCAAAATTCCCTGCTAGGATCCACGAAATACACATGAAAGTTTTTAGGTAGAAAAATATGTCTTGGGAAATTTTGTAATTAGGCTAATTGCAGAATGTGTTCTATAGCATATCAACCAAAATGCACAGGCATTAGAGATTTTTACTAGGATTAGGATTTCCACAAAATTTACTAAAACATACCAACTTTCAAAGATTTCAGATAGAAACCCATGGGTTTCATTTCCCCAAAGCAGTGATGCCAGCAAATAGGTTTGGTTGTTTGTAATCTTAAAGTATGATGATTTATTGGGTGCCAGGAGGGGCTGAAGGGGTGCTAGGAGGTGCACATTTTGCCATCTTCTGATAAAAATGTAGCTCATATGTGTATCTTGTTTCATAATAATTGAGTTTATAAATTCCAAGTTACACCTTATTAAATTCAAATTCTCTCATTTTGTTGTTTTTTAATTGTTGAATTATGATGACTTGTAACAAACTTTTACAATTTTGTCACTCTTCTCTTTTTGGACATGCAGGTGATATAAAATAACAAAAATGTGCAGAAATCAAAGAAAAACAGTTCCATGTTAATACTGTGCTTTACTTATACCAGTAGACCCAGCATCTTTGAGTGCTGCAGAATGCTCAGAAAATCAAAAATGAAATTCTATTTACAAATCCATACCCTTATTAAACTAAACAATTATACTATTAAGTTTAATTGAGATTACCTGGATTAGAATTGGTGACACAAATTATTTTAGAGTAGTATCCTATTTTGCAGAAAATAAAAGTTTTGTGAAAAACTAACATACTTTATCACTGAGTTGCAATATGTTCAGAAGCTCTTATCCGAGTGATTAGCCCTAGAATTTTTTTTTTTTTCAAATTTAGGCAAATACTTTGAAAAAAGTTCCTTCATTTTATTTAATGAGTAAAAAATGGCATTGCTAACAGTTAATCTAGCTGAAAATTAACTAATTAACAACTGCCTTTGCTAACATGGGTATCTGTCATTCTGATTTTCGGGAATGTTTTTATTTTGGAGCTCTTCCAATTCTTTAAGCATGATTTAGTGCTAATTGATATTACTCAGACAACTAAGAAAATGTGATATATGTTCTACCAATACTTGCTGTGTGTGTGTGTGTGTGTGTGCACACGCGCGCGTGTGTGTATTCTAATATTTGAAATGGAAAGAAATATAAGGAAAAGTGTTTTCCTTGCTTGAGGATCTCTAAAGTCACTTGATGTATCAATGAACATTTTAAACAGGCTTATATTCTGTCTCGTCCTGAGATCCAAATCAAGCCATGCATCCTATCATTCTTGAGAGATGCCAAGATTTCACTTTCCTGAATTGATGGTGTTGCAATCTACTTTTTTGAGAATTCTGTGAATGTAACTTACTTCTGACATTTTTATCTGTTACTCTATTATCACTCTTTTCTAACTTTTCACACATTTCTAACTTTATATAAGAATAAAGGAAATGTTAGCATAGCTTAGGTGATATTTATAATATTTCCACCTAAATTCAACACTGGTAATAAATTGTCTTAGTGTTTCATAAGCAGATGACCTGGAGAAAGTCCACAAAACTTTATACTCTGTATGGGATGGCCAGATACACTGACCAGGGGATTTTTCTCAAGAAAAATTGGAAAGGGCTTGAGACTCTGGCACCTATGGCTTTAACCAACTGCAGAGGTTTGTGTACAGTGGCAAATTGTGTGACTTCTTGTGGGCCTCAGCTTTCCCAAGTGAAATATGAATGATTACTCATATGATCCAGTGTTTAAAGAATTTATCAGGTGCATAAATGTAAGAGAATCATACTATACACATTAGTTACCATCCTTTACTAAGTTCCCAGTGATGCCCTTTTCCTAATTCTACAGCTGTGACATATGACATTGTCCTGATATAATAATGAATCTTCGCACATTTTAAAAAAAGGTTTTTCTTATTCTTACGTTTTTTTCACATGAATCTATAGTTGAATTCATATACTACTACTTTTTATTTTATTGATGAGCAAAATGATTTCTTTTGTAAAGTGTAAACTATGCTTAAATTCCTTTGCAGCTAATTCAGATATTAATTAGGAATTAATATTTATTTATTCTCTAACAGCGTGGGTTAGATAAAAAATTAGAATGTAATTACTTCTTATACACTTTTTTTTCATAGAAAATTTGCTTTAATTTAAGCTACAGAAGAAAAATTCACCTTCTTGATGGCTATTTAGTCAGTGTCAAATTTGTTTATTTCAGTGTCAGTTTATGACTAATATTTACAACACTTATTTACTTACTTATCCATTATATCATAGTAAGTAGAATGTGTTGCTTCCTCTGACAGAATCATAGTTTCCCCCAGGAATTAGAGGAAGACTATAGCTATTTATGGAGCAGCAACTGCAGCCATATCCCCCTTTCTCTGAAACATAAGGTCTACATATGCTAACATATTTCTAACCTCTCAATGTTTGTGAATCTCATGATCTTTTATTGCATTTAAAAAGTGTTAATAATTAGAAGGGGTTTTTGAATCACTCCATAAGATATTTTACAATTAGTTTATTTTCTAATCTTTCTCCTTTTTCCATTGAGGTTTGCCACTAAATTAAAAGCCTCTACTAGTTTATAATTATTATCTCCTTCAAAATCATTATAATACAGACCTCCAAATTTAAAGTTGATGATCATATAGATTTTTGTTATTGTTATTTACATTGTTACTTATAGATATTGTTTTAAAAATACCATCGACCTTTTTAACCTGTATAGTTAAGTTGAGCTTTTAAAATAATTTTCCCAGCCCTGGTCGGTGTGGCTCAGTTGAGCATCATCCTGTGCACCAAAAGGTTGCTGGTTCGATTCCCGCCCAAGGCACATGCCCGGGGTGCAGGGTTGATCCCAGATTAGGGGTGTGCAGGAGGCAGCTGGACAGTGTTCTGCTCTCACATCAATGTTTCTCCTTTTCTCTCCCTCTCCCTTCATTTCTCTCTAAAAATAAATAAAAATATATCAAAAACTAAGATAATTTTCCCAGCCTCCATAGTAATAACTAATATTTGTTAAGATGTTATAACTGGAATTGGCATTTATGAATATCATATTTTAGTACTTTAATGTAGTACATATCTGGTATTTTATGATGCTACCACATTAATTGATGGTTGATACATACTGAGACAAATTTCAGATTAAATTTTACCAAGTTATTGAATAAAATATCATAAAACATTTTGCCAAATCTTGTTGGAAAATTATAGGGACATTATTTGAATCATTATTGACCTTTAAACACTAAATGTTTTTATCTTCCTGTATTACCTAAGGAAGATTCGTTGGGCTAGAAATGTAACTATAGAAATAACTTTTAAGGAAGGTAATATACTTTAGAGCACTTTTATTTTCTTTGCTTAAACTTTAGCATAATGTGTACAAAATAGATGGTTTCATTCATCTTGAGATATGCATTCATTTTCATTTTTTCTTACTAAATCTACTTAATCCAATTATTTTTCATGTTATCACTAAGGTTATTTGTAATTCTATTTCAATTATTGAATTTTAAACATCTTTATTGTTAAAAGTATTACATATGTCTCCTTTCCTCCCCCATTGACCCCTTCTAACCCCCACATCCCCGCTCTGAGATTTGATAGTCTCAGGCCTTCAACATCCTATTACCGTCTGTGCCTCTGTGTCCGTGAGTTATACATACATGCATACAAGTCCTTTTGTTGGTATTTTCACACCCACCCACCCCGACCTTCCTTCTGAGATTTGATAGTTTCAGTTACTGATTTTTTAAAAATATATTATCACAAAAGATATAAATTATTAAGAAATATTTAATACAACTTTAATATGAGACCTTTATTTTACAGATTCTAAAGACAATGTCCTCTTTGTTATTCTTTATTAGTTTAAATTCTATGCTAGCTAATTTTATTTCTGACAAGATTTTTACCATAACTTGCTCAAATATTTAAAATATTAGTTATCACACATTGTTTAATGATTTAAAAATATGTTGTACAAAGAGGAAACTTATAAGTCTGTTTAAATTTTTTAAAGGAAAAATGGTGGAGAAACGAAGATGGCGGCATAGATAAACACCGGGAAATTGCTGCCTCCCACAACAACTTCAAAAAAAACAACATAAAGACAAAACAGACATCATCCAGAACTACAGGAAGGCTGGCTGAGTGTAAATTCTACAACTAGAAGGAAAGAAAAGCACACTGAGACTCAGAGGAGCTGCAGAAGTAAAGTGCAGAGGTACGGGGGCTCGGGCGCAGAAAGGGGCTGGCACCTGAGGACGCGGCTGTCTTTTTGAATTGGGAGGGAGTCACAAGCTCCCGACTGCTCTGAACTCTGGTTCCGGGAAGTCTCTGGGGACCCAGGACTCATACTGGGAGAAACTGGACTGTCTGGCAGCGGGCGAGCGTGAGAGCGGCATTCCCTCAGAGGTGCTTGCAGCAATTATCGGGACACTTGAGACGCGCAGCCCCTTAGGGAAGGGCTGAGAATCTGCCATAGCGGCTTGCTTTGCCCTTTGATTCCCTGAGACCCCACCCCACCCAGGCTGCAGGAGAGGCTTTTGCATATGAATGCCCCGGCCCTTTGCAACCTGAAAATTACCTAACTGCAGCTGGGCCAGACAGACCCAGAACTTCCAAGAGAAGGCCCAAGGCCCCACAGCGGCTTGCATTGCTTCACAGCTGGGCCTCATCAGGGCACCTCCAAACTCCAAAAAGGAAGGGGAATCTGCAGTTCTCTTCGTAGCTCCTGCTGTGTAACCTCAGGCAGAGGCTAAATTAGCACCTCCTTAGATCCAAGAGCCAGTGTACCCAGTGGTCAGAGGGGGACCATCCCGATTACAACTCCTCAGATACATAAGGGACACACCCAGAGGGCAGACTCAGTGAGCACCAAAGCCCCACTGAAGCAAGTCTTGCCCCAGAAGGGTGTCTTCAGCACAGAAGTTCTCCCACTGCAGACACAGCTGATTCTCACTGCCAATTGGCCTGGAGGTCAATTCCTCCCAGTGATCCTACAACAATCAAGGCATAACTACAATAAGACTGTGCAAAAAGCCCACAAGGGGGTACACCAAGAGTGTCCACCTCAGGTAACTGGGGAGGCTGAGCCACTGGGCCCTACAGGACACCTAGCACACAAAACCACTCTACCAACACAGGGAAGCATAAAAAATGCGGAGACAAAGAAACAGGTCACAAATGACAGAAATGGAGGAAAGCAAACGACTGGATATAGAGTTCAAGGCCACATTTATAAGGTTTTTCAAGAATTTTATGGAAACCGCTGATAAATTTAGTGAGATCCTCGATAAATCTAGTGAGACTCTCGAGGATATGAAAAAGGACCAACTAGAAATTAAGCATACACTGACTGAAATAAAGAATAATATACAGAGATCCAACAGCAGACAAGAGGATCCCAAGAATCAAGTCAAAGATTTGAAATACAAAGAAACAGAAAAGACCCAACCGAAAAAGAAAAAAGATTCCAAAAATATGACGATAGTGTAAGGAGCCTCTGGGACAACTTCAAGCGTACCAACATCAGAATTATAGGTGTACCAGAAGAAGAGAGAGGGCAAGATATTGAAAGCCTATTTGAAGAAATAATGACAGAAAACTTCCCTTACCTGGTCAAAGAAATAGACTTACAAGTCCAGGAAGCGCAGAGAACCCCAAACAAAAGGAACCCAAAGAGGACCACACCAAGACACATCATAATTAAAATGCCAAGAGCAAAAGACAAAGAGAGAATCTTAAAAGCAGCAAGAGAAAGACAATCAGTTACCTACAAGGGAATACCCATACGACTGTCAGCTGATTTCTCAACAGAAACCATGTAAGCCAGAAGAGAGTGGCAAGAAATATTCAAAGTGATGAATACCAAGCACCTACAACCAAGATTACTTTATCCAGCAAAGCTATCATTCAGAACTGAAGGTCAGATAAAGAGCTTCACAGATAAGAAAACGCTAAAGGAGTTCATCACCACCAAACCAGCATTATATGAAATGCTGAAAGGTATTCTTTAAGAAGAGGAAGAAGAAAAAGGAACTCTTACCATTTGCCACAGCATGGATGGAACTGGAGAGCGGATAAATACCACAGGATCTCACTCATTTGTGGAATATAATGAACAACATAAACTGATGAACAAGGACTGATCCAGAGACGGAGAGGCATTGATTGGACTGTCGGGCCTTGGAGGGAAGGTAGGGGAGGGTGGGGGTAAGGGGGAAAGACCAACCAAAGACTTATATGCAAGCATATAGGCCTAACCAATGGACACGGACAACGGGGGGGTGGGGGGGTGAGGGCATGAGCGGGGGGTGGGGGGGTAGAGGGTAACGTGGGGATAAGGACACATATGTAATATCTTAATCAATAAAAAATATATTAAAAAAATACTTAAAAGCACTGATGTGATGTGATCACAATTGCTGTATAATTGCTATATATCCTTGAGAGTTGATATAAATCTAAGAACCAATGAAACATGTAATTAACTACTAAAGTAAAAAAAAAACAAACAAACAAAAAAACTTTTTAGGAGATACCCCAAAATCATTTCAACCAGTCATGTTTTCTGCACTTGAAATGGTCAGCTTGCTCTACTAAACACTTTCCTGAAGTGAATACTGTAAGTATATACACCTAAAAATTAAATTTAATGTCAAAGCAAAATCTTATCCTCCATATTCTATACATTGATAGAACTGTGTGTAACATTTTAAGCTATCAATAACTAGAATTTTAAGGGCTTAAATTTATTTTGAAGTATGAGGTCATATTTAATATAAAACCTGTCAAGAACACATTTATATAATAAAAATCACATCAAAATTTAAAACAGTATACATGAAGTACAAAAGAGTCCCACATAATTTGTCAATTATTAAAATAGTAGAGGCCCGGTGTACAAAAATTTGTGCCCTCTCGCAGTCTGGGACCCCTCAGGAGATAACGACCTGCTGGCTTAGGCCTGCTCCCGGGTGGCAGAGGGCAGGCCCAATCCCTAGGTGCAGCCCCTGGTCGGGCTCAGAGCAGGGCCGATTGGGGAGTTGGGGTGCTGCCCCCTGTCATGCACAGAGCAGGGCAGATTGGGAGGTTGTGATGCCACCCTCAGTCATGCTCAGGGTAGGGCCAATTGGGGGGATGGGGCACCGTCCTCTGTCATACTCAAGGCAGGGTCGATGGGGAGGTTGCGGCGCCAACCCTTGTCATGCACAGAGCAGGGCCAATCACGGGGTTGGGGCGCTGCCCCTGTCACACGCAGAGCAGGGCTCATCAGTTGGTTGGGGCACCGCCCTCTATCACCCACAGAGCAGGGCCGATCAGGGGGTTGGGGCGCCGCCACTCTCACACTCAGGGCAGGGCTGATGGGGAGGTTATGGCTCTACCCTGTCACACACAGAGCAGGGCCCGTGGGGTGGGGGTTGGGGAGCTCCCCACTATCAGGCACAGAGCAGGGCTGCTCAGGGGGTTGGGGCCCATCCCCCTGTCACACACAGAGCCGCAGGGCGATCAGGGGGTTTGGGCTCTGCCCCCTGTCATGCTGATCCCAGTGCTTGGAGGCATATTACCCTTTTACTATATAGGGTAGAGGCCTGGTGCATGGGTGGGGGCCGGCTGGTTTGCCCTGAAGGGTATCCTGGATCAGGGTGGGGGTCCCCACTGGGGTGCCTGGCCAGTTTGGGTGAGGCGCTGAGGGCTGTTTTCAGGCTGGGAGTGACTGAAGTTCCCAACTGCTCCTTTTTTCTTTTTCTTTTTTTTTTTTAGTCTGGGCCAGCTTTACCTTGAGGCTTGGCTCCAGCTCTTAGGCCTCCCTCTGGTGCTGAAAGTAGGTTTCTGGCCTTTGCTTACAATGTTGCAAATCTGCTGGCTGAAGTCCTGCGGTATTTGTTACAATGTTTCTTAAACTGCCCGCTCAGAAGCCTGCAGCCTCAGGCGGGGAACGTTGGTTTCCTCCAACGATCCTCTATCACTGAGGCAAGCAAGCCTCATGTTAGTTTCAAGCTGCCTGGCTGCCGGCCGTCATTAGTTTCCAGGATGTTTTTAATTTCTTCTTTGATCTCATTGGTAACCCAATCAAAACCGGTTTGGCTCAGTGGATAGAGCGTCGGCCTGCGGACTGAGGGGTCCCAGGTTCGATTCCGGTCAAGGGCATTTACCTGGGTTGCGGGCATATCCCCAGTAGGGGATGTGCAGGAGGCAGCTGATGGATGTTTCTCTCTCATTGATGTTTCTAGCTCTCATCTCTCTCCCTTCCTCTCTGTAAAAAATCAATAAAATATATAAAAAAAATATTTAATAACACGCTATTCAGCTTCCAAGTGTTTGAGTATTTTGAGTTGTTTTTATTGTAGTTTATTTCTAATATTATGCCCTTTTGATCTGGGAAGATGCTTGGTATGATTTCAAACTTCTTGAATTTGGGGAGACTTTGTTTGTGACCCAATATGTGGTCTATTTTGAAGATGTCCCTTGTGCACTTGAGAAGATGTGTATTTTATGGCTTTGGGGTGAAGTGTTCTGAAAATGTCAATTAAGTCCATCTGATCCAGTGAGTCATTTAGGATTGCTGTTTCTTTGCTGATTTTTTGTCTAGCGGATTTATCCAATGATGTCAGTGGTGTATTAAAGTCCCCTACTATGATTGTATTGTTGTCGATTTCTCCCCTGATATCTTCCAGGAGCTTTCTTATGTATGTGGGTGCGCCTGCATTGGGCGCATATATGATTATCAGGATTATATCCTCTTGTTGTATTGATCCCTTTAGTATTATGAAGTGGCCTTCCTTTTCTCTTGTTTTGGCCTTCACTTTGAGGTCTATTTTGTCCAATATAAGTATTGCTACCCCAGCTTTTTTTTTCATTTCCATTTGCCTGAAAGATATTTTTCCATCCCTTCACTTTCAGTCTGTGTGAGTCCCTTCCAGTGAGGTAGGTTTCTTGTAGACAGCAAATGTATGGGTCATGTTTTTTTATCCATTCAGCCACTCAATGTCTTTTGGTTGGAGCATTTAGTCTGTTTACTTTTAAAGTTATTATTGAAAGGTACTTGCTTGTAGCCATTTCTATTTTTTTGTGGCTGTTTTCTTTCTGGGCTTTTTAGTTCTTCTTTTTACACCAGTCCCTTTAGCATTTCTTGCATTGCTGGCTTGGTGGTGATAAACTCCCTTAGCCTTTTTTTGTCTGTGAAGCTTCTTATTTCCCCTTCAATTTTGAATGATACCCTTGCTGGATAGAGTATTCTTGGATTCAGTCCTTTGCTTTGCATCACTTTGTAAATATCTGTCCATTCTTTTCTGGCCTGATGTGTTTCTGTTGAGAAATCATTTGATAATCTGATGGGGGATCCTTTGTAGGTAACTCTGCTTCTCTCTTGCAGCCTTTAAGATTTTCTCTTTGTCTTGTACATTTGCCATCGTTATTATGACTTGTCTTGGTGTGGGTGTTTTGGGATTCATCTTGCCTGGGACTCTCTGAACTTGTGTAACTTTTTTCTTCCCCATATCTGGGAAGTTTTCTGTCATTATTGCTTCAAATAGATTTTCTAATCCTTGCTGCTCCTCTTGTCCTTCTTGCAGCCCTATTATAAATATGTTACTTCATTTCATGTTGTCCCAGAGCTCCCTTAGGCTCTCCTCCTGCTTTTTAATTTTTTTCTCCAGTTCCTGTTCAGATTGAGCTTGTTTCTCTGCCTTATCTTCTAACTCACTAATTCGGTCCTCTGCTTCTTCTAGTCTGCTGTTGAAACTTTCCATGGTGTTTTTTATTGTAGCTATATCACTTTTCATTTCTTCCTGATTCTTGCATAGGTTGTTGATTTTCTCATCCATCCGGTGAATGAATTGCACAACCATTATTCTGAATTCTTTTTCTGTCATGTTGAATACTTCAACTTCATTAATTTCCTTTATTGGTGACTCCTCATTGTCTTTCTTCTGGGTGTTGTGTCGTCTCTTCATTCTGATTATCTCCAGATGGTTCAAACTTCGAGTTGCGTGGTCCTGGGCCGTGTGCAGTGGGAGCCTCCCACCACCCTAGTGTCACTGAAGAGCTCTGACACTAAGATGTGTGGTTGTTGTGGGTTGGTGGGAACCAGGCTCGCTCAGAGTCAGTGTTGCCGGAGCTCAATGTTGCCTCGTACGCGCCCTTAGAATCAGGGACCCTGCCTGCTCCGTGCTGAAACAGAGACCCCCCTGAAGCGTGTTGAAAACCAGAGCCCCCTAGCATGCGCCAGGAGTCAGAGTTCCCCAGAATCCAGTATCAGAGTCTCTGTTGCTTCGCGCCACCTTGCCTTGAGAATCAGGGTCCCTGTGTGCCCTTGCACCAGGAATTGGAGTCACTGGCTCTTAGTATGAATGCACAGGGAATCAGGATCTCAGGTGCAGATGATAAGAAACACAGTCAAGTCACTGGTGCTTGGTGCTGCCTCCTGCCCAAAGTAATGCTGCAATGAATGTAGGGGTGCCTATATTCTTTTGAATTAGTGTATTGGGATTAAGTGGTATCTCCTCGTTATATTTTCCATTTGCATGATCATAAATATGGAGCACAATTTCACATATTTATAAGCTATTTTGATGCCTTTTTGATATTATCTCTCCAATACTGTGAACCCATGTGCATGTCTTAAATTTAAGAAACTTTAACTCTAGTTTCCTTACTTGTCTGAGATGTAATCTTTTCATATCTAGCCTGATGTCAGTTGTACAAGACTAATCTTTGCCAAAATCTCCTATGTGGGAAAGACAACAAAGTCTTAGTTAAAAACTTTTGGTTATGTTTTATATTTAACTTCACCCATTTACTGTTTTATATTTTCTCTGTAAACCGAAGTTACTATTTTTATTTTTTTCTGTATTTTCCATATTATTACCATGTATTTCATTAAATATTAAACTATTATAAACTATTCATAATTTCTTGCTTAAAAAATGTGCTTCTGGCTCTGCTGGCAAGGCTCAGTGATTGAGAGTTGATTTGTGAACCAGTAGCTCATGAATTGATTCCTGGTCAGAGCACATGCCCGGGTTGTGGGGCATTCAGGAGGCAGGTGATCGGTGAGTCTCTCTCATCACTGCTGTATCTATCTCTCTCTCCCTTTCTCTCAGAAATCAATAACAATATATATATATATATATATATATATATATATATATATATATATATTTAAAATGTGCTTCTCTCAAGTGTTGCAGACTGCTAAGCCTTTCTCTGAATTAAAGTCACTATTTTCCCTTTTCAGTTACAGAAGGTTTGCAGAATTTTTTTAAAAAAACTGAGCATTGTTCAAACTTTTAAAGAACCTAATCATTGTTATAATTTATGCAAAACAACTAAATAACTTCAAGATTAGAAATGCCTATGGTATGAAATAAATGCTTTTCTTTGAGAACCGCTGGTTTAGATATTTGTAAATAAGCAAATAATAATTTGAAGTTTTTAATTTGATAAAGATTCAACATTTATCAACTTTTGAATAATTTATAATTAATAGTATTTATAATTTATTGAGACCATTAATTTTTTTCATGCCATGATAAATGTTTAGGAAGGGCAGCCTTCTGAAGTTATTCACTAAAAAATAGAAAACACAATGTAGACACAGAATACTTGGGTAAAACAACAGGGCTCTAATTTAAAAGCAGTACATATGTTTGTACAATTATACTCATGCTCATACTATGTAATTTATTATCATTACTCTATTTCTCAAAAATATACCAGGTTAGATCAGAGAATTGTTTATCCTGTATAATCTCTACACTGTATCCTAGGAGATGATCCAAATAGTTTATACAATTTTACTTGCTTTTCCACTTAGTTGTTTCCTCTACAAACTAGTTTATTTTTCTCATATAAAGTTTCTGAATTTTATAAAATATCTAACAAACTGGTTTTCTAATTGGACAAATGTTTAGAAAGCCAGAAGATACGTGTATTTGTTTTTATTGTGCAGAAGCTGGTTCAAAAGCATAAAGGAACGAAAATTTACTTAGATATTTTTAAAGATGAACAAATAGCATTCCTGTCTATGTAACTACACCTTTATTGCTGTTGTATAGTGTCCTATTCTTTACTATTTCATTGGATTAGTTACCACGTAAAAAGGTTATTATGGGAAACAAATTTAATGAAAATATGTAATGAGCTTTGTAAATTGCCTGGGAAATCTTTTTCTCAATATATAGTACAATATATATGTTTATAAGAGTGGAGTTTCTTATGAGACCCCTTTACCTGTCAAATCTACCACCTCTCAGGGTCCTCAAACTTATTAAACAGGGAACCAGTTCACTGTCCCTCAGACAGTTGGACGACAGGACTATAGTTTTAAAAAAAACTATGAACAAATTCCTATGCACACTGCACATATCTTTTTTTGAAGTAAAAAAGAAAATGGGAACAAATATAAGATTTGTATTTGCATGTGGCCCGCAAGCCATAGTTTGAGGACCCCTGACCTAATTCCTAGTGTTTTCTCTTTCTCAAGGATGAGAAAAACTAGATTTATTATCTAGATTCCAGGGTGTTGGGTAGAAATATTGGGCTTTAAAAAGTCCAGATAACCCTGATTGTTTTGGCTCAGTTGATGGAGCATCAGCCTGCGGACTGAAAAGTCCCAGGTTCCATTCAAGTCAGGGGCATGTACCTTGGTTGCGGGCACATCCCCAGAGGAGGTGTGTAGGAGGCAGCTGATGGATGTTTCTCTCTCATCAATGTTTCTAACTCTCTATTTCTCTCCCTTCCTCTCTGTTAACAATCAATAAAATATATTTTTTAAAAAGTCAAGATATTTTATGGTGGTTTATGTTATCCTTCCTTCTTCTGCTCTGGTGAAATAGCAAGTAGCTTGTTGTATGGAGTTCTGAAAAGTCCCACTAAGAGAACTATAGTACAGTACCTCAGGCTGTGAGGTAAATACATCCTTCTTTTGCAATTAAATATAATTCTTTGAGAAAAACTTTTGTTTTGCTATTGAACATTGGTAGAAACTGATTATTAACCATGGGATACTAAAGAACCAGGATCCTTGATTTGATTTTTATTAACTGGATCTTTGATAACCCACAAAATCATAATTTTCAGTGAAAATAGCAGTGCTCATTCTTAAAGAAGTTGAATATTTGATATGAGACTTGAATAGTTATGAAAACTCAAGTAAATTGCATGAGCAAGTTTTTCATATTTCTACAGTAACCATTTCTATTTCATTGCCATTTTTCCTCAATTAATTCTTATATCTCATGGGATGTTTGTTATGATCAGTTAGCAAAGGGAAAAAATAGCATATTAGCTTCCATTTGCTTAGTGGTATAAAGCAACTCAAATTTGTTATCTTACAGATCTAGAGTTAAAATTCCCAAATGGTTATCACTGGCCTAGAAATCAAGGTATTCAGCAGAGCTGCAGTCCTTCTGGAGGAACTCAGCAAGAATGTGTTATTTTGCCTTTTCCAGGTGCTGGAGATCTCCTAAATTCCTTTGTTCACACCCCCTTGCTCCATCTTCAAAGCCAGAAGAACAGCATAGTGTCTTCAAACTCTCTGACCTTCCTGCCTCACTTTTTCTCTTAAAAGGACTGTTATTATTACATTGAGCCAACTTGGACAATCGAAGATAATTTATTCACCTCAAGGTCTGCTGATTAGCAAACATAATTCTATCTTCCACTTTAAGCCTCCCTGGCCATGTAACATAATAAAATATTCCAAGTTTCCAGATATTGGCACATGGATTTCTTTGGTGGCCATTATTTTGCCTGACATGGATGGATTTGTCCAATCTTCTGGTACCAGTCAGAAATAGATTGTCAAAATAATATAGTCAGTTTCAGATATGGTCCTTAAATATAATGATAAAGAATATCCTCCTAGGAAGAATTTAAAGTAATATATTTTGTTGTCACCTAATATGAATATATAAAGGGCCAGATAGACATGTAGTATATATTTGTGGACAGTGACTAATAATTTCGCCATATGCACATAGATTTAAATATTTCAAGATTAAAAGATTAGTAACAAATTAATCAGAGGAAGAGATACGTAGATGAATCTTTCAAAATTGGCAGAGAATAACAATTTGTGTGTCTACATTAAATAATAAATTATTGTATCTATACAAAATGAGTCATCAATTATTATGCAATTTTATTTTTACAGACAAAATATATGAAATAATAGCACACAACGCACCAGGCAGTGAAAAACGGTCATTCTAGAGAGACAGAAAACCTAAAGTTCTACTACTGCTTCATCCTACAACATAGAGGAAATATCATGGCCAACACACAGGTAGAGCTTCCTGGATTTCCTAAGTTGTGGAGACAGAGCTGGGAGCCCAAGACATCCAATAAACAAAGAACTTGTAAGGCATAGCAAAAATAAGAGAGTTACCCAGAGTGTTGCCTAGAGATCTGAGAGAGTCTCACTTAAATATTTAGTTGAGTTCTAATAAAGGAATACATACCACAAATAATCAAGGCTAGGGAAAATATGAAACCCTGGAAAGACTAGAGGAAACAGTGCCGGGTCCAATAAAATCAACCTGCTAACAGTTACAAGAACAGTTTCCCCACTGCAAAATAGAATTATTTCAGCATTGCTAGTCTCCACTGTACATAGGATGGGCATTTAGCAGTGCACTAAACCAATCAACCTTGTTGAGAAGGGCAGTAATCCATGTTGTTGAGTTCATGAATAAGTTCTCCCCTCTCTGTTGCCATGGTCACTTTGCATAAAAAATGCCTGTATCTAATAGCCAGGAGGAAAACCTCATAAACTAGTGGGCATTGATTAAACTACTAGAATTGTCTTGTCTAAATAGAGGGGAAAAAAGTAATTTAACCATAGAACCCTAGAATAAATCTAGCTTTGATCCCACCAACAAAGTTTAAAGGCTAGACCAAAAGAATCAACATGTTTCCTGGTACCTGATTATTTCTTTAAGGGAAAATATCTGGTAGTACACGATGAACTTTTTAAAGATTTAAAACGAATGAAATAAAATCTCAACTATTTTTGAACATGTGGTATTGCTATCATCACAGCTTTAAAATAATAATCAATTGTTTACACATCTACACCTTAAATATACCCACTGGAAGATATAATAGGAAAAGTCCATTTATAATAGTGTCTAAATCTAAGACTGACACGAAAAATATATTCTTTCGGTAGATAATGTTAAGACAGTCTCAAAAGTAAATTTAACAAGTGGAAAAATACTATATACTAATGAATACAGTATCATAAAAAATATCAGTTATCTAAATTATAAGATAAAAATATATGGCAAACCAAATTGAATACCAAAAAATAATATTTTTGTTTTAAATTTTTCTATAAAAGACAAGTTGATTCTAAAGTACACATGAAAAAGTAACAGGAAGAAGAGCTAAGAGTCCACTGGGGGACCGGGGGACAACAACAGTAGAAGGAATATAATCCTATGAAGCATTAAAGTCTACTACACGGCTTTTATATTCAAGACAGCCTTACAGCATTTAAAGAAATATAGAGATCAAGAAAGCAAGCTACAATGGACTAAGAAAAACCTAGAATTAGACCTAAATGCGTATAAAATTTAGTCTATGATAAAAAAGTTAAACCAATGGTGGGGACTTGAGCAATTACTAAGTAAATGATGAATATTTAAGAAAATGAAATTAGGGAAACTGAAAAAAAAAACTATTTGGAGAATAAAAAATAAAATTGGATCAATACCCAGAACGTAACTTGATTTCAAAGGCAAATATTTTTTCAACAATAAAAAATTTAAAAAATTAACAAAAATAAAAGGAATTAAAAAAATGGTAGTCCAAAAAGAATAAGCAGGGGGGCTTGTTAAAACACTTTGCTTGTACACATTTTCAGAGTTTGTGATTCCTTGGGGGTGGTGTTGCCTGAAATTTGCTAACAACTTGCCTGGTGACGATGCTAGTCCAAGAACCAACCACTGTGATACAAAAGTCTTGGAAATATTACATATTCTTTCATTGCAATATGTATAATCTATCTTTCTACATAATTATCATTATAATTAAATAAAATAGCAAAATTTGTCAGTCTCGTGTAATCCCAATTGGAGGGATTACATGTAATCATTATCTATATTATAGGGCTCTTCAGAAGAAATTTGACCAATTGTCTCTCAGAGTACCCCGATTAGCAGTAACTTTATCCTGGAAAAGGGGCTTTAGCAGCGCGATTACCACCGTGAGCTCTAGAACCAGGGACCCAGGATTCCTTGTTTGTGGGCTTAAGGTCGGTAAGCCCCATTTGCCTAAGTTCTATCATCTCCTCTGGAAATATCTTACTTTTTAATCTTATTTTTAACATTTCATCAGATAATAGAAGAAAACCATTTATTGAGAGCTTGGCCCACAGTGAGCTCTGAGTGTATTGTGTGTGTACCAAGAACCTTATCATCTCCAATGAACTGCTGTATGACTAACAAAAGGACCTGGGATTCAGGGGCTGACTCAGCTCTAATGCAAACCTTCAGCAAGTGTAATATCTGCATTTGAGCAAATATGAATATCATGATCATTCAGGCTTCTGGGACACAAGAAATAATATCCTTTGACCCCGTCACAGAGAACTTGTGTCTTCTGCCAGCAGTAATGAATGTGTGGCAGCTAAATATTTAGCTTGTAAGTAGAGCAAAACCCAAAATGTTCACATGTTTTTAACAGATTCTTTTTTTTAAAATACTCACTTGACGATATTTTTTCCATTTATTTTATTTTATTTTTAGAGAGAGAGTGAAATGGGAGAAAGAGAGAAGCATCAATCTGAGAGAGGCACATTGATTTGCTCTCTCTGGCATACATGCTTACTGGGGCCCTGGAATGAGCCTGCAATCAAGGTACATGTCCTAGTCTAAAATCTGACCCTTTGTTCCAAGGGTCAATGCTCCAAACACTGAGAAAAACCTGCCAGGACTTAATCGTTTCTTTGCATGCTGGTGAAAAAGGTCATGTTATCCTTCAGTTGTACCATTAAGTTAAATAGTCTTAAAAAAATAATCTCTACATATGCCCTGGTGGATGTGTCTCCATTGGTTGGATGTCATCCTATGTACCCAAAATGTGCCTGTTCGATTGACAGCCAAGGCAAGTGACTAGGTTGCTGCCTTGATTCCCAATGGGGTCATGGAGGAGGCAGCCAATGGATTTCTCTCTCTCAAATAAATGTCTCTCTCTCTCTCCCTCTCTCTTAAATCAATAAAACATATTTAAAATAATTAAATAAATAAACCTCTATCATATGAAATTACAAGCCACAAGTTACTTTTTATATGTACATATACATGAATTTTTACATCCTTTGAATCCTAGGTACGAGTCTATAAATATTTATCAAGTTTAATTTTTTAAGGACATTTTTTGTACTTCTGTGGCTAAAATATGGGCCATTAGTACATATCGTTTTCAGGTTAATATCTTGAAAATGGAGGTTACCAATGCAATTCAATCTGATTTCTTTTAAACTGAAATACCTGTAAAACTAAAGTTCTTACTATTTCACAAATGTCTTCCTTTGCAGAGGAATGAACCCATTGCAGACTAATTTGGTTTGAATAATATATTTAGTTTTAACATCAGTGCTGCTTTATTTGTGGCTAATTTTCTTGTTAGTATATTTCTCTCATTGGTAATTAGGAATACATTATTCTGATAA
Organism: Myotis nattereri; assembly: GCF_964212035.1. Lineage (NCBI taxonomy): Eukaryota > Metazoa > Chordata > Mammalia > Chiroptera > Vespertilionidae > Myotis > Myotis nattereri. The sequence goes on along the minus strand of NC_138077.1, from coordinate 95,886,049 downwards.
TTTTTAAAATGCTAAATTTCTGTGTCTCAAATAAAGCTGGTTTCAATATGGTGGGTTTTATGTTCAGTCTCAGGAGGGTAAAATTAAAGTAGTTACGTTTAATGTTTGACAAACTACTTTAAGTAGTTAATCTTTCACTATTGGGGTTGGGGGCAAATTAATATCTCCTTATTCTATTACCTCTTATTTTGAAAAGCTTACATTAATATCAAACATTTGTTATTTCTCTACTAGTGTCGTTTGGGAGATCAGAATTTGATCCATACTTAGATGTCAAATGGTTAAATTGTCTTCACATTGTATTTTTTTTTTTAATATACTTTATTGAGTTTTTACAGAGAGGAAAGGAGAGAGATAGAGAGTTAGAAACATCGATGAGAGAGAAACATCGACCAGCTGCCTCCTGCACACTCCCCACTGGGGATGTACCCGCAACCAAGGTACATGCCCTTGACCTGAATCAAAGCTGGGACCTTTCAGTCCGCAGGCCGACGCTCTATCCACTGAGACAAACGGGTTTCGGCGTCTTCACATTGTATTTTCCAAATAATCAAAGCTTTTAGCATGTCTGCTGTAAATCTAATATTTCATGATTTCCCCACATTTCACAGTAAATCTTGAGACTCAAGTCAAAATCATAGTTTTTATGCCTTCTTCATTATGCTTGACCCCTATTTTGAAAATTATCTTAATTTTGTTGATTATTTATTATAGAGGAATACTCAGTCCTTAATCTTAGTGTATTAAAAATTAATGGAGCTGAGGACAATAGCATTGATTAGCCACAAATGTGTGCATAACATACTGACCACCAAAGTGATTTTTTCTAGTGGAAATTCTTGACATTATATTCATTCTCAGCCAGGGGTACAAAACCAGGAATACAGATGGATTTGTATCGTAGGTGCAAAACTTTCTCTTTCTCATGCTTCAAAATTCATAGTTGAAAGTTAGTGAGGCAAAACACCATCCTGGTCAAAACAGTAGAAACTAATGCAGTAGCATTAGGGATCCAGAAATATTGACACCAATATTATGAGCATTTGTGAACACAAAATTGACTTTATGCATTAGTCTAAGAGTGTGTTGGTGTGATTTCAAGCACTGGAAAATACTGCCCATGGTTAAGTGGGGTAAGAGTTCTTTCCCTCAAAGGCAGGGCCTACTGAAGGTAAAGAAGACTGAAGAAGGCTAAGTAATAGCCTGGTTCTAATGTAACTGCTAAGTTTGGAAATAAATACATATTGCTCTGAATGGAGGAGGCATATTCTGTGGTGGGTGGGATATAGAATGGAGCAACTATATAGAGTTCAAACCCTGTATAGTGCCGAGCTGTTGCCACAAGATATAGCCTGGGGCCTAAAAGAGGCCTGGTGAATGAGACCTTTGGACTTGACAAGAAAAGGATTCTTGACAAGAGCCAGAGACTTCCTTTTTCCCAAGCTTCTGGTGAAATGATAAGGAAAAGAGTAGCAAAAGACACAATGGCTTGTTGTAAGAATATATGAGATTATTCCTAATAGTGGGGAAATTCGATACATGTTAGAATTGTAAGGAATTATGAGATATTTTCAAATCCTCACATATAGACCAATAAAACCTCACGTATAATTATGCTTGTACATTAGTGAAATAGTACTGCCCATAGGATATAAATAGCAATACTATTTTTGTGAGACAAGCATGGTTCCAAGCCTAGTTTTCTCATGTACTGCTTAGCCTCACCATTGAAGACATTTATTCATGTGATTACCCTATAAAATAATTGCCTTTGCTTAATTCAAGTCGCCTATCCTCTGGTTTTGATATGGAGTAAATGATTAAAAGAAATTCAAGTTCGTGGTAGAGTTTCCTTTGGATAAAAGAGAGCACTCTGGTCCATGGGTGTGGAAGTCCTGCAGTCCTGTGAATACTAGCTGGAGCCTGGAGTGCAGTGATGTCATGCACAGGTCATGGAACACTGCTGAAACCATAGCGATGACTTGCATCCTAACTGTCCTGGTGGTGTCCTAGGCACTGGTCAGAGCAGTGATTTGGTGAGGGAGAAGGTCTCTCAATTGACTTGTTATTAACTGTAATTTGTTTCTATTAATTTTGCTTGTTATAATTTAATTCTTTATCATCATCAACTGACATTCTGAGAGTAGAGCTTGGGGGAGAAAGGTGCCTGATTTGAGCGACTCTTTACAGAGTTGAACCATGAAGCATAAAGAAACAAGGAAACATCTGGAAAGTGAGTATTTCATCAAAACTGCAAGGATTTCAAGTGGTATGTGTTAAGCACATCCTTGAGGCATAGGATGACCAGGTACTGTTTTCTAAAGAAAGAGATTTCCTAGTTGTAATGAGGAAGGGAGGGAGAGAGGTAGAGAAAGAGAGAGATAAGTGGGGAGAGAGTTACAGAAGGATAGGAAGAAAGGGAAAGGAGGAGAGATGAAGGCAGGGATGTAGAGTGGGAGGAAGAGTGAGACCCAGAGAAAGAGAGAGGTGGGGGAGGGTAGAGGAGAAGAAGGGTAAGGGAGAAAATGGAGGGAAGGGGAGCAAAGGGGAAAGAACTTTGAACACTTGAAACTGGTTGTGTAGAGATTAGAGTATAATGTCAGAAAGAGTTTATTTACCCAGGGGTAAAGATGAATTGTGTTGTTAGGCTATGAAGATGTAAATGTGGTTCTCCTGTGTGAAATATAAGAAAAAGTGGGAAACACACACACACACACACATGCACACGGACCTTTTAACAATTTTAATTAAGGAGATATTTTGGGCCTTTATGGAAAAATGGAAAACTGAAATAGTTTGGTTACTATGGAAATTGAAACTAACAAGCAACTACTATGAGGAAGAACCTTGTTCAGTGGTGGGAGGAAGACGGATTGGAGCCAACCCCAAAGTTCCAGTGGTAGCTCACATTCCTAAAGAGGACTGATATTTCTAACTTGGTTGGGATTTCTGCATCCTCCAATGAACCTTTGGAAAAGGCTGTGTTCCTTTCACTTTCAAAAAACAATAGTGCATACCATAGATGTTATCAATGTAAACTATGAGATGTGGAAAAAATAAAATAAAAAAATAGTCACATATACAATCATAAAGAACATTACACACATATAGAAAATAAGTAATCCAGAAAAAATAGATATTAACCTCACATAATTGCCCACTAATTATGTTCCAGGTCCAGTATTTATTTTGCCTCTAAAAACATGTATTTCTATTTCATTACGGTAAATTAGGCTTCAGTGACTAATAAACAAATGGATCTACTTGCTTATATGACAAATTAGCATATACAGTTTATGCAGGCCACTAGGGCAAGTCTCTTCCGTGAGATAATTCATGGGCCTGAGCTGATATGAAGTTTGTTATCGTTAACATGCAGCTTTCAAAAAGAACCCCAGGAAATCAACATACCAGTCAATTAGGAAAAAGAAGAGCATGGTGGAAAGGGCATATGTTTCAGGAATACTTCTAAGTATATGATGATCCATACATATCACCAGAAATATCACATACAAGATACTCAATCCCACTGACATCCACCAAACACAGGTATAATAAGTGTGTACTTAGAGATTAGAGTAAATGGGATTTTAAATGGGAAAAAAATCTTAATTTTTATGAAAACAATTATCATGCGTGGTAATAATGCCTGACATGTAATGTCCACTCAACAAGTAGTTTTTCAATTGCCACAGACCCCCCAAAATGACCCATCTCAATGTTCTTTTTTATCCCATTGTCCAGGATCCTACAACATTGGACAGGCTGTGCCTCAGTCATTTGTGGAGGCCCCAGGCTGTAGTCAGGCAGCAGCAGAAGATACATCCTCCTCTGAATATTTCAGCTGTGTGTCTTCACCATACAAGCTGGCCCATCATGATGAGGACGGTAAGGAATATACAAAGGCGGGGTCTGAACTTGGTCAGGAGATGCAGCTGAGCTGCTCAGCACAGTCTCTTCTAATTTCACTTTCCCAGCAAGAACAGGAAAGGGATTCAGAGCACACAGACCAGTACTAAGGCTTCTGCAGAGGGACAAGTAGGCAGTGTGCCTTCAAGGGCTGGGTCAGGTCGCTCAGTACATATTTCCTACGTAACAGCACTGGGACCGCTGTGGCTGAGGTAGTGGACAGTGCTGATATGTGTTTGCAAGTTTACTCAGAACCTGGCCCTCAGGTGAGCACAAACTGATATCCTCCTCACATACTCACACAACTGTACTCCTTCATACCAGGTAAGTCCCCATTTCTCCTCTTAACCTTTTCTCTCACTACACAGGCCTTCATTCCACAACTGTCTTCCCATTTTCTAGTAGCATTACCTAGGTACACTCTTACCTTCATTCCTTCACAGTCATCCAATTTCACACTAAATCTATACATAATTTACATGCAATCACACAGATACTCTGATTTAAATCCCTCATTCTAGGCCAAACACTTGACAACTCATATGCCTTGAAAGAAATTAACTTTGGTCTGTTATCTTTATAATCCATAAGCCACTTCAGCCACCAAAACTTTTACCATCCCCTTTTACAAATATCAAAAAGACTCATAGAATATATCACAGAACATCCACACCAATCCACACATACATACATACAATGTTATAACCTCATAATTAAACCACGTAAATACCTCAAATAAAGCATACCTCACACATAGTTATACCATGTAAATACCTATGTAGAAGCATACCACACACAGAATTCTGAAATATCACACACAGATGTACTCTCACTCTACATGCTCCCACAGCCCTCAAACGCATTCTAGTTTTCTCATGTTTGAAAATTTCTTTCCTAGGATTCCATCAATTACAACAAAATGCTTCCTATCTTGGAGCCCTTAATATGCCTGTTTCCCAGTCAGCACGGAAACGGAAGATCATGGAGGGGCACATCAAAGGTGTGTATGGTGATGCCTGTTAGAGGCACATGTAATTTCCATTATGTTTTCATTGTATAAGTGTAATCTCATGGTGAGAGCTACCTTTAAGGGAAATTGATAAATATAACATAATTGAAGAAAGGAAAGAGCAGTCTGCGTTCCATTTAAAAATAATATTTTTTGTGCAAAGCCAGTCACCCATGACATATATTGACACAATGCATATTTCTGTGCATTTAATATTTTCATTGGAATCATTTTACACTTTTCATGAAGAGAGGGCTGAGTGTGTTCACTGAACATGTCACGTGGCAGACTCTTATTGTTTGTTTAATGGACAGAAAAATACACAGATAACAAACATGGACCACATCTACATTATTTTTATTTAATTTATCTGCAAAGTTGAGTTTAAAAGAAGAAACTTTGCAGCACAGACATAAGGCAGTGGCCCTAACACAAGGACAGAAATCATGGAAGGTGTCTTCTTCGGATAATATATCCTCCATCTCTTGTAAAGACAGGCTAACTGGTCCTGGTAGGGACATTTGAATAGTACACAAAGGGGATGGGGATATAGACAGAACCAAGAGTTGAGGTGAGTGGTTCTGCCCATTAGTCAACACCAGGCTGCTCAGTTCAAAAACTCAAACACTTCTGCATCATCCTCAATGTGAGCAGCAGTGGAAGTAATGCATTCCACGGGAAAACCCTCAAAAGGACTGGAGCATGTGCAAGGAGATCAGTGGAGAATAGCGTCAGGAAATAATAGGAGAGGACCAAAGGGATGAGAGTTTTCTTAGAGAAAATTGGCAGATTAGGTTTCTTTGAGTCAGACGAGCCATGTTATGTTACAGTGAACGTGGGAAGCACTGATAACTTAAAACAGACACAAGTGGTAGGATCCTCAGGAACTGCACTTAAGGTAGAGCACAGAGACACCCAGTTGAAGATCACAGCACAGCCATAGATTTCCACAGGCAATGTTTTACACTCGCAGTCATCCCTTATCAGTTGCACTGTACCCACTCTCCCCATCATTCATTACCTCATAGTTTTCCATGTGCATCTACATTCTCCATGATCTCTTATTGTCTGTACCATACAATGAGTTATACTTTCTCTGACTCCTAACACAGTAGAAAAGCATTTGTTTTTAAATTTCATTAAACAGAAGGGCACAGTATATACTTTGTATCTGCTTACTTTCTCTCATTATATTTGTGTGTTTTATTCACATTGCATGTGATGTTCGTTTGCTCATTCTATATATCACTGTATGAATATAATTTCATTATTGATTATACTTTTCTGAGCATTTTGGTTCCTATGAGTCTGGGATTACTTAAAAAGCTGATGTTCTGAAAATTCTATTACATGTGTTGTTGTTTTCAATATGGACGCATTTCTGTTTGGTGATTCCTTAAGAGTTAGACTACTAAGCCTGAGTTTCCATATTCAGTTTTAATCCCTTCAGAACTCAATTTTTCACACTTTAGATTCCAGTGGAATCTCATAGTAGTGCACAGCTTATTTACACACACTTCTCCTCACTCTCTTATTCAAAGCCCAGGTATTCTTCTCTTATACATCTTGATTTTCACATTATCACATCTTTAAAACATTTCCTCACATTTTGCAAATACACTCATTCTGCCAATCTCACAGAGAATATTCAAAGTAATAACATACCATACCTAAACTAAATGACATATTCAACATGCAGAAAAATCTGTAATGATAGTAAAAGCAATCTACATTCATAAACATGTGGTGACACAAAGTATACATACTATCCTCATACTATCCTCATTCACACAAAACACATCCTACATTGAGATTTGCAAGCAACAAATCAATAACGCATTATTCAATCTTAACCCAGTTTTAACCAACAAATTATGAACTAAAATACCAATCATATTACACTCACATATCATATGCAAAAAATGGAAATAATATATTTACCAGACACATTCATAAGATATGAAGATAATTTTAAACAATTAAATAATGAGCATTGAGCTTTGTTAAAAATGAAAAAGGAACAGTGGCATAACAATTAGCACTTAATTTCTTATAACAATAAAAATTTATCTTTTTACATCTCTATAACTCAAATTAGATATCAATAAGAATAGATACATATGCATGCAGAATGCTTCTTAAAACTTGTACCATATATCCCCTATTGGTACAATTTTTGATGAGAAAATAGAGTTGATATCCATTTTGTAGTTCCTGCATTCAAGAGCGGTTCTAAGTTTTTGATAATTTATATAGATCTCTAAAAAAATCACATACAAGAAAACCACTCCCACTGACATCGACCACACTCACCATTTAATGTGTTTACTGGTAGTTTGGAATAAATAGATTTTTACATGGGAAAGTGTCCTTAATTTCTGTGAGAGGAATGTCATGTGAAGTGATAATGCCTGACATATAATGGCCACCCGACATGTAGGTTTTGAATTGACACAGACCCCCCAAAATGCCCCATCTCAATGTTCTTTTTCATCCCATTGTCCAGGACACTACAAGATTCGACAGGCTGTGCCTCAGTCATTTGTGGAGGCCCCAGGCTGTAGTCAGGCAGCAGGAGAAGATACATCCTCCTCTGAATATTTCAGCTGTGTGTCTTCACCATACAAGCTGGCCCATCATGATGAGGACGGTAAGGAATATACCAAGGCGCTATCTGAGCTTGGTCAGGAGATGCAGCTGAGCTGCTCAGCACAGTCTCTTCTAATTTCACTTTCCCAGCAAGAACAGGAAAGGGATTCAGGACACACAGACTAGTACTAAGGCTTATGCAGAGGGACCAGTAGGCAGTGTGCCTTCAAGGGCAGGGTCAGGTCGCTCAGCACATATTTCCTACGTAACCGCACTGGGACCGCTGTGGCTGAGGCAGTGGACAGTGCTGATATGTGTTTGCAAGTTTACTCAGAACCTGGCCCTCAGGTGAGCACAAACTGATATCCTCCTCACATACTCACACAACTGTACTCCTTCATACCAGGTAACTCCCCATTTCTCCTCTTAACCTTTTCTCTCACTACACAGGCCTTCATTCCACAACTGTCTTCCCATTTTCTAGTAGCATTACCTAGGTACACTCTTACCTTCATTCCTTCACAGTCACCCAATTACACACTAAATCTATACATAATTTACATGCAATCACACAGATACTCTGATTTAAATCCCTCATTCTAGGCAAAACATTTGACAACTCATATGCCTTAAAAGAAATGAACTTTGTTCTGTCATCTTTATAATCCATAAGCCACTTGAGCCTCCCAAACTTTTACCATTCCCTTTTACCAATATCAAAAACACTCTTAGGATATATCCCAGAACATGCACACAACTCCACACAACCATACATACAATGATATATCCTCATAATTAAACCACATAAACACCTCAAATAAAGCATACCTCACACATAGATATACCATGTAAATACCTCAGTTGAAGCATACTACACACACAATTCTGAAATATCACACATAGATGTACTCTCACTCTACATGCTCCCACAGCCCTCAAACACATTCTAGTTTTCTTATGTTTGAAAATTTCTTTCCTAGGATTCCATCAATTACAACAAAATGCTTCCTATCTTGGGGCCCTTAATATGCCTGTGTCCCAGTCAGCACGGAAACGGAAGATCATGGAGGGGCACATTGAAGGTGTGTATGGTGATGCCTGATAGCGGCACATGTAATTTACATTATGTTTTCATTGTATGAGTGTAATCTCATGGTGTGAACTACCTTCAAGAGAAATTGATAAATATAACATAATTGTATGTCCAGGTAGAAAGGAGAGAGCAGTCTGTATTCCATTTAAAAATAACCTTTTCTTTTGCAAAGCTAGTCACCCATGACACATATTGACACAATGCATATTTCTGTGCATTTAATATTTTCATGGGAACCACTTTACACTTTTCATGAAGAGAGGACTGTGTGTGTTCACTGAACATGTCATGTAGCAGACTCTTATTGTTTGTTTAATGGACAGATAAATACACAGATAACAAACATGAACCACATCTGTATTATTTTTATTTAATTTATCTGCAAAGTTGAGTTTAAAAGAAGAAACTTTGCAGCACAGACATAAGGCAGTGGCCCTAACTCAAGGCCAGAAAGCATGGAAGGCGTCTTCTTCGGATAATATATCCTCCATCTCTTGTAAAGATAGGCTAACTGGTGCTGGTCGGGAGGGACTATTGAATAGTACACAAAGAGGGTGGGGATATAGACAGAACCAAGAGTTGAGGTGAGTGGTTCTGCCCATTAGTCAACACCAGGCTGCTCAGTACAAAAACTCAAACACTTCTGCATCATCTTCAATGTGATCAGCAGTGGAATTAATGCATTCCATGGGAAAACACTGAAAAGGAGTAGAGCGTGTGTGTGCAAGGAGTTTTGTGGAGAACAGCGACAGGAAATAATAGGCGAGGACCAAAGGGATGAGAGTTTTCTAAGAGAAAATTGGCAGATTATGTTTCTTTGAGTCAGAGGAGCCATGTTATGTTACAGTGAACGTGGGAAGCACTGATAACTTAAAACAGACACAAGTGGTAACATCCTCAGGAACTGCACTTAAGGTAGAGCACAGAGACACCCAGTTGAAGATCACAGCACATCCATAGATTTCCACAGGCAATGTTTTACACTCGCAGTCATCCCTTATCAGTTGCACTGTACCCACTCTCCCCTTCATTCATTACCTCATAGTTTTCCATGTGCATCTACATTCTCCATAATCTCTTATTGTCTGTACCACACAACGAGTTATAATTTCTCTGACTCCTAACACACTAGACAAGCATTTGTTTTTAAATTTCATTAATCAGAAGGGCACAGTAGATACTTTGTATCTGATTACTTTCTCTCATCATTATATTTGTGTGATTTATTCACATTGCTTGTCATGTTAGTTTGCTCATTCTATGTACCATTGCATGAATAGGATTTCTTTATTGATTATACTTTTCTGAGCATTTTGGTTCCTATGAGTCTGGGATTATTTAAAAAGGTCATGTTCTGAACATTCTATTACATGTTTTGTTTTGTTTTTCAATATGGACACATTTCTCTTTGGTGAATGCTTAAGAGTTAGACTGCTAGGCCTGAGTTCCCATATTCAGTTTTAATCCCTTCAGAACTCAATTTTTCACACTTTACATTCTAATGCAATCTCATATTAGTGCACCGCTTATTTACAAACACTTCTCCTCACTCTCTTTCTCAAAGCCCAGGCATTCTTTCTCTTATACATCTTGATTTTCACATCGTCACATCCTTAAAACATTTCCTTGCATTTTGCAAATACACACATTACACCCATCTCACAGAGAATATTCTCAGTAATAACATACCATACCTAAACTACATGACATATTCAACACACAGAAAAATCTAACAAAGAAATAGGAACAGTGACATAACAATTAGCAGTTAATTTCTTAACAATAAAAATTTATCTTTTTACATCTCTATTTATAACTCAATATGGATATCAATAAGAATAGGTACATATGCATGCAGAATCCTTCTAAAAACTTGTACTGTAGATCCCCTATTGGTACAATGTTTGATGAGAAAATAGAGTTGATATCCATGTTGTAGTTCCTGCATTCAAGCGTGTTTCTAAGTTTTTGATAATCCATATAGATCACTAAAAAAATCACATACAAGACGCCCACTCCCAATGACATGCACCAAACTCACCATTTAATGTGTTTTCTTATAGTTTGGAATAAATAGAATTTTTAAATGGGAAAGTGTCCTTAATTTCTGTGAGAGGAATGCCATGTGAAGTGATAATGCCTGACATAGAATGTCCACCTGACGTGTAGGTTTGAATTGACACAGTCCCCCCATAATGCGTCATCTCAACGTTCTTTTTTATTCCATTGCCCAGGAGACCCCAACACTCAACAGGATACTCCTTGGCCTGAGTCTCGTGTGGAGGCCCAAGGCTGTGGTCAGGCAGCAGGGGAAAATGATTCCTCCTGTGAATATTTCACCTGTGCTTCCTCACCATCGAAGCTCCCCCGTTATAAAGAGGATGGTAAGGAATAAACAAAGGTGGGACTTGGGTTTGGTCAAGAGATGCAGCTCAGCTGCTCTGCCTACTCTACTTAGTTCACTTGCCCCTCAAAACCAGGAAAGGGCTCAGGGCAGATGACTAGTACTAAGGCTTCTGCACAGGGAACCTTAGGGAGTGCGCCTTCCCCTCAATGAGCACAAACTCAGACCCTCACACACTCACACATCTGACCTCCTTCATATACGCTATTGCCCCATTTCTCCTTCTTTTCACTTGTTCTCTCAAACACGCAGGCCTTTATTCCCTGTCCCTAATAGCATTACCTAGATACACACTTACCTTCATTCCTTCACACAATCACTTTCAGACTCACCCATTTACACAGTAATTCCATAAATAATTCACATCCTCATCACAGAGGTAACCTGTTTAGGTCAAATTCTCAAAGATGTTCATGTCCTGAAGGAAATTAATTTTCTTCTGCTGTGTCTCTAACCACATGGCACGTCAGCCACCAGCCCTTCAGACCCTCATGAGCTGAACATTCTGAGAGCTCATACACACTTCCTCTAATATTTTCAGCATCACAATCTCATAGTAATAACCGGTACCACTCTTGCACTGCTCACATGTGCTATCGTAGCACATAACAAACATGCACACACTCGTTAGCCATTGCCTTCTAGCAACATCAACTACACATCTCAGATATGTCCCAGAATATACATACAATGCCCCGAGTGCATACATATAATCCTACATCCTTATTCCCACTTAGTTATACCATGTAAATACCTCAGATAAAGCACACTGCACACAGAATTCTGAAATATCACAAAGAGATATTCACCTGCTCACATAGATCATGGCCATCATAACTCCTACAGCTGTCACACACCCATTTTAATTTTTTTTTATCTTTTAAATTTTCTTTCCTAGGAATCAAGCAGAGACCTGTACTCAAGGACTTGATGCAAACGAAGAGTTCCTCTGACTCTTCATATACCTCCATTTCTTCACATTCAGCTAGTAATAAGGATCCCTTTATGTCCTCAGTACATGGGACAGATCTAAGGCTCATGAAAATTTATTATATGCATGTACAAATGGAAAGGGGTGTGGCTGTCTTGTGCAAGACAGAGGAAGGTTGGGAGCCTCCCTCAAAAAAGACCAAAATAGAAGAAATGACCTATATTAAAGAGGTCCATAAAAATGTCCCCCTCTCTCACATGCCTGGGAAGAATCTCCTAATTTTCTCTGAGCCTAGGGTAGGTAGTGGAGCCCAAGAGAAGAGGGAGAAGGCTGACTATTACGCAAAACCTCCAAACGTGGTGGTGTATCGCAGGGTCCAGGTGCCGAAGGCCCTGGAGAGTGGGTTCAGGTGCATGGCTTGCTGCCGCGTATTCTCTAGCTTGGAGTTCCTTCAGGAACATGTGGAGAACGGCGTCAAGGAGGGCTTCAGCTGTCATTTGTTTCATCGAGCCATGGCTCGTATGAAATACAAAAGGCTTAAGATGAAGAACAAGAAACTTATGAAAGCAACATTAAGATGCCAGGAGGAAAAGCATTTTGACCTGAAGACAAACTTGAAGAACTAAACAGACTGTTTTTCAGCCCCTAAAAGAGAGGAAGGGAAGCAGGTTAGACTCCACCGAGGAGGCTTCATTCCCTTCAACAGACACAGTACCCAACCTATTTTCCATTTCAAGCACCACCATCTCTGCGACCACACCACCCATCTGCGCAGACAGCCCTTTTAATGCTACGACCGAGGGACCAGAAGGCAGAATACACCATCCCAAATACTGCCTTACCCTCTCTCCTACTTCTTTTATTATACCCACACATCTACCATCCGTAAACCTGCTTGATGCAAGAGTGTAGACACTACAGGATTTCATAGTACAGATTCTAGTACCCCTCCCCTGCACTGACGCCCGCATTTCCATGAAATTGGTCTTTTTAAACTATTTTACATATTTTTCTAAATTCCTTTCTTTAAATGAAGATATACCTCTTTCCAACATCTCCCTATAACATATTCATCTGAACAATTATTTGACTAGAAGACAGATATTATTGAGAGAGAATAAGGTACTGCACAGATGGAACAAAAAACAACTATAATCCACCCCTTACCTTCAATTGCGGACACACAGGTGCATATTCACTTCTTATACATACATATTCATGGGGAAGGATGGAGCACTAAGTGAATAGTTTCAAAATAATCTGATATGTATAATATACAGCTGTCTGAAGTGTCATAGTGAGTATTAAAGCTTAATAACTTTAGAAGGGTAAAAGCTACCAATTTGTGAAGAACAATTTGCACGTTTCATTATCTACATGTTTTTACACTTATTTAACTTCACTCATTTTCAAGGATCATTTTTAATTTTTGTGTCTCTGCCATCTACAGAGACTCCTATACAAACAAAAAAGAAAATTAAAATAATTATTTAAAATTCACAAATCTATATAGAAGGGAAATTAAAATAGTTCCCCTTTTACGTAAACATTTTTTATAGTATTAAGCGTTTATCCTTCTGAATTGATTAAAGCTTAAAACTGCACTATGACATTTTGTACAACTGTATATACATACATTATCTTGAAACTGTTCAATTCTCCATCCTTCCCCATGAAAATGCATGTATAAGAACTGTATATGCATCTGTTTGTGCACAAGTTCTAAGAAGCTCACAGAGATTACAGTTGCTGTTGGTTTCATCTGACTAGTATTTGTTTCTTCTTCCTTTGAAAAGAGGCTCCATTTTCTGGCCAAATATGTGGGCAAGTCATTACTTGTCTACCTGTCTTTCATCAATGGCTCTAGGGGTAAACATGCTTGACCAATCTGTACTGTTAACTTGTAAAATTAGAAAAGACCGAGATTGAGGGATGGTGATAATGGTGGTGGTGAGTTATCCTATGTCTGCAACTCCAATGCCACTCTGGACTTGCTTAAATTCCTCTCTTTGAAAAGACCAGACTGTTTTAACTGTGACTTTAAGTCACTAAGCCTTCACAGTAACTCCTAAAGAAGTTCTTGTTTTTTTCTCTCAATTAGCCTAAGTCCTTCATTGTTGTATGTAACCAATTGTTCCTTCATTGATGCAAATTATAGCTTCAACATGTTCCTGCTTCCATTTTAATATTTCACATTACATAGCTGAAAAAGCAACACAGTATATTCCACTGATTTTATGTTGGAACAACAAGGGATATACATGTAGTTAGTATGTATACTTGATTAATTAGGAAATAGATTAAGTAGATATAGTATCCAATATTTTTATCAACCACCATCTCCTCTAAAGCATACCAGCAATATGAACAGACAGCCCCTTTTTATACCATCTACCACTTTCCTGAGGGAGAGGAAGGCAGATCACACCAACCAAGATATTGCCTTACACACTATCCAACCTTATTATACCTCCACATGTACCATCCAAGAAGACTTGCTTCCCCCATAAGAGTATAAAAGCTAGAATTCTGATATGTAATTTCTATGAAAGTGGTCTTTGTTAATATAGCATGTATTGAAACATAACATGTAGTTGCAAATTAATATTTATCTGTTCCACTGGGAATTTTGTTAAATGAGAAAAGTCAATAAAATTTCTTATATGTTACCAATTCCATTTGGAGCATTGACTATTCATTTTTATTTTCTACTAGAGGCCCGGCGCACAAAAATTTGTGCACTCGGGGGGGAGGGGGGGTTCTTCAGCCCGGCCTATGCCCTCTCACAGTCTGGGACCCCTCGGGAGATAACAACCTGCTGGCTTAGACCTGCTCCCTGGTGCCAGAGGGCAGGCCTAATCGCTAGGTGCAGTCCCTGGTCAGGCTCAGAGCAGGGCCAATTGGGGAGTTGGGGCGCCGCCCCCTGTCATGCACAGAGCAGGGCGGATTGGGAGGTTGTGATGCCACCCTCAGTCAAGCTCAGGGTAGGACTGATTGGGGGGTTGGGGCACTGCCCCCTGTTATACTCAAGGCAGGGTCCATTGGGGAGGTTGCGGCGCCACCCCCTTTCACGCACAGAGCAGGGCCAATCTGGGGGTTGGGGCTCCATGCCCTGTCATGCACAGAGCAGAGCCCATTAGGAGTTTGGGGAGCTCAACCCATTCACGCACAAAGCAGGGCGGAGCAGGGGGTTGGGTCGCCACTCTCTATCACCCACAAAGCAGGGCAGATCAGGGGGTTGTGGGGCTGCCACTGTCACACTCAGGGCAGGGCTGATGGGGAGTTTATGGCTGTACCCCCATAACACACAGAGCAGGGCCCATGGAGGGGGAGTTGAGGCGCCGCCCTCTATCACCCACAGAGCAGGGCGGATCAGGGGGTTGGGGCATCACACTAAGGACAGGGCCAATGGGGAGGTTATGGCTCTACCCCATCACACACAGAGCTGGGCCCGTGGGAGGGGGGTTTGGGTACCGCACCCTGTCACACACAGAGCAAAGCCGATCAGGGGATTGGGGCACCGCACCCTGTCACACAAAGAGCCGCAGGGCGATCAGGAGGTTGGGGAGCTCCCCCGTATCAGGCACAAAGAAGGACTGATCAGGTGGTCGGGGCGCCTTCCCCTGACAGGAACAGAGCAGGGTGGATATGGAGGTTGTGGCCCCGCCCCCTGTCACACACAGAGCCTCAGGGAGTTCAGGGGCTTTGCCCACTGCCCCTTATCACACTGATCCCAGTGCCAGGAGTTCTCTCAGCTCCGCTGATCCCCGTGCTGGGAGGCATATTACCATTTTACTATATAGGATAGAGGCATGGTGCACGGGTGGGGGCCGGCTGATTTACCCTGAAGGGTGTCCTGGATCAGGGTGGGGGTGCCCACTATGGTGCCTGGCCAGCCTGGGTGAGGGGATGATGGCTGCTTGCAGCTGGTAACACACCTTTCAGGGTGGGGGGGTCCCCACAGGGGTGCCTGGGCAGTCTGGGTGAGGGGCTGAGGGCTGTTTTCAGGCTGGCAGGTGACTGAAACTCCCAACTGCTCCTTTTTTTCTTTTATTCTGGGCCAGCTTTAGCTCTGGCTCCAGCTCTGAGGCCTCTGCTGCTGAAAGCAGGTATCTAGTTTGTTTGGGTTCTATAATCGAAACTCTGTCTGAACTTCAGCTCTGAGATCCCGGCAGGCTGAAAGCAGGTTTCTGGGGTTTTGTTTAGCTTCTATATTTGTTAACAATGTTTCAAACTGCAAGCTCAGAGGCCGGCAGGCAGGCAGGCGGGGAACGTTGTTTTCCTCCGTCACTGAAGCAAGCATGCCTCATGTTAGTTTCAAGCTGCCTGGCTGCCCGCCGCCATCTTGGCTGGCAGTTAATTTGCATATCTTGCTGATTAGCCAATGGGAAGGGTAGCGGATGTACACTAATTACCATGTTTCTCATTTATTAGATAGGATATCATGGCTAATAATTCTAATATCTACATATATTAAGTTGTGTTTTCCCCATTTATCTAAAAAATGCATGTACTATCTTATATCCTTTTGAGATTCAAAATCCTCCCTATACTTTTCGCTTTCTTCCTTATTCCACTATAATTACCATTAACTATACTATAAAATATCTTTTCTAAAAAGTCTGGCACTTTCTACAGTGGCTACCACAGAGTGATTATAGTATCTAAAGTTGTGTTTTGTGTAATAAGGATAGCTTTAAATTTTCTACAGCTCAAATATTGAGCTCCCTGTCAAACATTTTTCATTTACTGAGCTGTGCCTTTGTTTTAAATTATTGGTAATTTTTATATTGTATATTTTTTACTTATTCATAGCATAATATGTTTTGACGTTTTTCTCTTAGGGATAGAATGACTTGGAAACAGTTTCTTATTTTGTATTCTTCAAATTGAAAATACGAAGAACTCATCAATGCTCAATCGACATGAGTTATTTTTAAACATATATTTTTATTGATTTCAGAGACTAAGAAGAGGGATAGAGAGATAGAAACATCAATGATGAGAGAGAATCATGGATCTGCTTCCTACTGCACACTCCCTACTAGGGGTCTAGTCCGCAATCAGGGCATGTGCCCTGACAAGGAATCAAAGTGTAACCTCCTGATTCATACGTCTATGTTCAAACATTGAGCCACACCTAGCAGGCAGAAATGAGTTGTTTGGGGTTTGCGGTGGGGTTTTTTTGATATTTTTATTGAATTTATTGCATTGACATTTGTTAATTAAATGGTACAGGTTTCAAGTGTTGTGTAACTCAATAAAACATCATCTCCATTTTGCATCACCTGAACTTAAGTCACTTTTGTCACCATTTATCCCATCTTTGCCCACTTCCATCTCCCCACTAAAGCATTCACCGCATTTCATCAAGCCCTGTAAGTCCCCAGCTGTCAGTTTGTTAGATGTAGCTCTGCTTCTGTTTCCATTTTGTTTGTTAAATTATTTGTTCATTAGATTCCGCATATGAGTGAGTTCATGTGGCACTTATCTTTCTCGGAAGGACTTATTTCACATAGCATAATGATCATTTCCATTCATGTTGTTGCAAACGGTAATATTTTCTTCCTTTATACACCTGAGTGGTATCCCATGGTGTAAAAGCACCACAGGTGTTTTATTCACTCATCTACTGATGGGCACTTGGGCTGTTTCTCAATCTTAACTATTGTAAATGGCACCACTATGGTAATAGGAGTGCATACATTCTTTTTGATTCGTGTTTTGGTTTTCTTAGGATGTATTCCTAGTAGTGGGAACACTGGGTCGAATGGCAGTTTCATTTCTAATATTTTGAGGAAACTGTATACTGTTTTTCATAATGGCTGCACCAGTCTACATTCCTACCAGCACTGTACAAGGATTCTCTTTTCTCCACATCCTCACCAGCACTTGTCATTTGTTGATTTGTTGATGGTAGCCATTCTGACAGGGGTGAGATAATATATCACCATGGTCTTAATTCGCATCCCTCTGATGGATTTATTGACATTGAGTTTTTTCATTTGTTTGTTGGCCTTCAGAATGTCCATTTGGTCTATTTAGGTCCTTTGAGCATTTTTTAATTGGATTGTTTGCCTTCCTTTTGCTAATTTGTATAATCTCCTTATGTATTCTAGTTATTACCCTTTATCAGATGTATCTGATTGCCAAACGTGTTTTCTCATACAGTGGGCTCCCATTTAATGTTGTTGATTTTGTTTGTTTTGTGTGTGGTATTTTTGTTGTTGTTGTTTTCTTCTGTGCAGAAGCTTTTTATTTTGACATAGTCCCATTTATTTATTTTCTCTTTTGTTTACCCCTAACCTAGACTATGTATTGGCTAATATATTTCTATGAGAGATGTTTGAGATTTTGCTGTTGATGGTTGCTTATAGGATTTGTAGGGTTTCATGACTGATATTTAAGTCTTTGATCCATTTTGAGTTTATTATTTTGTATGGTGCAAGTTGATGATCTAATTTTATTATTTTGCATATATCTGTCCAATTTTCCCAACACCATTTAGTGAAGAGACTCTCTTGACTCCATTTTATGATCTTGCCTCCTTTGCCAAATATTCATTGAGTGTAATGGTTTGGGTAGATGTCTGGGGTCTCGTTCTGTTCCATTGATCTATATGCCTGTTCTTGTGCCAGTACCAGGCTGCTTTGATTACAGTGGCTTTGAAGTATAGCTTGATATCTGGTATTGTGATTGCTCCAACTTTGGAGCGCTCTATTTCGTGAAGTCAGTGGGGTGTTAAAGTCCTCTAGTATGAATGTATTGCTGATGATCTTTAACTTAAAGTTTTATAGAATTATATATATACATTTAGGGGCTCAAATATTGGGAGTATATATGTTTATCAGGGTTATGTCCTCTTGTTGGATCTATTCCTTTAATATTATGTGGTGACCTTTACTATCTCTTGTTATGGCCTTCATTTTGAAGTCTATTATGTCAGATAAGATTATTGCTACACCAGCTTTTTAAATTTCCATTTGAATGGAATTTTTTTTTTTCCATCCCTTCACTCTGATCCTATATGAATAATTTGTTCTGAGGTGTGTCTCTTATGTATATGGTCATGTTTTTGTATCCTTTCAGCTGTCTTATGTCTTTTGATTAAAGCATTGAATCCATTTATATGTAACGTTATTAAAGATAGGTACTTCTTAATTTTTATTTTAAGTATTTTTGCCTATGTTTTTTCTCTCTTTATTTCTTCTTATCATAACAGAATCTTAATCTTTTTTGCAAACCCGTTTGGTGGTGATAAACTCCTTTAGTCTTTTAAATTTTTATTTTTTTTTGTTCTGGGAAGCTCTTTATTTCACCATCTATTTTGAATGCTAGCCTTGCTGGATATAGTAGTCCTGGTTTCAGATCGTTGCTTTTTATCACTTCATGCCTGTAGAGTTTCTCATGAGAAATCAGCTGACAACTTAATGGGAACTCCCTTGTAGCTAATACAAATTGTTTTTCTCTTGCTGCCTTTAAGATGCTCTCATTGTCTTTAGTTTTTGTCATTTTCACCTGCTGGCTTAGGCCCCTTACCCGGGTGGCTGATGGCAGGTCCGATCCCTCGTGCCTGCCTCGACTCCCGGGTTTGTGCACAGGGCAGGGCTGATCTGTGGGTTAGCGCATTTATCCAGGTTGCGCACATGGCAGGGCCCATTCGGGGGTTGGGGCGCCACCCCGGGTCAGGTCACACACGGGATGCCCGGGCAGGCTGGCAGATCGCTGCTGCCCGCCTGCTGCCCCAGATCGCGTCTCACACAGAATGCCCGGATGGAGGTTGGTTGGACTGGCCGATCACTGCTGAACTGCCTGGCCGCCCCGGGTCAGTTTTCACATGGGACATAAGGCCGGGCCAGAGAATCGCTGCTGCCTCTCCTGGCCACCCCGGGTTGGGTCACTTACCGGATGCCCGGGCAAGCTCGATGATCGCAGCTGCCCGCCTGCCGCCCCAGGTCGCTTCTCACACAGAATGCCCGGATGGAGGTTGGTTGGACTGGCCGATCACTGCTGAACTGCCTGGCCGCCCCGGGTCAGTTTTCACATGGGACATAAGGCCTGGCCAGAGAATCGCTGCTGTCTCTCCCGGCCACCCCGGGTTGGGTCACTTACAGGATGCCCGGGCAAGCTCGATGATCGCAGCTGCCCGCCTGCTGCCCCAGGTCGCGTCTCACACAGAATGCCCGGATGGAGGTTGGTTGGACTGGCCGCCCCGGGTCAGGTCGCACATGGACACCCGCCACCCCAGGTCACAAATAGAAGGCCCAGTGGGCGGCAGGGCAGTGGGGTGGTGCTGTCCTGCCCTTCCATCAGTATGCCAATTAGCCACCATCTTTGTTAGCAGTTAATTTGCATATCACGCTTATTAGACAATGGGAGGCATAGCCCAGTTATGGTCAATTATGGTGTTTGTCTATTATTCGATAGGATATATATATATATATATATATATATATATATACACACACACACACATATATATATATATGCATATATACACACACACACACACACACACACACACACACACACACACACACTAGGGGCCCAGCATGCATAATCATGGGAGACCCTTCACCCAGAGTCCCGCAACTGGAGGCGGGACCCACAAACCGACCCTCCACCCCAGCGGGACCGAGAAAAGGACCTCTGCCTCTGATCAAGTCCTCCAGAGTCAAGTCCCCCACCCACCCATGCAAGCCTTGACATGCACACAGCCCTGGCCAACCCATGCATGCAGCCTCTTGCTGATTGCTTGATATGGTGAGATGGCCTGATGACCACAGGCTTTTTATATAATAGACTCGAGGTCCGGTGCACAAAATTTTGTGCACTCGGGGGGTGGGGCATGGCCCTCAGCCCAACATGTGCCCTCTTGCAGTATGGGGCCCCTGAAGGGATGACCACCTGCTGGCTTAGGCCACTTCCCGGGGGATTGGGCCTAAGTTGGCAATCAGACAATCCTCTGGCAGCCCAGCACCCTTGGGGAATGTCCACTTTACAGCAGGGAGTAGACCTAAGCTGCAGTAGGACATCCTTAGCGCTGCTGAGGAGGCAGGAGAGGAAACAACCACCACCGCTGTACTGGCAGCCATCAGCCTAGCTTGTGGTTGAACAGAGCTTCTCCATTGTGAAAGCACACTGACCACCAGAGGGCAGCTCCTGTATTGAACTTCTTCCCCCTGGTGGTCAGTGTGTGTCATAGAGACCAGGCATTTTTAGGCCTTCTGCTGTTAGGGTCAGTTTTCATATTATCCTTTTACTATATATGATAGAGGCCTGGTGCACGGGTGGGGGCTGGCTGGTTTGCCCTGAATGGTTTCCTGGATCAGGGTGGGGATCCTGCTTGGGTTCCTGGCCAGCCTGGGTGGTGGGATGATGGCTGTTTGCAGCTGGTCACACCCCCTTCAGTGTGGGGGTCCCTACTGGGGTGCCTGGCCAATCTGGGCAAGGGGCTGAGGGCCGTTTTACAGGCTGGCGGGTGACTGAAGCTCCCAACCTCTCCTTTTTATCTTTTATTCTTTTATTCTGGAATTTATTTACCTTCTATGGCTGTCACTGGAGGTGAGAGCCAGCTTTAGCTCTGAGGTGTGGCTCCAACTCTGAGGCCACAGCTGCTGAAAGTAGGTATCTGGTTTTGCTTGGGTTCTATAATTGTAATACTGTTGCTGTCCTGCTTGCTCCAGCTCTGATGGCTGAAAGCAGGTTTCTGGGGTTTATTGAACTTCTAAACTTGCAACATTGTTTCTTAGACTGCAGCTCAGTGGCCGTCAGCGGCAGGCAGGGAACCTTGGCTTCCTCTAGCACTGGAGCAAGCAAGCCTCCTGTTGGCTTCAGCTGCCTGGCCTCCGGCCGCCATCTTGGTTGGCAGTTAATTTGCATATCTGGCTGATTAGCCAATGTGAAGCGTAGCAAAGTTACGCTTAATTACCATGTTTCTCTATTATTAGATAGGACTACTGGCCTGGTGCATAAATTTTGTACACTGGGCGGGGGGGTGTCCCTAAGTCTGGTCTGTGCCCAGTCACAGTCCAGGAGCCCTTGGTAGATGTCCACCTGTTGACTTAGGCCCACTCCCCGTGGCATCAGGCCTAACCTTGCAGTCAGACATCTTTCTGGCAGCCAGGGAGCCTTCAGGGGATGTCCAACTAAAGGCTTAGGCCCCCAAGGGATCAGGTCTAAACCATTAGTTGCATATTCTTAGTGTGGCCACGGAGGTGGGAGAGGCTCCTGCCACCACCACTGCGCTGGCCAGCCATGAGCGAGCTAGTGGCTGAGTGGCACTCCCCATATGTGTCTTCTGGGTCCCGCCCTGCTTTGCCTTTTTTTTTTTTTCTAAGACACATCACTTTATTTAAAAGAAGCCAATATAGGAGGGAGAAAAATGGTGGAGGTATAAACGGACGTGTCCTGTGCCTTGTCCTGGAGCAGATGAGTGTGAGCAGCTGAAATGGGTAACATACAGCCCGAATAGGCAGAGGATATTCAGCTGAGTGACAGTCTGCAGCTGGGAAAGAGAGAGAACTCCCAGAAATAAAAGGACGGTTGGAGACTGCGGCTGAAACCTCTCCCGGTGCACCGGATCCACAGCTGAGACCTCGCCATCTTGAGTGGCTCTTACCGGCATCCAGAGATCAGCTACTAACCTGGAAACAAGGGATCTTAAGCAGCGTGACTACAAGAAATCAGATGAGCACTGCTTCTTCTCACCAAAAGCAGAGAGAGAACTACATAACCAAACGCCTGGAGAATAGAAATAATGCTGAAACAAAGAACCACCCCACATATGAAAGAAAAACAGGCATCATCAGAAAAGGAAGTAAACGAAATGGAGGCAATGCAGGCAAGCAACCTGTCAGAGAAAGAATTCAGAGAAATGTCCATAAGGGGGATGAAAAGAATGGAAGACAAATTCAACAATATGTGTAGGAACCAAGAGGAAATGAAGAAAATCCAAGAAGAAATGAAAAATGACATCACTGCTATAAAGAACTCAATAGAAAACATCAACAGTAGACTACAAGAAGCAGAGAACTGCATCAGCGAGCTAGAAGACAAGGTAGGAAAAAATACCCAAACAGAACAGCTTCTAGAAAAAAATAAAAATAAAAAGCAGGTGGAGAGCCTAAGAGAACTCTGGGACAACACTAAACGAAACAACATCTGAATAATAGGGGTTCCAGAAGGAGTGGAAACTGTGCAAGGAATAGAAAATGTGTTTGAAAAAATAATAACAGAAAATTTCCCTGATATAGGGAAGAAAATAATCACACAAATCCAAGAAGCTCACAGAGTCCCAAACAAAATGAACCCAAAAAGACCGACGCCCAGGGACATAATAATTAATTTGGCAAACGCCAACGACAAAGCACGAAGCTTAAAAGCAGCCCGAGAGAGACAGAAAATTACCTACAAAGGATCTCCCATCAGACTAGCGATGGACTTCTCAACAGAAACAAATCAGGCAAGAAGGGAATGGAATGAAATATACAAAGTCATGCAAAGGAAGGGTCTGAATCCAAGAATTCTGTACCCAGCGAGGCTATCAATCAAAATTGAGGGTCAAATCAGGAGCTACACAGACAAAAACGGTCTATGGGAGTTTATTTCAACCAAGCCAGCAATGCAAGAAATGCTAAAGAGTCTGCTGTAAATAGAAAAAATAGGAAACAAAGAAGGAACACACTGGTAAAGAACAAAAATGGCGACTAACAAGTTTCTATCAATAATAACTTTAAATATAAATGGATTAAATGCTCCAGTCAAAAGGCATTGGGTTAATGAGTGGATAAGAAAACATAACCCATATATCTGCTGTCTACAGGAAACCTACCTCAGAAAAAAAGATGCACACAGACTGATGGTGAAGGGATGGTAAAAGGTTTTTCAGGCCAATGTAAGTGAAAAAAAAGCAGGGGTAGCAATACTTATATCTGACAAATTAGATCTCAAAGTGAAGGACAGAAAAAGAGATAAAGAAGGCCACTTCATAATACTAAAGGGAGCAGTCCAAGAAGAAGAAATAACTCTGGTAAATATATATGCACCCAATATAGGAGCACCCAGATACGTAAGAAATCTTCTGGAGGACATCAAGGGAGAGATTGACAGCAGTACAATCATAGTAGGGGAGCTTAACACCCCATTATCACCACTGGACAAATCCTCTAAACAAAAACTCAGCAAAGAAACATCAATCCTAAATGACTCACTAGATCAGATGGAATTAATTGACCTCTTCAGAACATTTCACTCCAAAGCCACAGAATATACATTCTCCTCAAGTGCACATTTGTCATCTTCAAAGATAGACCATATATTGGGTCACAGACAAAGTCTCTTCAAATTCAAGAAAATTGAAATAATATTGATTATCTTCTCAGACAACAAAGGCATAAAACTGGAAATGAACTACAACAAAAATTATCCAGAAAAATCAAACACATGGAGACTAAATAGCATGCTATTAAACAACGACTGGGTTACCAGAGAGATCAAAGAGGAAATAGAAAACATCATGGCAACAAACGACAATGAAAACACACCAAACCAAAACCTATGGGACACAGCGAAAGCAGTCTTGAGAGGGAAACTCATAGCTCTACAAGCCTACTGCAAGAAAAAAGAAACAATGAGAATAAATGACCTAACTCTACAACTCAAAGAGTTAGAAAGAGAGCAACAAAAAAGCCCACTGTAAGCAGAAGGAAGGAAATAACAAAGATCAGAGCGTAGATAAATGACATAGATACCAAAAAAACAATACAAAAAATCAACAAAACCAAGATCTAGTTCTTTGAAAGGATAAACAAGATTGATACACCTCTAGCCAGGCTCACCAAGAGCAAAGAGACAGGACCCAAATAAACAAAATCAGAAATGAAAGAGGAGAAATAACAACAGACCGCATAGAAATACAAAGGATTGTTAGAAAATACTATGAACAACTCTACCCCAACACACTAGACAACCTGGAGGAAATGGACATATTCCTAGAAATATAGAACCTTCCAAAACTTAATCAGAAAGAATCTAAAAATCTCAATAGGCCAATAACTATGGAGGAAATCGAAGCAGTCATCAAAAAGCTTCCAGCAAACAAAAGCCCGGGGCCAGATGGCTTCACAGGGGAGATTTACTAAACATTCAAGGAAGACCTAAAACCTATCCTCCTCAGACTATGTCAAAAGGTCCAAGTGGAACGTACACTTCCCAGCTCATTCTATGAAGCCAGCATCACCCTAATACCAAAACCAGATAAAGACAAAACAATGAAAGAGAATTATAGGCCAATATCCCTCATGAACATAGATGCCAAAACCCTCAACAAAATCCTAGCAAATGGGATCCAGCAGTACATCAAAAAGATCATACCATGACCAAGTAGGATTTATCCCAGGGATGCAAGGATGGCACGATATCCGCAAATCAATAAATGTGATACATCACATAAACAAATTGAGAAAAAAAAACCCACATAGTCATATCAATTGATGCGGAAAAAACATTTGACAAAAGCCAACAACCTTTCTTGATAAAAACTCTCAGCAAGTTAGGAATTGAGGGATCATAACTCAACATAATAAAAGCCATATATGACAAACCCACAGCCAACATCATAATCAATGGGCAAAAACTAAAACCATTCCCCCTAAAAACAGGAACAAGACAGGGATGCCCCCAGGGCTCACCACTCCTGTTCAACATAGTACTGGAAGTACTAGCCGTTGCGATCAGACACGAAGAAATAAAAGGCATCCGGATTGGAAAAGAATTAGTAAAACTGTCCATATATGCAGATGACATTATACTGTACATAGAGAACCCTAAAGACTCCATCACAAAATTATTAGACATAATAAATGAATTTGTCAATGTAGCAGGACACAAAATTAATGCTAAGAAATCCATGGCATTTCTTTACACCTATAGTGAACTTACAGAAATTGAAACTACAAAAGCAATCCCATTTACCATTGCACCAAAAAAAAATAAAATACCTAGGAATAAAGTTAACTAAGGAGGTAAAAGACTTATATGCAAAAAACTACAGGACGCTGAAAAAAGAGATAGAGGAAGACATAAACAGATGGAAGAACATACTGTGCTCATGGATTGGTAGAATCAACATCATCAAAATGTCCATACTACCCAAAGCAATCTATAGATTCAATGCAATCCCCATTAAATTAACAATGGCACATTTCACAAATATAGAACAAATGTGCCAAAAATTCATCTGGAATAAAAAAAGACCCTGAATAGGTGCAGCAATCCTGAGAAAGAAGAACAAAGTAGGTGGGATCTCAATACCAGATATCAAGCTGTATTACAAAGCCACTGTTCTTAAAACAGCTTGGTACTGGCACAAGAACAGACATATAGATCAATGGAATAGAATAGAGACACCAGAAATTGACCCAAACCACTATTCCCAATTAATATTCGACAAAGGAGGCAAGAGCATGCACTGGAGTTTAGACAGTTTCTTCAATAAATGGTGTTGGGAAAATTGGACAGATACATGCAAAAAGATGAAACTAGACCACCAACTCACACCATACACAAAAATAAACTCAAAATGGATAAAAGACTTAAATGTAAGATGGGAAACCATAAAAATACTAGAGGAATCCACAGGCAACAAAATTGCAAACATATGCCAAAGGAATTTCTTCTCTGATAATGCTCCTAGGGCAATGGAAACTAAAGAGAAAATAAACAGATGGGACTACATCAAAATTAAAAGCTTTTGCACAGCAAAGGAAACCATCAACAAAACAACAAGAAGACCCACTACATGGGAGAACATATTTGCCAATGATACCACCGATAAGGGTTTAATTTCCAACATTTACAGGGATCTCATGAAACTTAACAAAAGGAAGATAAACAATCCAATAAAAAAATGGGCAACAGGCCTAGATAGACACTTTTCGAAAGAGGACATACAGAAGGCCGAAAGACATATGAAATCATGCTCAAAGTCACTAATTATGCAAGAGATGCAGATCAAAACGACAATGTGTTATCATCTCACACCTGTCAGAATGGCTATCATCAACAAATGAACAAACAACAAGTGTTGGAGAGGATGTGGACAAAAAGGAACCCTTCTGCACTGCTGGTGGGAATACAGACTGGTGCAGCCACTGTGCAGAACAGTATGGAGCTACTTCCAAAAACTAAAAATGGAACTCCCATTTGACCCAGTGAACCCACTACCAGGAATATATCCCAAGAAACCAGAAATGCCAATCAGAAAGGATATATGCACCCCATGTTCATAGCAGCACAATTCACCATAGCTAAGATTTGGAAACAGCCTAAGTGCCCATCAGCAGATGAGTGGATTGGAAAACTGTGGTACATATACACAATGGAATACTATGCTGCGGAAAAAAAAAAAAAATTAACTCTTCCCTTTTGAAACAGCATGGATGGAACTGGAGAGCATTATGTGAAGTGAAATAAGCCAGTCAGAGAAAGATACATACCACATGATCTCACTCATTTGTGGATTATAGAGAACAGCATAGACTGATGAATAGGGACAGATCCAAAGACTGAGATACAGCCATCAGGCTATCAATCCCCAGAAGGAAATTAGGGTTAGGGCGGGGGTAGGGGGAAGAGATCAACCGAAGGACTTGTATACATGTTTATAAGCCAAACCAATGGACATGGACAACGGGGGTATGGGAGCATGAGTTTGTGGGGCAGCGGGGGGTGGTTGGGGGTTAATAGGGGGTATGAGGACACATTTGTAATACCTTAACTAATAAAAAAATAAAAAACGAAAAGAAAAAGAAGCCAATATACAGGATGTAAAGGGTATGATATTTACAACAGTACAGTAAACAGGTTGGTTTCCCGGTGGGATCAGTAGTCTTTCAGTAAGTATAAAACCCCCTTCCCCTTGATGCTTGACCCAGCTTGCAGGCAAACAGCCACAGTGGGGTGGGATGGGACTGCACGTTAGAAAGTCTCCCTGAAGGGGTTAAAAATCATGTAGATGCTAAAACGTGCACGAAGGGATCTTGGGGGTGAGGGGTTCCTCTGCCTCATTCCTTTGAGGGCTTGGCAGCAGGAATGTTGAGGGATTTGCCCCAAACTAAGACAGGGCCCACCCTGAGCCTGTAAATCTTCCACCCATGGAATATTCCGTTCCTGAGAGAATCAGCCCTAATCCCTCAGCCAGGGCCTGGAGGAGCTGCCCAGGTCGTGGGCACAGCCAGGACTGTGGACATTTCATGGCCTTTCCACTCCCACTCCAGCTGCCTAACAACTCTGCCCTGCTCCTCTCGCCCACCTCCCCTGTCACCCCATCATGACACCCTGCACAGGAGGGTACACTGGTTTTCCCATGCACATTTGGAACTGGCTGTTTCTTTTTTCTGGAGTAAAAAGGTTCCTGTTGGTCGGGTAAGCTCTCTACTTGGCATGAAGTTCAGAAACAGAGCCACGGACCACACCCCCCTCCTCTGGGCATGGAGCAGCTTGGGCCCTAGGAGCTCATCGCTCCAGCAGAACTGAAGGGAAGGCCATGTATACCCTTCTGTCCCTCACCCTTCACATGCCCAGAACCATCAGTGTCACACTTCCTTATTCCTATCACTGTATTTCATTAGTTCCATACTGTTTTACTAATCCTGAATCTAAACAGATTGGTCAAAAAGAGATCACTCTATTTTTAAAGTATTTAGTGATGTACCTGTGAGCTTTGCCTGGACGAACTAAGCACATGACCCTTTCTTGTACATCAGAACCTGCACACACATGTGAAAAGAGGACCCGTTTTTGGCAGATGTGAAACCACTGTTTATTTGTAATAAATAGTTACACAATCTAAAAAAAAAAAAAAAAAAAAAAAAATAGAGACCTGGCTTCCTTGTGTTCTGGGTCCCTCCCTGCCTCATGGCCAGGGACATGATCGGTCCCCTGCAGCCAAGCAGGACGCCTTCCTTGTGTTCTGGGTCCCTTCCTGCCTAGTCGCCAGGGATGAAATCAGCTCCCCCACAGCCAGACAGGATGGCCTCAGGGTGTTTCTGGGCCCCTCCCTGCCTTGAGGGGCTACCTATCACCAAGGGGTGGGGGGCAGGGAAGAGGCAGACACTAGAGGCCTCTTCTCTGCCCCACCTGGCTTCTCTGATCACCAGCTGGGGGGCAGGCCTTTGCCCAGGTTCTTGGATCAAGGGCAGGGGGCAGGGCAAAGTGCCTTTACCTTGCCACCTGGCTCTTACCTGCCACCTGGTTTTCCTATCACCTTTCTTCTGTCCTTCCCCTTTCTCCTCTCATCATTGAGCCTATGTATACAAATTTGCCACCATTTTGTTGGCAGTTAACCGCCTTCTTTGTTGGCAGTTAAAGACCATCTTTGTTGGCAGTTAATTTGCATATAACCCCGATTAGTTAATGGGAAGGGTATCGAATTTATGGTTAATTACCATATTTGTCTATTATTAGAGAGCATATGTGTTTCTGTTCAGTATTGTTATGGGCTAAATTATTTCTCCCCTCCCCAAAATCCAGGTGCACAAGTTTTATCCATCTAGAACCTCAAAATATGCATATTTGAAGATACAATTTTTTTATTATTATTTTATTGCTTAACGTATTACAAAGGGTTTTACATATGTGTCCTTTTATTTCCCCGCCCTTGACAATCCCCTGGTCTCCCCTAACACCCAGTGTTATGTCCATTGGTTATGCTCATATGCATGCATACAAGTCCTTCGGTTGATCTCTTACCCCCCTCCCTCCTGCCCCCCAACCCTCCCTGGCCTTCCTGCTGCAGTTTGACAATCAGTTTGAGGCAGCTCTGCCTCTGTATCTATTATTGTTTATAAGTTTATAATGGTCTTTATTATTCCTGAATGAGTGAGATCACAGCCAAAGTGCCCATCAGTAGGCGAATGGATAAGAAAACTGTGGTACATCTTCACGGTTGAATACTATGCTGCTGTAAAAAAGAAGGAACTCTTACCATTTGCAATGGCATGGATGGAACTGGAGAGCATTATGCTAAGTGAAATGAGCCAGTCAATGAAGGAAGATACAGTTTTTAAAGAGATAATTATGTTAAAATGAGGTCATATTGGTGAGTCCTAATACAATATAACAGTGTCCTTATAAAAAGGGAGAATTTGGACACAGGCAGAAACAGAGGGAAGACAAAGTAAAGACGCAGGGAGAAGATGGACATCTACAAGCAAAGCTGAGATTAGAAAAAAAAACAAAAAATTAAAAATAAAAAGAACACAGCTATATAAAAATGCTAAAAATCAACTCTGCTAGAAATCTTCGATTTCTAGACTCCATAACTGTTAGAAAAAATAAATTGTTCTATCATCTAAACCTAGTCTGAATATTTTAAAATTAATAGTATTTATAATGTATTGAGACCATAGTCTCTGGTATATACTTGTTTTTTGGTAGCCCTACCTAGCAAACTAATACAATTATATTCTTAAGAAAGGCATTGCTGAGTAGTATGTGTCTGTCCAAGTTTAGTGTCAACGTTTTCTAAAGTGATCATACAAATTTACACTTCTAGCCATGTATGAGCATTCCAGGTGATCCAGAACTTCTCCAATACTTTTTTGTTTTTATTAGGGTGACGTTGGTTCACAAAACTATATGGTTTTCAAGTATAGAGTTCAAAGCATCACCTGTACACTGTAAGATGCGCCCATTGCCACAAGCAAAGTCTTTCCCTGTTTCTATTTTTCCACTTTTCGCCCACCTCCAATTAGCCGCCAACCCCCTTTCACTCCAGCTATCTCCAAACTGTTGTCAGTGTCTATGTGATATATACCTTAACTCCTTTACATTCTTACATACCCCACAGCACCCCACCCCTCCGTCAGCTGTCAGTCTATTCTGTGTCCATGCACCTGTTTCTGTTTTTTTCATTATTTTGTTAATTATATTCCATCTACAGGTAAGATCATATGGTATCTGTCTTTCTCTGACTGACTTATTTCACGTTGCATAATAATCTCCAAATACATCCATGCTGTTACGAAGGGTAATATTTATTTATTTATTTATTAATTTATAGAAAAACTAGAGGCCTGGTGCACAAAAATTTGTGCACTCAAGGGCATCCCTCGCCTAGCCAGCACCCTCTAACTCTCTGGGAGCCCTCACAGGATGTCCTACTGATGTCTCTGTGGAGAGCGGGCCTAAGCAGCAGTCTGGCCTCCCTCTGTGGAAGGCAACAGCCAATCAGGTATATAGATACTTTCTGAAGGCAGCAGAGACTCCTTCCTTAATTCTTTCCTCTGTGGTTGGAGAATAGGGGACTAAAAGGTGGACACAGAACTGTGGCCGGGCCTGAGGCTCTTGTAGGCAGCAGAAAGAAGGAGAGGGCTGGGGAAAGTCTAGACATGGTTTTCTTCAATTGTCCTCCCTTCCTCCGGGCCCCTTGCTCTGTTCTTTCCTTGTCGTGGTGGACGCTGGGGCCTCGGACTGACAGGAGCCCAGCGAGGGTGG
This sequence comes from Myotis nattereri, assembly GCF_964212035.1. NCBI lineage: Eukaryota > Metazoa > Chordata > Mammalia > Chiroptera > Vespertilionidae > Myotis > Myotis nattereri. The sequence continues at coordinate 95,854,617 of NC_138077.1, read as the reverse complement.
AGTTCAGCCCCCTCACTTCTCAGCTGAACATACAACCGCCTCATATTCCAAGTGGAGCTGTTTTCAAGTGGCTAAAGTGCTGGCAATTCATGCCTCCTGGCCTTTCCCCTCTCAGTTTTCTTTCTTGGGTCAGTTGCCAACTTCACAGAGACACAAAAGCAACTCTGCCCTGGTAGTCCTGCACCAGCCCCTGCCCGGACCCGGCCAGGCACTCTTCCTTGAGGTCTCTGGGTCCACCGTCTGATCTCAGGGAGGTCACCCAGAGCCCGGTCCAAGGGACAGGTGGGGCAGGGGGCTATCTTGGAGAGCTGGAGGAAGGTGGCAGAATAAGAGTTGGTATAGCCCTGAGTGGTTTCGCCCAGTGGATAGAGTGTCGGCCTGCGGACTGAAGGGTCCCAGGTTCGATTCCAATCAAGGGCATGTATCTTGGTTGTGGGCACATCCCCAATAGGGAGTGTGCAGGAAGCAGCTGATGGTGTTTCTCTCTCATCGGTGATTCTACCTGTCTATTGCTCTCCCTTCCTCTCTGTAAAAAATCAATAAAATATACTTTAAAAAAAGAGTTGGTATGAACGAGTGCCTGCTTAGCCAGACTTCCTAAGTTCCCCAACGGGCCCAGGCTGGTCCCTTTCCCCACACCAGGAGGATCCCAGCTGAGGTTTCCTCCCTGCACCCAGTGCTCACCTCCTTGTTCTACCACTGGGGGAAGGGAGCAGCTCACCTGCTCTGGACCCTGCCAACCTGGCATGTTGAGGCGCAGGCAGTACAGCCTTGGGTGCTGTTGGCTGCGAGCCTTCTCCCCCTTCCTGAAGCATGGGTCGGGGTTGCAGCAGCTCACAGCCACCCCTGGGCACCATGCATGGAGACACCACTCTCCACTGAGCCACCATATGGAGACCTGTGGGGGTTGGGATGGCCTCAGGCTCCCACTGGCCCCGATAAAGCCAAACTCGGCTTGGCTGGCAGCCCCTGCTTCCCGAGGTCTGTGCATGCCTCATGGGGCCTTATTGCCCTCATGAATCGCCATGTTCAGACTGTCCCATCCCAGGATGTGGCCATCCACATTGCCATGGCTCACTCCCCAGTGCAGTTGGGCCTGCCCAGCAAGCATGTAGGCAGGAGCTGGGCCTCTGAGGGGAAGGAGGAGGGACGTGTAGGCCAGGGCAGAAGTGCGGAACTTGGCGGTGTAAACACAACTCCCCCCCATGTCGTTCCAGTCCCTCTCGCTTCATTCCAGAATCCCTGGGTGCCCCTGCACAGCACTGTGCACTCGGGGCTTTGATGGGGGTGAGGCACCTGGAGCTGCGGCCTGAAGGCAGCATTCGCTGGTTTGGAATTGCAATGGTCATTCAGGGAGCGATGCGGGGTGCCTAATTCTGCCTCTCTCTCTCCATCTCTCTCTCTCTCTCTTTCTCTCTCTCTTGGAGAGTGCCCTGTGTCCATGGCAGGGGACAATCACTTCGCCTGAGCCTCTGCCCACCCCTGAGTCGCACCTGGGATGGCCTGGTCGGCCTGTGTGTTGCAGCTTCCCTGCCCAGAGGACCTGGTTCGGATCGGACAGGGGATGCCTGCCAACCGGGGTCACAGATAGCAGGCCCAGATCTTAGCAGGGCAGGCAGAAGGCATTGTGCTGCCCTGCCTGTAGTATGCAAATTAGCCACCATCTTTGTTAGCCACCATATCACACTGATTAGCCAATGGGAGGCATAGTGAAGCTAGGGTCAATTACCATGTTTGTCTATTATTAGATAAGACTAGAGGCCCGGTACACAAAAATTTGTGCATTCGGGGGCGAGGAGGTCCGTCAGCCAGGCCTGTGCCCTCTTGCACTCTGGGACCCCTCAGGAGATAACAACTTGCTGACTTAGGCCAGATTTCAGGTGGCAGAGGGCAGGCCCAATCCCTAGGTGCAGCCCCTGGTCGGGCTCAGAGCAGGGCCGATTTGGGAGTTGAGCGCCGCCCCCTGTCATACTCAGAGCAGGGTGATCGGTAGGCTGTGATGCCACCCTCAGTAACACTCAGGGTAGGGCTGATTGGGGGGTTGGGGCACCCTCCCCTGTCACACTCAAGGCAGGGTCTATGGGGAGGTTGCGACACCACCCCCTGCCACGCACAGAACAGGTCCAATCAGGGGGTTGGGGCACTGCCCCTTGTCACTCTCAGAGCAGGCCCAATAGGAAGGTTGGGGCTCTGTACCCTGTCATGCACAGAGCAGGGCTGAACAGGGGGTTGGGGTGCCGCCACTCTCACATCCGGGCAGGGCCAATGGGTAGGTTATGGCTCTACCCTGTCACACACAGAGCAGGCCTGTTGGGGGGGGGGGCGGTTGGGGAGCCACACCCTGTTACACACAGAGACGCAGGGCGATCAGGAGGTTGGGGAGTTCCCCCCTATCAGGCACTGAGCAGGGCTGATCAGGGGGTTGGTGCACCTTCCCCTGTCACGAACAGAGCAGGGTGGATAGGGAGGTTGTGGCCCCACCCCTGTCACACAAAGAGCAGCAGGGCGATCAGGGGGTTTGGGCGCTGCCCACTGTCATGCTGATCCCGGTGCTGGGATGCATTTTACCCTTTTACTATATAGAATAGAGGCCTGGTGCACGTGTGGGTGCCAGCTGGTTTGCCCTGAAGGGTGTCCTGGATCAGGGTGGGGGTCCCCACTGGTGTGCCTGGCCAGCCTGGGTGAGGGGATGATGGCTGTTTGCAGCTGCTCACACACCCTTCAGGGCTGGGGACCCACTGGGGTGCCTGGCCTGTCTGGGTGAGGGGCTGAGGGCTGTTTTGAAGCTGGGGGTGACTGAAGCTCCCAACTGCTACTTTTTTTCTTTTTTCTTTTCTTTTATTCTGGGCCAGCATTAGTTTTGTGGCTTGACTCCACCTCTTAGGCCTCTATTGCTGAAAGTAGGTTTCTGGCCTTTGCTTACAATGTTGCGATCCTGCTGGCTGAAGCCCAGCGGACTAAAGCAGGTTTCTGGGGTTTTGTTTAGCTTCTATGTTTGTTACATAGTTGCTTAGAGTTGCAGCTCAGAGGCCTGCAGTGGCAGGCGGGGAACGTTGGATTCCTCTGTCACTGAAGCAAGGGACCCTCATGTTAGTTTCAAGTTGCCTGGCTGCTGGCCACCCTCTTGGCTGGCAGTTAATTTGCATATCACCCTGATTAGACACTGGGAAGGGTAGCAGTCGTACGCCAATTACCATGTTTCTCTTTTAATAGATAGGATAGTATTCCATCTGTATATATCTACCACAGCTTTTTTATACACTTGTCTACTGAAGGGCTAACCTTGGTTTTGCAAGTATTGCTGCAATGAACATAGGGGAGCTTATATTCTTTTGAATTTATGTATTAGTTGGGATTAAGTGGTTTCTCCTGGTTATATTTTCCATTCCCATGATCATAAATACAGAGCTCACTTTCACATGCTTATAAGATATTTTGATGCCTTTTTGATACTATCTCTCCAATATTGTGAACTCATCTGCATGTCTTAAATTTAAGAAACTTTAACTCTAGTTTCCTTACTTGTCTGAGATGTAATCTTTTCATAACTAGCCTGCTGTCAGTTGTATAAGACTAATCTTTGCCAAAATCTCCTATGTGGAAAGACAACAAAGTCTTAGTTAATGACTTTTGATTTTGTTTTATATTTAACATCACCCATTTACTGTTTTATATTTTCTCTGTAAACCAAAGAGTTACTATTTTTATTTTTTTCTCCATTTTCCATACCATTACAATGTGTTTAATTAAATATTAAACTATTATAAATTATTCCTAATTTCTTGCTTAAAAAATGTGCTTCTGGCCCTGCTGGCAAGGCTCAGTGATTGAGTGTTGATTTGTGAACCAGGAGGTCATGATTCAATTCCCGGTCAGGGTACATGGCTGGTTTGTGGGGCATTCAGGAGGCAGGTGATCAGTGAGTCTCTCTCATCACTGATGTATTTATCTCTCTCACCCTACCTCTTTGAAATCAATAACTACATATGTATATATGTATATATATATGTATGGTGCTTCTCTCAAGTGTTGCAGTCTGCTAAGCCTTTGTCTGAATTAAAGTCACTATTTTCCCTTTTCAGTTACAGAAGGTTTGCAGAATTTTTTGAAACACTGTGCATTGTTTAAACTTTTAAAGAACCTAATCATCATTATAATTTGTACAAAACAACTAAATAGCTTCAAGATTAGAAATGGCTATGGTGTGAAATAAATGCTTTTCTTTATAACTGTTGGTTTAGATATTTGTAAATAAGCAAATAATAATTTGAAATTTTTGATATGACAAAGATTCAGCATTTATCAACTTTTGAATGATTTATAATTAATAGTATTTATAATTTATTGAGACCATCAATTTTTTTCATGCCATGATAAATGTTTAGGAAGGGCAGCCTTCTGAAGTTATTCACTAAAAATTAGAAATCACAATGTAGACACAGAATACTTGGGTAAAACAACAGGGCTCTAATTTAAAAGCAGTACATACGTTTGTACAATTATACTCATGCTCATACTATGTAATTTATTATCATTACTCTATTTCTCAAAAATATACCAGGTTAGATCAAAGAATTGTTTATTCTGTATAATCTCTACACTGTTTCCTGGAGATGATCCAAATAGTTTATACAATTTTACTTGCTTTTCCACTTAGTTGTTTCCTCTACAAACTAGTTTATTTTTCTCATATAAAGTTTCTGAATTTTATAAAATATCTAACAAACTGGTTTTCTAATTGGACAAATGTTTAGAAAGCCAGAAGATACGTGTATTTGTTTTTATTGTGCAGAAGCTGGTTCAAAAGCACAAAGGAACGAAAATTTACTTAGATATTTTTAAAGATGAACAAATAGCATTCCTGTCTATGTAGCTACACCTTTATTGCTGTTGTATAGTGTCCTATTCTTTACTATTTCATTGGATTAGTTACCATGTAAAAAGGTTATTATGGGAAACAAATTTAATGAAAAATATGTAATGAGCTTTGTAAATTGCCTGCGAAATCTTTTTCTCAATATATTGTACAATATGTAGGTTTATTGGAGCGGAATTTCTTATGAGACCCTTTTACCTGTCAAATCTACCACCTAATTCCCAGTGTTTTCTCTTTCTCAAGGATGAAAAAAACTACATTTATTGTCTATATTCCAGGATGCTGGGTGGAAATACTGGGCTTTCAAAGGTCCAGATATTTTATGGTGGTTTATTTTATCCTTCCTTCTTCTGCTCTGGTGAAATAGAAAGTAGCTTGTTGTATGGAGTTCTGAAAAGTCCCACTAAGAGAATTGTAATACAGTACTTCAGGGTGTGAGGTAAATACATCCTTCTTTTGCAATTAAATATAATTCTTTGATAAAAACTTTTGTTTTGCTATTGGACATTGGTAGAAACTGATTATTAACCATGGGATACTAAGGAACCAGGATCCTTGATTTGCTTTTTATTAACTGGATGTTTTATATCCCACAAAATCAAAATTTTCAGTGAAAATAGCAGAGTTCATTCTTAAAAAAGTTGAATATTTGATATGAGACCTAATTGTTATGAAAAGTCAAGTAAATTGCATGAGCAAGTTTTTCATATTTCTACAGTAACCATTTCTATTTCATTGCCATTTTTCCTCAATTAATTCTTATATCTCATGGGATGTTTGTTATGCTCAGTTAGCAAAGGGAAAAATAGCATATTAGCTTCCATTTGCTTAGTGGTATAAAGCAACTCAAATTTGTTATCTTACAGATCTGGAGTTCAAATTCCCAAATGGTTATCACTGGCCGAGAAATCAAGGTGTTCAGCAGGGCTGCATTCGTTCTGGAGGAACTCGGCAAGAATGTGTCATTTTGCCTTTTCCAGGTGCTGGAGATCTCCTAAATTCCTTTGTTCACACCTCCTTGCTCCATCTTCAAAGCCAGAAGAACAGCATAGTGTCTTCAAACTCTCTGACTTTCCTGCCTCACTTTTTCTCTTAAAAGGACTGTTATTATTACATTGAGCCAACTTGGACAATCGAAGATAATTTCTTCACCTCAAGGTCAGCTGATTAGCAAACATAATTCTATCTTCCACTTTAAGGCTCTCTTGCCATGTAACGTAATAAAATGTTCCAGCTATCCAGGTATTAGCATGTGTATTTCTTTGGTGGCTATTATTTTGCCTGACATGGATGGATTTGTCCAATCTTCTGGTACCAGTCAGAAATAGATTGTCAAAATAATATAGTCACTTTCAGATATTGTCCTTAAATATAATGATACAAAATATCCTCCCAGTAAGAATTTAAAGCAATATATTTTGTTGCCACTTAGTATGAATATATAAAGGGCCAGATAGATGTATAGTATACATTTGTGGACAGTGGCTAATAATTTTGCCATATGGTCATGGATTTAAATATTACAAGATTAAAGGATTAGTAACAAATTAATCAGAGGAAGAGATACGTAGATGAATCTTTCAAAATTGGCAAAGAATAACAATTTGTGTGTCTAAATTAAATAATAAATTATTGTATCTATACAAAATGTGTCATCAATAATGATGCAATTTTATTTTTACAGACAAAATATATGAAATAATAGCACACAACGCACCAGGCAGTGAAAAACGGTCATTCTAGAGAGACAGAAAACCTAAAGTTCTACTACTGCTCCGTCCTACAACATAGAGGAAATATCATGGCCAACACACAGGTAGAGCTTCCTGGATTTCCTAAGTTGTGGAGACAGAGCTGTGAGCCCAAGACATCCAATAAACAAAGAACTTGTAAGGCATAGCAAAATTAAGACAGTTACCGAGAGTGTTGCCTAGAGATCTGAGAGAGTCGCACTTAAATATTTAGTTGAGTACTAATAAAGGAATACATACCACAAATAATCAAGGCTAGGGAAAATATGAAACCCTGGAAAGACTAGAGGAAACAGTGCCGGGTCCAATAAAATCAACCTGTTAACAGTTACAAGAACAGTTTCCCCACTGCAAAATAGAATTATTTCAGCATTGCTAGTCTCCACTGTACATAGGATGGGCATTTAGCAGTGCACTAAACCAATCAACCTTGCTGAGTAGGGCAGTAATCCATGTTGTTGAGTTCATGAATAAGTTCTCCCCTCTCTGTTGCCATGGTCACTTTGCATGAAAAATGCCTGTATCTAATAGCCAGGAGGAAAACCTCATAAACCAGTAGGCATTGATTAAAATACTAGAATTGTCTTGTCTAAATAGAGGGAAAGGAATAATTTAACCATAGAACCCTAGAATAAATCTAGCTTTGATCCCACCAACAAAGTTTAAATGCTAGACCAAAAGAATCAACATGTTTCCTGGTACCTGATTATTTCTTTAAGGAAAAGTGTCTGGTAGTACAGGATGAAGATTTTAAAGATTTAAAATGAATGAAATAAAATCTCAATTATTTTTGAACATGTGGTATTGCTATCATCACAGCTTTAAAAATAATAATCAATTGCCTTCACATATACCCACTAGAAGATATAATAGGAAAAGTCCATTTACAATAATGTCTAAATCTAAGACTGACAAGAAAAATATATTCCTTCAGTATATAATGTTAAGACAGTCTCAAAAGTAGATTTAACTAGTGGAAAAATACTATATGCTAACGACTACAGTATCATAAACAATATCAGTTCTCTAAATTGTAAGATAAAATATAAGGCAATGCAATTTGAATACCAAAAATATATTTTTAATTTTTTTTCTGTGAAAGACAAGTTGATTCTGAACTACACATGAAAAAGTAACAGGAAGAAGAGCTAAGAGTCCCCTGGGTGTCAGAGGGGACAACAACATTAGAAGGAATATAATCCTATGAAGCACTAAAGTCTACTACGCAGCTTTTATCTTCAAGACAGCCTTACAGCATTTAAAGCGATATAGAGATCAAGAATGCAAGCTACGATGGGCTAAGGAAAACCTAGAATTAGAGCTAAAAGCATGTAAAATTTAGTCTATGATAAAAATGTTAAACCAATGGTGGGGACTTGAGCCATTACTACGTAAATGATGAACATTAATGTAAATGAAATTAGGGAAACTGAAAAAAAAAGTATTTGGAGAATAAAAAATAAAATTGGATCAATACCCCAGACCATCACTTGCTTTAACAGGCAAATATTTTTTCAACAAGAAAGAATTTAAAAAATTAACAAAAATAAAAGGAATTAAAAAAATGGTAGCCCAAAAAGAATATAGATAATTTGACTTTTAACCACAGAAATCAAAGTATGATATAAATCTAGGAACAGTATATGAACGATTCATAAAGTCCACTTTGTGAAATCAAAACACTCTCTTTGGAAATATAAAATCATAATCATAGTCAACAGACAAACATCAAGTTCCAAAATGGTGGAGGAGTAAGTGGAAGCTACATTGACACTTTCCCAGGACACAACTGGAATTACAACTAAAATATAGAAAAAATTATACTGAGTAATCAACTGAAGACTAGCTGGAGAGAACCTGTAAACCAAGCATGGAAAGTGAAGACCTCATAGAGACTGGTAGGGCAAAGGTGCAGAAGAGCTTGCTGGGATCCATAGGCAGCAGCTGAAGTTCTGGGGGGATATTTCAGCTGTCGGCAGTTCCCACTGAGAACAACAGAGTCTAAACCCAAGCTGGGATGGCCATCCCAGAGCAAAAGAACTGAGAAAGATGCCCAGAAAACATCTGACTTTGAAAAGAAGGGTGTTGTCTGGAACCATTTCCACCCCCATTTCTAGTTTGATGTCCAATTATTCAACAGTAATATAAAAATTATTTGAATGCCACCTTCAAATTACATTAGATACCCTATCAGTTCCCTTTTTTCCTTGGAGACTTTTCAGCTATAGTCGTCCCTCTTAGAGAAATAATCTGTAATATTTATTTGCTCAGTCTTCTGCACCAATATACTTATGGAATATACTTTTTCTGCTCTTATTAGAAGGTCTACTTACTGGATTAGAGGTCTTCCTCTTCCTGTGGTCTACTCCCTTGTTTTATTGGAGTAAAACCTCCTGGAGTTTTCTGAGAAAGCGTTTATTTGAGGCTTTGCATGTCTGAAATGAATGTCTTTATTATTTAACTTTAACTTATAGTTTGGCTCGTACAAAACTTTAGAGTAAAGCATAAAAAGACAATTGGAATCTCTGCGACTATTAGCAGGATTTGTTGACTAGTGGTCCTCACTGTGGGGTAAGTGAGAAATTGCTCGTTTCAAATTAAAGACCATTTTTAATTCACATTTGTAGAAAATTTCTTTCGTGCAGTTTAAATTCTTTAGACCAAAAAAAAAAAAAAAATGAGAAGAGTCTTTAAATCTCCAGTGAAGGAAAATGTGTAGGTATCAGAATATTTTTTAAGTAGTTGGAAGAGAACTTATAGCAACCGCTCTTTATAGATCAAGCCATTTTCATAATATATCCCCTCCCCGTTTCAAACTGCTTTTTGTTTCCCTGATTTGGAAGCCAGCAAAAATCTTCCCCAGAAGTCATTCTTAAACTTTAGCATGTATCACAATCAGCAGGAGGGCTTGTTAAAACACTTTGCTTGTACACATTTTCAGAGTTTGTGATTCCTTGCGGGTGGTGTTGCCTGAAATTTGCTAACAACTTGCCTGGTGACGATGCTAGTCCAAGAACCAACCACTGTGATACCAAAGTCTTGGAAATATTACATATTCTTTCACTGCAATATGTATAATCTATCTTTGTACATAATTATCATTATAATTAAATAAAATAGCAAAATTTGTCAGTCTCATGTAATCCCAATTGGAGGGATTACATGTAATCATTATCTATATTATAGGGCTCTTCAGAAGAAATTTTACCAATTTTCTCTCAGAGTACCCCGATTAGCAGTAACTTTATCCTGGAAAAGGGGCTTTAGCAGCGCGATTACCACCGTGAGCTCTAGAACCAGGGACCCAGGATTCCTTGTTTGTGAGCTTAAGGTAGGTAAGCCCCATTTGCCTAAGTTCTATCATCTCCTCTGGAAATATCAATAGCTCTTACTTTTTAATCTTATTTTTAACATTTCATCAGATAATAGAAGAAAACCATTTATTGAGAGCTTAGCCCACAGTGAGCTCTGAGTGTACTGTGTGTACCAAGAACCTTATCATCTCCAATGAACTGCTGTATGACTAACAAAAGGACCTGGGATTCAGGGGTTGACTCAGCTCTAATGCAAACCTTCAGCAAGTGTAATATCTGCATTTGAGCAAATATGAATATCATGATCCTTCAGACTTCTGGGACACAAGAAATAACATCCTTTTTCCCCGTCTCAGAAAACTTCTGTCTTCTGCCAGCAGTAATGAATGTGTGGCAGCTAAATATTTAGCTTGTAAGTTGAATAAAACCCAAAATGTTCACATGTTTTTAACAGTTTATTTTTTTAAATACTCACTTGATATTTTCTCCATTTATTTAATTTATTTTTTTTATTTTTAGAGAGAGAGTGAAATGGGAGAAAGAGAGAAGCATCAATCCGAGAGAGGCACATTGATTTGCTCTCTCTGGCATACATGCTTACTAGGGCCCTGGATTGAGCCTGCAATCAAGGTACATGCCCTAGTCTAAAACCTGACCCTTTGGTCCAGGGGCCAATGCTCCAACCACTGAGAAAAACCTGCCAGGACTTAATCGTTTCTTTCAATGCTGGTGAAAAAAGGCATGTTATCCTTTAGTTGTACCATTAAGTTTAATAGATTTAAAAAAATAAATATCGACATATGCCCTGGTGGATGTGTCTCGGTTGGATGTCATCCCATGTACCCAAAATGTGCTTGTTCGATTCACAGCCAAGGCAAGTGACTTGGTTGCAGGCTTGATTCCCAATGGGGTCATGCAGGAAGCAGCCAATGGATTTTTCTCTCTCAAATAAATGACTCTCTCTCTCTCGCTCTCTCTCTCTCTCTCTCCTATATCAATAAAACATATTTAAAATAATTAAATGAATAAACCTCTATCATACGAAATTACAAACCACAAGTTACTTTTTATATGTACATATACATGAATTTTTACATCCTTTGAATCCTAGGTACGAGTCTATAAATATTTACCAAGTTTAATTTTTTAAGGAAATTTTTTGTACTTCTGTGACTAAAATATGGGCCATTAGTACATATCGTTTTCAGGTTAATATCTTGAAAATGGAGGTTACCAATGCAATTCAATCTGATTTCTTTTAAACTGAAATACCTGTAAAACTAAAGTTCTTACTATTTCACAAATGTCTTCCTTTGCAGAGGAATAAACCCATTGCAGACTAATTTAGTTAGAGTAATATATTTAGTTTTAAAATCAGTGCTGCTTTAGTTGTGGCTAATTTTCTTGTTAGTATATTTCTCTCATTGGTATTAAGGAATACATTAATCTGGTAATTTTTAAAATGCTAAATTTCTGTGTCTCAAATAAAGCTGGTTTCAATATGGTGGGTTTTATGTTCAGTCTCAGGAGGGTAAAATTAAAGTAGTTAAGTTTAATGTTTGACAACTATTTTAACTAGTTAATCTTTCAGTATTGCGGAGGGGGCAAATTAATATCTTTTTTATTCTATTACCTCTTATTTTGAAATGCTTACATTTATATCAAACATTTGTTATTTCTCACCTTGTGTCGTTTGGGAGGTCAGAATTTGACCCATATTTAGATGTCAAATGGTTAAATTGTCTTCACATTGTATTTTCCAAATAATCAAAGCTTTTAGCATGTCTGCTGTAAATCAAATATTTCATGATTTCCCCACATTTCACAGTAAATCTTGAGACTCAAGTCAAAATCATAGTTTTATGCCTTCTTCATTATGCTTGACCCCTATTTTGAAAATTATCTTAATTTTATTGATTATTTATTATAGAGGAATACTCAGTCCTTAATCTTAGTGTATTAAAAATTAATGGAGCTGAGGACAATAGCATTGATTAGCCACAAATGTGTACATAACATACTGACCACCAAAGTGATTTTTTCTAGTGGAAATTCTTGACATTATATTCATTCTCAGCCAGGGGTACAAAACCAGGAATACAGATGGATTTGTATCGTAGGTGCAAAACTTTCTCTTTTTCATGCTTCAAAATTCATAGCTGAAAGTTAGTGAGGCAAAACACCATCCTGGTCAAAATAGTGGAAACTAATGCAGTAGCATTAGGGATCCAGAAATATTGACACCATTATTATGAGCATTTGTGAACACAAAATTGACTTTATGCATTAGTCTAAGAGTGTGTTGGTGTGATTTCAAGCACTGGAAAATACTGCCCATGGTTAAGTGGGGTAAGAGTTCTTTCCCTCAAAGGCAGGGCCTACTGAAGGTAAAGAAGACTGAAGAAGGCTAAGTAATAGCCTGGTTCTAATGTAACTGCTAAGTTTGGAAATAAATACATATTGCTCTGAATGGAGGAGGCATATTCTGTGGTGGGTGGGATGTAGAATGGAGCAACTATATAGAGTTCAAACCCTGTATAGTGCCGAGCTGTTGCCACAAGATATAGCCTGGGGCCTAAAAGAGGCCTGGTGAATGAGACCTTTGGACTTGACAAGAAAAGGATTCTTGACATGAGTCAGAGGCTTCCTTTTTCCCAAGCTTCTGGTGAAATGATAAGGAAAAGAGTAGCAAAAGACACAATGGCTTGTTGTAAGAATATATGAGATTATTCCTAATAGTGGGGGATATTCGATACATGTTAGAATTGTAAGGAATTATAAGATATTTTCAAATCCTCACATATAGACTAATAAAACCTCATATATAATTATGCTTGTACATTAGAGAAATAGTACTGCCCATAGGATATAAATAGCAATACTATTTTTGTGAGACAAGCATGGTTCCAAGCCTAGTTTTCTCATGTACTGCTTAGCCTCACCATTGAAGACATTTATTCATGTGATTACCCTATAAAATAATTGCCTTTGCTTAATTCAAGTCGCCTATCCTCTGGTTTTGATATGGAGTAAATGATTAAAAGAAATTCAAGTTCTTGGTAGAGTTTCCTTTGGATAAAAGAGAGCACTCTGGTCCATGGGTGTGGAAGTCCTGCAGTCCTGTGAATACTAGCTGGAGCCTGGAGTGCAGTGATGTCATGCACAGGTCATGGAACACTGCTGAAACCATAGCGATGACTTGCATCCTAACTGTCCTGGTGGTGTCCTAGGCACTGGTCAGAGCAGTGATTTGGTGAGGGAGAAGGTCTCTCAATTGACTTGTTATTAACTGTAATTTGTTTCTATTAATTTTGCTTGTTATAATTTAATTCTTTATCATCATCAACTGACATTCTGAGAGTAGAGCTTGGGGGAGAAAGGTGCCTGATTTGAGCGACTCTTTACAGAGTTGAACCATGAAGCATAAAGAAACAAGGAAACATCTGGAAAGTGAGTATTTCATCAAAACTGCAAGGATTTCAAGAGGTATGTGTTAAGCACATCCTTGGGGCATAGGATGACCAGGTACTGTTTTCTAAAGAGAGAGATTTCCTAGTTGTAATGAGGAAGGGAGGGAGAGAGGTAGAGAAAGAGAGAGATAGGTGGGGAGAGAGTGACAGAAGGATAGGAAGAAAGGGAAAGGAGGAGAGATGAAGGCAGGGATGTAGAGTGGGAGGAAGAGTGAGACCCAGAGAAAGAGAGAGGTGGGGGAGGGTAGAGGAGAAGAAGGGTAAGGGAGAAAATGGAGGGAAGGGGAGCAAAGGGGAAAGAACTTTGAACACTTGAAACTGGTTGTGTAGAGATTGGAGTATAATGTCAGAAAGAATTTATTTACCCAGGGGTAAAGATGAATTGTGTTGTTAGGCTATGAAGATGTAAATGTGGTTCTCCTGTGTGAAATATAAGAAAAAATTGAGACACACACACACACACACATACACACACACACACCTTTTAACAAGTTTAAATGAGGAGATATTTTGGGCCTTTATGGAAAAATGGAAAACTGAAATAGTTTGGTTACTATGGAAATTGAAATAAACAAGCAACTACTATGAGGAAGAACCTTGCTCAGTGGTGGGAGGAAGACAGATTGGAGCCAACCCCAAAGTTCTAGTGGTAGTTCACATTCCTAAAGAGGACTGATATTTCTAACTTGGTTGGGATTTCTGCATCCTCCAATGAACCTTTGGAAAAGGCTGTGTTCCTTTCACTTTCAAAAAACAATAGTGCATACCATAGATGTTATCAATGTAAACTATGAGACGTGGAAAAAATACAATAAAAACCTATTCACATCTACACTCATAAAGAACATTACACACATATAGAAAATAAGTAATCCAGGAAAAAATTGATATTAACCTCACATAATTGCCCACTAATTATGTTCCAGGTCCAGTATTTATTTTGCCTCTAAAAACACGTATTTCTATTTCATTACGGTAGATTAGGCTTCAGTGACTAATAAACAAATGGATCTACTTGCTTATATGACAAATTAGCATATTCTTTTTATGCAGGCCACTAGGGCAAGTCTCTTCCATGAGATAATTCATGGGCTTGAGCTGATATAAAGTTTGTTATCATTAACATGCAGCTTTCAAAAAGAACCCCAGGATACCAACATACCAGTCAATTAGGAAAAAGAAGAGCATGGTGGAACGGGCATATATTTCAGGAATACTTCTAAGTATATGATGATCCATACATATCACCAGAAATATCACATACAAGATACTCAATCCCACTGACATCCACCAAACACAGTTATAATAAGTGTGTACTTAGAGATTAGAGTAAATGGGATTTTAAATGGAAAAAAAATCTTAATTTTTATGAAAACAATTATCATGCGTGGTAATAATGCCTGACATGTAATGTCCACTCAACAAGTAGTTTTTCAATTGCCACAGACCCCCCAAAATGACCCATCTCAATGTTCTTTTTTATCCCATTGTCCAGGATCCTACAACATTGGACAGGCTGTGCCTCAGTCATTTGTGGAGGCCCCAGGCTGTAGTCAGGCAGCAGGAGAAGATACATCCTCCTCTGAATATTTCAGCTGTGTGTCTTCACCATACAAGCTGGCCCATCATGATGAGGACGGTAAGGGATATACAAAGGCGGGGTCTGAGCTTGGTCAGAAGATGCAGCTGAGTTGCTCAGCACAGTCTCTTCTAATTTGACTTTCCCAGCAAGAACAGGAAAGGGATTCAGGGCACACAGACTAGTACTAAGG
Organism: Myotis nattereri; assembly: GCF_964212035.1. Lineage (NCBI taxonomy): Eukaryota > Metazoa > Chordata > Mammalia > Chiroptera > Vespertilionidae > Myotis > Myotis nattereri. The sequence goes on along the minus strand of NC_138077.1, from coordinate 95,839,434 downwards.
CTTCTGCAGAGGGACAAGAAGGCAGTGTGCCTTCAAGGGCTGGGTCAAGTCGCTCAGCACACATTCCCAGCATAACAGCACTGGGACCGCTGAGGCTGAGGTAGTGGACAGTGCTGATATGTGTTTGCAAGTTCACTCAGATCCTGGCCCTCAGGTGAGCACAAACTGATATCCTCCTCACACACTCGCACATCTGTACTCCTTCATACCAGGTAACTCCCCATTTCTCCTCTTAACCTTTTCTCTCACTACACAGGCCTTCATTCCACACCTGTCTTCCATTTTCTAATAGCATTACCTAGGTACACTCTTACCTTGATTCCTTCACAGTCATCCAATTACACACTAAATCTATACATAATTTATATGCAATCACACAGATACTCTGATTTAAATCCCTCATTCTAGGCCAAACACTTGACAACTCATATGCCTTAAAAGAAATTAACTTTGGTCTGTTATCTTTATAATCCATAAGCCACTTGAGCCTCCCAAACTTTTACCATTCCCTTTTACAAATATCAAAAAGACTCATAGAATATAACCCAGAACATCCACACCAATCCACACAAACATACATACAATGTTATAACCTCATAATTAAACCACGTAAATACCTCAAATAAAGCATACCTCACACATAGTTTTACCATGTAAATACCTCAGTAGAAAAATACCACACACAGAATACTGAAATATTACACATAGATGTACTCTCACTCTCCATGCTCCCACAGCCCTCAAACGCATTCTAGTTTTCTCATGTTTGAAAATTTCTTTCCTAGGATTCCATCAATTACAACAAAATGCTTCCTATCTTGGAGCCCCTAATATGCCTGTTTCCCTGTCAGCACAGAAACGGAAGATCATGGAGGGGCATATCAAAGGTGTGTATGGTGATGCCTGTTAGTGGCACATGTAATTTCCATTATGTTTTCATTGTATAAGTGTAATCTCATGGTGAGAGCTACCTTTAAGGGAAATTGATAAATATAACATAATTGTAGAAAGGAGAGAGCAGTCTGCGTTCCATTTAAAAATAATATTTTTTGTGCAAAGCCAGTCACCCATGACATATATTGACACAATGCATATATCTGTGCATTTAATATTTTCATTGTAATCATTTTACACTTTTCATGAAGAGAGGGCTGAGTGTGTTCACTGAAAATGTCACGTAGCAGACTCTTATTGTTTGTTTAATGGACAGAAAAATACACAGATACCAAACATGGACCACATCTATATTATTTTTATTTAATTTATCTGCAAAGTTGAGTTTAAAAGAAGAAACTTTGCAGCACAGACATAAGGCAGTGGCCCTAACACAAGGACAGAAATCATGGAAGGCGTCTTCTTCGTATAATATATCCTCCATCTCTTGTAAAGTCAGGCTAACTGGTACTGGTAGGGAGGGACATTTGAATAGTACACAAAGGGGGTGGGGATGTAGAGAGAACCAAGAGTTGAGGTGAGTGGTTCTGCCCATTAGTCAATACCAGGCTGCTCAGTACAAAAACTCAAACACTTCTGCATCATCTTCAATGTGATCAGCAGTAGAAGTAATGCATTCCACGGGAAAACCCTCAAAAGGACTGGAGCAAGTGCAAGGAGATCAGTGGAGAATAGCGTCAGGAAATAATAGGAGAGGACCAAAGGGATGAGGGTTTTCTCAGAGAAAAGTGGAAGATTATGTTTCTTTGAGTCAGACGAGCCATGTTATGTTACAGTGAACGTGGGAAGCACTGATAACTTAAAACAGACACAAGTGGTAGGATCCTCAGGAACTGCACTTAAGGTAGAGCACAGAGACCCCCAGTTGAAGATCACAGCACATCCATAGATTTCCACAGGCAATGTTTTACACTCGCAGTCATCCCTTATCAGTTGCACTGTACCCACTCTCCCCTTCATTCATTACCTCATAGTTTTCCATGTGCATCTACATTCTCCATGATCTCTTATTGTCTGTACCATACAATGAGTTATACTTTCTCTGACTCCTAACACAGTAGACAAGCATTTGTTTTTAAATTTCATTAAACAGAAGGGCACAGTATATACTTTGTATCTGATTACTTTCTCTCATTATATTTGTGTGTTTTATTCACATTGCATGTGATGTTCGTTTGCTCATTCTATATATCACTGTATGAATATAATTTCATTATTGATTATACTTTTCTGAGCATTTTGGTTCCTATGAGTCTGGGATTACTTAAAAAGCTGATGTTCTGAAAATTCTATCACATGTGTTGTTGTTTTCAATATGGACGCATTTCTGTTTGGTGATTCCTTAAGGGTTAAACTACTAAGCCTGAGTTTCCATATTCAGTTTTAATCCCTTCAGAACTCAATTTTTCACACTTTACATTCCAGTGGAATCTCATAGTAGTGCACAGCTTATTTACACACACTTCTCCTCACTCTCTTATTCAATGCCCAGGTATTCTTCTCTTATACATCTTGATTTTCACATTATCACATCTTTAAATCATTTCCTCACATTTTGCAAATACACTCATTCCACCAATCTCACAGAGAATATTCAAAGTAATAACATACCATACCTAAACTACATGACATATTCAACATGCAGAAAAATCTGTAATGATAGTAAAAGCAATCTACATACATAAACTTGTGGTGAACTAACACACAGACACAAAGTATACATACTATCCTCATTCACACAAAACTCATCCCACATTGAGATTTGCAAGCAACAAATCAATAACGCATTATTCAATCTTAACCCAGTTTTAACCAACAAATTATGAACTTAAATACCAAGCATACTACACTCACATATCATATGCAAAAAATGGAAATAATATATTTACCAGACACATTCATAAGACATGATGATAATTTTAAACAGTTAAATAATGAGCATTGAGCTTTGTTAAAAATGAAAAAGGAACAGTGGCATAACAATTAGCAGTTAATTTCTTAACAATAAAAATTTATCTTTTTACATCTCTATAACTCAAATTAGATATCAATAAGAATAGATACATATGCATGCAGAATGCTTCTTAAAACTTGTACCACATATCCCCTATTGGTACAATTTTTGATGAGAAAATATAGTTGATATCCATGTTGTAGTTCCTGCATTCAAGAGCGGTTCTAAGTTTTTGATAATTTATATAGATCTCCAAAAAAATCACATACAAGAAAACCACTCCCACTGACATTGACCACACTCACCACTTAATGTGTTTACTTGTAGTTTGGAATAAATCGATTTTTTACATGGGAAAGTGTCCTTAATTTCTGTGAGAGTAATGTCATGTGAAGTGATAATGCCTGACATATAATGGCCACCCGACATGTAGGTTTTGAATTGCCACAGACCCCCCAAAATGACCCATCTCAATGTTCTTTTTCATCCCATTGTCCAGGACACTACAAGATTCGACAGGCTGGGCCTCAGTCATTTGTGGAGGCCCCCGGCTGTAGTCAGGCAGCAGGAGAAGATACATCCTCCTCTGAATATTTCAGCTGTGTGTCTTCACCATACAAGCTGGCCCATCATGATGAGGACGGTAAGGGATATACAAAGGCGGGGTCTGAGCTTGGTCAGGAGATGCAGCTGAGCTGCTCAGCACAGTCTCTTCTAATTTCACTTTCCCAGCAAGAACAGGAAAGGGATTCAGGGCACACAGACTAGTACTAAGGCTTCTGCAGAGGGACAAGTAGGCAGTGTGCCTTCAAGGGCAGGGTCAGGTCGCTCAGCACATATTTCCTATGTAACCGCACTGGGACCGCTGTGGCTGAGGTAGTGGACAGTGCTGATATGTGTTTGCAAGTTTACTCAGAACCTGGCCCTCAGGTGAGCACAAACTGATATCCTCCTCACATACTCATACAACTGTACTCCTTCATACCAGGTAAGTCCCCATTTCTCCTCTTAACCTTTTCTCTCACTACACAGGTCTTCATTCCACACCTGTCTTACCATTCTAATAGCATTACCTAGGTACACTCTTACCTTCATTCCTTCACAGTCACCCAATTACACACTAAATCTATACATAATTTACATGCAATCACACAGATACTGTGTTTTAAATCTCTCATTCTAGGCCAAACACTTGACAACTCATATGCCTTAAAAGAAATGAACTTTGATCTGCCATCTTTATAATCCATAAGCGACTTGAGCCTCCCAAACTTTTACCATTCCCTTTTACCAGTATCAAAAACACTCTTAGGATTTATCCAGAACATGCACACAACTCCACACAAACATACATACAATGCTATATCCTCATAATTAGACCACATAAACACCTCAAATAAAGCATACCTCACACATAGATATAACATGTAAATATCTCAGTTGAAGCATACTACACACATAATTCTGAAATATCACACATAGATGTACTATCACTCTACATGCTCCCACAGCCATCAAACACATTCTAGTTTTCTTATGTTTGAAAATTTCTTTCCTAGGATTCCATCAATTACAACAAAATGCTTCCTATCTTGGGGCCCTTAATATGCCTGTGTCCCAGTCAGCACGGAAACGGAAGATCATGGAGGGGCCCATTGAAGGTGTGTACGGTGATGCCTGATAGCAGCACATGTAATTTACATTATTTTTTCATTGTATGAGTGTAATCTCATGGTGTGAACTACCTTCAAGGGAAATTGATAAATATAACATAATTGTATGTCCAGGTAGAAAGGAGAGAGCAGTCTGTATTCCATTTAAAAATAACCTTTTCTTTTGCAAAGCTAGTCACCCATGACACATATTGACACAATGCATATTTCTGTGCATTTAATATTTTCATTGGAACCACTTTACACTTTTCATGAAGACAGGGCTGTGTGTGTTCACTGAACATGTCACGTAGCAGACTCTTATTGTTTTTTAATGGACAGATAAATACACAGATAACAAACATGGACCACATCTGTATTATTTTAATTTAATTTATCTGCAAAGTTGAGTTTAAAAGAAGAAACTTTGCAGCACAGACATAAGGCAGTGGCCCTAACTCAAGGCCGGAAGCATTGAAGGCGTCTTCTTCGGATAATATATCCTCCATCTCTTTTAAAGTCAGGCTAACTGGTACTGGTAGGGAGGGTCTATTGAATAGTACACAAAGGGGGTAGGGATGTAGACAGAACCGAGAGTTGAGGTGAGTGGTTCTGCCCATTAGTCAACACCAGGCTGCTCAGTACAAAAACTCAAACACTTCTGCATCATCTTCAATGTGATCAGCAGTGGAAGTAATGCATTCCATGGGAAAACACTGAAAAAACTAGAGCGTGTTCAAGAAGTTTTGTGGAGAATAGCGTTCAGGAAATAATAGGCGAGGACCAAAAGGGATGAGAGTTTTCTCAGAGAAAAGTGGAAGATTATGTTTCTTTGAGTCAGACGAGCCATGTTATGTTACAGTGAACGTGGGAAGCACTGATAACTTAAAACAGACACAAGTGGTAACATCCTCAGGAACTGCACTTAAGGTAGAGCACAGAGACCCCCAGTTGAAGATCACAGCACATCCATAGATTTCCACAGGCAATGTTTTACACTCGCAGTCATCCCTTATCAGTTGCACTGTACCCACTCTACACTCCATTCATTACCTCATAGTTTTCCATGTGCATCTACATTCTCCATGATCTCTTATTGTCTGTACCACACAACGAGTCATAATTTCTCTGACTCCTAACACAGTAGACAAGCATTTGTTTTTAAATTTCATTAATCAGAAGGGCACAGTAGATACTTTGTATCTGATTACTTTCTCTCATCATTATATTTGTGTGATTTATTCACATTGCTTGTGATGTTAGTTTGCTCATTCTATGTACCATTGCATGAATATGATTTCTTTATTGATTATACTTTTCTGAGCATTTTGGTTCCTATGAGTCTGGGATTATTTAAAAAGCTCATCTTCTGAACATTCTATTACATGTTTTGTTTTGTTTTTCAATATGGACACATTTCTCTTTGGTGAATGCTTAAGAGTTAGACTGCTAGGCCTGAGTTCCCATATTCAGTTTTAATCCCTTCAGAACTCAATTTTTCACACTTTACATTCTAATGCAATCTCGTATTAGTGCACCGCTTATTTACACACACTTCTCCTCACTCTCTTTCTCAAAGCCCAGGTATTCTTTCTCTTATACATCTTGATTTTCACATCGTCACTTCCTTAAAACATTTCCTTGCATTTTGCAAATACACACATTACACCCATCTCACAGAGAATATTCTCAGTAATAACATACCATACCTAAACTACATGACATATTCAACACACAGAAAAATCTAACAATGAAAAAGGAACAGTGACATAACAATTAGCAGTTAATTTCTTAACAATAAAAATTTATCTTTTTACATCTCTATTTATAACTCAATATGGATATCAATAAGAATAGGTACATATGCATGCAGAATCCTTCTAAAAACTTGTACTATTGGTACAATGTTTGATGAGAAAATAGAGTTGATATCCATGTTGTAGTTCCTGCATTCAAGCGTGTTTCTAAGTTTTTGATAATCCATATAGATCACTAAAAAAATCACATACAAGACACCCACTCCCAATGACATGCACCAAACTCGCCATTTAATGTGTTTTCTTATAGTTTGGAATAAATAGAATTTTTAAATGGGAAAGTGTCCTTAATTTCTGTGAGATGAATGCCATGTGAAGTGATAATGCCTGACATAGAATGTCCACCTGACATGTAGGTTTGAATTGACACAGTCCCCCCATAATGCGTCATCTCAACGTTTTTTTTTATTCCATTGCCCAGGAGACCCCAACACTCAACAGGATACTCCTTGGCCTGAGTCTCGTGTGGAGGCCCAAGGCTGTGGTCAGGCAGCAGGGGAAAGTGATTCCTCCTGTGAATATTTCACCTGTGCTTCCTCACCATCGAAGCTCCCCCGTTATAAAGAGGATGGTAAGGAATAAACAAAGGTGGGACTTGGGTTTGGTCAAGAGATGCAGCTCAGCTGCTCTGCCTACTCTACTTAGTTCACTTGCCCCTCAAAACCAGGAAAGGGCTCAGGGCAGATGACTAGTACTAAGGCTTCTGCACAGGGAACCTTAGGGAGTGCGCCTTACCCTCAATGAGCACAAACTCAGATCCTCACACACTCACACATCTGACCTCCTTCATATACGCTATTGCCCCATTTCTCCTTCTTTTCACTTGTTCTCTCAAACACGCAGGCCTTTATTCCCTGTCCCTAATAGCATTACCTAGATACACACTTACCTTCATTCCTTCACACAATCACTTTCAGACTCACCCATTTACACACTAATTCCATAAATAGTTCACATCCTCATCACAGAGGTAACCTGTTTAGGTCAAATTCTCAAAGATGTTCATGTCCTGAAGAAAATTAATTTTCTTCTGCTGTGTCTCTAACCACATGGCACGTCAGCCACCAGCCCTTCAGACCCTCATGAGCTGAACATTCTGAGAGCTCATACACACTTCCTCTAACATTTTCAGCATCACAATCTCATAGTAATAACCGGTACCACTCCTGTACTGCTCACATGTGCTATCGTAGCACATAACAAACATGCACACCCTCGTTAGCCATTGCCTTCTAGCAACATCAACTACACCTCTCAGATATGTCCCAGAATATACATACAATGCCCCGAGTCCATACATATAATCCTACAACCTTATTCCCACTTAGTTATACCATCTAAATACCTCAGATAAAGCACACTGCACACAGCATTCTGAAATATCACATAGAGATGTACTTTACTTCACCTGCTCACATAGATCATGGCCATCATAACTCCTACAGCTGTCACACACCCATTTTAATTTTTTTTTATCTTTTAAATTTTCTTTCCTAGGAATCAAGCAGAGACCTGTACTCAAGGACTTGGTGCAAACGAAGAGTTCCTCTGACTCTTCATATACCTCCATTTCTTCACATTCAGCTAGTAATAAGGATCCCTTTATGTCCTCAGTACATGGGACAGATCTAAGGCTCATGAAAATTTATTATATGCATGTACAAATGAAAAGCGGTGTGGCTGTCTTGTGCAAGACAGAGGAAGGTTGGGAGCCTCCCTCAAAAAAGACCAAAATAGAAGAAATGACCTATTTTAAAGAGGTCCATAAAAATGTACCCCTCTCTCACATGCCTGGGAAGAATCTCCTAATTTTCTCTGAGCCCAGGGTAGGTAGTGGAACCCAAGAGAAGAGGGAGAAGGCTGACTATTACACAAAACCTCCAAATGTGGTGGTGTATCGCAGGGTCCAGGTGCCGAAGGCCCTGGAGAGTGGGTTCAGGTGCATGGCTTGCTGCCGCGTATTCTCTAGCTTGGAGTTCCTTCAGGAACATGTGGAGAACGGCGCCAGAGAGGGCCTCAGCTGTCATTTGTTTCATCGAGCCATGGCTCGTATGAAATACAAAAGGCTTAAGATGAAGAACAAGAAACTTATGAAAGCAACATTAAGATGCCAGGAGGAAAAGCATTTTGACCTGAAGACAAACTTGAAGAACTAAACAGACTGTTTTTCAGCCCCTAAAAGAGAGGAAGGGAAGCAGGTTAGACTCCACCGAGGAGGCTTCATTCCCTTCAACAGACACAGTGTCCAACCTTTTTTCCATTTCTAGCACCACCATCTCTGCGACCACACCTCCCATCTGCCCAGACAGCCCTTTTAATGCTAAGACCGAGGGACCAGAAGGCAGAACACACCATCCCAAATACTGCCTTACCCTCTCTCCTACTTCTTTTATTATACCCACACATCTACCATCCGTAAACCTGCTTGATGCAAGAGTGTAGACACTACTGGATTTCACAGTACAGATTCTAGTACCCCTCCCCTGCACTGACGCCCGCATTTCCATGAAATTGGTCTTTTTGAACTATTTTACATATTTTTCTAAATTCCTTTCTTTAAATGAAGATATACCTCTTTCCAACATCTCCCTATAACATATTCATCTGCACAATTATTTGACTGGAAGACAGATATTATTGAGAGAGAATAAGGTACTGCACAGATGGAACAAAAAACAACTATAATCCACCCCTTACCTTCAATTGCGGACACACAGGTGCATATTCACTTCTTATACATACATATTCATGGGGAAGGATGGAGCACTAAGTGAATAGTTTCAAAATAATCTGATATGTATAATATACAGCTGTCTGAAGTGTCATAGTGAGTATTAAAGCTTAATAACTTTAGAAGGGTAAAAGCTACCAATTTGTGAAGAACAATTTGCACGTTTCATTATCTACATGTTTTTACACTTATTTAACTTCACTCATTTTCAAGGATCATTTTTAATTTTTGTGTCTCTGCCATCTACAGAGACTCATATACAAACAAAAAAGAAAATTAAAATAATTATTTAAAATTCACAAATCTATATAGAAGGGAAATTAAAATAGTTCCCCTTTTACGTAAACATTTTTTATAGTATTAAGCGTTTATCCTTCTGAATTGATTAAAGCTTAAAACTGCACTATGACATTTTGTACAACTGTATATACACACATTATCTTGAAACTGTTCAATTCTCCATCCTTCCCCATGAAAATGCATGTATAAGAACTGTATATGCATCTGTTTGTGCACAAGTTCTAAGAAGCTCACAGAGATTACAGTTGCTGTTGGTTTCATCTGACTAGTATTTGTTTCTTCTTCCTTTGAAAAGAGGCTCCATTTTCTGGCCAAATATGTGGGCAAGTCATTACTTGTCTACCTGTCTTTCATCAATGGCTCTAGGGGTAAACATGCATCCATGCTTGACCAATCTGTACTGTTAACTTGTAAAATTAGAAAAGACCGAGATTGAGGGATGGTGATGATGGTGGTGGTGAGTTATCCTATGTCTGCATCTCCAATGCCACTCTGGACTTGCTTAAATTCCTCTCTTTGAAAAGACCAGACTGTTTTAACTGTGACTTTAAGTCACTAAGCCTTCACAGTAACTCCTAAAGAAGTTCTTGTTTTTTTTCTCTCAATTAGCCTAAGTCCTTCATTGTTGTATGTAACCAATTGTTCCTTCATTGATGCAAATTATAGCTTCAACATGTTCCTGCTTCCATTTTAATATTTCACATTACATAGCTGAAAAAGCAACACAGTATATTCCACTGATTTTATGTTGGAACAACAAGGGATATACATGTAGTTAGTATGTATACTTGATTAATTAGGAAATAGATTAAGTAGATATAGTATCCAATATTTTTATCAACCACCATCTCCTCTAAAGCATACCAGCAATATGAACAGACAGCCCCTTTTTATACCATCTACCACTTTCCTGAGGGAGAGGAAGGCAGATCACACCAACCAAGATATTGCCTTACACACTATCCAACCTTATTATACCTCCACATGTACCATCCAAGAAGACTTGCTTCCCCCATAAGAGTATAAAAGCTAGAATTTTGATATGTAATTTCTATGAAAGTGGTCTTTGTTAATATAGCATGTATTGAAACATAACATGTAATTGCAAATTAATATTTATCTGTTCCACTGGGATTTTGTTAAATGAGAAAAGTCAATAAAATTTCTTACATGTTACCAATTCCATTTGGGGCATTGACTATTCATTCTTATTTTCTACTAGAGGCCGGGTGCACAAAAATTTGTGCACTCGGGGGGAGGGGGGGTCCTTCAGCCCGGCCTATGCCCTCTCCCAGTCTGGGACCCCTCAGGAGATAACGACCTGCTGGCTTAGACCTGCTCCCTGGTGCCAGAGGGCAGGCCTAATCGCTAGGTGCAGTCCCTGGTCAGGCTCAGAGCAGGGCCAATTGGGGAGTTGGGGCGCCGCCCCCTGTCATGCACAGAGCAGGGCGGATTGGGAGGTTGTGATGCCACCCTCAGTCAAGCTCAGGGTAGGACTGATTGGGGGGTTGGGGCACTGCCCCCTGTTATACTCAAGGCAGGGTCCATTGGGGAGGTTGCGGCGCCACCCCCTTTCACGCACAGAGCAGGGCCAATCTGGGGGTTGGGGCTCCATGCCCTGTCATGCACAGAGCAGAGCCCATTAGGAGTTTGGGGAGCTCAACCCATTCACGCACAAAGCAGGGCGGAGCAGGGGGTTGGGTCGCCACTCTCTATCACCCACAAAGCAGGGCAGATCAGGGGGTTGTGGGGCTGCCACTGTCACACTCAGGGCAGGGCTGATGGGGAGGTTATGGCTGTACCCCCATAACACACAGAGCAGGGCCCATGGAGGGGGAGTTGAGGCGCCGCCCTCTATCACCCACAGAGCAGGGCGGATCAGGGGGTTGGGGCATCACACTAAGGACAGGGCCAATGGGGAGGTTATGGCTCTACCCCATCACACACAGAGCTGGGCCCGTGGGAGGGGGGTTTGGGTACCGCACCCTGTCACACACAGAGCAAAGCCGATCAGGGGATTGGGGCACCGCACCCTGTCACACAAAGAGCCGCAGGGCGATCAGGAGGTTGGGGAACTCCCCCGTATCAGGCACAAAGAAGGACTGATCAGGTGGTCGGGGCGCCTTCCCCTGACAGGAACAGAGCAGGGTGGATATGGAGGTTGTGGCCCCGCCCCCTGTCACACACAGAGCCTCAGGGAGTTCAGGGGCTTTGCCCACTGCCCCTTATCACACTGATCCCAGTGCCAGGAGTTCTCTCAGCTCCGCTGATCCCCGTGCTGGGAGGCATATTACCATTTTACTATATAGGATAGAGGCATGGTGCACGGGTGGGGGCCGGCTGATTTACCCTGAAGGGTGTCCTGGATCAGGGTGGGGGTGCCCACTATGGTGCCTGGCCAGCCTGGGTGAGGGGATGATGGCTGCTTGCAGCTGGTAACACACCTTTCAGGGTGGGGGGGTCCCCACAGGGGTGCCTGGGCAGTCTGGGTGAGGGGCTGAGGGCTGTTTTCAGGCTGGCAGGTGACTGAAACTCCCAACTGCTCCTTTTTTTCTTTTATTCTGGGCCAGCTTTAGCTCTGGCTCCAGCTCTGAGGCCTCTGCTGCTGAAAGCAGGTATCTAGTTTGTTTGGGTTCTATAATCGAAACTCTGTCTGAACTTCAGCTCTGAGATCCCGGCAGGCTGAAAGCAGGTTTCTGGGGTTTTGTTTAGCTTCTATATTTGTTAACAATGTTTCAAACTGCAAGCTCAGAGGCCGGCAGGCAGGCAGGCGGGGAACGTTGTTTTCCTCCGTCACTGAAGCAAGCATGCCTCATGTTAGTTTCAAGCTGCCTGGCTGCCCGCCGCCATCTTGGCTGGCAGTTAATTTGCATATCTTGCTGATTAGCCAATGGGAAGGGTAGCGGACGTACACTAATTACCATGTTTCTCATTTATTAGATAGGATATCATGGCTAATAATTCTAATATCTACATATATTAAGTTGTGTTTTCCCCATTTATCTAAAAAATGCATGTACTATCTTATATCCTTTTGAGATTCAAAATCCTCCCTATACTTTTCGCTTTCTTCCTTATTCCACTATAATTACCATTAACTATACTATAAAATATCTTTTCTAAAAAGTCTGGCACTTTCTACAGTGGCTACCACAGAGTGATTATAGTATCTAAAGTTGTGTTTTGTGTAATAAGGATAGCTTTAAATTTTCTACAGCTCAAATACTGAGCTCCCTGTCAAACATTTTTCATTTACTGAGCTGTGCCTTTGTTTTAAATTATTGGTAATTTTTATATTGTGTATTTTTTACTTATTCATAGCATAATATGTTTTGACGTTTTTCTCTTAGGGATAGAATAACTTGGAAACAGTTTCTTATTTTGTATTCTTCAAATTGAAAATACGAAGAACTCATCAATGCTCAATCGACATGAGTTATTTTTAAACATATATTTTTATTGATTTCAGAGACTAAGAAGAGGGATAGAGAGATAGAAACATCAGTGATGAGAGAGAATCATGGATCTGCTTCCTACTGCACACTCCCTACTAGGGGTCTAGTCCGCAATCAGGGCATGTGCCCTGACAAGGAATCAAAGTGTAACCTCCTGATTCATACGTCTATGTTCAAACATTGAGCCACACCTAGCAGGCAGAAATGAGTTGTTTGGGGTTTGCGGTGGGGTTTTTTTGATATTTTTATTGAATTTATTGCATTGACATTTGTTAATTAAATGGTACAGGTTTCAAGTGTTGTGTAACTCAATAAAACATCATCTCCATTTTGCATCACCTGAACTTAAGTCACTTTTGTCACCATTTATCCCATCTTTGCCCACTTCCATCTCCCCACTAAAGCATTCACCGCATTTCATCAAGCCCTGTAAGTCCCCAGCTGTCAGTTTGTTAGATGTAGCTCTGCTTCTGTTTCCATTTTGTTTGTTAAATTATTTGTTCATTAGATTCCGCATATGAGTGAGTTCATGTGGCACTTATCTTTCTCGGAAGGACTTATTTCACATAGCATAATGATCATTTCCATTCATGTTGTTGCAAACGGTAATATTTTCTTCCTTTATACACCTGAGTGGTATCCCATGGTGTAAAAGCACCACAGGTGTTTTATTCACTCATCTACTGATGGGCACTTGGGCTGTTTCTCAATCTTAACTATTGTAAATGGCACCACTATGGTAATAGGAGTGCATACATTCTTTTTGATTCGTGTTTTGGTTTTCTTAGGATGTATTCCTAGTAGTGGGAACACTGGGTCGAATGGCAGTTTCATTTCTAATATTTTGAGGAAACTGTATACTGTTTTTCATAATGGCTGCACCAGTCTACATTCCTACCAGCACTGTACAAGGATTCTCTTTTCTCCACATCCTCACCAGCACTTGTCATTTGTTGATTTGTTGATGGTAGCCATTCTGACAGGGGTGAGATAATATATCACCATGGTCTTAATTCGCATCCCTCTGATGGATTTATTGACATTGAGTTTTTTCATTTGTTTGTTGGCCTTCAGAATGTCCATTTGGTCTATTTAGGTCCTTTGAGCATTTTTTAATTGGATTGTTTGCCTTCCTTTTGCTAATTTGTATAATCTCCTTATGTATTCTAGTTATTACCCTTTATCAGATGTATCTGATTGCCAAACGTGTTTTCTCATACAGTGGGCTCCCATTTAATGTTGTTGATTTTGTTTGTTTTGTGTGTGGTATTTTTGTTGTTGTTGTTTTCTTCTGTGCAGAAGCTTTTTATTTTGACATAGTCCCATTTATTTATTTTCTCTTTTGTTTACCCCTAACCTAGACTATGTATTGGCTAATATATTTCTATGAGAGATGTTTGAGATTTTGCTGTTGATGGTTGCTTATAGGATTTGTAGGGTTTCATGACTGATATTTAAGTCTTTGATCCATTTTGAGTTTATTATTTTGTATGGTGCAAGTTGATGATCTAATTTTATTATTTTGCATATATCTGTCCAATTTTCCCAACACCATTTAGTGAAGAGACTCTCTTGACTCCATTTTATGATCTTGCCTCCTTTGCCAAATATTCATTGAGTGTAATGGTTTGGGTAGATGTCTGGGGTCTCGTTCTGTTCCATTGATCTATATGCCTGTTCTTGTGCCAGTACCAGGCTGCTTTGATTACAGTGGCTTTGAAGTATAGCTTGATATCTGGTATTGTGATTGCTCCAACTTTGGAGCGCTCTATTTCGTGAAGTCAGTGGGGTGTTAAAGTCCTCTAGTATGAATGTATTGCTGATGATCTTTAACTTAAAGTTTTATAGAATTATATATATACATTTAGGGGCTCAAATATTGGGAGTATATATGTTTATCAGGGTTATGTCCTCTTGTTGGATCTATTCCTTTAATATTATGTGGTGACCTTTACTATCTCTTGTTATGGCCTTCATTTTGAAGTCTATTATGTCAGATAAGATTATTGCTACACCAGCTTTTTAAATTTCCATTTGAATGGAATTTTTTTTTTTCCATCCCTTCACTCTGATCCTATATGAATAATTTGTTCTGAGGTGTGTCTCTTATGTATATGGTCATGTTTTTGTATCCTTTCAGCTGTCTTATGTCTTTTGATTAAAGCATTGAATCCATTTATATGTAACGTTATTAAAGATAGGTACTTCTTAATTTTTATTTTAAGTATTTTTGCCTATGTTTTTTCTCTCTTTATTTCTTCTTATCATAACAGAATCTTAATCTTTTTTGCAAACCCGTTTGGTGGTGATAAACTCCTTTAGTCTTTTAAATTTTTATTTTTTTTTGTTCTGGGAAGCTCTTTATTTCACCATCTATTTTGAATGCTAGCCTTGCTGGATATAGTAGTCCTGGTTTCAGATCGTTGCTTTTTATCACTTCATGCCTGTAGAGTTTCTCATGAGAAATCAGCTGACAACTTAATGGGAACTCCCTTGTAGCTAATACAAATTGTTTTTCTCTTGCTGCCTTTAAGATGCTCTCATTGTCTTTAGTTTTTGTCATTTTCACCTGCTGGCTTAGGCCCCTTACCCGGGTGGCTGATGGCAGGTCCGATCCCTCGTGCCTGCCTCGACTCCCGGGTTTGTGCACAGGGCAGGGCTGATCTGTGGGTTAGCGCATTTATCCAGGTTGCGCACATGGCAGGGCCCATTCGGGGGTTGGGGCGCCACCCCGGGTCAGGTCACACACGGGATGCCCGGGCAGGCTGGCAGATCGCTGCTGCCCGCCTGCTGCCCCAGATCGCGTCTCACACAGAATGCCCGGATGGAGGTTGGTTGGACTGGCCGATCACTGCTGAACTGCCTGGCCGCCCCGGGTCAGTTTTCACATGGGACATAAGGCCGGGCCAGAGAATCGCTGCTGCCTCTCCTGGCCACCCCGGGTTGGGTCACTTACCGGATGCCCGGGCAAGCTCGATGATCGCAGCTGCCCGCCTGCCGCCCCAGGTCGCTTCTCACACAGAATGCCCGGATGGAGGTTGGTTGGACTGGCCGATCACTGCTGAACTGCCTGGCCGCCCCGGGTCAGTTTTCACATGGGACATAAGGCCTGGCCAGAGAATCGCTGCTGTCTCTCCCGGCCACCCCGGGTTGGGTCACTTACAGGATGCCCGGGCAAGCTCGATGATCGCAGCTGCCCGCCTGCTGCCCCAGGTCGCGTCTCACACAGAATGCCCGGATGGAGGTTGGTTGGACTGGCCGCCCCGGGTCAGGTCGCACATGGACACCCGCCACCCCAGGTCACAAATAGAAGGCCCAGTGGGCGGCAGGGCAGTGGGGTGGTGCTGTCCTGCCCTTCCATCAGTATGCCAATTAGCCACCATCTTTGTTAGCAGTTAATTTGCATATCACGCTTATTAGACAATGGGAGGCATAGCCCAGTTATGGTCAATTATGGTGTTTGTCTATTATTCGATAGGATATATATATATATATATATATATATATATATATACACACACACACACATATATATATATATGCATATATACACACACACACACACACACACACACACACACACACACACACACTAGGGGCCCAGCATGCATAATCATGGGAGACCCTTCACCCAGAGTCCCGCAACTGGAGGCGGGACCCACAAACCGACCCTCCACCCCAGCGGGACCGAGAAAAGGACCTCTGCCTCTGATCAAGTCCTCCAGAGTCAAGTCCCCCACCCACCCATGCAAGCCTTGACATGCACACAGCCCTGGCCAACCCATGCATGCAGCCTCTTGCTGATTGCTTGATATGGTGAGATGGCCTGATGACCACAGGCTTTTTATATAATAGACTCGAGGTCCGGTGCACAAAATTTTGTGCACTCGGGGGGTGGGGCATGGCCCTCAGCCCAACATGTGCCCTCTTGCAGTATGGGGCCCCTGAAGGGATGACCACCTGCTGGCTTAGGCCACTTCCCGGGGGATTGGGCCTAAGTTGGCAATCAGACAATCCTCTGGCAGCCCAGCACCCTTGGGGAATGTCCACTTTACAGCAGGGAGTAGACCTAAGCTGCAGTAGGACATCCTTAGCGCTGCTGAGGAGGCAGGAGAGGAAACAACCACCACCGCTGTACTGGCAGCCATCAGCCTAGCTTGTGGTTGAACAGAGCTTCTCCATTGTGAAAGCACACTGACCACCAGAGGGCAGCTCCTGTATTGAACTTCTTCCCCCTGGTGGTCAGTGTGTGTCATAGAGACCAGGCATTTTTAGGCCTTCTGCTGTTAGGGTCAGTTTTCATATTATCCTTTTACTATATATGATAGAGGCCTGGTGCACGGGTGGGGGCTGGCTGGTTTGCCCTGAATGGTTTCCTGGATCAGGGTGGGGATCCTGCTTGGGTTCCTGGCCAGCCTGGGTGGTGGGATGATGGCTGTTTGCAGCTGGTCACACCCCCTTCAGTGTGGGGGTCCCTACTGGGGTGCCTGGCCAATCTGGGCAAGGGGCTGAGGGCCGTTTTACAGGCTGGCGGGTGACTGAAGCTCCCAACCTCTCCTTTTTATCTTTTATTCTTTTATTCTGGAATTTATTTACCTTCTATGGCTGTCACTGGAGGTGAGAGCCAGCTTTAGCTCTGAGGTGTGGCTCCAACTCTGAGGCCACAGCTGCTGAAAGTAGGTATCTGGTTTTGCTTGGGTTCTATAATTGTAATACTGTTGCTGTCCTGCTTGCTCCAGCTCTGATGGCTGAAAGCAGGTTTCTGGGGTTTATTGAACTTCTAAACTTGCAACATTGTTTCTTAGACTGCAGCTCAGTGGCCGTCAGCGGCAGGCAGGGAACCTTGGCTTCCTCTAGCACTGGAGCAAGCAAGCCTCCTGTTGGCTTCAGCTGCCTGGCCTCCGGCCGCCATCTTGGTTGGCAGTTAATTTGCATATCTGGCTGATTAGCCAATGTGAAGCGTAGCAAAGTTACGCTTAATTACCATGTTTCTCTATTATTAGATAGGACTACTGGCCTGGTGCATAAATTTTGTACACTGGGCGGGGGGGTGTCCCTAAGTCTGGTCTGTGCCCAGTCACAGTCCAGGAGCCCTTGGTAGATGTCCACCTGTTGACTTAGGCCCACTCCCCGTGGCATCAGGCCTAACCTTGCAGTCAGACATCTTTCTGGCAGCCAGGGAGCCTTCAGGGGATGTCCAACTAAAGGCTTAGGCCCCCAAGGGATCAGGTCTAAACCATTAGTTGCATATTCTTAGTGTGGCCACGGAGGTGGGAGAGGCTCCTGCCACCACCACTGCGCTGGCCAGCCATGAGCGAGCTAGTGGCTGAGTGGCACTCCCCATATGTGTCTTCTGGGTCCCGCCCTGCTTTGCCTTTTTTTTTTTTTCTAAGACACATCACTTTATTTAAAAGAAGCCAATATAGGAGGGAGAAAAATGGTGGAGGTATAAACGGACGTGTCCTGTGCCTTGTCCTGGAGCAGATGAGTGTGAGCAGCTGAAATGGGTAACATACAGCCCGAATAGGCAGAGGATATTCAGCTGAGTGACAGTCTGCAGCTGGGAAAGAGAGAGAACTCCCAGAAATAAAAGGACGGTTGGAGACTGCGGCTGAAACCTCTCCCGGTGCACCGGATCCACAGCTGAGACCTCGCCATCTTGAGTGGCTCTTACCGGCATCCAGAGATCAGCTACTAACCTGGAAACAAGGGATCTTAAGCAGCGTGACTACAAGAAATCAGATGAGCACTGCTTCTTCTCACCAAAAGCAGAGAGAGAACTACATAACCAAACGCCTGGAGAAGAGAAATAATGCTGAAACAAAGAACCACCCCACATATGAAAGAAAAACAGGCATCATCAGAAAAGGAAGTAAACGAAATGGAGGCAATGCAGGCAAGCAACCTGTCAGAGAAAGAATTCAGAGAAATGTCCATAAGGGGGATGAAAAGAATGGAAGACAAATTCAACAATATGTGTAGGAACCAAGAGGAAATGAAGAAAATCCAAGAAGAAATGAAAAATGACATCACTGCTATAAAGAACTCAATAGAAAACATCAACAGTAGACTACAAGAAGCAGAGAACTGCATCAGCGAGCTAGAAGACAAGGTAGGAAAAAATACCCAAACAGAACAGCTTCTAGAAAAAAATAAAAATAAAAAGCAGGTGGAGAGCCTAAGAGAACTCTGGGACAACACTAAACGAAACAACATCTGAATAATAGGGGTTCCAGAAGGAGTGGAAACTGTGCAAGGAATAGAAAATGTGTTTGAAAAAATAATAACAGAAAATTTCCCTGATATAGGGAAGAAAATAATCACACAAATCCAAGAAGCTCACAGAGTCCCAAACAAAATGAACCCAAAAAGACCGACGCCCAGGGACATAATAATTAATTTGGCAAACGCCAACGACAAAGCACGAAGCTTAAAAGCAGCCCGAGAGAGACAGAAAATTACCTACAAAGGATCTCCCATCAGACTAGCGATGGACTTCTCAACAGAAACAAATCAGGCAAGAAGGGAATGGAATGAAATATACAAAGTCATGCAAAGGAAGGGTCTGAATCCAAGAATTCTGTACCCAGCGAGGCTATCAATCAAAATTGAGGGTCAAATCAGGAGCTACACAGACAAAAACGGTCTATGGGAGTTTATTTCAACCAAGCCAGCAATGCAAGAAATGCTAAAGAGTCTGCTGTAAATAGAAAAAATAGGAAACAAAGAAGGAACACACTGGTAAAGAACAAAAATGGCGACTAACAAGTTTCTATCAATAATAACTTTAAATATAAATGGATTAAATGCTCCAGTCAAAAGGCATTGGGTTAATGAGTGGATAAGAAAACATAACCCATATATCTGCTGTCTACAGGAAACCTACCTCAGAAAAAAAGATGCACACAGACTGATGGTGAAGGGATGGTAAAAGGTTTTTCAGGCCAATGTAAGTGAAAAAAAAGCAGGGGTAGCAATACTTATATCTGACAAATTAGATCTCAAAGTGAAGGACAGAAAAAGAGATAAAGAAGGCCACTTCATAATACTAAAGGGAGCAGTCCAAGAAGAAGAAATAACTCTGGTAAATATATATGCACCCAATATAGGAGCACCCAGATACGTAAGAAATCTTCTGGAGGACATCAAGGGAGAGATTGACAGCAGTACAATCATAGTAGGGGAGCTTAACACCCCATTATCACCACTGGACAAATCCTCTAAACAAAAACTCAGCAAAGAAACATCAATCCTAAATGACTCACTAGATCAGATGGAATTAATTGACCTCTTCAGAACATTTCACTCCAAAGCCACAGAATATACATTCTCCTCAAGTGCACATTTGTCATCTTCAAAGATAGACCATATATTGGGTCACAGACAAAGTCTCTTCAAATTCAAGAAAATTGAAATAATATTGATTATCTTCTCAGACAACAAAGGCATAAAACTGGAAATGAACTACAACAAAAATTATCCAGAAAAATCAAACACATGGAGACTAAATAGCATGCTATTAAACAACGACTGGGTTACCAGAGAGATCAAAGAGGAAATAGAAAACATCATGGCAACAAACGACAATGAAAACACACCAAACCAAAACCTATGGGACACAGCGAAAGCAGTCTTGAGAGGGAAACTCATAGCTCTACAAGCCTACTGCAAGAAAAAAGAAACAATGAGAATAAATGACCTAACTCTACAACTCAAAGAGTTAGAAAGAGAGCAACAAAAAAGCCCACTGTAAGCAGAAGGAAGGAAATAACAAAGATCAGAGCGTAGATAAATGACATAGATACCAAAAAAACAATACAAAAAATCAACAAAACCAAGATCTAGTTCTTTGAAAGGATAAACAAGATTGATACACCTCTAGCCAGGCTCACCAAGAGCAAAGAGACAGGACCCAAATAAACAAAATCAGAAATGAAAGAGGAGAAATAACAACAGACCGCATAGAAATACAAAGGATTGTTAGAAAATACTATGAACAACTCTACCCCAACACACTAGACAACCTGGAGGAAATGGACATATTCCTAGAAATATAGAACCTTCCAAAACTTAATCAGAAAGAATCTAAAAATCTCAATAGGCCAATAACTATGGAGGAAATCGAAGCAGTCATCAAAAAGCTTCCAGCAAACAAAAGCCCGGGGCCAGATGGCTTCACAGGGGAGATTTACTAAACATTCAAGGAAGACCTAAAACCTATCCTCCTCAGACTATGTCAAAAGGTCCAAGTGGAACGTACACTTCCCAGCTCATTCTATGAAGCCAGCATCACCCTAATACCAAAACCAGATAAAGACAAAACAATGAAAGAGAATTATAGGCCAATATCCCTCATGAACATAGATGCCAAAACCCTCAACAAAATCCTAGCAAATGGGATCCAGCAGTACATCAAAAAGATCATACCATGACCAAGTAGGATTTATCCCAGGGATGCAAGGATGGCACGATATCCGCAAATCAATAAATGTGATACATCACATAAACAAATTGAGAAAAAAAACCCACATAGTCATATCAATTGATGCGGAAAAAACATTTGACAAAAGCCAACAACCTTTCTTGATAAAAACTCTCAGCAAGTTAGGAATTGAGGGATCATAACTCAACATAATAAAAGCCATATATGACAAACCCACAGCCAACATCATAATCAATGGGCAAAAACTAAAACCATTCCCCCTAAAAACAGGAACAAGACAGGGATGCCCCCAGGGCTCACCACTCCTGTTCAACATAGTACTGGAAGTACTAGCCGTTGCGATCAGACACGAAGAAATAAAAGGCATCCGGATTGGAAAAGAATTAGTAAAACTGTCCATATATGCAGATGACATTATACTGTACATAGAGAACCCTAAAGACTCCATCACAAAATTATTAGACATAATAAATGAATTTGTCAATGTAGCAGGACACAAAATTAATGCTAAGAAATCCATGGCATTTCTTTACACCTATAGTGAACTTACAGAAATTGAAACTACAAAAGCAATCCCATTTACCATTGCACCAAAAAAAAATAAAATACCTAGGAATAAAGTTAACTAAGGAGGTAAAAGACTTATATGCAAAAAACTACAGGACGCTGAAAAAAGAGATAGAGGAAGACATAAACAGATGGAAGAACATACTGTGCTCATGGATTGGTAGAATCAACATCATCAAAATGTCCATACTACCCAAAGCAATCTATAGATTCAATGCAATCCCCATTAAATTAACAATGGCACATTTCACAAATATAGAACAAATGTGCCAAAAATTCATCTGGAATAAAAAAAGACCCTGAATAGGTGCAGCAATCCTGAGAAAGAAGAACAAAGTAGGTGGGATCTCAATACCAGATATCAAGCTGTATTACAAAGCCACTGTTCTTAAAACAGCTTGGTACTGGCACAAGAACAGACATATAGATCAATGGAATAGAATAGAGACACCAGAAATTGACCCAAACCACTATTCCCAATTAATATTCGACAAAGGAGGCAAGAGCATGCACTGGAGTTTAGACAGTTTCTTCAATAAATGGTGTTGGGAAAATTGGACAGATACATGCAAAAAGATGAAACTAGACCACCAACTCACACCATACACAAAAATAAACTCAAAATGGATAAAAGACTTAAATGTAAGATGGGAAACCATAAAAATACTAGAGGAATCCACAGGCAACGAAATTGCAAACATATGCCAAAGGAATTTCTTCTCTGATAATGCTCCTAGGGCAATGGAAACTAAAGAGAAAATAAACAGATGGGACTACATCAAAATTAAAAGCTTTTGCACAGCAAAGGAAACCATCAACAAAACAACAAGAAGACCCACTACATGGGAGAACATATTTGCCAATGATACCACCGATAAGGGTTTAATTTCCAACATTTACAGGGATCTCATGAAACTTAACAAAAGGAAGATAAACAATCCAATAAAAAAATGGGCAACAGGCCTAGATAGACACTTTTCGAAAGAGGACATACAGAAGGCCGAAAGACATATGAAATCATGCTCAAAGTCACTAATTATGCAAGAGATGCAGATCAAAACGACAATGTGTTATCATCTCACACCTGTCAGAATGGCTATCATCAACAAATGAACAAACAACAAGTGTTGGAGAGGATGTGGACAAAAAGGAACCCTTCTGCACTGCTGGTGGGAATACAGACTGGTGCAGCCACTGTGCAGAACAGTATGGAGCTACTTCCAAAAACTAAAAATGGAACTCCCATTTGACCCAGTGAACCCACTACCAGGAATATATCCCAAGAAACCAGAAATGCCAATCAGAAAGGATATATGCACCCCATGTTCATAGCAGCACAATTCACCATAGCTAAGATTTGGAAACAGCCTAAGTGCCCATCAGCAGATGAGTGGATTGGAAAACTGTGGTACATATACACAATGGAATACTATGCTGCGGAAAAAAAAAAAAAATTAACTCTTCCCTTTTGAAACAGCATGGATGGAACTGGAGAGCATTATGTGAAGTGAAATAAGCCAGTCAGAGAAAGATACATACCACATGATCTCACTCATTTGTGGATTATAGAGAACAGCATAGACTGATGAATAGGGACAGATCCAAAGACTGAGATACAGCCATCAGGCTATCAATCCCCAGAAGGAAATTAGGGTTAGGGCGGGGGTAGGGGGAAGAGATCAACCGAAGGACTTGTATACATGTTTATAAGCCAAACCAATGGACATGGACAACGGGGGTATGGGAGCATGAGTTTGTGGGGCAGCGGGGGGTGGTTGGGGGTTAATAGGGGGTATGAGGACACATTTGTAATACCTTAACTAATAAAAAAATAAAAAACGAAAAGAAAAAGAAGCCAATATACAGGATGTAAAGGGTATGATATTTACAACAGTACAGTAAACAGGTTGGTTTCCCGGTGGGATCAGTAGTCTTTCAGTAAGTATAAAACCCCCTTCCCCTTGATGCTTGACCCAGCTTGCAGGCAAACAGCCACAGTGGGGTGGGATGGGACTGCACGTTAGAAAGTCTCCCTGAAGGGGTTAAAAATCATGTAGATGCTAAAACGTGCACGAAGGGATCTTGGGGGTGAGGGGTTCCTCTGCCTCATTCCTTTGAGGGCTTGGCAGCAGGAATGTTGAGGGATTTGCCCCAAACTAAGACAGGGCCCACCCTGAGCCTGTAAATCTTCCACCCATGGAATATTCCGTTCCTGAGAGAATCAGCCCTAATCCCTCAGCCAGGGCCTGGAGGAGCTGCCCAGGTCGTGGGCACAGCCAGGACTGTGGACATTTCATGGCCTTTCCACTCCCACTCCAGCTGCCTAACAACTCTGCCCTGCTCCTCTCGCCCACCTCCCCTGTCACCCCATCATGACACCCTGCACAGGAGGGTACACTGGTTTTCCCATGCACATTTGGAACTGGCTGTTTCTTTTTTCTGGAGTAAAAAGGTTCCTGTTGGTCGGGTAAGCTCTCTACTTGGCATGAAGTTCAGAAACAGAGCCACGGACCACACCCCCCTCCTCTGGGCATGGAGCAGCTTGGGCCCTAGGAGCTCATCGCTCCAGCAGAACTGAAGGGAAGGCCATGTATACCCTTCTGTCCCTCACCCTTCACATGCCCAGAACCATCAGTGTCACACTTCCTTATTCCTATCACTGTATTTCATTAGTTCCATACTGTTTTACTAATCCTGAATCTAAACAGATTGGTCAAAAAGAGATCACTCTATTTTTAAAGTATTTAGTGATGTACCTGTGAGCTTTGCCTGGACGAACTAAGCACATGACCCTTTCTTGTACATCAGAACCTGCACACACATGTGAAAAGAGGACCCGTTTTTGGCAGATGTGAAACCACTGTTTATTTGTAATAAATAGTTACACAATCTAAAAAAAAAAAAAAAAAAAAAAAATAGAGACCTGGCTTCCTTGTGTTCTGGGTCCCTCCCTGCCTCATGGCCAGGGACATGATCGGTCCCCTGCAGCCAAGCAGGACGCCTTCCTTGTGTTCTGGGTCCCTTCCTGCCTAGTCGCCAGGGATGAAATCAGCTCCCCCACAGCCAGACAGGATGGCCTCAGGGTGTTTCTGGGCCCCTCCCTGCCTTGAGGGGCTACCTATCACCAAGGGGTGGGGGGCAGGGAAGAGGCAGACACTAGAGGCCTCTTCTCTGCCCCACCTGGCTTCTCTGATCACCAGCTGGGGGGCAGGCCTTTGCCCAGGTTCTTGGATCAAGGGCAGGGGGCAGGGCAAAGTGCCTTTACCCTGCCACCTGGCTCTTACCTGCCACCTGGTTTTCCTATCACCTTTCTTCTGTCCTTCCCCTTTCTCCTCTCATCATTGAGCCTATGTATACAAATTTGCCACCATTTTGTTGGCAGTTAACCGCCTTCTTTGTTGGCAGTTAAAGACCATCTTTGTTGGCAGTTAATTTGCATATAACCCCGATTAGTTAATGGGAAGGGTATCGAATTTATGGTTAATTACCATATTTGTCTATTATTAGAGAGCATATGTGTTTCTGTTCAGTATTGTTATGGGCTAAATTATTTCTCCCCTCCCCAAAATCCAGGTGCACAAGTTTTATCCATCTAGAACCTCAAAATATGCATATTTGAAGATACAATTTTTTTATTATTATTTTATTGCTTAACGTATTACAAAGGGTTTTACATATGTGTCCTTTTATTTCCCCGCCCTTGACAATCCCCTGGTCTCCCCTAACACCCAGTGTTATGTCCATTGGTTATGCTCATATGCATGCATACAAGTCCTTCGGTTGATCTCTTACCCCCCTCCCTCTGGCCACCCAATCCTCCCTGGCCTTCCTGCTGCAGTTTGACAATCAGTTTGAGGCAGCTCTGCCTCTGTAACTATTATTGTTCATAAGTTTATAATGGTCTTTATTATTCCTGAATGAGTGAGATCACAGCCAAAGTGCCCATCAGTAGGCGAATGGATAAGAAAACTGTGGTACATCTACACGATAGAATATTATGCTGCTGTAAAAAAGAAGGAACTCTTACCATTTGCAATGGCATGGATGGAACTGGAGAGCATTATGCTAAGTGAAATAAGCCAGTCAATGAAGGAAGATACAGTTTTTAAAGAGATAATTATGTTAAAATGAGGTCATATTGGTGAGTCCTAATACAATATAACAGTGTCCTTATAAAAAGGGAGAATTTGGACACAGGCAGAAACAGAGGGAAGACAAAGTAAAGACGCAGGGAGAAGATGGACATCTACAAGCAAAGCTGAGATTAGAAAAAAAAACAAAAAATTAAAAATAAAAAGAACACAGCTATATAAAAATGCTAAAAATCAACTCTGCTAGAAATCTTCGATTTCTAGACTCCATAACTGTTAGAAAAAATAAATTGTTCTATCATCTAAACCTAGCCTGAATATTTTAAAATTAATAGTATTTATAATGTATTGAGACCATAGTCTCTGGTATATACTTGTTTTTTGGTAGCCCTACCTAGCAAACTAATACAATTATATTCTTAAGAAAGGCATTGCTGAGTAGTATGTGTCTGTCCAAGTTTAGTGTCAACCTTTTCTAAAGTGATCATACAAATTTACACTTCTAGCCATGTATGAGCATTCCAGGTAATCCAGAACTTCTCCAATACTTTTTTGTTTTTATTAGGGTGACGTTGGTTCACAAAACTATATGGTTTTCAAGTATAGAGTTCAAAGCATCACCTGTACACTGTAAGATGCGCCCATTGCCACAAGCAAAGTCTTTCCCTGTTTCTATTTTTCCACTTTTCGCCCACCTCCAATTAGCCGCCAACCCCCTTTCACTCCAGCTATCTCCAAACTGTTGTCAGTGTCTATGTGATATATACCTTAACTCCTTTACATTCTTACATACCCCACAGCACCCCACCCCTCCGTCAGCTGTCAGTCTATTCTGTGTCCATGCACCTGTTTCTGTTTTTTTCATTATTTTGTTAATTATATTCCATCTACAGGTAAGATCATATGGTATCTGTCTTTCTCTGACTGACTTATTTCACGTTGCATAATAATCTCCAAATACATCCATGCTGTTACGAAGGGTAATATTTATTTATTTATTTATTAATTTATAGAAAAACTAGAGGCCTGGTGCACAAAAATTTGTGCACTCAAGGGCATCCCTCGCCTAGCCAGCACCCTCTAACTCTCTGGGAGCCCTCACAGGATGTCCTACTGATGTCTCTGTGGAGAGCGGGCCTAAGCAGCAGTCTGGCCTCCCTCTGTGGAAGGCAACAGCCAATCAGGTATATAGATACTTTCTGAAGGCAGCAGAGACTCCTTCCTTAATTCTTTCCTCTGTGGTTGGAGAATAGGGGACTAAAAGGTGGACACAGAACTGTGGCCGGGCCTGAGGCTCTTGTAGGCAGCAGAAAGAAGGAGAGGGCTGGGGAAAGTCTAGACATGGTTTTCTTCAATTGTCCTCCCTTCCTCCGGGCCCCTTGCTCTGTTCTTTCCTTGTCGTGGTGGACGCTGGGGCCTCGGACTGACAGGAGCCCAGCGAGGGTGGAGTTCAGCCCCCTCACTTCTCAGCTGAACATACAACCGCCTCATATTCCAAGTGGAGCTGTTTTCAAGTGGCTAAAGTGCTGGCAATTCATGCCTCCTGGCCTTTCCCCTCTCAGTTTTCTTTCTTGGGTCAGTTGCCAACTTCACAGAGACACAAAAGCAACTCTGCCCTGGTAGTCCTGCACCAGCCCCTGCCCGGACCCGGCCAGGCACTCTTCCTTGAGGTCTCTGGGTCCACCGTCTGATCTCAGGGAGGTCACCCAGAGCCCGGTCCAAGGGACAGGTGGGGCAGGGGGCTATCTTGGAGAGCTGGAGGAAGGTGGCAGAATAAGAGTTGGTATAGCCCTGAGTGGTTTCGCCCAGTGGATAGAGTGTCGGCCTGCGGACTGAAGGGTCCCAGGTTCGATTCCAATCAAGGGCATGTATCTTGGTTGTGGGCACATCCCCAATAGGGAGTGT
Organism: Myotis nattereri; assembly: GCF_964212035.1. NCBI lineage: Eukaryota > Metazoa > Chordata > Mammalia > Chiroptera > Vespertilionidae > Myotis > Myotis nattereri. Next base: position 95,811,565 of record NC_138077.1, on the reverse strand, counting down.
GCAGGAAGCAGCTGATGGTGTTTCTCTCTCATCGGTGATTCTACCTGTCTATTGCTCTCCCTTCCTCTCTGTAAAAAATCAATAAAATATACTTTAAAAAAAGAGTTGGTATGAACCAGTGCCTGCTTAGCCAGACTTCCTAAGCTCCCCAACGGGCCCAGGCTGCTCCCTTTCCCCACACCAGGAGGATCCCTGCTGAGGTTTCCTCCCTGCACCCAGTGCTCACCTCCTTGTTCTACCACTGGGGGAAGGGAGCAGCTCACCTGCTCTGGACCCTGCCAACCTGGCATGTTGAGGCGCAGGCAGTACAGCCTTGGGTGCTGTTGGCTGCGAGCCTTCTCCCCCTTCCTGAAGCATGGGTCGGGGTTGCAGCAGCTCACAGCCACCCCTGGGCACCATGCATGGAGACACCACTCTCCACTGAGCCACCATATGGAGACCTGTGGGGGTTGGGATGGCCTCAGGCTCCCACTGGCCCCGATAAAGCCAAACTCGGCTTGGCTGGCAGCCCCTGCTTCCCGAGGTCTGTGCATGCCTCATGGGGCCTTATTGCCCTCATGAATCGCCATGTTCAGACTGTCCCATCCCAGGATGTGGCCATCCACATTGCCATGGCTCACTCCCCAGTGCAGTTGGGCCTGCCCAGCAAGCATGTAGGCAGGAGCTGGGCCTCTGAGGGGAAGGAGGAGGGACGTGTAGGCCAGGGCAGAAGTGCGGAACTTGGCGGTGTAAACACAACTCCCCCCCATGTCGTTCCAGTCCCTCTCGCTTCATTCCAGAATCCCTGGGTGCCCCTGCACAGCACTGTGCACTCGGGGCTTTGATGGGGGTGAGGCACCTGGAGCTGCGGCCTGAAGGCAGCATTCGCTGGTTTGGAATTGCAATGGTCATTCAGGGAGGGATGCGGGGTGCCTAATTCTGCCTCTCTCTCTCCATCTCTCTCTCTCTCTCTTTCTCTCTCTCTTGGAGAGTGCCCTGTGTCCATGGCAGGGGACAATCACTTCGCCTGAGCCTCTGCCCACCCCTGAGTCGCACCTGGGATGGCCTGGTCGGCCTGTGGGTTGCAGCTTCCCTGCCCAGAGGACCTGGTTCGGATCGGACAGGGGATGCCTGCCAACCGGGGTCACAGATAGCAGGCCCAGATCTTAGCAGGGCAGGCAGAAGGCATTGTGCTGCCCTGCCTGTAGTATGCAAATTAGCCACCATCTTTGTTAGCCACCATATCACACTGATTAGCCAATGGGAGGCATAGTGAAGCTAGGGTCAATTACCATGTTTGTCTATTATTAGATAAGACTAGAGGCCCGGTACACAAAAATTTGTGCATTCGGGGGCGAGGAGGTCCGTCAGCCAGGCCTGTGCCCTCTTGCACTCTGGGACCCCTCAGGAGATAACAACTTGCTGACTTAGGCCAGATTTCAGGTGGCAGAGGGCAGGCCCAATCCCTAGGTGCAGCCCCTGGTCGGGCTCAGAGCAGGGCCGATTTGGGAGTTGAGCGCCGCCCCCTGTCATACTCAGAGCAGGGTGATCGGTAGGCTGTGATGCCACCCTCAGTAACACTCAGGGTAGGGCTGATTGGGGGGTTGGGGCACCCTCCCCTGTCACACTCAAGGCAGGGTCTATGGGGAGGTTGCGACACCACCCCCTGCCACGCACAGAACAGGTCCAATCAGGGGGTTGGGGCACTGCCCCTTGTCACTCTCAGAGCAGGCCCAATAGGAAGGTTGGGGCTCTGTACCCTGTCATGCACAGAGCAGGGCTGAACAGGGGGTTGGGGTGCCGCCACTCTCACATCCGGGCAGGGCCAATGGGGAGGTTATGGCTCTACCCTGTCACACACAGAGCAGGCCTGTTGGGTGGGGGGGGCGGTTGGGGAGCCACACCCTGTTACACACAGAGACGCAGGGCGATCAGGGGGTTGGGGAGTTCCCCCCTATCAGGCACTGAGCAGGGCTGATCAGGGGGTTGGTGCACCTTCCCCTGTCACGAACAGAGCAGGGTGGATAGGGAGGTTGTGGCCCCACCCCTGTCACACAAAGAGCAGCAGGGCGATCAGGGGGTTTGGGCGCTGCCCACTGTCATGCTGATCCCGGTGCTGGGATGCATTTTACACTTTTACTATATAGAATAGAGGCCTGGTGCACGGGTGGGTGCCAGCTGGTTTGCCCTGAAGGGTGTCCTGGATCAGGGTGGGGGTCCCCACTGGTGTGCCTGGCCAGCCTGGGTGAGGGGATGATGGCTGTTTGCAGCTGCTCACACACCCTTCAGGGCTGGGGACCCACTGGGGTGCCTGGCCTGTCTGGGTGAGGGGCTGAGGGCTGTTTTGAAGCTGGGGGTGACTGAAGCTCCCAACTGCTACTTTTTTTCTTTTTTCTTTTCTTTTATTCTGGGCCAGCATTAGTTTTGCGGCTTGGCTCCACCTCTTAGGCCTCTATTGCTGAAAGTAGGTTTCTGGCCTTTGCTTACAATGTTGCGATCCTGCTGGCTGAAGCCCAGCGGACTAAAGCAGGTTTCTGGGGTTTTGTTTAGCTTCTATGTTTGTTACATAGTTGCTTAGAGTTGCAGCTCAGAGGCCTGCAGTGGCAGGCGGGGAACGTTGGATTCCTCTGTCACTGAAGCAAGGGACCCTCATGTTAGTTTCAAGTTGCCTGGCTGCTGGCCACCCTCTTGGCTGGCAGTTAATTTGCATATCACCCTGATTAGACAATGGGAAGGGTAGCGGTCGTACGCCAATTACCATGTTTCTCTTTTAATAGATAGGATAGTATTCCATCTGTATATATCTACCACAGCTTTTTTATACACTTGTCTACTGAAGGGCTAACCTTGGTTTTGCAAGTATTGCTGCAATGAACATAGGGGAGCTTATATTCTTTTGAATTTATGTATTAGTTGGGATTAAGTGGTTTCTCCTGGTTATATTTTCCATTCCCATGATCATAAATACAGAGCTCACTTTCACATGCTTATAAGATATTTTGATGCCTTTTTGATACTATCTCTCCAATATTGTGAACTCATCTGCATGTCTTAAATTTAAGAAACTTTAACTCTAGTTTCCTTACTTGTCTGAGATGTAATCTTTTCATAACTAGCCTGCTGTCAGTTGTATAAGACTAATCTTTGCCAAAATCTCCTATGTGGAAAGACAACAAAGTCTTAGTTAATGACTTTTGATTTTGTTTTATATTTAACATCACCCATTTACTGTTTTATATTTTCTCTGTAAACCAAAGAGTTACTATTTTTATTTTTTTCTCCATTTTCCATACCATTACAATGTGTTTAATTAAATATTAAACTATTATAAATTATTCCTAATTTCTTGCTTAAAAAATGTGCTTCTGGCCCTGCTGGCAAGGCTCAGTGATTGAGTGTTGATTTGTGAACCAGGAGGTCATGATTCAATTCCCGGTCAGGGTACATGGCTGGTTTGTGGGGCATTCAGGAGGCAGGTGATCAGTGAGTCTCTCTCATCACTGATGTATTTATCTCTCTCACCCTACCTCTTTGAAATCAATAACTACATATGTATATATGTATATATATATGTATGGTGCTTCTCTCAAGTGTTGCAGTCTGCTAAGCCTTTGTCTGAATTAAAGTCACTATTTTCCCTTTTCAGTTACAGAAGGTTTGCAGAATTTTTTGAAACACTGTGCATTGTTTAAACTTTTAAAGAACCTAATCATCATTATAATTTGTACAAAACAACTAAATAGCTTCAAGATTAGAAATGGCTATGGTGTGAAATAAATGCTTTTCTTTATAACTGTTGGTTTAGATATTTGTAAATAAGCAAATAATAATTTGAAATTTTTGATATGACAAAGATTCAGCATTTATCAACTTTTGAATGATTTATAATTAATAGTATTTATAATTTATTGAGACCATCAATTTTTTTCATGCCATGATAAATGTTTAGGAAGGGCAGCCTTCTGAAGTTATTCACTAAAAATTAGAAATCACAATGTAGACACAGAATACTTGGGTAAAACAACAGGGCTCTAATTTAAAAGCAGTACATACGTTTGTACAATTATACTCATGCTCATACTATGTAATTTATTATCATTACTCTATTTCTCAAAAATATACCAGGTGAGATCAAAGAATTGTTTATTCTGTATAATATCTACACTGTTTCCTGGAGATGATCCAAATAGTTTATACAATTTTACTTGCTTTTCCACTTAGTTGTTTCCTCTACAAACTAGTTTATTTTTCTCATATAAAGTTTCTGAATTTTATAAAATATCTAACAAACTGGTTTTCTAATTGGACAAATGTTTAGAAAGCCAGAAGATACGTGGATTTGTTTTTATTGTGCAGATGCTGGTTCAAAAGCACAAAGGAACGAAAATTTACTTAGATATTTTTAAAGATGAACAAATAGCATTCCTATCTATGTAACTACACCTTTATTGCTGTTGTATAGTGTCCTATTCTTTACTATTTCATTGGATTAGTTACCATGTAAAAAGGTTATTATGGGAAACAAATTTAATGAAAAATATGTAATGAGCTTTGTAAATTGCCTGGGAAATCTTTTTCTCAATATATTGTACAACATTCATAGTTGAAAGTTAGTGAGGCAAAACACCATCCTGGTCAAAATAGTGGAAACTAATGCAGTAGCATTAGGGATCCAGAAATATTGACACCATTATTATGAGCATTTGTGAACACAAAATTGACTTTATGCATTAGTCTAAGAGTGTGTTGGTGTGATTTCAAGCACTGGAAAATACTGCCCATGGTTAAGTGGGGTAAGAGTTCTTTCCCTCAAAGGCAGGGCCTACTGAAGGTAAAGAAGACTGAAGAAGGCTAAGTAATAGCCTGGTTCTAATGTAACTGCTAAGTTTGGAAATAAATACATATTGCTCTGAATGGAGGAGGCATATTCTGTGGTGGGTGGGATGTAGAATGGAGCAACTATATAGAGTTCAAACCCTGTATAGTGCCGAGCTGTTGCCACAAGATATAGCCTGGGGCCTAAAAGAGGCCTGGTGAATGAGACCTTTGGACTTGACAAGAAAAGGATTCTTGACATGAGTCAGAGGCTTCCTTTTTCCCAAGCTTCTGGTGAAATGATAAGGAAAAGAGTAGCAAAAGACACAATGGCTTGTTGTAAGAATATATGAGATTATTCCTAATAGTGGGGGATATTCGATACATGTTAGAATTGTAAGGAATTATAAGATATTTTCAAATCCTCACATATAGACTAATAAAACCTCATATATAATTATGCTTGTACATTAGAGAAATAGTACTGCCCATAGGATATAAATAGCAATATTATTTTTGTGAGACAAGCATGGTTCCAAGCCTAGTTTTCTCATGTACTGCTTAGCCTCACCATTGAAGACATTTATTCATGTGATTACCCTATAAAATAATTGCCTTTGCTTAATTCAAGTCGCCTATCCTCTGGTTTTGATATGGAGTAAATGATTAAAAGAAATTCAAGTTCTTGGTAGAGTTTCCTTTGGATAAAAGAGAGCACTCTGGTCCATGGGTGTGGAAGTCCTGCAGTCCTGTGAATACTAGCTGGAGCCTGGAGTGCAGTGATGTCATGCACAGGTCATGGAACACTGCTGAAACCATAGCGATGACTTGCATCCTAACTGTCCTGGTGGTGTCCTAGGCACTGGTCAGAGCAGTGATTTGGTGAGGGAGAAGGTCTCTCAATTGACTTGTTATTAACTGTAATTTGTTTCTATTAATTTTGCTTGTTATAATTTAATTCTTTATCATCATCAACTGACATTCTGAGAGTAGAGCTTGGGGGAGAAAGGTGCCTGATTTGAGCGACTCTTTACAGAGTTGAACCATGAAGCATAAAGAAACAAGGAAACATCTGGAAAGTGAGTATTTCATCAAAACTGCAAGGATTTCAAGAGGTATGTGTTAAGCACATCCTTGGGGCATAGGATGACCAGGTACTGTTTTCTAAAGAGAGAGATTTCCTAGTTGTAATGAGGAAGGGAGGGAGAGAGGTAGAGAAAGAGAGAGATAGGTGGGGAGAGAGTGACAGAAGGATAGGAAGAAAGGGAAAGGAGGAGAGATGAAGGCAGGGATGTAGAGTGGGAGGAAGAGTGAGACCCAGAGAAAGAGAGAGGTGGGGGAGGGTAGAGGAGAAGAAGGGTAAGGGAGAAAATGGAGGGAAGGGGAGCAAAGGGGAAAGAACTTTGAACACTTGAAACTGGTTGTGTAGAGATTGGAGTATAATGTCAGAAAGAATTTATTTACCCAGGGGTAAAGATGAATTGTGTTGTTAGGCTATGAAGATGTAAATGTGGTTCTCCTGTGTGAAATATAAGAAAAAATTGAGACACACACACACACACACATACACACACACACACCTTTTAACAAGTTTAAATGAGGAGATATTTTGGGCCTTTATGGAAAAATGGAAAACTGAAATAGTTTGGTTACTATGGAAATTGAAATAAACAAGCAACTACTATGAGGAAGAACCTTGCTCAGTGGTGGGAGGAAGACAGATTGGAGCCAACCCCAAAGTTCTAGTGGTAGTTCACATTCCTAAAGAGGACTGATATTTCTAACTTGGTTGGGATTTCTGCATCCTCCAATGAACCTTTGGAAAAGGCTGTGTTCCTTTCACTTTCAAAAAACAATAGTGCATACCATAGATGTTATCAATGTAAACTATGAGACGTGGAAAAAATACAATAAAAACCTATTCACATCTACACTCATAAAGAACATTACACACATATAGAAAATAAGTAATCCAGGAAAAAATTGATATTAACCTCACATAATTGCCCACTAATTATGTTCCAGGTCCAGTATTTATTTTGCCTCTAAAAACACGTATTTCTATTTCATTACGGTAGATTAGGCTTCAGTGACTAATAAACAAATGGATCTACTTGCTTATATGACAAATTAGCATATTCTTTTTATGCAGGCCACTAGGGCAAGTCTCTTCCATGAGATAATTCATGGGCTTGAGCTGATATAAAGTTTGTTATCATTAACATGCAGCTTTCAAAAAGAACCCCAGGATACCAACATACCAGTCAATTAGGAAAAAGAAGAGCATGGTGGAACGGGCATATATTTCAGGAATACTTCTAAGTATATGATGATCCATACATATCACCAGAAATATCACATACAAGATACTCAATCCCACTGACATCCACCAAACACAGTTATAATAAGTGTGTACTTAGAGATTAGAGTAAATGGGATTTTAAATGGAAAAAAAATCTTAATTTTTATGAAAACAATTATCATGCGTGGTAATAATGCCTGACATGTAATGTCCACTCAACAAGTAGTTTTTCAATTGCCACAGACCCCCCAAAATGACCCATCTCAATGTTCTTTTTTATCCCATTGTCCAGGATCCTACAACATTGGACAGGCTGTGCCTCAGTCATTTGTGGAGGCCCCAGGCTGTAGTCAGGCAGCAGGAGAAGATACATCCTCCTCTGAATATTTCAGCTGTGTGTCTTCACCATACAAGCTGGCCCATCATGATGAGGACGGTAAGGGATATACAAAGGCGGGGTCTGAGCTTGGTCAGAAGATGCAGCTGAGTTGCTCAGCACAGTCTCTTCTAATTTGACTTTCCCAGCAAGAACAGGAAAGGGATTCAGGGCACACAGACTAGTACTAAGGCTTCTGCAGAGGGACAAGAAGGCAGTGTGCCTTCAAGGGCTGGGTCAAGTCGCTCAGCACACATTCCCAGCATAACAGCACTGGGACCGCTGAGGCTGAGGTAGTGGACAGTGCTGATATGTGTTTGCAAGTTCACTCAGATCCTGGCCCTCAGGTGAGCACAAACTGATATCCTCCTCACACACTCGCACATCTGTACTCCTTCATACCAGGTAACTCCCCATTTCTCCTCTTAACCTTTTCTCTCACTACACAGGCCTTCATTCCACACCTGTCTTCCATTTTCTAATAGCATTACCTAGGTACACTCTTACCTTGATTCCTTCACAGTCATCCAATTACACACTAAATCTATACATAATTTATATGCAATCACACAGATACTCTGATTTAAATCCCTCATTCTAGGCCAAACACTTGACAACTCATATGCCTTAAAAGAAATTAACTTTGGTCTGTTATCTTTATAATCCATAAGCCACTTGAGCCTCCCAAACTTTTACCATTCCCTTTTACAAATATCAAAAAGACTCATAGAATATAACCCAGAACATCCACACCAATCCACACAAACATACATACAATGTTATAACCTCATAATTAAACCACGTAAATACCTCAAATAAAGCATACCTCACACATAGTTTTACCATGTAAATACCTCAGTAGAAAAATACCACACACAGAATACTGAAATATTACACATAGATGTACTCTCACTCTCCATGCTCCCACAGCCCTCAAACGCATTCTAGTTTTCTCATGTTTGAAAATTTCTTTCCTAGGATTCCATCAATTACAACAAAATGCTTCCTATCTTGGAGCCCCTAATATGCCTGTTTCCCTGTCAGCACAGAAACGGAAGATCATGGAGGGGCATATCAAAGGTGTGTATGGTGATGCCTGTTAGTGGCACATGTAATTTCCATTATGTTTTCATTGTATAAGTGTAATCTCATGGTGAGAGCTACCTTTAAGGGAAATTGATAAATATAACATAATTGTAGAAAGGAGAGAGCAGTCTGCGTTCCATTTAAAAATAATATTTTTTGTGCAAAGCCAGTCACCCATGACATATATTGACACAATGCATATATCTGTGCATTTAATATTTTCATTGTAATCATTTTACACTTTTCATGAAGAGAGGGCTGAGTGTGTTCACTGAAAATGTCACGTAGCAGACTCTTATTGTTTGTTTAATGGACAGAAAAATACACAGATAACAAACATGGACCACATCTATATTATTTTTATTTAATTTATCTGCAAAGTTGAGTTTAAAAGAAGAAACTTTGCAGCACAGACATAAGGCAGTGGCCCTAACACAAGGACAGAAATCATGGAAGGCGTCTTCTTCGTATAATATATCCTCCATCTCTTGTAAAGTCAGGCTAACTGGTACTGGTAGGGAGGGACATTTGAATAGTACACAAAGGGGGTGGGGATGTAGAGAGAACCAAGAGTTGAGGTGAGTGGTTCTGCCCATTAGTCAATACCAGGCTGCTCAGTACAAAAACTCAAACACTTCTGCATCATCTTCAATGTGATCAGCAGTAGAAGTAATGCATTCCACGGGAAAACCCTCAAAAGGACTGGAGCAAGTGCAAGGAGATCAGTGGAGAATAGCGTCAGGAAATAATAGGAGAGGACCAAAGGGATGAGGGTTTTCTCAGAGAAAAGTGGAAGATTATGTTTCTTTGAGTCAGACGAGCCATGTTATGTTACAGTGAACGTGGGAAGCACTGATAACTTAAAACAGACACAAGTGGTAGGATCCTCAGGAACTGCACTTAAGGTAGAGCACAGAGACCCCCAGTTGAAGATCACAGCACATCCATAGATTTCCACAGGCAATGTTTTACACTCGCAGTCATCCCTTATCAGTTGCACTGTACCCACTCTCCCCTTCATTCATTACCTCATAGTTTTCCATGTGCATCTACATTCTCCATGATCTCTTATTGTCTGTACCATACAATGAGTTATACTTTCTCTGACTCCTAACACAGTAGACAAGCATTTGTTTTTAAATTTCATTAAACAGAAGGGCACAGTATATACTTTGTATCTGATTACTTTCTCTCATTATATTTGTGTGTTTTATTCACATTGCATGTGATGTTCGTTTGCTCATTCTATATATCACTGTATGAATATAATTTCATTATTGATTATACTTTTCTGAGCATTTTGGTTCCTATGAGTCTGGGATTACTTAAAAAGCTGATGTTCTGAAAATTCTATCACATGTGTTGTTGTTTTCAATATGGACGCATTTCTGTTTGGTGATTCCTTAAGGGTTAAACTACTAAGCCTGAGTTTCCATATTCAGTTTTAATCCCTTCAGAACTCAATTTTTCACACTTTACATTCCAGTGGAATCTCATAGTAGTGCACAGCTTATTTACACACACTTCTCCTCACTCTCTTATTCAATGCCCAGGTATTCTTCTCTTATACATCTTGATTTTCACATTATCACATCTTTAAATCATTTCCTCACATTTTGCAAATACACTCATTCCACCAATCTCACAGAGAATATTCAAAGTAATAACATACCATACCTAAACTACATGACATATTCAACATGCAGAAAAATCTGTAATGATAGTAAAAGCAATCTACATACATAAACTTGTGGTGAACTAACACACAGACACAAAGTATACATACTATCCTCATTCACACAAAACTCATCCCACATTGAGATTTGCAAGCAACAAATCAATAACGCATTATTCAATCTTAACCCAGTTTTAACCAACAAATTATGAACTTAAATACCAAGCATACTACACTCACATATCATATGCAAAAAATGGAAATAATATATTTACCAGACACATTCATAAGACATGATGATAATTTTAAACAGTTAAATAATGAGCATTGAGCTTTGTTAAAAATGAAAAAGGAACAGTGGCATAACAATTAGCAGTTAATTTCTTAACAATAAAAATTTATCTTTTTACATCTCTATAACTCAAATTAGATATCAATAAGAATAGATACATATGCATGCAGAATGCTTCTTAAAACTTGTACCACATATCCCCTATTGGTACAATTTTTGATGAGAAAATATAGTTGATATCCATGTTGTAGTTCCTGCATTCAAGAGCGGTTCTAAGTTTTTGATAATTTATATAGATCTCCAAAAAAATCACATACAAGAAAACCACTCCCACTGACATTGACCACACTCACCACTTAATGTGTTTACTTGTAGTTTGGAATAAATCGATTTTTTACATGGGAAAGTGTCCTTAATTTCTGTGAGAGTAATGTCATGTGAAGTGATAATGCCTGACATATAATGGCCACCCGACATGTAGGTTTTGAATTGCCACAGACCCCCCAAAATGACCCATCTCAATGTTCTTTTTCATCCCATTGTCCAGGACACTACAAGATTCGACAGGCTGGGCCTCAGTCATTTGTGGAGGCCCCCGGCTGTAGTCAGGCAGCAGGAGAAGATACATCCTCCTCTGAATATTTCAGCTGTGTGTCTTCACCATACAAGCTGGCCCATCATGATGAGGACGGTAAGGGATATACAAAGGCGGGGTCTGAGCTTGGTCAGGAGATGCAGCTGAGCTGCTCAGCACAGTCTCTTCTAATTTCACTTTCCCAGCAAGAACAGGAAAGGGATTCAGGGCACACAGACTAGTACTAAGGCTTCTGCAGAGGGACAAGTAGGCAGTGTGCCTTCAAGGGCTGGGTCAGGTCGCTCAGCACATATTTCCTATGTAACCGCACTGGGACCGCTGTGGCTGAGGTAGTGGACAGTGCTGATATGTGTTTGCAAGTTTACTCAGAACCTGGCCCTCAGGTGAGCACAAACTGATATCCTCCTCACATACTCATACAACTGTACTCCTTCATACCAGGTAAGTCCCCATTTCTCCTCTTAACCTTTTCTCTCACTACACAGGTCTTCATTCCACACCTGTCTTACCATTCTAATAGCATTACCTAGGTACACTCTTACCTTCATTCCTTCACAGTCACCCAATTACACACTAAATCTATACATAATTTACATGCAATCACACAGATACTGTGTTTTAAATCTCTCATTCTAGGCCAAACACTTGACAACTCATATGCCTTAAAAGAAATGAACTTTGATCTGCCATCTTTATAATCCATAAGCGACTTGAGCCTCCCAAACTTTTACCATTCCCTTTTACCAGTATCAAAAACACTCTTAGGATTTATCCAGAACATGCACACAACTCCACACAAACATACATACAATGCTATATCCTCATAATTAGACCACATAAACACCTCAAATAAAGCATACCTCACACATAGATATAACATGTAAATATCTCAGTTGAAGCATACTACACACATAATTCTGAAATATCACACATAGATGTACTATCACTCTACATGCTCCCACAGCCATCAAACACATTCTAGTTTTCTTATGTTTGAAAATTTCTTTCCTAGGATTCCATCAATTACAACAAAATGCTTCCTATCTTGGGGCCCTTAATATGCCTGTGTCCCAGTCAGCACGGAAACGGAAGATCATGGAGGGGCCCATTGAAGGTGTGTACGGTGATGCCTGATAGCAGCACATGTAATTTACATTATTTTTTCATTGTATGAGTGTAATCTCATGGTGTGAACTACCTTCAAGGGAAATTGATAAATATAACATAATTGTATGTCCAGGTAGAAAGGAGAGAGCAGTCTGTATTCCATTTAAAAATAACCTTTTCTTTTGCAAAGCTAGTCACCCATGACACATATTGACACAATGCATATTTCTGTGCATTTAATATTTTCATTGGAACCACTTTACACTTTTCATGAAGACAGGGCTGTGTGTGTTCACTGAACATGTCACGTAGCAGACTCTTATTGTTTGTTTAATGGACAGATAAATACACAGATAACAAACATGGACCACATCTGTATTATTTTAATTTAATTTATCTGCAAAGTTGAGTTTAAAAGAAGAAACTTTGCAGCACAGACATAAGGCAGTGGCCCTAACTCAAGGCCGGAAGCATTGAAGGCGTCTTCTTCGGATAATATATCCTCCATCTCTTTTAAAGTCAGGCTAACTGGTCCTGGTAGGGCTGGACTATTGAATAGTACACAAAGGGGGTAGGGATGTAGACAGAACCGAAAGTTGAGGTGAGTGGTTCTGCCCATTAGTCATACCAGGCTGCTCAGTACAAAAACTCAAACACTTCTGCATCATCTTCAATGTGATCAGCAGTGGAAGTAATGCATTCCATGGGAAAACACTGAAAAAACTAGAGCGTGTTCAAGAAGTTTTGTGGAGAATAGCGTTCAGGAAATAATAGGCGAGGACCAAAAGGGATGAGAGTTTTCTCAGAGAAAAGTGGACGATTATGTTTCTTTGAGTCAGACGAGCCATGTTATGTTACAGTGAACGTGGGAAGCACTGATAACTTAAAACAGACACAAGTGGTAACATCCTCAGGAACTGCACTGAAGGTAGAGCACAGAGACCCCCAGTTGAAGATCACAGCACATCCATAGATTTCCACAGGCAATGTTTTACACTCGCAGTCATCCCTTATCAGTTGCACTGTACCCACTCTACACTCCATTCATTACCTCATAGTTTTCCATGTGCATCTACATTCTCCATGATCTCTTATTGTCTGTACCACACAACGAGTCATAATTTCTCTGACTCCTAACACAGTAGACAAGCATTTGTTTTTAAATTTCATTAATCAGAAGGGCACAGTAGATACTTTGTATCTGATTACTTTCTCTCATCATTATATTTGTGTGATTTATTCACATTGCTTGTGATGTTAGTTTGCTCATTCTATGTACCTTTGCATGAATATGATTTCTTTATTGATTATACTTTTCTGAGCATTTTGGTTCCTATGAGTCTGGGATTATTTAAAAAGCTCATCTTCTGAACATTCTATTACATGTTTTGTTTTGTTTTTCAATATGGACACATTTCTCTTTGGTGAATGCTTAAGAGTTAGACTGCTAGGCCTGAGTTCCCATATTCAGTTTTAATCCCTTCAGAACTCAATTTTTCACACTTTACATTCTAATGCAATCTCGTATTAGTGCACCGCTTATTTACACACACTTCTCCTCACTCTCTTTCTCAAAGCCCAGGTATTCTTTCTCTTATACATCTTGATTTTCACATCGTCACTTCCTTAAAACATTTCCTTGCATTTTGCAAATACACACATTACACCCATCTCACAGAGAATATTCTCAGTAATAACATACCATACCTAAACTACATGACATATTCAACACACAGAAAAATCTAACAATGAAAAAGGAACAGTGACATAACAATTAGCAGTTAATTTCTTAACAATAAAAATTTATCTTTTTACATCTCTATTTATAACTCAATATGGATATCAATAAGAATAGGTACATATGCATGCAGAATCCTTCTAAAAACTTGTACTATTGGTACAATGTTTGATGAGAAAATAGAGTTGATATCCATGTTGTAGTTCCTGCATTCAAGCGTGTTTCTAAGTTTTTGATAATCCATATAGATCACTAAAAAAATCACATACAAGACACCCACTCCCAATGACATGCACCAAACTCGCCATTTAATGTGTTTTCTTATAGTTTGGAATAAATAGAATTTTTAAATGGGAAAGTGTCCTTAATTTCTGTGAGATGAATGCCATGTGAAGTGATAATGCCTGACATAGAATGTCCACCTGACATGTAGGTTTGAATTGACACAGTCCCCCCATAATGCGTCATCTCAACGTTTTTTTTTATTCCATTGCCCAGGAGACCCCAACACTCAACAGGATACTCCTTGGCCTGAGTCTCGTGTGGAGGCCCAAGGCTGTGGTCAGGCAGCAGGGGAAAGTGATTCCTCCTGTGAATATTTCACCTGTGCTTCCTCACCATCGAAGCTCCCCCGTTATAAAGAGGATGGTAAGGAATAAACAAAGGTGGGACTTGGGTTTGGTCAAGAGATGCAGCTCCGCTGCTCTGCCTACTCTACTTAGTTCACTTGCCCCTCAAAACCAGGAAAGGGCTCAGGGCAGATGACTAGTACTAAGGCTTCTGCACAGGGAACCTTAGGGAGTGCGCCTTACCCTCAATGAGCACAAACTCAGATCCTCACACACTCACACATCTGACCTCCTTCATATACGCTATTGCCCCATTTCTCCTTCTTTTCACTTGTTCTCTCAAACACGCAGGCCTTTATTCCCTGTCCCTAATAGCATTACCTAGATACACACTTACCTTCATTCCTTCACACAATCACTTTCAGACTCACCCATTTACACACTAATTCCATAAATAGTTCACATCCTCATCACAGAGGTAACCTGTTTAGGTCAAATTCTCAAAGATGTTCATGTCCTGAAGAAAATTAATTTTCTTCTGCTGTGTCTCTAACCACATGGCACGTCAGCCACCAGCCCTTCAGACCCTCATGAGCTGAACATTCTGAGAGCTCATACACACTTCCTCTAACATTTTCAGCATCACAATCTCATAGTAATAACCGGTACCACTCCTGTACTGCTCACATGTGCTATCGTAGCACATAACAAACATGCACACCCTCGTTAGCCATTGCCTTCTAGCAACATCAACTACACCTCTCAGATATGTCCCAGAATATACATACAATGCCCCGAGTCCATACATATAATCCTACATCCTTATTCCCACTTAGTTATACCATGTAAATACCTCAGATAAAGCACACTGCACACAGAATTCTGAAATATCACATAGAGATGTACTTTACTTCACCTGCTCACATAGATCATGGCCATCATAACTCCAACAGCTGTCACACACCCATTTTAATTTTTTTTTATCTTTTAAATTTTCTTTCCTAGGAATCAAGCAGAGACCTCTACTCAAAGACTTGGTGCAAACGAAGAGTTCCTCTGACTCTTCATATACCTTCATTTCTTCACATTCAGCTAGTAATAAGGATCCCTTTATGTCCTCAGTACATGGGACAGGTCTAAGGCTCATGAAAATTTATTATATGCATGTACAAATGAAAAGGGGTGTGGCTGTCTTGTGCAAGACAGAGGAAGGTTGGGAGCCTCCCTCAAAAAAGACCAAAATAGAAGAAATGACCTATTTTAAAGAGGTCCATAAAAATGCCCCCCTCTCTCACATGCCTGGGAAGAATCTCCTAATTTTCTCTGAGCCCAGGGTAGGTAGTGGAACCCAAGAGAAGAGGGAGAAGGCTGACTATTACACAAAACCTCCAAATGTGGTGGTGTATCGCAGGGTCCAGGTGCCGAAGGCCCTGGAGAGTGGGTTCAGGTGCATGGCTTGCTGCCGCGTATTCTCTAGCTTGGAGTTCCTTCAGGAACATGTGGAGAACGGCGCCAGAGAGGGCCTCAGCTGTCATTTGTTTCATCGAGCCATGGCTCGTATGAAATACAAAAGGCTTAAGATGAAGAACAAGAAACTTATGAAAGCAACATTAAGATGCCAGGAGGAAAAACATTTTGACCTGAAGACAAACTTGAAGAACTAAACAGACTGTTTTTCAGCCCCTAAAAGAGAGGAAGGGAAGCAGGTTAGACTCCACCGAGGAGGCTTCATTCCCTTCAACAGACACAGTGTCCAACCTTTTTTCCATTTCTAGCACCACCATCTCTGCGACCACACCTCCCATCTGCGCAGACAGCCCTTTTAATGCTAAGACCGAGGGACCAGAAGGCAGAACACACCATCCCAAATACTGCCTTACCCTCTCTCCTACTTCTTTTATTATACCCACACATCTACCATCCGTAAACCTGCTTGATGCAAGAGTGTAGACACTACAGGATTTCACAGTACAGATTCTAGTACCCCTCCCCTGCACTGACGCCCGCATTTCCATGAAATTGGTCTTTTTGAACTATTTTACATATTTTTCTAAATTCCTTTCTTTAAATGAAGATATACCTCTTTCCAACATCTCCCTATAACATATTCATCTGCACAATTATTTGACTGGAAGACAGATATTATTGAGAGAGAATAAGGTACTGCACAGATGGAACAAAAAACAACTATAATCCACCCCTTACCTTCAATTGCGGACACACAGGTGCATATTCACTTCTTATACATACATATTCATGGGGAAGGATGGAGCACTAAGTGAATAGTTTCAAAATAATCTGATATGTATAATATACAGCTGTCTGAAGTGTCATAGTGAGTATTAAAGCTTAATAACTTTAGAAGGGTAAAAGCTACCAATTTGTGAAGAACAATTTGCACGTTTCATTATCTACATGTTTTTACACTTATTTAACTTCACTCATTTTCAAGGATCATTTTTAATTTTTGTGTCTCTGCCATCTACAGAGACTCATATACAAACAAAAAAGAAAATTAAAATAATTATTTAAAATTCACAAATCTATATAGAAGGGAAATTAAAATAGTTCCCCTTTTACGTAAACATTTTTTATAGTATTAAGCGTTTATCCTTCTGAATTGATTAAAGCTTAAAACTGCACTATGACATTTTGTACTTCTGTATATACACACATTATCTTGAAACTGTTCAATTCTCCATCCTTCCCCATGAAAATGCATGTATAAGAACTGTATATGCATCTGTTTGTGCACAAGTTCTAAGAAGCTCACAGAGATTACAGTTGCTGTTGGTTTCATCTGACTAGTATTTGTTTCTTCTTCCTTTGAAAAGAGGCTCCATTTTCTGGCCAAATATGTGGGCAAGTCATTACTTGTCTACCTGTCTTTCATCAATGGCTCTAGGGGTAAACATGCATCCATGCTTGACCAATCTGTACTGTTAACTTGTAAAATTAGAAAAGACAGAGATTGAGGGATGGTGATGATGGTGGTGGTGAGTTATCCTATGTCTGCAACTCCAATGCCACTCTGGACTTGCTTAAATTCCTCTCTTTGAAAAGACCAGGCTGTTTTAACTGTGACTTTAAGTCACTAAGCCTTCACAGTAACTCCTCAAGAAGTTCTTGTTTTTTTCTCTCAATTAGCCTAAGTCCTTCATTGTTGTATGTAACCAATTGTTCCTTCATTGATGCAAATTATAGCTTCAACATGTTCCTGCTTCCATTTTAATATTTCACATTACATAGCTGAAAAAGCAACACAGTATATTCCACTGATTTTATGTTGGAACAACAAGGGATATACATGTAGTTAGTATGTATACTTGATTAATTAGGAAATAGATTAAGTAGATATAGTATCCAATATTTTTATCAACCACCATCTCCTCTAAAGCATACCAGCAATATGAACAGACAGCCCCTTTTTATACCATCTACCACTTTCCTGAGGGAGAGGAAGGCAGATCACACCAACCAAGATATTGCCTTACACACTATCCAACCTTATTATACCTCCACATGTACCATCCAAGAAGACTTGCTTCCCCAATAAGAGTATAATAGCTAGAATTCTGATATGTAATTTCTATGAAAGTGGTCTTTGTTAATATAGCATGTATTGAAACATAACATGTAATTGCAAATTAATATTTATCTGTTCCACTGGGAATTTTGTTAAATGAGAAAAGTCAATAAAATTTCTTATATGTTACCAATTCCATTTGGGGCATTGACTATTCATTCTTATTTTCTACTAGAGGCCTGGTGCACAAAAATTTGTGCACTCGGGGGGGAGGGGGGTTCCTTCAGCCCGGCCTATGCCCTCTCGCAGTCTGGGACCCCCTCGGGAGATAACGACCTGCTGGCTTAGACCTGCTCCCTGGTGCCAGAGGGCAGGCCTAATCGCTAGGTGCAGCCCCTGGTCAGGCTCAGAGCAGGGCCAATTGGGGAGTTGGGGCGCAGCCCTCTGTCATGCACAGACCAGGGCGGATTGGGAGGTTGTGATGCCTCCCTCAGTCAAGCTCAGGGTAGGACTGATTGGGGGGTTGGGGCACTGCCCCCTGTCATACTCAAGGCAGGGTCAATTGGGGAGGTTGCGGCGCCACCCCCTTTCACGCACAGAGCAGCACCAATCTGGGGGTTGGGGCTCCATGCCCTGTCATGCACAGAGCAGAGCCCATTAAGGGTTTGGGGAGCTCACCCCATTCACGCACAAAGCAGGGCGGATCAGAGGGTTGGGTTGCCGCCCTCTATCACCCACAGAGCAGGGCAGATCAGGGGGTTGTGGGGCTGCCACTGTCACACTCAGGGCAGGGCTGATGGGGAGGTTATGGCTGTACCCCCATAACACACAGAGCAGGGCCCTTGGAGGGGGAGTTGGGGAGCCGCCCTCTATCACCCACAGAGCAGGGCGTATCAGGTGGTTGGGACATCACACTAAGGACAGGGCCGATGGGGAGGTTATGGCTCTACCCCATCACACACAGAGCAGGGCCCGTGGGAGGGGGGTTTGGGTACCACACCCTGTCACACACAGAGCAAAGCCGATCAGGGGGTTGGGGCACCGCACCCTGTCACACAAAGAGCCGCAGGGCGATCAGGGGGTTGGGGAACTCCCCCGTATCAGGCACAGAGAAGGGCTGATCAGGTGGTCGGGGCGCCTTCCCCTGTAAGGAACAGAGCAGGGTGGATAGGGAGGTTGTGGCCCCACCCGCTGTCACACACAGAGCCTCAGGGAGATCAGGGGGTTTGCGTGCTGCCCCCTATCACTCTGATCCCAGTGCCAGGAGTCCTCTCAGCTCCACTGATCCCCATGCGGGGAGGCATATTACCATTTTACTATTTAGGATAGAGGCATGGTGCACGGGTGGGGGCCGGCTGATTTACCCTGAAGGGTGTCCTGGATAAGGGTGGGGGTCCCCACTGGGGTGCCTGGCCAGCCTGGGTGAGGGGATGATGGCTGTTTGCACCTGGTAACACACCCTTCAGGGTGGGGGGTCCCCACTGGGGTGCCTGGGCAGTCTGGGTGAGGGGCTCAGTGCTTTTTTCAGGCTGGCAGGTGACTGAATCTCCCAACTGCTCCTTTTTTTTCTTTTATTCTGGGCCAGCTTTAGCTCTGGCTCCAGCTCTGAGGCCTCTGCTGCTGAAAGCAGGTATCTGGTTTGTTTGGGTTCTATAATCGAAACTCTGTATGAACTCCAGTTCTGAGATCCCGACAGGCTGAAAGCAGGTTTCTGGGGTTTTGTTTAGCTTCTATATTTGTTAACAATGTTTCAAACTGCAAGCTCAGAGGCCGGCAGGCAGGCGGGGAACGTTGTTTTCCTCCGTCACTGAAGCAAGCATGTCTCATGTTAGTTTCAAGCTGCCTGGCTGCAGGCCGCCATCTTGGCTGGCAGTTAATTTGCATATCTCGCTGCTTAGCCAATGGGAACAGTAGCGGACGTACACTAATTACCATGTTTCTCATTTATTAGATAGGATATCATGGCTAATAATTCTAATATCTACATATATTAAGTTGTGTTTTCCCCATTTATCTAAAAAATGCATGTACTATCTTATATCCTTTTAGATTCAAAATCCTCCCTATACTTTTCGCTTTCTTCCTTATTCCACTATAATTACCATTAACTATACTATAAAATATCTTTTCTAAAAAGTCTGGCACTTTCTACAGTGGCTACCACAGAGTGATTATAGTATCTAAAGTTATGTTTTGTGTAATAAGGATAGCTTTAAATTTTCTACAGCTCAAATACTGAGCTCCCTGTCAAACATTTTTCATTTACTGAGCTGTGCCTTTGTTTTAAATTATTGGTAATTTTTATATTGTGTATTTTTTACTTATTCATAGCATAATATGTTTTGACGTTTTTCTCTTAGGGATAGAATGACTTGGAAACAGTTTCTTATTTTGTATTCTTCAAATTGAAAATACGAAGAACTCATCAATGCTCAATCGACATGAGTTATTTTTAAACATATATTTTTATTGATTTCAGAGACTAAGAAGAGGGATAGAGAGATAGAAACATCAGTGATGAGAGAGAATCATGGATCTGCTTCCTACTGCACACTCCCTACTAGGGGTCTAGTCCGCAACCAGGGCATGTGCCCTGACAAGGAATCAAAGTGTAACCTCCTGATTCATACGTCTATGTTCAAACATTGAGCCACACCTAGCAGGCAGAAATGCGTTGTTTTGGGTTTGCGGTGGGGTTTTTTTGATATTTTTATTGAATTTATTGCATTGACATTTGTTCATAAAATGGTACAGGTTTCAAGTGTTGTGTAACTCAATAAAACATCATCTCCATTTTGCATCACCTGAACTTAAGTCACTTTTGTCACCATTTATCCCATCTTTGCCCACTTCCATCTCCCCACTAAAGCATTCACCGCATTTCATCAAGCCCTGTAAGTCCCCAGCTGTCAGTTTGTTAGATGTAGCTCTGCTTCTGTTTCCATTTTGTTTGTTAAATTATTTGTTCATTAGATTCCGCATATGAGTGAGATCATGTGGGACTCATCTTTCTCAGAAGGACTTATTTCACATAGTATAATGATCATTTCCATTCATGTTGTTGCAAACGGTAATATTTTCTTCCTTTATACACCTGAGTGGTATCCCATGGTGTAAAAGCACCACAGGTGTTTTATTCACTCATCTACTGATGGGCACTTGGGCTGTTTCTCAATCTTAACTATTGTAAATGGCACCACTATGGTAATAGGAGTGCATACATTCTTTTTGATTCGTGTTTTGGTTTTCTTAGGATGTATTCCTAGTAGTGGGAACACTGGGTCGAATGGCAGTTTCATTTCTAATATTTTGAGGAAACTGTATACTGTTTTTCATAATGGCTGCACCAGTCTACATTCCTACCAGCACTGTACTAGGGTTCTCTTTTCTCCACATCCTCACCAGCACTTGTCATTTGTTGATTTGTTGATGGTAGCCATTCTGACAGGGGTGAGATAATATATCACCATGGTCTTAATTCGCATCCCTCTGATGGATTTAGTGACATTGAGTTTTTTCATTTGTTTATTGGCCTTCAGAATGTCCATTTGGTCTATTTAGGTCCTTTGAGCATTTTTTAATTGGATTGTTTGCCTTCCTTTTGCTAATTTGTATAATCTCCTTATGTATTCTAGTTTCAACCCCTCATCAGATGTATCATTGCCAAACGTGTTTTCTCATACAGTGGGCTCCCATTTAATTTTGTTGATTTTGTTTGTTTTGTGTGTGGTTTTTTTTTGTTGTTGTTGTTTTCTTCTGTGCAGAAGCTTTTTATTTTGACATAGTCCCATTTATTTATTTTCTCTTTTGTTTACCCCTAACCTAGACTATGTATTGGCTAATATATTTCTATGAGAGATGTTTGAGATTTTGCTGTTGATGGTTGCTTATAGGATTTGTAGGGTTTCATGACTGATATTTAAGTCATTGATCCATTTTGAGTTTATTATTTTGTATGGTGTAAGTTGATGATCTAATTTTATTATTTTGCATATATCTGTCCAATTTTCCCAACACCATTTAGTGAAGAGACTATCTTGACTCCATTTTATGATCTTGCTTCCTTTGCCAAATATTCATTGAGTGTAATGGTTTGGGTAGATGTCTGGGGTCTCGTTCTGTTCCATTGATCTATATGCCTGTTCTTGTGCCAGTACCAGGCTGCTTTGATTATAGTGGCTTTGAAGTATAACTTGATATCTGGTATTGTGATTGCTCCAACTTTGGAGCGATCTATTTCGTGAAGTCAGTGGGGTGATAAAGTCCTCTTGTATGAATGTATTGCTGATGATCTTTAACTTAAAGTTTTCTAGAAATTATATATATATATATATATATATATATATATATATATATATATATATATTTAGGGGCTCAAATATTGGGAGTACATATGTTTATCAGGGTTATGTCATCTTGTTGGATCTATTCCTTTAATATTATGTGGTGACCATTACTATCTCTTGTTATGGCCTTCATTTTGAAGTCTATTATGTCAGATAAGAGTATTGCTACACCAGCTTTTTAAATTTCCATTTGAATGGAATTTTTTTTCCCATCCCTTCACTCTGATCCTATATGAATAATTTGTTCTGAGGTGTGTCTCTTATAGATACATGTATATGGTCATGTTTTTGTATCCTTTCAGCTGTCTTATGTCTTTTGATTGAAGCATTTAATCCATTTATATGTAATGTTATTAAAGATAGGTACTTCTTAATTGTTATTTTAAGCATTTTTGCCTATGTTTTTTCTCTCTTTATTTCTTCTTATTATAGCAGAATCTTAATCTTTTTTGCAAACCCGTTTGGTGGTGATAAACTCCTTTAGTCTTTTAAATTTTTTTTTTTTTGGTCTGGGAAGCTCTTTATTTCACCATCTATTTTGAATGCTAGCCTTGCTGGATATAGTAGTCCTGGTTTCAGATCGTTGCTTTTTATCACTTCATGCCTGTAGAGTTTCTCATGAGAAATCAGCTGACAACTTAATGGGAACTCCCTTGTAGCTAATACAAATTGTTTTTCTCTTGCTGCCTTTAAGATGCTCTCATTGTCTTTAGGTTTTGTCATTTTCACCTGCTGGCTTAGGCCCCTTACCCGGGTGGCTGATGGCAGGTCCCATCCCTCGTGTCTGCCTCGACTCCCGGGTTTGTGCACATGGCAGGGCTCATCTATGGGTTAGCGCATCTATCCAGGTCGCGCACATGGCAGGGCCCATTCGGGGGTTGGGGCGCCACCCCGGGTCGGGTCACACAGGGGATGCCTGGGCAGGCTGGCAGATCGCTGCTGCCCGCCCGGCCGCCCCAGATCGCGTCTCACACAGAATGCCCGGATGGAGGTTGGTTGGACTGGCCGATCACTGCTGAACTGCCTGGCTGCCCCGGGTCAGTTTTCACATGGGACATAAGGCCTGGCCAGAGGATCGCTGCTGCTTCTCTCGACCACCCCGGGTTGGGTCACTTACCGGATGACCGGGCAAGCTCGATGATCGCTGCTGCCCGCCCGGCCGCCCCAGATCGCGTCTCACACAGAATGCCCGGATGGAGGTTGGTTGGACTGGCCGATCACTGCTGAACTGCCTGGCCGCCCCGGGTCAGTTTTCACATGGGACATAAGGCCTGGCCAGAGGATCGCTGCTGCCTCTCTCGGCCACCCCGGGTTGGGTCACTTACAGGATGCCCGGGCAAGCTCGAGGATCCCAGCTGCCCGCCTGCTGCCTCAGGTCGCGTCTCACACAGAATGCCCGGATGGAGGTTGGTTGGACTGGCCGATCACTGCTGAACTACCTGGCCGCCCCGGGTCAGGTCGCACATGGACACCCGCCACCCCAGGTCACAAATAGCAGGCCCAGTGGGCGGCAGAGAACGTGGGGTGGTGCTGTCCTGCCCTTCTATCAGTATGACAATTAGCCACCATCTTTGTTATCAGTCAATTTGCATATCATGCTTATTAGCCAATGGGAGGCATAGCCCAATTATGGTCAACAATGATATTTGTCTATTATTCGATATATATATACACACACACACACACACACTAGGGGCCCAGCATGCAAAATCATGGGAGACCCTTCACCCAGAGTCCCACAACTGGAGGCGGGACCCAGAAACCCACCCTCCACCCCATTGGGACTAAGAAACCCACCTGCGCCTCTGATCAAGTCCTCCTGAATCAAGTCCCCCACCCACCCCTGCAAGCCTCGACATGCACACAGCCCTGGCCAACCCATGCACGCAGGCTCTTGCTGATTGCTTGATATGGTGAGATGGCCTGATGACCACAGGCTTTTTATATAATAGACTATAGGCCCGGTGCACAAAAATTTGTGCACTCAGGGGGCGGGGCATGGCCCTCAGCCCAACCTGTGCCCTCTTCCAGTATGGGACCCCTCAAGGGATGACCACCTGCTGGCTTAGGCCACTTCCGGGGGGATTGGGCCTAAGTTGGCAATCAGACAACCCTCTGGCAGCCCAGCACCCTTGGGGGATGTCCACTTTACAGCAGGGAGTAGACCTAAGCTGCAGTAGGACATCCTTAGCGCTGCTGAGGAGGCAGGAGAGGCGCCAACCACCAAAGCTGTACTGGCAGCCATCAGCCTAGCTTGTGGTTGAACAGAGCTCCTCCATTGTGAAAGCACCCTGACCACCAGAGGGCAATTCCTGTATTGAGCGTCTTCCCCCTGGTGGTCAGTGTGTGTCATAGTGACCAGTCATTCCCAGGCCTTCTGCTGTTAGGGTCAGTTTTCATATTACCCTTTTACTATATATGATAGAGGCCTGGTGCACGGGTGGGGGCTGGCTGGTTTGCCCTGAAGGGTGTCCTGGATGAGGGTGGGGATCCTGCTTGGGTTCCTGGCCAGCCTGGGTGGTGGGATGATGGCTGTTTGCAGCTGGTCACACCCCCTTCAGGGTGGGGGTCCCTACTGGGGTGCCTGGCCAGCCTGGGTAAGGGGCTGAGGGCCATTTTACAGGCTGGCGGGTGACTGAAGCTCCCAACCTCTCCTTTTTATCTTTTATTCTTTTATTCTGGAATTTATTTACCTTCTATGGCTGTCACTGGAGGTGAGAGCCGGCTTTAGCTCTGAGGTGTGGCTCCAACTCTGAGTCCTCAGCTGCTGAAAGTAGGTATCTGGTTTTGCTTGGGTTGTATAATTGTAGTACTGTTGCTGTCCTGCTCGCTCCAGCTCTGACAGCTGAAAGCAGGTTTCTGGGGTTTATTTACCTTCTAAACTTGCAACATTGTTTCTTAGACTGCAGCTCAGTGGCCGGCAGAGGCAGGCGGGGAACCTTGGCTTCCTCCAGCACTGGAGCAAGCAAGCCTCCTGTTGGCTTCAGCTGCCTGGCCTCCGGCTGCCATCTTGGTTGGCAGTTAATTTGCATATCTGGCTGATTAGCCAATGTGAAGCATAGCAAAGATATGGTTAATTACCATGTTTCTCTATTATTAGATAGGACTAGTGGCCTGGTGCACAAAAATTTGTGCACTGGGGGGTGGGGATTCCTCAGCCTGGTCTGTGCCCAGTCACAGTCCAGGATCCCTTGGTGGATGTGCACCTGTTGACTTAGGCCCACTCCCCGGGGCATCAGGCCTAACCTTGCAGTCAGACATCCTTCTGGCAGCCAGGGAGCCTTCAGGGGATGTCCAACTAAAGGCTTAGGCCCCCAAGAGATCACGTCTAAACCATTAGTTGCACATTCTCAGTGTGGCCACGGAGGTGCGAGAGGCTCCTGCCACCACCACTGCGCTGGGCAGCCTTGAGCGAGCTTGTGGCTGAGTGGCACTCCCCATATGTGTCTTCTGGGTCCTTCCTGCCTTGCCTTTTTTTTTTTTCTAAGACATTTATTTTTATTTAAAAGAAGCCAATATAGGAGGGAGAAAAATGGTGGAGGTATAAACGGACGTGTCCTGTGCCTTGTCCTGGAGAAAATGAGGGTGAACAGCGGAAATGGGTAACATACAGCCCGAATAGGCAGAGGATATTCAGCTGAGTGACAGTCTGAAGCCGGGAAAGACAGAGAACTCCCAGAAAAAAAAGGACTGTTGGAGACTGTGGCTGAAACCTCTCCTGGTGCGCCGGCTCAGCAGCTGAGACCTCGACATCTTGAGTGGCTCTTACCAACATCCAGAGATCAGCTACTAACCTGGAAACAAGGGATCTCAAGAAGCGTGACTGCGTGAACTCAGAGGAGCACTGCTTCTTCTCACCAAAAGCAGAGAGAGAACTACATAACCAAACGCCTGGAGAAGAGAAATAATGCTGAAACAAAGAACCACCCCACATATGAAAGAAAAACAGGCATCATCAGAAAAGGAAGTAAACGAAATGGAGGCAATGCAGGCAAGCAACCTGTCAGTGAAAGAATTCCGAGAAATGTCCATAAGGTGGATGAAAAGAATGGAAGACAAATTCAACAATATGTGTAGGAACCAAGAGGAAATGAAGAAAATCCAAGAAGAAATGAAAAATGACATCACTGCTATAAAGAACTCAATAGAAAACATCAACAGTAGACTGGAAGAAGCAGAAAACCGCATCAGCGAGCTAGAAGACAAGGTAGGAAAAAATATCCAAACAGAACAGCTTCTAGAAAAAAAAATTAAAAAGCAGGAGGAGAGCCTAAGAGAACTCTGGGACAACACTAAACGAAACAACATCCGAATAATAGGGGTGCCAGAAGGAGTGGAAATTGAGCAAGGAATAGAAAACGTGTTTGAAAAAATAATAACAGAAAATTTCCCTGATATAGGGAAGAAAATAATCACACAAATCCAAGAAGCTCACAGAGTCCCAAACAAAATGAAGCCAAAAAGACCGACTCTAAGGCACATAATATTTAAATTGGCAAACACCAATGACAAAGCATGAAGCTTAAAAGCAGCCAGAGAGAGACAGAAAGTTACCTACAAAGGATCTCCCATCAGACTAACGACCGACTTCTCAACAGAAACAAATCAGGCAAGAAGGGAATGGAATGAAATATACAAAGTCATGCAAAGGAAGGCTCTGAATCCAAGAATTCTGTACCCAGCGAGGCTATCAATCAAAATTGAGGGTCAAATCAGGAGCTTCACAGACAAAAACGGTCTACGGGAGTTTATTTCAACCAAGCCAGCAATGCAAGAAATGCTAAAAGTCTGCTGTAAATAGAAAAAATAGGAAACAAAGAAGGAACGCATTGGTAAAGAGCAAAAATGGCGACTAACAAGTTTCTATCAATAATAACTTTAAATATAAATGGATTAAATGCTCCAGTCAAAAGGCATTGGGTTAATGAGTGGATAAAAAAACATGACCCATATATCTGTTGTCTACAGGAAACCCACCTCAGAAAAAAAGACGCAAACAGACTGATGGTGAAGGGATGGAAAAAGTTTTTACAGGCCAATGGAAGTGAAAAAAAAAGCCGGGGTAGCAATACTTATATCTGACAAATTAGATCTCAAAGTGAAGGACAGAAAAAGAGATAAAGAAGGCCACTTCATAATACTAAAGGGAGCAGTTCAAGAAGAAGAAATAACTCTGGCAAATATATATGCACCCAATATAGGAGCACCCAAATACGTAAGAAATCTTCTGGAGGAGATCAAGGGAGAGATTGACAGCAATACAATCATAGTAGGGGACCTTAACATCCCATTATCACCACTGGACAAATCCTCTAAACAAAAACTCAGCAAAGAAACATCAATCCTAAATGACTCACTAGATCAGATGGAATTAATTGACCTCTTCAGAACATTTCACCCCAAAGCCACAGAATATACATTCTCCTCAAGTGCACATTTGTCATCTTCAAAGATAGACCATATATTGGGTCACAGACAAAGTCTCTTCAAATTCAAGAAAATTGAAATCATATTGAGCATCTTCTCAGACAACAAAGGCATAAAACTGGAAATGAACTACAACAAAAATTATCCAGAAAAATCAAACACATGGAGACTAAATAGCATGCTATTAAACAACGACTGGGTTACCAGAGAGATCAAAGAGGAAATAGAAAACATCATGGCAACAAACGACAATGAAAACACACCAAACCAAAACCTATGGGACACAGCGAAAGCAGTCTTGAGAGGGAAACTCATAGCTCTACAAGCCTACTGCAAGAAACAAGAATCAATGAGAATAAATGACCTAACTCTACAACTCGAAGAGTTAGAATGAGAGCAACAAAAAAAGCCCACTGTAAACAGAAGGAAGGAAATAACAAAGATCAGAGCAGAGATAAATGACATAGATACCAAAAAAACAATACAAAAAAATCAACAAAACCAAGAGCTGGTTCTTTGAATGGATAAACAAGATTGATACACCTCTAGCCAGGCTCACCAAGAACAAGGAGAGAGGACCCACATAAACAAAGCAGAAATGAAAGAGGAGAAATAACAACAGACCCCATAGAAATACAAAGGATTGTTAGAAAATACTATGAACCACTCTACTCCAACACACTAGACAACCTGGAGGAAATGGACATATTCCTTGAAAAATACAACCTTCCAAAACTTAATCAGGAAGAATCTAAAAATCTCAATAGGACAATAACTATGGAGGAAATCGAAGCAGTCATCAAAAAGCTTCCAGCAAACAAAAGCCCGGGGCCAGATGGCTTCACAGGGGAGTTTTACCAAACATTCAAGGAAGACCTAAAACCTATCTTCCTCAGACTATGTCAAAAGGTCCAAGAGGACAGTACACTTCCCAGCTCATTCTATGAAGCGAGCATCACCCTAATACCAAAACCAGATAAAGACAATACAATGAAAGAGAATTATAGGCCAATATCCCTCATGAACATAGATGCCAAAATCCTCAACAAAATCCAACAAATGGGATCCAGCAGTACATCAAAAAGATCATACCATGACCAAGTAGGATTTATCCCAGGGATGCAAGGATGGTACAATATCCGCAAATCAATAAATGTGATACATCACATAAACAAATTGAGAGAAAAAAAACCACATAGTCATATCAATTGATGCGGAAAAAGCATTTGACAAAATCCAACACCCTTTCTTGTTAAAAAATCTCAGCAAGATAGGAATTGAGGGATCATACCTCAACATAATTAAAGCCATATATGACAAACCCACAGCCAACATCATAATCAATGGGCAAAAACTAAAACCATTCCCCCTAAAAACAGGAACAAGACAGGGATGCCCCCTCTCACCACTCCTGTTCAACATAGTACTCGAAGTACTAGCCGCTGCGATAAGACAAGAAAAAATAAAAGGCATCCGGATTGGAAAAGAAGAAGTAAAACCGTCCTTCTTTGCAGATGACATGAAACTGTACATAGAGAACCCTAAAGACTCCATCACAAAATTATTAGACTTAATAAATGAATTTGTCAATGTAGCAGGACACAAAATTAATGCTAAGAAACCCATGACATTTCTTTACACCAATAGTGAACTTACAGAAATTGAAACTACAAAAGCAATTCCATTTACCATTGCACCAAAAAAATTAAAATACCTAGGAATAAAGTTAACTAAGGAGGTAAAAGACTTATATGGAAAAAACTACAGGACACTGAAAAAAGAGATAGAGGAAGACATAAACAGATGGAAGAATATACCGTGTTCATGGATTGGTAGAATCAACATCATCAAAATGTCCACACTACCCAAATCAATCTATAGATTCAATGCAATCCCCATTAAATCACCAACGGCATATTTCACAAATCTAGAACAAACGTTCCAAAAGTTCATCTGGAATAAAAAAAGACCCCAAATAGCTGCAGCAATCTGAGAAAGAAGAACAAAGTAGGTGGGATCTCAATACCAGATATCAAACTGTATTACAAAGCCACTGTTCTTAAAACAGCTTGGTACTGGCACCAGAACAGACATATAGATCAATGGAATAGAATAGAGACACCAGAAATTGACCCAAACCACTATGCCCAATTAATATTCAACAAAGGAGGCAAGAGCATCCACTGGAGTTTAGACAGTCTCTTCAATAAATGGTGTTGGGAAAATTGGACAGATACATGCAAAAAGATGAAACTAGACCACCAACTCACACCATACACAAAAATAAACTCAAAATGGATAAAAGACTTAAACGTAAGATGGGAAACCATAAAAATTCTAGAGGAATCCATAGGCAGCAAAATTGCAAACATATGCCGAAGGAATTTCTTCTCTGATAATGCTCCTAGAGCAATGGAAACTAAAGAGAAAATAAACAGATGGGACTACATCAAAATTAAAAGCTTTTGCACAGCAAAGGAAACCATCAACAAAACAACAAGAAGACCCACTACATGGGAGAACATATTTGCCAATGATACCACCGATAAGGGTTTAATTTCCAACATTTACAGGGTTCTCATGAAACTTAACAAAAGGAAGATAAAGAATCCAATAAAAAAATGGGCAACGGGCCTAGACACTTTTCGAAAGAGGACATACAGAAGGCCGAAAGACATATGAAATCATGCTCAAAGTCACTAATTATACAAGAGATGCAGATCAAAACGACAATGTGTTATCATCTCACACCTGTCAGATTGGCTATCATCAACAAATCAACAAACAAGTGTTGGAGAGGATGTGGAGAAAAAGGAAACCTTCTGCACTGCTGGTGGGAATACAGACTGGTGCAGCCACTGTGCAGAACAGTATGGAGCTACCTCAAAAAAATAAAAATAGAACTCCCATTTGACCCAGTGAACCCACTACCAGGAATATATCCCAAGAAACCAGAAACACCAATCAGAAAGGATATATGCACCCCTATGTTCATAGCAGCACAATTCACCATAGCTAAGATTTGGAAACAGACTAAGTGCCCATCAGCAGATGAGTGGATTAGAAAACTGTGGTACATATACACAATGGAATACTATGCTGCGGGGAAAAAAAAATAAAGGAACTCTTGCCTTTTGCAACAGCATGGATGGAACTGGAGAGCATTATGTTAAGTGAAATAAGCCAGTCAGAGAAAGATAAATACCACATGATCTCACTCATTCGTTGATTATAGAGAACAACATAGACTGATGAATAGGGACAGATCCAAAGACTGAAAAACAGCTATCAGGCTATCAATCGCCAGAAGGAAATTAGGGTAGGGTGGGGGTAAGTGGAATAGATCAACCGAAGGACTTGTATACATGTATATAAGCCAAACCAATGGACATGGACAATAGGGGGATGGGAGCATGAGTATGTGGGGCAGCAGGGGGAGGTTGGGGGTTAATAGGGGGTATGAGGTCACATTTGTAATACCTTAACTAATAAAAAAAAAAAAGGAAAGAAAAAGAAGCCAATATACAGGATATAAATGGTATGATATTTACAACAGTACAGTAAACAGGTTGGTTTCCCGGTAGGATCAGTAGTCTTTCAGTAAGCATAAAACCCCCTTCCGCTTGATGCTTGACCAAGCTTGCAGGCAAACAGCAATAGTGGGGTGGGGTGGGAATACAGGATAGAAAGTCTCCCTGAAGGGGTTAAAAATCATGTAGATGCTAAAATGTGCACAAAGGGATCTTGGGGGTGAGGGGTTCCTCTGCCTCATTCCTTTGAGGGCTTGGCAGCAGGAATGTTGAGGGATTTGCCCCAAACTAACACAGGGCCCACCCTGAGCCTGTAAATCTTCCACCCATGGAATATGCCATTCCCGACAGAATCAGCCCTAATCCCTCAGCCAGGGACTGGAGGAGCAGCCCAGGTCGTGGGCACAGCCAGGACTGTGGACTTTTCATGGCCTTTCCACTCCCACTCCAGCTGCCTAACAACTCTGCCCTGCTCCCCTCGCCCACCTCCCCTGTCACCCCATCAGGACACCCTGCACAGGAGGGTACACTGGTTTTCCCATGCACATTTGGAACTGGCTGTTTCTTTTTTCTGGAGTAAAAAGGTTCCTGTTGGTCGGGTAAGCTCTCTACTTGGCATGAAGTTCAGAAACAGAGCCACTGACCACACCCCCCTCCTCTGGGCATGGAACAGCTTGGGCCCTAGGAGCTCATCTCTCCAGCAGAACTGAAGGGAAGGCCATGTATACCCTTCTGTCCCTCACCCTTCACATGCCCAGAACCATCAGTGTCACACTTTCTAATTCCTATCACTGTATTTCATTAGTTCCATACTGTTTTACTAATCCTGAATCTAAACAGATTGGTCAAAAAGAGATCACTCTATTTTTAAAGTATTTAGTGATGTACCTGTGACCTTTGCATGGACGAACTAAGCACATGACCCTTTCTTGTACATCAGAACCTGCACACACATGTGAAAAGAGGACCCGTTTTTGGCAGATGTGAAACCACTGTTTTTTTGTTATGAATAGTTACACAATCTAAAAAAAAAAGAGAGACCTGGCTTCCACGTGTTCTGGTTCCCTCCCTGACTCATCACCAGGGACATGATCGGTCCCCTGTAGCCAAGCAGGACACCTTCCTTGTGTTCTGGGTTCCTTCCTGCCTAGTTGCCAGGGATGTGATCAGGTCCCCCGCAGCCAGACAGGATGGCCTCAGGGTGTTCTGGGCCCCTCTCTGCCTCGAGGGGTTACCTATCACCACGGGGTTGGGGGCAGGGAAGAGGCAGACAGTGGAGGCCTTTTCTCTGCCCTGCTGGCTTCTCTGATCACCAGCTGGGGGCGGGCCTTTGCCCAGGTTCTTGGATCCAGGGCAGGGGGCAGGGCAAAGTGCCTTTACCCTGCCACCTGGCTCTTACCTGCCACCTGGTTTTCCTATCACCTTTCTTCTGTCCTTCCCCTTTCGCCTCTCATCATTGAGCCTATGTATGCAAATTTGCCGCTATTTTTGTTGGCAGTTAACCGCCATCTTTGTTGGCAGTTAACCACTATCTTTGTTGGCAGTTAAAGACCATCTTTGTTGGCAGTTAATTTGCATATAACCCCGATTAGCCAATGGGAAGGGTATCGAAGTTATGGTTAATTACCATGGTTGTCTATTATTAGATAGCATATGTGTTTCTGTTCAGTATTGTTATGGGCTAAATTATTTCTCCCCTCCCCAAAATCCAGGTGTACAAGTTTTATCCATCTAGAACCTCAAAATATGCATATTTGAAGATACAGTTTTTTTTATTGTTTTATTGCTTAAAGTATTACAAAGGGTTTTACATATGTGTCCTTATATTTTCCTGCCCTTGACAATCTCCTGGTCTCCCCTAACACCCACAGTACCTTATGTCCATTGGTTATGCTCATAAGCATGCATACAAGTCCTTCGGTTGATCTCTTACCCCCTTCCCTCCTGCCCCCCAACCCTCCCTGGCCTTCCTGCTGCAGTTTGACAATTAGTTTGAGGCAGCTCTGCCTCTGTATCTATTATTGTTTATAAGTTTATAATGGTCTTTATTATTCCTGAATGAGTGAGGTCACAGCCAAAGTGCCCATCAGTAGGTGAATGGATAAGAAAATTGTGGTACATCTTCACGATTGAATACTATGCTGCTGTAAAAAAGAAGGAACTCTTACCATTTGCAATGGCATGGATGGAACTGGAGAGCATTATGCTAAGTGAAATGAGCCAGTCAATGAAGGAAGATACAGTTTTTAAAGAGATAATTATGTTAAAATGAGGTCATATTGGTGAGTCCTAATACAATATAACAGTGTCCTTATAAAAAGGGAGAATTTGGACACAGGCAGAAACAGAGGGAAGACAAAGTAAAGACGCAGGGAGAAGATGGACATCTACAAGCAAAGCTGAGATTAGAAAAAAAACCAAAAAAATAAAAATAAAAAGAACACAGCTATATAAAAATGCTAAAATTCAACACAGCTAGAAATCTTCAATTTCTAGACTCCATAACTGTTCGAAAAAATAAATTGTTCTATCATTTAAACCTAGCCTGAATATTTTAAAATTAATAGTATTTATAATGTATTGAGACCATAGTCTCTGGTATATACTTGTTTTTTGGTAGCCCTACCTAGCAAACTAATACAATTATATTCTTAAGAAAGGCATTGCTGAGTAGTATGTGTCTGTCCAAGTTTGGTGTCAACCTTTTCTAAAGTGATCATACAAATTTACACTTCTAGCCATGTATGAGCATTCCAGGTGATCCAGAACTTCTCCAATACTTTTTTGTTTTTATTAGGGTGACGTTGGTTCACAAAACTATATGGTTTTCAAGTATAGAGTTCAAAGCATCACCTGTACACTGTAAGATGCGCCCATTGCCACAAGCAAAGTCTTTCCCTGTTTCCATTTTTCCACTTTTCGCCCACCTCCAATTAGCCGCCAACCCCCTTTCACTCCAGCTATCTCCAAACTGTTGTCAGTGTCTATGTGATATATACCTTAACTCCTTTACATTCTTACATACCCCACAGCACCCCACCCCTCCGTCAGCTGTCAGTCTATTCTGTGTCCATGCACCTGTTTCTGTTTTTTTCATTATTTTGTTAATTATATTCCATCTACAGGTAAGATCATATGGTATCTGTCTTTCTCTGACTGACTTATTTCACGTTGCATAATAATCTCCAAATACATCCATGCTCTTACAGAGGGTAATATTTATTTATTTATTTATTATTTTATAGAACAACTAGAGGCCTGGTGCACAAAAATTTGTGCACTCGAGGGCATCCCTCGCCTAGCCTGCCCCCTCTAACTGTCTGGGATCCCTCACAGGATGGCCTACTGATGTCTCTGTGGAGAGCGGGCCTAAGCCACAGTCTGGCCTCCCTCTGTGGAAGGCAACAGCCAATCAGGTATATAGGTACTTTCTGAAGGCAGCACAGACTCCTTCCTTATTTCTTTCCTCTGTGGTTGGAGAATAGGGGACTAAAAGGTGGAGACAGAACTGTGGCCTGGGCTTGGGCTCTTGTAGGCAGCAGAAAGAAGGAGAGGGCTGGTGAAAGTCTAGACACGGTTTTCTTCAATTGTCCTCCCTTCCTCCGGGCCCCTTGCTCTGTTCTTTCCTTGTCGTGGTAGATGCTTAGGCCTCGGACTGACAGGAGCCCAGCGAGGGTGGAGTTCAGCCCCCTCACTTCTCAACTGAACATACAACCACCTCATATTCCAAGTGGAGCTGTTTTCAAGTGGCTAAAGTGCTGGCAATTCATGCCTCCTGGCCTTTCCCCTGTCAGGTTTCTTTCTTGGGTCAGTTGCAAACTTCACAGAGACACAAAAGCAACTCTGCCCTGGTAGTCCTGCACCAGCCCCTGCCCGGACCTGGCCAGGCACTCTTCCTTGAGGTCTCTGGGTCCACAGTCTGAGCTCAGGGAGGTCACCCAGAGCCCGGTCCAAGGGACCGGATGGGGCAGGGGTTATCTTGGAGAGCTGGAGGAAGGTGGCAGAATAAGAGTTGGTATAGCCCTGAGTGGTTTCTCTCAGTGGATAGAGTGTCGGCCTGCGGACTGAAGGGTCCCAGGTTCGATTCCAATCAAGGGCATGTATCTTGGTTGTGGGCACATCCCCAATAGGGAGTGTGCAGGAAGCAGCTGATTGGTGTTTCTCTTTCATCGGTGATTCTACCAGTCTATTGCTCTCCCTTCCTCTCTGTAAAAAATC
Source organism: Myotis nattereri (assembly GCF_964212035.1). NCBI lineage: Eukaryota > Metazoa > Chordata > Mammalia > Chiroptera > Vespertilionidae > Myotis > Myotis nattereri. Next base: position 95,775,984 of record NC_138077.1, on the reverse strand, counting down.
AATAAAATATATTTTAAAAAAAGAGTTGGTATGAACCAGTGCCTGCTTAGCCAGACTTCCTAAGCTCCCCAACGGGCCCAGGCTGGTCCCTTTCCCCACACCAGGAGGATCCCAGCTGAGGTCTCCTCCCTGCACCCAGCACTCACCTCCCTCTTCTACCACTGGGGGAAGGGAGCAGCTCACCTGCTCTGGACCCTGCCAACCTGGCATGTTGAGGCACAGGCAGTGTAGCCTAGGGTGCTGTTGGCTGCAAGCCTTCTCCCCCTTCCTGAAGCATGGGTCGGGGTTGCAGCAGCTCACAGCCACCCCTGGGAACCATGCATGGAGACACCACTCTCCACTGAGCCACCATATGGAGACCTGTGGGGGTTGGGATGGCTTCAGGCTCCCACTGGCCCTGATAAAGCCAAACTCGGCTTGGCTGGCAGCCCCTGCTGCCCGAGGTCTGTGCATGCCTCATGGGGCCTTATTGCCCTCAAGAATCGCCATGTTCAGACTGTCCCATCCCAGGATGTGGCCATCCACATTGCCATGGCTCACTCCCCAGTGCAGTTGGGCCTGCCCAGCAAGCATGTAGGCAGGAGCTGGGCCTCTGAGGGGAAGGAGGAGGGATGTGTAGGCCAGGGCAGAAGTGCGGAACTTGGCGGTGTAAGCACAACTCCCCACCATGTCGTGCCATTCCCTCTCGCTTCATTCCAGAATCCCTGGGTGCTCCAGCACAGCACTGTGCACTCGGGGCTTTGATGGGGGTGAGGCACCTGGAGCTGCATCCTGAAGACCGCATTCGCTGGTTTGGAATTGCAGTGGTTGATCAGGGAGGGATGCGGGGTGCCTAATTCTGCCTCTCTCTCTCCTTCTCTCTCTCTCTCTTTCTGTCTCTCTTGGAGAGTGCCCTGTGTCCATGGCAGCGGACAATCACTTCGCCTGAGCCTCTGCCCACCCCTGAGTCGCACCTGGGATGGCCTGGTCGGCCAGCGGATTGCAGGTGCCCTGCCCAGAGGACCTGGTTCGGATTGGACAGGGGATGCCTGCCACCCGGGGTCACATATAGCAGGCCCAGATGGTAGCCAGGCAGGCAGAAGGCATTGTGCTGCCCTGCCTGTAGTATGCAAATTAGCCACCATCTTTGTTAGCCACCATATCACACTGATTAGCCAATGGGAGGCATAGTGAAGGTAGGGTCAATTACCATGTTTGTCTATTATTAGATAAGACTAGAGGCCCGGTACACAAAAATTTGTGCATTCGGGGGCGAGGAGGTCCATCAGCCCGGCCTGTGCCCTCTCGCAGTCTGGGACCCCTCGGGAGATAACAACTTGCTGGCTTAGGCCTGATCTCAGGTGGCAGAGGGCAGGCCCAATCCCTAGGTGCAGCCCCTGGTCGGGCTCAGAGCAGGGCCGATTGGGGAGTTGAGCGCCGCCCCCTGTCATACTCAGAGCAGGGTGATCGGTAGGCTGTGATGCCACCCTCAGTAACACTCAGGGTAGGGCTGATTGGGGGGTTGGGGCACCCTCCCCTGTCACACTCAATGCAGGGACGATGGGGAGGTTGCGGCACCACCCCCTGTCACGCACAGAACAGGTCCAATCAGGGGGTTGGGGCACTGCCCCCTGTCACTCTCAGAGCAGGCCCAACAGGAGGGTTGGGGCTCTGTACCCTGTCATGCACAAAGCAGGGCTGAACAGGGGGTTGGGGCGCCGCCACTCTCATATCCAGGCAGGGCCGATGGGGAGGTTATGGCTCTACCCCGTCACACACAGAGCAGGGCCTGTCGGGGGGGTGGGGGGGCGGTTGGGGAGCCACACCCTGTTACACACAGAGCCGAAGGGCGATCAGGGGTTTGGGGAGTTCCCCCCTATCAGGCACTGAGCAGGGCTGATCAGGGGGTTGGTGTGCCTTCCCCTGTCACGAACAAAGCAGGGTGGATAGGGAGGTTGTGGCCCCACCCCCTGTCACACAAAGAGCAGCAGGGCGATCAGGGGGTTTGGGCACTGCCCACTGTCATGCTGATCCCGGTGCTGGGATGCATTTTACCCTTTTACTATATAGGATAGAGGCCTGGTGCAGGGGTGGGTGCCAGCTGGTTTGCCCTGAATGGTGTCCTGGATTAGGGCGGGGGTCCCCACTGGGTGCCTGGCCAGTTTGGGTGAGGGGATGATGGCTGTTTGCAGCTGCTCACACACCCTTCAGGGTTGGGGCCCCACTGGGGTGCCTGGCCAGTCTGGGTGAGGGGCAGAGGGCTGTTTTCAAGCTGGGGGTGACATAAGCTCCCAACTGCTACTTTTTTTCTTTTTTCTTTTTTTTTTTATTCTGGGCCAGTTTTAGTTTTGCGGCTTGGCTCCACCTCTTAGGCCTCTACTGCTGAAAGTAGGTTTCTGGCCTTTGCTTACAATGTTGCGATCCTGCTGGCTGAAGCCCAGCAGACTAAAGCAGGTTTCTGGGGTTTTGTTTAGCTTCTATGCTTGTTACATAGTTGCTTAGAGTTGCAGCTCAGAGGCCTGCAGTGGCAGGCGTGGAATGTTGGATTCCTCTGTCACTGAAGCAAGGGACCCTCATGTTAGTTTCAAGTTGCCTGGCTGCCGGCCACCATCTTGGCTGGCAGTTAATTTGCATATCACCCTGATTAGACAATGGGAAGGGTAGCGGTCGTACGCCAATTACCATGTTTCTCTTTTATTAGATGGGATAGTATTCCATCTGTATATATCTACCACAGCTTTTTTATACACTTGTCTACTGAAGGGCTAACCTTGGTTTTGCAAGTATTGCTGCAATGAACATAGGGGAGCTTATATTCTTTTGAATTTGTGTATTAGTTGGGATTAAGTGGTTTCTCCTGGTTATATTTTCCATTCCCATGATCATAAATACAGAGCTCACTTTCACATGCTTATAAGATATTTTGATGCCTTTTTGATACTATCTCTCCAATATTGTGAACTCATCTGCATGTCTTAAATTTAAGAAACTTTAACTCTAGTTTCCTTACTTGTCTGAGATGTAATCTTTTCATAACTAGCCTGTTGTCAGTTGTACAAGACTAATCTTTGCCAAAATCTCCTATGTGGAAAGACAACAAAGTCTTAGTTAATGACTTTTGATTTTGTTTTATAGTTAACATCACCCATTTACTGTTTTATATTTTCTCTGTAAACCAAAGAGTTACTATTTTTATTTTTTTCTCCATTTTCCATACTATTACCATGTGTTTCATTAAATATTAAACTATTATAAATTATTCCTAATTCCTTGCTTAAAAAATGTGCTTCTGGCCCTGCTGGCAAGGCTCAGTGATTGAGAGTTGATTTGTGAACCAGGAGGTCAAGATTCAATTCCTGGTCAGGGCACATGGCTGGTTTGTGGGGCATTCAGGAGGCAGGTGATCAGTGAGTCTCTCTCATCACTGATGTATTTATCTCTCTCACCCTACCTCTTTGAAATCAATAACTACATATGTATATATGTATATATATATGGTGCTTCTCTCAAGTGTTGCAGTCTGCTAAGCCTTTGTCTGAATTAAAGTCACTATTTTCCCTTTTCAGTTACAGAAGGTTTGCAGAATTTTTTGAAACACTGTGCATTGTTTAAACTTTTGAAGAACCTAATCATCATTATAATTTGTACAAAACAACTAAATAGCTTCAAGATTAGAAATGGCTATAGTGTGAAATAAATGCTTTTCTTTGATAACTGTTGGTATAGATATTTGTAAATAAGCAAATAATAATTTGAAATTTTTGATATGACAAAGATTCAGCATTTATCAACTTTTGAATGATTTATAATTAATAGTATTTATAATTTATTGAGACCATTAATTTTTTTCATGCCATGATAAATGTTTAGGAAGGGCAGCCTTCTGAAGTTATTCACTAAAAATTAGAAAACACAATGTAGACACAGAATACTTGGGTAAAACAACAGGGCTCTAATTTAAAAGCAGTACATACATTTGTACAATTATACTCATGCTCATACTATGTAATTTATTATCATTACTCTATTTCTCAAAAATATACCAGGTTAGATCAGAGAATTGTTTATTCTGTATAATCTCTACACTGTTTCCTGGAGATGATCCAAATAGTTTATACAATTTTACTTGCTTTTCCACTTAGTTGTTTCCTCTACAAAACAGTTTATTTTTCTCATATAAAGTTTCTGAATTTTATAAAATATCTAACAAACTGGTTTTCTAATTGGACAAATGTTTAGAAAGCCAGAAGATACGTGTATTTGTTTTTATTGTGCAGATGCTGGTTCAAAAGCACAAAGGAACGAAAATTTACTTAGATATTTTTAAAGATGAACAAATAGCATTCCTGTCTATGTAGCTACACCTTTATTGCTGTTGTATAGTGTCCTATTCTTTACTATTTCATTGGATTAGTTACCATGTAAAAAGGTTATTATGGGAAACTAATTTAATGAAAAATATGTAATGAGCTTTGTAAATTGCCTGGGAAATCTTTTTCTCAATATATTGTACAATATGTAGGTTTATCGGAGTGGAATTTCTTTTTTTATATTTTTTTATTTTTTATTGATTAAGATATTACATATGTGTACCCTCTACACCCCCCCCCCCCCCCGCTCATCCCCTCACCCCCCCCCCTTGTCCGTGTCCATTGGTTAGGCCTATATGCTCACATATAAGTCCTTTGGTTGATCCTTCCCCCTTGCCCCAACCCTCCCCTATCTTCCCTCCAAGTCCCGACAGTCCAATCAATGCCTCTCGGTCTCTGGATCAGTCCTTGTTCATCAGTTTATGTTGTTCATTATATTCCACAAATGAGTGAGATCCTGTGGTATTTATCTGCTCTCCAGTTCCATCCATGCTGTGGCAAATGGTAAGAGTTCCTTTTTCTTCTTCCTCTTCTTAAAGAATACCTTTCAGCATTTCATAAAATGCTGGTTTGGTGATGATGAACTCCTTTAGCTTTTTCTTATCTGTGAAGCTCTTTATCTGACCTTCCATTCTGAATGATAGCTTTGCTGGATAAAGTAATCTTGGTTGCAGGTTCTTGCTATTCATCTCTTTGAATATTTCTTGCCACTCTCTTCTGGCCTGCATGGTTTCTGTTGAGAAATCAGCTGACAGTCGAATGGGTACTCCCTTGTAGGTAACTGACTGTCTTTCTCTTGCTGCTTTTAAGATTCTCTCTTTGTCTTTTGCTCTTGGCATTTTAATTATGATGTGTCTTGGTGTGGTCCTCTTTGGATTCCTTTTGTTTGGGGTTCTCTGCGCTTCCTGGACTTGTAAGTCCATTTCTTTCACCAGGTGGGGGAAGTTTTCTGTCATTATTTCTTCAAAAAGGTTTTCAATATCTTTCTCTCTCTCTCCTTCTGGTACCCCTATAATTCTGATGTTGGTACGCTTGAAGTTGTCCCAGAGGTTCCTTACACTATCTTCATATTTTTTGAATCTCTTTTCTTTTTTCTTTTTCGGTTGGGTATTTTTTGTTTCTTTGTATTTCAAATCTTTGACTTGATTCTTGGGATCCTCTTGTCTGCTGTTGGATCTCTGTAAATTATTCTTTATTTCAGTCAGTGTATGCTTAATTTCTAGTTGGTCCTTTTTCATGTCCTCCATGGTCTCACAGTACTCCTTGAGGGATTCATTAAATTTATCGGCGGTTTCCATAAAATTATTGAAAAACCTTATAAACGTGGCCTTGAACTCTATATCCAGTCATTTGCTTTCCTCCGTTTCTGCCATTTGTGACCTGTTTCTTTGTCTCCGCATTTTGGCTGCTTCCCTGTGTTGATAGAGTGGCCCTGTGCGCCAGGTGTCCTGTAGGGCCCAGTGGCTCAGCCTCCCCGGTTACCTGGGGTGGACACTCTTGGTGCACTCTTGGTGCCTCGGTTGTTGTAGGATCACTGGGAGGAATTGACCTCCAGGCCAATTGGCTGTGGGAATCAGCTGTGTCTGAAGCGGGAGAATGGTCCCCCTCTGACCACTGGGTACAGTGGCTCCTGGATCTAAGGAGGTGCTAATTCAGCCTCTGCCTGAGGTCACACAGCAGGAGCCACGAAGAGGCTCAGCTGTGAAGCAATGCAAGCCGCTGCAGGGCCTTTGGCCTTCTCTTGGAATTTCCGGGTCTGCCTGGCTGGGCTGTAGTTAGGTACATTCACATGCAAAAGCCTCTGCCACAGCCTGGGTGGGGGTCTCAGGGAGTCAAAGGGCGGAGAAAGAAGCTATGGCTGATTCTCTGCCCGGAGTCGCCCGTCTCAGTGTCCCGGTAACGGCGGCAAGCACCTCTGAGGGAAAGCGGCCCTCAAGTTCGCCCGCCGCCACCTGACAGACCAGCCTCTCCCCACACGAGTCCCGGGTCCCCAGAGACCCGCTGGAACCGGAGTTCAGAGCAGTCGGGAGCTTGCGATCCAAAAAGACAGCCGCGTCCTCAGGTGCCACCCCTTTTCCGCGCGCGAGCCGCCGCCGTACCTCTGCACTTCACCTCCGCAGCTCCTCTGGCTCTCAGCGTGCTTTTCTTTTCTTCTAGTTGAATAAATTACACTCAGCCAGCCTTCCTGTTGTTCCGGATGATGTTTGCTCTGACCTTTGCCGTATTTTTCAATTGTTGTGGGAGGCCACAATTTCCCGGTGTTTATCTATGCCGCCATCTTAGTTTCTACGGAGTGGAATTGCTTATGAGACCCTTTTACCTGTCATATCTACCACCTAATTCCCAGGGTTTTCTCTTTCTCAAGGATGAAAAAAACTACATTTATTGTCTATATTCCAGGATGCTGGGTGGAAATACTGGGCTTTCAAAGGTCCAGATATTTTATGGTGGTTTATGTTATCCTTCCTTCTTCTGCTCTGGTGAAATAGCAAGTAGCTTGTTGTATGGAGTTCTGAAAAGTCCCACTAAGAGAATTGTAATACAGTACTTCAGGGTGTGAGGTAAATACATCCTTCTTTTGCAATTAAATATAATTCTTTGAGAAAAACTTTTGTTTTGCTACTGAACATTGGTAGAAACTGATTATTAACCATGGGATACTAAGGAACCAGGATCCTTGATTTGCTTTTTATTAACTGGATGTTTTATATCCCACAAAATCAAAATTTTCAGTGAAAATAGCAGAGTTCATTCTTAAAAAAGTTGAATATTTGATATGAGACCTAATTGTTATGAAAAGTCAAGTAAATTGCATGAGCAAGTTTTTCATATTTCTACAGTAACCATTTCTATTTCATTGCCATTTTTCCTCAATTAATTCTTATATCTCATGGGATGTTTGTTATGCTCAGTTAGCAAAGGGAAAAATAGCATATTAGCTTCCATTTGCTTAGTGGTATAAAGCAACTCAAATTGGTTATCTTACAGATCTGGAGTTCAAATTCCCAAATGGTTATCACTGGCCTAGAAATCAAGGTGTTCAGCAGGGCTGCATTCGTTCTGGAGGAACTCGGCAAGAATGTGTCATTTTGCCTTTTCCAGGTGCTAGAGATCTCCTAAATTCCTTTGTTCACACCCCCTTGCTCCATCTTCAAAGCCAGAAGAACAGCATAGTGTCTTCAAACTCTCTGGCTTTCCTGCCTCACTTTTTCTCTTAAAAGGACTGTTATTATTACATTGAGCCAACTTGGACAATCGAAGATAATTTCTTCACCTCAAGGTCAGCTGATTAGCAAACATAATTCTATCTTCCACTTTAAGCCTCCCTGGCCATGTAACGTAATAAAATGTTCCAGCTATGCAGGTATTAGCATGTGGATTTCTTTGGTGGCTATTATTTTGCCTGACATGGATGGATTTGTCCAATCTTCTGGTACCAGTCAGAAATAGATTGTCAAAATAATATAGTCACTTTCAGATATTGTCCTTAAATATAATGATACAAAATATCCTCCCAGTAAGAATTTAAAGTAATATATTTTGTTGCCGCTTAGTATGAATATATAAAGGGCCAGATAGATGTATAGTATACATTTGTGGACAGTGGCTAATAATTTTGCCATATGGTCATGGATTTAAATATTACAAGATTAAAGGATTAGTAACAAATTAATCAGAGGAAGAGATACATAGATGAATCTTTCAAAATTGGCAGAGAATAACAATTTGTGTGTCCACATTAAATAATAAATTATTGTATCTATACAAAATGTGTCATCAATAATGATGCAATTTTATTTTTACAGACAAAATATATGAAATAATAGCACACAACGCACCAGGCAGTGAAAAACGGTCATTCTAGAGAGACAGAAAACCTAAAGTTCTACTACTGCTCCGTCCTACAACATAGAGGAAATATCATGGCCAACACACAGGTAGAGCTTCCTGGATTTCCTAAGTTGTGGAGACAGAGCTGGGAGCCTAAGACATCCAATAAACAAAGAACTTGTAAGGCATAGCAAAATTAAGACAGTTACACAGAGTGTTGCCTAGGGATCTGAGAGAGTCGCACTTAAATATTTAGTTGAGTACTAATAAAAGAATACATACCACAAATAATCAAGGCTAGGGAAAATATGAAACCCTGGAAAGACTAGAGGAAACAGTGCCAGGTCCAATAAAATCAACCTGTTAACAGTTACAAGAACAGTTTCCCCACTGCAAAATAGAATTATTTCAGCATTGCTAGTCTCCACTGTACATAGGATGGCTATTTAGCAGTGCACTAAACCAATCAACCTTGTTGAGTAGTGCAGTAATCCATGTTGTTGAGTTCATGAATAAGTTCTTCCCTCTCTGTTGCCATGGTCACTTTACATGAAAAATGCGTGTATCTAATAGCCAGGAGGAAAACCTCATAAACCAGTGGGCATTGATTAAAATACTAGAATTGTCTTGTCTAAATAGAGGGAAAGGAATTTAACCATAGAACCCTAGAATAAATCTAGCTTTGATCCCACCAACAAAGTTTAAAGGCTAGACCAAAAGAATCAACATGTTTCCAGGTACCTGATTATTTCTTTAAGGAAAAGTGTCTGGTAGTACAGGATGAAGATTTTAAAGATTTAAAATGAATGAAATAAAAATCTCAATTATTTTTGAACATGTGGTATTGCTATCATCACAGCTTTAAAAATAATAATCAATTGCCTTCACATATACCCACTAGAAGATATAATAGGATGTTGAGTGTTTCCTTCCACGACTCGCGTGGAGTAGGGTTCGGTATCTGAAAGAGGAGCCGCACAGCAAATGAGAGAAAAAGACACGAGATAATTTTGCAATATTGGGGGACCAGGCGGCAAGTCCCGAAGGACTTCTCCTCCCTGTGCTCAGGCCTCACCAAGCTTTTATTATCTGGGATGCACCCATAGCATAGCCCTTAGGCAGGTGACCCCCTGCAACAGGCAGACTAGCCCATCAGCAAGTATTTACATAATAATAAATGGGGGAGTAGTTTCAGCTACCACTGTCTGGACAAACAGAGGTGGCGCCTAGCTCCAACCTTTGGGAGGGCTTCAAAGGCACCCAGCCTTCAGGGGGTTTCGGGAAGTGCTCTGTCTATGCTTATCAGATAGTGAAGGCAATAAACAGTTTCCCACATCTCCCCCTTATTTTTTCTTTAAAAAATAATCAAGTCCCAATTTCAATGTCTAAAAGTTCTCTGAGTCCATGTTTCAATGTCCAAAAGTTCATGTGTACATGCCAGCAATGAAATGTTGGTTCTGGATGGTGGAAAATGCAGGTCCGGTCCTTTCTGGTCTGGTCCTGGGCACCCTGCAGCGACGCACAGCTGTTGACTGCTAGCATGGCAAGGCGTCTTCCACCATCTCCATCTCTGAACTGTCTCTTCGGTCTTTGTGGCTGGAGCAATCTGGTCAGTTTCTCTCCGGGATCCCTTGTTGCAGGAATCCACATGGTCTTGGAGCTGTTCTCTGAAAATATACAAACATATTCTCGACCAAAGGTTAATAATTGAAATTTTACTTGGGGAATCCTTTTTATATTTGCCCAAATGATTTTCCTTTGGCTTATTTTGACACCACATATGTTTTTCATGGGTGTCTTGCTGTTAGCATTACAAAATGAAAAAAGAAATTTTTCTAGATGTAATGTAGTTACAGGATATTTTTCCTTACATGGTATTCTTCCACTATATTTTTCCACTATCCCCCCTTTTTTTTTCTTTTAATTAGGAGACTTCTTGGAAATTTTATAATGTAGTCTAGATAGCTTTAAATATTAATTTTTTTTTTGCATACAAAAAAATGAACCTGAAAATGCTTTAGGTTCATAGCATGTTTACCATGAACATTTTTGTTAATATTTTTTGAATAATTATTTATTTCAAATTAGCCAAATTTAATTAATTTGAAAACTTGACAACTATTTTACTGTCAAATTTAATATTCTAACAATGATCTTAATTTACACTGTAAATATTAATTGAAAAGGATCACTTTACATCCTTGTGAAGGCTCTGAGCATTCCTGTTGTTAGGCTAGATTTAGATATAGGGTCTGTTAGCCAAGCCTCCATTTATCTGGATTCTGATTTCAGCTGGACCAAATCTCTTCTATTTGGTTCCTGATCTAGGCTGGGCATGGGAAGCAAGAAGCAGCCATGGGGACAGGAGACCTTCCTCAGAAGGGCCGAGTGTTCAAGCCCGTGCACCATTCAAGCTCGTGCACCATTGGGGGGGGTGAGGATCTGTGCCCCACCTTTGTTGCACCCCAAGTTTTCTCCTACTGGCCCCCAGCTGTGCCTGTCTTAGGTCGTCCCAACCTTTGGGATCTTACCCGTCGTTGACTACCAGCTATCTCTGGGCCAAGTAGGGTGATGTGTGGTTCAGTTCTGTCTCCTTGATAGCCTATGTCCCCCTGGCCTCCATGCCCAGCAACTGCCTTTGGATCCCCTCGCCTGCTGGCGGGGCCCCAGCATTGATCATAGGGAACCCAGGTTTCTCCTCCAGAGAGGGCCCAGCTTATGCCATTGGGCCAGAGACAGATCCATGGTACCAGCTTTTCATGATCCCAGCTTGAATGGAGAGCTCAGGTAACAGCTGTAGGCAATTGGATTCCTCTTGGCAAAAAAAGTCAAGATAGGTCAATACAGAATGCTTAAGTGCCTTCCCCAGGAGGCCCTCCACACAGTGGAAAGGAATAAATCCCTTCATGTAAAACATTCAAATTCATTTGTAAATTTGTTTGGGATAAATGCACAATATACTGTTATAAAGCATCAAAAATTATTAATAAAACTTGTAGAATAATACCATGTAAGAATATTCTTTGCTCTAGGTTATGACAACTTAATTTTAAACTGGCTGTCTCAAGGTTTGGAATAAGGAATTTAGTTAGCAAAAAAAAGCAATTTACAGAAGCAGAGACAGTATGCTATCTAAATTACAGTTTTGGATAAACACATTATCTAGAGTCCTTGGGTAATCTAGGTAAAACTTAGGCATGTTATCTGAACTACAGTTTTTACCTGAATTAATTGTTACCATACTTCACTTTACCGTGCCCCAGGTGGTCTCTGGGCTGTTGGTTGTCTGGTTTGTCTTCCTCCTGTTGGATTACACTTGGAGAACTTTAACTTAAAAAAGAAAAACCTTTCTTTTTTACACCAAGTAACTTATAGGGTTACTTCTTGGATGTTGACTGATAGTGCCGCAAGGCCATGCGTTCCAAGTCATTAAACATTTATGGTGACTGTACTTATTTTCAGATTTGGTATTTTAACAGCAAATCATTAGATTATCCTGTAAATATTAGTGCAAGATATTTCAAAATCTTAAACTTTCTCCTTTTTATTAAATTTAAAATAATATTTTTTAAACAGCATTCCCTTTTGGCATATTTGCATATACAGAGGAATCATGGGAACCCTTCAGTAACCTTTTTAGAAGAATTTTACTTTACTAGAATTCAATTGCTTACAAAGATTAGTAAATTTAGTAAAGTTTTATGTTTGATACACGAGGTGCAAACGCTGCCCCACCTCCAGCCTAATTTAAAATGCAGCGGTGAGGAGCTTTTAAATAAAAGACATTGCTAGTTTAAGTAAAGACTTTGCTACTAATAAATCAATATTTTCTTTTATTTGGCAGAAATTCCTTATGCAACCAAGTATATTATATTTTGAAATATTGTACTCTGGAAAAACTGTCAAATACATATCTAATTAAAAAATTTTTAACACTTAAAAACAGTTCTCAACATAATAGGATCTAGTCTTGACCATGGAATCAATTACTATTAATTTGTGTATGATATATGTATAACTGTGGTTCTACTGAGAATTTTAGATATCTTTTAAAAATGTCTCTATCTACAAGCCTTTTAAGAAATACGAGCTCTATTGTCGGCCCTTATAAAGCCAACTGCTTAAAACATTGGTCTATCATACCACTGAAATTATATTAAGACCGTGATTGCTAATTTATTAAGTATTAAAAATATTTTCTTATAAGTAGTATTAAATAAATCCGCGAGGCTAGCACACTTTCTGCCCCATCTGCATTTCCGCAGTAAAACTCCGCCTTAAAACTCCACCCCTGAAATTCCACCCTGCCACAGTGAGCAGACACTCCTTCTGTGATTGGCTAAGTCAGAGGGCGGGGCTGTTCCAAGATGGCGGCCCCCAGGGGCGCGGCAGGCCATGCGGCCAACATGGCGGCTGCCAAGTCACACAGCTCAACATTGTGGCTGTCTACACTGTTCTCTGACAGAAAAGATGATTTCCTTATTCTCACAATAAACAAGGGAAGAGCAAACCAAAATTCCTAAAAGATAGATGGCCAACATTATATTGTAGACAAACAGAAATCTCATTAGCTGTTTATACCCTTTATAATTATCTTAGATATTTAATTAATTTCTCCCGATTCAATTTGCACTTTAAACTTTCAGAGCTTTAAATCTTAGATATTTCAAATAAAATATAAGGCATTTTCAATTAATAGATTAACTTCTATCTTCTAGACTTCATACTAGGCATACTCAGATCAACATTTCAGTATTATAAATTTCAATGCTTTTAGATGATTTGAACTTAAAAGCTTTAAGTTTCCAGCCAATAAGCCTGGCATAGCTGCTAAAATGGTCACAATTTTCCTGTTGGGGAAGTCAAGAAACAAAACCATAGCTATTCATTCACATGTAAACTTGACTATCAATTTCCTGGTGGTACTTGCCTCAGGGCGGGAAATTTCAAGAGTTACTTTAAATCACCTTGGGAAGCCAGCCTTAATTAAAGGGCATAGCCATCTTTTACCTGGGCTACTTAGATTTTTATAATTAATATAGTTCAATAATTCTTGAGATTCAAATCCAAATTATTATTTTAAGGCATACTCTTTAGCAAATTTTTGTAACAGAGAAAATTTTACTGAATTTTCTTTTAGGCCTTGAAGTTAACTTTTTAACACCCTTCATTAGCATTTAAAAACTGTTCTTTATTATGGAAATATACCAATCTTGTTGCTAGAATCTAGCCAGCATCTTTTTTCCTTTGGGTAAAATTTGCCATTTTTCTTAGGAAATAATCAGTCTTGGGTTTTATTCTGTACATTTGGAAAGAGATTTCAGCTCAAAACTCTATCTAAATGTCCAAAATCGGACGATGCGCGCCTTAGTTCCAAGCCAGTCTCTCTTTACACGTGCACAGAAATCCCAGACGCATTTTTAAATTTTGTAAAACTTTTCAATTAAGAGAAGGAGACTTTAAATTAGAATACTGGGGAGGGGGCATCCACACTGGATCGCCACGTGCTCCTTTTTCCCTTTCCCCACCTTCTGCTTTTGGGGGAAGTTTCAGCAAATGACTCAGATGGCGTATTTTTCCCAAAGTCATGCTTAATAGAAAACATTTAAAATTTTTCCCTATTTCGCTTTCTAAAGTCATGGCTAGCACCCAAGGTTATCTTAGCCAAAGTTTGGTTGTCATAAGATGTTCTCCAGTAATTTTTAAATAAAACATTAAGTAATCTCATTGTGGGAGAGCTTATAACTCTGCCTTTTCCTGCCACCTTTGAATCTCTCCACACCAGAGGCGGACTCGGCAGCAGGGTTTCATTTCTTATTACAGATTTTAGATTCCAAATACAAATTAAGATTTTAATTTGAACAAGAAACCACATTGATGTGACCATGGCACTCTTTTTTCAGCTTGATTTAAAGGAGTACCTTTTAGTATTACAATTTCTTTATAATTTGGCCTTTTTGCACAGGTGATTCTATTAATGGAGAATTAAACATTTAAGGATTAGGACATGGAGGTGGAGGGAGCCATGAAGGCCATTCCTCCCATTTTTTCTTTTCTTTCTGCTCCTCTTAAGGAGCGGAGGGTGCAAGGGGGAGGAGATCCATCCTCCTTGACCTCTCTTAAGCCTCTAGGAAATGAAATGCCGTGTTCCACAAGGGAAACAATTTTTGGCAAGTTCTCATTAACTTTTTGGCAAACTTTTAAGATCTAATGTACCTTTTTCAAGAAACCAAGGGTTATGTTCTATAATAACATGCAAAAACTGTAAAAGATTACCTTCTAAAATTTTAATACTTTAAACATGTAAATCAAAAGTCTATAATAAAGTTTCTTACTTTTTTAAAAGCCAAATATACCTTTTTAAAGCCGAATCTACTTTCTTAAAGCCAAATCCTTCCCCGTTTGTTAGCCTGGTTAAGAAAACGTTCCCAGTTACTTACAGACCCGGGCTTCTGCAGTTGATCTGGGCATTGCGTGCGGTAGAATCCCCCTCACCTTTTTTCGGTGAGTTATCCACACCTTTTCAGTGTTAACTTCCTTTTCTCGCTCCAGCGAGACCTGCACTTCCAGATTCCCCGATGGGCGCCAGATGTTGAGTGTTTCCTTCCACGACTCGCGTGGAGTAGGGTTCGGTATCTGAAAGAGGAGCCGCACAGCAAATGAGAGAAAAAGACACGAGATAATTTTGCAATATTGGGGGACCAGGCGGCAAGTCCCGAAGGACTTCTCCTCCCTGTGCTCAGGCCTCACCAAGCTTTTATTATCTGGGATGCACCCATAGCATAGCCCTTAGGCAGGTGACCCCCTGCAACAGGCAGACTAGCCCATCAGCAAGTATTTACATAATAATAAATGGGGGAGTAGTTTCAGCTACCACTGTCTGGACAAACAGAGGTGGCGCCTAGCTCCAACCTTTGGGAGGGCTTCAAAGGCACCCAGCCTTCAGGGGGTTTCGGGAAGTGCTCTGTCTATGCTTATCAGATAGTGAAGGCAATAAACAGTTTCCCACAATAGGAAAAGTCCATTTACAATAATGTCTAAATCTAAGACTGACAAGAAAAATATATTCTTTCAGTATATAATGTTAAGACAGTCTCAAAAGTAGATTTAACTAGTGGAAAAATACTATAAGCTAATGACTACAGTATCATAAAAAAATATCAGTTCTCTAAATTGTAAGATAAAATATAAGGCAATGCAATTTGAATACCAAAAAAATATTTTTAATTTTTTTTCTGTGAAAGACAAGTTGATTCTGAACTACACATGAAAAAGTAACAGGAAGAAGAGCTAAGAGTCCCCTGGGTGTCAGAGGGGACAACAACATTAGAAGGAATATAATCCTATGAAGCACTAAAGTCTACTATGCAGCTTTATCTTCAAGACAGCCTTACAGCATTTAAAGAGATATAGAGATCAAGAATGCAAGCCACGATGGGCTAAGGAAAACCTAGAATGAGAGCTAAATGCATGTAAAATTTAGTCTATGAAAAAAATGTTAAACCAATGGTGGGGACTTGAGCCATTACTACGTAAATGATGAACATTAATGTAAATGAAATTAGGGAAACTGAAAAAAAAAAGTATTTGGAGAATAAAAAATAAAATTGGATCAATATCCCAGACCATCACTTGCTTTAACAGGCAAATATTTTTTCAACAAGAAAGAATTTAAAAAATTAACAAAAATAAAAGGAATTAAAAAAATGGTAGCCCAAAAAGAATATAGATAATCTGACTTTTAACCACAGAAATCAAAGTATGATATAAATCTAGGAACAGTATATGAAAGATTCATAAAGTCCACTTTGTGAAATCAAAACACTCTCTTTGGAAATATAAAATCATAATCATATCCAACAGACAAACATCAAGTTCCAAAATGGTGGAGGAGTAAGTGGAAGCTACATTGACACTTTCCCAGGACACAACTGGAATTACAACTAAAATATAGAAAAAATTATACTGAGTAATCAACTGAAGACTAGCTGGAGAGAACCTGTAAACCAAGCATGGAAAGTGGAGACCTCATAGAGACTGGTAGGGCAAAGGTGCAAAAGAGCTTGCTGGGACCCATAGGCAGCAGCTGAAGTTCTGGGGGGATATTTCAGCTGTGGGTGGTTCCCACTGAGAACAACCAAGTCTAACCCAAGCTGGGATGGCCATCCCAGAGCAAAAGAACTGAGAAAGATGCCCAGAAAACATCTGACTGGGAAAAGAAGGGTGTTGTCTGGAACGATTTCCACCCCCATTTCTAGTTTGATGTCCAATTATTCAACAGTAATATAAAAATTATTTGAATGCCACCTTCAAATTACATTAGATACCCAATCAGTTCCCTTTTTTCCTTGGAGACTTTTCAGCTATAGTCGTCCCTCTTAGAGAAATAATCTGTAATATTTATTTGCTCAGTCTTCTGCACCAATATACTTATGGAATATACTTTTTCTGCTCTTATTAGAAGGTCTACTTACTGGATTAGAGGTCTGCCTCTTCCTGTGGTCTACTCCCTTGTTTTATTGGAGTAAAACCTCCTGGAGTTTTCTGAGAAAGCGTTTATTTGAGGCTTTGCATGTCTGAAATGAATGTCTTTATTATTTAACTTTAACTTATAGTTTGGCTCGTACAAAACTTTAGAGTAAAGCATAAAAAGACAATTGGAATCTCTGTGACTATTAGCAGGATTTGTTGACTAGTGGTCCTCACTGTGGGGTAAGTGAGAAATTGCTCGTTTCAAATTAAAGACCATTTTTAATTCACATTTGTAGAAAATTTCTTTCTTGCAGTTTAAATTCTTTAGACCAAAAAAAAAAAAAAATGAGAAGAGTCTTTAAATCTCCAGTGAAGGAAAATGTGTAGGTATCAGAATATTTTTTAAGTAGTTGGAAGAGAACTTATAGCAACCGCTCTTTATAGATCAAGCCATTTTCATAATATATCCCCTCCCCGTTTCAAACTGCTTTTTGTTTCCCTGATTTGGAAGCCAGAAAAAATCTTCCCCAGAAGTCATTCTTAAACTTTAACATGTATCACAATCAGCAGGAGGGCTTGTTAAAACACTTTGCTTGTACACATTTTCAGAGTTTGTGATTCCTTGCGGGTGGTGTTGCCTGAAATTTGCTAACAACTTGCCTGGTGACGATGCTAGTCCAAGAACCAACCACTGTGATACCAAAGTCTTGGAAATATTACATATTCTTTCACTGCAATATGTATAATCTATCTTTGTACATAATTATCATTATAATTAAATAAAATAGCAAAATTTGTCAGTCTCATGTAATCCCAATTGGAGGGATTACATGTAATCATTATCTATATTATAGGGCTCTTCAGAAGAAATTTTACCAATTTTCTCTCAGAGTACCCCGATTAGCAGTAACTTTATCCTGGAAAAGGGGCTTTAGCAGCGCGATTACCACCGTGAGCTCTAGAACCAGGGACCCAGGATTCCTTGTTTGTGAGCTTAAGGTAGGTAAGCCCCATTTGCCTAAGTTCTATCATCTCCTCTGGAAATATCAATAGCTCTTACTTTTTAATCTTATTTTTAACATTTCATCAGATAATAGAAGAAAACCATTTATTGAGAGCTTGGCCCACAGTGAGCTCTGAGTGTATTGTGTGTACCAAGAACCTTATCATCTCCAATGAACTGCTGTATGACTAACAAAAGGACCTGGGATTCAGGGGCTGACTCAGCTCTAATGCAAACCTTCAGCAAGTGTAATATCTGCATTTGAGCAAATATGAATATCATGATCATTCAGACTTCTGGGACACAAGAAATAACATCCTTTGTCCCCGTCTCAGAAAACTTCTGTCTTCTGCCAGCAGTAATGAATGTGTGGCAGCTAAATATTTAGCTTGTAAGTTGAATAAAACCCAAAATGTTCACATGTTTTTAACAGTTTATTTTTTTAAATACTCACTTGATATTTTCTCCATTTATTTAATTTATTTTTTTATTTTTAGAGAGAGAGTGAAATGGGAGAAAGAGAGAAGCATCAATCCGAGAGAGGCACATTGATTTGCTCTCTCCGGCATACATGCTTACTAGGGCCCTGGATTGAGCCTGCAATCAAGGTACATGCCCTAGTCTAAAAACTGACCCTTTGGTCCAGGGGCCAATGCTCCAACCACTGAGAAAAACCTGCCAGGACTTAATCGTTTCTTTCAATGCTGGTGAAAAAAGGCATGTTATCCTTTAGTTGTACCATTAAGTTTAATAGATTTAAAAAAATAAATATCTACATATGCCCTGGTGGATGTGTCTCGGTTGGATGTCATCCCATGTACCCAAAATGTGCTTGATCGATTCACAGCCAAGGCAAGTGACTTGGTTGCAGGCTTGATTCCCAATGGGGTCATGCAGGAGGCCGCCAATGGATTTTTCTCACTCAAATAAATGACTCTCTCTCTCTCTCTCTCTCTCTCTCCTATATCAATAAAACATATTTGAAATAATTAAATAAATAAACCTCTATCATATGAAATTACAAACCACAAGTTACTTTTTATATGTACATATACATGAATTTTTACATCCTTTGAATCCTAGGTACGAGTCTATAAATATTTACCAAGTTTAATTTTTTAAGGAAATTTTTTGTACTTCTGTGACTAAAATATGGGCCATTAGTACATATCGTTTTCAGGTTAATATCTTGAAAATGGAGGTTACCAATGCAATTCAATCTGATTTCTTTTAAACTGAAATACCTGTAAAACTAAAGTTCTTACTATTTCACAAATGTCTTCCTTTGCAGAGGAATAAACCCATTGCAGACTAATTTAGTTAGAGTAATATATTTAGTTTTAAAATCAGTGCTGCTTTAGTTGTGGCTAATTTTCTTGTTAGTATATTTCTCTCATTGGTATTAAGGAATACATTAATCTGGTAATTTTTAAAATGCTAAATTTCTGTGTCTCAAATAAAGCTGGTTTCAATATGGTGGGTTTTATGTTCAGTCTCAGGAGGGTAAAATTAAAGTAGTTAAGTTTAATGTTTGACAACTATTTTAACTAGTTAATCTTTCACTATTGGGGGGGCAAATTAATATCTTTTTTATTCTATTACCTCTTATTTTGAAAAGCTTACATTTATATCAAACATTTGTTATTTCTCGACTAGTGTCGTTTGGGAGGTCAGAATTTGACCCATATTTAGATGTCAAATGGTTAAATTGTCTTCACATTGTATTTTCCAAATAATCAAAGCTTTTAGCATGTCTGCTGTAAATCAAATATTTCATGATTTCCCCACATTTCACAGTAAATCTTGAGACTCCAGTCAAAATCATAGTTTTATGCCTTCTTCATTATGCTTGACCCCTATTTTGAAAATTATCTTAATTTTATTGATTATTTATTATAGAGGAATACTCAGTCCTTAATCTTAGTGTATTAAAAATTAACGGAGCTGAGGACAATAGCATTGATTAGCCACAAATGTGTACATAACATACTGACCACCAAAGTGATTTTTTCTAGTGGAAATTCTTGACATTATATTCATTCTCAGCCAGGGGTACAAAACCAGGAATACAGATGGATTTGTATCGTAGGTGCAAAACTTTCTCTTTTTCATGCTTCAAAATTCATAGTTGAAAGTTAGTGAGGCAAAACACCATCCTGTTCAAAATAGTGGAAACTAATGCAGTAGCATTAGGGATCCAGAAATATTGACACCATTATTATGAGCATTTGTGAACACAAAATTGACTTTATGCATTAGTCTAAGAGTGTGTTGGTGTGATTTCAAGCACTGGAAAATACTGCCCATGGTTAAGTGGGGTAAGAGTTCTTTCCC
Source organism: Myotis nattereri (assembly GCF_964212035.1). Taxonomy (NCBI): domain Eukaryota; kingdom Metazoa; phylum Chordata; class Mammalia; order Chiroptera; family Vespertilionidae; genus Myotis; species Myotis nattereri. The sequence continues at coordinate 95,755,995 of NC_138077.1, read as the reverse complement.
TCAAAGGCAGGGCCTACTGAAGGTAAAGAAGACTGAAGAAGGCTAAGTAATAGCCTGGTTCTAATGTAACTGCTAAGTTTGGAAATAAATACATATTGCTCTGAATGGAGGAGGCATATTCTGTGGTGGGTGGGATGTAGAATGGAGCAACTATATAGAGTTCAAACCCTGTATAGTGCCGAGCTGTTGCCAGAAGATATAGCCTGGGGCCTAAAAGAGGCCTGGTGAATGAGACCTTTGGACTTGACAAGAAAAGGATTGTTGACATGAGTCAGAGGCCTCCTTTTTCCCAAGCTTCTGGTGAAATGATAAGGAAAAGAGTAGCAAAAGACACAATGGCTTGTTGTAAGAATATATGAGATTATTCCTAATAGTGGGGGATATTCAATACATGTTAGAATTGTAAGGAATTATAAGATATTTTCAAATCCTCACATATAGACCAATAAAACCTCACATATAATTATGCTTGTACATTAGAGAAATAGTACTGCCCATAGGATATAAATAGCAATACTATTTTTGTGAGACAAGCATGGTTCCAAGCCTAGTTTTCTCATGTACTGCTTAGCCTCACCATTGAAGACATTTATTCATGTGATTACCCTATAAAATAATTGCCTTTGCTTAATTCAAGTCGCCTATCCTCTGGTTTTGATATGGAGTAAATGATTAAAAGAAATTCAAGTTCGTGGTAGAGTTTCCTTTGGATAAAAGAGAGCACTCTGGTCCATGGGTGTGGAAGTCCTGCAGTCCTGTGAATACTAGCTGGAGCCTGGAGTGCAGTGATGTCATGCACAGGTCATGGAACACTGCTGAAACCATAGCGATGACTTGCATCCTAACTGTCCTGGTGGTGTCCTAGGCACTGGTCAGAGCAGTGATTTGGTGAGGGAGAAGGTCTCTCAATTGACTTGTTATTAACTGTAATTTGTTTCTATTAATTTTGCTTGTTATAATTTAATTCTTTATCATCATCAACTGACATTCTGAGAGTAGAGCTTGGGGGAGAAAGGTGCCTGATTTGAGCGACTCTTTACAGAGTTGAACCATGAAGCATAAAGAAACAAGGAAACATCTGGAAAGTGAGTATTTCATCAAAACTGCAAGGATTTCAAGAGGTATGTGTTAAGCACATCCTTGGGGCATAGGATGACCAGGTACTGTTTTCTAAAGAGAGCGATTTCCTAGTTGTAATGAGGAAGGGAGGGAGAGAGGTAGAGAAAGAGAGAGATAGGTGAGGAGAGAGTGGCAGAAGGATAGGAAGAAAGGGAAAGGAGGAGAGATGAAGGCAGGGATGTAGAGTGGGAGAAAGAGTGAGACCCAGAGAAAGAGAGAGGTGGGGGAGGGTAGAGGAGAAGAAGGGTAAGGGAGAAAATGGAGGGAAGGGGAGCAAAGGGGAAAGAACTTTGAACACTTGAAACTGGTTGTGTAGAGATTGGAGTATAATGTCAGAAAGAATTTATTTACCCAGGGGTAAAGATGAATTGTGTTGTTAGGCTATGAAGATGTAAATGTGGTTCTCCTGTGTGAAATATAAGAAAAAATTGGGACACACACACACACACACACACAGGCACAAGCACCTTTAACAAGTTTAAATAAGGAGATATTTTGGGCCTTTATGGAAAAATGGAAAACTGAAATAGTTTGGTTACTATGGAAATTGAAAGTAAGCAAGCAACTACTATGTGGAAGAACCTTGCTCAGTGGTGGGAGGAAGACAGATTGGAGCCAACCCCAAAGTTCCAGTGGTAGCTCACATTCCTAAAGAGGACTGATATTTCTAACTTGGTTGGGATTTCTGCATCCTCCAATGAACCTTTGGAAAAGGCTGTGTTCCTTCACTTTCAAAAAACAATCGTGCATATTATAGATGTTATCAATGTAAACAATGAGATGTGGAAAAAATACAATAAAAACCTATTCACATCTACACTCATAAAGAACATTACACACATATAGAAAATAAGTAATCCAGGAAAAAATTGATATTAACCTCACATAATTGCCCACTAATTATGTTCCAGGTCCAGTATTTATTTTGCCTCTAAAAACACGTATTTCTATTTCATTACGGTAGATTAGGCTTCAGTGACTAATAAAAAAATGGATCTACTTGCTTATATGACAAATTAGCATATTCAGTTTATGCAGGCCACTAGGGCAAGTCTCTTCCATGAGATAATTCATGGGCCTGAGCTGATATAAAGTTTGTTATCGTTAACATGCAGCTTTCAAAAAGAACCCCAGGATATCAACATACCAGTCAATTAGGAAAAAGAAGAGCATGGTGGAAAGGGCATATATTTCAGGAATACTTCTAAGTATATGATGATCCATACATATCACCAGAAATATCACATACAAGATACTCAATCCCACTGACATCCACCAAACACAGTTATAATAAGTGTGTACTTAGAGATTAGAGTAAATGGGATTTTAAATGGGAAAAAAAATCTTAATTTTTATGAAAACAATTATCATGCGTGGTAATAATGCCTGACATGTAATGTCCACTCAACAAGTAGTTTTTCAATTGCCACAGACCCCCCAAAATAACCCATCTCAATGTTCTTTTTTATCCCATTGTCCAGGATCCTACAACATTGGACAGGCTGTGCCTCAGTCATTTGTGGAGGCCCCAGGCTGTAGTCAGGCAGCAGCAGAAGATACATCCTCCTCTGAATATTTCAGCTGTGTGTCTTCACCATACAAGCTGGCCCATCATGATGAGGACGGTAAGGAATATACAAAGGCGGGGTCTGAGCTTGGTCAGGAGATGCAGCTGAGCTGCTCAGCACAGTCTCTTCTAATTTCACTTTCCCAGCAAGAACAGGAAAGGGATTCAGGGCACACAGACCAGTACTAAGGCTTCTGCAGAGGGACAAGTAGGCAGTGTGCCTTCAAGGGCTGGGTCAGGTCGCTCAGCACATATTTCCTACATAACAGCACTGGGACCGCTGAGGCTGAGGTAGTGGACAGTGCTGATATGTGTTTGCAAGTTCACTCAGATCCTGGCCCTCATGTGAGCACAAACTGATATCCTCCTCACATACTCACACATCTGTACTCCTTCATACCAGGTAACTCCCCATTTCTCCTCTTAACCTTTTCTCTCACTACGCAGGCCATCATTCCACAACTGTCTTCCCATTTTCTAATAGCATTACCTAGGTACACGCTTACCTTCATTCCTTCACAGTCATCCAATTACACACTAAATCTATACATAATTTACATGCAATCACACAGATACTCTGATTTAAATCCCTCATTCTAGGCCAAACACTTGACAACTCATATGCCTTAAAAGAAATTAACTTTGGTCTGTTATCTTTATAATCCATAAGCCACTTCAGCCTCCCAAACTTTTACCATTCCCTTTTACAAATATCAAAAAGACTCATAGAATATAACCCAGAACATCCACACCAATCCACACAAACAAACATACAATGTTATAACCTCATAATTAAACCACGTAAATACCTCAAATAAAGCATACCTCACACATTGTTATACCATGTAAATACCTATGTAGAAGCATACCACACACAGAATTCTGAAATATCACACACAGATGTACTCTCACTCTACATGCTCCCACAGCCCTCAAACGCGTTCTAGTTTTCTCATGTTTGAAAATTTCTTTCCTAGGATTCCATCAATTACAACAAAATGCTTCCTATCTTGGGGCCCTTAATATGCCTGTTTCCCAGTCAGCACGGAAACGGAAGATCATGGAGGGGCACATCAAAGGTGTGTATGGTGATGCCTGTTAGTGGCACATGTAATTTCCATTATGTTCTCATTGTAAGTGTAATCTCATGGTGAGAGCTACCTTTAAGGGAAATTGATAAATATAACATAATTGTAGAAAGGAGAGAGCAGTCTGTATTCCGTTCAAAAATAATATTTTTTTTGTGCAAAGCCAGTCACCCATGACATATATTGACACAATGCATTTATCTGTGCATTTAATATTTTCATTGGAATCATTTTACACTTTTCATGGAGAGAGGGCTGTGTGTGTTCACTGAACATGTCAAATGGCAGACTCTTATTGTTTGTTTAATGGACAGAAAAATACACAGATACCAAACATGGACCACATCTATATTATTTTTATTTAATTTATCTGCAAAGTTGAGTTTTAAAGAAAAAACTTTGCAGCACAGACATAAGGCAGTGGCCCTAACACAAGGACAGAAATCATGGGAGGCGTCTTCTTCGGATAATATATCCTTCATCTCTTGTAAAGTCAGGCTAACTGGTGCTGGTAGGGCGGGACTATTGAATAGTACACAAAGGGGGTGGGGATGTAGAGAGAAGCAAGGATTGAGGTGAGTGGTTCTGCCCATTAGTCAACACCAGGCTGCTCAGTACAAAAACTCAAACACTTCTGCATCATCTTCAATGTGAGCAGCAGTGGAAGTAATGCATTCCACTGGAAAACCCTCAAAAGGACTGGACCATGTGCAAGGAGATCAATGGAGAATAGCGTCAGGAAATAATAGGAGAGGACCAAAGGGATGAGAGTTTTCTCAGAGAAAAGTGGAAGATTATGTTTCTATGAGTCAGACGAGCCATGTTATGCTACAGTGAACGTGGGAAGCACTGATAACTTAAAACAGACACAAGTGGTAGTATCCTCAGGAACTGCACTTAAGGTAGAGCACAGAGACACCCAGTTGAAGATCACAGCACATCCATATATTTCCACAGGCAATGTTTTACACTCGCAGTCATCCCTTATCAGTTGCACTGTACCCACTCTCGCCTTCATTCATTACCTCATAGTTTTCCATGTGCATCTACACTATCCATAATCTCTTATTGTCTGTACCACACAATGAGTTATACTTTCTCTGACTCCTAACACAGTAGACAAGCATTTGTTTTTAAATTTCATTAAACAGAGGGGCACAGTATATACTTTGTATCTGATTACTTTCTCTCATTATATTTGTGTGTTTTATTCACATTGCATGTGATGTTCGTTTGCTCATTCTATATATCACTGTATGAATATAATTTCATTATTGATTATACTTTTCAGAGCATTTTGGTTCCTATGAGTCTGGCATTACTTAAAAAGCTGATGTTCTGAAAATTCTATTACATGTGTTGTTTTTTCAATATGGAACCATTTCTGTTTGGTGATTCCTTAAGAGTTAGACTACTAAGCCTGAGTTTCCAAATTCAGTTTTAATCCCTTCAGAACTCAATTTTTCACACTTTACATTCTAATGGAATCTCATAGTAGTGCACAGCTTATTTACACACACTTCTCCTCACTCTCTTATTCAAAGCCCAGGTATTCTTCTTTTATACATCTTGATTTTCACATTATCACATCTTTAAATCATTTCCTCACATTTTGCAAATACACTCATTCCACCAATCTCACAGAGAATATTCAAAGTAATAACATACCATACCTAAACTACATGACATATTCAACATGCAGAAAAATCTGTAATGATAGTAAAAGCAATCTACATACATAAACATGTGGTGAACTAACACACAGACACAAAGTATACATACTATCCTCATTCACACAAAACTCATCCCACCTTGAGATTTGCAAGCGACAAATCAATAACGCATTATTCAATCTTAACCCAGTTTTAACCAACAAATTATGAACTTAAATACCAAGCATATTACACTCACATATCATATGCAAAAAATGGAAATAATATATTTACCAGACACATTCATAAGACATGATGATAATTTTAAACAGTTAAGTAATGAGCATTGAGCTTTGTTAAAAATGAAAAAGGAACAGTGGCATAACAATTAGCAGTTAATTTCTTAACAATAAAAATTTATCTTTTTACATCTCTATAACTCAAATTAGATATCAATAAGAATAGATACATATGCATGCAGAATGCTTCTTAAAACTTGTACCACATATCCCCTATTGGTACAATTTTTGATGAGAAAATGGAGTTGATATCCATGTTGTAGTTCCTGCATTCAAGAGCTTTTCTAAGTTTTTGATAATTTATATAGATCTCTAAAAAAATCACATACAAGAAAACCACTCCCACTGACATTGACCACACTCACCACTTAATGTGTTTACTTGTAGTTTGGAATAAATAAATTTTTACATGGGAAAGTGTCCTTAATTTCTGTGAGAGGAATGTCACGTGAAGTGATAATGCCTGACATATAATGGCCACCCGACATGTAGGTTTTGAATTGCCACAGACCCCCCAAAATTCCCCATCTCAATGTTCTTTTTCATCCCATTGTCCAGGATCCTACAAGATTCGACAGGCTGTGCCTCAGTCATTTGTGGAGGCCCCAGGCTGTAGTCAGGCAGGAGCAGAAGATACATCCTCCTCTGAATATTTCAGCTGTGTGTCTTCACCATACAAGCTGGCCCATCATGATGAGGACGGTAAGGAATATACAAAGGCGGGGTCTGAGCTTGGTCAGGAGATGCAGCTGAGCTGCTCAGCACAGTCTCTTCTAATTTCACTTTCCCAGCAAGAACAGGAAAGGGATTCAGGGCACACAGACTAGTACTAAGGCTTCTGCAGAGGGACAAGTAGGCAGTGTGCCTTCAAGGGCTGGGTCAGGTCGCTCAGCACATATTTCCTACGTAACCGCACTGGGACCGCAGTGGCTGAGGTAGTGGACAGTGCTGATATGTGTTTGCAAGTTTACTCAGAACCTGGCCCTCAGGTGAGCACAAACTGATATCCTCCTCACATACTCACACAACTGTACTCCTTCATACCAGGTAAGTCCCCATTTCTCCTCTTAACCTTTTCTCTCACTACACAGGCCTTCATTCCACAACTGTCTTACCATTTTCTAATAGCATTACCTAGATACACTCTTACCTTCATTCCTTCACAGTCACCCAATTGCACACTAAATCTATACATAATTTACATGCAATCACACAGATACTGTGTTTTAAATCCCTCATTCTAGGCCAAACATTTGACAACTCATATGCCTTAAAAGAAATGAACTTTGATCTGTCATCTTTATAATCCATAAGCCACTTGAGCCTCCCAAACTTTTACCATTCCCTTTTACAAATATCAAAAACACTCTTAGGATATATCCCAGAACATGCACACAACTCCACACAAACATACATACAATGCTATATCCTCATAATTAAACCACATAAACACCTCAAATAAAGCATACCTCACACATAGATATACCATGTAAATACCTCAGTTGAAGCATACTACACACACAATTCTGAAATATCACACATAGATGTACTCTCACTCTACATGCTCCCACAGCCCTCAAACACATTCTAGTTTTCTTATGTTTGAAAATTTCTTTCCTAGGATTCCATCAATTACAACAAAATGCTTCCTATCTTGGGGCCCTTAATATGCCTGTGTCCCAGTCAGCATGGAAACGGAAGATCATGGAGGGGCACATTGAAGGTGTGTATGGTGATGCCTGATAGCGGCACATGTAATTTACATTATTTTTTCATTGTATGAGTATAATCTCATGTTGTGAACTATCTTCAAGGGAAATTGATAAATATAACATAATTGTATGTCCAGGTAGAAAGGAGAGAGCAGTCTGTATTCCGTTCAAAAATAACCTTTTCTTTTGCAAAGCCAATCACCCATGACACATATTGACACAATGCTTATTTCTGTGCATTTTATATTTTCATGGGAACCACTTTATACTTTTCATGAAGAGAGGGCTGTGTGTGTTCACTGAACATGTCATGTAGCAGACTCTTATTGTTTGTTTAATGGACAGATAAATACACAGATAACAAACATGAACCACATCTGTATTATTTTTATTTAATTTATCTGCAAAGTTGAGTTTAAAAGAAGAAACTTTGCAGCACAGACATAAGGCAGTGGCCCTAACTCAAGGCCAGAAAGCATGGAAGGCGTCTTCTTCGGATAATATATCCTCCATCTCTTGTAAAGACAGGCTAACTGGTGCTGTTAGGGAGGGACTATTGAATAGTACACAAAGAGTGTGGGGATATAGACAGAACCAAGAGTTGAGGTGAGTGGTTCTGCCCATTAGTCAACACCAGGCTGCTCAGTACAAAAACTCAAACACTTCTGCATCATCCTCAATGTGATCAGCAGTAGAAGTAATGCATTCCACGGGAAAACACTGAAAAGGAGTAGAGCGTGTGCAAGGCGTTTTGTGGAGAACAGCGACAGGAAATAATAGGAGAGGACCAAAGGGATGAGAGTTTTCTCAGAGAAAAGTGGAAGATTAGGTTTCTATGAGTCAGACGAGCCATGTTATGTTACAGTGAACGTGGGAAGCACTGATAACTTAAAACATACACAAGTGGTAGGATCCTCAGGAACTGCACTTAAGGTAGAGCACAGAGACCCCCAGTTGAAGATCACAGCACATCCATATATTTCCACAGGCAATGTTTTACACTCCCAGTCATCCCTTATCAGTTGCACTATACCCACTCTCCCCTTCATTCATTACCTCATAGTTTTCCATGTGCATCTACACTCTCCATAATCTCTTATTGTCTGTACCACACAACGAGTTATAATTTCTCTGACTCCTAACACACTAGCCAAGCATTTGTTTTTAAATTTCATTAATCAGAAGGGCACAGTAGATACTTTGTATCTGATTACTTTCTCTCATCATTATATTTGTGTGATTTATTCACATTGCTTGTGATGTTAGTTTGCTCATTCTATGTACCATTGCATGAATATGATTTCTTTATTGATTATACTTTTCTGAGCATTTTGGTTCCTATGAGTCTGGGATTATTTAAAAAGCTCATCTTCTGAACATTCTATTACATGTTTTGTTTTGTTTTTCAATATGGACACATTTCTCTTTGGTGAATGCTTAAGAGTTAGACTGCTAGGCCTGAGTTCCCATATTCAATTTTAATCCCTTCAGAACTCAATTTTTCACACTTTACATTCTAATGCAATCTCGTATTAGTGCACCGCTTATTTACACACACTTCTCCTCACTCTCTTTCTCAAACCCCAGGTATTCTTTCTCTTATACATCTTGATTTTCACATCGTCACATCCTTAAAACATTTCCTTGCATTTTGCAAATACACACATTACACCCATCTCCCAGAGAATATTCTCAGTAATAACATACCATACCTAAACTACATGACATATTCAACACACAGAAAAATCTAACAATGAAAAAGGAACAGTGACATAACAATTAGCAGTTAATTTCTTAACAATAAAAATTTATCTTTTTACATCTCTATTTATAACTCAATATGGATATCAATAAGAATAGGTACATATGCATGCAGAATCCTTCTAAAAACTTGTACTATTGGTACAATGTTTGATGAGAAAATAGAGTTGATATCCATGTTGTAGTTCCTGCATTCAAGCGTGTTTCTAAGTTTTTGATAATCCATATAGATCACTAAAAAAATCACATACAAGACACCCACTCCCAATGACATGCACCAAACTCGCCATTTAATGTGTTTTCTTATAGTTTGGAATAAATAGAATTTTTAAATGGGAAAGTGTCCTTAATTTCTGTGAGATGAATGCCATGTGAAGTGATAATGCCTGACATAGAATGTCCACCTGACATGTAGGTTTGAATTGACACAGTCCCCCCATAATGCGTCATCTCAACATTCTTTTTTATTCCAATGCCCAGGAGACCCCAACACACAACAGGATACTCCTTGGCCTGAGTCTCGTGTGGAGGCCCAAGGCTGTGGTCAGGCAGCAGGGGAAAATGCTTCCTCCTGTGAATATTTCACCTGTGCTTCCTCACCATCGAAGCTCCCCCGTTATAAAGAGGATGGTAAGGAATAAACAAAGGTGGGACTTGGGTTTGGTCAAGAGATGCAGCTCAGCTGCTCTGCCTACTCTACTTAGTTCACTTGCCCCTCAAAACCAGGAAAGGGCTCAGGGCAGATGACTAGTACTAAGGCTTCTGCACAGGGAACCTTAGGGAGTGCGCCTTACCCTCAATGAGCACAAACTCAGATCCTCACACACTCACACATCTGACCTCCTTCATATACGCTATTGCCCCATTTCTCCTTCTTTTCACTTGTTCTCTCAAACACGCAGGCCTTTATTCCCTGTCCCTAATAGCATTACCTAGATACACACTTACCTTCATTCCTTCACACAATCACTTTCAGACTCACCCATTTACACACTTATTCCATAAATAATTCACATCCTCATCACACCCGTAACCTGTTTAGGTCAAATTCTCAAAGATGTTCATGTCCTGAAGGATATTAATTTTCTTCTGCTGTGTCTCTAACCACATGGCACGTCAGCCACCAGCCCTTCAGACCCTCATGAGCTGATCATTCTGAGAGCTCATACACACTTCCTCTAACATTTTTAGCATCACAATCTCATAGTAATAACCGGTACCACTCTTGCACTGCTCACATGTGCTATCATAGCACATAACAAACATGCACACACTCGTTTGCCATTGCCTTCTAGCAACATCAACTACACATCTCAGATATGTCCCAGAATATACATACAATGCCCCGAGTGCATACATATAATCCTACATCCTTATTCCCACTTAGTTATACCATCTAAATACCTCAGATAAAGCACACTGCACACAGCATTCTGAAATATCACATAGAGATGTACTTTACTTCACCTGCTCACATAGATCATGGCCATCATAACTCCTACAGCTGTCACACACCCATTTTAATATTTTTTTATCTTTTAAATTTTCTTTCCTAGGAATCAAGCAGAGACCTCTACTCAAAGACTTGGTGCAAACGAAGAGTTCCTCTGACTCTTCATATACCTCCATTTCTTCACATTCAGCTAGTAATAAGGATCCCTTTATGTCCTCAGTACATGGGACAGATCTAAGGCTCATGAAAATTTATTATATGCATGTACAAATGAAAAGGGGTGTGGCTGTCTTGTGCAAGACAGAGGAAGGTTGGGAGCCTCCCTCAAAAAAGACCAAAATAGAAGAAATGACCTATTTTAAAGAGGTCCATAAAAATGTACCCCTCTCTCACATGCCTGGGAAGAATCTCCTAATTTTCTCTGAGCCCAGGGTAGGTAGTGGAACCCAAGAGAAGAGGGAGAAGGCTGACTATTACACAAAACCTCCAAATGTGGTGGTGTATCGCAGGGTCCAGGTGCCGAAGGCCCTGGAGAGTGGGTTCAGGTGCATGGCTTGCTGCCGCGTATTCTCTAGCTTGGAGTTCCTTCAGGAACATGTGGAGAACGGCGTCAGAGAGGGCCTCAGCTGTCATTTGTTTCATCGAGCCATGGCTCGTATGAAATACAAAAGGCTTAAGATGAAGAACAAGAAACTTATGAAAGCAACATTAAGATGCCAGGAGGAAAAACATTTTGACCTGAAGACAAACTTGAAGAACTAAACAGACTGTTTTTCAGCCCCTAAAAGAGAGGAAGGGAAGCAGGTTAGACTCCACCGAGGAGGCTTCATTCCCTTCAACAGACACAGTGTCCAACCTTTTTTCCATTTCTAGCACCACCATCTCTGCGACCACACCTCCCATCTGCGCAGACAGCCCTTTTAATGCTAAGACCGAGGGACCAGAAGGCAGAACACACCATCCCAAATACTGCCTTACCCTCTCTCCTACTTCTTTTATTATACCCACACATCTACCATCCGTAAACCTGCTTGATGCAAGAGTGTAGACACTACAGGATTTCACAGTACAGATTCTAGTACCCCTCCCCTGCACTGACGCCCGCATTTCCATGAAATTGGTCTTTTTGAACTATTTTACATATTTTTCTAAATTCCTTTCTTTAAATGAAGATATACCTCTTTCCAACATCTCCCTATAACATATTCATCTGCACAATTATTTGACTGGAAGACAGATATTATTGAGAGAGAATAAGGTACTGCACAGATGGAACAAAAACAACTATAATCCACCCCTTACCTTCAATTGCGGACACACAGGTGCATATTCACTTCTTATACATACATATTCATGGGGAAGGATGGAGCACTAAGTGAATAGTTTCAAAATAATCTGATATGTATAATATACAGCTGTCTGAAGTGTCATAGTGAGTATTAAAGCTTAATAACTTTAGAAGGGTAAAAGCTACCAATTTGTGAAGAACAATTTGCACGTTTCATTATCTACATGTTTTTACACTTATTTAACTTCACTCATTTTCAAGGATCATTTTTAATTTTTGTGTCTCTGCCATCTACAGAGACTCATATACAAACAAAAAAGAAAATTAAAATAATTATTTAAAATTCACAAAACTATATAGAAGGGAAATTAAAAAAGTTCCCCTTTTACGTAAACATTTTTTTATAGTATAAAGAGTTTATCCTTCTGAATTGATTAAAGCTTAAAACTGCACTATGACATTTTGTACAACTGTATATACACACATTATCTTGAAACTGTTCAATTCTCCATCCTTCCCCATGAAAATGCATGTATAAGAACTGTATATGCATCTGTTTGTGCACAAGTTCTAAGAAGCTAACAGAGATTACAGTTGCTGTTGGTTTCATCTGACTAGTATTTGTTTCTTCTTCCTTTGAAAAGAGCCTCCATTTTCTGGCCAAATATGTGGGCAAGTCATTACTTGTCTACCTGTCTTTCATCAATGGCTCTAGGGGTAAACATGCATCCATGCTTGACCAATCTGTACTGTTAACTTGTAAAATTAGAAAAGACAGAGATTGAGGGATGGTGATGATGGTGGTGGTGAGTTATCCTATGTCTGCATCTCCAATGCCACTCTGGACTTGCTTAAATTCCTCTCTTTGAAAAGACCAGGCTGTTTTAACTGTGACTTTAAGTCACTAAGCCTTCACAGTAACTCCTCAAGAAGTTCTTGTTTTTTTCTCTCAATTAGCCTAAGTCCTTCATTGTTGTATGTAACCAATTGTTCCTTCATTGATGCAAATTATAGCTTCAACATGTTCCTGCTTCCATTTTAATATTTCACATTACATAGCTGAAAAAGCAACACAGTATATTCCACTGATTTTATGTTGGAACAACAAGGGATATACATGTAGTTAGTATGTATACTTGATTAATTAGGAAATAGATTAAGTAGATATAGTATCCAATATTTTTATCAACCACCATCTCCTCTAAAGCATACCAGCAATATGAACAGACAGCCCCTTTTTATACCATCTACCACTTTCCTGAGGGAGAGGAAGGCAGATCACACCAACCAAGATATTGCCTTACACACTATCCAACCTTATTATACCTCCACATGTACCATCCAAGAAGACTTGCTTCCCCAATAAGAGTATAAAAGCTAGAATTTTGATATGTAATTTCTATGAAAGTGGTCTTTGTTAATATAGCATGTATTGAAACATAACATGTAATTGCAAATTAATATTTATCTGTTCCACTGGGAATTTTGTTAAATGAGAAAAGTCAATAAAATTTCTTATATGTTACCAATTCCATTTGGGGCATTGACTATTCATTCTTATTTTCTACTAGAGGCCCGGTGCACAAAAATTTGTGCACTCGGGGGGAGGGGGGGTCCTTCAGCCCGGCCTATGCCCTCTCCCAGTCTGGGACCCCTCAGGAGATAACGACCTGCTGGCTTAGACCTGCTCCCTGGTGCCAGAGGGCAGGCCTAATCGCTAGGTGCAGCCCCTGGTCAGGCTCAGAGCAGGGCCAATTGGGGAGTTGGGGCGCCGCCCCCTGTTATGCACAGAGCAGGGCGGATTGTGAGGTTGTGATGCCACCCTCAGTCAAGCTCAGGGTAGGACTGATTGGGGGGTTGGGGCGGCACTGCCCCCTGTCATACTCAAGGCAGGGTCCATTGGGGAGGTTGCGGCGCCACCCCCTTTCACGCACAGAGCAGGACCAATCTGGGGGTTGGGACTCCATGCCCTGTCATGCACAGAGCAGAGCCCATTAGGAGTTTGGGGAGCTCAACCCATTCACGCACAAAGCAGGGCGGAGCAGGGGGTTGGGTCGCCACTCTCTATCACCCACAAAGCAGGGCAGATCAGGGGGTTGTGGGGCTGCCACTGTCACACTCAGGGCAGGGCTGATTGGGAGGTTATGGCTGTACCCCCATAACATACAGAGCAGGGCCCGTGGAGGGGGAGTTGAGGCGCCGCCCTCTATCACCCACAGAGCAGGGCGGATCAGGGGGTTGGGGCATCACACTAAGGACAGGGCCAATGGGGAGGTTATGGCTCTACCCCATCACACACAGAGCAGGGCCCGTGGGAGGGGGGTTTGGGTACCGCACCCTGTCACACACAGAGCAAAGCCGATCAGGGGATTGGGGCACCGCACCCTGTCACACAAAGAGCCGCAGGGCAATCAGGAGGTTGGGGAACTCCCCCCTATCAGGCATAAGAAGGACTGATCAGGTAGTCTGGGCGCCTTCCCCTGTCAGGAACAGAGCAGGGTGGATATGGAGGTTGTGGCCCCGCCCCCTGTCACACACAGAGCCTCAGGGAGTTCAGGGGGTTTGCCCGCTGCCCCTTATCACACTGATCCCAGTGCCAGGAGTCCTCTCAGCTCCGCTGATCCCCGTGCTGGGAGGCATATTACCATTTTACTATATAGGATAGAGGCATGGTGCACGGGTCAGGGCTGGCTAATTTACCCTGAAGGTTGTCCTGGATCAGGGTGGGGGTGCCCACTATGGTGCCTGGCCAGCCTGGGTGAGGGGATGATGGCTGCTTGCAGCTAGTAACACACCTTTCAGGGTGGGGGGGTCCCCACAGGGGTGCCTGGGCTTCTGGGTGAGGGGCTGAGGGCTGTTTTCAGGCTGGCAGGTGACTGAAACTCCCAACTGCTCCTTTTTTTCTTTTATTCTGGGCCAGCTTTAGCTCTGGCTCCAGCTCTGAGGACTCTGCTGCTGAAAGCAGGTATCTAGTTTGTTTGGGTTCTATAATCGAAACTCTGTATGAACTTCAGCTCTGAGATCCCGGCAGGCTGAAAGCAGGTTTCTGGGGTTTTGTTTAGCTTCTATATTTGTTAACAATGTTTCAAACTGCAAGCTCAGAGGCCGGCAGGCAGGCGGGGAACGTTGTTTTCCTCCGTCACTGAAGCAAGCATGCCTCATGTTAGTTTCAAGCTGCCTGGCTGCAGGCCGCCATCTTGGCTGGAAGTTAATTTGCATATCTCGCTGATTAGCCAATGGGAAGGGTAGCGGACGTACACTAATTACCATGTTTCTCATTTATTAGATAGGATATCATGGCTAATAATTCTAATATCTACATATATTAAGTTGTGTTTTCCCCATTTATCTAAAAAATGCATGTACTATCTTATATCCTTTTGAGATTCAAAATCCTCCCTATACTTTTCGCTTTCTTCCTTATTCCACTATAATTACCATTAACTATACTATAAAATATCTTTTCTAAAAAGTCTGGCACTTTCTACAGTGGCTACCACAGAGTGATTATAGTATCTAAAGTTATGTTTTGTGTAATAAGGATAGCTTTAAATTTTCTACAGCTCAAATACTGAGCTCCCTGTCAAACATTTTTCATTTACTGAGCTGTGCCTTTGTTTTAAATTATTGGTAATTTTTATATTGTGTATTTTTTACTTATTCATAGCATAATATGTTTTGACGTTTTTCTCTTAGGGATAGAATGACTTGGAAACAGTTTCTTATTTTGTATTCTTCAAATTGAAAATACGAAGAACTCATCAATGCTCAATCGACATGAGTTATTTTTAAACATATATTTTTATTGATTTCAGAGACTAAGAAGAGGGATAGAGAGATAGAAACATCAGTGATGAGAGAGAATCATGGATCTGCTTCCTACTGCACACTCCCTACTAGGGGTCTAGTCCGCAATCAGGGCATGTGCCCTGACAAGGAATCAAAGTGTAACCTCCTGATTCATACGTCTATGTTCAAACATTGAGCCACACCTAGCAGGCAGAAATGCGTTGTTTTGGGTTTGCGGTGGGGTTTTTTTGATATTTTTATTGAATTTATTGCATTGACATTTGTTAATTAAATGGTACAGGTTTCAAGTGTTGTGTAACTCAATAAAACATCATCTCCATTTTGCATCACCTGAACTTAAGTCACTTTTGTCACCAATTTTCCCATCTTTGCCCACTTCCATCTCCCCACTAAAGCATTCATCGCATTTCATGAAGCCCTGTAAGTCCCCAGCTGTCAGTTTGTTAGATGTAGCTCTGCTTCTGTTTCCATTTTGTTTGTTAAATTATTTGTTCATTAGATTCCGCATATGAGTGAGTTCATGTGGCACTTATCTTTCTCGGAAGGACTTATTTCACATAGCATAATGATCATTTCCATTCATGTTGTTGCAAACGGTAATATTTTCTTCCTTTATACACCTGACTGGTATCCCATGGTGTAAAAGCACCACAGGTGTTTTATTCACTCATCTACTGATGGGCACTTGGGCTGTTTCTCAATCTTAACTATTGTAAATGGCACCACTATGGTAATAGGAGTGCATACATTCTTTTTGATTCGTGTTTTGGTTTTCTTAGGATGTATTCCCAGTAGTGGGAACACTGGGTCGAATGGCAGTTTCATTTCTAATATTTTGAGGAAACTGTATACTGTTTTTCATAATGGCTGCACCAGTCTACATTCCTACCAGCACTGTACTAGGATTCTCTTTTCTCCACATCCTCACCAGCACTTGTCATTTGTTGATTTGTTGATGGTAGCCATTCTGACAGGGGTGAGATAATATATCACCATGGTCTTAATTCGCATCCCTCTGATGGATTTATTGACATTGAGTTTTTTCATTTGTTTGTTGGCCTTCAGAATGTCCATTTGGTCTATTTAGGTCCTTTGAGCATTTTTTAATTGGATTGTTTGCCTTCCTTTTGCTAATTTGTATAATCTCCTTATGTATTCTAGTTATTACCCTTTATCAGATGTATCTGATTGCCAAACGTATTTTCTCATACAGTGGGCTCCCATTTAATGTTGTTGATTTTGTTTGTTTTGTGTGTTGTATTTTTGTTGTTGTTGTTTTCTTCTGTGCAGAAGCTTTTTATTTTGACATAGTCCCATTTATTTATTTTCTCTTTTGTTTACCCCTAACCTAGACTATGTATTGGCTAAGATATTTCTATGAGAGATGTTTGAGATTTTGCTGTTGATGGTTGCTTATAGGATTTGTAGGGTTTCATGACTGATATTTAAGTCTTTGATCCATTTTGAGTTTATTATTTTGTATGGTGCAAGTTGATGATCTAATTTTATTATTTTGCATATATCTGTCCAATTTTCCCAACACCATTTAGTGAAGAGACTATCTTGACTCCATTTTATGATCTTGCCTCCTTTGCCAAATATTCATTGAGTGTAATGGTTTGGGTAGATGTCTGGGGTCTCGTTCTGTTCCATTGATCTATATGCCTGTTCTTGTGCCAGTACCAGGCTGCTTTGATTACAGTGGCTTTGAAGTATAGCTTGATATCTGGTATTGTGATTGCTCCAACTTTGGAGCGCTCTATTTTGTGAAGTCATTGGGGTTTTAAAGTCCTCTAGTATGAATGTATTGCTGATGATCTTTAACTTAAAGTTTTCTAGAATTATATATATACATTTAGGGGCTCAAATATTGGGAGTATATATGTTTATCAGGGTTATGTCCTCTTGTTGGATCTATTCCTTTAATATTATGTGGTGACCTTTACTATCTCTTGTTATGGCCTTCATTTTGAAGTCTATTATGTCAGATAAGATTATTGCTACACCAGCTTTTTAAATTTTCATTTGAATGGAATTTTTTTTTTCCATCCCTTCACTCTGATCCTATATGAATAATTTGTTCTGAGGTGTGTCTCTTATGTATATGGTCATGTTTTTGTATCCTTTCAACTGTCTTATGTCTTTTGATTAAAGCATTGAATCCATTTATATGTAACGTTAGTAAAGATAGGTACTTCTTAATTTTTATTTTAAGCATTTTTGCCTATGTTTTTTCTCTCTTTATTTCTTCTTATTATAACAGAATCTTAATCTTTTTTGCAAACCCGTTTGGTGGTGATAAACTCCTTTAGTCTTTTAAATTTTTATTTTTTTTTGTTCTGGGAAGCTCTTTATTTCACCATCTATTTTGAATGCTAGCCTTGCTGGATATAGTAGTCCTGGTTTCAGATCGTTGCTTTTTATCACTTCATGCCTGTAGAGTTTCTCATGAGAAATCAGCTGACAACTTAATGGGAACTCCCTTGTAGCTAATACAAATTGTTTTTCTCTTGCTGCCTTTAAGATGCTCTCATTGTCTTTAGGTTTTGTCATTTTCACCTGCTGGCTTAGGCCCCTTACCCGGGTGGCTGATGGCAGGTCCGATCCCTCGTGCCTGCCTCGACTCCCGGGTTTGTGCACATGGCAGGGCTGATCTGTGGGTTAGCGTATCTATCCAGGTTGCGCACATGGCAGGGCCCATTCGGGGGTTGGGGCGCCACCCCGGGTCAGGTCACACACGGGATGCCCGGGCAGGCTGGCCGATCGCTGCTGCCCGCCTGCTGCCCCAGATCGCGTCTCACACAGAATGCCCGGATGGAGGTTGGTTGGACTGGCCGATCACTGCTGAACTGCCTGTCCGCCCTGGGTCAGGTCGCACATGGGCCATAAGGCCTGGACAGAGAATCCCTGCTGCCTCTCCTGGGCACCCCGGGTTGGGTCACTTACCGGATGCCCGGGCAAGCTCGATGATCACAGCTGCCCGCCTGCCGCACCAGGTCGCTTCTCACACAGAATGCCCGGATGGAGGTTGGTTGGACTGGCCGATCGCTGCTGCCTGCCTGGCCGCCCCGGGTCAGTTTTCACATGGGACATAAGGCCTGGCCAGAGGATCGCTGCTGCCTCTCCCGGCCACCCCGGGTTGGGTCGCTTACAGGATGCCCGGGCAAGCTCGAGGATCGCAGCTGCCCGCCTGCTGCCCCAGGTCGCGTCTCACACAGAATGCCCGGATGGAGGTTGGTTGGACTGGCCGATCAGTGCTGAACTGCCTGGCCGCCCCGGGTCAGGTCGCACATGGACACCCGCCACCCCAGGTCACAAATAGAAGGCCCAGTGGGCGGCAGGGTAGTGGGGTGGTGCTGTCCTGCCCTTCCATCAGTATGCCAATTAGCCACGATCTTTGTTAGCAGTTAATTTGCATATCACGCTTATTAGCCAATGGGAGGCATAGCCCAGTTATGGTCAATTATGGTGTTTGTCTATTATTCGATAGGAGATATATATATATATATATATATATATATATATATATATATATATATACACACACACACACACACACACACACACACACACACTAGGGGCCCAGCATGCATAATCATGGGAGACCCTTCACCCAGAGTCCCCCAACTGGAGGCGGGACCCACAAACCGACCCTCCACCCCAGCGGGACCGAGAAAAGGACCTCTGCCTCTGATCAAGTCCTCCAGAGTCAAGTCCCCCACCCACCCATGCAAGCCTTGACATGCACACAGCCCTGGCCAACCCATGCATGCAGCCTCTTGCTGATTGCTTGATATGGTGAGATGGCCTGATGACCACAGGCTTTTTATATAATAGACTCGAGGTCCGGTGCACAAAAATTTGTGCACTCAGGGGGGCGGGGCATGGCCCTCAGCCCAACATGTGCCCTCTTGCAGTATGGGGCCCCTGAAGGGATGACCACCTGCTGGCTTAGGCCACTTCCCGGGGGATTGGGCCTAAGTTGGCAATCAGACAATCCTCTGGCAGCCCAGCACCCTTGGGGAATATCCACTTTACAGCAGGGAGTAGACCTAAGCTGCAGTAGGACATCCTTAGCGCTGCTGAGGAGGCAGGAGAGGAAACAACCACCACCGCTGTACTGGCAGCCATCAGCCTAGCTTGTGGTTGAACAGAGCTCCTCCATTGTGAAAGCACACTGACCACCAGAGGGCAGCTCCTGTATTGAACGTCTTCCCCCTGGTGGTCAGTGTGTGTCATAGAGACCAGGCATTTTTAGGCCTTCTGCTGTTAGGGTCAGTTTTCATATTACCCTTTTACTATATATGATAGAGGCCTGGTGCACGGGTGGGGGCTGGCTGGTTTGCCCTGAATGGTTTCCTGGATCAGGGTGGGGATCCTGCTTGGGTTCCTGGCCAGCCTGGGTGGTGGGATGATGGCTGTTTGCAGCTGGTCACACCCCCTTCAGGGTGGGGGTCCCTACTGGGGTGCCTGGCCAGCCTGGGTAAGGGGCTGAGGGCCATTTTACAGGCTGACGGGTGACTGAAGCTCCCAACCTCTCCTTTTTATCTTTTATTCTTTTATTCTGGAATTTATTTACCTTCTATGGCTGTCACTGGAGGTGAGAGCCAGCTTTAGCTCTGAGGTGTGGCTCCAACTCTGAGGCCACAGCTGCTGAAAGTAGGTATCTGGTTTTGCTTGGGTTCTATAATTGTAATACTGTTGCTGTCCTGCTCGCTCCAGCTCTGACGGCTGAAAGCAGGTTTCTGGGGTTTATTGAACTTCTAAACTTGCAACATTGTTTCTTAGACTGCAGCTCAGTGTCCGTCAGAGGCAGGCAGGGAACCTTGGCTTCCTCCAGCACTGGAGCAAGCAAGCCTCCTGTTGGCTTCAGCTGCCTGGCCTCCGGCCGCCATCTTGGTTGGCAGTTAATTTGCATATCTGGCTGATTAGCCAATGTGAAGCATAGCAAAGTTACGCTTATTTACAATGTTTCTCTATTATTAGATAGGACTACTGGCCTGGTGCATAAATTTTGTACACTGGGGGGGGGGGGGTTCCTAAGTCTGGTCTGTGCCCAGTCACAGTCCAGGAGCCCTTGGTAGATGTCCACCTGTTGACTTAGGCCCACTCCCCGGGGCATCAGGCCTAACCTTGCAGTCAGACATCCTTCTGGCAGCCAGGGAGCCTTCAGGGGATGTCCAACTAAAGGCTTAGGCCCCCAAGGGATCAGGTCTAAACCATTAGTTGCATATTCTTAGTGTGGCCACGGAGGTGGGAGAGGCTCCTGCCACCACCACTGCGCTGGCCAGCCATGAGCGAGCTAGTGGCTGAGTGGCACTCCCCATATGTGTCTTCTGGGTCCCGCCCTGCTTTGCCTTTTTTTTTTTTTCTAAGACACATCACTTTATTTAAAAGAAGCCAATATAGGAGGGAGAAAAATGGTGGAGGTATAAGCGGACATGTCCTGTGCCTTGTCCTGGAGCAGATGAGGGTGAGCAGCTGAAATGGGTAACATAAAGCCCGAATAGGCAGAGGATATTCAGCTGAGTGACAGTCTGCAGCTGGGAAAGAGAGAGAACTCCCAGAAATAAAAGGACGGTTGGAGACTGCGGCTGAAACCTCTCCCGGTGCACCGGCTCCGCAGCTGAGACCTCGCCATCTTGAGTGGCTCTTACCGGCATCCAGAGATCAGCTACTAACCTGAAAACAAGGGATCTTAAGCAGCGTGACTGTATGAAATCAGATGAGCACTGCTTCTTCTCACCAAAAGCAGAGAGAGAACTACATAACCAAACGCCTGGAGAAGAGAAATAATGCTGAAACAAAGAACCACCCCACATATGAAAGAAAAACAGGCATCATCAGAAAAGGAAGTAAACGAAATGGAGGCAATGCAGGCAAGCAACCTGTCAGAGAAAGAATTCAGAGAAATGTCCATAAGGGGGATGAAAAGAATGGAAGACAAATTCAACAATATGTGTAGGAACCAAGAGGAAATGAAGAAAATCCAAGAAGAAATGAAAAATGACATC
Source organism: Myotis nattereri (assembly GCF_964212035.1). NCBI lineage: Eukaryota > Metazoa > Chordata > Mammalia > Chiroptera > Vespertilionidae > Myotis > Myotis nattereri. The sequence goes on along the minus strand of NC_138077.1, from coordinate 95,734,232 downwards.
ACTGCTATAAAGAACTCAATAGAAAACATCAACAGTAGACTAGAAGAAGCAGAGAACTGCATCAGCGAGCTAGAAGACAAGGTAGGAAAAAATACCCAAACAGAACAGCTTCTAGAAAAAAATAAAAATAAAAAGCAGGTGGAGAGCCTAAGAGAACTCTGGGACAACACTAAACGAAACAACATCTGAATAATAGGGGTTCCAGAAGGAGTGGAAACTGTGCAAGGAATAGAAAATGTGTTTGAAAAAATAATAACAGAAAATTTCCCTGATATAGGGAAGAAAAAATCACACAAATCCAAGAAGGTCACAGAGTCCCAAACAAAATGAACCCAAAAAGACCGACGCCCAGGACATAATAATTAATTTGGCAAACGCCAACGACAAAGCACGAAGCTTAAAAGCAGCCCGAGAGAGACAGAAAATTACCTACAAAGGATCTCCCATCAGACTAGCGATGGACTTCTCAACGGAAACAAATCAGGCAAGAAGGGAATGGAATGAAATATACAAAGTCATGCAAAGGAAGGGTCTGAATCCAAGAATTCTGTACCCAGCGAGGCTATCAATCAAAATTGAGGGTCAAATCAGGAGCTACAGAGACAAAAACGGTCTATGGGAGTTTATTTCAACCAAGCCAGCAATGCAAGAAATGCTAAAGAGTCTGCTGTAAATAGAAAAAATAGGAAACAAAGAAGGAACACACTGGTAAAGAACAAAAATGGCAACTAACAAGTTTCTATCAATAATAACTTTAAATATAAATGGATTAAATGCTCCAGTCAAAAGGCATTGGGTTAATGAGTGGATAAGAAAACATAACCCATATATCTGCTGTCTACAGGAAACCTACCTCAGAAAAAAAGATGCACACAGACTGATGGTGAAGGGATGGAAAAAGGTTTTTCAGGCCAATGTAAGTGAAAAAAAAGCAGGGGTAGCAATACTTATATCTGACAATTTAGATCTCAAAGTGAAGGACAGAAAAAGAGATAAAGAAGGCCACTTCATAATACTAAAGGGAGCAGTCCAAGAAGAAGAAATAACTCTGGTAAATATATATGCACCCAATATAGGAGCACCCAGATACGTAAGAAATCTTCTGGAGGAAATCAAGGGAGAGATTGACAGCAGTACAATCATAGTAGGGGAGCTTAACACCCCATTATCACCACTGGACAAATCCTCTAAACAAAAACTCAGCAAAGAAACATCAATCCTAAATGACTCGCTAGATCAGATGGAATTAATTGACCTCTTCAGAACATTTCACCCCAAAGCCACAGAATATACATTCTCCTCAAGTGCACATTTGTCATCTTCAAAGATAGACCATATATTGGGTCACAGACAAAGTCTCTTCAAATTCAAGAAAATTGAAATCATATTGAGCATCTTCTCAGACAACAAAGGCATAAAACTGGAAATGAACTACAACAAAAATAATTCAGAAAAATCAAACACATGGAGACTAAATAGCATGCTATTAAACAACGACTGGGTTACCAGAGAGATCAAAGAGGAAATAGAAAACATCATGGCAACAAACGACAATGAAAACACACCAAACCAAAACCTATGGGACACAGCGAAAGCAGTCTTGAGAGGGAAACTCATAGCTCTACAAGCCTACTGCAAGAAAAAAGAAACAATGAGAATAAATGACCTAACTCTACAACTCAAAGAGTTAGAAAGAGAGCAACAAAAAAGCCCACTGTAAGCAGAAGGAAGGAAATAACAAAGATCAGAGCGTAGATAAATGACATAGATACCAAAAAAACAATACAAAAAATCAACAAAACCAAGATCTAGTTCTTTGAAAGGATAAACAAGATTGATACACCTCTAGCCAGGCTCACCAAGAACAAAGAGACAGGACCCAAATAAACAAAATCAGAAATGAAAGAGGAGAAATAACAACAGACCACATAGAAATACAAAGGATTATTAGAAAATACTATGAACAACTCTACCCCAACACACTAGACAACCTGGAGGAAATGGACATATTCCTAGAAATATAGAACCTTCCAAAACTTAATCAGAAAGAATCTAAAAATCTCAATAGGCCAATAACTATGGAGGAAATCGAAGCAGTCATCAAAAAGCTTCCAGCAAACAAAAGCCCGGGGCCAGATGGCTTCACAGGGGAGATTTACTAAACATTCAAGGAAGACCTAAAACCTATCCTCCTCAGACTATGTCAAAAGGTCCAAGTGGAACGTACACTTCCCAGCTCATTCTATGAAGCCAGCATCACCCTAATACCAAAACCAGATAAAGACAAAACAATGAAAGAGAATTATAGGCCAATATCCCTCGAACATAGATGCCAAAACCCTCAACAAAATCCTAGCAAATGGGATCCAGCAGTACATCAAAAAGATCATACCATGACCAAGTAGGATTTATCCCAGGGATGCAAGGATGGCACGATATCCACAAATCAATAAATGTGATACATCACATAAACAAATTGAGAAAAAAAACCCACATAGTCATATCAATTGATGCGGAAAAAACATTTGACAAAAGCCAACAACCTTTCTTGATAAAAACTCTCAGCAAGTTAGGAATTGAGGGATCATAACTCAACATAATAAAAGCCATATATGACAAACCCACAGCCAACATCATAATCAATGGGCAAAAACTAAAACCATTCCCCCTAAAAACAGGAACAAGACAGGGATGCCCCCAGGGCTCACCACTCCTGTTCAACATAGTACTGGAAGTACTAGCCGTTGCGATCAGACACGAAGAAATAAAAGGCATCCGGATTGGAAAAGAAGAAGTAAAACTGTCCATATATGCAGATGACATTATACTGTACATTGAGAACCCTAAAGACTCCATCACAAAATTATTAGACATAATAAATGAATTTGTCAATGTAGCAGGACACAAAATTAATGCTAAGAAATCCATGGCATTTCTTTACACCAATAGTGAACTTACAGAAATTGAAACTACAAAAGCAATCCCATTTACCATTGCACCAAAAAAATTAAAATACCTAGGAATAAACTTAACTAAGGAGGTAAAAGACTTATATGCAAAAAACTACAGGACATTGAAAAAAGAGATAGAGGAAGACATAAACAGATGGAAGAACATACCGTGCTCATGGATTGGTAGAATCAACATCATCAAAATGTCCATACTACCCAAAGCAATCTATAGATTCAATGCAATCCCCATTAAATTAACAATGGCACATTTCACAAATATAGAACAAATGTGCCAAAAATTCATCTGGAATAAAAAAAGACCCTGAATAGGTGCAGCAATCCTGAGAAAGAAGAACAAAGTAGGTGGGATCTCAATACCAGATATCAAGCTGTATTACAAAGCCACTGTTCTTAAAACAGCTTGGTACTGGCACAAGAACAGACATATAGATCAATGGAATAGACATATAGATCAATGGAATAGAATAGAGACACCAGAAATTGACCCAAACCACTATGCCCAATTAATATTCGACAAAGGAGGCAAGAGCATGCACTGGAGTTTAGACAGTTTCTTCAATAAATGGTGTTGGGAAAATTGGACAGATACATGCAAAAAGATGAAACTAGACCACCAACTCACACCATACACAAAAATAAACTCAAAATGGATAAAAGACTTAAATGTAAGATGGGAAACCATAAAAATACTAGAGGAATCCACAGGCAACGAAATTGCAAACATATGCCGAAGGAATTTCTTCTCTGATAATGCTCCTAGGGCAATGGAAACTAAAGAGAAAATAAACAGATGGGACTACATCAAAATTAAAAGCTTTTGCACAGCAAAGGAAACCATCAACAAAACAACAAGAAGACCCACTACATGGGAGAACATATTTGCCAATGATACCACCGATAAGGGTTTAATTTCCAACATTTACAGGGATCTCATGAAACTTAACAAAAGGAAGATAAACAATCCAATAAAAAAAATGGGCAACAGGCCTAGATAGACACTTTTCGAAAGAGGACATACAGAAGGCCGAAAGACATATGAAATCATGCTCAAAGTCACTAATTATACAAGAGATGCAGATCAAAACGACAATGTGTTATCATCTCACACCTGTCAGAATGGCTATCATCAACAAATGAACAAACAACAAGTGTTGGAGAGGATGTGGACAAAAAGGAACCCTTCTGCACTGCTGGTGGGAATACAGACTGGTGCAGCCACTGTGCAGAACAGTATGGAGCTACTTCAAAAAACTAAAAATGGAACTCCCATTTGACCCAGTGAACCCACTACCAGGAATATATCCCAAGAAACCAGAAATGCCAATCAGAAAGGATATATGCACCCCATGTTCATAGCAGCACAATTCACCATAGCTAAGATTTGGAAACAGCCTAAGTGCCCATCAGCAGATGAGTGGATTGGAAAACTGTGGTACATATACACAATGGAATACTATGCTGCGGAAAAAAAAAATTAACTCTTCCCTTTTGAAACAGCATGGATGGAACTGGAGAGCATTATGTGAAGTGAAATAAGCCAGTCAGAGAAAGATACATACCACATGATCTCACTCATTGTGGATTATAGAGAACAGCATAGACTGATGAATAGGGACAGATCCAAAGACTGAGATACAGCCATCAGGCTATCAATCCCCAGAAGGAAATTAGGGTTAGGGCGGGGGTAGGGGGAAGAGATCAACCGAAGGACTTGTATACATGTTTATAAGCCAAACCAATGGACATGGACAACGGGGGTATGGGAGCATGAGTGTGTGGGGCAGCGGGGGGTGGTTGAGGGTTAATAGGGGGTATGAGGACACATTTGTAATACCTTAACTAATAAAAAAATAAAAAACGAAAAGAAAAAGAAGCCAATATACAGGATGTAAAGGGTATGATATTTACAACAGTACAGTAAACAGGTTGGTTTCCCGGTGGGATCAGTAGTCTTTCAGTAAGTATAAAACCCCCTTCCCCTTGATGCTTGACCCAGCTTGCAGGCAAACAGCCACAGTGGGGTGGGGTGGGAATACAGGATAGAAAGTCTCCCTGAAGGGGTTAAAAATCATGTAGATGCTAAAACATGCACGAAGGGATCTTGGGGGTGAGGGGTTCCTCTGCCTCATTCCTTTGAGGGCTTGGCAGCAGGAATGTTGAGGGATTTGCCCCAAACTAAGACAGGGCCCACCCTGAGCCTGTAAATCTTCCACCCATGGAATATTCCGTTCCTGAGAGAATCAGCCCTAATCCCTCAGCCAGGGCCTGGAGGAGCTGCCCAGGTCGTGGGCACAGCCAGGACTGTGGACATTTCATGGCCTTTCCACTCCCACTCCAGCTGCCTAACAACTCTGCCCTGCTCCCCTCGCCCACCTCCCCTGTCACCCCATCAGGACACCCTGCACAGGAGGGTACACTGGTTTTCCCATGCACATTTGGAACTGGCTGTTTCTTTTTTCTGGAGTAAAAAGGTTCCTGTTGGTCGGGTAAGCTCTCTACTTGGCATGAAGTTCAGAAACAGAGCCACTGACCACACCCCCCTCCTCTGGGCATGGAGCAGCTTGGGCCCTAGGAGCTCATCGCTCCAGCAGAACTGAAGGGAAGGCCATGTATACCCTTCTGTCCCTCACCCTTCACATGCACAGAACCATCAGTGTCACACTTCCTAATTCCTATCACTGTATTTCATTAGTTCCATACTGTTTTACTAATCCTGAATCTAAACAGATTGGTCAAAAAGAGATCACTCTATTTTTAAAGTATTTAGTGATGTACCTGTGAGCTTTGCCTGGACGAACTAAGCACATGACCCTTTCTTGTACATCAGAACCTGCACACACATGTGAAAAGAGGACCCGTTTTTGGCAGATGTGAAACCACTGTTTATTTGTAATAAATAGTTACACAATCTAAAAAAAAAATAAAAAAAAATAGAGACCTGGCTTCCTTGTGTTCTGGGTCCCTCCCTGCCTCATTGCCAGGGACATGATCGGTCCCCTGCAGCCAAGCAGGACGCCTTCCTTGTGTTCTGGGTCCCTTCCTGCCTAGTCGCCAGGGATGAAATCAGCTCCCCCACAGCCAGACAGGATGGCCTCAGGGTGTTTCTGGGCCCCTCCCTGCCTTGAGGGGCTACCTATCACCAAGGGGTGGGGGGCAGGGAAGAGGCAGACACTAGAGGCCTCTTCTCTGCCCCACCTGGCTTCTCTAATCACCAGCTGGGGGGCAGGCCTTTGCCCAGGTTCTTGGATCAAGGGCAGGGGGCAGGGCAAAGTGCCTTTACCCTGCCACCTGGCTCTTACCTGCCACCTGGTTTTCCTATCACCTTTCTTCTGTTCTTCCCCTTTCTCCTCTCATCATTGAGCCTATGTATACAAATTTGCCACCATTTTGTTGGCAGTTAACCGCCTTCTTTGTTGGCAGTTAACCACCATCTTTGTTGGCAGTTAATTTGCATATAACCCTGATTAGTTAATGGGAAGGGTATCGAATTTATGGTTAATTACCATATTTGTCTATTATTAGAGAGCATATGTGTTTCTGTTCAGTATTGTTATGGGCTAAATTATTTCTCCCCTCCCCAAAATCCAGGTGCACAAGTTTTATCCATCTAGAACCTCAAAATATGCATATTTGAAGATACAATTTTTTTTTTATTATTTTATTGCTTAACGTATTACAAAGGGTTTTACATATGTGTCCTTTTATTTCCCCGCCCTTGACAATCCCCTGGTCTCCCCTAACACCCAGTGTTATGTCCATTGGTTATGCTCATATGCATGCATACAAATCCTTCGGTTGATCTCTTACCCCCCTCCCTCTGGCCACCCAATCCTCCCTGGCCTTCCTGCTGCAGTTTGACAATCAGTTTGAGGCAGCTCTGCCTCTGTAACTATTATTGTTCATAAGTTTATAATGGTCTTTATTATTCCTGAATGAGTGAGATCACAGCCAAAGTGCCCATCAGTTGGTGAATGGATAAGAAAACTGTGGTACATCTACACGATAGAATACTATGCTGCTGTAAAAAAGAAGGAACTCTTACCATTTGCAATGGCATGGATGGAACTGGAGAGCTTTATGCTAAGTGAAATAAGCCAGTCAATGAAGGAAGATACAGTTTTTAAAGAGATAATTATGTTAAAATGAGGTCATATTGGTGAGTCCTAATACAATATAACAGTGTCCTTATAAAAAGGGAGAATTTGGACACAGGCAGACACAGAGGGAAGACAAAGTAAAGACGCAGGGAGAAGATGGACATCTACAAGCAAAGCTGAGATTAGAAAAAAAAACCAAAAAAATAAAAATAAAAAGAACACAGCTATATAAAAATGCTAAAAATCAACTCTTCTGGAAATCTTTGATTTCTAGACTCCATAACTGTTAGAAAAAATAAATTGTTCTATCATTTAAACCTAGTCTGAATATTTTAAAATTAATAGTATTTATAATGTATTGAGACCATAGTCTCTGGTATATACTAGTTTTTTGGTAGCCCTACCTAGCAAACTAATACAATTATATTCTTAAGAAAGGCATTGCTGAGTAGTATGTGTCTGTCCAAGTTTAGTGTCAACGTTTTCTAAAGTGATCATACAAATTTACACTTCTAGCCATGTATGAGCATTCCAGGTGATCCAGAACTTCTCCAATACTTTTTTGTTTTTATTAGGGTGACGTTGGTTCACAAAACTATATGGTTTTCAAGTATAGAGTTCAAAGCATCACCTGTACACTGTAAGATGCGCCCATTGCCACAAGCAAAGTCTTTCCCTGTTTCCATTTTTCCACTTTTCGCCCACCTCCAATTAGCCCCCAACCCCCTTTCACTCCAGCTATCTCCAAACTGTTGTCAGTGTCTATGTGATATATACCTTAACTCCTTTACATTCTTTCATGCCCCACAGCACCCCACCCCTCCGTCAGCTGTCAGTCTATTCTGTGTCCATGCACCTGTTTCTGTTTTTTTCATTATTTTGTTAATTATATTCCATCTACAGGTAAGATCATATGGTACCTGTCTTTCTCTTATTGACTTATTTCACGTTGCATAATAATCTCCAAATATATCCATGCTCTTACAGAGGGTAATATTTATTTATTTATTTATTTATTTATTATTTTATAGAACAACTAGAGGCCTGGTGCACAAAAATTTGTGCATTCGAGGGCATCCCTCGCCTAGCCTGCCTCCTCTAACTCTCTGGGAGCCCTCACAGGAGGGCCTACTGATGTCTCTGTGGAGAGCGGGCCTAAGCAGCAGTCTGGCCTCCCTCTGTGGAAGGCAACAGCCAATCAGGTATATAGGTACTTTCTGAAGGCAGCACAGACTCCTTCCTTATTTCTTTCCTCTGTGGTTGGAGAATAGGGGACTAAAAGGTGGACACAGAACTGTGGCTGGGCCTGAGGCTCTTGTAGGCACCAGAAAGAAGGAGAGGGCTGGGGAAAGTCTAGACATGGTTTTCTTCAATTGTCCTCCCTTCCTCCGGGCCCCTTGCTCTGTTCTTTCCTTGTCGTGGTGGACGCTTGGGCCTCGGACTGACAGGAGCCCAGCGAGGGTGGAGTTCAGCCCCCTCACTTCTCAGCTGAACATACAACCGCCTCATATTCCAAGTGGAGCTGTTTTCAAGTGGCTAAAGTGCTGGCAATTCATGCCTCCTGGCCTTTCCCCTCTCAGTTTTCTTTCTTGGGTCAGTTGCAAACTTCACAGAGACACAAAAGCAACTCTGCCCTGGTAGTCCTGTACCAGCCCCTGCCCGGACCCGGCCAGGCACTCTTCCTTGAGGTCTCTGGGTCCACAGTCTGAGCTCAGGGAGATCACCCAGAGCCCAGTCCAAGGGACAGGTGGGGCAGGGGGCTATCTTGGAGACCTGGAGGAAGGTGGCAGAGTAAGAGTTGGTATAGCCCTGACTGGTTTGGCTCAGTGGATAGAGTGTCGGCCTGCGGACTGAAGGGTCCCAGGTTCGATTCTACTCAAGGGCATGTATCTTAGTTGTGGGCACATCCCCAATAGGGAGTGTGCAGGACTCAGCTGATTGGTGTTTCTCTCTCATCAGTGATTCTACCAGTCTATCGCTCTCCCTTCCTCTCTGTAAAAAATCAATAAAATATATTTTAAAAAAAGAGTTGGTATGAACCAGTGCCTGCTTAGCCAGACTTCCTAAGCTCCCCAACGGGCCCAGGCTGCTCCCTTTCCCCACACCAGGAGGATCCCAGCTGAGGTCTCCTCCCTGCACCCAGCGCTCACCTCCCTGTTCTACCACTGGGGGAAGGGAGCAGCTCACTGCTCTGGACCCTGCCAACCTGGCATGTTGAGGCTCAGGCAGTGCAGCCTTGGGTGCTGTTGGCTGCAAGCCTTCTCCCCCTTCCTGAAGCATGGGTCGGGGTTGCAGCAGCTCACAGCCACCCCTGGGCACCATGCATTGAGACACCACTCTCCACTGAGCCACCATATGGAGACCTGTGGGGGTTGGGGTGGCCTCAGGCTCCCACTGGCCCCGATGAAGCCAAACACGGCTTGGCTGGCAGCCCCTGCTGCCCGAGGTCTGTGCATGCCTCATGGGGCCTCATTGCCCTCATGAATCGCCATGGTCCCACTGTCCCATCCCAGGAAGTGGCCATCCACATTGCCACAGCTCACTCCCCAGTGCAGTTGGGCCTGTCCAGCAAGCATGTAGGCAGGAGCTGGGCCTCTGAGGGGAAGGAGGAGGGACGTGCAGGCCAGGGCAGAAGTGGGGAACTTGGCGGTGTAAACACAGCTCCCCCCCATGTCATGCCAGTCCCTCTCGCTGCATTCCCGAATCCCTGAGTGCCCCTGGCCAGCACTGTGCACTCTGGGCTTCAGTGGGGGTGAGGGACCTGGAGCTGCGGCCTGAAGTCAGTATTCGCTGGTTTGGAATTGCAGTGGTCAATCAGGGAGGGATGCGGGGTACCTAATTCTGCCTCTCTCTCTCCTTTTCTCTCTCTCTCTCTTTCTCTCTCTCTTGGAGAGTGCCCTGTGTCCATGGCAGGGGACAATCGCTTCGCCTGAGCCTCTGCCCACCCCTGAGTCACACATGGAATAGCCTGGTCGGCCTGCGGATGGCAGGTGCCCTGCCCAGAGGACCTGGTTCGGATCGCACAGGGGACGCCTGCCACCCGAGGTCTCAGATAGCAAGCACAGATGACAGCAGGGCAGGCGGGATGGCACTGTCCAGCCCCACTGCCCCGGGTTTCAAATAGCAGGCCCAGATGGCAGCGGGGCAGGCAGAAGGCATTCTGCTGCCCTGCTTGTAGTATGCAAATTAGCCACCATATTTGTTGGTAGTTAATTTGCATATCACACTGATTAGCCAATGGGAGGCATAGTGAAGGTAGGGTCAATTATCATGTTTGTCTATTATTAGATAAGACTAGAGGCCCGTTACACAAAAATTTGTGCACTCGGGGGCGAAGGGGTCCCTCAGCCCGGCCTGTGCCCTATCGCACTCTGGGACCCCTCGGGAGATAACAACCTGCTGGCTTAGGCCTGCTCCCGGGTGGCAGAGGGCAGGCCCAATCCCTCGGTGCAGCCCCTGGTCGTGCTCAGAGCAGGACCGATTGGGTAGTTGGGTGCCGCCCCCTGTCATGCACAGAGCAGGGAGATCCGTAGGTTGTGATACCACCCTCAGTAACACTCAGGGTAGGGCCGATTGGGGGGTTTGGGGCACCGTCCCCTGTCACACTCAAGGCAGGGTCAATGGGGAGGTTGCGGCGCCACCCCCTGTCACTCTCAGAACAGGCCCATCAGGGGGGTTGGGGCTCTGTACCCTATCACGCACAGAGCAGGGCCGATCAGGGGGTTGGGGTGCCACCACTCTCACACTCAGGGCAGGGCCGATGGGGAGGTTATGGCTCTACCCCGTCACACACAGAGCAGGGCCTGTCGGAGGGGTGGGGGTTTGGGGAGCTGCACCCTGTCACACACAGAGCCGCAGGGCGATCAGGGGTTTGGGGAGTTCCACCCTATCAGGCACTGAGCAGTGGTGATCAGGGGGTTGGTGCACCTTCCTCTGTCACTAACAGAGCAGGCCAGATAGGGAGATTGTGGCCCTGCCCCCTGTCACGCACAGAGCCGCAGGGTGATCAGGGGGTTTGGGCGCTGCCCCCTGTCACGCTGATCCTGGTGCCGGGAGGCATATTACCCTTTTACTATATAGGGTAGAGGCCTGGTGCACGGGTGGGTGCCGGCTGGTTTGCCCTGAAGGGTGTCCTGGATCAGGGTGGTGGGTCCCCCCTGGGGTGCCTGGCCAGCCTGGGTGAGGGGATGATGGCTGCTTGCAGCTGGTCACACAGCCTTCGGGGTTGGGGTCCCCACTGGCGTGCCTGGCCAGTCTGGGTGAGGGGCTGAGGGCTGTTTTCAAGCTGGGTGTGACTGAAGCTCCCAACTGCTACTTTTTTTCTTTTTTCTTTTTTTATTCTGGGCCAGCTTTAGCTTTGAGGCTTGGCTCCGGCTCTTAGGCCTCCGTTCATGAAAGTAGGTTTCTGGCCTTTGCTTACAATGTTGCGATCCTGCTGGCTGAAGCCCGGCGGACTAAAGCAGGTTTCTGGGGTTTTGTTTAGCTTCTACATTTGTTGCATAGTTGCTTAGAGTTGCAGCTCAGAGGCCTGCAGCATCAGGCGGGGACCGTTGGTTTCCTCTGTCACTGAAGCAAGTGAGCCTCATGTTAGTTTCAAGCTGCCTGGCTGCCGGCCGCCATCTTGGCTGGCAGTTAATTTGCAGATCGCCCTGATTAGCCAATGGGAAGGGTAGCGGTCGTACACCAATTACCATGTTTCTCTTTTATTAGATAGGATAATGTTCACCTAAACCAGGGGTAGCAAACTTTTTTTGTATAGGGTCAGATAACAAAGCTATAAAATTTTTGTGCAACTAATAATTCAGCTATTGTAATGCAAAAGCAGCTATAGACAATACATGAATAATGTGGAGTGCGGCTAGGTTCCAATAACACTTAAGTTACAAAAATGGGCCCCTGGTAGGTTGTCTTTTCCAACACTGCATGGCTCACAGCTTCTAATTGAAATACTTTTCTCAAGGTTTGTGAACTGGACATTTCATCAGAGTTTATCCATATTCAGTCCAACTGCATGATGAGATAGATAGGTTATTCTACATAGTGATAATATTAAAGAAATAAACAATAGCTTTACAAATAGAGTTTTTAAAACTCAGAGAAACTATTTTTTAAAGGAATACTACTAGATAGGGGAAAAGATACAAATATGTAAGATTATGATGAAAAAATATATTTAACAACCACTTTATTAAACACTGATATTTTATTCTAGAATGACATACCCGTAAAACATCAATCACACAACTACTTTAATATGCAAATATACACACGTGTATATACAGTTATCTAAGTATATATACACATTAGTTTGTTAGTTAATTTGGTGCCAGTAACATATATTTATACAGTACTTATATATGCTTGTAAATTATATACGCTTGTATATATATGCTTGTAAATTCCAAATTTAATTCTGTTTTTTGTCAAATATCTGGATACATAATTCAAACATATTTAAGTTTCTAAGAGGGTTTTCTATTTGCCTGGCACTAAAAAGTATAAGAAATAAATGTAAATTTCTCACTGTATCTATATTTCTCAGGGTTATCACTAAGGTAGATCTAGTACACTGGCTCTAATATGATAAAATTCATATTGTATTTCAACATGTGGTTTTAAAATACAAGGCGTGGTGCAATTTTCTGAATTACTCACATATAATCACTCAGGGGATTACATTTAATCATGGTGAGAAGTGCCTTAAAGCAGGCATCCATGAGGAGTCTTATTCTGGAGGAGATATTCAGAATACATTAAGGATGATGATAACATAATGTTCACGACCTAAATGTGTTAAACCTAACTATTCAGAGAGGATGGCAAAGATGATAATTTCAGATGTCTCAGATAAGCATTTAATCATCATTTCCTCCACTTATTTGTTATTAGAAGAGTATACATTTAAAAAGAAGAAAAAGACGAATTTACTAAGTGGCATTGATTTCACATAATATGAGCCAGTTAGAAATGCCCATCAAATGTCTATCAAAAGTAATGGAATAAGTAAATTGTCTATTAAACTTATAATAGAATACTTCTTTTACTACTGCTAATAATCATACTTTTAAAATTAAGGTACATGTTATTTTCAGAATCTTAAAGAATGAAATATATAAGTAAAATTATGTTTTAAGGATCCCAAAATTTATCTAAATTTAGGTAAGTATTACAAATAATCTGGCACAAGATAGACTTTCCTAAGTTTAAAAAATGTAAAACAAAATTTTGGATTTCTAGGAATAGTACACAAAGATACAAATATAGTCCAATGATATGTAAAAGTAGATGAATATTATAAAATTTGTATAATTTTATAATATGTATCATTTTATGAAACTTGTTCTCAATTGTAAATTCTTCTCTTCTCAATTCATAGGATATCCAGTTTCCACTATCAAAAAATATGGCTGGAAACACTGCTTTGATGATGGAAGCATATGAAAGCGCCTTGACCCTGGAATGAGCCTGATATAAATTGCATTTTGAAAAAAAAAAAAACTAGTACATAGTTCACTGAGCAAGAGAATGACTGGTAGAAAATTAAAGGTGCAGGGCCATATCCTATGAAAATCTGTAAACCATAATACATCCCAGTTGCCACGGATACCTATTAGAAAATTTTAAGCAGCATGATGACATAACACTCAATATAAAAAATGTCACCTGGGACACCTCTGGTTGATGAATTGTTAGGAGCAAAATTGGAAGTTGATAATTTGGCAGATTCCAGATATAACTTGAGCATAGCAAAAAAATTCTCATGGATTGTTTGTTGAGCGTGATGATGAAAGTGGAAGGTGGAAATGAAGTTAGCTGTAATAGAAACAAACTGGAGGTAGATGGAAGAAGAGAAATAAAGTGCAGTTTAATTTACCAGTGAAAGTCCAACAAGAGATTTCATAGCCCTAGAAGGTACGAGTCTGGAGTTTAGAGTCCAAGGTGTGTCAAAGGTAGATTTACAGTTGTTCATATGAAAATAATACAATAATTAATAAATAGTGATACAAGAATAAACTGTGTCTCATACAACTGTAAGCCTACTTTTGTCCTACTCTGCATATGTCTGAAGTCAGGAAATAAGAGTTGTCAATATAGAAATGGCAAAAAGGAAGTTGGAAATCAAGGGTCTATCTACCAATGAATAATAAAATTATACTAGGACAATCAGTTTTAACTCTATTTTGATAATTGTACTCCAGTTTCTTTCTGCTAAATCTCATGTTACTATACTGAAGGAGGTGAAAAAAAAACAGACAACTTTTATTTAGGCAAATACTTTACATTTTACCATTTAATCATGGCTAGAATATTTACAATAATCATTTAAATAAAGTGGAATTTTCCCTTATCAAGTTTACAAACTTACTGCATATACAGGTAAAAATGTTACTCCTAGAGATATTTTTTAAAAGCTGTTAAAAGGAATGATTAACATTAAGCTAATTATTTAGTATAATTTCTATTGGTTTTATTAAGTGAGCCTTATATACTAGTTTTAACAATCAATAAACATAATACATCACAAAAACAAATTGAGAGATAAAAATCATATAGTCATATCAATTGATGCAGAAAAAACATTTGACAAAATCCAACACCTTTTCTTGATAAAATCCCTCAGCAAAATGGGAATAGAGGGATCATAGCTCAACATAATAAAAGCCTTCTATGACAAACCGACAGCCAACATCATACTCTATGGGCAAAAACTAAAACCATTTCACCTAAGAACGGGAATGAGACAGGGATGTCCACTTTCACCACTCCTGTTTGACAAAGTTCTGGAAGTGCTAACCATAGCAATAGACAAGAAGAAGAAATAAAAGGCATCCATATTAGAAAAGAAGGCGTAAAACTGTCATTATCACAAATGACATGACACTGTTCATAGAAAACTCTAAAGTTGCAATTAAAAAATTATTAGACTTAATAAATAGATTCAGCAATGTAGCAGGGTACAAAAGTAACACCACGAAATCTATGGCATTTTTTATGCACCAATAGTGAACCTACAGAAAGAGAAACAAAAAACAATCCCATTTACCATCACACCAAAAAAATTAAGATACCTAGGAATAAACTTAACTAAGGAGGTAAAAGATCTGTACTTGGAAAACAACAGGACACTGAAAAAAGAGATAGAGGAAGACATAAACAGATGGAAGAACATACCGTGTTCATGGATTGGTAGATTCAACATCATTAAAATGTCCATACTACCAAAAGCAATCTATAGATTCAATACACCCCCAATTAAAATACCAATGGCATATTTCACAGACCTAGAACAGGGGTGGGCAAACTTTTTGACTCGAGGGCCACAATGGGTTCTTAAACTGGACCGGAGGGCTGGAACAAAAGCATGGATGGAGTGTTTGTGTGAACTAATATAAATTCAAAGTAAACATCATTACATAAAAGGGTACGGTCTTTTTTTTTTTAGTTTTATTCATTTCAAACGGGCCGGATCCGGCCCGCGGGCCGTAGTTTGCCCACGGCTGGACCTAGAACGAACTCTACAAAAACTCATCTGAAATGAAAAAAGACCCCAAATAGCTGCAGCAATCCTAAGAAAGAAGAACAAAGTAGGAGGGATCTCAATACCAGATATCAAGCTGTATTTCAAAGCCACTGTTCTCAAAACTGCCTGGTACTGGCATAAGAACAGATATATAGACCAATGGAATAGAATAGAGAACCCAGAAATTGACCCAAACCACTATGCTCAATTAATATTTGACAAAGGATACAAGAATATAAAATGGAATCAAGACAGTCTCTTCAATAAATGGTGTTGGGAAATTGGACAGATATGTCCAAAAAAATGAAACTAGACCAGCAACTTACACTATACACAAAAAGAAATTCAAAATGGATAAAGGACTTAAATATAAGATGGGAAACCATAAAAATATTAGAGGAATCCACAGGCAGCGAAATCTCAGACACATGCCATATGCCAAAGCATTATCTTCACTGGTACAGCTCCTAGGGCAATGGAAACTAAAGAGAAAATAAACAAGTGGGACTACATCAAAATAAAAAGCTTCTGTACAGAAAAAGAAACCATCAATAAAACAAGAAAGCCCACTGCATGGGAGAACATATTTGCTAATGTTGTCTCCGATAAGGGTTTAATCTCCAATATTAACAGGGAACTCATACAACTCAATAAAAGGAAGATAAACAACCCAATCAAAAAATGGGCAATAGATCTAAATAGATATTTTTCAAAAGAGGACACAAGGAAGGCCAAGAGACATATGAAAACGTGCTCAAAGTCACTAATCATTAGAGAGATGCAAATCAAAACGACAATGCAGTACCATCTCACACCTGTCAGAATGGCTATCATCAACAAATGACAAGTGCTGGTGAGGATGCAGAGAAAAAGGAACTCTCATGCACTGCTGGTGGAAATGCAGTCTGGTGCAGCCACTGTGGAAGACAGTATGGAGTTCCTCAAAAAACTAAAAATGGAACTCCCATTTGATCCAGTGATCCCACTTCTAGTAAATATAACCTGAGAAACTAGAAACAGCAATCAGAAAGGATATATACACCCCTATGTTCATAGCAGCACAATTCACCATAGCTAAGATTTAGAAACAGCCAAAGTGACTGTCAGCAGATGAGTGTATTAGAAAACTGTGGTACATACACAATGGAATATTACGCTGCAGTAAAATAGAAGGAATTCATACCATTTGCAACAGCATGGATGGAACGGGAGAGCATTATGCTAAGCGAAATAAGCCAGTCAGAGAAAGATAAATATCACATGATCTCACTCATTTATGGAATATAATGAACAACATAAACTGATGAACAAAAGTAGATCCAGAGATAGAGAAGCATCTTTCAGACTATCAAACCTCAGAGGGAAGATAGGAGAGGGTGGGAATAAAGGGGAGGGATCAACCAAAGGACGTGTATGCATGCATATAAGCCTAACCAATAGACACAGACCACAGGGGGGTGAGAGCATGAGTGGGGGTGGGGGTAGGGGTGGGAGGCAATGGGTAGATAATGACACATAAGTAATACATCAATCAATAAATAAAATTTAAAAAAGAAATGAAATTATGAGTCAAATAAATATATAACTTATTTTAAATATTTTTTCTCTTGGTTTAGAGTTAACAACTGCTTTTCTCATAGGTTATTTTCTTCCATAGAAAATACTATATTTGAGAAAATTTATTTCATAGACAATGAGTATACAAGTTATGAAATTTCTGGTTGGCTTTAGGTTGAAAAGTATCTTTGAGATTGCTGTGAGAAATAAACTAGACTAAAAGGATATAATTTTATCTGAGGGAAAAATGTTTCTCAGCATTTCCAACATGAAGCCATTTTTTAAGAAAGGAATACCTATGAGATCTACAAGATGCATGTCTTCAGAAAGCCTCAGGTTTCTGAAAGAAGAAAAATTTGTATTGAATAATCTAGTGTCTCACTTTTATAAGACCAATAAAAATATTTGTTGATTTAATAATGGTTGTTGCTTTGTAAGAAGTTTTTACACTAATTACACAAGTATATTTCTTTGAAAGTATTCCTTAATTCAAAATTTTCATTTAGCATGCTTTCCCGGTGATTTCAATATAAAGAATTTGCTTTAATTGTGAAAAAAATGTACATGAGGCAATGACAAAAATCATCTCTAATAATTGACAGGATATATTGTGAAGAGTAAAGACACCATAGTTATTAATGCGATTCTAAATTTATATTGGTAAGTGTTAATAAAATATTAAAACTTCAAGTGACTGAGTACATGTAAAGTATGTAGAAGAGTACCTAGTATTTGAAAGACCAATGCAAAGAACTTTTAAAACTCAATGAAGAAAACTCACTAATAAGAAAATAAACTAATTAAAATATGGGCAACATTTCTGAACTGCCTAGCCAGTATTGCTCAGTGGTTGAGTGTTGACTAATGAATCAGGAGGTCACATTAGATTCCTGGTCAGGGCACATGCCTGGATTGTTTGTTCAATTCCCAGTAGGAGGCATGCAGGAGGCAGCCAATCAATGATTCTTTCTCATCATTGATGTTTCTATCTCCCTCTCCCTTCTTCTCTGAAATCAATAAAAAATATATATTTTTAAAAGTTTGAACAGACATTTCACCAAAGAAGATATACAAATGGCAAGCATCTTAGAAGATATTTAACACTGTATTTCATTAGAGGATTCAAAATTAAAACAAAATGAGATACCACTACACAGATATTAGAATAGTAAAAATCCTTAACACAAAAATAACGAAATACTGTCAAAGATATGGAGCAACATAAACTCATTTATTGCTGGTGGGGATGAAAAAAGGGTATAACCACTTTGGAAGACACTTTGGTAGTTTCTTATGAAACTAAACATATCTATATATATAAAAGCCTAAGCGACCATTATGACCGAAGGACTAGAACAACCAGAATGACCGGAAAGACCGATAGACCAGTTGCTATGATGCGTACTTGCCACCAGGGGGCAGACATTCAACCCAGAAGCTGTGCCCTGGTGGTCAGTGCATTCCCATAGCAGGAGCGCCACTCAACTAACAGACCTGTCCTGGTGGCCCACCAGCACGGCAGCAGCCACTCACTCCCTCAGTAGTCCTGCAGGTCCAATCTTTGGAGAATGGGCCAGCACCGATGGACCAGCACTGCTGGCAGGATCCCAACAGCGCCACCGACCTCCTAGAAGTCGGACTCAGGCACCATGGCCACTTCCCCTCCCTAGATGCTTCGCAAGGAAGAAACGATGTAAAAGCAGCTGCCACATGGCTCCTGACAACTAGCATTAATGTCAGCAGGTGGATCCAGATCCTGGGCTGGCAAAGGCATCCCACCACTGCCCAGAGGTCCAATCATGTCCCAGCCCCCCCACCCAACCTTGGGACCCTACCAGGGCATGAATTCATGAACTGGGCCTCTAGTTCATATAATGAAATCCAACAACTGTGCTCCTGATTTTACCCCAAAAGTAGAAAACTGAAATCACACAAAAACCTGCACATGATGATTATTTATAGCAGCCTTATTTATAATTGCTAAAACTTGGAAGCAACTTAGATGTCCTTCAATGGATAGATGGATAAACAAACTGCACATCCACACATTGGTATATTAGTCAGCACTAAAAAAAATAGTTATCAAGCCATGAAAGACATGGAGGAATCTTAAATGTATATTGCTAAGTGAAAGAAGCCAATCTGAAAATGCTAGATATTGTGTTATTCCAATATGACATTCTGAAAAAGGCAAAACCATGAAAACAGTAAAACTATAAATGGTTGTCAGGATCTCAAAAGATGTGGATGGATGAATTGGTAGAACACAGAAGATATTTTAGGGTAGTGAAACTATGTTATATAGCATTGTAATGCTGGATATATGTCACACATTTACCAAAACCCATAGAATGTTCAGCACAATGAATACACCCTAACACAAACTATGAACTTTAATTAATAATGATGATTCAATAGTGATGCATCAATTGTAACAAATGTATACACTAATGAAAGATGTTATAAACAAGGAAAACCAGGAGGAGGAGAAGGGGAGGGGAAATGATATATGCTAACTGTACTTTTTGTTCATCATTTCTTTTTCTCTGAACCTAACATGAGCTAAAAATAAGTCAATCTATTTTTTTTAAAATCAAGGAAAATATATCTTTATGTCATATAACTGCCCAATTATGGGGAATTTATGTGGCAAACAAAAGTAATTTCAATCTAATGAATATTAGATAAGATGATGCACTTAAAATGCTAAATGTATACCTGGCATCTGATAACCATCAATAAATGCTGTTTTGTTGATAATTGTGCTCCTCTAAGGGTCTTATATGAAAAGCCACCATTAACATTTAAATTCTAGGATATCATAATTTGAATAACTTGAGAAAATTGGAAAGAGTAAAATATTAATTTTGCATTCCTCAACAGGTCATGGAAGCTAATGATTGAGATTTATAAGGAAAAAAAAGTTTTAAAAATAATTTAAAAATACATTTATTAAAACAAGATAGATCATATTGAATAAAGAAATAATGAAGTATCAGTTGGTGACCAAGTACATATTCCTGATTCTCTCTAATTTGCTTTTGCCATCTTCAGAATCAAACTGTAAACAATGGGAAACATTTAAAAAAAATGAATTCTACTCAAATATTGATGCAGTCCTGATGCAGAGGAAAAAATACATGAAAAGAATTTAATATTTTCAAGAGAGTTTATGTCTACAAATAAGAAGCACAGATGACTCTTAAGCATGTACTTTTTGAAAAACAGTCAGTGAGAGAAAACACAGAAAGCAGTGGAAGTGCCAAAAGAATGAAGACAGATATTATTGCAGTTTTCCAAAATGAGAAGTAGGGGGATTTTAAAACTCAAGTCAATAAGCTTGACATGTGTCTTTGGCAAAATTCTGAAAACAGATTATGCAGCAGATGGTTTGTGAGCATTTCATAAGTACAGTGTTGTTCACTAAGCATCAACATGAATTCACATGGTGCAAATCATCCATTATCCATTGTCATATGACATTTAGGGCAGTGGTTAAAGGGGATAAAGAAATCTTAAGATCTTGAATATAGCAAAGAATTTTCAAAGATTTATATAAAAATTTACATGTGTTTCTAAAATGATGTTGGCATGAAAATGCTACTGTATGGATGTTTTTTACTTTGAATAACTAAAAAATACCTGTGGAACATTTTCTAAATTAGATCCAGGCACTACCTTGAGTATGCTGATTTAGTAAATCTGGTTAGACCTAGTCTATTTCAAGTAGTAACTTTTAAGTAAATATAGTGTAATTAATTTTTCAATTTAATCTAAGAAAATTAATGCTATTTATAATTTTCCTTTTAGTTTTGGGGTTATAATATTTGTTTTAAATGACTTTATTTTATCTTCAATTATTCTATAGCTATTCCATCCATAATTCACATTATGATAATTCTACTATTTTTAGTTTTTACATTAAACTTCATATCCCAACATTAAATCTGCTTTCAACACAGCATGCCAAGTAATCATTTAAAAGATTAATAATATCATATGAAGGGTGCTCTCAAAAACCTTCAAGGACTTCACTTCTCATATTCAGTAAAACCTTTACCCACAATGTTCAATATAGCCGAGCTCCCATCCCCTCTTAGATCTCAATGCCTAATGACTTTTTCATTCACTCCACTTTAACCAGGCTGGCCTTTCTTATTGGTCCTCAAACAACCCAGAAATGCAACCATCTTGATATCTTTGAATTTGCAATCCCTCTACTCCAGATATCCACAGAGATTGCTCTATCCCTTATTTATTTTATTTATTGTCTATCTCCCACACAAGGATTTTTATCTGTTTTGTTCAATGTTATATCCACATATACTTAATAGTGTCTATATATTAGGTGGGACATACATTAAAATGAGTGAATACATAAACAACATGTTACCTCTATCTCTATGTGTCCTAAAATATAACTACTATTTTTACTTGAAATTAATTAGAACTTTGAAAATATATATATATATATATATATATATATATATATATATATATATACACTAGTGGCCCAGTGCATGAAATTCGTGCATGGGGAAGGGAGTGTTCCTCAGCCCAGCTTGCACTCTCTTCAATCGGAGAGCCCTCAAAGGATGTCCTACTGCTGGTTTACAGGGATCGGGCCTAAACCAGCAGTCGGACATCCCTCTCGCAATCTGGGACTGCTGGCTCCTAACCACTCACCTGCCTTCCTGCCTGCCTGATTGCCCCTAACGACTCTGCCTGCTGGCCTGCTTGCCCCCAAGTGCCCCCCGCTGCCACCCTGCTTGTCCCCAACTCCCCCCCTTCCTGCTGGCCTGCTCATCCCCACCTTCCCTCCCCACTGACCTGCTCGCCCACAACTGCTCTTCTGCTGGCCTGCTCACTTCAAACTGCTCCCCGTGCTGTCCTGATCATCTCCAACTGACCCCCACTGACTGCCTGCTTGCCCCCCATGGCCCCCTGGCTGGTCTGTTTACCCCCAATAGCCCTGCCCCCCACCAGCCTGATCACCCACAACTGCCCTTCCCTCTTGGCCTCTAACCACCTCTACCTCGGCCCTGCCACCATGGCTTTGTCCAGAAGAAAGTCAGGAAGGTATCCTAGAAGGTCTCCCAGTCTAATTAGCATATTACCCTTCTATTAGTATAGATAGAGGCCTGGTACACAGGTGGGACCCAGCTGACTTGCCCTGAAGGGTGTCCCGGATCAGGGTGGGGGTTCCCTTGGGGCAGGGGGTAGCCTGGGCAAGGGGCCTGTGGTGGTTTGCAGGCCAGCCACACCCCCATGGGGTGAAGGTCCCCATTGGGGGTTTGTGGCCAATCTGGGTGAGGGGCTGAGGGCTGTTTTCAAGCTGGCCACCCCCCCTTCCAGGTGGGGGTCCCCACTGGGGTGCCTGGCCAGCCTGGGTGAGGGGCTGATGGCTGTTTGCAGGCTGGCCAAGCCCCCTAGTGGGGACCCTCACCCCATGACGGTGTGGCCAGCCTGGGTGAGGGGCTGAGGGCTGTTTCTAGGCTGGCCACAGCCCCTTCAAAGTGGGGTCCTCGCTGGGGTGCCTGGCCAGCCTGGGTGAGGGGATGATGGCTGTTTGCAGGCTGGCCATGGCCCCCGGTGACCCAAGCTCCCAACCCCTCCTTTTTTTTCTTTTTTTTTCAACGCCTCCTTGAGCGGAGGGAAGCAGGTATCTGGGATTTATTTATCCTCTATAATTGAAACTTAGTAGCCTTGAGTGGAGGCCAAAGCTGGCCAGGGCGGGTGGGAAGCTTGGCTTCCTCCATTGCCAGGGGCAACCCAAGCTTCCTAATTGCTCTAGCTCAGCTCCTTGACCGCCGCCATCTTAGTTGGGTTAATTTGCATACT
Source organism: Myotis nattereri (assembly GCF_964212035.1). Classification (NCBI taxonomy): domain Eukaryota; kingdom Metazoa; phylum Chordata; class Mammalia; order Chiroptera; family Vespertilionidae; genus Myotis; species Myotis nattereri. The sequence goes on along the minus strand of NC_138077.1, from coordinate 95,711,244 downwards.
CACTCCTGATTGGCTGGTGGGCATGGCTTGTGGGTGTAACAGAGTGACACCAATTTGCATTTTTCTCTTTTATTAGTGTACATGAGACCACATTCCATTTCATGTTGCCATCCTCATTAAAACATATTTAATGATAAGAAAGTTAACATTAATAATACAAATATTCAAAGACAATATATCTTAGTCATTTGCTTTATTTAAAATTCTGACACTCTATATTTTCAAGTTGATAGTAGAGCAACTATATTTCATATACAAAGAAATAAATATGAATTCATATCTCACATCATATAAATATTTAACTCAATTGAATTAGATTTAAGTGTAAGAGCTAAAACTATAAGAACTCTTGAGAAAATGAAAAGAGTAAATCTTAGTGGCCTTGTATTAATAATAAGCACAAACAAAAAAATAAATCAATGGGGTCCAGCCTGGTGTAGTTCAATTGGTTGAGTGTCATCCCATGCACCAAGGGGTCCCTATGCACCTATTCATTTCTGGTTGTACACATGCCCAGGTTTCAGGCTCCATCCCCAGTAGGGGACATACAGGAGGCAGCTAACTGATTTTTCTCATCAATGTTTCTATCTCTTTCCCTTCTCTCTCTAAAAATCAATAAAAACATATAAAAATTAAAAAAAAATTAAAAATTAAAAAAATTTGTTTCAAAAATTCAATCAAGAGATGAAAAAACTTACTGAATGGGTAAAAATACATGCAAACTATACATTTGATGAGAAACGTGTACTAGTATATACTAAAAATACACACATACACAAACAAATCAACAAGATAAAGAAAATAGCACAATATAAAAATCAGCAAATAATAGACATTTATTTTAAAAATTACCATTGGTCAATAAGCACAGAAATAAAGTTCAAAATCATTAGTCATCAGGGATGTACAAATCAAAGCCACAATGAGATACCACTTCACACTCACTAGGATCGGTATAAAAGACAACCAATAACAAATGTTGGCAAGGACATAGAGAAAATAGAATCCTTATACTACATTGATGATGTGACTGTAAAATGGTCCAGCAGCTTTGGAAAACACTTTGGCTGTTCTTCAAAATGTTAAATATACTGCTAATGTACAATTAAGCCATTCCATTCCTAAACATATACCTCAAATTGGTAAAAACATACTTCCACTTAAAAAACTTGAACACATATTCTTAGCAGTTACTAACAACAATAATACATGAAAACAACCAAAATATCTATTTACTGATTAATGGATGAACAAAATAAGTTATATACATATCTATAATAATAATAGCATAATATGCAAATCGACCGAATGACTAAACAGCAGAACAACCATCCGGACGACCTTCTGAAGGACCACGCTATGACATGCACTGGTGCCAGGCCACCCAAGGTGGGTGCAATGCGATTGGTTAGGGGGCCCCACCATCGCCCCATGATCGCCCTGCAGAGGGAGGCCAAGGCCACCTTTGTGCGGCGATCAATCATGAAGCCCTGGCTGGGTGAGTGGGGCCTCTCTCTGCGGGATGATCGATTGCAGAACCCTGCAATCGATCACCCCGCAGAGGGAGGCCCAGTCCACCAGCCAGTGATGCTGTGGCAGGTGTGTGGGGCCAACCAGCGATCGCCCCACAGAGGGAGCCCCAGACTACCTGGCCTGCAGTACTGCGGTAGGTGGATGGGGCATCCTGGCCGGCAGCCACAGAGGGATGCCCAGGCCACCCAGCTGGCAGTGCTGCTGCAGGTGGGTGAGGCTTCCCTCTGTGGGAAATCAATCTGGGGTCCCCTCAATCAATCGCCCTGCAGTGGGAGGCCCAAGCTCTGATTGGCCCTGATCATCAGCCAGGCCTAGAGACCCAATTCAAGGGGTTCCAGATTGCAAGAGGTTGCAGGCCAGGCTGAGGGATAAGCCACTATGCACTAATTTCTTGCACCGGGCCTCTAGTAATCCGATATAATAAAAGGCTAATATGCAAATGACCGAACGGTGGAATGACAGGTCACTATGATGCGCACTGACCACCAGGGGGCAGACACTCAGCAGCTTCCCCCTGGTGGTCAGTGTGCTCCCACAGGGGGAGTACCACTCAGCCAGAAGCTGGGCTCACGGCTGGCAAGCACAGAGGCAGTGGCAGGAGTCTCTTCCACCTCCGTAGCATTGCTAAGGATGTCCGACTGTTGGTTAGGCCCGCTTCCCGGAAGAGGGCCTAAGCCATCAGTTGGACATCCCTGAGGGCTCCTGGACTGCAAGAGGGCAAAGGCCAGGCTGAGGGACAGCTCTCCCTCCCAAGTGCATGAATTTCATGCACCGGGCCTCTGGTCTATCTAATCTAATAAAAGACAAATAGGGTAATTTACCATAGCTTCCCATTGGCTAATCAGGGCCATATGCAAATGAACTGCCAACCAAGATGGTGACCGGCATCCATGCAGGTGAAGTGAACAGGAGGCTTGGTTGCCCTGGCGATAGAGGAAGCCAAGATTCCCCACCTGCTGCACTGGGCTCTGAGCTGCACTCTAAGCAACTATGTTGCAATTATAGAAGCTAAACAAACCCAGATACCTGATTTCAGCAGCCGAGGCCTCAAGCTGGAGCCAACTCTCAGCTCCAGTGACAGCCATAGAAGGTAAATGAATCCCAGAATAAAAAAAAAGAAAAAAAGGAGAGGTTGGGAGCTTCAGTCACCCACCAGCCTGAAAATGTCCCTCAGCCCCTCACCCAGACTGGCCAGGCACCCCAGTAGGGACCCCCACCCTGAAGGGGGTGTGACCAGCTGCAAACAGCCATCATCCTCTCATCCAGGCTGGCCAGGTACCCAAGCGGGACCCCCACCCTGATCCAGGACACCCTTCAGGGCAAACCAGCCGGCCCCCACCCGTACATCAGGCCTCTATCCTATATAGTAAAAGGGTAATATGCAAACTGACCCTAACAGCAGAAAGACTGGGAATGACTGGTCACTATGACACGCACTGACCACCAGGGGGCAGACGCTCAATGCAGGAGCTGCCCTGTGGTGGTCAGGGCACTCTCACATGGGGAGCTCTGCTCAGCCACAATCCAGGCTGATGGCTGCCAGTATAGCGGTGGTGGTGGGAGCTTCTCCTGCCTCCTTATCAGCGCTAAGGATGTTCGACTGCAGTTTAGGCCTGCTCCCCGCTGGCAAGTGGACATCCCCTGAGGGCTGCCGGGCTGCCAGAGGGATGTCTGATTGTCATCTTAGGCCCAATCCCCCAGGGAGCAGGCCTAAGCCAGCAAGTGGTCATCCCTTGAGGGGTCCTAGACTGTGAGAGGGCACAGGCCGGGCTGAGGGACCCCTCCCCCTCTGAATGCACAAATTTTTGTGCACCGGGCCTCTAGTATATATAAAAGTCAAGTGACCAGAACAACCAGAATGACTGGAACGATCAGAATGACTGGTCCCTGTGATGTGCACTGCGGATGGCCAACTGGTCTGATCGGGGGCAGGGCTGGCTGGCCAACCTCCCGCGGCCCCTCCACCTGGCTGGCACAGCCCCGATTGGCCCCGGGGTGGGCTGGCCAGACCCCACCAGTGCACAAATTCATTCACTGGACCTCTAGTAAAATATAATTGGCAATAAGAAAAAAATAAAGTTCTGATATATGCAACAACACGGGCGAAACTTGAAAACATTATGGTGGGTAAAAGAAGCCAGTCACAAAAGTCCACATTATATGTTTCCATTATATTTCCAAATTAGGCAAATTCATAGGGACAGAAAGTAAATTAGTAGTTCCTAGGAAATGCACGGGGAATGGGGAGTGATTGCTAATGTGTATGAGATTTCTTTTTCAATTGAAGAAATTCTACAAAAATGAGATAATGGTGGTTTGTAAAAATTGTAATTATACTAAAAATAAAAAAAAAGCCCTCTAAATTGAACACTTTAGAAGGCAAAATTTTATGATATGTGAATTATATCTCAATAAAGCTGTTTTTAAAATCCATTTTGTAACATTGTGACTAATTTTCTAATATTCTTTTTGGAAGATAGAAATGATTATAACTTTTTGAGAAGGTTAATTTTTAGTAGGATTTCTGTACAGTAAAGATACAAATGAGAGATCATTTGTTTTTCCCTAATAGAATTTTGGTTGATTAATACATATCTATAAAAAAGGTGGCCCCCACTTTTATTGTACTAATCAAAGGTCTGAATCTTATCACACAGTCTCTTGAATTCTATATACATAAACCAAACTTTTCTCCATACAGACCTTCACACTGAACTTACCTGAATGAAGCTAGGGTGGGTGACGCTCTCAAGGTTGAAAAGTTAGGGAGTAGCTGGAGAGCTCTGCTACTTGTCAGAGAGTCACTAGACAAAAATCTATCTTCTTCCCTCCATCCTCCCCCCTCCCCAAGGGATTCTTTAAAAGGCAGACAACATAGATTTGTCTGAAGATGAGATAAATAGAATAAAATAAGCACAATACTTGAAGTAGTATGGAAGAGCAGATGCTGGGATATGGAGAATAGAAACTTGTGAGTAATTATGCATTTTGAAGAACCTAAATATAAAAGAAAGCACTGAAGGAGTATCTGGTCCATAAACATAATAAGTTATAGAATTGTTAACATAATACTACAATACTAGACAACTGTAGTAGTACTGAGTACTAAAAGGCATTACACAATGTCTGATGAGTTCCACAGAGATGGCTTCTAGTTGCAATTATTTCCACATGAATCCACAAATCATATCCTATGATCAGAGATAAGGTACACATAGTTCTTATAAGCAGATGAGTAAATACATTCTCTCTTTTAGTTTTTGTTACTTTTGTTTAATGCCTTTATATCAGTATCAAAAAATCATGTATTAATCAAATCTATTCTCCTAAATTAACTCTGGAAATACGCACTTTACTTCTCCCCACCACCTGTATCCAAAATGCCATATACACTGTTTTAAGATTTCTTATCCTTTAGATTTTTTTCTAAGCTTATGAAGATCCTAAGCTTTCATTTCAAATTTCATTGCATATTCTTTTTTTAAAAAAAAGCCTCTGTCATTGGTAGTTTCTTTCATCATGACCAAAATCTCTAGCTACTCTATATTTTATATCTTAAATATCTCATCTAAAACCATATCTATTTTTCATTTATTATATATTTTTTGGTGAAATGTAACTTCTGATTTAATGATACTATTTATATAACTACCATTATATTTTCATATTTATCATTAAAGTTATGGAAAGCATTTATTCAGCCAACAGCGTATATATTCTTGTTTTTGGTGATGCTGCTTCATATGATCATGTCCTGTCTATAAGATTATAAACCAATTAGAGTCCCGGTGCACGAAAATTCGTGTACAAGTAGGGTCCCTAGGCCTGGCCAGTGATCAGGTCTGCTGGCCGGGGTTTTCCTTCTGGCTGCCGGCTGGGGCCTTCCCTCATTTTGCACTACCCCCTGGTGGTCAGTGAGCGACCAGTCTCCCAGTCAAACTCCCATGGGGATAATTTGCATATTAGGCTTTTATATATACTAGTATATAGATATGATAAACACTTAATTAAAATTGCATAAAGCACTCTTTAATTCTTGGTAATGATAAGCAACTATGTCTGTAGTCTGTTTCCCAAGTAACACCAACCTAGCAGTAAAAATTAAGAAGTGGGTCAAATCTTAAATAAATTATGTTTGATTTTTATTCTTAAACCTGCTCCTATGGCATTTTTTTACAATACTGCAAATAGCCAAATTGTTTAGACAACACTATTAGTCATTCATTACTTTGATTGCTTTCTTTCTCTCACATGACATATCTTATTCAATGGGAAATTCTAGTGTATATGGACAAAATGGTTATAAGTAATCAGCTTTTATAAATATATATATATATATATATATATATATATATATATATATATATATTTCTATTTTTATATAAGATGGCCATTTCTCCTCATTTCTAATTCTATCATTTTATAGCAAGCCATCCATACTACAGCAATAACCTCTAAACTGACAAGTTTCTGTGCTTCTTCTTCTCTCAGCACTCCTTGCCTCTTATTCTCACTCTATATCCCCCCTTGTCTCTTTGTAATGAGACAGAAATAGGATTATGTGAATTTTTTTCAGATCTCTCCAATATACTTCCATTATATATAACATTAAAGACACAAAGGTAACACTTATAAGGGCACCAGCCATATTGGGGTCATAAGGGTGAGACTCACCCATATTGGCTGGTGTCCTTATAAGAATAGAAAGAGATTCTAGGGATGTACACAAGCAGAGAAAAGGTCCTGTGAGAACACAGCAAGAAGATTTGCCTCTCCAAGCCAAGGAGGAAGGCCTCAGGAGAAACCAAATGTACTGACACCTTGACCTTGGACTTTCAGCCTCCACAGCTGTGAGACCCCAGGATAACCTACATACTTTTTTAATCTTTATTGTTGAAAATGTTACATATGCCCCCCTGTTTTCCCCATTGCCTCCTTCTAGACTTCCCCTACCCCTCCAGTGCACACTCTTTTACTCTTTGCAAGTGGGTACTTTCTGTGTCTTTCTCTGAGATCTTCCTTAATTGCTGACTAAGTTTCTCTCTTTCGCATTAGATTGTAGTTATCTCTTTTGCAAAGATTGGTTCTTAAAATTAGAGATTAAAAAAATCATAAAATGTTGTCTCTAAAAATCTCTTACATCCCTAGAAGTATAATTTTATCATGACTTTAGGATATAAAACCATGGGTATTAAAATGTGATATAAATGTAAGATATATACTGTAATTCATGACACATAATAAAAGTACATATTCAAAATATAATTTTGTAGCATCTACAATTATAAAAATAAAAGAAATACAACATTTTGTACAAATATGAAAATATGACTATTTCTGCATCTATCTATGGCACTTGTGCCTGTTTATGTTATTTCCCTTGCCAGTGCTAATTGCTGTTCTTCACAATAATGCACTCTGCTGATGTGAGAGCAAGGTGTTTCTCCCACCAAGGTTAACCTTATTTTATTAGTCTACATGTAAATTTGTGTTCTTAGTTTATCATAATATCCCCAGTCAAATAGCTGGTTCAGTTGAGCAGCCCTTTCACTTAATTGGCCCTTTGAGTATAGCATTTTCCTTGATAGACACTGAGAGTCCATTTGCAGGGCCAGCTGAGGCAGCATACACAATGTCACACTCAGGTGATCCCAGATGATAACCTCCTGATGTTGCTGAACAGTGCTGAGGCGCACTGCCTCTTTCCATTAGATGCACTTGGCATAAAGTAAAGGAAAACCTTTGCCCTTCTTTTACTTCTTGTATAGCGAGAGCTGTAGAGCCTGTCTCCAAAACTGCTTCCTATGTCTCTCCTATTAGACTCATACGATTATGTTAACATTGTATAATTCGTGTCAGTAAACCACACCCTCTTGAACAAACCGAGAACTGCTTTATTTGAAAGGAGAAGTCTGCTATACATTTTCTCTTTATTATCGTAATTCTAAATCACTTTCTCAACATCTTTCATGTACGTATTACTCCTTGTTTCTGATCCTCCAGACATATGACTAATTTATGGTCCACAACTCAGCCTTTGAAATTGATCCTTTGTCATATTCATCTTCATGTAACCTTGGCCCACTTCAGCAAGGACCCTGAATAACCTCCCTGGCTATATATCCTACAGCTGCCTGGTGTATATCCTTCAGCAAATATTAATCTTGTTTTGCAACTTCTAGGATATCTCTTCCCAGTATTCCCAGGTGCAGCTTTAAGTATCATGACTTTAAGAGTGAAAAGTGGGTAGACTCACGGGTATTGTGACTCACATATTGTTCATACAAAATAGCTCTTCCTTCTGTCTAACCCCATATAGAATCACACATCCCAGTCCACTTGCTCTTCAAAAATATTCTTGTGAGGTCCTGTACAAACAAGTAATTACCATCGATAGGCCCTGTTCAACTACTTGTTTTCTCAGTAGTGAAGAGGTTTACTAGTCGCTCATCTGTCCATATGCTCACAACATTCTCTTATGATTAGTGATAGGCATTTATGAAACAGCTCTCCAAATTTAAGAGCTCCTGCTATGAATTAGAACAAATGCCACAATCTGGAAACAAACCCCATGATTATGTGTTTTAGAAGAGTTCATTAACGAAGAGAAATAAATATGCCAAAATAAGCAAGCTGCACCTAAAGCTAGAGTGCTTTTCTTTACATATTCTCTTGAGCTTCATGAAAATCGCTCAAGTTTGAGAAATTCATGTAAATATTTTAAGTCTACATAGAAGAAAATAATAATGACTTCAGTTACAGTCCTCCCCCCAAAAAAAACAATATTAGAAGAAATTTAACTTCACCTAATTGTTATTAACCCTCATTCTTTGTGTGATGAATTATTTTTCTCAAAAAAGAGCTAATGGAAAAGAACAGTTTTTGTTTATGGGGAAGAGCAGCATAGGTAATATCAAACAATAACATAAATATTATGTTTTATAATAATCAAGTTTTTAAGTTTGGATATATGTTAACATTTATCGGAAGATAATAAAATGCACATGCAAGTTCATGAATATTTAGAAATCCTAAATCTAACTAACATTGGACCAGCTTGAGAGATATTTTTAACACAACTACTATTTCCCCAGTTTAATTGGATAGAGCTCAATTGAGCTCAATTATGTCCTTCTTCAGTTTGTTTCAGCTATGATCAATAGCTAGCAGAGTACCAGAGAAGTTGCTTAATAAATTTTAATGGGATTGATGTATAATTAATAACTTTAATTCATTGAGCATCTATGCAAATCTTCTGTTTTTAAGCTACTTATTTTTAAATAATCAACTATTGAGGTTTAACGTGCATAGGATAAAATGCTTCTATTTTGAATGTGTAGTTCAATGAGTTTTGACAAATATCTAACAGCCAATTGACATAGAATATTCAAGGCATAGAATACTTTTTTCTTTATAGAGCATATTTTTACCCTTTACCAACTCATAGCTTCAGATATCTGCTTACCTACTATCTTTCACTATCTATCCTATCTAATAAAAGAGAAACATGGTAACTAGTGTACATCCGCTACCCTTCCCATTGGCTAATCAGCGAGATATACAAATTAACTGCCAGCCAAGATGGCGGCCGGCAGCCAGGCAGCTTGAAGTTAACATTAGGCTTGCTGCTTCAGTGACGGAGGACTCCAATGTTCCCCGCCTGCCGCTGCCAGCCTCTGAGCTTGCAGTTTGAAACATTGTTACAATATAGAAGCTAAACAAAACCCCAGAAACCTGCTTTAAGCCCTCCAGGATCTCAGAGCTGGAGTTGATAGTGTTTCGATTGTAGAACCCAAATAAACCAGATACCTGCTTTTAGCAACAGAGGCCTCAGAGCTGGAGCCAGAGCTAAAGCTGGCCCAAAATAAAATGAAAAAAGAAAAAAAAGGAGCAGTTTGGGGCTTCAGTCACCCGCCAGCCTGAAAACAGCCTTCAGCCCCTCACCCAGACTGGCCAGGCACCCCAGTGGGGACCCCCACCCTGATCCAGGACACCCTTCAGGGCAAACCAGCCGGCCCCCACCCGTGCACCAGGCCTCTATCCTATATAGTAAAAGGGTAATATGCCTCCCAGTACCGGGATCAGCGGAGCCGAGAGGCCTCCCGGCACCGGGATCAGCGGAGCCGAGAGGCCTCCCGGCACCGGGATCAGCGGAGCTGAGAGGCCTCCCGGCACCGGGATCAGCGTGACAGAGTGCGGCGCCCCAACCCCCTGATCGGCCCTGCTCTGTGGGTGATAGAGGGAGGCGCCCCAACCCCCCCCCCCCACACGGGCCCTGCTTTGTGTGTGATGGGGTAGAGCCATAACTTCCCCATTGGCCCTGCCCTGAGTGTGACAGTGGTGGCCCCCCAACCCCCTGATCTGACCTGCTCTGTGTGTGACGGGGGGGGGGGGCGCCCCAACTCCCCTATCAGCCCTACTTTGTGAGTGACGGGGGGAGCTCCTCAACCCCCTGATCAACCCTGCTCTGTGCATGACAGGGGCGAGCTCCCCAACCCTCTGGTGGGCCCTGCTCTGTGCATGACAGGGGGCAGTGCCCTAACCCCCCAATCGGGCCTACCCTGAGCGTGACTGAGGGTGGCATCGCAACCTCCCAATCCACCCTGCTCTGTGCATGACAGGGCGCAAAGCCCCAACACCCCAATCGGCCCTGATCTGAGCCTGACCAGGGGCTGCACCTAGGGATTGGGCCTGCCCTCTGCCACCCGGGAGCAGGCCTAAGCCAGCAGGTCGTTATCTCCTGAGGGGTCCCAGACTGCAAGAGGGCACAGGCCGGGCTGAGGGACCCCCTCCCCCAAGTGCACAAATTTTTGTGCACCGGGCCTCTAGTATATGTTGTGCCCAGATTTCAAAGTTCCCAAGACCCCCAGGGAGCCAATCAGTCCGATGCAAAAGCAAAGAGTCATTTATTTCAAACCTAGGTTTGCCTCCCCTGCCACACTCACCGATGCAAGCTCCAGTGGCCGAGAGAGAGAGGCCTGATGGGACAGGGGGTTTTAAAGGGTGGTGGAGTGAGGGCAGGAGAGGGGACTGTTTTCCCCGCTGATTGGCCAGGCACGAGTCGGTACAGGATGTGGTCATAGTGATGGCGTGCACTTCCCTTGATTATTATTGGTTAGTCCAGAGAAATCCTGGGTGTGGCTAGCAGCGGCTTCTTCCCATGAGGAAGCACATGGCACCGTCCCAAAATGGAGGACCCAAGGCAAGATGGAGGGCGCACATGGCTCTGTCCCAAGATGGAGGACCCAAGGCAAGATGGAGGGCGCAGTCCTTGTCCGGCTCCTGCTGCTGCCGCTCGAACTCACCACAAGGCAGGATGGCCCTCCCGCACAGCACCCGCAGCTGGCCTGCGGGCAGACTGGGACTCCAGCACGTCTGGCCTCTGCTGCACTGGGCCCGGTCCAGGGGGCAGCGGGCGGGTGGCAGCCTGCGCCAGGCTCCAATGCCAGGGAGCTAATGCCCCCCCCATGGGGCCCGGCGGCCGGCCCACGCAGGCCCCGGTCCCCCCGACTGGGCCCCGAGGGCCACATGGACCCTTGGCCCCAGCGCGGGCAAGCGGGGAGCCGACCACGGGGGAAGGGAGGAAAGAGCCAGGCGGTGAGGCCTTCCGCTCCCATGACCTCCCCCGTGGTCGGTCGCCACCCGGCCCCACCCCTCGGCCCACCGCCGGCCACCACGCAGCCCGTCCGGACACTCGGATCTGCTCCGGGGAGGCCAGGCCCTACGGCGGGCGTGGAGGGATTTCAGAGCCCAGCGGCCAGACTCCTCCTCCCGCACCGCCAGGAGAGGCGGGCGGCGCGCCTTTCAGTATATATATATATATATATATATATATATATATATAACCCTAATATGCAAAGAGACTGAAAAGTGGAACTGAACAACCAGTTGCTATGACATGCACTTACCACCAGGGGGTATGAGTGGAACATGGCGGGCGTAGGCTGTGTAGGGATGGTGGAGCAGGTCAGCAGGGGTGCCAGACCAAGGTGGAGTGCCAGTCTCTGTCATCGGGGCGAGCCTCTGGTGGTTAATGAAAATTCTTTGCTCTCATGCGCCATCGTCCCGCCTGGCACTTGTACCCGCTGCTCGCAACCAGTGGCTGCCCCAATCGCTCAGCACTGTCAGTGGGTGTGAGTGGCGGCTGCCAGCCCCGATTGCCCCTCAGAGCTTCTCCACCTCCCCTTGCTCCTGAGGGGTGATCAGGGCAGCAGCCACCACTTGCACCTGCTGACAGCACCAGTCCCTCGCACCCACTGCTGGCACCGGCCCCAATCGCTCCACACCATCAGTGGGTGTGGGTGGGGCCAATGCTGTCAGCACATGGGAGTGGTGGCAGCGGGAGCAGGGCTTCCAGCAGACAGGGGGCCAGGGACCACAGTGGGAGGACCTGAGTGGGGGCAGGGAGGATGGGCCAAGTCCTGCCCCTGTGCCTACCATAGCCTCGTGGCCCACAGTTCCTTTTAAGATGCATTGAATTCATGCACTAGACCCCTAGTGTATTATAATTTCTAAAGTGTCATTTGCATGGAATTATTCAATCTGGCTTCTTTTGTTCAGCCTTAATGAAAAAAAATAATCCATTATTTGCACCTATCAATAGTTTGTTCATTTTGTTGCTGGGTGCATTGAATATACCACCATTTGTTTAAACATTAATCTAATGTTGGCATTTTGGTTGCTTTTAGTTTGAGAATATTATGAATAAAACTGAAAAAATTCTTATGCAAGATTTCTTGTGGGTATGTGCTTGCATTTCCTTGGGGTAAATATTTAGGTGTGGGTTTACTCAGTTGTATAGTAAGCATAAGATTAATTTGATGCTAGGTACATAATTATGTTCTCAGCACTATGTATGAGAGTTCTAGTTGCTCCAAATCCTAATCAAAACTTGTCATGGTCAATCTTTTTATTTTTTTAATCCTCACCTGAGGATATGTTTTTATTGATTTTAGAGAGAGAGGAAGGAAGAGAGGGAAAGAAACATCAGTTGGTTGCCTCCTGTATGCATCCAAACCAGGGATCAAAACTACAACCTAAATGTGTGCCCTGACTGGGAATCAAACCCACAACCTTTTTGGTGCATTGGACAATGCACCAAACAACTGAGCCACTTGGCCAGGGCTCATGGTAAATCCTTTTAATTGCATTAATTACAATTAATGGGTTTTGGGGCATGTATTTATATTTTCTTAATGATGTTAATTTCTTAATGAAAAATTTACATTTATCTTAATGAGAGTGAATATATTTTCATGTGTTTATTGGCCATCCGCAGATTTTGTTATGTAGAGCATCTGCACAAATATTTTTTCCCAATTTTGTCATTTGTTTTTCTATTATTATTTGTAAGAATTATTTCTATATCAGTATATAATTATTTAATCAGATAAATATTATCTTCATCTTTGTTCCCTCCTACCACCCCCTCAGTGTCTTTTAAAGAACAGACATTTTTAATTTGATTAACTCTAGTGTGTCATATTTTTAAGTTAGTCATTTGATTCTTAAGATTTTGGTATTCCTAGATAGTTTGAGTTTTCATGTAAACTTTAGAATAGGTGTGTTTATTTCTACAAACAGCCCTTTGGAATTTAGCATTCATATTATTTTTAATAGCAATTTTAAAGTATTTGTCTGCAAATATTATCATCTCTTTCATTTATTGATTTATTGCCCAATTATCTGCATGTCTATTCAATTTTACTGTAGGTTGTACATGGTACATGTTACTTTTTGAGTATCTAGTGTTTTCTTTAAAAATCATTCTTTAATGAGTGTTTAGTTTTGTTCTGACAAGTAGTTAATGTAAATATGGTTTAGTTTGATCCTTTCAAGACTTGTTTCTAAGTGTGGGCATAGAGTAAACTTTGTTCTGGGAATAGCTTAGCCCTCCTCTCATTGCAGGGCCTTTCTGGAGTCTCTATTGATTTTCACAGATGTTCAATGAGGTCATTTTACTCTTTTATTCCCAACACGTACCCAAAATTATTTTATTGAGACTGGAGCAATTTATAATAAAGTACATATTATAGCACATTGGAAAGACTCAAGTTTTATAAATTTTACATTCACAAATAGGATCCACTTTTTGCTGAGGCATGTAGGGAACATAGGGAGGGGGGCAGACAAGTTACGGTCAGGAGACACAGACCTAATGGGCCAACAGTTAGTCCTTCCTCAGAAAAGGGCTTCTCTGTGACTTGACCATATTTCTAGATGCTCTGGGAGAGAGAGAGGCAAAGTTCAGGGACATGGTGACCCTGCTGCCTGTTCCCTCTCCGGTTCATAGAATCTCTATGGCAACATTAAGCTACTGGTCAGCACTGCCGAGACAACAGGCACAGGCATGGAGCCATTTGGCTAGAAAAATCCGTCTGGGGATCCCTACGGACTCAGAGAGCTCTCTCTGCTCCATGAAAGTCAGTTTTTTACCCACTGTTCAAAATACGATCTTTTTAAAACATCTCATCCTGGAAGCTTCAAGCTTCCATATAAATAGAATACTATAACAAAGTCCCATGGTTCATTACAGGGAAGCAAGTGATGACCAAGTTCAATTTCCATTAACACCCACCCGATCTAAGTGACCCTTCTCCCCAAACTTGAGTTTTCCACTCAGTTCCATAACCGTGCTTTGCTTGCTGGATCTAGCTGGTGCTAGAAAGAAAGTTAAAATCAGTGAGAGTGGCAACTGTGTTGGACTGGTGAATTCAACTCTATTCTGTGTGACGCGTCTCTTAGATAGAAGGTGATGAAAATGCTCAGTCTCTGGAATGAGGTTTCTCAGGCAAGTTGAGTCCTTAAGGACCATCACCATGGCACAGGTTTCTGTAAGTGATGCGTACACTGTGAGGGTGATGCAGACAATGAAGAAAATAAAGAAGCACTATTTAGGCAACACAGAGAAATGTCCTGTCTAGACAGGTTGGGGGGAGGGGTAAGGTGTCTAACAATGATTTCCAACATGTTGGAAAGCCTGCTCCTTCATCTCCTGTGAAAGCAGAGCAGTGCTTTCCACCTCTCATTCTGTGTGATTGAAGGAGAGAAGGAATTATGGCTCTTGGATGAGCTTTGTTCTTGGCTCATCACAATAGCTACCATCTGAAAAGAGGCACTGCAGCCAGGCCCCCTCACCACTGACTACAAGAGGAAGGCAGTCTGTCTGCTCCGTGACAGTCTACTCCTTGTGTTCCTCTCCCACCTCTTTTTCCAACTCTTCTGTTAGTGGTGGACACTAATAGTGGAGGACACTATTCCCGGGATAGAGGCTCAAGAGTTCTCTACTCCGCCCATTTCTTGCTTATCTCTACATGGGAAAGTGCAGTTCATAATGAAATGAAATGCACACAGGCACAAAATAAAAAGTTGCAAATAAATTCACAGCTAACAACTTATCACATGTTGTGAGAAGAGGGTGATTTTTATTTTCTTCTTTATGCTTTTCTGAATTTTCCAAAGTTTTAGTAATAAATTTTGTTGTTGTTTTAAGATATTGCATTAGTCCTTTTTTGTCAAATATCAGGCCAGGCCACCATGGAATTGTGATTCATCCTGGTCCCATGACTTCAGAAAGCAAGGCATGAAAACCTCCGTGCCAACTGGTTCACTAACCTTGCACTGTTCAATGAGCTTCTTCAAGCTCAGCTCTGTGCATCTGGGTCAGCCACACCCAATGACTCAGGTGTCCTTAAGGATGCTCAGTGGCAGGGAGGGTGGTAAGGCAGCTGCCTGACAGTTGGAGGCAGTTGACTGACTCAGCCGCCATCTGGGCTGAAATTGTCTTGTTCTCTGGCTCAGGAACCAAGGTGATATGCCTCACAGCATTGCTTACACAGAAATTCACAAACATGTGTCTAGTTGATAGGTGCCTTTTAGTCTTCACGCCAAATGTGACTAGGAAGCTAAACAGTTTCCTAGGAACTCGAGAGTCCTACAGCTTCTGCAGGAACTTGTTTCCAGCATGGTGAAGGTCATGGATGAGAAGACAGGCTCTTTTCCAGGCTCTGTACTCAGGCCCTTTCCCAATCTCAGCTGTAGACAGAGCCCTCGCCTCATCTCTTCCCACCCTCCTCTAACTCATCACCATGATGTGCTCCACAGACAATAGGTCTGTCTTCCCAGACGGGGTTGGGGAAGGGCAGGAGGTTGTAGGCTACTGGAGCCCTCCGACTTGCCTTACTCTGTCCAAGCCATCCTGAAGGAAGGGCCTGGAGAGGGTGGCCTCTCCTCCCAAGGCTTCGGTAGCCTCTGACACATGCTTAGTAATGCCTTCAATTCCAACTTGAAGTTCTCGTTAAGCCAGCAGTAGATGAAAGGGTTGTAGCAGGTGCTGCTCATGGCAAACCAATGGAAGGCTAAGTAGAGGACATGGTTGGTATGGATGACCTTGCTGGACAGGAGGAGGTAGCAGTTGAGGGAGAACCAGAGTAGAGGGCAAATAGGACCACCACCAGCATCAGCATCTTGATGGCCTTCTTCTTCTTGCCCTGCAAGGTCAGGCACTGCTCTGCAGTCACGTCGCTGATTGTGTTGCCCGATTGTGTTGTCCAACCACGGCTTCTTGGCCACACGGCATAGGCTACAGAGATGATGAGGGGGGTAGGGTGTAAAGCAGGATGAAGGTGGACATGTCCAGGTATTTCCAGAAGAGGTCAGGTGGCTCAGGAAAGTCCGGCAGGCATAGAGAGTGAACTATGTCCTCCCTGTACTTGAAGGTAAATAATTTCTGGCAGATAGCACGTGGGAGTGAAAAGAAGATGGCCAGGGTCCAGAGTCTTCGAAGTGGATGACACCTTTTGTGTTGGAGATCCGGGGTTGCAATGGATGCATAATGACCTGGTGGTGGTTCAAGACAATGGCTGTCACCATCAGGACAGAGATGGGCAGGGAGCAGTACTGGGCGAAGCGGCTGATGTGGCACATACCTTTCCCGAACACCCGTGGGCTGTTCACAACGCGGACCAAAGTGAAGGGGTGCTTAGAAGTGTGATCATTACGTCGGCGATGGCCAGGTTGACGACAAGGAGGCTGGTGGCCGGCTGCATTTGCTGGTTCTTGAAGATGACATGACAGATCAGGAAACTGCCAAAGAGCGAGAAGACAATGATGAAGGAGTAAGCCACCATGGGTTCTGGGACCTGCCCCTTAGCACCACCGGCCCACAAAGGTTTGCCAGTCGCAGAAGGTGTAGATGTTCCAGAAGAAGCACAAGGTGTTGGGGGCGGCCAGGGCCACAGCAGGGCCTGGTCCAACCTGTCCTCCTGGCCCTCGGAGCGCTCCGTGGCTCCAGCCAAGGGGAGGAGAAGGAGCAACGCCCAGTGAGGGACCATTTTTCAGGGGCCTCCAACCCGCACTGGACCACACTGATGTCCCTGATGGGCTTCTGGTGGGCAGGCGAGAAGGGACCTCTGGGGCTCTCCACACCTGACGGGCACCTGCTTGTCCCGGCCTCCCTCTGTCTGCCCATTTTACTCTTGTTACATAGCTTGTGTATGTAGCAGAATATGCCACCTCAAAACATGCCTCTTTGGCATAAGGATTATTTTGAGGAGTTGCAGACGCAGGAGAAGCTCTGAAAACAGAGAAGTTACCCTTTTGTAAGGGAGATTTACATTAGAAGGGGGGCCTGTACCAGGAGAGGTGAAGTTTACGCCTGAAGGACAGAGCAACCTTTGTTTACCAAATGTTTCATCTTCTTATCTTCCTATGAATTTAATTGTCTTCCCCTCTTTGAAACCACAAATCCATATATCTTTCCTTAGCTGAAGATGTTACATAAGCCTCAATCATCTGGCCACCTTATGAGTCTCGTATTTTTGTGGGGCTCCCATTTGAACATGCATACATAATTAAAATTATATTTTCTCATTAACCCATCTTTTATTACACAGTGTTCTCATCCAAGAACTTAAAAGGATAGAAAGAAAATTATTTTCCCTTCCCTACACTTAGTTTATAGTCAAAGACTTAAGGGAAACCTTATTCAAATTTCTGGAATTTTTCTCTGGTTCCTTTTCTCTAGTCTGTCTTGCAAATTCCTCCATGTCCCTGAATTATGATATGTGTTAGTCAGATGCTCCTGTTCTGTTGCCTTCTTATCTGTCTGTAAGCGGGGGTGGCAATGTACCTCCAGACAAGCAAACAAGTAGCTCAGGCAATTGTCGGCTTCCCTTGGTTTGCTTTTCTTTTCTTTTCTTTTTTTTTTTTTTAAATATATTTTATTGATTTTTTACAGAGAGGAAGGGAGAGGGTTAGAGAGTTAGAAACATCAATGAGACAGAAACATTGATCAGCTGCCTCCTGCACACTCCCTACTGGGGATGTGCCCGCAACCAAGGTACATGCCCTTGACCGGAATCGAACCTGGGACCCTTGAGTCCGCAGGCCGACACTCTATCCTCTGAGCCAAACCGGTCAGGGCGGTTTGCTTTTCTTTTCACTGTGATCTCTCACAGACAACTACCATTACCCACTAAGGGTCTTTGTAGGTAGAGCTTCATGAGACCAAGCAAAGAACTAGCTTCTGGGGAAATAATAGCATCTGGAAGAACAGGTACAAGGGAAGCACATAGAGTTGTGGCAACATGAGTTGTGACTTCCTTGAACACCTGGAACATTTAACAGAGATTCAAGAAAGGCCTGAAGAGCAGAGACAAACTATTTCCAGGTAAATATTATGTCCACACTAAGGAAACTTAGACACAAGACCTGTACAAGCTGAAATCTGGAAGCAAAAGAGTATAAGCCTTATGGTAAAAGCAGAATAAATGCTTTGTGTTCTGTGTCTGGGGTTTACTATCCATGGAATAATCAACACAAATGATTCAAAATGTATTTCTAATCTTGAAATTATTTTTGAAAAATCATATCTTTTGACAATTTGTACATAAAACATTTCTTCTCTCCCTCCTCCTTTTTTGAGAATGTTTTTTTTGTCATTCTCTTCACAGTAAAATAATTTTCTTTTGTTAGATTTGGTTTTTCTGTTAAAATATTCTTCACATTAATTTTCATTTCTGAAGTGATGCCTGTTTTATTTTATTTTTCAGTCTTGGTATTCATTTGATTTTAAGCTTAATTTTTAACTCTGAGGTATTAAAAACATATTTATAACATTTACATATTTTTCCCTTTCATTATTTATATAACTCTACCTTATTTTATTTACTTACTTTTTAAAGTATATTTGTATTGATTTTAGAGAGAGGAAGGGAGAGGGATAGAGATATAGAAACATTGATGAGAAACATCAATTGGCTGCCTTCTGCATCCCTCTTACTGGGAACCAAACCCTCAACCCAGGAATGTGTACTGACCAGGAATTGAACCATGACCTTCTGGTTCATGAGAATAATATTCAACCACTGAGCCACACCAGCCAAGCAGAAGTATACCTTATTTTAGTTTTGTTTCCCTTTGGTAATTTTTAAAAATTTATTTACATGATTGGTTGAATTACTAATAACTACCTTAATAGTTTTAGAAATCATCCATTTCAAGTGCCTATCCCTAATTTATTTATTTTTAGCTAATATGCTCCTAAATACTTATAGTTTCATGTTAATTACCTCTCCTTTTTCCCCATATTATTCTTATGTCATGTTGAATAAATTCAATATTTTTTCAATAAGTCTAACAGAGCACACAAAGAATGAAAGATTTAGGAAAAATAATATCTGAGATAATTTTAAATTCTTTATTCATTACTTAGAAGATTTAATTACCCAAATCTTCACTTCAGCCTACAAAGGAGAACTATAAAATAGTAACTCATTAAAAATATTTCTGAGATAAAGCCCTAGCCAGTTTGGGTCCATGGTTGGAGTATCAGCCCTTGGATTGAAGGGTCCGAATCAATTCTGGTCAAGGGCACATACTTTAGTTGCAGACTCAGTCCCCAGCCCTGGTCAGGGTGCATGTGGGAGACAACCAATCAATGTGTCTCTCTCACATCAATGTCTCTCTCTCTCTCTCTCTTCCTCTCCCTTCCACTCTCTCTAAAAATCAATAGGAAAAAATATATCCTCAGGTGAGGATTAACAACAAAACAAAACAAAAAAATTTTGAAATACAGAAAAGTACATAAATTAGGCCTTCTCTAAACATTTATGCAGCTCCCCAAATGAGAACAGGACATTTAATTCCTTCAAGAGTAACCAGACATTTCAGGAAACAAAGCATTTGCAAAACAACCCAGTGCTAACCTAATGTTTTCTTTTCCGCAGGGTTCTTGAGCAGTTTTGAGCACCAGAAAAAAACAAGAGACCTTTTGGAATGTAGTTCAGCTCAAAAGAGTTTACTGAGTGGAGGATGGGACAAGACCCATCCTTCTGCAAATCCAGCATTACAGTGGTGCTTCAGCACCTCATCACCAATCCTGAAGAATTCACCTGCCTCTGACAGTTAATCCAGGTCACCAAGATGGTGGCATCTATTTTATGATACCCACTGATCTACCCAGGGTTGAATTTCTGTAAATAGCTGAAAGTGGAACAGCTCTTTCCTTTATACCACTGAAAAGCCTCCAGATTTAAGAAGAGCTATTACCAGTAATTTCCTTGTTAACTCAAAGATGCAGCACCTTGTCTAGAGCCCAAGAATGATTTCAGGGAAACTATAAGCCATATTTCTGGTCAACTCCAGCCTGAAGTGAGAGGTCTGAGGAAAAAACAGTATGTATATAAATGGAATTTAAATCTTGCAGGAAATTTCAAAATTGAAATTTTCAAATTAATTGTTGTACTACCTACTGTTCAAGTTAGCACACAATCATGTTATCTTTCCTAAATAAAGCCGCTTACAAAAAAAGGAAGAATAGCCCTGGCTGGAGTGATACAGTGGTTGGAGCATCTGCCTGCACACTAAAGAGTTGCAGGTTCAATTCTCAGTCAAGGGAACGTATCTGCTTTGCAGGTTAGATCCCCAGCCTTGGTTGGAGGGCATGAGGGAGGTAAACAAAAGATCTATCTCTCTCACATTGGTCTTTCTCTCTCCTCCTCCACCCCACCCCTTCCACTCTCTCTAAAAATCAATGGGAAAAATATCCCTGGGTGAGTATTAACAACAACAACAAAAAGTAATCAGGGTTTGACATATAAAGATATTTGGAGTTCTTCAAAATGACATGTTCTATTGGTTTCCCCTATGGGATATATTGGCAGAAAAATGAAAGAGAGCTCAGGTGTCTCTCTCTTCCTATAATGACACTGATTCCATTGAATTACAGTTCCACCCTATGACCTCATTTAACTTTATTTATCCTCTTTAAGGCCCTACATCTAAATACAATCACCTTGGGTTGTAGGACTATACATATGAGCTTTGGTGGGGGGATACAATTTAGTCCATAGCAACTACTGTTACAGACATTCACATAAATGAAATTCAGAACCAGAGTATTAAGTGAAAAAAAAAGTGCATAAATCATGAAACATTTATAAAGTTAAAAAACGCACATACCATACAAAACACTATATATTTGGGGGATATATATGTATATTAAAACTATAAGAAAAGCAGAAAAGTTATAAAAATCCATACTTGGCTAATTTGTTAACTATTGCTATAGTGAGAGAGGGAGGCAGAACACACAGCAGATGCACAATGTGGCTGATGTTCTATTGCTTAACTTGGCTAGTGGACATAGGATAATTTTTTTTTATTATTCCTATTAACTTCCATTTTAAATTCTTTACTTCTCATCTTAATTTCACTTATGAGATATATTCTTAACTCATATATGTTAAAATTGGAAACAAGTATCATATTATTAATAAAATATAACATATCCCTTTATACTGACATATTTTACTATTCAAATTGTGAATCAATTTTCTAACAAATTATTTGCATATCATTAAGATGTATTTTCTATGAATTTATTCTAAATAAAAGTAAGTTATATATCATCCTATTAGTTAAACTAGAGGCCCTGTGCACAGTAGGGTCCCTAGGCTTGGCCGGCAATCAGGCCTGATCTGTGGGGCAACTGGCAGGGCAATCAGGGGGGCACCTGCTGGCATCTGCCTTGGCTGGCCTGGTGTCACCCTCTTGTTGGCCCTGTCCCCCACTGCCACTGTTGGTTGGAGCCTGCAGGCTGGGGCAGTTCCTGCATTGAGCATCTGACCCCTGGTGGTCAGTGCACATCATAGTGACTGGTCATTCCATTGGTCATTCCACAGTTCAGTTGATTTGCATATTAGGTTTTTATTATACAGGATAACAGTGGATTTTTCTTCAAAGCACAATTTTGATTTTCTATTATACTTCAACTTGAGCACAATGAAAAAAATATCTAAGTATAATTTCACACTTACTATTCTATTTTCTGTATTCCTTATACTGTACTTTTTTGCACCCAAACATTTTAATATGTCTTAGATATCTACAATGATATGTGAATTTTCTATTTTCTACTTTTTTACAATTTATTTTTTATTGAATTTATTGGGGTGACATGGGTTAATAAAATTATACCGGTTTCAGGTACACAATTCTATAATATATCATTTGTATATTGTATTGTGTATTTACCACCCCAAGTCAAGTCTCCTTCCAACACCTTTTATCCCCCATTTATCTTCTTCTAACTCCCCAAACCTACCTCTACTTTCTGGCAATTACCATATTGTCATCTGTGTCCACGAGTCTTACATTTTTTTTCTATTTACTTTTAATTGGAGATTTGATGGTTTCCATTCCTGTTGGTCACCCCCACCTCCCTACCCATCCTCTAAATTCCATGAGGAAGTAGAGTGATAGCCTTGCAGTTTTTGTAATTGGAAATTGTACCACTTGTCTGTGTCAGGCTCTCTGATTGATTGCAAAAAGCATTATGCTTATTTTGGTAATTAACTTCAATTCCTTTGCAGTCAGTTAAAAACATAATTCATAGCAATCTACTAAAATGTAAAAAATTTAAATGTCTTTCTCTATCCCAAACTCTGCTAAAATAATTTCTGTTGAAAAGGTTGTCAAATTTCCATGTAAACATATCATTATCTAGCATTCATGCATTATGGATTTCTTCTTTTTTAGTTTTACATACCATGCATTTCATTATTCATTATTCAACTAGAGAAAATACCACTCTACATGTTTTGTATAGTATGCCCATGTGAGAACGTAGTTGAATTAATAGTGCAATGCATATGTGGTTAGGTATTTTACAATTAATTTAGTATAACAATGCTAATTTAAGTCTGCATTAGTACTCCTTTTCAAACATGCTGAAAAGTAATTACAGTGTACACAGGGCAAATAAGAGGAATGGCTTTTACAATTTATTACTCTATAAAAGAATTAGTGTGATGACCAATTAAAAGATGCTTTTAAAAACAGTTATTATATTGTTTATCATGCAGAACTAACTGAAGGAAGGTTAAAGGTGTTATTAAAATCATTAATTTAATTCCTTCTATAAGTGACATCAAATTATTATAAAGTATAATATGTGGTCATGGAAGAGCACTTTAATGAAACCTTGGCATAATTAAAGGAGTTATCATGACAATATACTACTGATAAAATGAGAAGTCTAATAGCACATTTTCTTTTTCTTATTTTCAAAGTAATGTGATAAATTTGATAAAATTGGCTCTTTATAATATGTATATTCTATTGACAGTAGTAGCATTACTTTTTGTTTATTTTGTTGTTAAAGATGGCTGCTTTTATCTCAGATGTATGAAGTAGAAATTGTTGATCAGCTCTAACATTGACACCAACTGCTTGTTGTTTTCCCACACAAAGTGGAGTTAAGACAACATAGGCAAGGGCAGAAGATTGAAAATCAGAATGGGTAAAGAAAAACACCCTGTTTCTGCTTTTCCAAAAATTATGCTTCAACCAAAATCACAATCTTTTGTTAGTGTCCCAGAAAACAAAGCATCTGTCCTTAAATATTTCTGTTAGTGTTCCTCAACACCTACCTTTTTTTTTTTTTTTTTTGAGATATTGTTTGGTATTCTGTAGGGGAAATGTTAATTTTTCTTTTATTGTTTTATATTCTAAACAAATGCAATTCAATCTCTAACAGAAAAACTCCTGAGCTTTTTAAATAGGTGCAAATAATCTTTATGAATTCCTAAGAATGGAAAATAAAATTTATTATTTCCCCAAAACAATTTTGATAAAAGAATAAACACTTTAAACATTTTATATTATAAAAAACCTATACGATTTAGTTAATTTGTATAAAATAAAATGCTGGTTCTCAAATACCTAAGAATTTCCACCTTTTTTTTTTTTTTTAATTACAAAAGGAAATTTATTTCAAAAGCATAAGGAAACACTTACTTTTGAACAATGTGATAAACAGATGTCTTGCAAAAGAAAAACAATCATGACATGAAGTTTTTCATTCAAATTTTTGAAGCAAAAGTAACCTAAGTTGCGCATTATTGCCTTAGGAAAGGGAAGGGGAACAATGAGGCGGCAAAGGAAGAAACACAGTCAACTCAATATCAAACTTAAAGTAGAGTCAATTCTGCTCAGCTTTGAGTTTACAATACTCTTTAAAAAAGAGAGGAAAAGTTACCCCTAAAGTTCAAATTTATATAATTGTAGTCCTAATATAGTTCCTATACTTGAAATGGCTTTCGGCCACCTGGTCACAGTTTTCAAATAGCAATTCCATATTCCTATGTCTGTTCAGATTCCAAGGTAGCTTAGGTTCAGCTCATTGTCTTTTGGAATGTTTAGATTATTGCCACCACTCCATAATCAAGCTGACCAATTTCTTATGCTCACTTGTATAATTCTAGTCTTCAAAAAATATTTATCCCATAAACATGTGCAGTATTTCTAACAAAGGGGTTTTGTTTTTTCCCCAATGTAAGGGTTAACAGTATTGAAGACACTGCCACTGGAATTACTAACTATTCCTCAAAAAATATGCCAAACTACTAGAAAATGTTACTCAGACACTGAATTTGAGTAGCAAACTTGGGGAGGGAATATTAACTGTGAAACAAAAATATATGAAACATTCAAATGCAGAGCTAAGGACCTATGCTACCAAAAATGCCCATGACATTAAACACTCCACAAACCCCCCATCTGTTTTTTAACCTAAATATTCTATTGGCTAACTTATACAATAATTTTGATTAATAACCTGAGAAGTTAAATCTTCAAAGTGGCAAAAGCAAACAGAGAGAATCCCTTGTTACTGGTAGAACATGTTATCAAGTCACTTTTCCTGGATTGCCCTGGTTATTCAATTCCCAAATTCTAAATTATTCTGTGTCATCCTGTAGAAACCTATATGTACATCAGATTCAGTATTTTGGCTGTATTTCTCCAAAAGGGATCGCCAAACTCATCTTTGAAAATGCAGCCTTTGTTTATTTTCAGTTTTAAATAACAATAATCATGTAAGTGCAACGGACTCAAAATCCCTCACTACTGGGAAGAAAACCTAGATAACAAGTTAATAATGGATTCAGCCTCAAAAGGGTAATCACCATGTCAAAGATTACCTGTTCCTGGAATTTTAAAAAATGATTTATGTTGTGTCATCAGCATGCATATATATATGTATATATATATACACACACACACACATATATATATCTTATGTATGTATGTATGTATATTATACATACACATTTCTATTCAAATAGTAAGATCCCATATTCAAAAGCTTATCACAACATATGGAGAAGAGTTAAGTAAGCAGTGCAAAGCAGCTTACATTCTCCTAAAAATGTAATATTTCTACATTTAAGTATTTTGCTCTTAGTACACTAGGTAGGAATGCTGAAGCATTGCCTAGCAGCTTTATTAAAAAACCCAATGAAAACCAAACGTTAAAATTGACCATTACTCTTCTCTATATATTGGGGGGAAAGGACAGAGGGGAGAAGAAAATCAGTAAGCTTTCAAAACTGATCACCTTTACCAGTTATCAGAAATAGAATTTCATTATATTTTAGATTTGAATAGCTCTCAACAAATTATTAAGATGTTTAAAAGATTCACAATATGAAGTCTGAATAATGATGATATTGCAAAAACAAGATTGCGCACAAAGCATCCAGAAATATCGCTGTGGTTTTACCTTGGACACAACCATGGTCTGTTACAAAAGTAGATCATACATACAAAGGTATAAAGAACAATAAGTTTTTAGCTGAAGGCAGCAGTCCTTTTAAGGGACATCCCTGGCAATCCAATGAGTAGTAGAATTTAAGTATGTTAAGCTCATGACGATGCTGAAGAATGAGATGTCTTATTCAGTAGAGTCTTCCCCGACTACGATTTCCTCGTGCTCCCCAACCTCGGCCACCTCTACTTCCCCTGAAGGCTCCTCTCTGCTCATAATTAAAGTTGCCCAAATTGCCGCTATATTTCCCACTAGGAGGATTATAAATCTGCCTTGCATCTCTTTTTGGTCCTGCTGGAGATTTCTTGGGTGGTGAACCAGAAGTTGTATCTTCAGTGGCCCTCTTTTGCCCAATTTCAACCTTCTGTACAGGTTTCCAGGATAATGTTACTGTGCTCTTATAAGAGGGAGGAATGTGGAAGAGATCCTTGATTAAAACATTGATGTTATTTGTTATTTTCAATGCAACAACTTTAATCTTGTTCTCGTCTGTTTTTAAGGCTTCGCCTGTTTTACCCTGGAGAGCCAAGCGAAGCTGTCTGATATAAACCTGCAGGCCCCGTGCAAAGTACTGCAGCCTAATTTTAAAATCTTTGAGCTTTTCTGCATTCAGTTTGGCTGTTAAGAAATCTGGAAGTTTTCGACCCAACTGGTGGAAGCTGTACAACAAACATTCCACATAACTGAATTGCAGCTTAGGTTCTTCATTACCAGCATTCTCCCCATTTTCTGCTTCTTCTGGAGGGAGAGGCATGTACTCCAATAGCTTATCAAACAATTTCCTTAAATTTGTTTCTAGCTTTTCCATGTCACCACAAAATGAACTCATTTCCGCCAACAGTTTCAATACCTCCAACTGTATATCAAGACCCTCCACTGGAGTAGTTAAGGAGCTGAGGTTAGGTAGAACCTGCTCACAGAAGTAAGTCACAAACCTTGTGGAATGCACATTTTTCGAGAAGAGGGGTACCGCCTGCCGAGTGCACTGTAAGAGCCTGTCCACACAGTCGGGATCTGACGGGTTGAAGGTTTGTTCTAGGTCAGCCTGTTCAGCCACCAACTCTACCAGTTGCTGTCTTCCACTCACTGTCTGTAAGCTCTTTAAGCCAGACAGTATCTTCATGAACAGGACAAATTCTTCACCAGTCACATCTTCTAGGACCTTTTTGGATTCAGTTAGTATAAGTTCCTCTACTTCCTTTGTTAAGACCTCATCTGGTAAAGTCTTAAGTTTTGTAGAAAGGAATTTGATTGCTCGTTCTCTAACAATGTCTTCTCCTTGAAGGATCTGGCTGAATAAGCCACCTAAAGTCCCTTTTGCATCCATCTTAAATATACTTAATAGGGCATTGTTCACTAAGTTAAATTCTGCAGAGTCATCTGTTTGCAAAAGTTGGGTTAGAATATCTGCCACTCGGGGAAGATTTTCTCCAGTGGCAAATTGAGGAAGCTCAATTTGCTTGCCGTCAAATTGATACATCTTCATCCTCACAGAGGTCTAACTGTGCATTGATAGAAGAATCAGCCAATTCTGGAAAATGCTTAAAGAATTTTGGAATAAACTGAGCTGCTAATCTTTTTTTCCTTGGTACCACCTTTCACACCATCCAATATCACTTGATAGGCATCTTTATGCTGGCCCACTTGCTCCGTGGCATCGGCCAGGATGCCATAGTTGCGGTAGAGCTCCTCCACGGTCGGCATGGCGAGCGACAAGCCGAGAGTTCGCTCCTGCGGTCGTCGTTGTCCGCGCCGGCTCCACCGCCGCCCCCGAAGTTCCTGCCCCCAGCCCGCGAGCCGCACTGTGAAGCCTCTCAGAATTTCCACCTTTATACAGGCTCTACTGCATAGTATTTATCTCAGAAAGTCATTCAGAAAAATCTTCAGTTACTAAAACAGCAACTGAAGTATAAGAATCCCATGAATTTAGTGATAAACCATGTATTTGAATTATATTTTTATCTCTTCACTCTTGAAAATCAGAGATTTTGCAATTACTGAATATAAGAATTTCCAAGTACTTTATCATTAATTTTTCATGTAATCCACAAATCCATTGGTTCAGGAAAACAGGATGAATAGTGAACTGGCCCTTATTAACCAACTAAGAAGTGTTAAATCATGTGTGATTGTGAACAGTGATTGCTTAAGCAATATCAGAATTAATAATGGGTAAAGGGCCACTTCATATTTAATGTATAGTTGATGAATATTGTAAAATAGATATATCACTCTGACTCCATGGAAAAATTTGTTAAGAATATTTTAATCCAGATGAGAGTGATGTATATCACAAGATTCTACAAAGGAGAGGAAGAAAGGATATCCTATTGAAACTCCAAAGAGATGCATCAAAGTTTACCCATTCCTTTTCCTTTATACTAACCTCTATTGTTATAAAATATGAGTTGGTTTAGGAATCCTGGACTAAAATGGAGTTATAATAGCTGTTTTAATTTAGTTCCTATTTAAGCTTCAAAGACTGGCCTCCAGTTGCTAATTTATAGCATGTCATCAAAAACAACTAACATTCTATAAACCCAATTCTTGTAAGTAATTACCATTTTAAACAATGACTCTAGGGAGACCAACAGTAATTCAAATAAGAAGGGTCGTTTTCAGCTCCCAATATCTAATATCTTAAAATATAATGTAAATATTGGTTATTGTGATATCAGTAATAATTATTAAGAATTAATAATGTTATAATTATTATTTCTTATTTTCTAATACAATAACTGAAGTAGTATCTGCTAAGTGTTTTTGCAAACTTGAACAATAAAATATGCACTCACTGTAATATTTTCTTTTAACCCTGGTAAACTGTAAAAATGTGATATCATTTAAAATTTACAGTCCGATGTCCCCTCTCCTGCATCCTTGGCTCTCCTTTATCTATTTCTATGCTATTACCACTTCAGTTACATCAAAGTGTATGACTTCTCACAACACACTCCAGACTTTACCTATAACAGCTTATTTTTATTCATTTACAATTCACTTCAAAATCTATGAATCAGCCGAAACCGGTTTGGCTCAGTGGATAGAGCGTCGGCCTGCGGACTGAAAGGTCCCAGGTTCGATTCCGGTCAAGGGCATGTACCTGGGTTGCGGGCATATCCCCAGTAAGAGATGTGCAGGAGGCAGCTGATCGATGTTTCTCTCTCATCGATGTTTCTAACTCTCTATCTCTCTCCCTTCCTCTCTGTAAAAAATCAATAAAATATATTTAAAAAAAATAAAAAAATAAAAAAAAATCTATGAATCAGTCTCAATGCTAAATACCAAATTATATCATGTTATTTGGAGGAAAGTTACCATAGAAATGTAAGAAGTAGTGATAGTCCAGCTGGTGTGGCTCAATGGTTGGGCGTTGACCTATAAACCAAGAGGTCATGGTTTAATTTCCAGTCAGGGCACATGCCCAGGTTACAGGCTCAATCCTCAGTGCGGGGAGTGCAGGAGGCAGCCGAACAATGATGCTTTCTTATTATTGATGCTTCTATCTCTCTTTCTCTCCCTTCCTCTCTGAAATCAATAAAAATATATTTTTAAAAAAGAAGTAGTGACAAACATGCTTACTTTCTTTAAAAATGACTATTGTTAGAACAAATGCTATTTTGACATTGATTACAATCTAATCTAATAATAGACAAACATGGTAATTGACCATACCTTCCCTACGCCTCCCATTGGCTAATCAGCGTGATATGCAAATTAGCCATCAACAAAGATGGCGGCTAATTTGCATACTGCAGGCACGATGGGACAGTGCCATTCCACCTGCCCCACTGCCATATAGGCCTGCTATCTGTGACCTGGGGTGGCGGGCGTTCCATGTACAACCCGACCCAGGGCTGGCGGGCAGGACCCCGGCGATCGGGCACCCGCCCCGCCCTCATCCAGCCCTCCTGTGGGGGACCTGGGGCTGGCGGGTGGTACCGCAGCAATCTGCCACCTGCCCTGCCTTCATCCAGCCCTCCAGCGTTTGACCCAGGCGGCCATTGACAGCGTGGCTCCTCTGTCACCCAGCTTCCTCATGACAGCTGTGGAAACTGACAGCAGGGAGGAGGAAGTCCCACCCCCACAGAATCATCCAGAATCAGCTGTTAGTCACATAGCTCTCAGTGGCCTGACAGGCAGGACTCTCATTCACCTGCATCTCAGACCGTGTCAGTAGAGAGGTAGGACTATGTCCAAAGAAAAACGGTTGATACAAGATACCTCTGCAGCTGAAAGATGCCGGCATTATTGACAGAAAATGTCTACAGAGCAACGTGACTCTGATCTTGAAAGAAGGCGGCGCCCGCGACAGAATGTATCTGAAGACTAGCTACTGAAAAAACATCGCTCTGAAGCCAAAAAACAGAGGCGTCTTCAACAGAAAATGTCTAAAGACAAACATGCCTTTGAAGTTGAAAGAAGGCAGTGGCAACGACAGAATATGTCTAGAAAACAGTCATCAACAAGTACTACCGATACCGGTAGGAACTGCCTTCTCAGCTAAAATGGAGTGCATGAGGATGCAATTCTCGAACATAGTTGTGGTGGAATGACTGTTCAATGTGAATTTTGCCTATCCTTAAATTTCTCTGATGAAAAACCATCTGATGGGAAATTTACTCGATGTTGTAGCAAAGGGAAAGCCTGTCCAAATGATATACATTTTCCAGATTACCCTGCATATTTAAAAAGATAAATGACAAATGAAGATTCTGACAGTAAAAATTTCATGGAAAATAACCGATCCATAAACAGTTCTTTTGCTTTTGCTCCCGATGCAGGATATGGGACATACTGTTTTAGAATACACGGAAAAGTTTATCACCGTACTGGAACTTAAACCCTTCAGATGGTTTTTCTTGGAAGTTTGCTCAACTCTGTATTTTGGATACAGCCAAAGCTACAAGTAAAAGATTAGCAATGCCAGAAAACCAGGGCTGCTCAGAAAGACTCATGATCAACATCAACAACCTCATGAATGAAATAAATGATTTAACAAAATTGTACAAGATGCTACATGAGGTAGAAAAGGAAGCCCAATATGAAGCAGCAGCAAAAGGTATTCCTCCCACAGAGGTAACAATAGCGATTAAATACGATAACAACAGTGACCCAGGTAGATATAATTTTCCCCATGTAACCAAAGTTGTCATATTCAGAAACGAAGATGGAGAACCTCCTTTTGAAAGGGACTTGCTCATTCATTGTAAACCAGATCCTAATAATCCAAGTGCCACTAAAATGAAACAAATCATTATCCTGTTTTCTACATTAGATGCAATGACATATACTATTCTTTTTCCACATAGTGAAAAAGGCTGGGGAACAGATATTGCATTAAGACTCAGAGACGACAGTGTAGTCAACAATAATACTAAACAAAATATAAGGACACGATTCACACAAATGCAGTATTATGGATTTCATCTCTCTGTGAGGGACACGTTCAATCCTATTTTAAATGCAGGAAAATTAACTCAACAGTTTATTGTGGATTTGTATTCAAAAATGGAGGCCAATCGGATAAATTTCATCAAAGCAAACCAATCTAAGTTGAGAGTTGAAAAATATAGTGGTTTGATGGATTATCTCAAATCTAGATCTGAAAATGACAATGTGCCGATTGGTAAAATGATAATACTTCCATCATCTTTTGAGGGTGGTCCTAGAAATATGCAGCAACGATATCAGGATGCTATGGCAATTGTAACGAAGTATGGCAAACCTGATTTCTTCATAACCATGACATGCAACCCCAAATGGGCAGATATTGCAAACAATTTACAACGCTGGCAAAAAGTTGAAAACAGACCTGACTTGGTAGCCAGAGTTTTTAATATTAAGCTGAACGCTCTTTTAAGTGATATATGTAAATTCTATTTATTTTGAAAAATAAGACTCATGTCATTGAATTTCAGAAACGCCAACTGCTTCATGCTCACATATTATTGATATTAGATAATGAGTCCAAATTATGTTCAGAAGATGACATTGACCGTATAGTTAAGGCAGAAATTCCAGATGAGAACCAGTGTCTTCGACTTTTTCAAATTGTAACATCAAATATGGTACATGGACCATGTGGAATGCAAAATCGAAGTAGTCTATATATGGAAAATGGAAAATGTTCAAAGGGCTATCCAAAAGAATTTCAAAATGGGACAATTGGAAATATTGATGGATATCCCAAATACAAACGAAGATCTGGTAGCACCATTTCTATTGGAAATAAAATGTGGATAATACTTGGATTTTCCCTTATGACCCATATTTGTGCCTCAAGTATAACTGTCCTATAAATGTTGAAGTCTGTGCATCAATTAGAAGTGTCAAATATCTATTTAAATACATCTATAAAGGGCACGACTGTGCAAATATTCAAATTTCTGAAAAAGAATATTATCAATCATGACGAAGTACAGGACTTCATTGACTCCAGGTATGTGAGCGCTCCTGAGGCTGTTTGGAGACTTTTTGGAATGCGAATGCATGACCAATCTCATGGAATCACAAAATTAGCTATTCATTTGCCAAATGATCAGAATTTACATTTTCATGCAGATGATTTTGCTGAAGTTTTAGATAGCCCTAAAAGGCATAACTCAACTTTGATGGCTTGGTTGTTATTGAATAGAGAAGACTCTGATGCACGTAATTATTATTATCGGGAGATTCCACAGCATTATGTGTTTTCTAATTCTTTGTGGACAAAATGCCGAAAGGGTGGGAATAAAGTATTAGGTAGACTGCTCACTGTGAGCTTTAGAGAACCAGAACAATATTACCTTAGACTTTTGCTTCTGCATGTAAAAGGTGCAGTAAGTTTTGAGGATCTGCGAACTATAGGAGGTGTAACTTATGATACATTTCATGAAGTTGCTAAGCACCAGGGATTATTACTTGATGACACTATCTGGAAAGATATGATTGACGATGCAATCATCCTTAATATGCCCGAACAACTACGGCAACTTTTGTATATATATGTGTGTTTGGATATCCTTCTGCTGCAGACAAATTTTGGGATGAGAATAAATCTCATTTTATTGAATATTTCTGTTGGAAATTACACCGAGGAGAAGGTGCCTGTGTAAACTGTGAAACGCATGCCCTTAACGAAATTCAGGAGGTATTCACATTGCATGGAATGAAATGTTCACATTTCAAACTTCCGGACTACCCTTTATTAATGAATGCAAATACATGTGATCAATTGTACGAGCAACAAAGGGCAGAGGTTTTGATAAATTCTCTGAATGATGAACAGTTGGCAGCCTTTCAGACTATAACTTCAGCCATCAAAGATCAAACTGTACACCCCAAATGCTTTTTCTTAGATGGTCCAGGTGGTAGTGGAAAAACATATCTGTATAAAGTTTTAACACATTATATTAGAGGTCGTGGTGGTACTGTTTTACCCACAGCGTCTACAGGAATTGCTGCAAATTTACTTCTTGGTGGAAGAACCTTTCATTCCCAATATAAATTACCAATTCCATTAAATGAAACTTCAATTTCTAGACTCAATATAAAGAGCGAAGTTGCTAAAATCGTTAAAAAGGCCCAACTTCTTATTATTGATGAATGCACCATGGCATCCAGTCATGCTATAAGTGCCATAGATAGATTACTAAGAAAAATTATGAATTTGAATGTTGCATTTAGTAGGAAAGTTCTCCTTCTCGGAGGGGATTTTCGACAATGTCTCAATATTGTACCGCATGCTATGCGATCGGCCATAGTACAAATGAGTTTAAAGTACTGCAATGTTTGGGGATGTTTCAGAAAGTTTTCTCTTACAACAAATATGAGAGCAGAGGATTCTGCTTATAGTGAGTGGTTAGTAAAAGTTGGGGATGGCAAACTTGATAGCAATTTTCATTTAGGAACGGATATTATTGAAATCCTCCATGAAATGATTTGTAACCAATCTATTATTGAAGCCACCTTTGGAAATACTATATCTATAGATAATATTAAAAATATATCTAAACATGCAATCCTTTGTACAAAAAATTAGCATGTTCAAAATTTAAATGAAGAAATTTTGGATATACTTGATGGAGAGTTTCACACATATTTGAGTGATGATTCCATTGACTCAACAGATGATACTAAAAAGGAAAATTTTCCCATCGAATTTCATAATAGTATTACTCCTTCAGGAATGCCGTATCATAATTTAAAATTGAAAGTGGGTGTAATCATCATGCTATTGAGAAATCTCAATAGTAAATGGGGTCTTTGTAATGGTACCAGATTTATTATCAAAAGATTACGACATAACATTATCGAAGCTGAATTATTAACCGGATCTGCAGAGGGGGAGGTTGTTCTGATTCCAAGAATTGATTTGTCCCCATCTGACAATGGTCTCCCATTTAAATTAAATCAACGACAGTTTCCTGTTATGCCAGCATTTGCGATGATTATTAATAAACCACAAGGACAAAATCTAGACAGAGTAGGAATATTCCTACTTGAACCCGTTTTCGCACATGGTCAGTTATATGTTGCTTTCTCTCGAGTTCGAAGACCATGTGATATTAACGTTAAAGTTGTAAATACTTCATCCCAAGGGAAATTAGACAAGCACTCTGAAAGTGTTTTTACTCTTAATGTGGTATACAGGGAGATATTAGAATAAGTTTAATCACTTTATCAGTCATTATTTGCATCAGTGTTGTTTTAATATCATAAGTTTGTTGTTGTTATATCATTTTACTATTGTTTATTTATTACTAAAATTATGTATTATTTTCATATACATTGTACTCATTTCCTTTTATCTCTCACACTTTTATTATAGAGAAAGGGCAAACAGCAATATTAAAATATTTTCTCTAATTAATTCCCTTTCAATGTGCATGAATTTTGTGCACCAGGCCACTAGTTATTTTATATTTACTACTACCAACAATTTAATTGTGCCTTTAGATGTAATTAATAGTTTAAAATGTGAGCAACTATTAACAGTTTTAGTTTTTATTGAATCAATAGGAAGTTATAAAATAGCTATTATTCAGGAAATTATTCTAAACAATCTGTAAGATTTCATATATATAATAAGTCTCTGCCCTAAGAATGTTCAGTTATTTAAAGAATTTGCATGGTGGCATTTATTCTAATACATTTAGTTTGCACTAATTTATCTCTGAATGAATTGTCCATAAAATTTTACTTCTAAAGTTATAACAACTTCAGTTAAGATTTCATCACTATAGACAGTGTTCAATTGTTTTGTGAAAGATTGCTACTTACTTCTAATATTCAGACAGTGAAATAGGTAACTATTATTTGCATGTTTTCTTTTTTTCTTGGGAGAATAAATAAGCATGACTGTGAAGCTTGAAATGAAAGATAACATTACATTCAAATGTCATCATTAACATTGGCCACCATTCTAAAAGATAAATTGTGCTTATCTCCAGGACAATGGCAAATAAAAAGAAAAATATTCTACTAAATGAAAGAGATGAGTATGCCTTTTAGAAAATAAAATGTGTGTTTTTTTTAAGTCAAGATAGCTGCACTCATTTGTGTGTGTTTGAAAATTAAGTTACATTTTTTCTGCCTATGATGAGGAGCGTGAGGATTAGGAGGCATACATTTAAAAAAAGAAGTAACACTTTTGTGTATTTTTACTTATCCATAGTTAAACACTTGATAAAAATGATCATATTTACATTTTCAAATGCAACATATTCCTATCATATCATTCGAGAATCCTGGAATACCATCCAGTCATAAAATGGATACATTACCCTTCTAATAAAGAAAAATACTTTGGCACTAGAACAACCACATTCAAAATAGATTGCCAAATATTAACAGTTTAAAATTTTCTAAAGTGCTATATATACATTTGAAAGTTTTAAATAGCTAGAAGGATGATGTTTGAGAGGTGGCTCAGTTTAAAACATAAAACACAATCACTGTTTTAGTTTTAATACACAGAGCGTGTCTCTCATCATTCTACCAACCCTGGTCACCCAAGAAAAGCTAAAGCTAAGCTAATTTCCCTTAATTTTAATTAAAATAAATACACTAAACAATGGCTTATTTTAAGGTACAGTTAAGTTTTCTCAGCTTTTAAATTCTAGTAAACTCATTAAGTAGTATTCATACTACATGACCTTGTTTATGACTTGATTATTATTCCTTTTGACAGATTATTTATAATTGTCATTCAAATGAATTCATCATCAGAAATTTGTTTATTTTCACATCTTCACAGTATTTTATGGCATAAATATACAGCAAATACTTTATTCACTTGACTGTTCATGTGAATAAAGTATTCACCAGTGCTGCTTTCAATCATGCTGCTATTAAACAATCATGCTCAGATACATTGTGGAAAAGTTTCTCTGACATACACACTGAAGTTGAAATTCTGTTATATGTATACTTAACTTTCTTTCATAATAGCACCAATGAATCCAACTGCTAAGAAGTAGGTGCTAAAATCAGAAGAGTGTTGTGTCAGCCACACCTGGGGAACTGGCTTTCCTGGCAAGTATGGTGGCAGAGGAATTCACATATTCTGAAGCAATGGTGCCATTTCTTATGTTCTGTCTCCAGTATCATACCTGCTGGCAGGCAGGCAGCACCAAAACTGGTTTCTCCTGGAAAACCTCATAGAATATGGCAGTCTTTCTGTAGGCTTTATTGTCACTGACTATTTAGAATTCAAGTCACATTCCTATTGTATATATAACGAGGAACAAAATCGCTGTGTCATAGGATATATGCACTGACAATTTTAGTAGCTACATCTAAAGTATTTTTTTTCCAAAGCTTTATACTAATTTACATTCTTAGCCACAGTTTACTCCTAGCAACTGTTCCATAACTTGGTACCACTGGGAATTTTCAGATGTTTTAATTTTTGCCAATCAGAAATGGTAAATGCATGTGAAATGGTACCTTATTGTGGTGTCATTTTGCATTTCCGGATTACTAATGATATTTACCCTATGAAATGCTTATTCTTGTCTTGTGCCCATTTTTCTCTTGAGTTGTCTTTTTATTATTATTTGTATGAATTATTTGTGTACTCCATATGTTGCCAGTGGGAGAGGTCTTCATCCCCACCTGGGAATGAAATTCTTGCGATATCTTGAGAAAATAATTTTCTGACACTCGCACAGGAGAATGAGTGTTTTCTGTTCCTGGGGAGTTACATCCCTGAGTTTCCAAGGTCCCATTTCTCCTTGTCCCATTAAGGAAAAAGTGTAGCTGTGGCTTCAATAGGTCTAGAATCAGAGTCAGTGTTCAGAGTTTCCATTCCATATTGGAGCAGTGTCAAATCCAGCGTCCAGCTAGCATAACTTTGTTCTCTACTGCAGCCCATCAGTCCATTGCATGTGGGGTCCACAGGCCACATGGTGATGGAGGAAACATGGGTGAATGAGAGAGCCCCACCAGCCAAGACTCAGAAGAGAGAGTTAATTTGTTTAGGAGATTATGTATTCCCAAATTTTCACAGGTTTTCACATTCATTCTGATCAGCCATCTCTGTCAGGTTTGACTGACAGGAAAGTACCTTCCCTATGTCACCCCAGTGTCACTGGGCATGCGTCTATCTCCTCTTTGTTAGACCCCTTCCCCAGGGATCTTCAGGGGATGGATCAGTGGTTCCCTGGGAGTGTGAAATTGCAGCTACCTGGTGAAGATGCCCAAATGGCCATGCTTATAATGTTTGGCCTCCCTTTTGTTACTTTCTTATCATCCTATCTAATAAAAGAGAAACATGGTAATTAGCGTATGACCGATACCCTTCCCATTGGCTAATCAGGGCAATATGCAAATTAACTGCCAGCCAAGATG
This sequence comes from Myotis nattereri, assembly GCF_964212035.1. NCBI lineage: Eukaryota > Metazoa > Chordata > Mammalia > Chiroptera > Vespertilionidae > Myotis > Myotis nattereri. Next base: position 95,673,767 of record NC_138077.1, on the reverse strand, counting down.
GCGGTGGGCAGCCAGGCAGCTTGAAACTAACATGAGGCTTGCTTGCTTCAGTGACGGAGGACTCCAACGTTCCCCGCCTGCAGCTGCAGGCCTCTGAACTGCAACTCTAAGCAACTATGTTACAAATATAGAAGCTAAACAAAAGCCCAGAAACCTGCTTTAGTCCTCCGGGCTTCAGCCAGCAGGATTGCAACATTGTAAGCAAAGGCCAGAAACCTACTTTCAGCAGGGGAGGCCTAAGAGCTGGAGCCAAGCCTCAGAGCTAAAGCAGGCCCAGAATAAAAAAAAAAAAAGTAAAAAAGTAGCGGTTGGGAGCTTCAGTCACCCCCAGCCTGAAAACAGCCCTCAGCCCCTCACCCAGAATGGCCAGGCACCCCAGTAGGGACCCCCACCCTGAAGGGTGTGTGACCAGCTGCAAACAGCCATCATCCCCTCACCCAGGCTGGCCAGGCACCCCAGTGGGGACAACCACCCTGATCCAGGACACCCTTCAGGGCAAACAAGCCGGCACCCACCCATGCACCAGGCCTCTACCCTATATAGTAAAAGGGTAATATGCTTCCCAGCACCAGGATCAGCGGAGCCGTGAGGACTTCTGGCATCGGGATCAGCGTGACAGGGGGCAGCGCCCAAACCCCCTGATCGCCCTGCAGCTCTGTGTGTGACAGGGGGTGGGGCTACAACCTCCCTATCCACCCTGCTCTGTTCGTGACAGGGGAAGGCACCCCAACCCCTGATTGCCCTGCGGCTCTGTGTGTGACAAGATACGGCGCCCCACCCTCCCCCTGCACGGGCCCTGCTCTGTGTTTGACAGGGGGCAGTGCCCCAATCCCCTGATTGGCCCTGCTCTGTGCGCGACAGGGGGTGGCGCTGCAACCTCCCCATTGACCCTGCCTTGAGTGTAACAGGGGACGGTGCCCCAACCACCCAATCGGCCCTACCCTGAGTGTGACTGGGGGTGGCATCACAACCTCCCGATTGTCCTGCTCTGTGCATGACAGGGGGCGGTGCCCCAACTCCCCAATTGGCCCTGCTCTGAGCCCGACCAGGGGCTGCACCTAGGGATTGGGCCTGCCCTCTGCCACCCGGGAGCAGGCCTAAGCCAGCAGGTCTTTATCTCCTGAGGGGTCCCAGACTGCAAGAGGGCACAGGCCGGGCTGAGGGACCCCCCCTCTCCCCCCCGAGTGCACAAATTTTTGTGCACTGGGCCTCTAGTATATAATAAAAAGCTAATATGCTAATTAGACCAAACAGCAGAATGACCATCTAGAAGGTCAGGGCTACCAGACCCTGTCCTTTCATGAATTTCGTGCATCAGGCCTCTAGTTATTAATAACTAGCTAATTACAATGGCATCATGTATGCAGTTATATCTGCTCCTAATATATGGCTCATCTGTTCCTACCTTTCATTATGATTTTTTAAAATTAAAAACATTTTATTTTAATTGTCAGAGTGATCAAATGTGTTTATTTACATTTGTATTTTTACATTTCATTTTAAGTAATATTTACTATCCAAAATCTGATGATACACCTCTGCATTTCTTCAAAAATATTTTAAATTTTGCCTTATATATTTATGTCTTTAAGCATATATAACTAACTTTTTACACTTCAGGTGTGATGTGCTAATAATCCTTAAAATATCGAAGAAGATATCTAAAGGAAGTTGAAATTTATTGCAAGAAGGACCAAGAGAAAATTATTAAGAAAGTATTTTTAAAGCTATTATCCTAATGCTACAAAGCCTAGGAGGGAGGGAGAATGGAAACTGTTTTTTATATCAACATATGGATAAACAACATTTATCATCACACTTTATTGAGTTTTCTATACCTAGTATTTTCAGATTTAGCAGGTGTCAGGATCTGATACATTTGTGGCTCTCTTTCTGGGCTCTCTATTCAATTTCTTGTTATATTGTTCAATCCTAGTGCTAATAGCAAACAGTGGTAGAACAGAAAGCCTTATTGTTACAAAGCCCCTTCTCCTTGGTGGGAACTGAATTTCAATTTCCAATGAATCCCAATGTTGGTCATGTGATTCTGTTGAAAGTCTGTCACTGTTTTTTGAAAAGGAAAGTCCTGATGGAGAAAAGTATATCATATGCTAGGCTCTGCTATGACCTGCATGTTTATGTCTCCTCCAAATTCTTGTTAAAATCCTAAGCAACAAATATTGTGATATGAGGAGGTGGGGTATGTTACAATGAAAGAACAAACACAACCTGAAGAGACAAAGCAATCATCAGACCCAGACTTCGATATGACACAGATGTTGGAATTATCAAACAAGGAATTTAAAATAACTGTGATTAATATGATAAGTGCCCTAATGGAAAAAAATAGGTAATAAGAAATAATAGATGGGTAATATTAGCAGAGAGATGGAAACCTTATGAAAGTAAATGGATGGATAAAGGTCTTGCAAATAGTAAGCATTAGAAGTCCGGAGTCACTATATTGAGAGTATAAGAGAAAATTATGAAAAACTTGTGCCAAGAAATATAATTCACATAAAAATGGACAAATTCCTTAAAAAAACACAAAACAATATACCAAAACTGACACAAAAGGTAGACAATTAGAATTAGCCTTATATCTACTCAAGTGAATTTATTATCAAAAACCTTCTACAAAGACAACTCCAGGCTCAATTATTTTATTGGTAAATTATTTGTTTAAGGAAAAGAAATGCACCAACTCTTTTAGAATATACAAAAAAAAAACCCCACTAAACTTGTTTTATAAAGCCAGCATAACACTCATACCAAAAGCTGACAATGATTTACAAATACTAAAAACAGCTCTAATGACTGTAGTTGTAAAAATATTAAAGTAATAGCGAATTAAATCTAGTAATATAAAAATATTTACCATGAATTACCAGAAATTCATGGGGTAATCCCAGAAATAAAAGGTTTAAAATTCAATCAGTGTAATTCACTTTATTAATAAAATACAAAACAAAAATAGTGTCACTTCAAAGGATGCAGAACCAGCTGACTCTGTTGGAAACAGTCTCCTGGTGGCACCTGGGACCCAAGCTCGCAGGGATTCACTTCAACACAAGCTGGCTCCTGGGGCCTGGGTGGCTCCTGAGGCAAGAGGCTGCAGGCAGCTCCACTACTCTAGGTTCCTGACATATGTGAGCTCAGAGCCCCAGTCCCGGCCCTCATGGCTCCTGTAGCCCAGGCTCCCATCAGCCCCCTCCAACTCAGGTCCCAGGAGGCTCCGCAACCCAGACTCCTGCGCAGCCCAGAGCCAGGTGGGCCGCCAGGGACCCGGGCTCTTGAGCCACACCAACGCCAGGCAAACTTCCATGACCCTAGGCTCTCAGCTGACGCAGCCACAGGCCTGCTGTCCCTGCAGACCCGAACTCCGGACTAGGGCAATCATTCCCATTGCATGTTTGCTAATAACCTCTGCTTTCCTTCCTGGTTCCTTGGGGCCTCAATAGATTCCTCTTTGTCAGTCTGAGTGGTTTCAGTCCAAACTGAAGTGGGACCTTGGGCCAGGGAGGCCGGAGCATCTGGTTGCTCACTCAGTCTGCTCTTCCTTTTCTGGTGAGTGGAACTTCTTTCAGCCAGGGATTTCTTCTAGGCCAGTGGTTCTCAACCTAATGGCCCTTTAAATACAGTTCCTCATGTTGTGACCCAACCATAAAATTATTTTCGTTGCTACTTCATAACTGTAATGTTACTACTGTTATGAATCATAATGTAAATATCTGAAATGCAGGATGGTCTTAGGTGACCGCTGTGAAAGGGTTGTTCGACCACCAAAGGGGTCGCAACCCACAGGCTGAGAACCGCTGTAGGCCCTGAACATGTTCCCCATAATGGCTATGGGGTGATGGAAGCAAGATGAAGGTGTCTTACTTCTCTCCTTATGTAATTACTAGAGGCTCAATGCACGGATTTGTGCATGGGTAGGGTCCCTCAGCCTGGTCTGCACGCTTAAAACTTCCTCAGTGGACTCTAAAGGTCCCCAGGGCTGTTTTTGTTGTGGATAACTGGACAGCCAATGATCTTGGTGATGGAGATGGAAGCTGTGTTCTCCTACATCACCATTTTATCCCTCTCTGTAAGGGAGAATTTTATAATGATAAATGTCTATATAAAAGAGAAGCCAGTAAGTGACCTAACCTATACCTCAAAGAACTGGAAAAAGAGCAAGCTAAATTCAAAGTTAGAGATGATAAGAGCACGACATGGAACAGCCATAGTGGGAATGAATAGCCTGGCAGAGTTGAAAAATATTCTCAAGGCAGAATTGTAGGATTTGTGACAAACTGGCTTTATGAGAATTTGGGCTTGAGTAACTTGGTGGGTAGAGAATTGAGGATAAAAGAGGAAGAACAGATTGAAAGTAGAAGATAATAAAATTGTTTTGGATGAATTGTTCTTGAGGTACCTATTGATGATACAGCCAGGTTAAAGAGTCTTATAATGTGCTAGATTCTCTACTTTAGGTTAACTCATAAATAGAGATGAGACAAGAATTTAAACTGGTGTATTTTGGAGATAAACCTGGGAAACACAAGTAGGTTAGTGAAAAAGTGAGATTGGAAAGGGAAGGAAGCCCATAAAATGTGCATTGTCATGCCAGTTGCAGCCACTATAGACAAGGATATTAAAGTTTAGCACCACTGGTAAAACTCTAGAAGACAATATAGAACATACCTTCGAGTTACCACAACCTAGAGGTTAGATGTTGGGGTTGTTATCGACCAAATTTCCACCAACATTGTTTAAAAGCTGTTTTTGGAGTCATTAACTCTCCCAGGTCTGCTAGCTTACCTCATACATAAGATGCACATTATTTTTCAGTCAGAAAAAAAACAAAACACAAAACAAACAAACAAACAACCTACAGGTGGAGAGTAGCAGATGTTTCCTGTAAGTAGCATTCAGCATATGGAGGATGAGTGCCAAAGGCCTATCTATCAGTGAGATAGTGATGGCATTTGCCACACCAAGTATATTGATCTGTAGTTCAGGGAAAGGTTTTGCTTAGAGAAATATATTTGGAAGTCTTTAGTATACAGCTGGTCAAATTTATACCTCCAAAAAACGTGAATTTACAGGTCTGGTCAATAATATCTCTGACTGTAAATCGAAGAAACAGAAGATATAACCCATTACATTAGTGGCCTAGCGGCCAAGATAGTATGTTTTAGAGGATGAAAGAAAAGCTATCTTTAGGGGACAGAGTCTAAAGAGTATGTGAACTTTGCTTTGGAGGCAGGCAACATGCAAAAAAGGGCAGAATGGGAATTGCTAGCCACTAGAGCAGCCGTGGGCAAACTACGGCCCGCGGACCGGATCTGGCCCGTTTGAAATGAATAAAACCAAAAAAAAAAAAAAAAAAAAGACCATACCCCTTTATGTAATGATGTTTACTTTGAATTTATATTAGTTCACACAAACACTCCATCCATGCTTTTGTTCTGGCCCTCCAGTCCAGTTTAAGAACCTATTGTGGTCCTCGAGTCAAAAAGTTTGCCCACCCCTGCACTAGAGGGATAAAGGGGGAATTTCCTGGTGAAGGTGAGAGTTTCCAGGGAGAGTTGTTTGCCCTCACAGCAGAGAAGAGCACTGTATTCCATCAGTTGAGCTATATAAGGAAGATGAATATTCAGTATAGCTAACTAGCATCATTAGAAATTCCAGTAGGAACCCTCATAAGAGAATTACATCTAAAGGGATGAAGTATAACAGCAAGGGTAATCCAGTAATCTAATTGATCCCAAAATATGAGAATTTATCCTCTAGTGACTGTAGTTGAAGGGGAGAGATAATACTTCCTGTGGATCACCCTGCAATTGGGGAACTTAGAGACACTATAAGATATTATGGCTTCTGTTTACTACATATCACATAATATCTACTGGCTGTTGTTTTCCTTCAAATTGGCCTCTTTCTATAGCACCATTTAATGTTCCCTAGTAGGGTGCATCAGAAAGGTGCATTTTTCTGAGTAGAAGCTTGAACCAAAATATAAGAACTCAAATATATTTGAATCAGCCCAAAATATAATCCAGACCTCAAATTCCATAGCCCTCTTTGATGAAAATGTTGCATTAGCAAGCAGTTTGCTCTACCTTGAACTGGATGAAAAACCAATGTAAAGTAGTGTTTAATCTTGGTTTTCACTATGGAGTTCTCCAAGAAATCCCTGATTTCAGTTCACATATCCATGTATTTCACACCAGGTTTAGACATTGTCCCAGAGCAAATCAAGCTCCTGGTAATATCAAATCCTATATGAGTCCCAGAAGTGTTTAAATCTATATATATAAAACCCTAATACTCAAATAGACCAAATGGCAGAATAACCAAACAACCGGTCGCTATGACTTGCACTGACCACCAGGGGATGCACGCAGAACATGGTGGGCATCAGCGTCAGGCAGCAGAGCGTGGAACATGGTGAGCATCGGCCGCGGCGGGATGGTGGAGCAGGTGAGCGGAGGCGCCAGACAAAGGTGGGGCACTGGTCACTGTCATCGAGGCGAGCCTCTGGTGGTTACTGAAAATTTTTTGTTTGCACATGCTCTGGTCCCTCCTGGCACTTGCACCTGCAGCCAGAGCTGGAGCCACCACTCACACCTGCTGCCGGTACCCAACGCTGGTCCGATCGCTCCTGAAGGCTTCTCCACCACCCGCCCCTCCTGAGGGGCAATAGGAGCATCAGCTGCTGCTCACACCCACTGACGGCACTGGCCCCACTTGTACCCATTGCTGGTGCCAGCCCCAATCACTCTGCACTGTCAGTGGGTGAGAGTGTGGCCAGCACCATCAGTGCATGAGATCAGTGGCAGTGGGAGCGGGGCTGCTGGCAGACAGGGGCCCTGGGGGCCACGGTGGGAGGGGCCATGGGGGCACGGAGAATGGGCCAAGACCCACCCCTGTGCCCACCACAGCCCTGTGGCCCACAGTTCCTTTCAAGGTGCACAAATTCGTGCACTGGGCCCCTAGTAGGATATATAAAAAGCCAGCCACTACCATGGTAGTGAGAGGTTTATAGTTGGGAAAGAAAGTGATCTTTATTTCATTTAAGTTTTAAATGTCTTAAGCTTTAATCTTCCCAGCATTTACTCCATCCATCTAGCTCTTAAAAAAAAGTCTAAGATTGGTATCAATTAGAATCTATTCATATATTCATATATTCTGGCTGTTAATATGTAAAGTGTGAATTTACAGAAACTCTAATATGTGGAGAGATGGTAGGAAATTTAGTAGAGTGATATACAATAGAGGCAAAAAATGAGAGGGAGATGCCTATGGGACACAGCCAAGAAAATGAGACTCTCAGACTGAGTCAATTATGCTCAGAGTTCAGTCTCCCTGACTTTGTGCCAAAGGCAACGTGTTAGATGCTGGGAGAAATCTTAGCCAGAAAAAGAGAGCCTAGTAATGTGCTCTGTTTAGTAGTGAGGCTGGCTTTCATTTAGTTTTGTTGGCACATTCAAATAACACTATACAAAGCTTAAACATAGCTCTAAGGTTACATAATGTTTTGTTTGTTTGTTTGTTTGTTTGTTTGTTTGTTTTTGTTAATCCTCACAGAGGATATTTTTCCATTGATTTTTAGGGAGAGCGGAAGAGAGAGGGAAAGACAGAGAGGAACATCGAAGTGAAGAAACACATCAATTGGTTGCCTCCTGCACAAGCCCTGACCAAGGCCTGGACCTGGGAGGAGCCTGCAACCAAGGCACTGGCCCTTGACCGGAATTGAACCCAGGACCCTTTGGTCCACAAGCTGACACTCTACCCACTGAACTAAACTGGCTAGGGCAGCTTTGTTGATTTTTTCACAATCACTTTCTTGGGAGAATATAGATAGAAGAAAGCAACTAAAAATATGAACTTCTTTCCCCATATCCTCACTCTCCAAAAATATGATCCATTAATTTGGTGGAAATGGAGATGGGGAAATGAAATCAGATTTCCAGTATTGTCCTTAGATTAAAGTTTTGGGGGAAAATTCATAAACATGCATTTGGAGAACTGTATTTTAAAGTTTGCTTCTTTCCTTGCCCTGCCTTTTATTTGAGAAAAACTATTAGATCTCTTTTAAAAGTTGGGGAAGAGAAGCAGTTAATTAGAGCTACAGGGAACTGCTAGAGGCCTAAGGCAGCTGGCTCAAATGTTCCTGTTTGTGAATGGAAAGTTAGTTCAACTCCTTTGCTGTTTTTGTCACTTTTATAGACTTTTTTGTCATTCGACATGATTTCATAAACGCGCGAAAGTCATTGCTACTAGAAAAGACTTGTGCTTTTCTAGAAGTGAAACATTCCTCCTGATGTTGACATCCTACCCCAGCCATAGGCTTTAGTCTGCATCTCTACTGTTATCCTATGCCAGTTCCAGAGCCACTTGTTAGCCAATTCTGTGAGTTCACCTCTTGGTTCTCACATTGAGATCTTGCCATGAGTTTGCCAAATCTGGAATAATCTGAGCTACTTTTGGGAATTACTTTATTGGAATCACTTGTTTTTGCTAAAAATCATAGTCCACAATGAAATATGATGAAGGGATAAGAAATAATATGCTAGAGTCCCAAAACATATAGCAGTGTCATTATACAACACTTATTTATGAAGCCCCTTTTCAGTAATTATGGGTTTGGAGCCAAGGCAGGAGCTGTTGGAGACAGCAAGCTGAGAATACGTGTTGGCGGTTTTATTTAAAGCCACAAAACTAAAGGAGCAACAGGTAGTTCAGATATTGAGTATATCCTCCCCCCCAAAACACACAAACAAATAAATAAAAAAACGACTCTTTTCCCCTATTTTCATATTAAATAATGGTATGCTCATTCTCACTACTGTCTTGCTATAATACTACACAATCATAAAAATGGTATTGATTTTAAAAACATCAGCATACCTGACTAGTGAGAATCTAAAGACAACAAGAATCCCTAAAGCTTGCCGTAATGTTATTCCTTTAGTATAAAATTTCCCCCCCAAAAAAGGCTATTTGCAAAGTAATTCATATAGAATTACTTGAATGATAGAAGACCTTCCAGGAGCTCATATTCTATATTATATTAAAGTACTCAAGTGTATGTTCTCAGAAGAGAATCTATGTGATCATGTCTACTTTGTAGCCTCATCAATTGTCTTGTATCTTGTGTTATGCAAAATAGAGGTGCTAACATCTGGTAGGTGGTAGGCAGGGAGGTTAGTGAAGGGAGACTAATGAGGGAGATTTTGTTCTGTATCTCTCCAGCTCTGTCCAGAAAAAAGACAGACTGAACAAAGTCCCCAAATATACATTCCTTTTGGTAGGTCTTCCTATACAGTGCATAGGGTGATGGCACCAACCATTAAGATCTTCCAGAGTACTAACTCACTTTTTAAATTCCATGTTGATCAATCACCTGATTTCACTGATTTTTCAAGGAGCGATATGGGGCAGGCACTGGTGGTTTTCACTACAGCAAGAATTGTTTGAAATGCTGAGAACAAGAGATAGCAGCAAGTCCAATATTCAAGATCAAGCAGAGGAGCAGGGCTCATAAGCCAGGAAAAGGGGTCTAAACTAGTCTCTAAAAATCCATAGTAGTATCATAATAGAGAGCAGGACTTTTCTCAATTAAAAAACCTGGGAAGTTCTCAGTGTTTTCTCAGACATGCATTTGAAGAAGCTTTATATTCCTGTCCCCCCACATTTCTTTTTGTATTCCATCCTAGGATCTGATCAGTTTGAAGTGGATTAAGTCACACAAGACAAGGCAATGTTATTTGTCTTGTGACAAAAACTCAGGTTTCATACTGTCTTAAGCTTGTATTAAATCTCTCAGGAAAAAGAAAGTTTCTTTACAAAAGATACAGTTGAAAACCTGGTGGTTGTTTTTATGGCTTCCATCTGAGAGTGAAGTACTCTAACCCCATGTGCCAAGTCCAGTAAAAAATAATGTTATAAATATCTTCATTTTCTGGTCCTAGTTGTACTGTGGTGTGTCATACACTATAATAAAATTTCTTATGAATGGCGTATATTTTTGGTGGTATAAAAATGTCTCACTTTATTTTGTAAGGTTGAGTGTAATGCAAGCAGAGAAAAGATGGAGGGGGCCTCTGAATATATATTTTTGAAAATAAGAATATTTTCATTATACTCAACACTATGTATTTTCATTATACTCAATACATAGTGTTGAGTATAATGAACCTGAAACCTTAGTTAGGATAACAGCTAAAATTCAAGAAGCTGATAAGCTGACTACAGCAGTGAATAAGGGGAAAGAGGGTAGAATCTGGGGAAAATCTGAGAAGAACTCAAAAAGAAAGCAGAGGTCAAATAGGATAAGGTAAACCAGAGGAATATGGAGTCCCAGAAGCCATGTAGGAGAAGACTTTGCAAATGAAGGAATGAGAGGATGAGAGTCAAGGCAATTTTTGGAAGGAGGAGTGAAAGAGCCTTGAACTTGATTACAGGCTGAATGGAAGAAACTGGCAGGGAGAAAGGCATCAAACATGCAAGAACAAAAGGAGGCAAAGCTCCAGAGGTGGGGGTGCGGGTGAGGGTGGAAGAGGATCATAGAACAGCAAATGAGATGGCCTCCCTTTTCTTTAATACTCAGCAATGAGCTCATCTCCTGCTGCACAGAGGGTATTAGAAATGTATTTTTGTCTATCCTTCTCCCTTTCTCCTTCCCTTCCATCTGGGTGGAAGATGTGTCTTTTCTCATGAACAAGATCAATCTCTGCATGTGGGTAAATAAAAATGTGATTGATGTTTTCCACATATATGATTATATAGCCTAAAGAACACAAAAAGCATGAATTGGCCTATTAAGTATTATTTCACTAAAAGAACAATTACAGTATTATAGACAGAAAATGGATTACTCTTTTGTTCAGTTGAAATGTAAACACTAATTAATATAACCATTGGTAAGATTTTTCTTTTAGGACAGTGGTTCTCAACCTGTGGGTCGCGACCCCTTTGGGGGTCGAATGACCCTTTCACAGGGGTCGCCTAAGACCATCAGAAAACACATATATAATTACATATTGTTTTTGTGATTAATCACTATGCTTTAATTATGTTCAATTTGTAACAATGAAATTGGGGGTCACCACAACATGAGGAACTGTATTAAAGGGTCGTGGCATTAGGAAGGTTGAGAACCACTGTTTTAGGATATTATGACCAAATACTAATCTGAATTAATCATGTAATCCAACTTGGTTAATTATTCAGACTTGGCTTCAAGTTTGACTAGTTATTGAAATAACCTAAAACACATTTTTTACATTATATCATATAAATAGTCTTTAGCTTTATTGAACATAAAAAAACGATATAGCCAAAAATCAAGTCAGAGACATAACAATGGATAGAAAGAACTGCCTCATCTGTAGTTTTAAGTATACTTTCACCCAAACCCTTAATGCTCAATAGTTAAGATTAGTCTTATGAAACTCTTTACCAAAAATTTAAAGTGCTATACTACGCCTTTAGAGATAGAACTTTCCATAACCAGTGCCAAAATCATGAGAATGACTACAATACAGCTATCACTTAACAATCCATATGCCCTCCTTCATGTATTCTGCAAATGCTCTTTTCTTCCTACTGTGTGAAAGACACTGTGAGATAGTAGAAAATACAAAAGTAGATAAAGTGCTAACTCTGCCTTTGAGAAACTTGCAATCTTACAGGAGTAAGTATGTTCATAATAAGTTATTATGTAAATATAATATGCAATGCTGTGAGATAAGCATGGTATAAAGAGACTACAAATAAGTATTAAAGTTTACTTATAAAATTATAAAATTTTAATTCTAGAAATCCATCTAAAGTGTATAATCTAAAGTAGAAAGAGAAAATTTTAAATGCAAAAGATAATCATTATTTTGGATTTACAATAGGAAAAAATGTTTAAAACAATTACCAAAAATAGCCATATGCATATTAGTCAGGATAGGCTAAGTTATGCGATAGTAACAAATAATCCTAAAATTTCAGTGGTTTACCAGAACAAATAGCACCATCCAATGTGGGTTAAAGGGCTTTCTGTCATCATTTCTCCAAGCAGTGACTCAAGAATCCAGACCCTTTCTAATATATTATTAACAGCTGTGATCTTTGAAATATGTGGCTTTCAAGGGAAGAGAAAAAAGGACTAAAGGATCATGCAGGATATTTTCAAGGATATGGCATAGCAGAGGCTTGCATCACTTTGCCCACATCCTATAGGATATAACTTAGTCATATAGGCCCTCACCTTACTATAAGGGAGGCTGTAAATGTAATCTTACTGTATGCTGGGAAGACAAAACAGTACAGTGAACACATAGCCTTATCTCTGTAAAACAGAATTAATAAATTAGACAATATATGCATGCTTTTATCCAGAGTTTATAAAAACACAAAAAAAGTTTTTCTTATAATCTACACTAATAAAAAAGAAACATGCAAATTGGTGTCACTCTGCTACACCCACCAGCCAATCAGGATGAGTATGCAAATTAACCCAACAAAGATGGCAGTTAATTTGCATATGCAGGTGCAGAGCAAAGACTGAAGACAACTGAAGACTGAAGATGACTGAATACTGAAGACGACTGAAGACTGAAGAGGCTTGGCTTCTCTGCTATGGCCAGAGCAGAGAAGCCAAGCCTCGCTGCTGCGGCCGGACCAAAGGCCTGGGTCCTGAGTGCTGGAGGAAAACCGGTGCCAGCAGCCAGGGGAAGGAAGGCCTATTGCGTGAATCTTCGTGCAACAGGCCTCTAGTCCTATATAATAAAGAGCTAACATGCTAATTAGACTGGATGGCAGAATGACCTTCCAGACGCCCTTCTGGAACAACCAGAGGGTGGGAAGGGGGGCCAGCGATCCTGTGCCACCAGGCCAGCCATGGTGGTTCCAGCAATCACCTTCCTCAGAGGCAGGGGGAGAGGCGGTGGCACAGTCCCAGTGCCATGCCTTCCACAGAGGTGGGGGGAGAGGGGGTGGCGTGGTCCCGGAGCTTCTGTAGAAGTGGGATGGGGTGCAACTGTAGTGCCTCAACTTCCCATGGCCCCTCGTCCAGCTGGTCCAGCTCCAGATACACCCCCACCAGTGGGTGGAGGGCGGGGCCAGTGCTAAGGAGCAGTGAGCCTGGCTTCTGGTTGAGCAGCAGTACCCCCTGCTCAGCCAGAAGCCAGCTCACAGCTGGCAAGTGTAGCGGTGGTGGCAAGAGCCTCTCCTGCCTCCATGGCAGGCGGGTAGTAAGGAGCGAGGGGTCCTGGACTACGAGAGCCCCCGACTGCGAGAGGGATCTCTGAGTGCTGGCTTAGGCCCGATTGCTGGAGGGATTGGGCCTAAGCCAGCAGGCGGACATCCCCCAAGAGGTCCTGGCCTATGAGAAGGTGCAGGCCAGGTTGAGGACCCCCCGCCAGCCCCCTGCCCCCCCCCCCCCCCCCCCGTGCATGATGCATGCATTTTTTCTGATTGGTGTTTCGGGTCTCTTAGGATATAGTCCTAGAAGTGGGATCACTGGGTCAAATGGCAGTTCCATATTTACTTTTTTGAGGAAACTACATAATGTTTTCTGTAATGGCTGCACTAGTTTGCAGTCCCACCAGCAGTGTACTAGGTTCCCTTTTCTCCATATCCTCACCAGCACTTGTTATTTGTTGATTTGTTGATGGTAGACATTTTGACAGGTGTGAGGTTATACCTCATTGTCCTTTTAATCTGCATCTCTCTGGTGATCAATGACTTTGAGCATTTTTTCATATGTCTCTTGGCTAAATGTATGTCCACTTTGGGGAAGTGTCTATTTAGGTCCTTTGCCCATTTTTTAATTGGATTGTCTTCCTTTTGTTAAGTTGTATGAGTTCCTTATACATTTGGATATTAACCCTTTGTCAGATGTATCATTGCCACATATGTTCTCCCAAACAGTGGGCTCTCTTTTCCTTTTGTTGATGGTTTCTTTTTCTGTATAAAAGCTTTTTATTTTGATGTAGTCCCATTTGTTTATTTTATCCTTAATTTCCTTTGCCTTAGAAGATGTATCCATAAACATATTGCTATGAGAGATGTGTGAGATTTTTCTGCCTATGGTTTCTCCTAGGATTTCTATGGTTTTCCGACTTATATTTAAGTCTTTTATCCATTTTGAGTTAATTCTTATCTATGGTGTAAGCTGGTAGTCTAGTTTCATTTTTTTTTTTGCATGTATCTGTCCAATTTTCCCAACATCACTTGTTGAAGAGACTCTCTTGACTCCATTGTATGCTCTTGCCTCCTTTGTCAAATGTTAATTGAGCATAGTGGCTTGAGTCAATTTTTGGGTTCTCTGTTCTGTTCCATTGATCTATATGCCTATTCTTGTGCTAGTACCAGGCTGTTTTTATTACAATGGCTTTGTAGTATAACTTGAAATCTGGTATTGTGATTCCTCCAACTTTGTTTTTCTTTCTCAAGATTGCTGCAGCTATTTGGGGTCTTTTTGACTCCATATAAATTTTCTAGAGTATTTGTTCTAGATCTGTGAAATATACTGCTGGTATTTTAATAGGGATTGCATTGAATCTGTAGATTGCCTTGGGTAAGTATGGACATTTTAATGATGTTGATTCTACCTATCCATGAACATGGTATATTCTTCTACTTGATTACGTCATCTTCTATGTCTTTTTTCAATGTCCTGTAGATTTATGAGTACAGGTATTTTGCCTCCTCTGTTAAGTTTATTCCTAAGTATCTTAATTCTTTGTTGCAATGATAAATGGTATTGTTTGTTTAGTTTCTCTTTCTGACAATTCATTATTGGTGTATAAGATGCCACCAATTTATGGGTGTTAATTTTATATCCCGCTACATTGCCAAATTCCTTTATTGAATCTAGTAGTTTTTTGGTGGAGTCTTTAGGGTTTTCTATGTACAATATTGTGTTATCTTTGAGTAATGAGAGTTTTACTTCCTTCTTTCCAATTTGGATGCCTTTTATTTCTTCTTCTTGTCTGATTGCTGTGGCTAGGATTTTCAGTACTATGTTGAATAAGGGTGGTGAAAGAGGACATCCCTGTCTTGTCCTTGTACTTGGGAAAAACGGTTTTAGATTTTTGCCCATTGAGTATGATGTTCGCTGTAGGTTTGTCATATATGGCCATTACTATGTTGAGAAATGCTCCCTCTATTCCCACTTTGCTGAGAGTTTTTATTTTTTATCAAAAATGGGTGTTGGATTTTGTTAACTGATTTTTCTGCATCTATTAATATGATAGATGGAAATAGCCCAAGTTCCCATGAGTAGATGAGTGCATAAAAAATCTGTGGTACATGTATACCATGGAACACTATGCAGCAGTAAAGAATGAAGAATCTCTTGCCCTTTGACAGAGCATGGAAGGACCTGGAGAGTACTATACTAAGTGAAATAAGTCAGTCAGAGAAAGACAAGTATCACATGATCTCATTCATATGTGGAGTCTAAGTAACAAAATAAACTGATGAACGGAGTGTGTCTAGAGACATGGAAGCATGGAACAGAGTGCGGAATCTCAGAGGGAAGGTGGGGGAGGGTGGTGGGAAGTAATCAACTAAGGAACTCTTATGCATATATGCATGGCCCATAGACACAGACAATGGGGTGGTGAGGCCTGGGGTGGAAGGCTGGGGTGGGTTGGAGGGGGTCAATGGGGGAATAAAGGGGACATATATAATACTTTCAATAATAAAGAATTATTTTAAAAATTTAGTATGCAAAGATTTATCATGATTGAAAAATTTATGTAAAAAGAACCAGCAGGAACTATACTAAAATATTAACAGTAATATGGGGTGAAAAAATAACAATTTTAAAACTTTCCTATTTGCATTTCTACATTTTTTACATAAAATGTATTTTTTTATAGAAAAAAATTAAATTACTTAAATTTCTTTAAGAATATGTTATATCAATTACCATATTATTTGGAAATAACTGGAAATTAGATATTCTGAGCAAGTGGCAAAGAGAGAAAAGGGAATGAGATGCTAGCTAGAGCTAAGGCCAAGCCCAGAAAGTTTCCTCACTGCCTTTTTCCATTGAGTGACTCTCCCACCCTCATTCAAGCTTAATATGTTATACTTTAAGGTTCTGGTTTCTTCAGAATTCTAAATCCTTTTTCTCACCCTTCAAGGGCATCAGAAATTGCCTCCTGTTCCCGACATGTGGCCCATTAAAATCCAGGCTCTAGGCCAGCAAGACTGGCAGTTAACACGGGCAAATTCCAACATTAGCGTTCCTTAATTCTGTGGATTCACACTCTGATATTATTTTTTTTTCTGTTCTCTATTTAATTTTCATACTTTTCTTTTCAGTTGGACTGTGATCTTTAATATGATTTAAAACATATTTTAACTAGGATTTTTTGATGTGCTATACATAAAATTTTGTCAGAACATTAAGATACAGTTACAAAAGCTTTCCATCATACCTTAATTGAATATAATTCTATCTGAATAGTAATGAATAAATTATTCTTAAACATTTAAGTAGATTTTTTAGTAGAGTATAAGCCTTTTAAAAGAAAGGTATTATACAAATCCAAGATATTATTATAGATTATTTTTACATGGGAATATAATAAAAATAACTATCAAAAATGTGCACATAGCCTCATTTTTAGTTCTAAAACAAATATATATATATGAAACTAAAAAACACTATATAAAATAAAAAAAACATAATGATTTATTATTACAACATGATTATCATAAGCTGAAATACAATAGTATTTCAGAGGATCAACAATGTTCCTTATTTTAACAGATAGGATACTTAAATTGAATTTTAAATGGAAGAATAGGGTTAAAAGCTGATTTTGTAGCCCATCACATAGTGTCAGATGTTTTGAACCTTGTTTAAATCTTGCAACATTAACTCAGGCAATTGCTATGAATGTAAATATACCAGATTGAAACAGAATAAAATCCAGCTAAGGACATGACTGAACCAATCACTTTAGTTTGAATTTCAGTAACATACAACGGACATTGATAAGAATCAGCTGCATCTGAGAATGGGAAGAAGAATTGATCCTGGGGAGAGGGGACATGGCATTCTTTATATAAAAGGTGAAAAGATCCAAGAGCTGGTAGCTTCCCTGAAATGTAGTGGCCTGAGCTAACTCAGTTCCATATGTTTTGACTGTCATGACCCAAATATGGAGGAATTTGGACGTCAGAATTTATGTCTGGTAGCCGTAAGATTATTGCAGTAATTTGCTAAATATGCTGTGTTGTTTCTTGCTGTGTTGCATTCCTTATAGCTAAGCAGATATGATGCTGAGTAAAGGTTATGTATGCATGGCATCAATCTAAAACCAAGGCCACCATGTCTACCAAAAGAGAGTGTACAATTAACTAAATTCCTCAGAAACAGTCACAATAAAAAATGAGGAATTTTATTAATTGAAGATTTTTCCCAGAAATTTCATGAAACAATTTATAGATGAAAGGTATATGTAATAACAGTATGATTTTTTAAATGTGTCTATTAAAAAGAATGTTCAGTGTAAAGTTTCAGGTTTATGTCAGTTTACTGGATAAAATTATATTTTTAGAACATAAGAATAAGAATACATTTGCCCTGGCCAGTGTGGCTCAGTTGATTGAGCATCATCCCATGCACCAAATGGTCCCCGGTTTGATTCCCAGTCAGAGCCAATGCTGAGCTGTGGGCTGGATTCCTGGGGGTTTAGGGGGAGGTCATTAAGGAGGTACCCTATCAAGGTCTCTCTCTCTCTCTCTCTCTCTCTCTCTCTCTCTCTCTCTCTCTCCTCCTTTCCTTTCCACTCTCTCTCTAAAATCAATAAAAACATATTTTATAAAATAAAAAGACATTTTACTTAACTATACAGCTTAAATATTTACATGTCCTCAATAAATAAAAGGCATTTGATAGTGCTTTCTTCCATTGAGATTTTAGTTGTCTAAAATTATTTTGTAAAGACTGTTATTCTAAAGATTTATGCTTTACTAATTAATCTAAAACAAGACAAATTTTTCTTAGGTATTACAAGAAGATGTTTGTATATGCAATAGAAATTGCTTTTAAAATATATTATAATTGGAAAAGCAACCAAGTGAGTTCCTCAGTTTAAAAGGAATAAAAAAGGCTATATATATTATAATTAAATGTGAAATTTTGTGTTATATCTACTCTTTCACTGTCAATTGTCTCACTATATTGTTGAGAAAATTATTTTCTTACTCCCTCTGCTCTTAATTTAGCCTAATATCTCTGTAATCTGGCATATTATTAATAGCAAATAAAAACATTGTATTAACATCAAATGCTTCTAAAAATAAAAAATCAATAATTAAAACATGTGATATTTGCTTAAAACCCAAGTATTTAAGGCTCATGAGAGGAGGGACATAGTGATATAATCTATGTGTGAGTATTTTTATGGCATATTTATTCACTCATTCCACTTCTATACTATATATACTTATAGACAATAACTGTGTCATGTATTGATGATCCCTATAGTCTAAATATAGCATGCAGAAAATTTGTAGATACATATGGTGGTCATATGTGGGTCCTTGGCTGTCTGTCAATCTCTGTGTTATCCATATGTGTTTGTGTGTGTTTCTCTGTGTGTATATTTTATATACATCTTATTATCTATAATTGATCACAGAGAAATGCAGATCTTACTACACTAGATTATTCCCTGCCTATTAAATGTGTGTGACCTTTTGAATAAGATATGAACTTTTCAGTATTTTGGACATATCTGAAAAAAAATTAAGGTAATTTTCTGAAAAAAGTTTAAGGTGAAAAAGACATATTGATCAGTACCAAGTAGTAAAAATTTATTGCAATGTTGTCAGTTGCCTTATTCCAGATCAATACAAATCTCACCAAAAACTTCTTAAATGCAATAAGAATCTGACAGGACCTTTTTGTCACAGATTAGTGTTAAGGCAATGAAAGAGCCCCCAAGGAAAATTGTCTTTCTGGTTGAAATGCCAGCTGTATTCTGTTTCCGAAGTGTGCTATGCATCTATCACATCTTTATTGATATTGTGGATGTCTATAGAGAAAAACAAAGTTTAAACATTTTTTTGTGTGTGCAGAGTAATGCAAATGAGGATAACCAAAGAACTTACATTTAGAGTCATTGTTTTTATCAAAATCTGCTATTTGATGCATATTACATTGCTGAGCCAGAATTAGGTTGTAGAAACCCAAGCCCAATTACATTCTGCAACATTTTTAGACTATTCCATCATGTTGATTTAAAAATTAATGAAAAAAACTTATTATCTTCAATTAGATGTAAGAATAAGTTATAAAAACATATTTTTGTTAAGAAGGAAAGGGTTACAACTTTGATAAAATTTAAATTTAGATTGCAACTATATAAAATAGCAGAATCTAATTTGGAACTGCAGAAGGAGTTCTCAGGAGCGTGAGATAAGCTGCATTTCATGAATTCTGATAACATTAGAATTTAGTGATCTTGGCAGTATTGTAATGTTTGCATAAGTAAACCCATTTAGGCTCATGTATTTTGGTACATGCATCTTTTGGCACTTTCATTGTTTGGACAGAGAAAGCACATGCATCTTCCATGATATTTATGCAAATCTAATTTTAAGGAAGGTATCAATTTAACTGTGTAGAGATTTGTCTTTTCAATAAAACACAAATTTGATTTGGAACTGTAACTTTTACGTAAATCCATTATTTTTTTACCCTTTTCTCTAATCAAATAAACTCATGCATGCTTTGCATTACAGTCTTGCTTTTTTTTTTTTAAAGTAAATCTTTATTGTTGAAAGGATTATATATGTCCCGTTTTCCCTCATTGACCCTTCTAGGCCCAGTTGCCCTCCAACCCAGGCTTTCACTATGCTGTTGTCTGTGTCCATGGGTTATGCATATATGCAAACAAGTACTTTGGTTGATCTCTTACTATCAACTCACCCACCTTTGCCTTCCTTCTGAGATTCCAACAGTCTATTCTATGTTTCTGCCTTTAAATCGATTTTGTTATCAGTTTATTTTGTTCATTAGATTCCACATATGAGTGAGATCATGTGATACTTGTCTTTCTCTGGCTGGCTTATTTTGCTTAGCATAGTACTCTCCAGGTCCTTCTTGCTGTCTCAAAAGGTAAAAGATTCTTCTTTTTACAGCTGCATTGTATTCCATGCTGTAAATGTACCACAGCTTTTTTTTTTTTTTCCCCATTCATCTACTCATGGGCACTTGGGCTGTTTCCAGATCTTAATTTTGTAAATTACACAAGGCTGCATACATTTTTTTGATTGGTGTTTCACGTCTCTTAGGATATATTCCTAGAAGTAGAATCACTGGGTCAAATGGAAGTGCCATATTTAATTTTTTGAGGAAACTCCATGTTTTCCATAATGGCTGCACCAGTCTGTATTCCCACCAGCAGTGTACAAGGGTTCTCTTTTCTCCACATCCTCACCAGCACTTGTCATTTGTTGACTTGCTGATGGTAGACATTCTGACAGGTGTGAAGTAATACATCATTATTCTTTTAATTCACATCTCTCTGGTAATTAGTGACTTTGAGCATTTTTTCATATGTCTCTTGGCCATCTGTACTAGTATGTCCACTTTGGAGAAGTGTCTATTTAACTCCTTTGCCCATTTTTTAATTGAATTGTTTGTCTTACTTTTTATAAGATCTATGAGTTCTTTATACATTTGGGATATTAAACCTTTATCAGATGTATAATTGCCAAATGTGTTTTCCCATACAGCGTACTTCTTTTTCATTTTGTTGATGGTTTCTTTTTCTGTGCAGAACCTTTTTGTTTTGATGTAGTCCCATTTGCTTATTTTCTCCTTAGTTTTCTTTGCCCTAGGAAGTGTATCCATAAACATAAAGCTACTAGAGGCCTGGTGCACAAAATTCACATATGGGTGGGATCCCTCGGGGTGGTCTGAAGAAATCGTACCCTAGCTTGTGCTCCCAGACTCGCAGCCACAGCTTGTGCCCCTAGTCTTGCAGCCCTGCAGCCCCACCTGGCACCCCTCCTTGGCCTGGTGCCACCCACTCGCTCCACCTCCTACCACCACTGCTGGTTGCCTTATGTGGGGTGACTGGTGGGGTGATCAGGGCCCCTGCTCGACCCATCCCCTGTCGCTGCCACTGGTTGCTTTTTGTGGGGCAACCGGAGGGGAGATTGGGGCCCCTGCTCACACCTGCCTTGGACTGGTGCTGCCCACTTGCCAGTGCTGCCCCCGGCCACTGCTGCTGGTTGCTGTCTGTGGGAAGATCAATCTGGGCTGGGCCCCCCCTGCCCAGCTCCCTCAGCACTTGGGAGCCAGGCAGCAGCCCCACCCCTTGCCGCCACCACTGGTTGCTGTCTGCTGGGTGATTGGCCCCCATTTGCACCTACCTTGGCCTGGTGCTGCCTGCTCACCTGCTCCACCATCCCGCCATGGTCCTACTCACGTTGGGGCCCATTAGGGCAGGCAGCATCTCCATTATTGCCCACTGCCAGTGCCACATTGCCGACGCCTGCCATGTTCCATGCTGCCCCCTGGTGGTCAGCGCATGTCATAGCGAGTGATCGAACTCCTGGTCAGTTGAACTCCTACCCAAGGGGACAATTTGCGTCTTAGGCTTCTATTATACAGAATGGGAGATGCCTGAGATTTTGCTTCCTATGTTTTCTTCTAGGATTTTTACGGTTTCACCACGTACATTTAAGTCTTTTATCCATTT
The DNA here is from genome assembly GCF_964212035.1 of Myotis nattereri. Taxonomy (NCBI): domain Eukaryota; kingdom Metazoa; phylum Chordata; class Mammalia; order Chiroptera; family Vespertilionidae; genus Myotis; species Myotis nattereri. Next base: position 95,652,045 of record NC_138077.1, on the reverse strand, counting down.
TGAGTTTATTCTTGTGTATGGTGTAAGTTTATTCTGTGTGTGGTGGTCTATTACCTATTTGGGCTCTCTTGGGGTTCCATATAAATTTTTGGAGTATTGGTTCTACATCCATGAAATATGATGTTGGTGTTTTAATAGAGATAGCATTGAATCTGTGTGGGGAAGCACAGGACTTGGTTGGAAAGTTTGTAAGGAGGAAACTCCAAAATGTAAGAACCTCCAGGGGAAGTTGGCTAAAAGCAACTGCCTATGCCCTGACTTTTCCAAAGAAGTCTGAGGCCCCAGGTGTTTACTTAGTCTTCAGATGTCCTTGCTTAAAGGACACTGCAGACACATGTGTCTTCTCAAGAATGCTTACCCTGCTGATAGTATCTAATAGTTAATTTTAATTCAAGCTGTTGTTATAATAAAAACCTAAGGATACAGGCAAACGGGGCTGTTTGGTTTTGCTAGGCAGGCAGTCCCTTAGCCCTCTCTTTCATAGAAATGTGTGTCAGACTAATCATTCATCCATCGCTCAGGGTCTGCTGGTCAGCCCCGGCAAATCTGTAGATTGCTTTGGGAAGTATGGACATTTTAATGATTTGAATTCTTTAAATCAGTGAACATGGTATATTCTTTTACTTTTTTATAACTTCTTCTATCTCTCTTTTTTCAATATCCTATAATTTTCTGAATACAAGTCTTTTACCTCCTTGGTAAAATTTATTGCTATGTATATTAATTTTTTGTTGCAATGGTAAATGGGATTGTTTGTTTATTTTTTTTTATCTGAGAATTCATTATTGGTGTATAAAAATGCTATTGATTTCTGGATGTTAATTTGATATCCTGCTACATTGCCAAATTTCTTTATTAAATCTGGTAGCTTTTTGGTGGAGTCTTTAGGGTTTTCTATGTAAAATATAATGTCATCAGCCAATAATAAGAGTTTTACTTTGCTTCTCCAATTTGGATGCCTTTTTATTTCTTCTTATTGTCTGATCTCTGTGGTTAATACTTCCAGTACTATCTACACTAATAAAAGACAAAGATGCTAATTGACTGTACCTTTGCTACACCAACCAATCAAAAGAGTATGCAAATTAACCCAACAAATATGGCGGTTAATTTGCATACACACACACCCAGGGAAGACTGAAGACAATGTAGAAGGAAGCCAAGCACTGCAGAAGGGAGCCAAGTGGTGGAGAAAGGAACGGATTGGAGGTAGCAGAGATGGAAGCAGATCTGAGGCAGTGGACATGGGAGGGAGGCCAAGCAGAGGACATGGGAGGGAGCTGAGGCAGTGGACGCAGGAGAGAGCTGAGGTGGCAGACACGGGAGGGAGCCGAGGCAGCGGGGAAGGGAGGGAGCGAAGCAGCAGAGATGGGAGGGAGCCAAGGGCAAAGTGACAAAGGGAGGGAGCAAGGCAGCGGAGAAGGGAGTGAAGCCCGCTTTGGTGGGCTTCGCTCCCTTCTCTGCTTTGCTCTGGTCTCAGGAAGCCCTATTCTTGCAGGAATCTTCCTGCAATGGGCCTCTAGTGTTGAATAAGGGTGAAAGCAGACATCTCTGTCTTGTTCCTGTTCTTAAGGAAATGTATTTAGTTTTTGCCCATGGGGTATGATGTGGGCTTTAGTTTTGTCATTTATCGCCTTCATTGTGTTGAGATATGATTCCTCTATTTCCACTTTGCTGAGAGTTTTTATAAAAAATAGATGTTGGATTTTATCAAATGCTTTTCTGTGCCTATTGACATGATCATGTGATTGTTGTCTTTCAATTTCTTGTGTGATCTTTATAATATATTGCTGGTTCAAATTTACTAATATTTTAGTGAGGATTTTAGCATCCATGTTCATCAGGGATATTGGCCTGTAATTCTCTTTCTCTGTAGTTTCTTTATCTGTTTTGGGAATTAGGATAATGCTGGCCTGATGAAAAAAGCTTGGAAGTATTTCTTTCTCTAAGATTTTTTGGAATAGTTTGAGGATAGGTATTAGTTGTTCTTTGAAGGTAACATTCCCCTGTAAAGGCATCCAGACCAGGGCTTTTGTTTGCTGGGAGTTTTTTTTGTTTTTGTTTTATTTGTTTGTTTGTTTGTTTATCACTTCTTCTGTTTCATCTGTTACACAGGAAACTGGGGTGGCTACACTCTGAGCTCCAACCTCAAATCTGCTATCCTGGATTCTGTTCATACAGCTCCAGTCCACTCTGCTGGAGAACAAGGTGAGTGGCTGCACCCAAAATTTTAAGAGGGTGCATGCATTTCCAGCAGTCTTTCACTGGCAGACAGAAACCCTGCTGGTTTTCACAGCCAACTGTTAGGTGGCACCTTTCTCAGTTCTGGTGCTCTGGGCCTGGGCCAGTTTGGAGTTTAGATCCAAGAGTTCTCAATGGTAACCCCCACCATTGAGATATCTTTTCAGAAATTCATCTCCTGTCTGTAGGAGCCTGGACAGACCTTTTATGCCTCTGCATTTCCTCCTAGTCTCTATGTGGTCTTCACTTTTTATCCTTTGTTATCAGGGTTCTTTCCAGCTAGTCTGCAGATGACATTTTCTGGGTGGTTTTACTGTATTTTAGTTGTATTTACAGTTTGGTCCTGGGGGAGTGTCAGTGTAGCTTCCTCTTACTCCACCTCCATTTTGGAATCCAGTCTTGCTTTTTATTCTGTTTATCTTCTCTAGATTTTGCCATTCTTATATCAAATACTATTTCTTGTTAATGCACCTGTGTGGCTTTATTAACTACAATTTATATTATTGACAAAATTTGTCTAATTTTAAGTATTATCTACATAATAAAAACTTAAGTGACCATTATTGCGGAATGACCAGAATGACTGTTGCTATGATGCGCACTGACCACCAGGGGCAAACGCTCAATGCAGGAGCTGCCCCCTGTGGTTAGTGCACTCCCACAGGGAAAGCGCTGCTCAGCCAGAAGCCATGCTCATGGCTGGCGAGTACAACATCACTGGCTGGAGCCTCTCCCACATCTGCAGCATCACTAAGGAGCAGGAATCTGAGTGGTAAGGAGCAGCATGCAGGCAGGTGGTAAGGAGCAAGGGGTCCAAGCCTGTGAGAGGGCGCAGGCCTGGCTGAGGTATCCCCTTCAGTGCACGAATTTTGTGTACCAGGTCTCTAGTATTAATATAATATATAAAATTCACCACAGTAACATATTCTATTATTTTATAATTATAATGTAATATATATGGATATGATATAAACAATTATTATAATAATCATTACAGGTACATATATAGACAATAGATTCATATAATTTTATTGGGTTGTATTATATTTGTTATATCTATTAATTCTATATTTTTTAGTGTTTGTATTGGTTTTAGAGAGAGAGGAAAGGAAAAGAAGAGAAACATCAATCAATCCCTCCTGCATGTCCCCTACTGGGGTTTTGAGCACAAAATGTGGGCATGTGCCTTGACCAAGAATTGAATCTGTGATCTCTTAGTACATGGGACTATGCTTAACCAACTGAGCCACACTTACCAGACCTATTTATTATATTAATTATATAGCGATGTGTCACATAATGACATTTTGGTCAACAACAGACTGAATATTTGATAGTGGCCCATAAGAGTATAATGGAGCTGAAAAGTTTCTATCTCCTAGTGACATAAAGCTGTACCCAGGTCATAGTGCAACACATCACTCACAAAGATACTGTGCTGAGTGTTGCATAAAAATAAAGCACATATAATTATGTATAGCACATAATACCTGATAATGATAAACAGCTATGTTAGTGGTTTATTTACTATAGTATATATTTTTTAAATTAAAGAATATGTGTTTTGTTTTTAAATTTTCATGTGAGGATATGTTTATTTTACAGAAGAAGGGGAGAGGGAGAGAGAGAGAGAGAGAGAGAGAGAGAGAGAGAGAGAGAGAGAGAATCAAGATATCAATATGAGAAAGAAACATTGATTGATTGGTTGCCTTCCATATGCACCCTGACCAGAATAGAACCCAAAACCTTTTTAGTGTATAGGACAATGCTCCAATCAATTGAGCCACCTGGTAGGGCTATACAATACTTTTAATTGTTAGAGTATACTCTTTCTACTTATAAAAGAACCACTTTGCTATAAAATAGTATACTCTCTTAGGCCAGTAGCAGCCTTGCACATCTTGTTTACCATGTCTTAGATTACAGCATTTCTCTTGTGCTTGATTTAATCTGTGTTCTTTGTTGACCAGTGTTCCTAATCATATCAAATCCACTGCTGATGTTGCTGGTAAGAGGCCACATTAGGGGATTGACCTGGATACAAAATTAGAAATGATTAATGTTACAAAGGTGGAAAATCAGTGATGTTTATTGCTTGTCAGTCAGGCATATCTCATTCTACTACAGCTACCTTATTGAACAAGAAAAACTAGTGGAAGCTCTTAAAGTACCTGCTTCATTGAAGGCAATGAGAATAACAAAAATCCAAAAAGTGTCAGTCATGGAGACTGAACACCAGACACAAAAGTATATTCCTCTCAGTACTATTGTAAGAAATAAGGCAAGCCCCCAAATTCAGGGGTCCTGGTAGAACACAAAACATACCTGGGAGCCAGACAGCAAGGAAAATATCTTTACTTCTACGTAGAAGGGTGCGCACGCACATGGCCTGGAAGCCCACGCGCACGAGTAGACGACCTGCTTGGCTTTTTAATCCTGATGCACGTGACCTGTCCCTCACTCTTGATTGGAGCTCAGGCGCACAGTCTTTCACAATTGGCTAATTCAAAGGGAGGGGTTGGCCTTTGCTGTTTCAAGATGGCGCCCCCAGGGGAGCTGCAAGTCATGTGGCCAACATGGCAGCTGTCTAAACTGTTCTTTGACAGAAAAGATGATTTGTTTATTCTCAAACTATGGTCAAAGCAAAAAGTTTGTTTGCAATGTTGAAAGGAAAAACTGCATCAAACTACCATACTAAATTTACTGCTATCTCTAGGTGGTTTAAATAATTCAAGAATTGTTATTTATTACATAATGTGAGTGGTGAGTTTGTAAGTGCTGATGTGAATGCAACTGAAGAACTTTGAAACTCTGCGATGCACTTTCATCTATAAGGAGGCCAAGCCAATGCCAAGTTTCAAGGTTTTAAGAACAAATTAGTAGTCTTGCTTGGGAGCAATGTTGCAGCCCAATGCTGAAACCTTTTGTGACCTGTCAGAGTGAGAACCCCAGGGACTTTGTGGATATCGATAAGCACACACTGCTAGTGTACCAAAAGAGCAATTAGAAGTCCTGATGGCCCAGCTCCTCTCTCAAGGTGCCATCCTGAATTGTCATGCCAGCGAAATGGGGGAGTGCTGTTTAGAGGATAATAAAATTTTCAATATTATTTATTGTTGATAATGATCCTGGACATCCTCCTTTTCTTGATGATCTTCATTCTGATATCAGAGTGGTGTTTCTCCTACTTTAATCCAATAAATACCACCTCTTTAATCCAACCAATGGATAAAAACTTATAGCAGATTTTGTGGTCTACTACCTGAAAAGGACCTTAGCCCCGGCTATTACTTCAACTGAGGAACACTGAAAAGACATGATGAAATCATGTCTAGAAGGATTACAATATCTATGACTACATCAGGAACCTTGCTTGAGGTTTTGGTGATATTACCATGGAGTGTATTAGTAGCATCTTGAAGAAGACATTCAAAACGTTTTCCATGACTTCAAAGAATTTGTCAAGATGAGGAGTTTGCAAAAATTAATAAGGCTGTGGCTGAGATGGCAAACAACTTTAACTTGGGTGTGGATGATGATAACATTGAAGAGCTCCTAAAGGTGTTTCCTGAGAAATTGACTAATGGGTAGTTGTTGGAACTGGAACAGAAACTTTGGGTGAAGAAGAGGCAGGAGAAAAGAAAAGTAGAATAAAAAGAACAATCCCCAAGAAAATTCACAGTAAAGGGTTAAACAGAAGCTTTTGTAGGCCTCAAGAAGCTCCTTAAAAAGTTGAAAACATGGACCCCAACACTGAAAACTTTTCATTTATAGACAAGAATGTTCATCATATATTAACTGCTTGCAAGGAAATCTTGGATAAGAAAAAAAAGAAAAAGAAAAAGAAAGAAAGAAAGAAAGAAAGAAAAGAAAACCAAACAAACCATCATGGACATATTTCTGAAAAAGAATAATACCACCTCAGGAAGAGTCTCAGGCCAGTTCTTCAGGAGGTATTCCTAAAGAAGGCATTGTTATCATAGAAGATGACAAGATGACAGCTCCGTGTGTGTTATTGCCCCTGAAGAACTTCCAGGGGAAGAATATGTGGAGGTAGAAGACAGTGATATTGATAATCTTGACCCTGTGGAGATTTAGACCATTGTGTGTGGTTGTCTTAGTTTTATTTATTTGTTTGTTTGTTTGTTTAATTAATTAATTTATTTATTTTTATTATTGATTTTAGAGAGAGAAGAAAGGGGAGAGAGAGAGAGAGAGAGAGAGAGAGAGAGAGAGAGAGAGAGAGAGAAGCATTGATTTGTTGTTCCACTTATTTATGCATTCATTGGTTGATTTTTGTATGTGCCCTGAGAGGGATCAGACACACAACCGTGGCATATTGGGACAATGCTCTAACCAACTGAGCTACCTGGTCAGGGCCTTGTTCTATTAATTTTTAACAAGAAAATTTAAAAAGTAAAAAGTAAATTCAAAATTTGAAAAAAAAAAAAAAGCTTGTAGAATAAGGATATGAAGAAATTATTTTTGTATATTGTGTTTGTTTTTTAAGTGTTATGACAAAAAGAGAAAAAAATTAAAAACTTAAAAAATTTATAAAGTTCTCTGGGAAGGTAGCTCAATTGGGCAACATCCCAATATGGCAAGGCTGGGGTTCTATCCCCAATCAGGGCACACACAAGAATCAACCAATGAATATAAAAATAAGTGAAACCACAAATTGATATTTCTCTCTCTCATCTCACTCTCTCTAAAAATCAATGAAAATTTAAACATTTTATAAAATAAAAGAGTTATAGTTAGTAAAGATTAATTTATTATTAAATAAACAAAAATATTGTTTATAAATTTAGTATAACCTAAGAGTACAGTGTTTATAAGATCTACAACAGTGTATAGTAATGTTTGAGGCCTTTACACTCAATCTGATAATCCATCAAACCACTTACTCACTGACTCACCTAGAGCAACTTCTAGTCCTACAAGCTCCATTTATGGTCAGTACCCTATATAGATATACCTTTTTTTGTCTTTTATATAGTATTTTTACTATACCTTTCCTATGTCTGGATATGTTTAGATACACAAATACTTATCACTTACAATTGCCAATAGTTTTCAATACAGTAGGATGTTGTATAGGAGCGATAGACTATAACATACAGCCTCAGTGTGTAATAGGCTATACCACCTAGATATGTGTAAGTACACTTTGTGATGTTTGCACAATGAGAGAATCACCTAACATTATATTTCTCAGATGTTAATTACCCAATCATAAGGTAACATATGACTATATATATTAATTATAGTATATTATTATATATTATATTCTATTATACTAGAGGCCCGATGCATGAAAATTCATGCAAGAGTAGGCATTCCTTTCCCTGGCTGCAGGTACCAGCTTCCCTCCAGCACCTGGGACTGGGGCTGCTTGCCTCCTCCTGTCAGCCTCAGGCACCCGGGACCCTGGCTGGCTTCCCTCGGGCTGACCACAGGCACCGGGGACCCAAGATGACTTCCCTCCAGCCCCAGCTTCATCAGGAATGATGTCTGAAATGGAAGACATTGGTCTAATTAGCATATTACCCTTTTATTATTTTATATTATATTATATTATATTATATTATATTATATTATATTATATTATATTATACTATACTAGCAGCCCAGTGCACGAAATTTGTGCACATTGAAAGGAAATTAATTAGAGGAATGTAATTTGGACTCACTATCTAATATCAATAATATTTGAGTGTGAGGCAGTCCGCATTTCTGAAATTTAATGACATGAATTTTAGCTATTACTTTGCCAAATAAATAGAACTTACAGATATCATTTAAAAGAGCATTCAGCTTCATATTAAAAACTCTGGCTACCAAGTCAGGTCTGTTTTCAACTTTTTGCCAGCGTTGTAAATTGTTTGCAATATCTGCCCATTTGGGGTTGCATGTCATGGTTATGAATAAATCGGGCTTGCCATACCTCGTTACAATTGCCATAGCATCCTGATATCGCTGCTGCATATTTCTGGGACTACCCTCAGAAGATGATGGAAGTATTATCATTTTACCAATCGGAACATTGTCATTTTCAGATCTAGATTTGAGATAATCCATCAAACCACTATATTTTTCAACTCTCAACTTAGATTGGTTTGCTTTGATGAAATTTATCCGATTGGCCTCCATTTTTGAATACGAATCCACGATAAACTGTTGAGTTAATTTTCCTGCATTTAAAATAGAATTTAATGTGTCCTGCACAGAGAGATAAAATCCATAATACTGCATTTGTGTGAATCGTGTCCTTACATTTTGTCTAGTATTATTGTCAATTATACTGTCGTCTCTGAGTCTTAATGCAATATCTGTTCCCCAGCCTTTTTCACTATGTGGAAAAAGAATAGTATATGTCATTGCATCTAATGTACGAAAGAGGATAATGATTTGTTTCATTTTAGTGGCATTTGGATTATTGGGATCTGGTTTACAATGAATGAGCAAGTCCCTTTCAAAAGGAGGTTCTCCATCTTCGTTTCTGAATATGACAGCAACCTCGGTTACACAGGGAGACTTATATCTACCTGGGTCACTATTACGCTTGTATTTATTTGCCATTGTTACCTCTGTGGGAGGAATACCTTTTGCTGCTGCTTCAGATTGGGCTTCCTTTTCTAGCTCATGTAGCATCTTGTACGATTTTGTTAAATCATTTATTTCATTCATGAGGTTGTTGATGTTGATCATGAGTTTTTGTGACCAGCCCTGGTTTTCTGGCAGTGCTAATCTTTTACTTGTAGCTTTGGCTGTATCCAAAATATAGAGTTGAGCAAACTTCTCAGAAACACCATCCAAAGGATGTATCGAATAACACTCCCTCCACATTCTGCGTGGAGTAGGGGTCGGTATCTGAAAGAGGAGCCGCACAACAAATTAGAGAGAAATGACACGAGATAATTTTGCAATATTGGGGGACCAGGCGGACAAGTCCTGAAGGACTTCCACTGATGCTCAGGCTGCTCCAATCTTTTATTGATCTGGAGTAGCCCTTAGGGTAAGGAGGTTTCAATGACACACGGATTAGCAGACAATTTCCAGGAATAGACAAAGTATCTGATTAGCTCATCAGTAGATGATTTCCAGTAATAGGCAGAGTATCTGATCAACAATAATCAACAAGGATCTACACAAGTATCTAAGGAATTAAGGGAACTAAGGTGGGGATGATGCTTCAACTATTATTACCTAAATTAACTGGGTGGTTCCTAGATTAACTGGGTGGTGACAGTTCTGACCTTTGCTAGGACTTCAAAGGTTACTAGCTTTTGGGGGTCTCTGTGTAAACTCAGCTAGTGAAGACAATGAATGGACTCTGGCAGGATGTAAAGTTCCAGTATGGTGATAAACTTGTTCGTGTATTCTAAAACAGTATGGCGCATATCCTGATGGCAATGCAATATTTGCACCCATGGAAACAAAAGCAAAAGCAAAAGAACTCTTTATGGAACAAATATTTTCCATGAAATTTTTATTGTCAGAATCTTCGTTTGTCATTAATCTTTTTAAATATGCTGGGTAATCTGGAAAATGCGTATCATTTGGATAGACGGACCTTTGCTACAACATTGAGTAAATTTCCCACTGGATGGTTTCTTATCAGAAAAATTTAGTGATAGGCAAAATTCACATTGAACAGTCATTCCACAACAACTATGTTCAAGGATTGCATCATAGTGTACTCCATTTTTGTTGAGAAGGCAGTTCCTACCAGTATTGGTAGTACTTGTTGATGACTATTCTCTAGATCAGGGGTGGGCAAACTTTTTGACTCGAGGGCCACAATGGGTTCTTAAACTGGACCGGAGGGCCGGAACAAAAGCATGGATGGAGTGTTTGTGTGAACTAATATAAATTCAAAGTAAACATCATTACGTAAAAGGGTACAGTCTTTTTTTTTTTTTTAGTTTTATTCATTTCAAACGGGTCGGATCCGGCCCGCGGGCCGTAGTTTGCCCACGGCTGCTCTAGACATATTCTGTCATCGCCACCGCCTTCTTTCAACTTCAAAGGCACGTTGGTCTTTAGACATTTTCTGTCGATAAGGCCAGTGTTTTTTGGCATCAGAGCGATGTTTTTCCAGTAGCTGGTGTTCAGATACATCCTGTCACAGGCACCACCTTCTTTCAAGATCAGACACACGCTGCTCTGCAGACACTTTCTGTCGATAATGCTGGCATCTTTTGGCTGCAGAGCTACGTTGTATCAACAGTTGTTCTTTATACATAGTCCCACCTCTCTACTGTCACGGTCTGAGATGCAGGTGATTGAGAGTCCTGGCTATCAGGTCGCTGACAGATGTCTGACCAATGGCTGATTCTGGCTGATCCTGTGGAGGTGGGACTTCCTCTTCCCTGCTGTCAGTTTCCACAGCTGTGATAAGGAAGCTGGGGTGACAGGGGGAGCCGTGCCCTCTAAGCTGCCCTCTCTCTTGCTCTGCTCTATGTCCAGCGGTCTCCTGCTCTGCCAAGTCCTCCAAACCTCCCGCTCTCTGCCAGCAAGGTCCCAGGAGTTTGTGGGTGTGGCTAGGCCCAGGTGGCCTCAGCTCCTCGACTGGAGAAAGTCCCGGGAGCCTGCGTCTGCAGCCACCATCACCTCCTGGGGCACTTGACACCTGTGTATGCAAATTAACCACCATCTTTATTGGATAATTTGCATAGTCACTCAGATTGGCTTGTGGGCATGGCTTGAGCATAGCAGAGGGATGGTTAATTTGCATGTTTCTCTCTTATTATATAGGATTATATTATATTATATTATATTATATTATATTATATTATATTATATTTTATTAGAAGCCCCGTGCACAAACATTTGTGCACTGGCATGGGGGGGGGGGGGTCCCTCAGCCCAACCTGTGCCTTCTCACAGTCTGGGACCCCTCAGGAGATAACCACCTGCTGGCTTAGGCCTGCTCCCCTGGTGGCAGATGGCACGCCCAATCCTGCGGTGACTGTCCCATCTCCCCAGGTCGCAGATGGCAGGCCCGAATCCCGCGCTGGGGCGGGCGGCAGCTCAGGATCACTCTGAGGTTCCTGTGGATGTTCAGGCTCTGAAAGCGTAGGTTTTCTTTCTTGGTTTTGTTTTTACATCTTGAAATTGAAATGTGTTAAAATTTTTTTTTTTTCTGCACCTTTTCGGGTCCCAGGGACCCCCCACACACCAGCTGTCCTTTCCCAGCTCGGTGCTCCTCTGAGCTTTTCACAGAGGGGCAACCTTTTAGGTTGCAGGGTGCGTTGAGAGAAGCCCGGCTTTCTGAAAGCGAGTGTTTGATTTGGGGATTTGTGGTCTGGCTGAAGAGCCCCCAGGGCCCACTCAGAACAGTGGGGGCAGCCACAGTGAGTGACCAAAGAAACCAGAGAAAAGTTAGGAGACAATAAACAGTTCGATTTCTAATCCCGCACGTTGCAGGAGCTGAGGTGCACCCTGGATTTTCCAGGGAGAGAGTGAGCACGTGAGTGTCCACTGCCCCTCACACAGCCGGCCACTTGGAGTGTGACTTTCCCAGCAAGGGCGTGGACGCAGCCACCTGGGCCTTGTTCCCACCTTTGCAGATGCGTGTGTGTGTGTGTGTGTGTGTGTGTGTGCGTGTGTGTGTGGAGGGGGGAGAGGCAATTAGGACCAGGAGGCGGGTGCGTGCTCTGGGGGTCACGAGGTCAGCGAGGCCTAGGTGCACCGGACAGGCAGGGGCCCCGCCCAGCTGTTGGGGCCAGCAGGGAGCCACAGTGGCCACCTGCCCCGGGGTAGCTGGGAACCGGCACTGCTCTGTGGCACTCTGCTTTCCCCACCCCAGGAGGAGCTGTTTGTCAAACTTGGCCGCCTTGGCAGGAGGTGCCTGCATGTTCTCACCGGGAGAATGGTTCCCTTTGCAGTCCTTGGATCTGGGCTCAGGAACCTTAGCCTCACAGAATGGTGGGGAGGGGACAGGGCGGGTGGTGTGTGTGTGCAAAGAAAAGGGGTCTGGGACCCAACAGTGTCTGCGTTTTACCTGTGAATCCTGCCAGGCCTCCCACCTTCCAGGGCAGGAGAGAGGAGGCCGCTGGCGCTCCCCATGCATTTGGGGTGCGGTGCCCAGTTACTTGCCTCTCAGTGGGAGCAGGACTCCGGCCTGGCTTGGGTTCAGTCACCACATGTCTCTGGAGGGCCCCTTGGCCACCGTCTTGGCGCAGAGAGCGAAGGCATCTTCCCTGGGCCTGACAAACCCACCCGAACGTGGCCTCCCCACCTTTGTGCGAAACTTCACAGGTTGGGGCGGCCCTTGCTTGCCCGGCCCATGGGCAGCGTGACCCCCATGATACAAGGCAAAGCCCAGGAGCACTTGGGGCCCACGTCACTGACTGGGGCGGGCAGGGTTTGCCAGTGTGTGGCTGTTCCACCCTGATTAGCCAATGGGAAGTGTAGCGAAGGTACGGTCAATTACCCTTTTGTCTTTTATTAGATAGGATTATGTCCTAATATATAAAAGCCCAGGGTCTGTAACGACCGACTGAAGGCTCCACCTAACATCAGAAGTCAGTCCTGCAGTCAGTTCTGGGTTTCTGTTGTGACCCAGCACTGACTGCCGAGGGGGCTGCAATTCAGGCCCAAAGAGAGGCCTGGAGAGAGAGGCAGGGTCTGATCCGCAGCCTCCATGGTAGCTGTTGATCAGCTGTTGGCTCTCTCTTTCTCTCTGGGCTTCACCAGCAGCCGTACCTCTGTTTCTCTCCGGGTTTCAGTGGGGGCTGCTGATCAGCCCTGCCTCTCTGATCAGGCCCGGAGATAGGCTCAGAGATGCTGACTGGCATAGAAACCCACCAATCAGAACCAAAGCTGTGCTAACTGTGAGGAGTCAATGGATGCCTAGGAGGCGGAGATTTTGATGCTGACTGGCATGGAAACCGACCAATCAAAACCAAATTGGCCAGCAGGGGAGGGCAGTTAGGGGCAATCAGGCAGGCAGGTAGGTGAGCAGTTAGGAGCCAGCAGTCCCAGAGTGCAAGAGGGATGTCCAACTGCCAGTTTAGACATTGGCAGTTGGACAACTGCCAGTTTAGACATTGGCAGTTGGACATCCCCCAAGGGGTCCCCTACTGGAGAGGGTGCAGGCTGGGCTATATTATATTATATTATATTATATTATATTATATTATATTATATTAATTATATTAATTATCACCAGTTGATGACCAATTATACTGTTTTGATAATCACTGCCTTTATTTAAAATTTCCCAGTTGATGTAATGGAAACTGTTACCACTCTACCTCATAAGAAATTTCAGAAATAAAATTGACAACGTAAATCATGGAAATACATTTTACATATAATTCAAAATAGTTATTTATTTATCATAGTTATGATTCTTAGCCTTATGGAAAAATACCCAGAGGACTACCTTGAATATTACTTATTGGGATGTAGGAAAACACAGTGGGGTGGTATAGATTATCAGTAATATCAAACGGGCCTATATTTATAATCTGATGGAGTTTAAAAGCCCTCATTAGTGTCATATTCTGAATTAGTGTGCTCTGATATAAATTTAAAGAAGCATATGTCTAATTACACAGAGGAGCCTGTTCCTACATGAGGATCTCATGGTATCACAGCTTTGGAACTGACTTTTATTTAAAGATTTGAGAAATGTTAAAGGGCAACTAATCATATAAAAAGAAAAAAAGAGTGTGGCTTTGAGAGAAAAATCTATCTGGCTTCAAACACAGACTCTGACTAGCTCTGTGACCTTCTGAAATTTAGTTCAGCTCTATGAACATAATTCTGATCCCTGGTCATTAAAATGAGGATAGTCTTGATACCTTTCTGAGAAGTGCTTCTACCTTAGAGCCTTTATAATATCTGCCACAGAAGAAATGCTGTTTTTATCTAAGTTCTCCTTTATCCAGTATCATAATAAGCGCACTGTCCTCCATCATGTTTTAATTTCTTGTTCCTGCCATTGAGGCTTAATTTTTCTTGTTTCTTGTAGCTACTAATTCGTAATCATTAGACTTTTCAACCAGATCTTCTTGAGTCAGTCTCCTGGACATGGGGTGGGTTCTGCAGCTAAGTCTGATCATTTCCAGAAATCTCAAGACAAGGGATGAGATTGCAGTCTGTGTTAGAACACAGCCAGGCCTATTTGTTTATTTCTTGTCTGTGGTTGCTCTCACTACAGAAGTAGATTTATGACCCTCAAAGCCATAAATGGTTGATAGCTGGCCCTTTACAGAATATGTTTGTGTACCTGTGATCTAGACAATGGGGTGATAGTCTGGTTTATGGATTATTTTAAGTGAAGCATGTCTTTATGGTATAAAAAGGAAGAACTTAAACACCTCATTTCATTTTGTAACACAGAGCCTCTACCTTTCTAAATCACTAAAAATCATTAGCTAGACAGTTTGGAGGGCTAGATATTTTTTTAAAGGTTTCATTGATCAAACTAAGCACACCATTCCTGGGTTTTCTGGCATTAAACTCACATGCCCTTTTGCTACCCTAAAATAGTCATTAAATGGCGACTATTATAGTAAGAACATGTAGAACAACGATTGGACCACATTTTAATTCCCATGAGGAATTTTTTCTATTGCTAAAATCATTCACAAATGATATCTATTCTCCATTCCCGATACCCAAAGACCTGAATTCCCACTTGGGTGGAGAAATCTTTAGCTAATAGCTCAAATTTCTTAAGATTTTTATGTTTCTTGCACTTAATGTGTATTTAATTCTGGGAAAAAAAAGAAACTGCAGTTTCTCTTCTTGTAAATACAGCACTGTTAGTGACTGCTAAAACCAGTGAAAGACTCATTAAATAGATGCATTTATTCATTGAGATATTATGCTCCTGTGGCTACGCACATGGAATAAATCAGGTTGAGCAGTCATGCTCTCCCTTAGGACCTCCAATTGGGTTGAAATATCTTTCTGCCTGAAGTCATATGGTTTAGAACCTAATCAAAATGTGTGGATTAGGATCCAAGAGCATTTTTGACAGTCTAGGGAACAAATAGGAATGAAAAAGTGAGTCTCTGGGTAATTTTTTTGTCAATGTGTTTTTCAGATACTGACAATAATGAAAGGGGGATATAGCTCATTTTAATTTCCACTAAATCAAATATACCTTCTATATATCATGTCCATGCCTCAGTATGTATGTTTTGTAAAGATAACCTGAGATATGGAAATGAAAAGAGAGGAAACTTTAATTCATAAAGAAACATTTTTTAAATCATTTATTTGGAGGTGACTTTTGTGACTTCTACCCTTATAATAAGTTCTAACATTTTTACATCCTACTTTCCCTTAGATGCATACTGTTTCTTTATTCTTTGTTTATGAGCACATAAAAGCATATTTTCTAAAAAGAAACTAAAAATTTTTAAAATGGTAATAAAAGAAATGGTAATAAAAGGCCTTCCATTACTAGATATAAGAAAGAGAGGATTTGTGAATGATAACTAGGGTGCCTGGCATGGTAAGCATTCTATTATAAACAACCACTGTTTTGGTTATCTATTGCTGTGTATAGAAAACTACCAAAACTCAGTAGTTAAAATGGCAAGAATATTTGGAATATATATAATCTTATAGGTCAGGAATTTGGGCAGAGTGTGGTAGAGGTGTTTCTCATACCTCCAGAATAACCTTCGTTGGTTCTTAGCTGAGGTGGTTCATGTAGATGTAGATAGCTGAGATGGCTTGACTGTGTCCCAACATCTGGAGCTGAGATAGGAATGTTCAAGAGGATTGCTTCATTTATACTGTGGTGACTGGGCTGGAATATGTGGAACACCAGGAGCTGGACATCGGTCTTACGGTTCAGGCATCTCCACTTGAATAAAGCTGGCTTCCTCACAACAGGTATTCTCAAGATACTTTTTCCATAACAACTGGTTCTCTCTGGGTCTTCTAAGAGGCACAGGTGGACACTGAAAGGCTTTTTCCATCTCTGAAATTACTTTCATGATATTGTATTTGTCAAACAATGTGCTAAGACCAGTCGGAATAGTTGGAATTCAATAGGGGATGGGACCGCGCCTGGCTAGCTCAGTCGGTAGAGCATGAGACTCTTAATAGGGGATGGGGTTGGGGGAGGGTTATAATGGTATGACATAACACACTAGCACAGTGCAAAGGAATTGATGATGGTTGATAGTAGCCATGTTTTGCTTTTATTCTAACCTTTGTCATTCCTCCAGTGACAACAAATGAATCCAACAATATGAAGTAGGGGAAGGAATCTAGAACAGGGATCTAGCAGTAGGGGGCCAGAGACTGTGTTTGCTTCCTGAGGGACTGAAATACCTCACCACATCACTTTGATCCCCACTTCCTTACTTTAGTATGTAAATTATATGGCACCTGATTGATACTAACTAAACTGGAATTGCTATTATTTCTTTCGTAGGTTTAACAGTGTCATTCTACTTTCACAAAAACAATTAGATTGGCACTAGCCAGTTTGGCTCCGTGGATAGAGTGTCGGCCTACAAACTAAAGGGTCCCAGGTTCGAGTCTGGCCAAGGGCACATACCCGGGTTGTGGGCTTGATCCCTCCCCCCCGACCCCCCCCCCCCCCGCTCCAGTAGGGGACGTGCAGGAGGCAGCCAATCAATGATTCTCTCTCATCATTGATGTTTCTATCTCTCTACCTCTCTCCCTTCCTCTCTGAAATAAATAAAAAAATTAAAAAAAAAAACAATTAGGTTGAACCCATTGTTACTTCCTTTCTCACATATTAGTATCTTTATGTTCTCCTTTAAGCACATGTAGCAATTCTGTGAGAAAATGGTTAGAAGCAAGAGTTCTTTTCTCTTAAAATAAATGTTTCAAACATGCTCTTTTTTGTGCATCTGTAAACAGAAGGAGTCTTTCTGTGTATGGCTTACA
This sequence comes from Myotis nattereri, assembly GCF_964212035.1. Classification (NCBI taxonomy): domain Eukaryota; kingdom Metazoa; phylum Chordata; class Mammalia; order Chiroptera; family Vespertilionidae; genus Myotis; species Myotis nattereri. The sequence goes on along the minus strand of NC_138077.1, from coordinate 95,634,909 downwards.
GGTGTTAAAACTAAGTTGTTGAAGAATCCTTATGTTGTTTGATAAATTAAAGGAAGATTTGCAGTCCTGGTCAATGGGAAGTATGTAGCCCAATGCTAAGGAACAGCTGCTATGTGTTGTGATGCCACATGTATGTCATAAAACATGTAGTGGGGATCAGTCACACTAAAAAGGAAAGTTTCAGAATCTAGAACAAAACAGGTAACAGATGTTCCAGTCAGATGGTTGAACTAAAATATGTATTATAACTGGCATTTGAGGCAGAAAATAAACAGGATTTATACCCTATATACGATTTTAATTACTCTGCATTGAGAAAAGTTTCATTGCTAAGCTTAGTACCCTTATTCAAAGGCAGTATTATCATTCCAAAGAGCATCAATGTTATGTGGTGAATCATATTGTGACGGTTTGTTTGATGGTACTGATTTTACTATATTTGACATAAATAAAGCCCTTGTATAAATTAATACAGAACCTTATATTTTATGCCTATCTTGTAGATTAATTAGTATAGTATTGAGTTCTGATTTTAATATTTTAACTTTAATTAATTTTATATTTTTAGTGAAATAAAATTTGTACTAGAGGCCTAGTGCATGAAATTTGTGCACTCGGGAAGTCCCTCAGCCCAGCCTGCACCCTCTCGCAGTCCAAGAGCCCTTGGGGATGTCCGATTGATGTCTTAGGCCTGCTTCCTGCCTAAGCCATCAATCGGACATCCTTAGCACTACCATGGAGGCAGAAGAGGCTCCTGCCACCACCGCTGCACTCACCAGCTCTGAGCCCGGCTTATGGCTGAGTGGCACTCCCCCTGTGGGAGAGCACTGGCCACCAGGGGCAGCTCCTGCACTGAACATCTGTCCCCTGGTGGTCACTGCCCATCATAGCAACCGGTCGTTCCGCCATTCGGTTGATTTGCATATTAGCCTTTTATTATGTAGGATATTTCCCAGGTGTACAGATAACGATTTATTTCCTGGGTGTACAAGATAATGATTTAATATGTGCATATATTATGAAATGAGGACCACAGTAAGTCTAGTTAATATCTATTGCCACACCAAATCAAACTTTTTTTCTTGTGATGAGAACTTTTAAGATCTACTCTCTTAGCAACTTTTAAATACACAATACAGTAATATTAACTACTAGTGGCCTGGTGCATGGAATTCATGCACAGGGAGGGGGGGCCCCTCAGTCCGGCCTGCACCCTCTCCAATCTGGGACCCCTCAGGGGATGTCCAACTGATGGTTTAGGCCCAATCTCTAAACCAGCAGTCGGACATCCCTCTTGCAATCCTGGACTATTGGCTCCTAACTGCTCACCTACCTGCTGTCCTGATTCCCCTAACTGTTCTCCACTACTGGCCTGAGCCCCCTAACTGCTCTCCCCTGCTTGCCTGATCCCCCCTAACTGCCTCTGCCTCAGCCCCTGCCACCGTGGCTTTGTCTGGAAAGGACATCCAGAAGATGTCAGTCTAATTAGCATATTATCCTTTTATTAGTATAGATAGGCATCATGACTTACATTACATTCCCAGGAATTCTTTATTTTACCTTTTGTACCTTTTGCCCCCCTTTACCAATTTTGCCCACCATCCCAACCCCTGCCTCTGGCAACTGCCAATCTGTTCTCTGTATTTATGAGTTCCTTGTTTTAGATTGCACATATTAAATGTCACAAATTTCTATGTAACATAGTATCTTATCAGATGTAATTATTTCATTTAGTAGTTAATTGTATTTGGTTGCTATTGCCTGTATTTTAGAAAATTTAGTTCTCTCCTTTACATTTTAAAATATGCACATGTAAAGCTTATAAAGAACCAGATAGAATTTACAAAGAAATAATAATTTAAAATAGTGAATATATTTGCTCTTTTAACTTTGAACCATACCTTAAAATGCAAAATTCCTTGGACATTGCAAGCATGACTAAGCACTCTTATTCAAAAGCATGAGAAAAGGAGGATGAACAAAATTAGTTAATACAGAAGCATGAAACAAAAATTTCATTTATTTTACTGACCTGAAGAATATATATTTTAAGAGGTATTTTTAAGCTCCATGGCAAAATGCCATATCCCAGCTGCCTCTCATTAGGTAGCCTGGTGGCATCCTTTGTAAACCGGGTTAACCCTCAGGATTACTTTGACTCCTCCTTACTTGGGAACTCATTTTGAATGCTATTGCTGTGGCTGTAGCTGTCTTTTCCCATCTAAAAACTAGCATTGATGATAATTGCCTAGTCTTTACACTGCTTAGTTTTTCAAGGAGTCTTTGACATGCTACCTCTGTAGTGTTTTCCCCAGCCGTCATGTACAGGGACTACCTCACAACTCACAAATAATTGGACTTAATTGCAGGTGCACTTAGACCTTTACCGTATCAAAACAAGAGGCCAGAAACTAATCGTGCCACAATTATTACAGAATGTCATAGCCACATCATTGTATCAAGAAAAGAAATGAACTTACAAAAGGGAATGTGCTTTTAAAATGTTTTTCTCATCCAGCTCATTGTAATAAATCTCTCCTCTTTGTTCCCTGTAATGAAACCTTAGCTTCTCAGAGTAGCTTCTTACTAACTGCTACTCTCTGCGTCCTGTATTATAAAAACATGGATCGAATCTTCCACAATTGGATAAAGTATTTCATCCTTTATTAGCTTCTCTCCTCTATAGACAAAGTACAGCTGGTAAGGATGTCATTCTTGTTCTTTGAAACAAGTAGATTAGTCTATTTTCTCCTGGGGTTTGGCAAAGTCCTTCAATAGACGTGACTGGCAGAGGAAGGGCTATAGACACTGGCCCTGGGGAATAGATTGCTGACTTGATAAATCTTTGAGTCACGAAAGGTCATCTCTTGATGTCTGGAAGAAAGATTGACTTACTAATAAATACCAGCAAGAGATCTTACTGTAGTGTAAAAAAGTAGAGAGAAAACAATCTAATATTGAAAGAGCATCTGCATGCTGGCAACACCAAAACACAAACAAACACAGGTAAACACAGTTTTAAGTTTACTGTGAATTATTTTTAAAAATTTCAAGTCATTGTTACAGGAAAGCTTTTCTTGGTTCTTTAGATTACCAATAGGCTGTGTAGAAAGTACAAATTAGGCAGTCATAAACAGAAGTAGTTATGGACACATCCTGGAAATGCTACTTTGAAATGTACAGGTAAAATACTTAAAATTACAAGGTTCTTCATTAAAGCTGCTAGAAATTAAAATGACATACACAGTTGAGGTTTAACTACTTGTTATTAATGAATTCATAATCCTTACTATAATACTTGATTATATTTTCAGCCTGAAAGAGAACAGTATTAACTGAGATTAAAAAACAAAACAAGATGATACAACCAGTTAGTCCCATTAGAACTATATCCCCACATTAACTATTCCTAAATTTAGGAAAAAAATCCTGTTTCTTCCTTCAATTAGCCTTTTTTTTAAAATCTATAACTTGAAATATTCTAAGTATATGCTTACAGTGTCTTACCTATTAGAAAAGATGCCGACAATATTGCCAGTGAGCCATTTCTTTTGTTTGTTTATATTTCTATTTTTTTTTTTTTTGCCATACTCTATCTCACCTCCCTTTAATGTCAGGATTCCTTCCTTTATCCCTAGTGGATTAATTTCACTTTAGCCCTCAGTGGGAGCTGTGCCTGTCAGTACTACACAGTGTGGTAATTCTTCCTCTCAAAGAACAAAAGAGCTGCATGAGTTGATATTCTAAAAGAAGAGCTTTGCTGTAAAAGGAAGCAAATCCTGGCTACTGACTAAGGCAAGCCTCTGTCACAATGACCCAACTCCAATGTCAACTTTCCAAAAATTTTATGCCTAATTTAATGTCACACACACACACACATACACACACACACACACACACACACACACACACACGCTGCTAGATTGTGGTGGTTGGCTAGAATTCCAAAATAAGACTTTGTTTCTAGTATTTTATAAATTGAATATTTGGATGTATGCTCAACTGGGATTATATATTTGTGGGGCTGTAAATCATCTTGAAATGTGGGCAATAGAGGATCTGTATAGAGAACCAGAATGTAGGACTAGAATTTCATGAAGGACTCCCAAGATTATGTAATAATAGGAGGAACAGTTATAATTTTTTGCTACACCCTTTAAGTGCATCATCTGCAATCCTGCAGAGCCTTGCACATATATGATTACTTCAGTTTCATGGTGATGTCCAAAACTGTCCAATCGCTTGCTCTGGGTCACAAATAGTTTCTCTGAAGTGGTTGGGCCTTCATTATATATCCATCTGACATTAATACCAAATGCTTGACCAAGCCAAGGATGACATAGTCACACATTTGTGAAATAATACAGAAAGTGCTAATGAGAGAATATGACTATGAAGAAAGAGGCCAGGATTTCTTGGCCTGATTTTTGTGTGGGACTGAGGGATTAATGAGTAACATAGTTCTTTGTCCAAATTGTTATTTATAAATTGCTACTTGCAGGAATGGGAGGATCCTCAGAGGATGATTGTTGCTGTTAGATTGAGTCTCTGAAGTTTAACTGAAAATAACTCAAGATGGTCTGTGCCTTTCGAGGTAATTAGAAACTGGATCTGGACAATAAAGGAGGCCTCCATTCAAGGATGACTTGAAATGACTAAATGGGACTCACATACAGAGAGTGCCTCTCAGAAAACAACTCATCTAAGCATCTCATTTTACATAATAAAAATGAAGCTCCAGAATTAAAACAATCTTTGCCTGCCCTTCTATACAGACTCTTCCTAGGACATCTCATTCCCTGTCATGTATTCATTCTCTATTTCATTGGTAATTTCTCAATGGTAATTGCAAATAGGTGTCTGCGACTTGGAAAATGCCCCAAACCAGTGAATGTGAATCAGATATCTTTAGAGAAGAACCCTTGAGCAGTCAGCAAACTTCTTGCCCACAGCCTCCTTCCTAGTAAAGCTTTCCAGAAGCAACTCAGAAAGGTCACCACACTCTGCACGGTTCCCTCAGGAGCCTGCTCACAATGGAAGGGACCAGACATCAGTGTTGGGGCAGTAGACCGAGTCAGTTTCAAGAGCAGGGCTGGTTAACAGGAGAGGTGTGTTCTGAATCATGATTTGCAGTTTCAGTTAGCACCTCCTCTGGGAGTTTGAACATGAGGTCTGAGGGGAATAAAATCGCCTTTGAGCGGTGCTCTGAATCTGCTGTGAAATTAAAAAGCAGAAGAAGCAGTGACTAGAGGAACTCAATCACCAAATAGCAGAGAAGTGAGAAAGGACTAAGACTCCTGCCAAGACATCAGACAAAAAGTTAGAAGATGACAAGAAGGGCATTTCTTCTGAAGTCCTACCTATGAGGCCAAGGAAAATTTTCTGCTTCTGCTTCCCCAAATAGCATTGAGTGAGATAACCTGATCATATCTCGGCCAATGGCAGCTTTGCCTGTGAACAGTGGCATAGGATTTTTGAGAGAATGGGGACAGTCCACACAGCATTCCTTGTGGGAAGCAGCGCAGTGGTAACTACCTAGAAAACACCAATGCTTCATTATTATTGTTATTATTACTATATTTTGTCTTTCATGGCTAAACTAAATATTTTATTAGAGAAAAATTAAGTCAAATTTAAAACCATGTTCAGACCAACAGCAGAGTTAAGTGTGTGTGTGTGTGTGTGTGTGTGTGTGTGCATTTAGGAGAAAAGTAGAATACAATCAGACTTTGTTTATAATTTGTAAGCATATTTAGCAACTGAGAGAAAAAAAAATAAGGCTTTTAGCATTAGGACTATTAATTTAACAGAAAACACTAAGGCACCAAGAATTGTCACAAATATTAATGACTTCCATGTTCCAGCTTCCAATGGATGTTTTTCACCCTCATTTTATTCTACATCTAATCAGCATTTTTGTCATCCCTTTATGTGTAAAAGTAAAGTCCAGAACTTTTGCTTCTTTAAGCTACTTTTGGAAGAGATAATGTAACACATATCAAGTGATAGGCTGATGCTTGACATTCTTTCATTTCCTTGCCCCCCCCCCAAAAAAAAAATCAATTGAGCCAAAATAGGGTAAAGTATATTATTAAGTTACATTATTTAAAAAAAATAAAAATAAAATGTTTTTAGACTTATATAAAGGAGTTTATATGGCTCTAGATGAAATTTGTCATCTACATTAAGAAATGAAGATACAGTGGGCCTTGACTTACGAGTGTCCCGACTAACGAGTTTTTTGAGATACCAGCTGTCTCTTGGCCGATATTTTGCATTGAGTTGATAGAGTAATTTGAGTTAAGGAGCTCCTTAACAAGCTCTGTCTCGGAACGAATTAAACTCATAAGTCAAGGCCCCACTGTACTCTCATTTTCTATTGATGACTTAGTAAAGCTTAGAAATTTGATAGCAAATAAGAATGGTGTTTGTTCTATTTCAAACAATGTGTTTTGCACAACAGATGTGATTTATATCGTACTATATGCATATTGCATACTTCTATAATAGATTAGTGAAGAAATACATTAAATTTATTTCCCAACATATTATAATTAGAAATGTAAATATCCCAATTAATAATAGAAGGCACAGGCATGTTGTTGCTTTTCAAATAAAAATTAATTTAAATATATTCATGCACTGTAAACTGTTGCTTGGTTTCTGCTTAGAGTAATTAGGCAACCATGAAATTAAAGGGAATAATTTGATTACATTTCCCATCACCTTGTAATTGTTTTTAGTTGGAATAGGAGCATAGCAGATAATTAAGTCTTATATTTTCTCTTTCTACTGATTTATTATGATTTCTCAGAACAAATTTATTTTATAGCATTAAACTTACGTGACTAACTCCACATACCTGTTATTTTATTTTAAATACAGTTTGAAAATATTCAAATCTCTATATCTATAGATTTCTGCTAATTATATGCTTTCCATTTAATTTTTAAAGGGTGCACAAAGAGTTTTGCTAACTCCTCACCTTGTTTTCAGTCTAGGCTCAATTTTTACCTTCCCAGTGAGGCTTACCAAGACCAGCATAGTGAATAATGCAACAAGACCCCAGCCTCAGCCCCACCAACGACACTCCAACATCCCTTGCTCTAATTTGTGTTTGTTTTTTTCCCTATAGTTTTCATCCCCTTAAAACATACTATATGACTTACTGGTTATTATCTATTTCCCTCCTAGCAAGCTCCTGGACAGATATCTTTGTCTTGTCATGAATATGTCCCAGTCTCATTTCTCAGTATTTATTAAATGAATAAAAATATTTGATAGTAATATTTGATAATAATGTTCCATTGTGTTGTAGGCAACAGGGAGGGGCACCAGGTGTCCAACCCATGGAGGCAGACCAAACCTGGGTTCAGCGACCTCAGTACTTGGGTTCTGGAGAGGAAAGAACTCAAAACCAAAACCCAAAGTGTAAAGAATATTTATTTGGTAAATACAGAACTTTGTCCTGTTGGCAGGGGAAGAGGAAAAAGGATGATATTTGTGTGTGTGTGTGTGTGTGTGTGTGTGTAAATAAGTGTGCATGTGTGTCCTAGAACTTGGTAAAGAATTTATAACCTGCCTATGACTCATTCTGAAACCTTCAGAGGTGAAAATTGCCAGTTCTATCTAAGGACAAATACCCTTCCATCTTTTTTATTATTATTACTTGTATTTTTTAATTATTTTTTATTGTCTAAAGCTTTACATATGTCTCCTTTTTCCCCAATTGACCCCCCTCCCAGCCATTACCACCCTGGGCATGCCCCCACCACCCCAGTGTCTATGTCCATTGGTTATACTAATATGCATGCATACAAGTCCTTTGGTTGCTCCCTAACCCCCCTTCCCTACCATTTGTCTCTAGATTGATTTATTCTTGTTCATCAGATTATGTTAATCATTATATCCCACATATCAGTGAGATCATGTGATATTTATCTTTCACCGACTGGCTTATTTAGATTAGCATAATGCTCTCCTGTTCCATCCATGTTGTTGCAAATGTTAAAAGTTCCTTCTTTTCTATAGTGGCACTAGAGGCCCATTGCAGGAAGATTCCTGAAAGAATAGGGCTTCGCTCCCATCTCTGCCACTCCTACCCAGCCCTTCTCTGCCGCTCCAACCCTGCCTGTCTCTGCCGCTTTTCTCCTGCCCGCCCGTCTCCACTCCCTCGGCTCCGTTGCTTGGCTTCCTTCTACGGTGTCTTCAGTCTTCGCTCCCAGCCAGTATATGCAAATTAGTCGCCATCTTTGTTGGTAGTTAATTTGCATATTACTCTGATTAGCCAATGGTGGGTGTAGCAAAGGTAGGGTTAATTTGCATCTTTGTCTATTATTAGATAGGATAGTATTCCATTATGTAGATGTACCTCAGTTTTTTAATCCACTCATCTGCTGATGGGCACTTAGGCTGTTTCCAAATCTTAGCTATTGTAAATTGTGCTGCTATGAAAATAGGGGTGCATATATTCTTTCTGAATGGTGTTTCTGGCTTCTTGGGATATAGTCCTAGGAGTATAATTACTGGGCAAATGGGACCTTCTAATGTAATGCTGAATCTGATTTGTTAGAATTTTGTTGAGGATTTTAGCATCTATTTTCATCACGGATATTGACCTGTAGTTCTTTATTTTTTGTGGTGTCTTTATCTGGTTTGGGAATTACGGTAATGCTGGCTTCATAGAAAGAGTTTGGAAGCATGCCTTCCTCTTGAATTTTTTGGAATATTCTGAATAGGATAGGTTTTAGTTCCCTTAATGCTTGGTAGAACTCCCCTGTAAAACTATCTGGACCAGGGCATTTGTTTTCTAGATTTTTGATCGCTGCTTCAATTTCTTCGGTATTTATTGGCCTTTTCAGGTTTTTTTATTCTTCTTGATTGAGTTTTATTCTTCTTGATTGTATTTTTCTAAGAATCTGTCCATTTCATCTATGTTGTTCATTTTGTTGGAATATCGTTGTTCATAGTATTTTTTCATAATCATTTGTGTTTCTGTGAGATCAGTTGTTATTTCAGCTCTTTCATTTCTGATTTTGTTTATTTAGGTCCTCTCTCTTTGCTTCTTGGTGAGTCTGGCTAAAGGTTCATCAATCTTGTTTATCCTTTTGAAGAACCAGCTCTTGGTTTCATTGATCTTCTGTATAGATTTTTTTGTCTCTATGTCATTCATTTCTGCTCTGATCTTTATTATTTTCTTCCTTCTGCTTACTCTGGTCTTTTATTGTTGCTCTCTTTCTAACTCTTTGAGCTGTAGGGTTAGATAATTTATTACCATTATTTCTTGTTTTTTTTTGAGAGAGGCCTGTAGAGCTATGAACTTCCCTCTCAAGACTGCTTTCACTGTGTCCCATAGATTTTGGATTGTTGTGTTTTCATTGTCATTTGTTTTCAGGATGCTTTTTATTTCTTCTTTGATCTCTTTGGTAACCCAATCATTGTTTAGTAGTATACTATTTAGCCTCCAGGTGCTTGATTTTTTTTATTGTTTTTATTATAGTTGATTTCTAGTTTTATGCCATTGTGATCTGAGAAGATGCTTGATATGACTTCTGTCTTCTTGAATTTGAAGAGACTTTGCCTGTGTCCCAATATGTGGTCTATCTTTAAAAAAGACCCATGTGCACTTGAGAAATATATATATTCTGTGACGCTGGGGTGAAATGTTCTGTAGATGTCAATTAATTCCATCTGATCTAGTGAGTCATTTAGGCTTGATGTTTCTTTGCTGATTTTTTGTTTAGCAAATTTGTCCAGGGGTATTAAAGTCCCCTACTATGATTGTATTGCTGTCAATCTCTTCCTTGATATCCTCCAGGAGGTTGGTTTTGTTTTTGATGTATCTGGTTGCTCCTATATTGGGTGGATATATGTGTACCAGAGTTATATCTTCTTGTTGAATTGCTCCCTTTAGTATTATGAAGTGACCTTCCTTAACTCTTGTTATGGCCTTCACTTTGAGGTCTAATTTTTCAGATGTAAGTATTGATATCCCAGCTTTTTTTTTCCATTTCCATTCGCCTGAAAAACCTTTTTTCCATCCCTTTACCATCAGTCTGTGTGAGTCCTTTGTTCTGAGGTGGGTTTCCTGTAGACAGCAGATATATGGGTCATGTTTTCTTATCCACTCAGCTACACTATGTCTTTTGATTGGGGCATTTAATCCATTTACATTCAAAGTTATTATTGATAGGTACTTGTTCGTCACCATTTTTATTCTTTATACCTATGTTTCTTCTTCCCTTCATATTTCTTCTTTTTATAGCAGACCGTTTAGCATTTCTTGCATTGCTGGTTTGGTGGTAATAAACTCCCTTAGTCCTTTTTTGTCTGTGAAGCTCCTGACTTCACTTTCAATTTTGATTGATATCCTTGCTGAGTACAGTGTTCTTGGATTCAGACCCTTGCTTTGCATGACTTTGTATATTTCATTCCATTCCCTTCTGGCCTGATGCGTTTCTGTTGAGAAATCAGTCACTAGTCTGATGGGGGATCCTTTGTAGGTAACTCTCTCTCCCTGGCAGCCTTTAAGATTCTTACTTTGTCGTTGGTGTTTGCCAATTTAATTATAATGTGTCTTGTTTTTGGTCTTTTGGGGCTCATCTTATTTGGGACTCTGTGAGCTCATTGGATTTGTGTGAGTTTTTTCTTCCCTATATCAGGGAAGTTTTCTGTCATTATTTCTTCAAACAGGTTTTCTATACCTTGCTCAGTTTCCTCTCCTTCTGGCACCTCTACTATGTTGTTTCATTTCATGTTGTCCCAAAGTTCCCTTAGGCCTTCTTCCTGTTTTTTAAGTTTTTTTAAAGATGCTGCTCTCCTTGGGTATTTTTTTCCTTCCTTGTCTTCTAGCTCATTGATATGGTCCTCCACTTCTTCTAGTCTAATGTTGATGTTTTCTATTGAGTTCTTTATTGCAGTGATGTCATTTTTCATTTCTTCTTGGTTCTTCATGTCCTCTTGGTTCTCACACATGTTTTTGAATTCGTCTTCCATCCTTTTCAGCGACCTTATGACCATTGCTCTGAATTCTTTCTCTGACATATTGCTTGCCTCCATGTTGTTTGCTTCCTTTTCTGGTGAGTCCTCCTTTTCTTTTGTATGTGGGCTGTTTCTTTGTCTTTACATAATTGCTCCTGTCTGGATGTTTGGTTATACAGCTTTCTCTCTCCTGAATTGACTTTCCCCAGGTGATATCTGACCTGTGTTTAATTCCCCAATTTTGGGTCAATACTAATTGATTCAGCTGTTCCTTCTCTCTGCTCTGTGAGAAGATGCAGGGACCATCTGCATATTTATGCCACTATGTCTCCTTCTGGACAGATTTCCTAGGTGCCTGTTGCATCTTGGTGTTCCTGGATTTGCAGCTGAGACAGCTCATCCCTGGGGGTTGTGGTTGTAGGGTCCTGGGAGGTATCTGAGGTCCCTGGTTGAAGGTAAGGCTGGGCTTCAGATCACCGCCACTCTCTCCTCCAAGATGGCGAGGTCTCCACAGCAGAACTGGCCGCTCCAGGAGAGATTTCAGTAACAGTAGAGGTTTCCCAGCCAGGGGGCCCCAGTCTGGAAGTCCCTAACAATTCCTTGGAATATAACTGTCCCTCACTCACAAATATAGACACTCTCCGCACATCCATGCACTCTCCTTTCATTCTTTCACTCACACACTGTCTTGTAGTTTGCCGTCCTGTCAGCAGCCATCGTGGATCCTCCCTTCTATTCTTAATTACAAGCCTAGCCCCTGGACAAGCAGGAATGTGTGAAAGGAAGTTGTTGATTTGTGCACTCAGATGTTGTGTAGTGTCTGCAGTGACATGCAGTTACCATGTAAGAAATTCAGAAAGTGCCAAACCACACTTATGACTCTCAGTATTTGTACATCCTGTGGCTTCTCCATTTCTGTAATTTATTTTATAACTTGGGGCCCGGTGCACATATTTGTGCACTGGAGGGGTCCCTCGACCTGGCCTGCAAGGATCAGGCTGAAACTGGCTCTCAGATATCCCCTGAGAGGTCCTGGATTGCAAGAGGACGGTTCTTGGGTGCTGCACCCTGGAATTGGGCTCCCTCCTCTCTGCTTCCAGGTGCTTCACCCAAAAACCCCAGCTGCCAAGTCACCACAGCTGGGCAGCTCCTGTGTTGAGCATCTTCCCCTGGGTGGTCAGTGTGCATCATATCTACTGGTTTGAGTGTCTGACCCCTGGTGGTCATTGCACATCATAGCGACCAGTCGGACAGTCGAATGGTTGGACAGTCGCTTAAGCTTTTATATATATATAGACACCTACAATGTTCCCCCTAAGTATGAGCAACAGCAACCTTCAAATGAAATGTTCTGTGTGTTTGTTTCAGCTGCACTAAGGAATAATACATTGTAGAATAATCTTTCCACTCTTCAGCCAGATTTGGAGGAGAAAGATCTCTCAATGGTAAATTAGTTGGAGGCAGCTGTCACAGGAGAGAATATTGGTTGTAGTTCCAAGAGGCAGTAGTAGTAAAAGGAAACTGGGTTAAGCTTGAGAAAGGACTCTGCAAATAAATATTTTAAATACCCATAGGTAGTTTGCCATGGTCTCTATCATTTCATGTTACTGACACGAGTCCAACTCATACATTTCTTGTACTTGTCTGTGATTTGTGTTAAGGGGCCCTATTTGGAAAGTATGAAACCATTGTAGGCCACACAAATGAAAATTCTAAGTAGAGTAACTAAGGTTCAGAAGAGAAATAAATAATTATCTTGTATGTCACTAGAATTATTACCAATTTTTTTTACCAGAACTTAATTACTGTATCAGCCACATACTTTTTAGAGAAGAAAAATCAAATGGGCTCTGCACAGAAAAATATGCATGAGTTATAAATTCTTCAAAGAAATGCAAATGATTCTATCTGATCAAGTGTGAACTTTATCATATTCTGAACACCTATTTCTTCCCAATATTGGTATTCTTCCCCCAGGGCACAGCAGAGTGCAAAAACCATGAGTAAGAATCTTGCTGCTAAAGAAGATAAGCTTTGTCCCTGAGCCCACTGAGTGTCAGTTGACATTCAAGCCCATAACTGCTTGCCATTTTCCACCACTTTCAACCACTTTCCTGAAAGTGCTGTGGACAGGACTATTTTCCTTGGCAGCCACTTAAAAGTTTCTGTGACCTTCTGGAAGGCTCTTTATTTTGCCACCTGTGGCCTTGGTGCTGGTAGCGCTGGCTGAGATGTGAGAGAATGGGATTTCTACCCCTGTTTAACACCTTCTTAATTAGCCAGATGGGAGAATTTGCCTTCTTGGTTCCTCATTCAAAAACCATGAAGCAGATCACAACAGGCGTGGCTGAGACCAGTGTAGCTTCCAAATCTGCCACAGCTCACAACTGCCCAGCAGTCAACAAGCATGTGGCTTCAGATGGCAGGTGCTCAGCTCAGTCTCTTCGGTTGGAAATTTCTTTCTCTGCATAACAGAGTGATCCGAAGTGTTAGAGAGTAATATGTGATGGCAGAATAGTTTACACATATATTGGTTTTATCCTAAAAGCAATCACATGTATTTATTATAATTTGTATTTTTAAAAACCCCAGTAAGATGTTTTGGAAGCTTATAAAGGCAAAAATTAAACACACAAACACACTTGGGTTGGTTTTAGAGTCAAACTGGTTTCTAACCTGCCTCCTGTGTGTTTTCTAGGTAAACATAATTTGTATCACACATGGACAGTGTGTTGGAATCCTGAGCTCTGTATGATCCACAATCCTATTTCACCATTTCTTTGAAGTCACACTTAAGAGACTGCTGCCTCTGAAGGTTGATCACTGTGCTCACCTCTTCTCCTAGACAAAGCACAGCTGCCCGCTTGTGCCCATGTAGGCCAGCAGACTGATGTCTTCCTATCTGTTCTGTATGATTTCGTAAACATTCAATAGCATCTACCTACCATGATTTTTGTCTGTATCCTAGGCTTCTCTTTTCTCCTTGGAGACAAAAGAAACTTTAATTGTTCTACAGGAGATTTTCATCTGAACAATTACTATTTAACACAAGCAAATAAATTTGGAAAGCTTGTGTTCTAAATGATATTCACGTACTTTCACAGGAAACTTTAGATGATACTGATTTAAGTTGGGTTACTACATATATAGAGAGGGAGAAAACTTCTTAAATTGAATCGACTGTTTAAAGCATTACTTTACAGGGCAAGGAAATGTTATAATGAGTACTCTGTTAATTGTACAATTAGTAAATTTCAAATTTTTATTTGTATGGTTTGATAATATTTTTTATCACATCAAGGCTACACCTTAAATATTGTTTGAGGGATTTCCTTAATTTTCTTTTTCTTTTTTTTTTCTCTAATATGTCTGCATTTTTTCAGGTAGAAAACAGAAGGATGTGTTTAAATTACTGCTAGCAATTTGACTAATTTATTTATTTTATTGCTGTATAGTTTTATGTTTACATTTTTTCTCTACCTGTAAACTCCATTTGCTTTAAATGAGTTGTCCATTGATGTATGGTATTCCCCATTTTATTAAATAGTGCAGCATTGACAGCAGTTTCTGAATTTTAAAATTTGTTTCTAATGTTTTTTGACATTAGAAAAATTAATAAGTACACTTCCATGAATTAAAAGAAACATTTATTTATTGAAATAAAAATACTAATTGAGGTTTAATGAGTTAAGCATATTGCATTGATCATGGACTGTCTTGGTCAGGTGTGAGCAACATGTTCAAATAGACTTTCATAATGAACTGAACAATTAAGGAAAGGTTAGTTTCTTTGATTTTCTATATAATTATTAATGTTAGTCTTGATCCTCATCATAAAAAAGTGCAAATGAAAACCATATTGGGATATTATGCTACACCTATCAATTTAGCAAAAATTGCTAAATTTGGTAATATATTCTGTTGGCAAAGCTGGGTAGAAAGCAGTATGTTCATGTATTTCTGGTGGCAATACAAGTAGGCTCCTCCCTGAAGAGAAATATTTGTCATTATCTATCAATATAACAAATTTATGTACCCTCTGACCAGCAATTACACTTATGGGAATTCATCTTTCAGATGCTCTGAGCACAAGTGCAAAAGATAAATGCTCAAGTCAGTCATTGTGGCATTATTTGTAATAGCAAAGAAATGGAAACAACCCAAATGTCTATCAGCAGAGGATTGTTTAAATACATTATAGCACATCAATATGAAATAATATTGGGCAGCCCTAAGGAAGAATGAGAAAGGATTCTATTCACCTGTATGGGAAAATTATACTTTACATTGTAAGATGAAAAAAAGCAAGGTATAATATAGCATATGTAATATATTAATTTTATACAAAAAGGTGAAAAGTAAGTACATATATTTGCATTTCCTGCATTTGCATATGGATAACTGTAGAAAACACTTATGTACATACAAAAAAAGCTGTTATCTAATGGTGGTTGAATGGGATCTAGGAAAATAAACAACAAAATGAGGAGTGAAATTTATGCTTTGTTCCACTTTGTTAAACTTATTAAATACTAGAGGCCTGATGCATGAAATTCATGCAAGGGCCTTGGCTCCAGCCCCTACCCACTGCCACTGTGGCCAGGAGCCTCTGCCACCTCTGCCTTGGCTCCTGCCGACTGCAGCTTTGTCCGGAAGGATGGACGTCTGGACGGATGTTTGGTCTAATTAACATATTATGCTTTTATTATTATAGATATTACTTATTACACAAACACACACACACATGTCAGAGTAGAGAAAAAAATGATCAGAACACTTGTGGTAACCCTTGTTACTACAACTGAGCAAAGAGCTTGGTTCCATGAAAATTTCTGTGATGATGGATATATTTGTAGCTTGATTGGGGTGGTCGTTTCACAGGTATATATATTTGATAAAATTCCCTTTGATTGTTATACTTTAACTTGATGTAGCTTATTAAGTGCAAATTATTCTCCCATAAATTTGGTTAAAATAATTATGTTCTGGACTTCTAGAAATAATAATAATTGTATAGTAAATTATAGAGAACACCCCATCATATAAGCATGACCTTCAGTAGCTATTTTCATAAAATGATAGGTATTTTTCTATGTGTGTGATGTTAAGTCACATATGAAGACATTTCTAAACAGTATTAAAGCAGTATGAGATGTTGTATGCTTTATCTGTTCTTAGAAAATGGTGTTCAACTAAGTATCCTATCCCTCTTAACATGATTCATTTTCTTGAGATAATTTACCACCATTTGACATACTATATATTATCTGTCCTCTCTCTTTAGAATGTTAGTTCCTTAAGGACTGTGACTTTGTTCAATTCACTGCTAATTATAGCATCTCATGTGCCCAGCATGTAGTAGGTACTGTATCAATACTTATTTAATTACTTCTTAATAAATGGATTAAAAATATGTTGTAAACAAAACTCTTACAAAGTTGCCATGTTAGAGAGTCAAATTCTCTCTCATTAGCTCTAAATAGCCAAATAGCCAGGAATTAGTCCAGCATAGGAATCATCTTGTCTTTGATTGAGTGCCAGAGGAAGTGGTTGGCTAGTATTTATTTACAAGGGGAAAAAAAAAAAAAGAGAAGTACAAAAACTTTACTGGAATTACATCTTTAGCAAAATAAGGTGTTCTCCCTATGATACATGAAAGCTGAAGCTGATTAACCTTTTTTATTTTTTACAGCTCACTTCTGAGCATAACCTTATTAAACAGCAGGTTTGCTGGAAACCATCAACTATTTAACTTGCTAGAGCTCTCTCATGTGTAGTCTCTTGATTTTTTTTTCATTTTTATTGTTGTTTCATTTACTTTGTTTTGTTGTGGGTATGTATGTGTGTATATGTGTGTGTGTTTGGTGTGTTTGCTGGTTTTGTGCCTGTCCCAAAATTTGAATTTGTGTATGTTAAATATGTATTATAAAGATTTCATGATCATGATGTACTTTGTTTTATTCAGTCCATTATATTTTTGTTCAAAATAATTTTATTAAGACCTACTAAAAGTCAGGTACTGGTTTAGGCACAGAATAATAAGGAAATAGATGATATTGGTCCTGTCATTGAGAGCTCACATACTTATGAGGGATACTGACATTATTTTTATAAATACACTAGAGGCATGGTGCACAAAATTCATGCACGGGGGGGGGGTGTCCCTCAGTCCGGCCTACACCTTTTCACATTCTGGGACCCCTCGGAGGATGTCTGACTGCTGGCTTAGGTCCAATCAGGCCTAAGCCAGCAGTCAGACATCCCTTTTGCACATGGGATCCCTTGCTCCTTACCACTTGGCTGCTTGCTCCTTACCATTCAGCTTCATGCTTCTTAGCATTAGGCTCCTTACTGCTCAGCTCACTGCTCCTTAGCACTGCCCTGGAGGCAAAAGAGGCTCCCCCCACTTCCACTTCACTCTCCAGCTGTGAGCCCAGCTTCTGGCTGAAAGGTGCTTCCCCTATGGGAGTGCACTGACCACCAGGGGCAGCTCCTGCATTGAGTGTGTCCCCCCTGGCAGTCAGTGCACATCACAGTGACTAGACGTTCTACCATAATGGTCACAATAAAAGCCTAGATTGCATCATGCCCTCTTGCAACATCGTCACAAGATGGCTGCCACAAGATGGCCACCACAAGATGGTCATGCACACAGTGGAGGCGGGGCCCAGTGGCCGCTTTGTGTGGTGAGGCCTGGGGGTCTCGCAGCTCTGCACAGCGTGGAGGAGGCCGGTCCCGGCATCTTCGCCACCTCACATGGAGGAGGCGAGTCCCAGTGGAGGAGGTGGGTTGCTGCAGGGGAGGACAGTTCTGGGTGATCAGGCCAGCAGGAGAGGAAAGTTGCGGGTGATTGGGCTGGCAGGGGAGCAATTAAGTGTCAATCAGGCTGGCAGGGGAGCAGTTAGGGGACGATCAGGCAGTCAGGCAGGCAGGCGAGTGGTTAGGAGCCAGCAATCCTGGATTATGAGAGCAATCCCAGATTAAAGAGGGTGCTGGCGGGGTTTAGGGACACCCAACCCCCTGTGCACAAGTTTCATGCACCAGGCCTCTAGTGTAGATATAATAAAGAAATGCTAAATGCTAAGGTGATACACAAAGTATATTAGAGGTTGAAATTTTTCTCAGTGTTTTGACAAAATATGTAACACTTTACCTGAATGATGCTGAGATACTACTTTCAGTATTATGGACCTTGGAAAACTCTCTGTCGAGGAAACTTTTCTGAAGACATAAAAATGAAGGCATAGTCATTGTGGAGATTATTTTGAAAATGTTTACAGTGAATAAAAATTAAAGCATAATAGCCCTTAGGTTGGAAAGAAGTTCATAATTTTTCGAAGGACATTGTGGCTGGTGTGGAGGGAATGAAGACAGAAAGCATTAGGGGAGACCCTAGAGGTAGGTAGGGTCACTTGGTTTTGGATATGCCATGGTAAAGCATTTGAATTTTATTTTAAATATAGTGGGAAACTGTCTTAGGTGAGAAGTAGAGGGATATAATCTCATTTGATTTTTTAAAAGTTCACTGTAGTTATTATGTGGAAAATAGACTTTAAAGAGCAATAGTGAAAGTCTCAGAGCCTTGTTCAATTTTTCAAGTACTCAGGAGAAAAAATAAGTAGCTTGCTCTGTATGAGTTAGGGTGTCAGGAACAATTAAAAGTGTTTGAGCTCAGTTATATCTTGAAACTGGAGCAGATATTCTACTGAGTAGTATGTGGGATGTAAGGAGACCATAGGAATCATAAATGACTCTTATTTTTCCCAAATATAATAGTTTAAATATGGGTTAAATAGCTGTTGAGTCTTCTTTGGTTATAAGTTTAATATGCCTATTGGGCACCAAAGTGTTGAGTAGAAAATTGGAAAGAAAAAATAAGTTGGATATCAGGAGATAGTCAGTGCCAGAGATACTAATGTGGAATTCATCAATTAATAGTATTAATAATCCTATTAATGTAGGACTTATATATGCCATTGTAGAGCATGAGACTGTAAGAGATCATCTAGGAAATAAGGGAAGCTAGACTCAAGAGGCTTGAGTCATTGGAATTCCATCATTTAGTGGTTTGGGAAGAGAAATAAGAGTCCATAAAGACTTTAAGGAAGAAGAAGAACATTAAGATAGAAAGGTATTGAATCCCCTAGATACCTGTACCCTCAGGTTCATTGTAGCCATATTCAAATAGCCAGGACATTGAAACAGTGTAAGTGTCCAACGATGAATGAATGGATAAAAAAAAAAGTGGTATAGAAACATGAGAAAATATTATTAAGCCATTAAATAGAAGGAAATTCTGCTATTTGCTACAACATGGATGGGCTTTGAAGGCATTATGGTACGTGAAACAAGTGAGAGAAAGAAAAATACTGTATAATCTCATTTAAGTGTGAAATCTAAAAGAGCCAAACTCATAGAAACAGAGAGTAGATTGGTGGTAGTCAGGAGCTGAGGGATAAGAAAAATGGGGAGATGTTAGTCAAAGGGTATAAAGTTCCACTTAAAAGATAAATAAGAAAATCTAATGCATAGCATGGTGACTCTAGTTAACAGTACTACCTTATATACTTGAAAAGCAGATTTTTAATATTCACACCACAAAAGAAAAAAAGGTATGCAGTAATCATCCCACAATATATGTATATCAAATCATCACCTTAAAATTACACAATGTTATACATCAATTATATTTCAATAAAAGTGAAAGAAAGAGATAGAGGAAAATAAGACAAAATGAAAAAAAAAATTCCAGTGAATGAATATATTTCCCTAAAAGCTAAAAAATGTGTTTATGTGTTGAGTTTGAAAAAATGAAAATTGAATTAAACCAGATATTGGTGAATGTCATTTAAAAAAATTAAATTATAGTTGACATATAATATTACATTAGTTTCAGGTGTACAACACCATTATTATTAGACATTTATCATTTATTTAACTGACATAGTAATCACCTTGATAAATCTAGTACCCATCTGACATCACATATAGTTATTACAATGTTATTGCCTATATTCTGTATGCTGTACATTACATCCTGGTGACTATTCTGTAACTACCAATTTGTACTTCTAAATCCCTTCACCTTTTGCAGCTATACCTCCAACACCTCTAACATCTGGCAACCATCAAATAGTCTCCGTATCTACAAGGTGGTGCAAAAGTAGGTCTACAGTTGTGAAAATGCAAAACATAGTTTATTCTTATATTTTATGCATTTATTATTTTCCATTTCTGTTCTGCTTGTTTGTTTTTTAGATTCAACATATAAGTAAAATCATCTGGCATTTGTCTTACTCTGTCTGACTTATTTCATTTGGCATAATACCCTCTAGGTCCATCCCCGTTGTTGCAGATGGCAAGATTTCATTTTTTTTATGGTTATCATCTTCCATTTTATATATATTACTTCTATACCCATTCATCTGTGATGGGTGCTTAGGTTGATTCCATATCTTGGTTATCTATATATATATAAAAGGCTAATGTGCTAAGTGTCCCTCCAACCATCTGACCAGTCACTATGATGCACACTGACCACCAGGAGGCAGGCGCTCAACACAGGAGCTGCCATGATGCGCACTGGCCATTTATAAAGAAATGGCACCATGGACCTCGGTCCGACAAAGCAACACTCGGCTTCCCTCAAGCGGGACACAGGCCCCAACACCACCCTGGAGAGACAGCCCACCAAATCGCAGCCAATGCTACTGAGACCCATGGCGCAAAATGCAGCTCACAGCCCAACGCAGCCTGGAAACAGTGGCTGTGGGTGCCAGGTAATGATGTCACATAGCAACTCCTGTCTTCCTCTCCCTAGTGACAGGGAATTTAACAATAAATGGCACTACAGATCTGGCACTGACAAAGCAACACTGGGCTTCTCCCAAGTGGGACACAGGCCTCACCACCACCCTGGAGCGACAGCCCACCAAATCGCAGCCAATGCTGCCGAGACCCCATGGCCAAAATGCAGCCCACAGACCAGCCTAGAAACGGTCACTGTGGGCACCAGGTAATGACATCACATAGCAATGCCTGGCTTCCTTTCCCTAGAGATTAGCCTTCTTGGAGTTTCTTCAGCCCAGGAACACTATAGCCAGGTGCAAACATTTTACACTTTAACCAAATGTCTGTGAAGCATTTTTCCCGTGCCTCATCTCATTTGGTCCTCACAGAAGTCCTGGAGTAAGTAGATAGGAGACTCAGTAGAATCTTATTTTCTTTTCATTACATGGAAAATGGATACTTAGAAAGTTTAGAAACTTGATCCAACTGAAAAGAAGTAAGAAATGGTGGACCTTGAAAATGACTTTAGGTTTTCTCATTGTGCAGAATATAGTCAAATCCTTTGTTCTCCCTTTGTGATCTACAATAAAAATGCACTTCATGTTGATATTTACTGCTGTGTTGCTGACAATTACCTGAAAGAGAAGTTAGGATGCTTCACTGGGCTGAAAAAGTTTAGCTAAATCAGAAAGCAGGTCTAATTAAGTAAGTTTATTCTATATATCCTATCTAATAATAGAGAAACATGGTAATTAACTGTAACTTCGCTACCCTTCCCATTGGCTAATCAGCGAGATATGCAAATTAACTGCCAACCAAGATGGCGGCCGGCAGCCATGCAGCTGAAGTGAACATGAGGCTTGCTTGCTCCAGTGACAGAGGAAGCCAAGGTTCCCCACCTGCCGCAGCCCAGCTCTGAGCTCCAGATGCAACAATGTTGCAATTATAGAAGGTAAACAAACCCAGAAACTTGCTTTCAGCTGGCAGTGGCTCAGAGCTTAAAGGGCCAGTGATGGCAACAGAGTTTCAATTATAGAAGCTAAACAAACCCAGATACCTGCTTTCAGCCAGCCACAGCCTCAAAGCTGGAGCTGGCTCTCAGCTCCAGTGACAGCTCTAGAAGGTAAATACATCCTAGAATTAAAAAAAAAAGAAAAAAAAGAGGCTGGGAGCTTCAGTCGCCCGCCAGCCTGAAAACAGCCCTCAGCTCCTCACCCAGACTGGCCAGGCACCCCAGTGGGGACCCCCACCCTGAAGGGGGTGCGGCCAGCTGCAAACAGCCATCAGCCCATCATCCAGGCTGGCCAGACACCCAAGCGGGACCCCACCCTGATCTGGATCACCCTTCAGGGCAAACCAGCCAGCCCCCACCCATGCACCAGGCCTCTATCCTATAGAGTAAAAGGGTAATAGTCAAACTGACCCTATCAGCAGAAAGACTGGGAATGACTGGTCACTATGACACACACTGACCACCAGGGGACAGATGCTCAATGCAGGAGCTGCCCCCTGGTGGTCAGTCGCTCTCACAGCGGGGAGCTCTGCTCAGCCACAATCCAGGCTGATGGCTGCCAGTATAGAGTTGGTGGTGGGAGCCTCTCCTGCCTCCTCAGCAGCACTAAGGATGTCCGACTGCAGCTTAGGTCTGCTCCCTGCCGGCAAGTGGGCATCCCCTGAGGGCTGCTGGGCTGCCAGAGGGATGTCTGATTGGCAGCTTAGGCCCAATCCCCCTGGGAGCAGGCCTTAGCCAGCAAGTGGTCACCCCTGAGGGGTCCCAGACTTCGAGAGGACATAGGCCAGCTGAGGGACCCCTACCCCCGAGTGCACAAATTTTTGTGCACCGGGCCTCTAGTATATATATAAAAGACTAAGTTGATTTGTACATGCCCCATATATACAAACCTCTCGTTGGCGCCAATTGCATGCGTGTGTTTTTATCTGTCATTGTCGATCATGAATTTGGTTAGCACTACTATTATAGAGAAAGGGTGAATAGTGATATTAAAATATTTCTTCTGCCGAAACCGGTTTGGCTCAGTGGATAGAGTGTCGGCCTGCGGACTGAAAGGTCCCAGGTTCGATTCCGGTCAGGGCATGTACCTTGGTTGTGGGCACATCCCCAGTAGAAGATGTGCAGCAGACAGCTGATCGATGTTTCTAACTCTCTATCTCTCTCCCTTCCTCTCTGTAAAAAATCAATAAAATCTATTTAAAAAAAAATATTTCTTCTAATTAATTTCCTTTCAATGTGCACAAATCTGTGCACTGGGCCACTAGTTGTAAATAATGGTGCAATAAACATACACCATGTATATATTTTTTGTTTGTTTTTTATTTAGGGTTGTTTTTATTTTTATTTTGTTTTGTTTTTTTGATAAATACCCAGAATTGGAATTGCTGGGTCCTTCTCTGTCTCTTGTGATAGCCTTTGTTTTCAATTCTATTTTTTCTAGCGGAAGCATTCCCTAGCTTTTTTGTTTTCTTTTATTTCCATTTTTATGAATATATTTTCCCAACCTTTTACTTCCAGTCTGTGTGATTCGTTTTATTCAAAGTGAATCTTTAATGGACAGCATATGTATGGGTCTTGTTTTGTTATCCATTCAGTCACCACATGCCTTTTGATTGTAACATTTAATCTATTTGCAATTAAAATAATTGTTGACAGATATGTATTTATTGCCATTTCATTGTTCATATTTGTAATTGTCTTCTTCTTAAAGAAGACCCTTTAACATTTCATGTAATACTGGTTTGATGGTTATGAACTCCTTTAGCTTTTCCTTGTCTGGGAAGCTCTTTAAATATCCTTTGATTCTAAATTATAACTTTGCTGGGTAGAGTAATCTTGGTTGTGGGTCCTTACTTTTTATCATTTTGGATATTTCTTGCCAATTCCTTCTGGCCTGAAAAGTTTCTGTTAGGGGATCAGCTGGCAGTCTTACTGTGCTCCCCTGTAGGAAACTAACTGCTTTTCTCTTGCTGCTTTGGAGTCTCTCTTTGTCTTTAACTTTGGCATTTTAAATATGATGTGTTTTGATGTGGGCCTCTTTGGTTTCATCTTCCTTGGAACTCTCTGCACTTCCTGAACTTATATGTCCATTTTTTTTCAGCTGGTTAGGTGTTCTTTTTTTGTTATTATTATTTTTTAATAGATTTTCAATTCCTTGCTATGTCTTTTCTCCTTTCAACAACCCCATGATGTGAATGTTGGTATGGTTGAGGTTGAACCAGAAGCTTCTTACACTATCCTCTCATTTTTTGGAATCTGTTTTGTTTGTTTGTTTGTTTGTTTTTATGATTGGGTGTTTTTTGTTTCCTTATTTTCCACACTATTGATCTGACCCTCAGCTTTATCTACTCTGCTGTTGATTTCCTGCAATGTGTACTTTATTTCTGACTGGTTCTTTTTTTATGGTTTTCATGTCCTTTTTAATGCTGTCGAACTTCTCACTATGTTCCTTGAGCATCCTTATAACCAATATTTTTTAATTCTGTAACTGGTAGATTGCTTGCCCCCATTTCATTTAGTTCTTTTTCTCGAGATTTCTCTCTTGTTCTTTCATTTGGTGTCTGGTTCTTTGTCTCCTCATTTTGTCTGTTTCCCTATGTTAGCTTCTATGTATTAGGCAGAGCGTCCATGTCCTCCAGAGTTGGTAAGTTGACCTTATATATTAGGTGTCCTATAGAGCCCAGTGATACTGCCTCCCCAGACACCTAAGCTGAGCAGTTCAGGTGTGCCCCTTATGTGAGCTATGTGTACTGCTGCATTGTAGGTGAGCCTTGATCACTGTTGCCACCTTAAAGGGATAAATACTGGCTAATAAATACTACAAGGACTGGCTGTGGCTACTGTGAGGGATCAGCTGTTCAGGGGTCCACCCCCAAAAACAAGACTGGCTTCATTGGGGCTTTAGTGCCACTTAGTCTAGCCTTTGAGTCTGTCACTTGTGGAGGTGGTTGGGTATAATCTGGCATGGTCTGAAGCTGCCCAACACGTTCTCTGGATTTTGGGCCTCCCAGGAGATACAAGGTCAGCCACCACCTGTTCCCTGCCCCACGCCACCTGGCATGACCTACAGAGAGATCTGAAGATGGCTGCTACTTGTGCTGGGCTTGGAGGTTCCTAGGAAACACCAATCTGAAAAATTAAGCTGGCTGCCAGGTCTGGGGCCAACCAGCAAGAGATGTAGAGTATGCACAGGTCAAATACTGCTTCTTTGAGAATTTTTTGGAAAGTCTAAAGCATGAGGAAAGAAAGGTCATTTGTATGGAAAAGCCACTAGAAACACCTTGAGTGGCCCTGCAAATTGGTTGAGGTGGGGACTCAGAATCATTAAAACAGGCCAAACAATGATAGACAAGTTGATGGATACTCAGATATGGTGCCTGCCTGACAGATACGTAGAACAATGGCTTCTGCCAGTAGTTATGTCTGGGAATAAGTCACCTGTCCAACCCTTGACTCAAAGCCAGATAATTCAGTTCTCTATATGTTCCTGGTGCCTTTCAGGCTGCTTCCCTAGTGCTAGAGCTCAGCACAAGTAAATTGGAGTAAATCAATGTGTGAACCCATTAAGAGGAAAACCAGAAATTCTCTGTCTCACTAGCCACTATCTCTGCTGATTTTTTTCAGCCAGAGGTTATGCGGACTTCACTTCCCATCCCTAGAACCCTGGGCTGGGGCTTCTTATGTGAGACTGGGACCCCTCACTCCTCAGAGGGTATTTTGTAGCTGAGATATCTCTCCCAATTTCTATATGCCACATGTGGGTGTCAGACCAGCCCATTCTGAATCTCTGCTCCTCCTACCAGTCTCATTGTGGCTTTTTCTTAAAAAAGATGTGGTACATTAACACAATGAAATACTACTTGGCCTTAAAAAAAAGGAAATCATATCCTTTATGACAGCATAGATGTATCTGGAGAGCATTAAGCTAAGTAAAATACGCAGTCAGAGAAAGGCAAGTACCATATGATTTCACTCACATGTGGCACCTAATAAGCAAAATGAATTAGCAAGTAAAATAGAGACAGACCCACAGACAGAACAGTCTGACAGCTGTCAGGGAAGAGGGTTTGGGGGCTTGGGGAAGGTGGAAAGATTGAGAAAAAAGGAGAAAAAAACCTCATGAACACAGACAACAGTATGGGAATTGCTGGAGGAAGTGGAGTGGAAGGAGGTGGAGGAGACTAAGTGGAGAATAAATGGCGATGTAAGGAGACTTGACTTACGATGGTGAAGACCGTATACAGTTGATACTTTGTGGAATTGTGCACTTTAAACATGTATAATTTTGTTAACTGTTTTCACCCAATAAATTCAATAAAAAGGAAGAAAATAAAAATAAATTATTAGTTGTATGACTTCTGTTTAGCTAGAATTCAGGCATTCTGAATGATGGTTGTTTTATAATTTCATTGTAATTTTGTTGTTGTTGTGGGAGGTTATGAGTACTGTGGTTACCTGCGCCACCATCTTGACCAAAACCTCTCTCCCAATCTAAAGGGATTTCTGTGGACTGTTAGAGGTTTATGTCTAACTAGAATGCACTGTTGAAAATAAAGATAACTGAAGGCACAAATTTTAGATAATTCTTTCAATAGTTTTGTCTTAAACGGGATATAGGAATGTTTGTGTTCCAGTTATCAATTGATTTGTAGAAAAGTACATCCAAGTTCAGTAAATAAAACTAAATAATCATTACATTCTACCTCCAGAATCACAGCTGACAGATGGACTGGTCTGGTGGGTTCAGTATAGCTTTATTTACATCTCTGGCAACTTAGCAGGAACTTTGGGAATGATGAGCTCAGCTGCGACCCTCTTCCTCTCCGTGTAGTCTCACAACTTGTCCACTTCTGGAGGATGGTCAGGCTTTTTACCTGATAGCTCTGGGCACCAAGAGTATGTATGCCAAGAAACAAGAACAGGAACCTGCCAGTCTCTTAAAACCTTAGCCCTGAAACCTTTGCAATGTTGTTTCTGTGATATTTGATTTTTCAAGGCGTGTACAAAGACTGTCCAGATTAAAGAGAAGAACCATAGACCCCAACTTTCCAAAGCAGAGTAGCTTCAGCACCTGTAAGTTGCATTTGGAGAGTGTAAGGGAGGTTTTTTCATGATGGCGAATAGTATATGTGAACATCAATGGTCCCAGCTTAATGTACACTTGGATTTATATTTAAAGCTTTCTCCCAGGTATCGGTAATGCTGATGTCTTCTAACACAGCCTTGACTACACCTCCAGTCTTGCAGTTTCACATCCTTTTCTTTATACTCCAACACTCTTGAGCTATTTTCAATCTATGAGTCCTCTGCTAAATGCCATATGCATTTCCTCCCATTTTCCTTATCCCTACATATTGTCTTGCAAATCTCACCTATTGCTCATTTTATACTCTTAAATTTACTTTCTTTGAAAATATTTCTGATGATTCTTGGTACACTTGAGCAACCACTACTATTTCATACACCAATACTTGTTCATAATTACAATGCTTTGCACTTTATACCACATTATAAATGCATCTCTTTCATGATAGTAACCTTCTTGGGGGCAGAAAGTATATATATATTTTTTCTTTATTATTTTTTAAAATTTTCTCTTTATTGTTGAAAGTATTACAGATATCCTTTTTTTTCCAATTGACCCCCTTCACCCAGCAGCCCCCACCCAGAGAATATATTTTTCGAATCTATATAGTGCCTCACATGATAGAAATGTTTGAGGAATTAATGTATTTCCATGCTAGATCCCTTTCTACATATTTATCTTAACTAAATTCTAAAAGAAAAGAGATGTCAAATTCAATTATAGAGAAATGACATTCAAATTTACTCTAGATTAATGGTATATGCTAATATCCTTGTTGAGTTATAATCACAATAATTGAGATTGACTTTCATTTTCTATCTTTTATTCATTATTATAAGATCACTTTTTTCATAGGTTTCACAGAGTAGGGATTTTTTGTTGCTTAATGATAATCCAATATTGTCAATGCAGAATCCTTTAGGTACATGATATTAGTTACAAAGGTGATAAAAAAATAATAAGATAGCTGTAAAATTTCATTTCAAATATAAGAAAAAATGTTGAAAATAATGATTGAATGTTACCATACTCACAGCAATGCTAACAAAAATTGTTCATCAGTCAAGTAAAAGAAATAATTTCACATATGTGTATATGTAGATAAAATTGATTCTAGTTTTCTTTATTTGCAATTTATTTTCTTAGGCTAAACATTCTTCAAAAGGGCACTACAAAGAGATTTGGTAATTTCTTCAGCTATATATCTAAGCACCACTAAAAGTATGCCAGATATTTTACATTTTCTGTCACTTAGATAAAGACAATCAGAGTCCAGAAAAGAACTACAGATACTTACTCAAATTAAAAATGTCTAATAACACAAAATGTTGATTTATTCCTTTTATCATCATATTTAAAAATTTTAGCAAGAGGTAAAAGGAAAATGAAGGAAGATTCTTTTCCAAGATTTAATTTATGATGCTATTAAGAAAAATGGAAAGGTTTCAAGTCATTATAAGTCTATTTTAGTTTAATTGGAAATTGGCAGTATCAATAACACAGTGCATTAGACTTCAATTATTAAAGAAACAAAATGTGAATTATAAATAAATTTAAAAATTTTATTATATATCATTTTGCTGTCACAAAATTAAAATAATTTTTTTTGCTGTTTTGTAAATAATTGTTGCCTCGTGGTTAATAGCTCATACAATTGCAAATGTTTATATTTGTCTAATAATTTTATTTTTCCCATTAAAATGTTGAACTTTGAAAAGGCATTTTAATACCACTAACAGTGTTGTTTTTGCTAATAGCATATGCTCAATATATGTTTACTAAATAACATATTTTAATACAACAAAATATAAATATTTTATAAATTATATAAAAACACATATATTATTTAGAAAAAGACCATAAATATTTTTATTATGGATTGAGTAGTATTAGAAATAGTTAATCATAAGTGGTCCATAAATATGTGAGGGCTGATTGAAACTCTGGCACACAAG
Source organism: Myotis nattereri (assembly GCF_964212035.1). NCBI lineage: Eukaryota > Metazoa > Chordata > Mammalia > Chiroptera > Vespertilionidae > Myotis > Myotis nattereri. Next base: position 95,606,087 of record NC_138077.1, on the reverse strand, counting down.
ATATCTTGACATAAATCAAAACTTTGATGGAGAAACTGAATAATATTCCACTTATTCAAAGTTTATGAAAAGGCCAAGTTTTATGAAATTTACAAGAGTATTAACTAAAATTTTAGGGCTTTTCTATGGAAAGGCAAAGGCAGACTGTCAAATGAAGTTCTACCTGTTAATGTTTTCCTGTTGTAATTGTAAAGAATATATATGGGTAAGTGATAAATCATTGCTAAAATATCAAAATCCCTTTAATCTAAGATACTAGTATATGATTTTTGAAATTATTTTTATCATTTGAGGATGAAAAACACTTTATCCACTTTATTATCCATTGCATAATAATATTATCTCCTATCACCAAGAGGGAGGCACATTTCTTAACCCTCTTCAGTTAACATATATCATGTGAGAATACTGCTTCAACTTGTTGAAATTAAATACATAATGGAGACCAACCTTGAGAATTCCCTGAGCAGACAAAGCATTTAAGGCACATGAGCAAAACTAAATCTAGCTTATTTTATGAGCACAAGTAAACCTTAATGTAGGTGTTCCTTGTAAATGCCTCTGACAATCATAAAAGTGACTGTTATTTCCCTAAAAATAGAGTGAGATAATCACTTTTACCCAGCCTCCTACCATCTGGAAACCCCAATTGTAATAAACAGTCATTGTGAAAGTTAAAAAACTTCATTTTCACTTTATAAGCCATCCTGGAACATCATGCCCTTGAGCTTCATAGCAGCTTTAAGTTTGAAAACTCCAAGTTTGTGAATAATAGACTCTTACTAAATACCACTTATTGATTTGTTGGATGTAATTTTGCTATTTCTAAATTTTCAACAAACTCCAAACTGTTAGTGTTGAGCAGGGCACAAAGCAAGGAACATTCTGCAACACGGCTAATTGTGGCGTAAACTGCCACGTAGGCTGTGTGGCCTGACAGACCCCACAGTCTGGAGTTATCTGTAGTAAGATATAAATAATACCTTTTCTTGCATACAAAGCCTCTGGCAAGTCCTAAATGGTGACTAGGCGTCGCAGGCTCCATAATTCTGGCGCAAAGCTACCCCACTTTCAGCAGAAATCTCCACTCCACTGGAAACACAGCGCCTAGAATGCTATTGAGCTTTGATAGAGACTAGGTGTTTGGCCATGTTACATTAAGTAACCATTTGACTAGAACTACCCTTTCAGAGCTGAGAACTGTCACCCACCAAATCATAAGATTGAGCCGCCCAGCAGTGATTCATTATGTAATAAGAATGTTGTATCCAGGAATAGCACCAAAAAAGTCCAGAGATTATATATAAACAGCACAAACAAATGTCTCAAACTCCCATTTCACCCATCAGAAGTGCACGGACATTTCTCCCTCAGCTGGCACTCATGGTATCATAGGGAGTTCTCCAAGGCAGCTGGTAGAAGAGGAGGAACAAATAACAAACAGGCCCTGGTTCATGGTTGGATCAGAGGGTATGTTATTGAGCCAAAAATAGACAACCACTGCATCTATACATATAAAGAGCCAGTGTCCATAACATCCAAAATGACCAAAGGCTCTACCGAACGCCAGGCTGCATGCACAGCACGCCGAGGGGGCTGAACTGCTGACCTCTCTGAGAGAGAGAGAGAGAGAGAGAGAGAGAGAGAGAGAGAGAGAGAGAGAGGCAGGGACTTGCAGTGAGGACTTGCCTGAGGCTGCCTCATGGCACCCGCATCCCTCCCTGATCAACTACTGCAACTCCAAGTTAGTGAGGGCCGCTGCCAGGCTGCAGCCCCAGGTCCCTCACCCCTACCCAGGCCCGAGAGCGCAGTGCTGGGAAGGGGTGCCTAGGGGTTTGGGAATGTGGTGCAAGGGGCCAGCGCGAAGTGAGGGGGCTGTATTTATACCTCCAAGTTCCCCGCTTCCGCCCTGGCCCATGCATCCCTCCTCCCTCCCCTTGGTAGCCCAGCTCCTGCCTAAGTGCTTGCTGGGTAGGCCCAACTGCACCTGGGAGTGAGCCATGGTGATTGGAATGGACACTTTCTGGGATGGGATGGCCGGGATAAGGCGATTCACAAGGGCGATGGTACCCTCGGGGCACGTGCAGCCCTAGGTCGGTGGGGGTGGCCGGCCAAGCCGAATCCGGCTTCAGTGGGGCCAGTGGGAGCCTGAGGCCACCCGAACCCCCACAGGTCCCGGGCCAGAAGGTGGCTCAGTGGCAAGCGGTGTCTCCATGCACGGTGCCCAGGGCAGCTGTGAGCTGCTGCAACCCCGCCCCACGTTTCAGGGAAGGGGAGGAGGCTTGCAGCCACCAGCACCCTAGGCTGCACTGCCTAAGCTGCAGCTTGACCGGCTGGCAGGGTCCAGAGCAGGCAAGCTACTCCCTTTCCCCGGTGGTGGAAGAGGGAGAAGGGTGCTGGGTGCAGGGAGGGGACCTCAGCTGGATCCTCCTGGTGCAGGGAAGGGGCCCAGCCTGGGCCCAGTGGGGAGCTTAGGAAGTCTGGCTGAGCAGGTGCTAGTTCATACCAACTCTTAGTCTGCCATCTTCCTCCAGCTCTCCAAGATAGCCTCCCTGCCCTACCTGCCTGGGGGAACGGGCTCTGGGTGACCTTCCTGAGCTCAGACTGTGGACCCGGAGACCTCAAAGAAGACTGCCCGGCTGCTCAGGCAGGGGCTGGTGCAGAACTACCAGGGCAGAGCTGCTTCAGTGTCTCGGTGAAGTTTGCAACCGACCGAAGGAGGAAACTGAGAAGGGGAAGGCTGGAAGGCGTGAATTCCCAGCGCTTTAGCCACTTGAAAACAGCCCTGCTTGGAATGTGAGGCAGCTGTATGTTTAGCTGAGAAGTAAGGGGGCTGAACCCCACCGTCACTGGGCTCCTGTTGGTCGGAAGCCTGAGTGTCCACCACAACAAGGAATAAATGGAGGGAGGGGCCTAGAGGAAGAGAGGACAATTGAAGGAAACTGTGTCTAGACCAGGGGTGGGCAAACTTTTTGACTCGAGGGCCACAATGGGTTCTTAAACTGGACTCAGAAGAAGGAGCTGCAGCCATGTTAACACTGCTGCTGGTAAAGGAGCAGAGGGGAGAGCAAGAGAACCCTCCGCTCTTTCGACTCGGCGGGCCAGATAGAATAGCCACATAGTTTGCCACGGCTGGTCTAGACTTTCCCCAGCCCTCTCTCTCTTTCCACTGCCTACAAAAGCCCTAGGCCCGGCCACAATTCTGTCTCCACCTTTTAGTCCCTTATTCTCCAACCACAGAGGAAAGAAATAAGAAAGGAGTCCGTGCTGCCTTCAGAAAGTATCTATATACCTGATCGGCCAGTTGCCTCCCCCAGAGGGAGGCCAGACTGCAGCTTAGGTCCGCTCCCTGCAAGGAGTGGACCTAAGCCATCAATAGGAAATCCTGTGAGGGCTCCCAGACTGTGAGAGGGGGCAGGCCAGACTGAGCCCACTCCCCACCCCCTGTGCATGAATTTTTGTACACCGGGCCACTAGTTGAAATATAGTTGTAAATGGAAATTCTCATGGAGAAAGATGAAGTTGATGTACCTGGGCATCTCCTTTGAATGGAGAGAGATGTGGTTCAGTAATAGATATATGTTAACTCATGGGTGAATGGCTTGGTTGGCTATGTACTTTGGAAAAAAAACAAGATTGAGGTTTAGAATAAAGAGGCCTTGGAAAAACAAACAAACAAGCAAACATATGGATAGATCTGTGGGATGGGGCATGAGATTTGAAAATCTTTATATTACACCATGATTGACAACAAAAAAGAGACTATGAACAACTAGATGAAAAATACGGTTATCAGGTAAAGATCTGCTGCCTGTGTCCTCCGCCAGCACAGTGCTTGTGCAATGGGATCATGCGTGGAGAGGCCATGGTGGGAGGAAAGAGGAGGGTATTGCATGGTTCCTGACACTTGGCTTCCACTCACCAAGGGTGATTTATTACCGCCTCTGTGTACATCTGACCTTCTAATAGCAGAAACTAACATTGAATCCCCACTATTTTTTAAGAAAACAAACCAGGCATTTGGTGACAATTATCTTGGATCATAGTTACTTAATTATATCATAGCTCTTTATTCTGGGAAAGGTATAGAGACTAAGATTGAAATATATTATCAGTATGGTTTTGCCTTTCTTTCCTTAATGCTCTGTCTCACATAACCATGACATTTACTGGTTCTATAAAATACTCTATCAGCCAATGCTGATGGCCTGAAAGAATGCTGGAATAATCTCTTTTTCAAAAATATTTTTTTATTGATTTCAGAGAGGAAGGAAGAGGGATAGAGAGAAACATCAATGATGAGAGAAAATCATTGATTGGCTGCCTCCTGCATGCTCCCTACTGGAGATCGTGCCCTTGACCAGAATTGAACCTGGGACCCTTCAGTCCACAGGCTGATGCTCTATCCACTGAACCAAACCAGCTAGGGCTCTTAAAATGGCAGATGTAATGCCAATATGGACATAATGCTAGTTTGGGTTGCCTTTCTTCAGGATTTTGTGTACTCCTTTATATGGTGCTATGTCCCCCATAGGTTGGTCATGTGGGTGTGGAAGCCAACAGGTAGAAGCAGGAGTGGCCTGTTTGCCATCACTCCTAATTAATGCCTTGGAGAATTCTCTTTCCCAGTCTTATAACTTTTGACTCTGTGGGTGCAGATATCCTGGTTCACAGTGGTGTGATTCTCATACTAATGGACAAAGTTAGAGTCCTGCTAGATTTGAGCATTTAGATACCACCCAGCCCTTTTAGGCTTCTCATAACAATATAGTAGTAAATAAAGAAAATTTTAATACTGGCAGAGTAATTGAATAGATTATCAAGAGGAGATAGAATTGCTAGATAATAATGGGGAAAAGGAAGAGATATTATTCATTCATATGTTTCACTTTGGCATCAAGTGGTACTCCCACACCCAGTTTTAACTAAATGAGCAATTGCATTAACCTGGGCCTAAAAAGACATAGTACCTAAAGCTTCAGACTCCTTAGAGATGAAATTCTGATTTATCCCACTGAGCAAATCATTTAGACCAGCACACATAATAGCCAGAAGTGAGATATTAATATGAGTATAGAGGAAGAAGGTATTGAGTATAAATATTGTATTGATTCTAGGAACAACTGCAGTAACAGAGGCTAGGGGGTCATTCAAATAATCCACCTCTCTTACTTCCCCCCAGAAGTTTTAACCAACTTGAAGAAACTGTTGCAGGGTTGAATAAACTTTATGTGAAAAGAAAGAGGGTCTGAACAAGTGTTGAAAACTGTATGGGACACTGTAGGTGCTCCATCCATATCCCCTCAGATTATTTTTGTCATGTTTGTATATCCATCCTGCACTACATTCTGCTTGTTTTGCTATTAAAAATTTATGGCTATGACATTGATTTGCTCATGGTTCCTGGACTATATGAAGTGACTTAAAGATTTAGATACTCCCCAATCCAGCCCTGGGATGGTATGTAGCCAATGACTGCTTGGCATGAAAGTGTAAAAAGCCATCTCTTTTGACTTGAGGCACTGCAAACTCTGAGGGATATTTTACCTTTGAGAGCTTCCTGGAGCAGCTGGCATCTGTTACAATACATAGCAAGAAAGGGAAGAAAATACTTTACATACCAGTGAACTAATAAAAATTAGATTATTTTTACTAGCTTTCCCCACATTCAACCCAAAAGACCATATACCCAAGAAATATTATGGAAAATAATACAACAGCAAAAACATTGATCTACATAATATTAACTAATATTATATTTTCTCTCCTCCAATATTTGCCAAGTGGTACTGATTGAAAAACTGATAAGACTTTCTCACACAAAAATATGCCAAGGGTTCTAAGAAGCATAAAAACAAGGAATTATTACAAAATGAATATAGTTAATAACTTTTACAATGTCTTAAAGTTTTAAATGTTACTACTGCAAAGATTGATTTTTTAATTTATCTGCATTGACAGCTATTAAAATTGAAATTTCATAATATTGTAGTGATAATTTCTCAGAATTATAAGTCAGCAGAAGAATTTCTTGACTGGGATTTTTTTGGTAATTTTTTTCCAAAACTATTTAATGTAGTTCCTTTATTTTGAAATTCCTAATTTGTTATACCAATTTATCTACACCCTTAAACTTGGCTTATATCTTTCTGATTATTGAAAACAAAACAAAACAAAAAACCTTCCTGTATTCTATGAATTTTATTTCCCATATTCATGTCCCCAAAATCATCCTCTATCTGCAAATTTTCTTAATGAGAACAAATATTTGTTCATGGTACATATAGAGTCTTGGAAGAGGAATGAGAAAACTACCTTTATATGTAATATGTGAATCAGTCCCCAGAGACAGGAACCAATTGATGTCACAATCAGATTACACCTGGACTGAATCACATATTGTATATTTTCCACCTGAATAATACAAGAGGGATAGTATGATATATTTAAAAATACCATGCTGCCTGAAGTAACCACTAAAGTTGTTTTTTAAAAATTTCTTTCCATCCTATCTAATAATAGACAAACATGGTAATTGACCGTACCTTCGCTATGCTTTCCATTGGCTAATCAGCACGATATGAAAATTAACCCAACCAAGATGGCGGCTGGCAGCAATGCAGCTGAAGTGAGCAGGAGGCTTGCTTGCTCCAGTCATGGAGGAAGCCAAGGTTCCCCACCTGCTGCAGCCCGGCTCTGAGCTCCGAAAGCATCAAACTTTTAATTATAGAAGCTAAACAAACCCCAGATACCTGCTTTCAGCAGGCTGTGGCCTCAGAGCTGGAGCGAGTAGGAGCCGGCTCTCAGCTCCAGTGATGGCAACAAAGTTTCAATTATAGAAGGTAAATAAATCCCAGAATAAAAAAATAAAGAAAAAAAAGGAGAGGCTGTGAGCTTCAGTCGCCGGCCAACCTGAAAACAGCCATTAGTCCCTCACCCAGACTGGCCAGGCACCCCAGTGGGGACCCACACCCTAAAGGGGGTGTGACCAGCCTGAAAACAGCCATTAGTCCCTCATCCAGGCTGGCCAGGCACCCCAGTGGACACCCACCCTGAAGGGGGTGTGACCAGCTGCAAATAGCCATTAGCCCCTCACCCAGGCTGGCCAGGCACCCAAACGGGACCCCCACCCTGATCTGGGACACTCTTCAGGGCAAACCAGTCGGCCCCCACCCGTGCACCAGGCCTCTACAATACTGGCAAGTGGGCATCCCCCGAGGGCTGCCAGGCTGCCAGAGGGATGTCTGATTGGCAGCTTAGGCCCAATCCCCGGGGGAGCAGGCCTAAGCCAACAGGTGGTCATTCCCCAAGGGGTCCCAGACTGTGAGAGGGCACAGGCCAGGCTTCCTTCCCACCCCCGAGTGCACAAATTTTAAAATAACATAGCAAACTGCTTATAATGTTAAGAACAGAGCTAAGATTTAATATATATATATATTTGTTCAATGAACAAATGAATAGATAAATTACATTTCTGTAAATAAACAAATTTCTTATTCTTTGTCAAATGTAGTAAAAAATTATTTCTGGACAGTAAGCTCTCAGATTTTAAATTAGTCTTTTATGATGAAGGGGGGAACACTGATAATTGAGGCCAGATGAGGGCCAACTAAAAAAATCAGTTCATGGTAATGATTAAACAGGTGAGAATTGGGTTATTATAAGGTGACTGCTGCAGGAAAATGTACTTTAACTAGTGTGAAATACATCCATATATAAAAATACAGTGATTGGGCCAATTACAAAAGTGTATCCTAAAATCCAATTCATTTAAAATGTGAGAATTATGTTGGATTCATAATGACTTTTACAGTGTGTCTGCTAAATACTGTTGGCATGTGTGGCAAAAATATGCATGAAACCAGTGCCAAGTTTCTTAGAAAAATTCTCATACCATGCTTATCTTGTTGTTAATTAAGAAGAAAAAAAAGTATGAAAGAGCTGTTCTCTGTACCATATATCAAAGACTAAATATACCGTAACTTACATATGATTGTGAGGATATTTAATTTTATTTTTTGCTTGTTAATTTTGTATTTTATCAATGTGGAGGAAGGGCTGGTTCATTGTGAAAACCTGAGTGGTTTAAGGATTATTTTTAGTAAACCTCAAGATGTAACAGGAGTGATAATGGAAAAATAATATTCTGTTGAAACTCTCTAGAGGTTCTGACACAGGACATATAATTGGAAAGGCCTAGCAACCCAGTATACCAATCTCCAAATCAAGATTATTATAATCATAAAAAACTTAGCTACTTCAAATCCATCATGGGAGTCTAATCAATAACAGAAGGAGATAAGAATACAAAATTTTTTTCTTAATTATTAAATTTCCACTAGTAATAAATACATCTGAGGGAGAAAGAAAGCCCCATAACATTTATTATTTAACTTCTTTGATTTGTAGATTTTACTTTTTAAGAGCAAAGGGATTCTGCTGACTTGAAGTATTTTCTTGAAATTCTCCTATTGTAAGTTCTTTAACTTTCAGATGTAAACTTTTAGAGCCATTCTGAATCTTTAATTATGAAAAGATGAAGTTCAAAGTTTATGAAGTAGAGATGTTCTCTGAAAATATATATTTAAATATTGTAAGCAAATATGGTGCATAATTTTATTCCAAATACTAAAGTATTATTTCAGCCAAAAGGACATTAAAATTAAATTTTAATTTATATTTACATCAAATTAATATTTTATCTTTATTGATTTTTAGAGAGAGAGAGAGGGAAGGTGAGGGAGAGATGAAAAAAACATTTGTTATTCTACATATTTATGAATACATTGGTTGATTCTTGTATGTGCCCTGACTAGGGAATAAAACCCACAACCTTACCTTAGGGGGATGGTGCTCTTACCAACTGAGCTACTCTGTCAGGGCTCAAATTAATATTTTAAAGTTTTCTTGAAAATATTTTTTCATAAGCTATACAAAAGATTTCTTTTACCAATTATACATGGGTTAGCAAAGAGGTTTACAGTTGCATTGGACACTATTTTCAGTTAATAAAGCTATTATAATACTCATCACCTGCATGTCTTTTTTCCCTATGAACAACTGTAAGCCTACTTTTGCCCACCTCTGTATAATTTCATAAATATATAATTAATGTAATTTACATATACCCATGAATTATTTAGTTCACGTTCTGAAAATACAATGGATTTTTAAATATGTGAACCATTAGCTCATATGCAATAAATAAAAATATAAGTATGTATAAACAAAATCAGAACTTCTATAAAACGATGCAACTATTAATAAGAATGGGCATTTGCTATTTTGAGAATGGGAGCCCCAAATCTAATGTTCTTAAATTAAAACATGCCTTTATACCCAGTGAATTTCTATATAAGCTCTCACCTTTTCTCTATATTGCGCCTCCCCCCTGCTAGAGTAGTGTCAAGAGGTTAGAAATGAAATAACAACAGCAATTCACAACTCTGGAACTCTGCTGGGATCAGCTGCTAAAGATATTTCTGATGAGAAATAAAATAATAACCTGTATCTGTGGGGCCTTTTAAGCTTTAACAGCAGGAAATCTTTTCAATTCTGAAATCTGAGATAGCCACCAAATAATTATCCTGCAATACTCTGACTCAAATTGTGGCTTTAGCAATTAAAAAAAAAATGCATCATTATGATTTTATCTTTTTACTAGAGGTCTGGTGCACAAATTCATGTATGGGTGGGGTCCAGCTGGCTTGCCCTCATGGGGGCCAATCGGGCTGGGCCGGCGGAAGGGAGGAGACATGGGAGGTTGGCCAGCCGGCCCCCTGATGGGGCCCGTTGGCCAGCCACAGTGCATGTCATAGCAATTGGTGGTTCCAGTCATTCCGGTTGTTCCGGAGCTCTGGTTGCTTGGCTTTTATATATATATATAGATAATACAGTCAGCCTATATATTTATTTCCATGTATGTGGTGATGTCTCTTACTTAGCAGTACTTGTACTCATTAGATATTTAGTTGTGCATATTATCTAACATAGATTATTGTTTTTTCTCATTATCAAATCTATGACTTTTTCCTATTTTCTGCAGCATTTATATTTTTATGATTTTGTTTTTGAAAAGCAAAAAGGAGGATGCATTTATGTTAATCTTAAAATTTCCATAATTATGCATTGTTTCTTGTCTAGAAAATAGTCTGGCAATTCTAAGAAATTATTTGGCAACACAAAACCAATTGGATTAGAATATTAGAGCAAATATTGTTATAATTGTACCCAAACTTTCTTTCATCTATCTGAATTCTCACAGGGAATCCTCTCTAAAGAAGTTAGTGGACACCAGATTTCAGACTTTCTTTTATTACCTAACTGTCCTTGAGTAATGTTTGCAACTAGGGAAAAAATATAATTCTCACTCTTTTTTTTTTTTTTTTTTTTTTTGGTCTTTTATCTTCCTTTTCACTTCCACAACAAATGCAACAAGAAAAAAAAAATTAGGGTTTGGCCCTGTTCATTGTCTTCCTCCAAACTGAACCAGATTGGACCCAGTGAACAATATTTATACTCAGTATCCAGACTTTTCCTACCACACTTGATTGGAGTGATAAATAAGTTGACCCAAGTTGTGCTTATCAAATCCTCTCTCCTGGAAAGAGCAGCCTGTTGGAAGCAGGAGATCTATCATCTGAGCTGTGGTGAGTTGACAATCTTCTACTTTATGGACAGAGAAGCTGATTAGGCTCAACTTCACAGGGGGAAAAATGAAGCAGATGTCATAAAAAAGCAGTGAGAAACAGCAACAACAACAAAACAAGCAAGCGAAAAGAAAAGTAGAGAATATTGCCTGGTTCTTTCTCTGCATTCCATTTCAAAGTTCTTGCTTATTCTCCAGGCTTGGCTCTCTCCCTGACCTCAGCTTCAAGAGCTACTACTCTAGCACGATAAATGTTTCTCTTATTTGCAGCTTGAGTTGTCTTCTATAAACACCCCTGACTCAAACCTTTACCACTGCAGTGTCTATTCCTGGAAATGAGTACAAAGAGAAGACCTGGATTAATTCCTGACTCCAAAAATTATTAGATTGACCATAAAAGAATGATCAACTTCCTGAGGGTCAGTTTTCTCTATGTAACAGGAGCCCCATAATACAGGTAGCACAGGATTGCTGTGGGAATCAGTTCCATGGTTTAGGTAAAACACCTTAAACAGTAGCACCTAACATCGTTAACAAATGACCTTCTCCCTGCCTCTCCATTTTATCTCACTCATTAAACTCATAGCCCACAGTAAAACAGAAATTGACTCCATGTTATCTACTATTCTTTTGCGGAGTTTTGGTTCTAGGACTTAATTAAGAATAACTGATCCCATGTCATTTTTTTTCTTTCCTTTTTAAAAAATCTTTATTGTTGAGAGTATTAGAGATGTACCCTCATTTTCCCCATTACCCTCCTCTACTTGGTTCCCACCCACCCCAAGCCTTCACCACCCTACTGTCCATGTCCATAAGTAAGATCTTTAGTTAATCTCTTCCCATTCCCCTACCCCTTCCTTCTGAGTTTAGTGAGTCTGTTTCATGCCTCTGATTCTATTTTATTCACCAGCTTACTTGATTCATTATATTCCTTGTTCATTTATTTTGATTTTTAGATTCAATTGTTGATAGATACGTGTTTATTGCCATTTTATTATTCATATATTTTTATTTTTTCCCTCTTCTTAAAAAAATACCCTTCAACATTTTATGTAATATTGGTTTGGTGATAAAGAACTCCGTTAGCTTGTTCTTGTCTGTGAAGCTCTTTATCTGACCTTCAATTCTAAATGATAACTTTTTTGGGTAGAGTGATATTCATCACTTTGAATATTTCTTGCCACTCCCTTTCTGGCCTACAAAGTTTCTGTTGAGAAATCAGCTGTCACATGGGTGCTCCCTTGTAGATAACTAACTGCTTTTCTCTTACAGCTTTTAAGATTCTCTCTTTGTCCTTGGCCCTTGGCATTTTAATTATGATATGTCTTGATGTAGGCCTCTTTGGGATCCTCTTGTTTGGGACTCAGTGCTAAGTAGACTTGTAAGTCTATTTCTTTTACCAGGTAGGAGAAGTTTTCTGTCATTATTTCATCAAATAAATTTTCAATATCTTGTTCTCTCTCTCCTTCTGACACCCCCATAATTCAAATGTTGGTACACTTGAAGTTGTCCCAGAGGCTACTTATACTATCTTCATACTTTTTTATTATTTTTTCTTTTTGTTCTTTTTATAGGGTGTTTTTTTGCTTCCTCATATTCTAAATCATTGATTTGATTCTTGAAACCCTCTACTCTGCTTGAATCCCTGTAAAGTATCCTTTTTTTTTTTTTTTTTTCAGTTAGTGTATGCTTAATTTCTGACTGGTCCTTTTTAATATCTTTGAAATTCTAACTAAGATCCTTGAAAGTCTCACTAATACCTTGTAGCTCTCATTGAGTCCATTGAAACTCTCATATAGATCCTTGAGCAACCTTATAACCATTCTTTTGAACTCTGTATCCAGTAGTTTGATTGCTTTCATTTCGTTATTTCTTTTTCTGGAGATTTCTTCTGTTCTTTCATTTGTGGCATGTTTCTTTGTCTCCACATTTTGGCTGCTTCCTAGTGTTTCTTTCTATGCATTCTGTAGAGCTGCTATGTCACCTGAATTGATAGAGTGGCTTTGTGTAGTAGGTGTTCTGTAGGGCCCAGTGGCTCAGCCACCCCAGTCACCTGAACTGAGCACTCTAGGTGTGTCTCTGTGTGGGCTGTATGCACAATCTTATTATAGTTTAGCTTTGATTTCTGTTGACATCACTTGGAGGAGTTGAGCTCCAGGCCAAATTGGCTGTGAGGACGAGCTTTGACTACAGTGGAGGAGCTGCTGTGCAGGAGACACCCCTATAAAGCAGGACTTGCTTCAGTGGGGCTTTTGTGCCCACTGAGTCTGCCCCTTGAGTGTGTCACTTGTGGATGTGTAGAGTTGTAATCTGGTATGGTTTAAAACTGTCCATCAAGTACACTGGATCTGGTATAAAGTGGGTGATACCTCATTTTCATTTGCATTCGCATGTCTCTCATGATCAGTGACTTTGAGCATTCTTTCATATGTCTCTTGGCCATCTGTAGGTGCACTTTGGAGAAGTGTCTATTTAGATCCTTAGCCCATTTTTTAATTGAATTGTTTTGCTTTTGTTAAGTTGTTTGAGTTCCTTATATATATTGGATATTAAACCTTTATCAGGTGTATTATTGCCAAATATGTTGTCCTATATAGTGGGCTCCCTTTTCATTTTGGTGATGGTTTCTTTTTCTGTGCAGATGTTTTATTTGGATTTAGTCTCATTTATTTATTTTCTCTTTAATTTTCTTTGCCCTAGAAGATGTATCAGGAAACATTTCTAGGAGGGATGTCTGAGATTTTGCTGCCTATGATTTCTTCTAGGATTTTTATGGTTTCATGATTTATATTTAAGCCTTTTTATTCATTTTGAGTTAATTCTTGTGTATGGTGTAAGTGGGTGGTCCAGTTTCATTTATTTGAATGTATCTGTCCAATTTTCCCAACACCATTTATTGAAGAGACTGTCCTGACTCTATTGTAAGTTCTTGCCTCCTTTGTCAAATATTAATTGAGCAGAATGGCTTGTGTCAATTTCTGGATTCTCTGTTCTGTTCCACTGATCTATGTCCCTTTTTTTTGTGCCAGTTCCAAGCTGTTTTGATTACCATGGCTTTGTGGTATACCTTGATTACTAGTATTCTGATCCCTCCAACTTTGTTCTTCTTTCTCAAGATTACTGCAGTTATTCGGGCATTTTTAGGTTCCATATAAAATTTTGGAGTACTTGTTCTAGATTTATGAATATGCTATTGGTATTTTAATAAGGATTTCACTGAATCTGTAGATTGTTTTGAGATGTATGTACATTTTAATTATGTTAATGTTATTAATTCATGAACACAGTATATTCTTCCACTTATTTATATCTTCCTCTATCTCTTTTTTCAACATCTGGTACTTCTCTGAGTACAAGTCTTTTACATCCTTGGTAAAATTTATTCCTAAGTATATTAATATTTTGTTACAATGGTACATGGGATTGTTTATTTAGTTTCTTTATCTGATAATTCATTATCAGTGTATAAAAATGCCATTGATTTCTGGGTGTTAATTTTGTATCCTGCTACATAGCCTAATTCCTTTATTAAATCTGGTAGATTTTTGGTGAAGTCTTGAGAGTTTTCTATGTGCAATATCATGTCATCTGTGAATAATGAGAGTTTTACTTCCTTCTTTCCAATTTAGATGCCTTTTATTTCATCTTGTCTGATCACTGTGGCTAGGACTTCCAGTACTATCCTATATAATAAAAGGCTAATATGCAAATAGACCAAATTGCAGAACAACCGATCAACTGGTCAGTATGACATTCGTTGACCACCAGGGGGCATGTGCGGAACATGGCGGGCATTGGCTGAAGCAGGATGGTGGAGCAGGTGAACGGAGGCACCAGAGCAAGGTGGGCGCCGGTCACTGTCATGAGGGCGAGCCTCTGGTGGTTACTGAAAATTCTTTGCTCCTGCACACTGCAATTCTGCCCAGCACTTGCACCTGCTGCCAGCACTGGCCCTGCTCACACCCACTGCTGGCGCTGGAGCCACCACTCGCACCCACTGCTGGTGCCTGGTGCCAGTCCCAATCACTTGGCATCATCAGCAGTACTGCTCTTTATGTATCTACTCATTTACATGTTTTGAAATAAAGTAATGTGCAGTGCTGTTTATATTATGACTAGAGGCCCAGTGCATGAAAATTGTGCATGGGGGGAAGGGGGTCCCTCAGCCCGACCTGCACCCTCTCCAATCCAGGAGTCATCAGGGAATGTTTTACTGATGGCTTAGGCCCACTCCCTGTGGTTCTCTGCTCTCTGCAGGGCCTGGCTGCTTCACTGCTGCCTCAGTGATAAAGCTGCCATGCCCCACTGTCCGCTCTCTGTCTGCGGGGCCTGGGGGCTTCGCTGCCACCGCCACAGTGATAAAGCCCCCATGCCCCACTGTTTGCTCTCAGTGGCGGGACTGAAAGGACTGGGGGACTCCAGCAGGGCTGAGGGAACTGGGCACCGCCATCTTGTGGCTATGGGCGCTGCCATCTTTGTGATGGTGTGATGGTCAATTTGCATATTCCCTATTTATTAGGTAAGGTATATCTGGAAAATGTATGTCTGATCTTGAAACAGCTCATTACCTGACATCAGAAGTAGAATTTAATAAAAGAACAAAAACTTGAAACTATAGCAACAATGTGACACGGCATGAGTTTGGTGACATTAGTGTAAAGAGTGGTGAGCACTTAACCTTTTGAGATTAGGGAGTAAATTTACTAAATGGGAATACTTGTGACTTGGAAAATTAGGATATTAAATGGTAGACAATAATAATCTGAGTAGGTGGAGATAAAGGAAGGACTCTTGAGTAAAATGGAATCCCATGTATAAAGGCCAAGACTAAACTAAGTTTTGAGACTTCAAATACATAGTTTAAACTCACTGGGTACTTGTAGGGAACTGGTAGGGGTGAGGCTAGCTTGTAGGAAGAGACCCTATGACTAAACAGTATTAACACCATGCTTAGAAACCAAGGCATAATTTCATATGTAACAAAGAATCATTAAAGAGGTTTTCAAGGTCAACCAATGGTCATTGGTGCCCTTTCAATGCTAATAGGAATACCCAATATGGGGTGCAGTTAAGAAAGAAACTTTATTCAGTGCACATATTTCAATACTAAAACTGTGTGGCTGTGAAAACAGCTGGGCTGTAGAACAGCTCTGGGACCAGAAGGCTAAGGACCTCTTTGGTTGGACAGTTCTGCTCTGCTACTTGATCACCTGCTCTGCTCTCCTCCATGCTGGTCTGCACCATTCCACACCAGTCTGCCTCACTTTGTTCTGGCAGACATCTTCAGTGTTTCAGCCAGGGAGACAATCTTCATTTTTTCATGGAAAGGGAAAGTTTGATATTGGAGCCAGAGGGAAGGTGGTTCATAAGGACAGAAGTCCCTGCCCCTCGTCCCTAATTGGCCCATTCCCATGGAAATGAGGGCTCCAAATCACAATTTCATTGGTCCAGAAGACACTGTCTGATTAGTCAGAAGAGAGCCACTTCAGTTGGTTGGAGCTGCACAGCTTTAATGGGATGGGGAAAAACCCCTTCCTATTGGTTGGAATGGGATTCCAGAAAACTTTTATATGGCCTGGCTCAGATGGCAGAGAAACACAGTGAAGGAAGGCAATTCAACACAACAGCAGGAAATTCTGTGCAGAGGCTTCTAGATGAAGTGCAATTTGTGTGAGAGACCCCTGTGTGGAAATGGCTGTTAGGTTCTGGGATTTTTTTTTAATATGTTTTTATTGATTTTAGAGAGGATGGGCATTGGGGAGAGAGATATAGAAACACCAATGATGAGAGAGAATCTTTGATTGTCTGCCTCTGCACACCATCCACTGAGGATCAAGCCCTGTCAACCTGGGCATATGCCTTGTTGAGGAATCAAACCATTGATCTCTTGGCTCATGGGTTGATGCTCAACTACTGAGCCACACAGGCAGGACAGGCTCTGCCTTTTTTTTTCCGTTGGAGCCCAGTTAGCTACCAGGAGTCTTTCTTAATAGGTGTCTTTTCTCCTTTCAGGATTTATATCAATATCATACCCATACTTTACAAAGATCAATATGATGATAAAATGGGGGAGAAACACAAAGGGGGTGGAACAGGAGCCCAAATTGGTAAGTAGTATAATAAGCCAGAAAAGAATGATAACATGCAGAGGTGAGGTGATGACAACATAAATATAAATTTTCTCCTATATTTATTATTTTATTAACCTGGAGAACACGTTTACTATCTATACTAATAAAAAGATAATATGCTCATTAGACCAGGTCAACCAGACATCTTTCAGACATCTGACTTCCTTCTGGACGAAGCCACGGTGGTGGAGGCCAAGGCAGAAGTGGTTAGGGGCGATCAGGCCATCAGGAGAGCAAGCAGTTAGGGGTGATCAGGTTGGCGGTGGTGGGGGGAGTCAGGTGCGATCAGGCCAGCAGAGGAGGGCAGTTGGGGTGATTAGGCTGGCAAGGGAGCAGTTAGGCAGTGATGAAGCTGGCAGGGGAGTGATTAGGGGGTGATCAGACCAGCAAGCAGAGGTGGTTAGGGGAGATCAGGCAGGCAGGTGGGCGGTTAGGAGCCAGTGGTCCCAGATTGTGAGAGGGATCCCAGTTTGGAAAGGGTGCAGGCTGGGATAAGGGACACCCCCCCCCCATTGTGCACGAATTTCGTGCACTGGGCCTCTAGTTTTATATAATTACCTTTTAATCAGTTTATAAGTTCAAAATTTCTTAGTGTCAGTTTGTAAATTCATTAACTATTTATCTGTTCACTTATTTATATTTTACTGATTTAAAAAACCCCACAATATTTGCGATGGTTTATATTGAAAATAATGCACACAATGAGGATAGTATCCATAACACAGAAACACATTTTTAAAAATAATAAAAATATAATACCTACATAGCCAACATAAAGAATGCCCTTTGAAGTAGATACTACACTTTTGTATATAAACATTATTTTATTTAACTTTAAAGCAGTGCCTAAGTGAGGTACCTACCATCATGACATTTTACAGATAAGGATATTTTCAAAGTTTTGGGCTTTTAATCTTGGAGCAGACTATTAGAATGAGCTCCTAAGGAAAGATCCACCCTTTCAAAAAAGCTGACTACTAATGTCAGAAGAGCAGCAACAGCAAATCAGCTCTGTGTTTCTTAAACCCAGATTAAAGAAAGAATATTATGAAACATGTACCACTTTTTCCTCTTTTCTTACATAGGAGATGAGGCCATAGTTTCCAGTAAGGATAGCATTGCTTTCATATGGAGGAAAATTTGTGAATTTTATAAAGGTTGTGGACCTGTTCGATATAAGGCCATGTCTCATATCAGCCTTTGGCAAATTTTAATTAATTTTGTTAAGCCATTGACCAATTCATTTTCTTAAGTACTAGTCTTTGAGAATCTTTACTCAGAATTGAGAAAAATATAATGAACAAAGAATCGCTGTCCTCAGAAAAGTGAAATGTGGAACAATTTTCTATTAAAATAAAATCTGTTATGTGTTAAAAGCAATGGAAGCAGAGGGAACTTTGAGTACACAGAGCGGATTCTAAGTATGGCTTTCCATTAGTGGTAATACTTAGGTTATAACTTTTTCTTTTTTTGCAGAAGAAGATTTATGTAAGATAAAGGAAAAGTGAATTAAGTGGTAGAAAAATAAACAAAAACAAAACCGGTTTCTGCAAATGCATAAAAAGACAGGAAAACCCATTCCCTTGGGAGACTTTTAAGTGATTGATATGATCAGATCTCAATGGGCATGGATTTAGGGTCTTGATGGGGTTTACTGTGACCACAGTTAGAGAATAGACCAACTGTACAAATATCCTTATATGCTGCATAAGGAGTTAGGATCTAATTTAGAAGGTATGGTATTTTGTTTAAAAATAAAATTATAATTTTGGATTTCAGAAAGATAATTTTAGTAACAATGGAATCTGGCATCATCCAATTGAAACAAAGCAGAGACAAATTTTGATAATGCAGGAGAAAAATAATGAGCTAATAAAATGGTAATAGGATGAAAAGGACAGAACTTGAACTGGAGGCGAGGGAAAGAAAAGCAAGGAGAGCAGTGCATTGATACACAGTTCTTCTTTAGGAGATGTTTAAAAAAGTAGGTTTAGATATAGAAAGATCAGAATAAGACAGAAAGATATTAGAAAAGATATTAGAGTGTAAATACATGTCTTTGACACCTAAGAAAGTAGATAAGGGATGAAATGCTATTCAGCTAATGTCATGAACACTCTCTTGGGTTCCTGCTACAAACCTTTTTTATCCCTACGATCACTTTGATAATGTTAGAATCTGGCTATAATTTCAGGAGATATAGAACAATTCAGATGTGTTCTGTTACCCCCCAAAATGGTGCCTTCTGTTACAAAATACAATAAGCAGACAAATTCTAATTAATCAGAAAAAGATATAAATAGGAGTAATCCTATGTATTTAACCTTTTGTGCATCTTTAATTCACCAATCCAAAACATACTCTATCGAGTGGTTTTTGTGTTACAAATTGATTTATTCTAAAGGGGAAAGAATGAATTGTAGCCCCAGGTGTGCCTAGAAATTGCTATGATTTTCATTTATTAGGCTACACATTACTTTACAGATCAAATCTTATAACATCACAAAATTATCTTAGAATAATTAGAAACATATTAATATCAAAACCAACAGAGTGCTGATTAGAAGAGTTATATTTCTAGAATATCAGTGAGCACTTATGAAATGTGTAGAAATATTTTCAAAGATACCACTGGTCTTATAAGTATGTAATAAATATACATATATTGGTTTTGAAATTTAAATGTCTCTTTACTCTGATGAAAATATCTGTATCATCCTCAACACCATGAATCACAGAAAACACATTGTTGGTAATGAACATTCTATGGGATTTTTAAAACAGAACCAAACAATTATCGAAACAGAAAAACAACAGCAACAACAACAAAACCAACAGTTTCTACTAAGGAAGAAAAGTAAGTGCAAACCTGTCATTTTGTGGCATCTTTTCTTAATGAATGCCTCTAGATGTCTAGTATTTCTGTACAGTACCAGCCTCTTGACCTTGTTTGGTGTATGTTATGTTATACTTGGAATATTTTGTAGTTTTTACTCTTTTTTTAATATACATTTTATTGTATTGTTTTTACAGAAAGGAAAGGAGAGGAATAGAGAGTTAGAAACATCAATGAGAGAGAATCATCGATCAACTGCCTCCTGCACACCTTCTACTGGGGATGTGCCCACAACCAAGGTACATGCCCTTGACCAGAATCGAACCTGGGACCCTTCAGTCCACAGGCCAACGCTCTATCCACTGAGCCAAACCGACTGTAATATTTCCTCTCAGGCCATTTAATGAATATCAGATTGTGACCACAACATCCAAACCACATAAACAGAAACTGTTATTGATTTATTGTTGTCTATCTGCTCCCATAAAATATTACATGATTGTTTCTAAATAAATATTTGTGAGGGGGGAAAAGGACATGCAATGCAAAGTAATAATTCTCTCATCTCCACTAGCACTGGGAAACAATTTGCACTCAACATCTCTGCTCCATTTGATTCTGTTTTCCCCCATCCTCACATCATGTATTGTTTTTCTTTGCTGCTGTAACAAATCACCATAAACTTATTGGCTCAAAACTATAGTCTGTTACATTTCTGTATGTCAGAAGTCCTGTATTGTTCTAAGCGGGTTAAAATCAAGGTGTCAACAAACCACAGTAACTTCTGGAGTAGGCAAAATTCAGTTCCTTATGGTTGTAGGATTGATGCCCCATTTTCTTGGTTGCTGTGAGCTGAGGGATGTATTCAGCTTCTAGGAGCTACAAGCATTCTTGAGATCATGGCCCCCTTCCTCCATCTTCAAAGCCAGTATGGGGTGGTTAAGTCCTTACATTGCACCTCTCTGAAGAACCTTCCTGCCTTCCTCTTCCTGTTCCTTCGCACATAAGGTATTCTCAGTCATAATGTGGGCAGGCAAAGATCGCAGGGGCCAGAACCCTGCCCAGCACATATCAAAAATCTCAACTCTAGCTAGCTATACTTCACTACTTCTGTTTCTATGAATACTTCTTACATTTAAGGACATCCATATATACTCTTAAATTCCCTTATAATTATATTATGTCCCCCCCCTCAATAAATCCATAAAAGTACTTTTTACATACATATTTTTCAAGGCCCAACTCAAAGTAAACTTTGTTTGTTTGTTTGTTTTTGTAAATTTTACCAAACACCTACTCTGCGGCCATTTTTTCAAAGTAAATATTTTTCACAAAACATTTTTGACTTCTTATTGGAATCAGGCCTATCTCTTAGTGTTCTTATTGGAGATTAGGATGACTAGTACAACTAGGAAAGGGAACTAAGATGTATTCTGTGCCTATGATATGCCAAGTGCTTTAAACACATTTGTTATAGGCACATATCCAATGACACTGGCATTCTTAACATATCCCAGAGTAGGCTATTCTTCGCTGATACCATATGGAGTATACATGGAGGAGGTGGGATATAACTGCTGCTCTAGTTGTCCTTAAAACATCTGTGTACTTGGTTATAGCCCCTATCAGAGAACATATATTTTAACATCCCAGATATCACTAATTCCTCAGATTAAAATAATTTAGCTTTTCATGTCATATATTGTAAGAAGTCCTATTCTTCTCTGGGATTTTTGGAATTGTGCTTGACTAACTTCTCTCCTTGTAGTTGCTTCCCCTAACATTCTCTTCCAAATGTAAACTCCTATCAGTGCTTTTATAAACTATCTCCTATCTGCTCCCCCTCTGTATGTGGAGGAGCTTTCTGCTCTGCTGCCTGTGTCTTATCCCCTATCCTCAGACCCCCAGCTGCTGTTCTCTCTTCACTACTTCACAACACACCAGCTGCTTTTCCCTAAACTGTGCAAAAAATGCAGATTCATGACTGTTGCATTTAACACATTTTTCCCAAAGTTTGAGAGAAACATAGGAGTATTCCAGAAAACAACAGGCAATAATTGAAAAATAAATATAGAATGTCATTCTAAAAGTTATTGAATTATGCCTGCCATCAGACACTTCTTTCTCACTTGACTTGTGTATTGACTTGAGCACAATATGATGTCAATAATTTATATTTCAAGTTAATTTATTATTCAAGCAGTGCAATTTGGAAGTGTGTGGAACACACTCCCATTCTATTCTCAGTAGAGAGATGGGCAAGAGGGAGCATACTTGACTCATTAAAACAAACTATTAATATATTTCCCAAAATAAAAGAGCCAGCCACTTCTAATATGAGTTATATACACATCCCCTGCAATTACAATAGTGTTTTTAAATATAATATATTCATGTTCTTTTCATGTATATGGTGTGGAGTGAGGGGCATACATGCATTTCAACACAAGAATGTGAGCTCTTAATTTGGGGGGATAATATCTAATTCTTATAGGTCTTTGTTTACCCTTGTTATCTAGCCAAATGCTCTGCGCATATTAATTTTTTATTACTCAATACATGAAGCATTCCCTTAATAGTTTGCTTCCTATAAACCACCTGGGGCAGAGTTGAGTGCTTTGTGTGTGTGTTTTGTTTTTGTTTTTCTAAATGACTCTAGGATTTATAACTTATATAACTAGGCCTTGTTTATCCATTACTTACTTAAACTTCAATGATTCTTATTTTATTTCTTACACTTTGTTAATACTTAATTAAGATGCCATTATATTACAAAATTAAATGCTGTCTTAAAAAATAAATTAGTCAAGTAGGCATTTTTTCTTTAAATGGAGTTTACATATTGCATATGGCTTTATTTTTCTTTCTATAAAGGTAGGATATGCTCAAATATATATATATATATATATATATATATATATATATATATATATATATATATATTCTTGAAAAGAAATGCCAGCCTTCATTAAGAATCACTGGATATATTTAGCCCTAGCTCTTGAAGTGAAAAAACAGGTTCATTATTTAAAGATTGCTATTTGTTCACTCAGTTTTTTAGTGTGTCCCTAAATAGTACTGAGGGTCTAACAAAATAATAGAATTAAAAGCCTACAGAAAACTTATTCTCACTGTTTCCATTCTTTGTGATTCCCAGAATTAAAGAACACAAAAACAGTAAATCATCTAATTTATTTGTTTTGTACATATTCCGTTGATATGAGGTGTTTCTTAAAATCATATGTAATCCCATTTAAACTCCTTGGGTTAATAAATTTTAGTTAGCGTTATTTTGGCTTATGCAATTTGCCATCATTATACTGTCTCTTTAATGCTTCTAGAGACGGTAACAACTGAATTTGGAAAGCATTGCACATAGAAATTGTAAAGTGCAATGTACTTATTTGTCTTTGGAAAATTGCCAAAGCAGTGGGCAAGCAAACTGCCAAATATGTGCATGGGGCATCCGTAAATGATAGACTAAAGTGCATGTGAGTATGTGAAAACAGGTGGTCTGGGATGCTTGGTATCAGCAAAGCATCTGGGCCCTGAAGTGTGACTGCATTATATTTTCTACTCCCGATGGAAGACAATGCTAATGATGAATCAGAGCCTGGTGTTGTTTAGAGTCCTTTTGTTTTGTAACCTTTGCAATGTATTAGAATGGGAATGGAACCATGGTTTTAATATTTGAAAACTCTAAATCTCATCTATATTTGCTTTGGATCATATGCATCCTCATAGTGCTGGTAGTAATACTAGGAGCACATATGTTAATATAGATGCTCAATTTGGCTCTTTTTCACTTTTGAGAATGCACATGTGCTCAATGGATGGCATAGCTTCTGTCTTCATTGTTCAGTTACAGATTTGACCCTAATATGTGTTACAAAATCAATGCTAATTATAGGCCTAATTCTTCTTTCTTGATTTATCTGGTTTTTGTACTATCCACTTTAAGGAGGCAGAGCTCCAACACATTTTCCTAAACTGTATTTTCTAGATTCTTGTAAACTGAATTGCTATACTCTTTCTAGGAACAGTAAAACATTCTTTCAATATAAGTTCGGAGAACATTTAAATGTAAGTTTGGACCAAACTAGAACAAAGTATAATTATGCTCTAAATAAAGAATGAGCAAAAATAAAAGCAGCTGGAATGAACATCTTCATTTGCTTAATACATAGGAGAAATCGCTTTTCATTATACTTCAGTGATTCTCAGCACCGAGCAAACTTCATAAGCATGAGGGAAGGCTTCCAAACATAGATGCTTAATGTCTACATGCCCATGAATAATTTGATTTCATTTGAGAGTGGGGGGAAGTCAATGCTTCAGTATTTTTAAAGCTCCTCCAGGTAACTCTAATGCCCATACAGTGTTAAAAGTATTGCTATATCTGAAGTTCTAATGGAAACTACTTTGATACTCAATCCCCTCATAACATGGTATGTGTATGTAATATGCTTCTTTTGTTATATCTCTGGACTTCGTGAAAATGTCTTTTGTTTACCTCCTTTCTTTTCAGTGCTCTACTGAGTATAAAGAACATTTTATTTTTAAAAAGAGCACTAATTTTGAAACACAATGATCATTATTTGCTTGCTTTGAGGCTCCTATTGGTAAAAAGTGGGAAGGATATCTCTTACCCTAACTTTCATTCCCACTGTTATGGTAATTGGTAAACTAAATAGAAATGCATAGTTATCATTCCTTTTAGTTCTAATTGTAAATTTATAAGAACTTTGTCACTTTTCAGTGCAGCATTTCACAATCAGAAAATTGGTTAGAAATTATATAAGAATACCCTAAGTCCCTTCTAAAAATAAACAACATTAGTAATTAATAAAAATATACTTCTTGGTCATAAGATTTATGACTCCACAAAATGTTTTCAACAGTTAGGCAGAATATGAAAGACACTGAGTACAAGTTCAGTAACTTTATGTGGCCCTTACATAGCAGGATGTCAGACTCAGTTTCTAGGCCCCCAAATTGGTGTTATTAGTTTATCCAGAGATTAACAAATCACTAAAGTGACTCAGAATCACAATTTAAAAGAGATTGATGTATTAATAGGATATTTAGTGAAGATTATATATATATATATTATATATATATATATATATAATATATATATATATATATATAATATATATATATATATATATATATATATATATATTATATATATATATATATATATATATATATACTAGTAGCCCGGTGCATGAAATTTGTGCACTGGGGTGGGGGGGTAAGGGGCCCCTCAGTCTGGCCTTCACCCTCTCCAATCTGAGACCCCTGAGGGAATGTCCAGCTACCTGTTTGTGCCCACACTTTTAACAGATAACAGCTCCATTGTTGTTTCTTTCTTATGCTTAAAACCATTGGAATTAGTAGGTATTCAAAGTGTGTATATGCTTTGGGGGGACACCCTGTATATCTCTAGTCAGTGGTGAAAGAAACCAACAGCAGATTTGGAACCCCCAGACAGGGAACCTCGCTCACTCCCCACATGTCTCCCCACTTCATTTTCTACCTTCGTGGGCAGCAGGAGAATCAACATTTTCTCTCATTAATTCAGAAAAGCACGTCCTGTCACCCGCTGCCTGGCAGAAGTGCGCTAGGCCCCAAGCAAGCGAGGCTCAGTCAGGGCAGCCTTTGCTCATGGGTGCTGGCACCCAAAGTGCACATTCCTCCTCTACAGTCGCCCCAACTATCCCACTGTTTCACTGAGAGGACGGAATTCCTCTCCACCTCTGGGTTCTTGATCTTGAACGCTGACCGAAGGCACCTCAGCGAGGGCCGCCGCCCGTGCCCACCAGGTGTGTCTGTCTGCACCTGCTCCTGCCTCAGCACCTGCATTAACCTCCCAGAGGTGATCTCATAGCTGCACTGGCCTCCGTGGGAACAGGGCATCGCCACTCCACCCTCTCACTGTCATCTCACAGGTGTCCCTCCTCAGCACCCAGAACACGCAGACACTCTCCAAAGGACATGAGCGCATCAGGGGGGATGTGTGCACATCCTGTGGGGGTGTTAGGCATGCTGGGTTGATGGAAGTGCGGTGGAGAGGCGGGGGTGGGGGGGGTGGTCTTGTGCACGCCTTGTTTTCCAACTGTTGCAGGCGCAGGAGGGTGACAGTGTGCTGGGGGATGTTTGCACACCAGGGGGGGATGTGCACACCAGAGGCCTCTGGCTTTGCAAATCCGCAAACACCCCTGATGCAGCCAGGAGGACATCAGTCTGGCCCGCCACAGTGGCTGTCCCTGGGATCCTGCACCTTCTGGGCCAAGTGGCGGGACTTGCACAGCCACTCCTGGGCGCTGATGGCCTGAAGGCACTACTTCAGCTCAGCCTGCAAGCTCCGCTTGGCACTCTCACAGCTGTCACCACCGCCATGTGGGGAGCACAGGTCGCCCTCCGCTGGCCTGCCTCCCCTGCCTCTCCGGGAAGGGTCACGGGTTGGGGTCCCAGGACCACGGACAGCCTCAAGCACTGCCCCCCACCTGGCAGGTCACAGATCCGGGTCCTGGACCACGGACAGCCTTGCCCGCTGCAGCCCGCCTTCAGTATGCAAATTAGCCACCATCTTGTTGCTTCAGGGTGGGGGTCCCCACTGGAGTGTCTGGCCAGTCTGGGTGAGGGGCTGAGGGCTGTTTTCAGGCTGGCAGGCGACTGAAGCTCCCAACCTCTCCTTTTTTTCTTTTTTTTTTATTCTGGGATTTATTTACCTTCTATGGTTGTCACTGGAGCTGAGAGCCGGCTTTAGCTCTGAGGCTCGGCTCCAGCTCTGAGGCCTTGGCTGCTGAAAGCAGGTATCTGGGCTTTGTTTAGCTTCTATAATTGAAACACTGTTGCAGCTCCAGCTCTGAGGCCCGGCTAGCTGAAAGCAGGTTTCTGGGGATTGTTTAGCTTCTATAATTGCAACATAGTTGCTTAGAGTGCAGCTCAGAGGCTGGCAGCTGCAGGCAGGGAACCTTGGCTTCCTCCATCACTGGAGCAAGCAAGCCTCCTGTTCGCTTCAGCTGCCTGGCTGCCAGCTGCCATCTTGGTTGGCAGTTAATTTGCATATCGCCCTGATTAGCCAATGGGAAGCATGTCGGAGCTATGGTTAATTACCATGTTTGTCTATTATTAGATAGGATGATCTATATTATATGTAGATAATAAAATTTTTAGTGTATATTAAAAACTAGAATTTAAGTTATATAGCATGACCTATCTGTTTCATTGACCATTGGATTCTTAGTACCTAGACCAATGCATAATACATATATTAGGTGTTCAATGAATATCTGGTATAATAATAAATTTACAAAATAAAAATTTCATACTGCAGTGTAACAGTCTCCTTACTTACCTGTGTCATTTACTAGAGTTTAAATTCCACAATGGTAAGGACCATAGGATTACACAAGTGGCCCGCTGCATGAAATTCATGCACTTGGGGGGGGTCCCTCAGCCCAGCCTGCACCCTCTCGCAGTCCGGGAGCCCTCGGGGGTTGTTTGACTGATGGCCATCAGTCGGACATCCTTAGCACTGCCGTAGAGGTGGGAGAGACCCCTGCCACTGCATCTGCACTCACCAGCTGTGAGCCTGACTTCTGGCTGAGTGGCGCTCCCCCTGTAGGAACACACTGACCACCAGGGGGCAGCTCCTGCATTGCATGTCTACCCCTTGTGGTCAGTGTGCATCATAATGACTAGTTGTTCTGCCTTTTGGTAGATTTACATATTAAGCTTTTATTATATAGGTTGAATCAATTGTTTATGAAAAAAAATTAGAAAATATATTCTGGGACAGATAAATATTAGTCTAAATATTCTTTATGTTTTTGAGAACCAGAGCTAAAGTAAAGCATTATCAGAGGTAATAATAAAAGAACATAACTAAAATATATTTTAGTTAAAAATGAAACTTTTCTAATCTTAAATTTCAGTGTCATAGTAAAAAATGTTACTATCATTATGTGAAATTAAAAACTTAAATTTTACTAATAGTGTAATTTTCTTTCTAACTCATTCTTTACTTAATAGCACATAATTATATGAATAAAATGTGATGTCTATTCAAAAGCGAAAAGACATTGTGAAGAAATACACTCAACTTCAACTAAAAATTTCAGTTAAATTAGAAAGATATTTGAGAATAACATTAATTTTATGGTTTTGAAACCATAAAGATGTATATTATGAGTAGTCAGTTAGAAGATTACCAACACATAGTAATCATGAACTAAATTATTATAGAGTGATTAATTTGACAAATACATACTAGTACAAAGAAACAAAAATGGAAAATAAAAAATAAAAAATAAAAAACAAAAGTGGATATACTTATCAAAATAGTTGATTAGCTATGATAATTAAAAATATCATCATGCGATTTAATAATTTTATAAACACAGAGTAGAAAATATATGAAAATAGTGAATTCTTAACATTTATATAATGCCACCAACCTCCTCCCAAGAAAACACTGTTTAACAACCACAATTATGGGAAGAGAATGTCTATAGTCAAATGCACCAGTGTTACTTTGTTAGATGCTATTTAAACTTCTACATTCTTTCTTTATTTTTCATTTATGTAGGTAATTATTGAGCACATACCATGCATATATGATTACAAATTATAATAAGCACTGAGAAAAGTCAAAATAGAAATGAGAGACCATTAGAGGAAAAGTTCATATAATTTTGATTCTCAGAGATGAGTTACTTGGAAAAGTGATATTTACATTAAGATCTGAAAGATATGGAATAATTATCCAGAATATAATGTGGGAAAAGTACATTCTGTTTATAGAGAGAATGTGCCAAATATGATAATCTGTTGATCTGTAGGCTCAAGCTCTAAAGAGTGTCTGATTTTCATCAAATTGAAATTTTAAATTATGAACTAAATTTTCTAATGTAAAAAATACTAACCAAGGCTGATTAATTCAAGGAGAAAGCCCCTGGCCTTTATAGCTCAGTTGGTTGGCAATCATCTCAGGCACCAAAAAGTGATGGTTTGATTCCCAGTCAGGGCACATGACTGGGTTGTGGGCTTGATCCCCAATAGGGAGCATGCAGGAGGCAGCTGATTGTTGTTTTTCTATCATCAATGTTTCTCTCTCCCTCTCATTTTCTCTCTTTCTAAAAACCAATAAAAGCATATATTTTTATAAAATGTAATCTTATAATTGACAAATAATTCAAAAACTACATTTGACAACTTTAAAACATTCTAAAACTTTTCTACCTTTCAAAATAAGACAGACCCTACATTCTCTATTTTACATTTTAATTATACTTACAGAGAAAAAAATATTCTAGGCTGAAAGTTTAAGATCTCCTCTTTTCACTGTGTCATTATATTTATACTAGAGGCCCAGTGCAAGAATTCGTGCAACAGTGGGGTCCCTTGGCCTGGCCTGCGGGATCGGGCTGAAACTGGCTCTCTGACATCCCCCAAGGGATCCTGATTCCAAGAGGGTGCAGGCCAGGCAGAGGGACCCCATCAGTGCATGTTTGGGGCCAGGGAAGGATGCAAGAGGTTGGTCAGCTGGAGAGAGACCACAGGAGGGCTCCAGGGCATGTCCAGCCCATCTCACTCAGTCCTGATGGGCTGGACCCCAGCAGCAGGCTAACCTTCCGGTTGGAGCATCTGCCTCTGGTGGTCAGTGCACGTCATAACAACTGGTCGACTGTCTGCCCCCTGGTGGTCATTGCACATTATAGTGAGCAGTTGAGCAGCCTTAGCATATTATTAACATACTAGAGGCCCGGTGCATGAAATTTGTGCACTTGGGCGGGGGGGGGGGGGGGATTCCTCAGCCCAGCCTGCACCCTCTTGCAGTCTGGGACCCCTCAGGGGATTTCTGCCTGCTGCTGGAAACAACAGTTGGAAATCCCTCTCACAGTCCGGGACCCGTCACTCCTTACTGCCACCTACTCACTGCCCCTTAGCACTGCAATGGAGGCAGGAGAGACTCTCACCACTGCCACTGTGCTCGCCAGCCATGAGCCCTATCTTTCTGTGTAGTTGTCTGTGGGCCAACTGCTCTCTTCCTTCTCATTTAGGGCGAGAAGCATGTGAGGGCAGAGTGTGTTGTCATGGAACATAGAGGGCTGCCCAGAGCTGAGGGGAGTAGCTGGGCCCACGGGGTGAGAAGTAGACACAGGGGTGCTATCTCACCCAACTGTGGGGCAGGCTGGCTGGCCTTCATCTGCCTGACCCCACCCAGGGAGTAACTGAGCAGGGTTTCTGCCTCTCCATTCTCCATCCTTCTATCTGTGACACCTGTTACCCTTGCCAGGCCTCCCCCAAAGTGAGTTTAGCTCAATCCCTGAATGTAAAAGGGCATGGGGTGAGGAGGGCTCCACTCCAGTGCCCCTGATTCCCAGCGACAGGACCTGGTCTCAGGACGGTGGTCACAGCTGCAGAACATGGATCTGTTTCAAGAAAAGTTGGGAATGCAGACTTTCATATGAGCCCCTATTCCAAAAGGTGGCTGTTTATTCACATTGTGGCAAAGACACCTTCAAGAGTAACATAAGTGGGTAAAGTCAGGGCCAAACTGGTCCATTTTCTCATCCAATCTCTTTGAGGCGTGTGGACAGAACCAAGTCTCAGCTCTTCGCAGGACACTTCCGGGTTTTTTTTAAGCCTAAAGGACAGTAGTCTGTGTCCATTCTTATTCTTTGGGATTTTTTCATCGTTGGATAAAAAGATACGTACATTGGGGCAATCCTCTCTAGATACAATATTCCAGTTGCACCCATGTGATGACGACAGTGCCCCTCAGAGGGAAGGAGCCAACAGATGGAGAGCAGGGAATTCTGAAAACCAAAGCAACGGTTCAGAACATGGAAGAAGTCCTTGGGGTTCTGCTGAGAAACTTGGACTCCTTCCTCTGCGGTCACACAACTGTCACACGCAGGCAGTCACTCAGAAATATCTTGGCATCAGCCAATTTACGGAATTCTCCCTTCTCTTTGTTCTCCTGAGCCGGACTCTGGACATTGACTGAGCCACTCTCTTTTTTTGTTTTGTTTTTTTTCCAAAATGTTACCAAGTTTATATGAATATAACATATAAAGATGCAGCCTCCTTTGTAAGAACAGGGAAGGGAGGGGTGGTTAAGTAAGGTACACAGAGCTTCAGCAAGCACCAGCTGTGGGGAGGGCCAAGGCGGAGAGGAGGTTGGTACTGGGGCCGAGGCCCTAGATCCATTGCTAGAGAAGTAGGGATTCCCTCTGAGTGCCACGTTCTGAGGCTGAACTAATTGGTCAAGCTGAGTCAGAGGTGGGTGGGCATATTAACCATCTTTGTTGCTGTTTACCCTTTCCCACCCCAGCTCTGTTGTAAAACCCCAGAGCCCTGGATTCCAAAGGCCCCATCCAGAGCAGAGTCCCTGGAAGGGGGTGAGCGGAAGTGAGTAGGGCAAGTTTGAAAGCCAATATGCCTGTGTGCTGAGGGATGGCCAGAGGCAGTGGTGAGAGGTAGCAGGGGAAGGGCTCTCATACCTACCCTTCTGTGGGAGCCACAGGAGAAGGAGGCCAGGGGAGCAGGGTAGGGATGAGGCACCATGACCCCAGCCTCTTAGGCACCCCTGTCTGTCCTCTGAAGTGAACATGGAGGAAAGGGGCTGCCTCTGAGGAGGGGCCAGGCCAGGCCAGGTGAACATCTTGAGTTCTGGCTGAGGTGATGGTCCTCATCCTGCGATGCCTTCTAACTGGTGATGGACCCAGGCCTGACTCCCGCCACCGCCACTGCTGTCGCCACTGCCACTGCCAGGACCCAGGCCTAACTTCCACTGCTGCTGCTGCCGCCACCACCTCCACTGGGACCCAGGTGTTTGGTCATCTGTCTGGTTGTGACAGCCCTAGGCTATTATTAGTATAGATTACTCTTTGATTGGTTGAATGGACGACCAGACAACCACTTAGCATATTAAGGTTTTATTATATACAAGAGGCCTGATGAACAAAACTTGTGCAAGGGTCTCGGCCCTCATAGCCATGGCTGCTTGCCTCGGACCTCAAAGCTGCCGCAGCTTGCCTGGGCCCTCGCAACCCTGGCTTCATCCAGAAGGTCGTCCAGAAGGTCATTTGGCTGTTTGGTCTAATTAGCATATTATGCTTTTATTATTATAGAGGATATTTGAAACTGTACACATAGTTTCAAATAAATATATGGAAGAAAGGAAGTGAGAGGAAGAGAGAGATAGAAACTTTAATGATGAGAGAGAATCATTGAGTGGCTGCATCCTGAACATCCCTACCAGGAATCTAGCCTGCCACCTAGGCATGTGCCCTGAATCTAACTATGACCTTCTGGTTCATAGGTTGATGCTCAACCACTTAGCCACACTGCCTGTACTCACCTACATTTTCTTACTGCATATATACATATAGGCATATGTTACATATTAATAGTTCTCAACTAATATATACTCTGGCTTAATGCTTTTTCTATATCTCTCTTCTTGCTCTTATTAGGATTTATTTTTTGTGTTTTTTTTTTTTTAAATATATTTTATTGATTTTTTACAGAGAGGGAGGGAGAGAGATAGAGAGTTAGAAACATCGATGGGAGAGGAACATCGATCAGCTGCCTCCTGCACACTCCCCACTGGGGATGTGCCCGAAACCCAGGTACATGCCCTTAACCGGAATCGAACCCGGGACCCTTCAGTCCGCAGGCCGACGCTCTATCCACTGAGCCAAACCGGTTTCGGCTATTTTTTGTGTTTTTTTTTGTGTGTGTAACTATGTGCTAACAGAGAATAGGAACTTGGCTTTTCATTTTTTTTAAATGCATTATTCCAACACTAATGGACCACCCACAATCTAATTTTATTCATTATTGTGCTTGCCCTTGATTTCTCAGGAGGATAAACGTTCCTTTCATGCATTTTTTTCTTCCACTCTTCCAGTCATGTCCGGCATGGTCCTGTGAGGTCCTATTTTATTTACACTTTGTCAATAGTACAAAGAAGTGGAAATTTTCTAAATGGTCTTTAGCAACCTGAAAGCACTAACTCAACTTCCCCAAGTACCTAACTTTAACAGTCAAAAAATCCATGTAAAACTGATTCCCCATATCTAGTTGTTATCATTGAAATAAGAAATCTCTGATCCTAAATGTTTGAAGTCTAAAGTACCTCCCTCAATTAAAAATTAAATTTTAATATAAACATATTTGTTAGATACAATATTAAACATTTACCTTCTTTCCACATAAAAGTATTTAAATATAAATCAATTAATTTTATTTCACATCAAATTAGTATTTTCCTAAATTTTTGATATAAGCTTAATTTAATGGTCATATATAACTTTTTCAATCCAAAAAAAAAAAGAATATCCACCCAGGTGAAATGGCACAATACAAATAGAATATTAATAAATTAGCAACTTAGGTGCTAAAGTTATTTTTGTTTAGTTATACGTCCCAGGACAAAATATCTAGACAGTTCTTAATTTCTCTGCTTTTTCTATTTTTTTTGTTTAAATTATATTATGATGTTTTAGTCTCAAAACATAAGATCTAAAGTTTCTAAAATGATGTAACTCAGTAAACTATTACAATACTCTGAGAGCTAAAGGCATATTCTTTTCTCATTTAAGGTAAGAACACCTTCAACAGAATAGGGTGAGGAATATTTATGTTCTTAATGAAGCAACAAAAAACCCTTACCTCCTTAATTTTTGACATACTACATATCTTCATATTAGCAAGTTTTACATTATTCAATGCCTTTTACTAATAGTCAATAAAATGAATTATGAATGCATGTTATTTTTATGAGAAAATCATTGTAGCAAGTCTAGTTTTGGTTTTGGAAAAACATAAAATACATTATTAATCTTATCATAATAGGATGTACATCAACAATAAATTTGAGAGTTGAAAGTTTTATTTCATATTCCCCATATTTAACTCTGATACTAAGCCTGGTTTGACTTTCTGTCTCTGATAATATGAAATCATAAAATGTAGACAATTCTTTTGGGAATTTGGCTCTAAAGATGAGAAGACAGATGCTGAACAATAGGATAGTAGCTGGAAATGAAATTCAATGCTAATGAAACACTGCAGTCAAAAGAATGAAAATACACAGCACAGAAAGAATATCTGATAAATATATTGATGCAGAAAGTTTCATTTTTTCAAGGATGAAGGAATATTGAATTTAGCACAGCAGGAGTTATTGTCTTTAAGTGGTGATTGTTAAAACTTAAATCTGAGTATTTTGGTGTTGAGATATAGTAACTAGAATCTGTGTGTATTCAGTCTTGCGGTTTCAATTTCCTTTATAAAGTAGTGTTTGGAAGTGTCTACTGAGACTGAGCCCATGTAACATGTGAAAGAGGCAGTTACATGTCTGAGAAAAATAGAAAAAAGATTTAAAAATAATTTAGGTGAGATTTCAAGCATGGACATGACTATGTAAGTCAAATTTTTCCCTTTTCCTCATGAAAATTCTTTAAAATAAAAATTACAGCAATCACCATTAGGAGAGAAAAAAACTTATAAACTCAACTTTTCATGAAACTAGGAAGCAGATGTAATTCATGAACTCCAAATTATGTGAAATGCTATGGAAATATCTAAAACTGGATATAAGCTATGTGAAAGAATGGAGGAATTGGACACAGACAATAGAGTGGTGAAGGTCTGGGATGGGTGGGTGCAGGTGGAGGTGGTCATGGGAAAAAACAAACAAAGGGGACATCTTCAACAATAAAGGAAAATAAATAAATACAGTGCCAGTAAGAACCAGAGAATTTTTCCCCCAGATAACTCCAGAAAAATAGATTTTGTAAATATTTGCCTCCTTATTTCAACAAGAAATGTGAGAAAGTTTTAAAAATAATTAAATAAAAATGATAAATACGATACTTAAAGAAATATTTCTAAGCTCACTAATTCCTTCTTAAGAAGCTTCTATGAAGTTGACTTTGAAAAATACTTCAATCAAAATTATAACATGTGACAATCCTAGCAAATTATTAAAAACAAGAAAATAAATGAAAACAAAAATACCACCAACAACAACCAAACCAAGCCACTACCATTAGTCATTATTTAGGATTTAAATTGTTTAAGGACCTTTGGAAGTGATTACTGCTTTATGTGGTAATGTTGCTCCATCTCTGTCACTGTTGCAATATTGGTGACATCTTAGATGATCTATGTCATTTAAAAACCACTGTCTATTTTAGAGTAAGATTGTTGGAGATTTACAAAATTATACAAAGCTCCTCTTCAGAAAAAAAAAGAAAAGAGTTCTTTATGTTAGCCACATATGAAAATCACTGTAGAATACATTCAAAAGGCTCTACAGGAGGAACCAATATTGGACCGTATTTTTTCAGATATAAATAGTGGCCCTAATTCCTAAAATAATATATATTTTAACTAGCAAAGTGGTAATATTTTGTGAGTCTATTTGTGTATTACTCGAAGAGAGTACAGATATATCAAATTGCTTCTTCAGTCATTTTTTATAGACAGAAAAATATTATTTTTTCTTTGGTTTATTGACAAGGAATTATAACTAAAATACTATCTCTGGACAATTCTAAAAGTGAAATTTTTAATGATTCTGTTTTCATTCATTCAATCTAGGCAGAAGTATAGTATTTAACTTTGGGCAATACAATATCATATTCCTCTTGGATCCTGGTTTTTACTTCCAAATAGAAAATAACATGAAAGAAAAATGTAATGAAAATTCAAATTTACATATGGGATACATAATCATTAAAATCTTAAAATAAGAATAATCATGGCTACCTAATAATACCTTTTATTAATTTTAATAAGATACAGTATTTGTTCATAAATAGGCTATTTCAAATCTATTTTGTGTTTATTTTTAATTTATTTATTTATGTATGTATTTATTTATGTTTATTTTTTTTAGAATCACTTTTGCCATGCATCTGCTATACAGTTAACTAGAATTTGAAAAATATTTTTGAAAGACTTCTGCAAAGTAAAATCATCAGTTTTTTGCTTTTCCTGTTTTTTGTCTTAATTGCAGTCTTTTCATTATCATCTACAGTGATTCTACATTCACTATTCAAATATACGATAATTATCTGGGCTGAAAATAATGTGCAATGTAAGTTGTCAGAACCTCAAATTGCAATACATGGTATAAAGCAAAGTAAATCATCCTTTCCAAATTAATGATCCTTCAGTTCACAATGATAATAGCATAAAAACAAAAGTCATTTAGACCAAAGAAAACTGCATAGCATTTTATTGAAGATGAGATTTTAAATGAAGAAAAGATAGATGAATGGATTTGCAATTTATGTGACTACCAATGCTTCTGCTTTTAAATTAACATTCTAATTGTCCTATTTTAAAATTAACACTCTAATTGTCCTATTTATAAATCTGTTTATATGATCAATGTTTTCTGGTACATTCAATACCTAATTACAGTGCTTGTTAATAGGAGTGTATTTTATATATTAAAATATATCTCTTTTAAATTTCTAAGTGTAGAAGCTTTAGCAAGCAGTGCCTGTCCTATTGGAATTGATGAATCATAATATTCTCCTAAAAGAGAAAAAAAGGTAGAATATACTAGAACATAGGCACACATATATGGATCAATAAAATAACTTGCATATATAAATATAATGTGAACATTTTAACTGTTATATCAAATATTTTTTTCTCTCATTTATACCACCTGAGAATCTCTTTACTGTGTTTATTACTGGTGATATTGGCAATGAAACAGCACCAATTGTTACTGGTGAAGTTGGACGTCAATCCTTGAGTTAGGCAAAGAAAGAATTCAGAGCCAAGAACTCAAATTATAGCAGAAAGTTTATTTATAAAGTTACTGTGGGAACCATGCCATAGTCCCCAGATAGTCAAGGCCAATTAGAGTGTGGAGGCCTTGTTGACAGTATGCTGATGGCCATGGTCACTCTGAACATGGGACTCTTAATCAAACATTCAAGGCTGAGATACCATAAGCAGGTGCAAGGCCACAGTGATCTCACGGTAAGCCATGCCCTTCTATAGCCAAGTGATTGATGTCACTGTTGGCTAGAGGCCTCTTTTGTCCAAGTAATATTATACATGTTGTTAGCCAGCCCGTGGGCTAAAGGGAAAAAAGGCTAGCAGCAGTTCTCAACCTGTGGGTCGAGACCTCTTTGGGGGTCGAACGACCCTTTCACAGGGGTCGCCTAAGACCATCGGAAAACACATATATAATTACATATTGTTTACAATAGCAAAATTACAGTTATGAAGTAGCAACAAAAATAATTTTATGGTTGGGGGTCACCACAACATGAGGAACTGCCGCGGCATTAGGAAGGTTGAGAACCACTGGGCTAGAGAGCTCAGACGGAGCTGAGAGCGGGCACTGCTACGATGTAAGGCCAAGCACTCACAGAGAGCTCAGATATGGCTACCATATTAACCAGCCAGTGAGCTGAGAGAGAAGCTCAGAGGTAGTTACTGTGTGAAGCCACAGAGACCAGCCGGTGTACTGGGCAGGGGAGACAGGAGAAGCCACTGAGTCAGAGAGGCTTGAGAGGCTGCTGAGGCTGTGGGTCTAAGAGAGGCCTCAGGTGGCGCTACTATGTGAGGCAGTAGGGGGTAGCATGCAGCTGCTCAGATAATTGCTGTAGGTCCAGAGACTGCTACTGCTGTGTGGAAAAGATACGTATTTACCAGCCAGTGTGCGGTTGCCTGTATGGACTTCGTTGTAAATGACTGTTCTTTCTGATGACTTATGACCACTGGCCTCTGCAATAAAGATTCATTCTTATACACCCACAATTCTCATGGCTTCTCCGTCTACCACCCAGCATCCAAGAAGGTCCAGCCCTGGCAGAGGGGCTCGGACCCAACAGTTAGTGTAGTGAATAGGGTTTGAGAAGAAATATACCCTGGTATAGTCAGGAATAAGTTAGAAGAATATATGGATTCAGAGCAACTCAGAGCAGCAGAGCTGTACAGTGCTCGTGCAGAGCTCTGGTTGTCTCTGACAGTCACAGAGGCAGTAGAAGTGAGCCATAGAAGAAATGGGCTAAGAAAGCAAGTTACAGAGGCAGAAGAAGGGCTGTGAGAGCTAAAGAGAGAGAAAGGCAAAGGTAATGCTCCTGGGGGAAGAGGAGAAGGAAGGGAATGAGAAGGGCATGCTCCTGAGAGGGAGAGCGCACCTTGGGTGTTACTCTTGAGGATTTTAAAGGCTGGGAGTATTGTAGAGGATCTTAATAGAAATGTCATCCAGCTTTATGCTGACTCATCAAAATGATATTTAGTCCCCTGACTTCATCTGCCCTTAGGTGTGATTGGCACAAATGACAGTAATTGGATTTCTGTTGTCTATCTCTCTGAGCAGCTTGATTTAAGCTATTTACCCTCTGATTGGGGAGAAGTATAAACCATCCTATATTATAAAAGCCTAATATGCTAAGTGTCCAGTCGCGTTAGCTGTTCAACCAGTCAAAGTGTAATATGCTAATGATATGCTAAGGCCACTTAACCGCTCACTATGATGTGCACTGACCATCAGGGGGCAGACATTCCGACTGATGGGTTAGCTTGCTGCTGGTTTCCGGCCAATTGGGACTGAGTGAAATGGGCTGGACACATCCTGGAGCCCACCCATGGTCCCGCCCCAGCAGGCCAACTTCCTGTATCCTTCCCCGGCCCCGATTGTGCACTGGTGGCATCCCCCGGCCTGACTTGTGCCCTCTCACAATCCAGGACCCCTCGGGGGATGTCGGAGAGCCAGTTTCAGCCTGGTCCTGCAGGCCAGGCTGAGAGACCCCACTAGTGCACAAATTTGTGCACTGGGCCTCTAGTTTATTCCTAAGTGTCTTTGGTTAGGTAAGAGAGGATTTTGAATTCACTAGATGGCTATAAACTGCTTGGCCATTTAACTATGTTTCAGTTTCCCTATTCCACTTTTCCTGACTTAATAGCCTGTCTCATGTTCACCAGGAAATAGAAAGGGAATAAATAAAATGCTTCTTTTCATCAATATATTTTATAAATGGTTATTACTTTCTTTTCTTCTTTAAAAATGGTTTAAGTTTTTGCTGCTACTCAAAGAGAACACAAGTAAAACCATCCAAACAGAGAATGACAAAATATTCAATAACTGCTTCTAATGGAAAATCACATAAAATAACAAAAAAAGCTTATTACTCCAAAAGCTCTCTGTCAAATGGTGAAAAGGACCTGTAAAACAGGTGGGTAGCCCGGCCGGCATGACTCAGTGTTTGAGCCTTGGCCTATGAACCAGGAAGTCACGGTTGCATTCCCAGTCTGGGCACATGCCCGGGTTGTGGGCTTGATCCGATCCCCCATGTGGGGAGTGCAGAACGCAGACAATCAATGATTCTTATCATTGATCTTCCAATGTCTTTCTTCCTCTCTCTCCTGCTCTGAAATCAATAAAAAATATATTAAAACTGGTAATCACTTCTTTTTTTGTATGTTTTATAAATTTGGGAACCTGTGGTCATGATTGACAAAAGAAGTAAAAAAATAAAATAAAAAGATCTCAGCTTTCTAGCTTTAGGACAATTAATCTATAGGGTAAAAATTGTCCAAAATAACCTTCTAGAAAGTTTTCAAGGAAAAGTGATTTTTTCCCCCACAGGGAACATTTGGCCATATCTGGAAATGTTTTGTATTGTTACTGCTTGAAGTGGAGCAGATTAACAGGGCTCTGTCCTTGATCACACTTTCGTTTGGCTTCTCTGAGCCCTCTTTTCAATTAGGCCTCTATCTTGGCCTTCCTTATCCTTGACTTGCTGAGTCCAATTTTAACAAAGAATCTGGTCAACTGGTTTAGAGAAAACCACACCTTGATTTCTGATCAAATTCCTCATCCCCATTCTTGATATGTAAATCTCTGGTCTGCCTTAATCAAGAATCCTGTTCAGCCAGTTTAGCAAGAATCCCCTACTCTTGTTATCTAATGTGTTCCTTTCAGGATTTGTTTTTATCAAAATATAAGAGAAAACTTATTTAATAAGTTATAGAGGTAGAAGTGAGTAGTAGAAGAAATGGGCTCAGGAGACAATGAGCCTGGGGATAGGGAGGGGGCGAAGGGAAGGTGCAGGCATGCTCCTGGGAGGAAACTCCAGCCTAAGAGCTTTTAAGGGTGGAGGTTTTAGGGGAGGTCCTAAGGGAGCATCTTAATAGAATATTTGTCAGCTTTTTAGGAGGGTCCTTTCAGAAGTTTTTATTCATTGGTCCTTTCACACTGCCCCTTGGCTAGAAATCCCCAGCTATCTTTTCTGTATTGGGGACCTAGTTCAATATACCCTCCCTCTAGCAATAACCTTGATCTCTGATGTAATCTTGAATAAAGTTTTCCTTGCTGTTATTTATTTATTTATTTATTTATTTTATTTTTAACAAGTGGCAAGAGCAAATCAATCTCTCTCTCTCTCTCTCTCTCTCTCTCTCTCTCTCTCTCTCTCTCGTGTTAAAATATTTTTTCTGTAACTGCATACTATTGTTATCTAGTGCAAAGAGACCAGGAATACTGCTAAGCATCTTACAATGCACAAGGCAGCTCCCAAACAAATACTTATCCAGCCCAAAGTGTCAGTAGAGAACTATCAAAATGGATGACATACCTGCCACTAAAGGCATTTTTCTCTTCCTATGTGCACTAAACAAATTAAGCTGATTTGAATGTGGATAGCACTTTCATTTTCATGGTTTTCTTGTGATATTGGTGATTCACACTCAGTGCTAAAATTTGGGAAATGTGTGGGAATAAAATCTGCTGTACCTAGTAACCCTAATATAGTGGTTGTGCTTGGGGGATCAATGGATATGCATCTCAATATAGATTAAGAGAAATCTGAATTATGACTGTTGGATCTTCTGCAGGTTGGCACTAAGAACATCCCTGCAGCTCCAGGCAGGGGCTCTCCTTGATCAGACTTGAAAGAATGATAATATTTGACAGCTGAAGCAGTGAGAGTGGACTGATCAGAGTTCTCCCTAAATCAAGGACTAGAATAACCATCTTAGTACTGAAAAAAACCCTAGAATGTTAATGTAACTCAAGCAAAGACTTCAAGAGAGAGATAACTCTTGAACTTCCTTCTCACCAGCTTTGAGGCCGCGGCTGGCTGAAAGCAGGTATCTGGGGTTTGTTTAGCTTCTATAATTGAAACTTTGTTGCTTTTGGAGCTGTTGCTTCCGGAGCTCAGAACCCAGCCGCGACAGGTGGGGAACCTTGGCTTCCTCCATCACTGAAGCAAGCAAACCTCCTGCTCACTTCAGCTGTGTGGCTGCCGACCGCCATCTTTGTTGGCAGTGAATTTGCATATCTTGCTTATTAGCCAATGGGAAGCATAGCGGAGGTACGATTAATTACCCTTTTTGTTTTTTATTAGATAGGATAAAACATTTTCAAATATGTGTAGCAAGTATAAGTGTCCAGTGTTAGATATTATTTTAATATATTTTATATTAATGTATTTGCTTACCAGGTTTAAGATAAAAGAATCATTTGTGTATTTAAGTAATGATGACAACAAGTAGTCATCTGCTCTGTTTTATGATTAAAAATAATAGCAAACATTTGCAAATAGGTGTCAGGTATTTTCCACTTATGCTTCTATATCTATACCCACTTTTCTTTATACTGTTTATGAAACACATCTTTGCCCTTTGATTTTCACTATTTTCTTGCCAAGGTAAGGGACTTAAAAAGTTAGAAAGGAAAAAAGTGAGGTTGGGCATTATTTCCTCAACTCCATGTATGCCATGCTCAATGACGTGTACAGCTCCTGCCGGGATTTCTCTGCTTGAGACACAGATACATTCTCTAGGTTCTGGCAACTTCTTTTCTCTTCTGCCCACTCAGTACCTGTATTAGTTTTCTTTTTTTCTGTAACAAATTACCAAAAAAATTAGTGTCTTCAAATGCCAGAAACGTGTTATCTTACAGTTCTGCAGATAGATCAGAAGTCAGACTGGGTTGAAATCTAGGTTTGAACAGAGCTGTATTTCTTTTGGAGGATCTTCTGGAGAATCCATTTTCTCACCTTTTCCAGCTTCTAGAGCAGTGATTTTCAAACGTTTTCATATCATGGAACACCATACATAAATTAATTACTAAATTTTTGTGGCACACTGAAAGATATATATATATAGCCAATATGACAGTAAAATGGTTTTAATTTTGATTTGTTCACACTGGATGGCTATTTTTGGGTTGGCTGTTGTCATTTTGTTTTTTAATTTGACAGTCTAAGGGGGAAAAGGTCAGTGCCCTGACTAAATAGTCAGGTATTGTATGTCTTAAAAATAAATTTGCCACATGGTTTGAAAATCACTGTTCTAGCCCTTTCTACCTCCAAAATGGAAATATTTCATTACTATGAATATTCTTCCATAGATTCTCTCCCTCTGACCGCAGCCAGCAAAGTTCCTCTACTGTTAAAGTCCTGTATGGTTAGATTGGGCCCACCTGAGTAATACATGATACTCTCCCCATTTGAAGGTCCTTTAATTAATCACACCTTCAAAGTCCCCTTCACCCTGTAAGGGGCTTTTGTTGTTGTTCTTTCCATTTAGGGATTAAATGCTCATTCTTTCAAAAACTACCCTCTTCTAATTATCATTTCCTTATGTCTCACCTGCTGAGATAACCTGCCTCCCCTTTTCCAGTGGTAATGTGATTTCTTTTCCTTAGAAATTCTTTGTATAAGTAATAAATTCTTGTGTTCTTGGCAGGCAAAAAGCCGGTGAAAATTGCTTAAAGTGTTTATATTTAAGTAATGTCTCTCAATTTCCCTCCCACCACACACACACACACACACACACACACACACACACACACACACTTTTAGGATTTCTTGGCAATCCAGTCTCATTGCTATTTAATGAAGACTTTTTGTTTAACATTGAACACTAATTTAGAATGTCATACATACATTTTAAAAGGGTCTATGGACATTTAAAATCCTAGTTTTTTAATATTCATACTTATAGCTAAAGAAAAAATTTTCTTCTACTTACATGAATGTAATATTTGTAGAATCTTTTTTATGAGCTAAAACACATTATTATTATTATTATTATTATTATTATTATTATTATTACTAAAGCCTATTTTAGAATGTATTAATTATGGGGAAGTAAATGGAAAAATAAGATATGTGTGTTATTCATATTATACAAGAAATGTCAAATCCTAAGCAAAAACTGCATAGCCTTTTTGTTCGCTGATTAGAACAAACATCTGAGCTATGTGTAGCATTTTATGAAGGCATATTATAATCAATCTAATCCTATTTCACTGGGTAAACAAATTAGCCCTAAAATTGCTGAAATTTTTCACAGATTCCAATAATGTCCATACATTATTTGCTCTGCTGTCCTTAGACATGTGCTGCTAAGCCCATTTTAGGCTTCCACATAAGGATTAGCCTTTCCAATCATATTGAAGACCAGATTGCTTAACTACAGCACACAGTGTCATGCTACAGATAATCCATGCCCTTGATTAATGCTCTTATAATCAATTGCTGTCTGGAAGTGACTCCTTCCCATCACACTCTTCACAAAAAGAGCAGATGGTATTTAAAAGGTTATGGCAGGAGGGCATTACAGAGGTCAAATGGAACATCGATCAAGTAGGCAGAAAAATTGCCTTTTTTCTTCTTCTTTCTTCTTACCCTAAGAATCCATAAGGGAATGTGGTGTATGAATTATAGTTTGATCTATAGTTCATGCACTAAGATATTTTCTTGTTTCAAATTTCTTTGTTGTTTTGGGTAATGAACCTGGAAATTGGATTCCTTGTGTGCCAATAAAAAATTGCACCAATATGAACATCTCAAACAAATAATTCTTAGATTCAAGAAGCTTTTTTTCAAAAATTTTAATGCAGCCAGAGGATCCAACTCAATAAAAACTTTAATATATAACATCTCTTGGATATGTTTTTACAGAGATAAGCAGAGCTAAGCACTTTATTTATAGAAAATCACACCAAATTCTTCTCATTATTATGTGCAGACCAAATTCTCATTATTATGTGCAGATATATATATATATATATATATATATATATATATATATATATATCCATATGCATAGATTTTTTTTCCTGTCTTTTATCACACTAGTGAGAGTCTATCATATACTTCAAAGTAATAAATTCTCTTTTTAATTGGTACTTAGTTCTAATGAGGTGGAGACAGCATTGAAATTAAGTAAGAAAATGTCAGTAGAAGGTATTTTAAAAATTGAAATGTGTTATTTTCAAAAATTAGTGCCTTTAAATACAGATTTAAATAACCTGGAGGCCACTTCTACACAATATATTGATAATAAAAATGCTTATTTTAAGAATAAAGAGAATATATACCCTTGAATTTATGGAGAAAAAGAATAGGCTTTGGGAGAATGTTTAAGATACAGACACTCATGTAAATTTCTGTTGTTCAAGGTGCTATTGCACATATTACCCAGATAGTCAATGCCTACTCTGTACGTAGATGTTAACCATTTGGAGACAAAAAGACATTATCTTTGTGGTCAAGTAGTTTAAATATATTTGGGGAGGACTGCATACAAAGTGTAAAGTTATAT
The DNA here is from genome assembly GCF_964212035.1 of Myotis nattereri. Taxonomy (NCBI): domain Eukaryota; kingdom Metazoa; phylum Chordata; class Mammalia; order Chiroptera; family Vespertilionidae; genus Myotis; species Myotis nattereri. The sequence goes on along the minus strand of NC_138077.1, from coordinate 95,561,854 downwards.
TGTTTTCAGTTTTCTCAAAAACTTTAGTAAATGATAATTAGTTAAATGTCAAATGAGGCTCCAAACAATAATGCTATCATGATGTCACTAGAGAAAGAGATGCCCATGGTCTGGACTGGCCAGGAGAGATTTCGGATTGCTGAAGAAAGCGCTTTGATAATGAATAGCATTTGGAAGGCCTTGGGATCCAGGAAGGCACTGCAGAAAAGTTATACAATCCAGCACACAGAAGTGGATTGTTTTCTACAACAGCACTATAGAAAGGCACATCCCCACAAACATGTAGTCCTTATGGAATTATTTTGTCTAGTTTTATACAGATGAGTATGTTGATGAACTACTGGACAAAAATATGAATCTCTATGTCAATAGGAAATATGAGCTCTGAAAAAGGCAGCCATGGCTGTGTACATTCCAGATAACTGTATTTAATTTTTTCACTTTGTTAAAGTAATAGGCACAATTAATTGTTATTGTTCACGGGGGGGAAATGATCTCTGATCAAATTCAAGCAAGATAGTTTACCTGCAGCCATCAGTAAAAAATTCTCTTTTTAATTGGTATACTTAGTTCTAATGAGGTGGAGACAGCATTGAAATTCAGTAAGAAAATGTCAGTGGAAGATATTTTAAAAATTGAAATGTGTTATTTTCAAAAATTAGTGCCTTCAAATCGGTAGACTCAAATAACCTGATTATGAATAGGCCACTTCTACACAATATACTGATAATGAAAATGCTTATTTTTATGAATAAAGAGAATATATACCCTTGAATTTACGGAGAAAAAGAATAGTCTTTGGGAAAATGTTTAAGATACAGACACGCATGTAAATTTCTGTTGTTCAAGGTGGTATTGCACATATTACCTAGATAGTGCAATAGTTTGATCTGTATTATTTTAAAAATTTTGTGTTAACACAAAATAGGAGTTTATCCTAAGGCCTAAGAAAATAAGACAAGCCTTTTGATTATTTTTCACTTGCAGCCATAATAAGGGTGAAACATCATATATAATAAGAGAGAAATATCCAAATTAGGCTGGGACATCACGACCAGCTCAGGAGGCTGTGTCACAACCAGCTCAGAGCACACCCCCAGCCCCAGCGGGCACACACCACACACCAGGGCTGAGGGCAGGCTCTGAGCCACCATGACACTGCTTGGAGCCTGCCCCCAGCCCCGGCGCCACCCAGTTCAGAGGCCAGTCACAGGCAGGCACACCGCACAGCCTGCCCTGGGAGCCTTCCTGCCCTGGGAGCAAGGCCCCGGAAGGAGTGCAATGCCACCCAGCTCTGAGGCCACTCCCGCTGGGGGTTTGTGAGCAAGGCCCCCAGAAGACCCACCGACCCGCTTAGGGGGGCGTGCTCCGAGCCATGCTGCAGCCAGGACCCAGGCCCCAGTGGACCCGTCCAGGGGGCGTGCTCCAAGATGCACCATGGCTGAGACCAAGACCCCAGAGGACCCACAGATATGCCCAGGAGGGCATGCTCTGAGCCACTGTGGCCAGACTGTGGCTTAGGTCCCGGGGGGAGCGGACCTAAGCCATCAGTAGGACATCCCCTGAGAGAGGGCAAGCTGGGCTGAGGGAACCCACCCAGTGCATGAATTTCGTGCACCAGGCCTCTAGTTTATCAAATTGTCACCACATTTGAACATGGCAGTTTTCATGGATGAAAATAAACCAAAGCATGTAAGTTACAAATAACACTAAAATGTAAAATTTTCAGTTTTCTCTCTTCATTCCTGATTTGATATACAATTCAGCACATACAATTTGAATGGTGATTTTATTTTAAATACTTAAAAAAATTCTTACAGACCCTGGAAACCTAATGAACTAGAGAGCTAGAGAATACAATCAAACATCTACATGGTCAGGATAATCCCAGTTGCAGAAGGTTGTCAACTCCTGTAATCCTCCTAGTGTGAGTTGTGATGTTCCCGCCTATCTCTCCGTTAATTAGAATAAATAAAATAGACATGAACTGCTTGTGATGTGCACTGCAGGACAGCAGTGTGCTCCAGAAAAGAATTAGAGCAATGATGCTTAAGGGCGAGTCTGGTATCAAACCGATTAAAAATTTTATTCAGGGATGTGTTTAAAGACAAATGAATTATTAAAAAACTAAAGCATCTTCATGTGTATTTTACCTCCATGCTAACTTTTTAATGTTTTTTGTATATTTTTACTTTTTATTGAACCAGAAATGTAGAAAAGGATACATAAAATAATCACTTTCCTGGATGACCTGCGGTATTTCTTTTTCCCTCTACCAATGTTTGTGCAAAACCTGTGTATGGAAAAACAAATTAACAAAATAAGCTCAGAAATTGGTACTCATCATTCATAGCTCTCAGTAGAGGGAAACTTAGTTTTTTTCTCAGGAAAAATAAATGCTCATTATAGAATTATTTATATTTATGATTTTATAAATATACATGTATATGGTTACTAATCAAATAGTATAAAATACTTATGGAGAAAACAATAGTGTGAAACCATAATTCTACTTACTCTGTCTCATCTCCTACTTTTTATTTATTTATTTATTTATTTATTTATTTATTTATTTATTTATTGTATTTTATTGATTTTTTACAGAGAGGAAGGGAGAGGGATAGAGAGAAACATCGATGAAAGAGAAACAGCGATCAGCTGCCTCCTGCACACCTCCTAGTGGGGATGTGCCCGCAACCAAGGTATATGCCTTTGATCAGAATTGAACCTGGGACCTTTCAGTCCACAGGCCAATGCTCTATCCACTGAACCAAACCAGTTAGGGCCTACTTTTTATTTTTTATTTTATTTTTCTTAATATATTTTTATTGATTTCAGAGAGGAAGGGAGCGGGAGAGAAAGATAGAAATATCAATTATGAGAGAGAACCATTGATTGCCTGTCTTCTGCACACCCCACACTGGGGTTTGAGCCTGCAACCAGGGCATATGCCCTGACTGGGAATTGAATCATGACCTCCTGGTTTGTAGGTCGATGATCAATCACTGAGCAATGCCAGCCGGGCATGCAATAGCACCTTGAACTAATTTTTGTTGATTGTTTATATTATTATTATGCTAGAGGCCCAGTGCATGAAATTCATGCATGGGGGTTCCCCTCAGCTCAGCCTGCACCGCCTCCAATCTGGGGCCCCTTGGGGGATGTCCAACCGCTGGTTTAGGTCCGATACCTAGGATTGGGCCTGAACCGGCAGTTGGACATCCCTCTCACAATCCTGGACCGCTGGCTCCTAATCATTCACCTACCTGCCTGCATGGTCACCCCTAATTGCCCGCCCTGCTGGCCTGGTCTCTCCTAACTGCCCCCCGCTGTCAGCCTGGTTGCTCCTAACTGCCTTCCTGCCCTCCCTGCCAGCATGGTTGCCCCTAACTACCCCCCCTGCTGGCCTGGTCATCCACAAATGCCTCCCCTGCTTGCCTGATCACCCCCACAGCCCCCCACCCCAGACTAGTTGTCCCACACATCCTGCTTGTTCAGTCATTTGGTCATCCCTCGCTAACCTCCCAGCCGGCTTGGTTGTCCCACGCAGCCTGCTTGTTCAGTTGTTTGGTTGTCTCTCACTAACCCCCTGCTGGCCTGGTCGTAGGAAGCCATCTTGTGAGGGTGTGAGGGTTAATTTGCATATTACCTCTTTATTATATAGGATTAAATATACTTACACTTCTATTTCTAACTCATTTCCTGCAGACTATTTACTTGTGAAAAATGAGAATGTCACTTATTTATGCAAACTTTTCTTCCTCCAAATTTCTCCAGATCTTAGATACTTATGGTAATAATTAAATAATTTTGTGGTAGCTCATGTAACTTTAAATAATACACTTAGAACTCCATTATCTATTTCATCAACTACAAAGAATAAATCCTTATTGTCTGTCTATTTTTTTGAGGAAAATTGCTACATTTATTTCTACCTTTTCCCATATATTTCTGCATGATGCCTAAGTTTTTAATATTTACATTCCATTTTGTGAACACAGTTATATCTTCTATTTTTTGTTTTTATTTATTTTTGTTGTTGCTATTGTTAATCCTTACCCCAGGATATTTTTCCATTGATCTTTTAGAGATAGTGGAAGAGGGGGAAAGACAGAGAGAGGAAAACATTAATGTTAGAGAGACACATTGATTGGTTGCCTCCCACATGTGCCTGACCAGGAATTGAACTGAGGAACCTGCCCTTGACCAGAATTAGACCAGGACCCTTCAGTCTGTAGGCTGATGCTCTAACCACTGAGAAAACTGACTAGCGCTATTTTTGTTTATAGGTCTATGTGATAATAAATGTACTTCTCTTTTCTGGCATGGTCATCTGGCCTATTGGAATGCAGCACCCACCAATAGGATAAGACGTCATCTGTGAGCAGCTGTTATAACCATACAAGAGTTTTATAGCTGAATGTCATCTATATTTTTGTTCATTTTAAAAGTTGAGGCAAATAGAGTGTTCAAATTATTATGATTACTGAAACACTTTTCAATGGAAGATCATATAGCATGTAATAGCATAACCAATCAAACAAACTCTTATTTATTCTAGAGTGTTTGGTCTTTTGATTTTAACATGTCATTGTGCTCTCAGAATTTGGCCATTAAACAATTGTTAATGATGATGAGGTGATGTCCTTTGCTTACAAATAATATTGGCATAAATGATTTTCATGTAAACTCTTTTTAGTGAATGAAAAACAATGAATGAAAAACAATATAGAAAGGAAAAAAAAAAAAACTTCATCAGGTTAGGGAGAATGAAAAAAAAAAAAGAGGAATCAAAGTCCTTCCAGAAAAAAAAATGTGTGTGTATTTATAAAAGATGCAGATATATCAGCCACATTTGGGCCAAGTGAAACGCCTCCAACAATCTTCCAGATGAAGAATCTCTGCATGAGGAGGCACACATTATAATTGGTGTTTGCTGTTGTTTCTAATAGTGTCATTTTTCAGCTGCCATTATTTTTCTTTAAAAAAAGCTGTGAATAAATGACATTCGATGTGGGTCCCTTTCTATAGAAAGAAAATTTTCTGTTACTAAAATGACTAGGAAATGTTATGTTATATATAAGAAACCATTAGAATGTTGTAGAGAATTATATGGTGTATATGGCCATGTACATTTGGATGGTTTCTAGTTTTTTGGCTTCTATGAATAAATACTGCTGTGATTTGTTGTGTACAACTCTTTGTTTCAACATATGTTTGTAATTCTTTGAGGTAGATGCCTAGTAGTGGAATTACCAAGGCAGATAATCATTATATGTTTAATTTTTTTAAGAAATTGACAAACTATCCCAAAATGGTTTTACCATTTTATGTTTCTACCATTATTGAATGGAGTTTCCAGTTTCTTCATATATTTGCCAATTTTGGTATTGTCAGTCTTTTGGATTATAAACATTCTATTGTGTACATGGTGGCATTTTATTGCAATTTTAATTTACGTTTCTCAATAGCTAATTATATTTTCCTATGGTTAATGATTATTTGTAAATCTTCCTTGGTGAAATATCAATTAAAATATTTTACTCATTTTCATTCTATTGTAAAAGATCTATGTATATTGTTGATACAAGTTTTAATTAGATCTATAATTTGGAAATAATTTCTTCCACTTAGCAATTTTTTTTTAGTTTTGAACAAAAGAGGTACCTTTTGAAGTGTCAAATTATTTAATTTTGTTTAAATACAATATATTTCCATTTTTTATTTAGGTATTGTTCATATACCTTTATGCATACTGTTTTAGAGTGTTAAATGGTGCTTATTAATAAACTAATACAAAAAATAACATAATGAGGTTGTTTAGAGAGGAGATTCTGGAGCTAAATTTCACTTCTTAAATGTAAGGTCTTGAACTCATGTAAATAACTACTTTTTAACTTCAGTTTATTCATAGAAATTATAGTTTATACTTTATAAGACTTTTTATGATAAATAAAATGACACACTTAAAACACTTTAATGTCTGGCATTTAGCCAATGTATACTACATGTTAGAATATTATTTTCTTAGGGCTACTGTTAATAAATTACCACAAACTGGGTGGCTTAAAACAACAGAATTTTTTTTTTAACTATATTTTATTGATTGCTTACAGAGAGGAAGGGAGAGGGATAGAGAGTTAGAAACATCGATGGGAGAGAAACATCGATCAGTTGCCTCCTGCACACCTCCTACTGGGGATGTGCCCGCAACCAAGGTACATGCCCTTGACCAGAATCGAACCTGGGACCCTTCAGTCTGCAGGAGGACGCTCTATCCACTGAGCCAAACTGACAGGGCAAAATAACAGAATTCTTTCCCCCTCACAGTTCTGGAGGCTCGATGTCTGAAATCTATTTGTGGGCAGAACCATGCTCTCTGAAGGCTGTGGAAAAGAATCTGTTCCATACCCCTCCCCCCTTATCCTCTGGTGTTACCAGTAATTCTTGATGTGCCTTGGTTTATAGCAGCATCATAGCAATATTTACCTCTGCTGTCACATAGCATTTTCTCTGTCAATATCTGTGTCGCTTCCCATAAGAACCCATCTTAATGACCTTATTTTAACTTGATTATAACTGTAAAGATCTTATTTCCAAATAAAGTTGCATTCACAGGCTCTGTGAATTAGCACATAACTTTAAAAAAGTATTGATTAATTTGAGAGAGAGGAGAAGGAAGGGACAGAAACATTGATTTTGTTGTTCCACCTATTCATGCGTTCATTCGTTGATTCTTGTAGGTGCCTGACTTGGGATTGAATCCACAACCGTGGTGTATCGGATGATGGTCTAACTAAATGAGCTACTCAGCTGGGCAGCACATGACTTTTTTTGCCCAGGACAGAGGGGCACAATTCAACCCACAATAGCTATTATTATTATTGATAGTCATGATAGCAAATTAATAATCTTTGCTCTAAAGATTAAATAATTTTCTTCTTAGCACAACTAAGACTGTCTGAAATAAGCACAGTGGAATCCTGTTGTCCAGGCTTCCCATAATAAAGTCTATATTGAAGTATCTTTAGATGTGGGACTATTGACTTCTGCTAAAGAATATAACAAGAAACAGTGGTTAATGATTGAATCTCTAATGGAAATATTATTAAGCTGTGTATAACATCACAGATACATTTTTTTATTATCACAAAAAGAAATCTTCTTACCTTTGAATATTATTAGTGCTATCTTAATCTTAAAATATGATGTTTGAATTTTAGACACGATCAATAAAATAACTTTTATTATTTTTTGCATTTTTCTTTGACCACTGAGAAATTTAAATTTCTCCTAAAGGAAAAATGGGGTTATGGCATGATTATTTGTTTTGGCATCTGTCTATGGTTTGCTTTCCCCCAACACTAAAATATTTTTGTCTTTTTGTATTGTATACATTTTCTGTAACTACTTCTAAAACTTTGTAAAAGCAACTAAGGCTGGTATGAATCAGTAAACTAATTAAAATTAAATCACTTTGAACCTATAACAAATTTTCTATAGATTCAGTCTATTCAATCTCTTAATGAGAGGGTTGATCTTTGAAATTTGGTGTCTTCCTAGGATGGATTAATTGTATGGAGAATTGCCTGTAGGTGAAGTTGCAAAAGATCAAAGAATTAGTTCAGATCATGGACAAATATTAAGTGATATTATAAGGATTTTTTATTTTAATTTTTAGGTGACTAGTAGGCATTAATTTTTTTGTAGCTAGCGGGAAAGCACGGAATTTTAATAGTGTGTGTCCAGTGCTATCTTTGAGGTTGACATTAAACAGGAAGATGCTAGAGGCAGCTATATCAGTTAAGAAATTATGGCAACAATTTAGTCCAAAGGTGAAAATCTTAATTCGATACCCAACAGGCAGAATAGTGAGGAATTATGAGAAACAGGTGGCTATACTCTTACTTGGACTTAACAATAAGTTGAGTGTAAGGTTTTAAAAGTGAAAATCAGTAAAAACAAAAATGTCCATCTTGAGCTTTGACTTTAAATTAGAGATAATATATAGGAGACTGAATATGCATGGGTGAGAATGAATAAAAATTTCTAGATTCTGTTGGGCTTTAGATAAGTTTCTTTAATTCATACAAAGCCTTTTCTCTCAAGAGTTACAGAGGATACTGGAACATGGAAGCTTGAACTCTTCTCCCTCTTGCAACATATTCTGAATTCTAATCCCATTTACTTCTCCTAAATCTGGAAGCTGTTGAGGCTTTAGGCTGGAGAGAAGGGTATGATTAAGAACTCAGGCTTTGGCCTGACTGGTTTTGCTCAGTGGGTAGAGCATCGGCCTGTGGACTGAGAGGTCCCGGGTTCGGTTCTGGTCAGGGGCATGTACCTTGGTTGCGGGCACATCTCCAGTGAGGGATGTGCGGGAGGCAGTTGATCAATGTTTCTCTCTCATTGATGTTTCTAACTCTCTATCCCTCTCCCTTCCTCTCTGTAAAAAATCAATAAAAAATTATTTTAAAAAAATACATTGAAAATCCACAAAACAGATTGCTGTACTTGATGGACCTCTTACCCACCAAGCAGACAAAAGAATAAAACATATGAACAGCGATCACTAGAGAGAAAGAAAAGGTACGAATGAAACTGAGCTGCTAGAGAAGATAGAAGAGAACTTGTGACAAAAAAGAAATAGTAAGATTGTCTGGCCAGTGTGCTTAGTGCTTGAGCATCGACCCATGAACCAAAAATTCACAGTTAGATTCTTAGTCAGGGCACATGCCTAGGTTTTTTGCTCCACTCCCTGTAGGGAACATACAGGAGGCAGCCAATCCATGTTTCTCTCTCATCACTATTTCTATCTCTCTATCCTGCTCTCTTCCTTTCCCTCTAAAACTCAATAAAAATATATTTTTTAAATAGGAGGATTATTTGAGAAGATTAAAAAATCACCAAAAGTTAGCCTTTTGATAAGACAAATGAAAATAAACTTGGCTGTAGAGAAGAAAAAAAAAGGAGATAGTGAAAAATACACAAGATTGGGAATAAGAAAGAAAAATTACCTGTAGATACAGAAGAGTATAAAAGAATTAGGAGAAAACAATTTATGTTGATGTATGCTTATAGAGTTAGGTTGGGAAGGAGTTTCCTCAATCAATGACATTCCCAATGGCAGTAGAATCTTCAAAACTTGCCATAAGTTACTTTGTGAATATCAATCAACGTCAAGAATTACTCTATGGCCGCGATGTTCAACCTTTTTCATCTCATGGCACCTGCAAACTAATTGTTAAATTCTTCAGCATACCAATAAATATATTTTTTCCAATCTGACAAAAATAATAGATACAAATTTGATACATTCATACTGGCCAGTCAGCTATTGTATTGGCTGTTGTCATCTTTTAATTTGATAATCTAAGGAAAAAGAGGTCAATACCCCTGACTAAAGCCAGGTATTGCATGTTTTAAAAATTCTTGTGGCAACACCTGGGAAAATCACTGCTCAATGAGGAACATACCAAAGCAGGGAGGAGCAAAAAATAAATAAAATAATAAACTGTTTTAAATAAGTAACTGTTTTTCACAGACAAAATGTTTCTCAATTACATATTAGCAATTATGGTAAGCCCAAATATTTTTTTCTAAAACTGACTCCTCATATTTGACCTAACAGCTCCAAATAAATATTTGTTGTATCAGTGCACACAGACTCACCCACCTCCACTGCTAGTTATAAAGTAGTCCTAATCTGGCTCACACACACACACACACACACACACACACACACACACACACACTAAATTAAAAATTAAATAAAAAATTAAAACCGAGTTTAAATTTGAGCTATAAATATGTCAGTTTTTTGTTTTGTTTTGTTTTGTTTTCTTTATTGATTAAGATATTACATGTGTCCTTACTCCCCGCATTGCCCCCCTCCTCCCCACTCATGCCCTCATGCCCCTGGTGTCTGTGTCCATTGGTTAGGCTTATATGCATGCTTTCAAGTCCTTTGGTTGATCTCTTTCCCTTACCCCCACCCGCCCCAACCTTCTCTCTGAGGTTTGATGGTCTGATCCATGCTTCTCTGTCTCTAGATCTGTTTTTATATATCAGTGTATGTTGATCATTATATTCCACAAATGAGTGAGATCATGTGATATTTATCTTCCTCTGACTGGCTTATTTTACTTAGCATAATGCTCTCCATTTCCATTCATGCTGTTGCAAATGGTAAGAAATCCTTCTTTTTTACCACAGTGTAATATGTCAGTTTTTATAGCAGGGTAGCTTGATGAGTCTTTAATGCAGGCTGCTTAAAAATTTATATCACTGCTTGTTATTTCTTTATGGAGGGTATCTTTTAATCCAGTGGTCTGAATTCTATCATCTCTTCTCCAGTTCTATTATGCAGGTAGTGAATTAGAAGTGCCTAGAATGCCTCCAGAATAGATTTCAGGAAATAATTGGGGTCTGGAGACATAATGGTATTGGAAACATTTAGACAATACTAAAAACTAAGGGAGTAGAGAAATTCTCCCAGGTATAACATAAAGAATAGAGGTAATATTACCTCTATTATGATTATTGGTGGCAGAAGCAGTAAGATATTTGGTTCTATTTCTGTTCTCATGGTTGTGTTGATGTTTTCTCACCTTCCAAGACTCCATAGAAACTGTAATCACAGAAGAAGTGGTAGGAGATTTACTTTTTTTGCACATAGAACCTGAAAAAATCCTTCATTAGTCCCTGGTTTTCATGTCAGCTTCAACTCTATGACTCTTTTGGAATGATTCTATTAACTCATTATTCTGCCAGAGATGGGGCACCTGCCACTTCAGCAGGCGTTCAAACTACCACTAAGCAAGCCCAAGTTCCAGCCATGCTCACCCACTTTAGATTTTATTGTTTTGTTATGTTTGTGGTCCCAAGATTATTTATATTGTTTTTATACTGACTTTATTTTTTTTATTTTTATATACTACCCATTGGTATATTTTAGGAGCAGCATAATATTTTAAACATACAAATATAAAATAAGCCATCTGAATCATTGCATTTTTTTAGAACGTTAGGGCATCTTAACTGTTAAATGTGTTGTTACAACAGATGGAAGCCTAGCAAAATTCGTGCAATTTAAGTACATTATACATGGTAATTTGACATCAGCGAGTACTAAAACATAGATTGGTTAACATATCCAAAACTTAAAAAAAAGATGTATTACACATATACCTGAGATTCAAAAGCAGATATTTTTATTTTTATTATTTTATCCCCCCATACTGACTTCTACATATAGTTGAAAAAACAAACAAAAAAGTGTAAATTGAACAATGGGGTAAGTGAATTTTTTTCTTCTGAATTTAAGACACTGAAGAAAATTATTTGCTTTTTAGCCAAATAAAATGTCACCATTCTAAATAGTAACTGCACTGCATCAGAGCTTCTCTATGCCTGTGTGGTGTGATTTGTGGAATTGCTGGGTGGGAGAGTAATAAGAAGAGAAGTTTTCTCTCATTATTTACTAATAAAATTTCTTTTTTTGCTTTGCACAATAGTGTGAGCGATGGCCATGTGTAATACTGAGAGGAACAAACAACTCTCTCATTCTAAGATCACAGACAAGGAGAAAGAGCTCCTGGGGCCACTTATTACTGATTTGTTGTATGACCCTGGGCAAAGCACTTACTTCCTCCTCTTGAGTGTTTCCACAGGTTACTATCTTCATAAGGAAGTTTACTCAATTTAGTACCTCTCCTCTCTTTACTTACTCATTTTGTATTATTTTCATCCTTGCTTTTCTTTGTGGAGAAGAACAGGTTAAATGCTCCCAACCATTTCATTCTTTATGCTCTGCTTGAAGTTCCTCATGGTGCAATTGATAGCATTGAAGAACAAACTTTTCCTAGGGAAATGAATAACTTTTCGTGCTCACTGGGATTAACATTTGGAAAGTAGAAAGAAACCAGGCAAAAGGGAAAACAACCTGGATTCTTAGCCTGTCTACATAATAATGAGTTCCTTGCTATACACCAAATTACTTAATTGCATCCATAGGAACAATTTAATTTAATTTAATTGGAATGTGAACAGAGAGATGTCTGAAGGCACCAAAGTGCACCTGGAAAGTGAAAAGTTGTAATCTTTCTCACTAAGTTAAATGAGAAAAAGGCACATTTTAAGAATGACTTGGTGATGCTTTCAGCAATGTGACCCAAATTTTCTTTTTAAAATAGCCTGCAATGTAAAATCACTTATTCATTTTCAATATTGTGTATAAAGTTGAAAGTCTAGGTTATCTTCACTATGCAAATTAATATAATTTTTTAATGTAAGTTCATCTATTTTTGGCATTTGCTATATAAAAAAAGTCAGGTAAAAATATACATTATCGGCGTCCCAGGTCTTGTCCTGGAGCAAAGGCGTGAGCAGCTGAAACTAATAACAACCACCCAGAATTGGCGAAGTATACTCAGCTGGTGAGACAGTTTGCAGCCAGGAAGGGCAGAGTTCCCCTGGAAAGGTAAAAACCAGGGATCTGGGCAGGAAAGTTTGCCAGACCTCTGAGCTCAGAGGGTCAGAGGGAGACCACGTGGCACACAGCCGCGTCTCTTGGGACAGGCACAGCACCTGACTGGGGAAAGGAGATCCGCGGGACTGTTGGCGCTGGGGGATTTGAGATCTGGGTTCTGTGATTACGGAGGACTGAGCCTAAAAGGGGCAGCCTGAAGCACTGACCAGACCATGCAGTGCTGGTAAGAGAGGAGGTTACAGAGACTCAGCCTTCCCCGTTTCTGCGGCCGGAGTTTGTTTGTTTTCACTGAACCCTGTTCATAGGGCATTTCGGATATAGACACTCACCTGTGCTGAAGAGCAGGAGAAGGTGCGGACGAGTGGAATCTGGGGAGAGGCGGGGAAAGAAGAGGGGCCAGGAGAGGTGGCAGCAAATTGAGTTCTGAGTCACCCCTGAGCCCAGGACTTGGGCAGCCATTTTTTCTCCTGAGGCTATAATTCCTCCCTCCAGGCACCAGGCAAGGAATACAGCCACACCCAGATTCCACCCTGAATGAGATGAAGGATTAAAATAATCTGATTAATCCCTGGGAGTTAACAGGGTGTGGCCTATAGAAGGCCTTTCAGTCCCAGCAACAGCAACAACAACAGAATCACAGACATTCCAGAAAACTGGGATCTTAAGCCAGCCAAAGGAATGACATTTCAATTTTTCAATTTTATTTTTTTTATTATTTTGTTAGCTTTTGTTTTTGCTTTTTTCTTTGTTTTCCCTTTTTTTTTGTTGCTTTTTTTCTTCTTTCTTTGTTCTCCTTCTTTTTGTTTGTTCCTTTATTTCCTACTTCAGTTCACATTATTTTTTCAACCACGTGAGCAACAGACACGTGAGCAGCACGCTCTTGTCCAGGGAGCATCAGCCCCGTGAGCAGCCTGCCTTGAGCCTAAGAGCAGCAGCCTCATGTGACTTGCCCCTGTCCAAGGAGCAGCCCGCTTCCCCGTCCGAAGAGCAGCAACCACGCAAGCAGTCCGACCTGTCTGAGGAGCAGCCGCCGCACAAGAGGTCTTCCTACATCTGAGGAGAGGAAGCCTGCACAGCCCACCCCCATCTGAGGAGCAGCAGCTGCTCACAGCCCGCACCCTGCACTAGTACAAGGAGCAGCAGCTGCACAAGCATCTTGCCCTCACCCAAGCAGCAGCAGCTGCACGAGCAGCCAGCCCAATCTGAGGAACAACAGCTGTGTAAGCACCCCGCTCCCATCGAAGAAGCAATTCTGCTAGTGGCCTGGCCCCATTCGAGGAGCAGCTTGCAGTTTGAAACATTCTTACAAATATAGAAGCTAAACAAAACCCTAGAAACCTGTTTTCAGCCCGCCGAGATCACAGAGCTGGAATTGATACAGTGTTTCGAATGTAGAACCCAAACAAACCAGATACCTGCTTTCAGCAGCAGAGGCCTCGGAGCTGGAGCCAGAGCTAAAGCTGCACCAGAATAAAAAAGAAAAAAAGAAAAAAGGAGCAGTTGGGAGCTTCAGTCACTCGCCAGCCTGAAAACAGCCCTCAGCCCCTCACCCAGGCTAGCCAGGCACCCCAGTAGGGACCCCCACCCTGAAGGGTGTGTGACCAGCTGCAAACAGCCATCACCCTCTCACCCAGGCTGGCCAGGCACCCCAGTGGGGACCCCCACTCTGATCCAGGATACCCTTCAGGGCAAACCAGCCGGCCCCCTACCGTGCACCAGGCCTCTATGCTATACAGTAAAAGGGTAATATGCCTCCCAGCACCGGGATCAGCGGAGCCGTGAGGCCTCACCACACTGGGATCAGCGTGACAGGGGGCAGCGACAAAACACCCTGATCGCCCTGCGGCTTTGTCTGTGACAGGGGGTGGGGCCACAACCTCCCTATCTGCCCTGCTCTGTTTGGGACAGGGGAAGGCGCCCCAACCCCCGATTGCCCTGCAGCTCTGTGTGTGACAGGGTGAGGCTCCCTTACCTGCCCACCCCATGGGCCCTGCTCTGTGTGTGATGGGGTAGAGCCATAACCTCCCATTGGCCCTGCCCTGTGACAGGGGACGGTACCCCAACTCGCCTATAGGCCCTACTCTGTGAGTGACAGGGGGGAGCTCCTCAACCACCTGATTGGCCCTGCTCTGTGTGTGACGGAGGGGAGCTCCCCAAACCCCTTATGGGCCCTGCTCTGTGCATGACAGGGTACGGAGCCCCAACACCCCTGATGGGCCCTGCTCTGTGGGTGACAGGGGGTGGTGCCGCAACCTCCCCATCGACCCTACCTTGAGTGTAACAGGGGGCGGTGCCCCAACCCCCCAATCGGCCCTACCCTGCACGTGACTGAGGGTGGCATAACAACCTCCCCATCCGCCCTGCTCTGTGCATGAAAGCGGGCAGCGCCCCAACTCCCCAATCGGCCCTGCTTTGAGCCCCACTGGGGCTGCACCTAGGCATTGGGCCTGCCCTCTGCCACCCGGGAGCAGGGCTAAGCCAGCAGGTCGTTATCTCCCGAGGGGTATGAGACTGTGAGAGGGCACAGGCCAGGCTGAAGGACCCTACCTCCCCCCCGAGTACACAAATTTTTATGCACCAGGCCTCTAGTTTTTACCCTCTCTAATAAAAGAGAAACATGGTAATTAGCATACGACAACTACCCTTCCCATTGGCTAATCAGGGGAATATGCAAATTAACTGCCAGCCAAGATGGTGGCTGGCAGCCAGGCAGCTTAAATTGAACATGAGGTTTGCTTGCTTCAGTGATGGAGGAATCCAACGTTCCCTGCCTGCCTTGCCAGCCTCTGAGATTGCAGTTTGAAACATTGTAACAAATATAGAAGCTAAACAAAACCCCAGAAACCAGCTTTCAGCCGGCTGGTTCTCAGAGCTGGAGTTGATACAGTGTCTCGATTATAGAACCTAAACAAACCAGATACCTGCTTTCAGCAGCTGAGGCCTCAGAGCAAGTGCCAAAGCTAAAGCTGGCCCAGAATAAACAAAAAATAAAGAAAAAAAGGATCAGTTGGGAGCTTCAGTCCCAGCCTGAAAACAGCCCTCAAGCCCTCAGCCAGACTGGCCAGGTACCCCAGTGGGGACCCCCAACCTGAAGGGTGTGTGACCAGATGCAAACAGCCATCATCCCCTCATTCAGGCAGGCCAGGCACCCCAGTGGGAACCCCCACCCTGATCCAGGACACCCTTCAGGCAAACCAGCCAGCCCCCACCCATGCACCAGGCCTCTATTCTATATGGTAAAAGGGTAATATACCTCCTGGCACCGGAATCAGCAGAGCCGAGAGGCCTCCCGGCACCGGGATCAGTGTGACAACGGGTAGCACCCAAACCCCCTGATCGCCCTGTGGCTCTGTGTGTGACAAGGGGCGGGGCCATAACCTCCCTATCAGCCCTGCTCTGTTCCTGACAGGGGAAGGCGCCCCAAACCCCTGATCGGCCCTGCTTTGTGCCTGATAGGGGAGAGCTCCCCAACCCCCTGATCGCCCTGCGGCTCTGTGTGTGACAGGGAGCAGCGCCCCAACCTCCCCACCCCATGGGCCCTGCTCTGTGTGTGATGGGGTAGAGCCATAACCTCCCCATCGTCCCTGCCCTGAGTGTGACCGTGGCAGCACCTCAACCCCCTGATCGGCTATGATCTGTGGGTGATAGAGGGTGGCACCCCAACCCCCCCACGGGCCCTGCTCTGTGTGTGACGGGGTACAGTCATAACCTCCCCATCGGCCCTGCCCTGAGTGTGACAGGATGCGACGCCCCAACCCCCTGATCCGCCCTGCTCTGTGTGTGACAGGGGACGGTACCCCAACTCGCCTATAGGCCCTACTCTGTGAGTGACAGGGGGGAGCTCCTCAACCACCTGATTGGCCCTGTTCTGTGTGTGACAGGGGGGAGCTCCCCAAACCCCTTATGGGCCCTGCTCTGTGCATGACGGGGTACGGAGCCCCAACACCCCTGATGGGCCCTGCTCTGTGGGTGACAGGGGGTGGCGCCGCAACCTCCCCATCGACCCTGCCTTGAGTGTGACAGGGTGCAGTGCCCCAAACCCCTGATCCGCCCTGCTCTGTGTGTGACAGGTGACGGTACCCCAACTCGCCTATAGACCCTACTCTGTGAGAGACAGGGGGGAGCTCCTCAACCACCTGATTGGTCCTGCTCTGTGTGTGACAGGGGGGAGCTCCCAAACCCCTTATGGGCCCTGCTCTGTGCATGACGGGGTACGGAGCCCCAACACCCCTGATGGGCCCTGATCTGTGAGTGACAGGGGGCAGCGCCCCAACCCCCTGATCCGCCCTGTTCTTTGTGTGACAGGGGGCAGTACCCCAACTCCCCTATCAGCCCTACTCTGTGCGTGACAGGGGGGAGCTCCTCAACCCCCTGATGGGCCCCGCTCTGTGGTTGACAGGGGGCAGTGCATCAACCCCCTGATTGGCCCTGCTTTGTGTGTGACAGGGGGCGGTACCCCAACTCCCCTATCGGCCCTACTCTGTGTGTGACAGGGTGGAGCTCCCCACCACCCTGATGGGCCCTGCTCTGTGCGTGACAGGGGTGAGCTCCCCAAACCCCTGATGGGCCCTGCTCTGTGCATGACAGGGGGAAGCTCCCCAACCCCCTGATTGACCCTGCTCTGTGCATGACAGGGGGGAGCTCCCCAACCCCCTGATCGACCCTGCTCTGTGCGTGACAGGGGGCAGTGCACCTACCCCCGGATTGGCCCTGCTCTGTGCGTGTCAGGGGGTGGTGCCGCAACCTCCCCATTGATCCTGCCTTGAGTGTGACAGGGGGCGGTGCCCCCAACCCCCCAATTGGCCCTATCCTGAGCATGACTGAGGGTGGCATCGCAACCTCCCCATCCGCCCTGCTCTGTGCATGACAGGGGGCAGCGCCCCAACTCCCCAATCGGCCCTGCTCTGAGCCTGAACAGGGGCTGCACCTAGGGATTAGGCCTGCCCTCTGCCACCCAGGAGCAGGCCTAAGCCAGCAGTTCATTTTCTCTCAAGGGGTCCCAGACTGGGAGAGGGCACAGGCCGGGCTGAGGGACCCCCCCTCCCCCCCCCGAGTGCACAAATTTTTGTGCACCGGGCCTCTAGTATAATTATAATATACTACAGGTCTGGTGCATGATATTCGTGCACGGGGGGTTGGGGGTGGCCGGGCTCAGCCTAGCCTGTGTCCTCTCCAATCTGGGACCCCTTGGGGGATGTCCGACTACCAGTTTAGGCCCGATCCTAGGGATCATGCCTAAACCGGCAGTCGGACATCCCTCTCACAATCCTGGACCGCTGGCTCCTAATTGCTCACCTGCTTACCTGCCTGGTCACCCCTAACTGCCCCCATGCCAGCCTAATTGTTCCCAATTTCCCCCCCTACCGGCCTTGTCGCCCATAACTGCACCTCCCCCCTGCCAACCTGGATGCTCCTAACTGCCTCCCCTCACTGGCCTGGTCACCTCTTACTGCCCCCCTCTACCAGCCTGTTCACCCCTAACTGACCCCTGCCAGCCTTGTTTCCCCCAAATGCCCCCTGCTGGCCTGGTCACCCCCAACTGCCCCTCTGTCAGCCTCGTCACCCATCACAGCCCCCCACTGGCCTGGTTACCCCACGCAGCCTGCTTGTTCAGTCGCTTGGTCATACCTCATTAACCCCCCTGCCGGCCTGGTCCTAGGCAGCCATCTTGTGAGGGCATGAGGGTTAATTTGCATATTACCTCTTTATCATATAGAATAATAGTATATATGCATTGCTATAATAACATTAATCCACATGTATGGGTAGATCAAAATACATATGTATGATGTTCTTTTTACAAATTATATATTGGACATGTTAAATATCCTATTTAATAAAAGAGAAACATGGTAATTGGCGTACGACCTCTATCCTTCCCATTGGCTAATCAGCGAGACATGCAAATTAACTGCCAGCCAAGATGGTGGCCGGCAGCCAGGCAGCTTGAAACTAACATGAGGCTTGCTTGCTTCAGTGACAGAGGACTCCAACGTTCCCCGCCTGCCTTGCCAGCCTCTGAGCCTGCAGTTTAAAAAGCATTGTAACAAATATAGAAGCTAAAAAAAACCCAGAAACCAGCTTTCAGCAATCTGGGATCTCAGAACTGGAATTGATACAGTGTTTCAATTATAGAACCTAAACAAACCAGATACCTGCTTTCAGCAGCGGATGCCTAAGACCTGGAGCCTCAGAGCTGAAGCTGGCCCAGAATAAAAAAAAAAAAAAAAAAAAAAAAGGAGCAGTTGGGAGCTTCAGTCCCAGCCTGAAAACAGCCCTCAGCCCCTCATCCAGACTGGCCAGGCACCCCAGTGGGGACCCCCACCCTAAAGGTGTGTGACCAGCTGCAAACAGTCATCATCCCCTCACCCAGGCTAGCCAGGCGCCCCAGTGGGGACCCCCACCCTGATCCAGGACACCCTTCAGGGCAAACCAGCCAGCCCCACCTGTGCACCAGGCCTCTATCCTATATAGTAAAATGGTAGTATGCCTCCCAGCACCGGGATCAGCGGAGCCGCGAGGCCTCCAGGCTCCGAGATCAGCATGACATGGGGCAGCGCCCAAACCCCCAGATCGCCCTGCGGCTCTGTTAGTGACAGGTGGTGGGGCCACAACCTCCCTATTCGCCCTGTTCTGTTCGTGACAGGGGAAGGCGCCTCAACCCCCTGATCGGCCCTGCTCTGTGTGTGACAGGGGGTGGTGCCCCAACCCCCCAATCGGCCCTACCCTGAGTGTGATTGAGGGTGGCATTGCAACCTCCCAATCTGCCCTGCTCTGTGCATGTCAGGGGGCAGCATCCCAACTCCCCAATCGGCCCTGCTCTGAGCCTGATCAGGGGCTGCACCTAGGAATTGAGCCTGCCCTCTGCTGCCCGGGAGCAGGCCTAAGCCAGCAGGTCGTTATCTCCTGAGGGGTCCCAGACTGCGAGAGGGCACAGGCTGGGCTGAGGGACCCCCCTCCCCCCGAGTGCACAAATTTTTGTGCACCGGGCCTCTTGTATTATATATATTTGTATTAAATTTTGTTTCTGTTTTTTTTATTTCTTGCTTCTAGATCTATGTTACCTGAGGGAGTGGTTCTAACTGGTGATTTTAACAGCAGCACCTAACACAGTATGTAGTGGGAAGTAGAAACATAATACTTGCTAAATGATTGACTTTATCAAAGGTGCATTTATGCATTTTAATGAGAAGATGACTATTGAAAGCAATTATGATCCAGGATTTATAGTATAAACTGAAGCTATAAATAGTTTCAATTGGACTCTAATCTCTAGAAGTTCATTGTCTAGGAATAGAATCAGGTCTACATATACAAGCCTTGGTAACATTTTAAGTGCGATATAAAAAGTTAAGAATGCAGAATTAAGTGAGGCAATTTTCTGGCACAGTGGCCAGGAAAAGCTTTGTAATGATAAGGAATTATATAAATATGAGGAGTTCATGGGTTGAAAAGTTTGGGAGTGAAGATTATTCATCTCTTCCCTTCTTTTTTTTTTTTTAAATATATTTTATTGATTTTTTACAGAGAGGAAGGGAGAGAGATAGAGAGTTAGAAACATCAATGAGAGAGAAACATCGATCAGCTGCCTCCTGCACATCTCCTACTGGGGATATGCCCGCAACCCAGGTACATGCCCTTGACCGGAATCGAACCCGGGACCTTTCAGTCTGCAGGCCGACGCTCTATCCACTGAGCCAAACCGGTTTTGGCCATCTCTTCCCTTCTTTAGAAGATAAAGTCCAAAGCCCCACTGGCCACAGTTATGAAAAAACCACTGTACAAGCCATCAGTTTTGGTTCTGGTGGCTCCTGGTACTTTTCTCATAAGTGAGAGGAAGGAACGTTTGAAGAATTCCAGCAACAACCGTATGCCTCCAGTTGTATAATGTTTTGACCTAAGAACATGTGACTGTCCAGTTTGCCTTAAACCTATTTTAATGTTTTTAGAGAATAAAAATGAATATCTTCTCCTGCTTCTTTAATTTTTATCTGCCTTCTATTCATTGTTTTATTATGTACAAAATTAACTACAAAATCATTTTAAGGAAGGAAATGGTTGTCTTCAGAAACCATCACCTCCGTTTTCTAACACTGTTCCTCTTGAGGATAACTAGCCTGAAACTTAAATGATCCTCATTCTTTCTCTCTATTACCCCCACCAAACTCCTGCTGAACATTATAAAATTCTGCAACATGTGGCTTTTAGTAGATATGATAATTAACATCTCTGTGGTTTACCTAGATTATGGAGCATGCGCCCTTTAAATGTCTAAACCAAATGAAGACCTTGGATGCATCCCCAAAAGATATGTGAACTGTAGGGGAATGTGCTATTCAGTGGTCAGACTTTAGTGCTTCCAACAAGACCTGGCTTTTATTAATTCATTTTGCCTCTTTGTTTTATATTTTTAAGTGACAATATAAATAAATCATATTTATGTATATAGTTTATATTTATCCAAGATGTGCATATCCTCTCTCTATCTCTCTTACTCTCTCTCTCTCTCTCTCTCTCTCTCTCTTTATCTCTCTCTCTCTCTCTCTCTCTCTCTCTCTCTCTCTCTCTCTCTCTCTCTCTCTCTCTCCCTCTCCAAGCTTTCACAGCATTACATTGCTCAATGTCCTTGAAAAGATGGATGGATAACTTCTAGCTGTAATCACTGGTATAATGAATAGAATTAGAAAATGTGTACACAGTATCAGTGCAGGAGAGAGGAATCATAATTGGCAACTATTAATCTAATAGAGGGAAAAAGAGTAGGCTGGAATAATTAATGCATACCACACAGAGTGATCATTTATGATGAGGATGACTGAAGAGGCAGCAGCATTACTTAGCTTTCCCCACTGGCAAAGAAAGCCAGAGAGAAAACAAAATGAATCTGGGCCCAGACAGCAGTTGTCATGTTTTCTGAGCTATTGTGAGAGTAGCCTCTTTAGGATTCCATGTGGTAATTCTCCTTTAACCCTTGCCATTAAAGTAAAAAATCATATAACCTTGTGTCTTTTTTTACAAATTTTATCAACAGAACACTTAAAACACTCAAACTGTATTCAAAACAACCTTTAATTATGAAAGTATTTATCCCTGATCATAATTTGAAGAAATGCAACAGTCATGCATCTGAGGGAAAAGCTCATGTGCATGTGCTCTCTCTTTTGGGTTTGGTCTACTTCTAAAGAATATATCCATCCAAAATGTCACTGCAAATTCTTTCAAGTGATCCATACACAGGCATGCAGCTCTCATCATTAATGAGGAGTTTCGATTTATTCAGTTAGCATACATACAGGGGCATAGAACAGACATTGCCAGCAGAACTCTCATATGACTGAAATAACGATCATTTGCTTATTCTTCTGACAGTCTCTTCACATATAAGTTAATAATTATATTCAATATCACTAATCATTAGAGAAATGCAAATTAAAACCACAAGATATCACCTCACACTGGTCAGAATGGCTATCATCAATACATCAACAAACAACAAATGTTGGTGCAGATGTGGGAAAAGGGGACCCCTCATGCATTGTTGGTGGGGATACAGACTGGTGCAGCCACTGTAGAAAACAGTATGGAGTTACCTCCAAAAAATTAAAAATAGACCTGACTTATGACCCAGCAATTCCACTTCTGGGAATATATCTGAAGAAATCTGAAACATTAATTCAAAAATATATATGCACCCCTATGTTCACTGCAGCATTATTTACAATAGTCAAGATTTGGAAGCAGCCCAAGTGTTCATCAATAGATGAGTGGATAAAAATGCTGTGGTACATTTACTACTCGGCCATGCAATAAAAAGGAAGTCTTACCCTTTGTGACAGCATGAATGGACCTGGAGAGTATTATGCCAAATGAAATAAGCCACCAGAGAAAGGCAAGTACCATATTATTTCACTTACATGTGGAATCTAATGAACAAAATAAACTAAGAAGCAAAATAGAAACAGACTCATACATACAGAGAACAGCCTGACAACTGTCAGAGGAGAATGGGTTTGTGGGGCTGGGTAAAAAAGGTGAAGGGATTAAGCAAAAAAAAAGCCCAAAAAAAACAACAACAACAAACTCCAAACTTACAGAAACAGACAACAGTATGGTTATTACCAGAGGGAAAAGGTGGGGAGGTATAAGACAGTAAAGGAGGGATGAATGGTGATGGAGGAGACTTGGCTTGCAGTGGTGAACACACAATACAATATATACATGACGTGCTATAGAATTGTAAACCTGTAACCTATATAATTTTATTAACCTGTGTCACACCAATAAAGTCAATAAAAATAATTATATCCTAATAAAATTCCTGCCACTTTTGAAATGCAGTTTTCCCCTATTTACTATTTTGAATAAGAATTGAATATATCATGAAAAATATGGGACAGGCTTGAGATAAAAATTATAAGAATGCCTTTAAACTAAGCTCATAACAATAACAAATAGTCAAATATATATTCAAAAATATATTACCTCTTAAATTTTTCTTCAGTTAGATTGAAATGCCTATCATAGATATTTCCCATTAATTGCTATGCTGTTCCTAGTATTTTGTTTCAAAGAAACAATTATATATGTTGAAACCTAAGAATATTATATAACAAAATAAATGTTTCATTTTGTTACCTGAAAACAACTTTTAAACCTTGTATTCTTAAGAATTAGATATTATCATTCATTATAGTTGTAAATCCTACCTAATAAAAGAGAAACATGGTAATTAGCAAACGACCGCTACCCTTCCCATTGGCTAAGCAGGGCAATATGCAAATTAACTGTCAGCCAAGATGGCGGCCGGCAGCCAGGCAGCTTAAAGTGAACATGAGTCTCGCTCGCTTCAGTGACGGAGGACTCCAACATTCCCCGCCTGCAGCTGCAGGCCTCTGAGCTGCAACTCTAAGCAACTATGTTAAAAATATAGAAGCTAAACAAAACCCCAGAAACCTGCTTTAGTCGCCAGGTTTCAGCCAGCAGGATCGCAACATTGTTTCAAATACAGAAGGTAAACAAAGGCCAGAAACCTGCTTTCAGCAGCAGAGGCCTAAGAGCTGGAGCCAAGCCTCAAAGCTAAAGCTCTCCCAGAATAAAAAAGAAAAGAAAAAAAGGAGCGGTTGGGAGCTTCAGTCACCCGCCAGCCTGAAAACAGCCCTCAGACCCTCACCCAGAATGGCCAGGCACCCCAGTGGGGACCCCCACCCTGAAGGGTGTGTGACCAGCTGCAAACAGCCATCATCCCCTCATCCAGGCTGGCCAGGCACCCCAGTGGGGACCCCCACCCTGATCCAGGACACCCTTCAGGGCAAACAGCCGGCCCCACCCATGCACCAGGCCTCTATCCTATATAGTAAAAGGGTAATATGCCTCCCAGCACCGGGATCAGCGGAGCCGCCAGGCCTCCCAGCACCAGGATCAGTGTGACAGGGGGCAGCGCCCAAACCTCCTGATCGCCCTGCAGCTCTGAGTGTGACAGGGGGCGGGGCCACAACCTCCCTATCCGGTCTGCCCTGTTCGTGACAGGGGAAGGTGCCCCAACCCCCTGATCAGCCCTGCTCTGTGCCTGATAGGGGGAGCTCCCCAACCCCCTGATCGTTCTGCGGCTCTGTGTGTGACAGGGTGCGGCGCCCCAAACCCCTGATTGGCCCTGCTGTGTGTGACGGGGTAGAGCCATAACCTCCCTATCGGCCCTGCCCTGAGTGTGAGAGTGGCAGCCCCCCAACACCCTGATCGGCCCTGCTCTGTGGGTGATAGAAGGCTGCGCCCCAACCCCCACCCCACGGGCCCTGCTCTGTGTGTGATGGGTAGAGCCATGACCTCCCCATCGGCCATGCCCTAAGTGTGACAGTGGTGGCGCCCCAACCCCCTGATAGGCCCTGCTCTGTGGGTGATAGAGGGTGGTGCCCCAACCCCCTGATGGGCCCTGCTCTGTGCGTGACAGGGGCTGGCGCCGCAACCTCACCATCGACCCTGCCTTGAGTGTGACAGGGAGCGGTGCTCCAACCCCGCAATTGGCCCTACCCTGAGCATGAATGAGGGTGGCATCGCAACCTCCCAATCCGCCCTGCTCTGTGCATGACAGGGGGCAGCGCCCCAACTCCCCAATCGGCCCTACTCTGAGCCGGACCAGGGGCTGCACCTAGGGATTAGGCCTGCCCTTTGCCACCCGGGAGCAGGCCTAAACCAGCAGGTTGTTATCTCCCGAGGGGTCCCAGACTGCGAGAGGGCACAGGCTGGGCTGAGGGACCCCCTCTGCCCCCCGAGTGCCCAAATTTTTGTGCACCGGTCCTCTAGTAGTTATATAATATTTTAAAATTCAAATAGAGCTTGCGCTGTTTGCTTTGAAATTTCTATCCATCCTTGGCTCTACAACTAGTTATGTGCCCCTAGAGGCCCAGTGCACAAAATTCATACAAGGGGCTTGGCCCTTGCAGCCCCTTGCAGCCTCACCCTGCACTCGCAGCCCTGGCTTCATCCGGAAGGTCTTCCAGAAGGACATCCTGAAGGTCCTTCTGCTGTTTGGTCTAATTAGAATATCAGCTCTTTATTATATAGGACTAGAGGCCCAGTGCACAAAATTGGTACACGAGTAGGTTCCCTAGGCCTGGCCAGTGATCAGGGCCAATTTTGGGTGATCGGCTGGGCGATTGGGGCTCTCCACTTGCACATGCCTTGGCTGGCCTGGTGCCACCTGCTTGCCAGCCTCAACCACAGCAGCTGCCACTGGTCAGGGCATGCCGGCTGGGGCAGCTCCTGCATTGAGCACCTGCCTCCTAGTGGTCAATGCATGGTCGTTCTGCTATTCTGTCAATTTGCATATTAGGGTTTATTATATAGGATTTTAGAAGAGAAATCAAAATAAGGCTCCAAAAAGCAGGATACCCTTCATCTTTTGACTGGAAATATACCTACTTTGCTGATGTTTACACTGGTTTTCTTATAACTCCGCACCAATTTATATACCTTTCTGTCTTATTTCAGATATAATTTGTTGTACTTTTGTTCTACAGGTTCCAGTAACCCTCTCTTCTTCAGGTTATTATCTTATAACTCCTTTTCCACATTATTTGTTCTTTTATCACCAACAATTAAAAATTCAATTTAAATATGTGCAAGAGAAATAGACATTTTAAAATCTGCTAAGACATTTTATCATATTGTTCTCCAGCTTAAAAAAAATTGATGGATTACTGAATTAAGTTCAAACACTCTCTCTCCCAGAAAGCTTAGCTTCTCAAACGCATCTTTCATATTCATCAATATGAATGCTATCCTCCAGATACACTGCATTATTTGCTGTTTTCCTGCATAAAATTCATTGATTATAGCTTCCTTTATGTAGCTATTCTGTGAAAATTCCATGATTTCATTGTCTATCCCAATACCATTGATTCATAGAGACTTTCCTTACTTCACCACACATAATGGGATACATTTGTACTCATTTCTTCCTAAAGCCATTTTCTGGGTAATCATTTTGAAAGTTTTAATACATTGTGTTTTGCTTTTTAATTCACTTGTTGTTCTGTATTTGTTTGATTTTATTCTCCAAGAGTAGTACATATATCCTTTTTCTTTCTTTTTTAAATTTATTTTAGCAATATGGGCAAACCCTTGACTACATTATGCCTCAGTTTCTTATCCATAAAGCAGAAGTACTCATATAATTATAATTAATTAAACATCTCTTACAAACTATGTACTGTGGTAAATATATACATTATCTCCTTTACTCTTTTTCAAAGATTCTATGAGATAGTTATTATTGTTTCTGTTTTACAATAAAAAAAAAAATTCTTGCCAAAGTTTTGATTCAGGATTGAAACTCAGGTCTTTTTTACTCTTAATTTCCTGATATTAACTGCTAGGTCACATTTTCTACCTATATCACATATTCTAAATTAAAATATAAATATAATAGATAATTATTTTTGTAATGCTTAAATATCCCATAAATTTACTTAGACAAATTATTGAATGTACCTTATGTGTAATTAAATATAGGCAATAATAACCTTTTAAAAAGTTGCACTATGGTTATGAGCCCATCAGAGAAGGGGGATCCTCAAGGAGAACTGCCAGATCAAAATCTGAAAAATCAAATATATCTTGAGAGTCACAGCTGAGATTTGCTCATCTGAAGCAGAGAGCACTGGAGTCACACACAGGTAAGAATTCATTAATGTAATTTTGATCAAATGCTGGAGAGTGAGTGTGGACTTGCTTAAAAGTGAGAAACCCCTACAGGCCATAGTCTTATCATCACACCAGCCCTACAAACACACATTTGTGAGCTTTCCCTACAGGAGCCTCATTGAGTTCTCTTAATAAAGATTAAGCAGAACCCCTTCCTGGATCTAACAAGGGCCAGGAAAACTGTCCGTTATGAAATATGCCCAACATATTGTTTTTATAACAAAAGTGTACTGTCTAGGGAATGGGACTTGACAAGAGCCCAATGTTGAAATCTTATCCTAGCTAGAAGAAAGGTATTCTTCCCCATTTCAATCCTTTCTAACTCTCCTGAGTCACTTGAAGCATGGAGCATGGAATAGCTAACAAGGGACCGTGCTGCAAGAAAATAGGTTGCATCCAGGGGAGGTAGTAAGGGACAGAGGAAAAATATTTACACAACTAGAGGAAGGTCAGAGATAGTAGTGAAGACCAGTCCTGAATACAGGTTCACTGAAGGACTGAGACTTAATTACAATGCTTCAACTTCCCCATATTTTACCACCACCTCACAGGGCTTCAGTGTATTAACAGATGACAACTAAAAGAGATGCAAGACATAATCTCTCTGAGGAGCAATACCTAGGGAGCTTGTAAGCCAAGAGGAGAGGAAAAACCAAGCAAGCAAACAAACAAGAAACTAAAACTCTAGAGGAATTAGTAACATCTGGCACATATAAATACAACAAATGTTAAACATAGTCTGATTCCTAACTAGATTAACTAAAAATTTTATTCTAAAAGCTTACTTCAATTCCTATTATAAATTAATAAAGTGTTCCATCCAATAATAGCAAAATACTGTACACAATTTTATCATGCTCATGTGGAACATACACCAAGATAGAGCACATTCTGAGCCACAAAACACATCTTAACAAATTTAACAAATATAAATCATACAAAATTTGTGTTTGGCCACAAGGAAATTATGTGAGAAATCAATAACATAAATAGCTGGGAAATCTCCAAATATCTGTAAATTAAATAACACATCTATTAATTACCCTTTTTAAAAAGTATGCTTTTATTAAGTTTAGAGAGAGAGGAAGGAAGAGGGAAAGAGTGAGAGAAACATATATGTGACATTGATCATTTGCCTCCCACATCTACCCCAACTGGGGATTGAACCTGCAACCTGACTAGGACCGTACTGGCGACCTTTTGGTGCCTGGGACAACACGCAACCAGCTGAGCTACACTGGCCAGGGCAACAACACATTTTCAATATGCCATTGATCAAGAAGTCTCTAGACAATTAAAGATACTTTAAACTAGATGAAAAAAAAAAAGAGCCTTACCAATATTTGTAGGATGCAATGAAATTGTGGTTAGAAAAAAAGTTGTATAATAGGAAGATACATTAGAAAGAACGACTATTTAAAATAAATAAGTTAGATTTTCATCATAGTATTGAATTATAAAACCCAGAGTATAAAATAAATATCCTTGAGTCCATATTAATATAAATAGTTGAATATCTAAAAGAGACAAATCTCCCTTACAGAAAAATTCCAAATACTTTGTGTAAATTCTCTGAAAGAATAGGAACATAATTTCCCACCTCTTAAGTGTGGGCTGTGTATTTGACGTTCCTCCAATGAGTATAGTATGTAAGAGAGGAAAATTAAACATTACCTTAGCAAGGTGATCAATGCTAGCATCAAAAGCCTTGAGAGTCTGTACCATTGATATAATGTGATGAAAATGACACCTGATCTCTATAGCCTTCCTCTCAAGAAACATAATTCAATTCTAGTCAGGAGACAAATACAACACTAACAATATGTAATATATTGAGGAACAATATATAAAATACCTGACCAGTATGCTTCAAAACTGTGAAGGTCCTTGAAAATAAGGCAAGTCTGAGAAACTATGACAGACAGAGGACCCCATAGGCTCATGGCAACTAAATGTAATTTGAAATGATAGACGAAATTCTGGAACAGTAAAAGGACAGCAGGTAAAACTGAGGACTTCTGAATAAAGAATGGATTTTATTCAGTGATTATTTTGGTTTAATAATATGACAAATATCTTATTAATGTAACCTGTTAACAATAAGAAAACTGCATATGATATCTTATGGATATTCTCTGTGCTATATTTGAACTTCTCTGTAAATCTAAAATCATTTCTAAATTCAAAAGTAAATGTAAAAGATGGGTAAATACTTTTAATAGGCACTTCAACAAGTAAGATACATGGATGGCAAAGACATACATGCAAAGTTGCTCAACTCTAATTGGTCATTAACAACATGCAATTAAAACCACAATGAGGAACTACTACACACCTATTGGAATGACTACAATGAAAAAGAATAAACATGTCATATGATGGTGAGGGTGTAGAAGAGCCAGATCTGTTATACATTGCTGGTGAGATTTATGATTGCACAACTTTGGAAAGTAGTTTAGATGTCTCTTAAAAGTTAATCACTCACTTACTAAATAATTCAACCATCCCACTCTTAGGCATTCATTCATCTCCACTTTGTTACAACCAGTGCAAATTAAGCAGTTCTCTCTCTCTCTCTCTCTCTCTCTCTCTCTCTCTCTCTCTCTCTCTCTCTCTCTTCTCTCTCTCTCTCTCTCTCTCTCTCTCTCTCTCTCTCTCTCTCTCTCTCTCTCTCTCCTGTTACATAAAAAATTATTATTCAAATTATTAATTTGAATACAATTATTATTCAATATAATGATTTTATGTTTGTTAAGAGGCTAGCGCATTAATTCTTTTAAAGTTAAGCCTAGAATTCTTTCAGGAAAATTTAGATATTGAATATAAGGCTAAAAGAAATCTTAGAGATTACTCAGTAAATTACTCTTGCTTTACAAGAGGGATACTTAGAGAAAAGAATATTTAAGTAGCCTCTTGTACATAGTGGCAGTTAAAAAAGAATGAACGTGCAGGCCTGCCATTTTCTTCTCATACCTTAAAGAATTACTATTGTAATATTATATTATACTAGTGGCCCAGTGCATGAAATTCATGTGCGGGAGTGAGGATGTGTCCCCTCAACCTGGCCTGCACCCTCTCCAATCTGGGACTCCTTGGGGGATGTCCAACTGCCCCCCTCCCTCCTGCTCGCCCCCAACTGCCTCTGCCTTGGCCCTGCCACCATGGCTTTGTCCTAAGCAATGTATTATTTTAATTTCCATGTTTTCTCAACATTTTTACATATGACAATACACTATTTTAGTTCATTTGCATCTTTATTTTTTTCATCAATGTTGATATGCACTTCAGTGCATTATTTTAACTATTTTATATTGCTCCATGCATTTATAACACAAATAACACTATAACCCAAATGGTATTTAATCTTATGTGCAGATACTGGTTATAAACAGAGTATACAAAACTCTTATATCACTGGAGTTAAGGAGGAGAGAGTTAGACAATGAGAAGTTGGTACTTGGAAATGAGCTCATCTTACAAATTGATAGGGTTCTTTTGCTGAATACTTACAGTATAAGCCTATACATAAATATAAAAATAATTTAATTTAAATATAGATATCTGCAAAGAGGTAGAACAAGATATTTATAGAAGAGGAAACTGTTAAATAAATTTATGAAAATGTCATAAATGTATTTAATAGACAGGAATATGAATATATAATAAGATACTCTCATATTCATTATATGCAAAAATGCAAAATATTAAATTTAAATGTTCAGTTTTTAAAATATTTGCTTTGTCATTTAGACAAATCAGCTGCAAACTATATAAAAATATTATGGAATTTAAATGAAAAATGCCGTCTAAATAAGTCCAAATATTTTGATCTGGGGCAATTAATCCTTTTCTGTTTCAACTTCTACTACTAAAAATGGGATATGTTGTATGTAGTTCACGTTTTGTGAGAACTAAATAAAACAGATACGTAAAAAAATTGTCTAACACAGTTAACAAAAAATAAATGTTGGCCAATATTTTTATTATTGTCATCAGTACTAAAAAAAACCAGTTCAATTATCAAAGAGGTGAATATTGAACCTCTTCTCTAGCAGCCTGAATATATTTATTGTGCTTAACAATACAACCTTTTTCAGGTAAAATTGACAACGGGCTGGAATACTTGTATAAACAAAGGGGGCTGAGAAAAAACAGGTGTTGGCATAAATTTTTGTGATTATTCAAAATAAGCACAGTAGAATAAATCATATATAAATTCTCTTTAAATTGGAGCTTGGTGGCCATCTTGGTGGTTATTTAATATGAAATTTCTACATATCACTAGAGTCCATTTTCTAGTTTTAAAATACTACCTCTGGGAGATTTATGAATATTTGAGACAGTAATTATATTTCATCATAAATAAAGCACAGAATCATTAAAGATTAAACAAAGACATCTAATCTCTGTGTGCATATTTAAAGGCAAAAGTGTATGCAAAAATGGTTTCACAAATTGTTAGATGATAGATAACAGACACATAAATACATTGATTAGAAGAGTCAAGTAGCTCCTTAGAAGTAAAAATTACTATTATTATCTCATACATGTTAATAGCTAATATTTATAGACTTGTGTAAAGTTATATATAGCACTAGAGGCCCGGTGCACAAATCCGTGCATGGGTGGGGTCCCTTGGCCTGGCCAGCAATCGAGGCCTATTGGGGGGATAGCTGGCCGGGGGAGGGACCACAGGAAGTTGGCTGTGGGAGTGCACTGACCACCAGGGGGCAACTCCTGCATTGAGCATCTGCCCCTTGGTGATCAGTGCGTGTCATAGCGACTGGTTGACCTGTCATTTTGGTCATTATAGTCATTCTGTCATAATGGTTGCTTATGTTTATACATATAGATAGATAGTATGTTTAGGTTTTACATAAAATGTCTTAGTTAAATATCATAAAAGTTTTATGACAAAATACTATTGGTTTTCCTTACTTATAGATGAATAAACTGAGGCAAAAGGAAATTATTTACCCAAGACTGTAAGTAGGAGAGTAGAACCACAATCACAGTTTTGTCCTTTCAGCCTCCCAAGCCCATGATCTTAATCACAATGTATTTCTTAGCTGTACTAACAAGAATGGCCAAGTGGTCTGAAACATTTTTTCATGTAATATTAAAACCAAATGTGTAAATTCTTAGACATTCAGGAATTGGTCACAATATTTAGATAACCTGGATGGGGGGTTTTCCTTATTTTTAATAACTCAAAGATCTTAAATTGGAAGGTCAGGTAATAGAATTCAATCTTTAAACAATTTCAAATATCTAAAAGAAGGAAGGAAGAAAAAGAAAAAATGTAAATGTCTCAAGGCCTATCTAAACTATCTATACATATCTGAATTTTGTTCTTTGTCAAATTAGCTAAGATCAAAGAGAAAAAAAAATCAAAGATAATTTATGAATATTAGCAACCTTAAAATAAAATCAGGATTCATTTCAGTTAGAATTCTGTTGATGTCTTAAATGTGTGACAGTGCAGAATATTTAATAATCAGTTTCTCTGGACATTGATATTCTACTATGCAAAACAAGGAGATTGACTTACATCATGTTTCCAGCTCTAAGATTCTATGATTTTTTTCAACATATCATGTTCAAGGTAGGGTGGAGTGGAAGTCAGAAATTGACACAAAAAATGTTAAGAAAATAAATAGATAGTGAATCCATAATTATTTTTCTGACTACTGCAGGACATAGTGAAGAATTACTGTGATTTTACTCTGCAGAAATTTCAATGCTCTCTGCTGTGCTAAGCATTAGGAGAAAAAATTATACAAGTGCCAGTTCCTACATTTACAAATCTATACAGACTAATTAGCAATTAAATGGAAATTTTAATAAATGCTATGAATCAAGCTTAATTGTATATTCTGTCAGCTTGCAGGTGATGTGAGAAATGCTAGTCCATACTTTTTCTCTATTACTCTGCATAATTGAGAATAAAGTGGGTGTGAATTGCCTAACACTTCCTCAGTACTTCAAAAACATCAAGGAAATTCACAACTCTTCTGTTTACATTAATCAATTCTACATTTTCTTAGATATGAATATGAAACAAGCAAATGATAAAAACATGCCTTATTTTGAATTATGTCACAGAGAAGAGAAATTAGTATTGAACTAGAACATGTTTGTGTTCATGCTTCAGGCACTCTAGACTATAGTCCATGCAATGATAATAATAGTAATAGCATAAAAAAATATCAGAACATAATAGATTATCCATTTGTATTCCATTTTGTAATTCATAGTATTATAAATAATGACATCATTTGATAGGCAAATAATCTAATGACACTCTTTTAGTTTTAGTAGTTGAATAACATTCTATAGAAAAAGAATACAAACCCATCTAAAATGTTTTTGAAAAAAAATTAATAAATCCTGAGGTGCTACCTTATTTTTGTTAAGTCAAGAAAATCCTAAATATACAAATATAATATATTAATAGATAATCTTCGAAATAATTATATATTAATAGGTAATCTGAGAAATAATATATTTCAATATGTGCAATTTTGAATTTTTATATAAAGATTACTTCATGATGTATGAACAATAACAGTTTAAAATACTGCTTCTTCTACTGTTATCTGTGTTGCATATCCAATTACCTCAAAATTTAAAGGGTTAAAATATAATTAACATTTGTTATTTCACAGTTCTTGAGTCAAGAATTTGGAAGTGGCTGAGCAGGGTATTTATGGCTTAAGGTCTCTTATGAATTGCAGACAGATTTCAGCCATGGCTGCAGTCATTTTAATAGACAATAGTTAGCTCTTTTCTTTATAATTCCAAGTTGTTGTTTTAATTTTAAAAAGTAAAATAATAAGATCTGGGGCACAATATTTTATGATACATGATTAATGTAAGAAGTAATTTGGTTTAGTGCATAATTTTGTACTTGGTATCAAAAGAAAAAATTTCAAATCCAAAACTCTCCGGTTTATATCCACTGAGACATTAAGCAAGCAGGTAGACATTAATGTCCTCATTAATAAAATGAGAGCAACAATTTCTACCTCAAAAATAGCTATGAGGATTCATTGAAATATCTTCTAAACAAGTTTTAGATTTTAAATCACAAGACAAATGTGAGATATTATTAGATTACTGATTCTAGTGCTCAATTGTGTAGAATAAACTGAAATTAACTTATTCAGTTAAATATAGCTTAGTGAGTTAAACAGACAGGTAGTACATATATTAGTATTTTTTTTTCATTTCTACTGTGTTTTCTATTTGAGATTATTATTGCTTGGCTTAATTTCTACTAGTAATATGTCTGTGTATAATAAATGTACTAATAAATATTTGGAGTTGTTGTGAATTTCATTTTAACCAAGTGTAAATATACCTGTGCATTAACCACAATTTTGTAATGTTAAAATTTGTTTGAAACATTTAGCATCTCAATGTTGTTAATGTAACCAGAACCAAGGTTTGGCTGCCAGGAAAGCCAAATTCATGAAAACAGATGCTGTTGAAAAAAAGAAAAGGGTTTATTCAAGTGTTAGTTACCTGGTAAGATGGGGGACCTCATTGCAAAACCCATCTCAACATCTCAGTGCAGGCAGAGGTTTTTATAATGGCAGAGAGGGAAAGCAGAACAAATAAATCAAGAAGAGGGGGTTAAAAAGTTCTCTACATGAAGGCCTGCAGAGTCCATTTCAATAAGGATATCGAAACTGGTCAAATGATGATCTGGTGTGCATCATCCTGGTCTTCATCATCCTGATTCGACGTCATCCTGGTTCTATGGTTGAAGATCATCAAATCTCCCAGAACCGGGGGGACTGAAGGTAAGAGTTAGTTTCTAGGATTCTTATATAACATGCTATTTATCTATAGGCTACATATTAGAGTGAGCATTTACAGAAACAAATTAAAAAAGAATGATGGGGTGGGTTATAATTCCCCACTTTACATAGATCCCTTTATTTAAGTAAATGTAATAATGCAATTTATGTAAATTGAGCTCAGAAAATTTGTAAAGTAGATGTGATTCAAACTCTCAGATATCCTTTATTTTTCTTAACTTCCATATCACATTTTTTAAGACAGAAACATTTTTATTATTTTGATTATTTTGGCAATTTGTTCTTTTATTACCAAAAATTTAGTCCATATCCTTAGCTCATGCTAGTATAAAAAGAATTGATAATAGTATAGTTTATTATTCCACAGTAACATACAACCCTATATAATAAAGAGGTAATATGCAAATTGACCATCACACCCTCGCACAAGATGGCCTCCCCCATGTGGTCAAAGATGGCCACCACAAGATGACCAGCAGGGTAGGGCAGTTAGGGGCAACCAGCTTGCAGTGGATGGCAATTGGGAGCAACCATGCCTGCAGGGAAGGGCAGTTAGGGGTGACCAGGCTGGCAGGGGAGGACAGTTAGGGGTGACCAGGCCTGCAGGGAAGGGCAGATGGGGGCAGCAAGGTTGGCAGGGGAAGATAGGGGCAACAAGGCCTGCAGGGGAGGGCAGTTGGGGCCGACTGGGCTGGCAGGGGAGGGCAGTTGCAGACAACCGGGCTGGAAGGGGAGGGCAACTGGGGACAATTGGGTTGGCAGGGGAGCAGTTAGGTGTTGATCAGGCTGGCAGGAGAGTGGTTAGGAGGTGATCAGGCTGGCAAGCAGAAGCAGCTAGGGGCAATCAGGCAGGCAGGCAGGCGAACAGTTAGGAGCCAGTAGTCCCTGATTGTGAGAGGGATGTCTGACTGCCAGTTTAAGCCCAATTCCACAGGGATCAGGCCTAAACTGGCAGTCATACATCCCTGAGGGGTCCCAGATTGGAGAGGTTGCAGGCTGGGTGAGGGACCCCCACCTTCAGTGCACAAATGTCATGCACTGGGCCTCTAGTTTTAACAAAAAGCTTCTTGAGATATTGAAACTATCCTAATCATGTTACAGTAGAGAATTATTAAGTAACATATATTTTTAATAAGAGATGTTTTTAATTTTTGTTTTGTTATTTTGTTTTATTTTGTTTGGTTGGATTTTAATGTTAAAGTGTAATAGGCACATGAAAAGAACATACATCTTTGAAAAGGAATGTAGAAGCGAATCTCCAAGATGGCTCCCAATGAACCTCACTTTCTGTTTTTAAATTTTTATGAAGATCCCTCCCACACTGTGTCAGGATTGACTGTGTGACCAGTATAATATGGCATAAGTAAAAGTGTGAGACTTTTGAAAATTGGATTTAAAAGATGTTGCTGATTCTAGGATGCTTTCTGATGAATCACTAGCTCTGAACTGCCCCTTTGAAAGGA
The DNA here is from genome assembly GCF_964212035.1 of Myotis nattereri. Classification (NCBI taxonomy): domain Eukaryota; kingdom Metazoa; phylum Chordata; class Mammalia; order Chiroptera; family Vespertilionidae; genus Myotis; species Myotis nattereri. Next base: position 95,525,879 of record NC_138077.1, on the reverse strand, counting down.
CATGTAAATAGACCCTTAGAGAAATCTATACTTAAAGAAACTGCCAGCCCCTAACGACAGCCAGCACTAAGTTGGTAGTTAAGCTACCTGAGTGAGACAAGTTAAAACATATCATGTAAGCTTGGTCCATTTTAAAATGACCGACACCAGGACTGAAATCTGTCTGTACCTCATAAGAGACCTTGAGACAGAACTATATTGAGCTCAGCCACTTCTGAGTTTTTGATCCAGGAGCTGCAAAATAATAAATGTTAATTGTTTTTTAACCCATTAAATTTTGGATATACAACACAGATAACTAATATTAATATATTACATCTGAATATATGATTTTTCTTAACAAACATGATGCAGCACTTCAGGATTCAATCACTTTTCAAACATTTTTGTAAACATTTTCAGTTGTGAAAACTAGGTTGTTTCAATCAAAGATTCAAAGCCATGGCATTTTCATGGATACAACCATTGCATTTGCACATTTTAATACACCATAGATTTCATTGATTGGCAATCTCATTACTCTATTTTTTAAAGTTTTTATTGTTGAGACTATTACACATATCTCTCTTTTTCCCCATCAGTGCCCTCCTCCATCCAGTTCCTGCCCTGCCACATGCTTTCACCACCCCATTGTTTGTGACCATAGGTAATGAATATATGCATATGAATTCTTTGTTTAATTTCTTCTGCATCCCCCCTCCCTCTGAGATTTGTCAGTCTCTTTGATGTTTCCATACTTCTGGTTCTATTTTATTCATCAATTTATTTTGTTCATTAGATTCCTTGTTCATTTATTTTGATTTTTAGATTCAATTGTTGATAGATATGTATTTATTGCCATTTTATTGTTCATATTTCTTCTTCTTCTTCTTCTTCTTCTTCTTCTTCTTCTTCTTCTTCTTCTTCTTCTTCTTCTCCTCCTCCTCCTCCTCCTCCTCCTCCTCCTCCTCCTCCTCCTCCTCCTTCTTCTTCTTCTTCTTCTTCTTCTTCTTCTTCTTCTTCTTCTTCTTCTTCTTCTTCTCCTCCTCCTCCTCCTCCTCCTTCTCCTTCTCCTCCTTCATCATCTTCTTCAGACCTTTGAACATTTCATGTAATACTGGTTTGGGGGTGGTGAACTCCTTTAGATGTTTCTTGTCTGTGAAGCTCTTTATAGTCCTCAATTCTAAATGAGAGCTTTGCTGGGTAGAGTAATCTTGGTTATAGGTCCTTGATATTATTCATAACTTTCAATATGTCTTGCCACTCCCTTCTGGCTTGCACAGTTTCTGTTGAGAAATCAGCTGAAAGTAATATGGGAGCTCTCTATAGATAACTTTTGTCTTGCTGCTTTTAAGATTCTCTCTTTGTCTTTAACCTTTGGCATTTTAATTATAATGTGTCTTGGTGGGAGCCTCTATGGCTCTCATTGAGGACTCTCTGCACTTCCTGGACTTGTAAGTGTATTTATTTTACCAAGTAGGGAAAGTTTTCTGTCATTGTTTCTTCAAATATGTTTTCAATATGTTTTCTGCAGGCGAAATATCCCTCCCAATTTAAAAAATGCCAGACATTTTTGCTGGACCAGCCTGTTACGTGCCTCTGCCCATCCTACCATTTCAATGGGCTTTCTTCTCTATTTACCTATTTCTAGGACTTCTATTCAGCCAGATTTTGGGTGGTTCCAAATGATGGTTGTTCTGTATTTTAGTTATTATTTTGATGTGGTTGTGGGAAGCAGTGAGTACTGGCATTTACCTACGCAACCATCTTGATTCTCCCAATCTCATTACTCTGGACATTATAAAATTTTACTTACTAAACCATAAACAGGATTCAATGAAATTTCTATTCATGCATTTGTTTTAGAGGAATGACCTGTTAGATATTTATTATGATAAATGAAAGAAAAATATAAATTAAAAAGTAACCCTTATTACAATCCATAAATGAGTGAGATCATGTGATACTAATTTTTCTCTCACTGACTTATTTCGCTTAGCATAATGCATCCATGATATTGCAAATGGTAGGACTTCCTTCCTTTTTATAGCAGCATAGTATTCCATTGTGCAGATGTACCACAGTTTTTTAAGCCACTCATCTGCTGATGGGCACTTAGGCTGTTTCCAAGTCTTAGCTCTTGTAAATTGGGGGGGGGGGGGGATAAGGACATATATGTAATACCTTAATCAATAAAGAAAAAAAAATATATATATATATATACACACACACACACACACACACACACACACACACTGAGTGGCCAGATTATTATGACCACTTGACGTTTGTAGGCAAATTAGCTATAAATTCGCGCTGAAGTTGCTAGAGGGCCAGACCATTATAAATAGGGAAGCAGGTTGTTTACCACAACAGTTGAAGTGATTTTTTTCTGAAGATATGGGTAAACAATGCGATTTATCAGCCTTTGAATGTGGGATATATAATATGATGATTGGCCAGATTATTATGACCACCCCATCAGTACTTTGTTGGGCTACCTTTTGTCTTCAATACTGCAGTGATTCTTCTTGGCATTGACTCCACGAAATGTTGAAAGGTGATGCGAGGAATCTGACACCATGCCTGATGAATAGCACTGTCCAGTTCTGTGAGATTTGATGGTTGTGGAACCAGCTGCCTGATGGCTCTTTTAACTTCGTCCCACAAATGTTCAATTGGATTGAGATCTGGTGATTATGGGGGCCACCTAAGCCAGGTAAAGTCTCCTTCACGTTCTTGAAACCACTCCTGCACAATATGAGCACCATGGCATGGCACACTGTCTTGTTGGAAGAAGCCGTCTCCATTGGGATACGCCATCAACATGATGGGATGAACTTGATCAGCAACGATACTTAGGTATGTTGTGCTATTCAGACGTTGTTCCACACGAATTAAAGGGCCCAAATCATGCCAGGAAAACATGCCCCAAACCATAACACTGCCCCCACCAGCTTGAAGGGTTGTACTCATACATGTGGGGTGCACCCTTTCATGCTGTTTCCGCCAAATTCTCAGTCTGCCATCTGCATGATGCAACTGGAAATGTGATTCATCGGACCACATGACTTTTTTCCAGTGCTCAACTGTCCAATCCTTGTGTTCCTGTGCGAATTGGAGACGTTTTATCTTGGTAACTGCAGACAGCAAAGGTGTTCAAACAGGCCTTCGGCTTCCATATCCCATATGATGCAGTGTATGGCTAATTTGCCTACAAACGTCAGGTGTTCATAATAATCTGGACACTCAATATATATAAATGATTTAGTTGTAGTGAATGAAAAAAAAAAAAGTAACCCCTAACTTGGCTGGTGTGGCTTGGTAGTTGAGCATTGTCCCATGAACCAGGAGGTTTGATTCCTGGTCAGGGAACATGCCCAGGTTTCAAGCTCAATCCCCAGTGCGGGGCATGCAGGAGGCAACAGATAGATGATTCTCTCTCTTCATTGAAGTTTTTATCTCTCGGTCCCTCTCCCTTCCTGTCTCTAAAATCATTAATATGTATTATATTAAAAGTAACACCCCCCAGGCCTTTAAAGTATTTCTAATAAAAAAATCATGTTAACTTGACTCTTCCTATGATGTTATTTATTAATTACTAATAAACTTTTTCAGTAAATTCATAAATATAGTGCTTTTGCTAGATTCAGCTTTACTTGAAGCATTTTAATAACAACTTAACTGGGTGTTCAATATTAATTAATTTAAAATTAGTGGGTTTCTTCCCCTCTGCTTTTTAAAACATAATAAAATTTTCAATTAAATTGCAATTAAAATTCAGATATCATTCGGGTAGTCAAATAATATTTTTCAAAGAATATAGAAAATTTACTTTTTCTTTAGCAGTAATGAACCAGTGATGATATTTTTTGTTTGTTTACTTTTGAATCATGGGCAATTTTGTTTCTCAAATGTGATGTTTTACTATTATTAGACATATAATATAGGCAATATTTAAATAGTTACTTTTAAAATTAATTTAAAAGAAAATTAATTTTGTTCAACTTTAATTTTATGTGAAAAATGGAAATTAAATCCAAGAGAAATATAAATTTAAATTTATTAAAAGGATGAAAATTAAATTGTTTGACATACTAGTCGTAAATGATGTTAATGACTTTGAAGCAGTCATTTCATTCAGTGTCCTTAGATATATTTTTGCCTAAATATATATGGAGACATTGCTCAAATGCCCAGAGCAAAATTTATAATATACAAATACTAGAGTAACTCAAATGTCTATCAAAAAATAAGTTAAAATGGCCACATTGCTCAGTGGTTAGGGTGTCCTCTTGTGAAATAAAAGGGTGTGGGTTCAATTCCAGTCAAGGGCATGTACCTTTGTTGCAGGTTCCCTGGCCCAGTTTGGGTGAGTGGGGGAGGCAATTAATTGATATGTCTCTCTTACATCGATGTTGCTCTCTCTCTCTTCTCTCTCCCTGACTCCCTCCCTTCCATTCTTCCTAAAATCAATGGAAAAATACCCTCTAGTGAGGATTAACCAATACAAAATTAAAAATTAATGATACTCATGCAATAATATATTAAATAAATGAACTATAAGTAAACTAGAGCTATTTAAATCAATGTCCCTGATTTTCAGGAGCATAATGTTGAGATAAAGAGCAAGTTTCAAATTTCACATAGAGTTAAATTTTATGCATTAAAATTTTGAAAACAAACTAAACAATGTATTTAGTTATAGGTACTAAGCAGAGGAATAATAAACAAAAATTACTTATTTAAAATATGTTTTTATTGACTTCAGAGGGAGAGAGAGATAGAAACATCAAAGGTGAGAAAATCATCCATTGGCTTCCTGCATAACCTCTACTGGGGATCAAGCCAATAACCCAGGCATGTGCCCTGACCAGGAATCAAACCATGACCTCCTGATTCATGGATCAACACTCAACCACTGAGCAACACCAGAAAGACTAAACATAAATTTAAAGATCATTTTCCTTGGGTATAATGAATGAGTCTGTATAAGGAGACATAAAGAATTTACTCCAATTCTGCCGGAAATGTTACATTTTTTTTTGCTATGTAATACATGTATGTATACATAATATTTCTACATTTTTATCATATATGCTCAAATTTTCATTTGAATACTTATCTATTTATGTAAATGTATATATGTATATATATGAATTCTTCATAATTTTTGAGGAAAAGTATACAGATGCTAGAACTATACCAATGCCATTCTAGATTGGTATGTCATATACTGTTGACTATAATAGAATAATTGATATATATTAAAAAGTAATCTATTTCCAATTTTCTGGGGAAACTCTATACTCTTCTCCACAGTGGTTGCACCAGTCTGCATTCCCACCAGCAGTGCATGAGGGTTCCTTTTTCTCCGCATCTTCACCAGGATTTGTCATTTGTTGATTTGTTGATGATAGCCCTTCTGACAGGTGTGAGTGGTATCTCATTGTTGTTTTGACTTGCATCTTTCAGATGATTAGTGACTTTGAGCATGTTTTCATATGTCTCTTGGGTCTCCTTATGTCTTCTTTCGAAAAGTATCTATTTAGGTCCATTGCACATTTTTTGATTGGGTTGTTTAACTTCCTTTTGTTAAATTATATGAGTTCCCTGTAAATGTTGGAGATTAAACCCTTATCAAAGATAACATTGGCAAATATGATCTCCCATGCAGTGGGCTTTCTTGTTGTTTTGTTGATGGTATCTTTTGCTGTGTAGAAGCTTTTCATTTTGCCATAGCTAAGATTTGGAAACAGCCTAAATGCCCATCAGCAGATGAGTGGATTAAGAAACTGTGGTACATCTACACAATGGAATACTACACTGCTGTAAAAAGGAAGGAACTCCTACCATTTGCAACAGCATGGATGGAGCTGGAGAGCATTATGCTAAGGGAAATAAGTCAGTCAGAGAAAGACAAATATCACATGATCTCACTCATTTGTGGAATGTAACGAACAACATAAACTGATAAAAACAAACAAACAAACAAACAAACAAAAAAAAAAACAACAGATCCAGAGACAGAGAAGCATCAATCAGATCATCAAACCTCAGAGGGAAGGCAGGAGAGGGTGTGGATAAGGGGGAGAGATCAACCAAAGGACTTGTATGCATGCATATAAGCACGACCAATGGACACAAACACCGGGGGGTGAGGGCATTAAGGGGAGTAATGGGGAAACAAGGACACATATATAGTACCTTAATCAATAAAGAAAAAAAGTAATCTATTATAAAGTACCATTAGAGCATGTACAGATGAAAATAAATAGGAATCCCTTAAACTATATATACAGAGTGAATATAACTTAAGAGAAAGCAGATGTTGAAAAGAAATTAAGATGAAAAATCTTACTTTTAATTACTTCAGTAAAACACAGATAGGCATCTACACACAAAGTAAAAAAAGGAAGCAGACATCAGAGAAATTAATACAATGTTATGTTACATTTAATAATGACTAGTGTGAATTGGTCTATATGGCTTCATATGATAGGAACCTAGTTGCTAGGGGCAAAGGAAGAAGAGGAAAAGGAGGTGGGAGTGGGAAGAGGAAGAGAGGAAAATCATAACAACAAAAAACTCAAAAAGATAGTAGAAATTCAATATTTAGGGAGATAAATTGAAATGTACTCATTATAATATTTTTATGTATATACTAGAGGCCCAGTGCATGAAATTTGTGCACTGGGGAATGGGTGTCCCTCAGCCCAGCCTGCACCCTCTCCAATCTGGGACCCCTCAGGGGATGTACAACTGCTGGTTTAGGCCCAATCCCTGAGAGATCAGGTTTAAACCAACAGTCAACATTCCTCTCACAATCCAGGATTTCTGGCTCCCAACTGCTTGCCTGCTTGCCTGCCTGCCTGATTGCCCCTAACCGCTTCTGCCAGCCAGCCTGATCACCCCCTAACCACTCCCCTGCCAGCCTGATCAATGCTAACTGCTCCCCTGCTGGCCCGATTGCCACCAACTGCCCTCCCTGCTAGCCTGGTTGCCCCCAACTGCCCTCCCCTGCTGGCCTAAGAGACCCCAACTGCCCTCCCCTGCAGGTCTGGTCACCCCCAACTGTCCTCCCCCACTGGCCCAATATCCCCCAACTGCCCTCCCCTGCCAGCCTGGTTGCCCTCAACTGCCTTCCCCTCCCTGCCCAGTTACCCCTAACTGCCCTCCCCTGCAGGTCTGGTCCCCCCCAATTGCCCTCCCCTGCATGCCTGGTTGCTCTCAACTGCCCTCCCCTGCTGGTCATCTTGTGGTGATTATCTTGTGACCCCATGGGGGCAGCCATCTTTGACTACATGGGCGTGGCCATCTTGTGTGAAGATGTGATGGTCAATTTGCATATTCCCTATTTATTATATAAGATTGTTAAAATGTAATTTATAATTATGCAACATTAATAGGAATTTGCTTAGAAAATAGTGGAGAAAAACGAATACCTAAGTTGCAGATAAGTATTTATCACAGGAAAACAGTTACATTATGACAGTTGAATCTAAAGCCAAAATATTGCCAGACTTACCAAGGTAGATGCTGACCTTCTGTATCAGTAGAGCATGAAATAATTTATCTTGTACACTTTTTTAGACAAGATCATATATGAGCATTTCTGTAATAAAATGTTCAAGAAAGACATTTATCTTTTCTTTAGGAGCATACATAAAGAGTAAAAAAGGATGCTCTCTTACCAGCCATCTACATTAAACAATGAACCACTATTTTATGGTTAATATGCTATCATAGTCACAGATCATAAAACACAACCATGCTTATAAGCAGAGTTATGGTTATCATTCCAAAACCTTGAAATACAAAGTAAATATGCAAGACCAAACCTAAGCCAGATTACAAATAGATCATCTTTTAAAATAGTTAACTTTAAAAAATATCCAAAATTTTATGGCATTTTCTAAATTCACTGAATCAGAGAGCATATTCACTGATACATCTGATGAGGACTTATACAAAATTTGTAAGAAACTTTTAAAACTCAACACCAAGAAAATGAACAATCCAATTAAGAAATGGGCAAAAAACCTGAATAGACTCTTCTCCAAAGAGGACATACAGATGGTCAAATGATATATGAAAGAATTCTCAACATCACTAATCATCAGAGAAATTCAAATTAAAATCAAAATGAGATATCAACTCACACCTGTCAGAATGGCTATCCATCATCAATAAATTAACAAACAAGTGTTGATGTGGATGTAGAGAAAGGGAGCCCTCATGCACTGTTGATGGAAATGAAGATTAGTGTAACCACTGTGGAAAGATGTATGGAATTACCTCAAAAAAGAAAAAAAAAAAGGATCCTTTTACCCAGCAACTCCATTTCCACGATTATATTCAAATAAATCCAAAACATCAATTCAAAAGAATATATGCACTGCTATGTTCATTGCAGCATTATTTACAATAGCCAAGATTTGCAAGCAGCTCAAGTGTCCATCAGTAGAGGAGTAGATACAAAAGCTGTGGTAATTTACACAATAAAACACTACTTGGACATAAAAAAGGAAATCTTACTCTTGCAACAGCCAGCATGGATGGACTTGGAGAGCATTATGCTAAGTGAAAGGCAAGTACCATATGCTTCACATATATGTGAAATCTATTGAACAAAATAAACTAATAAACAAAGTGAGACAAACTCATAGATATAGAGAACAGACTGACAGCTGTCATGGGGAGAGGGGTTGGGAGCTGGGTGAAAAGGGTGAAGGGATTAAGCACAGAAAAAAAAAAAAGACTCATGGACAACAGTATGGTGACTGGCAGAGGGAAGAGGGGTGAGGGGCAGTAGAAGAAGTAAATAGGGCATAAATGGTGATGAAAGGAACCTTGACTTGTGGTAATAAAGAGACAATACAATATACAGATGAGGTATTATAGAATTGTGTACCTGAAATCTATATAATTTTATTAACTAATGTCACCCCAATAAATTCAATAAAAACACATTAAAAATAAAATAGTAGAATAAAAAGAATCAAACACACAAAAAATAATAAAAAATAAAATATTAAATTATTTTCATGTATTTTTCCTCACCTCTGCATCAATATACGAGTGTCATTACTTTTTAAATGTTTTTCCCCCCAGCCCTAGCTGGTTTTACTCAGTGGATAGAGCATCAGCCTGCAGATTGAAGGGTCCTGGGTTCAATTCCAGTCAAGGGCACATGCCTGGGTTGCGGGCTTGATCCCCAGTAGGGGGCATGCGGGAGGCAGCCAATCAATGATTTTCTCTCATCATTGATATTTCTATCTTTCTCTCTCCCTCTACCTTCCTCTCTGAAATCAATAAAAATAAAAAAATAAAAAGAAAAGAATGCTTCCCTCCCCCCACCCCCTCATTTTTTTTGGTTACAATTCTTTCCGGAAGGAAATAATAAAGATCAGATAGAAAATAAACATCAAAGACTAGAAAAACAGTATAAAAGATCAATAAAACCAAGAACTGGATCTTTGAAAATATAAACACATGAATACAGATATGGTAAATTAATCTATAACAAAAGAAATAAGAATAAATAGTGTGGTCAAACATTGTATTCTATAAATGGTGTTGAGAAAACTGGACAGATGCATGCAAAAAGGAAAAAAAAAAAAAAGAAACTAGACCACACTTTTACTCCATATACAAGAATAATCTCAAAATGGATTAAAGACTTAAATGTAAGGCCTAAAACCATCAAACTTCTAAAAGAAAATAGATAGTATACCCTTTTTTGTCACTCTTAGTATTAGGTTTTTTGGATACATCTCAGGCAAAGGAAACAATAAAAACAAATAGGACTATATCAAACTAAAAAGTTGTATACAGAAAAGAAAACCATCAATAAAGCAAAAATATAACCTACTGAATGGGAGACTACATTTGCCAATGATATATCTGATAAGGGGTTGATATCCAAAATACCCAAAGAGGTCATTCAACTTAACACCAAAAAACAAACAAATTTATTTAAAATAATAGACATTTCCCCGAAGAGGATATACTGATGGCCAGTAAACAAATGAAAATGTTCAGTATCACTAATCATCAGGGAAATACATATTAAAACCATAGTGAGATATCACCTCACATATATAAGAATGGCTATCATCAGTAAATCAACAAACACATGTATGTAAGGATGTGGAAAAAAGAGAACCTAGGTGCATATTGATGGGTTGCAAATTGGTGCAGCCACTATGAAAAACAGTATGGACTTCCCTCAAAATACTAAAAAGAGTACTACCATATTATCCAACAGCATTATTTGTGGGTATAATCACAGTCAATTGATATTGAGGAGGAAACTGGTCTTGCAAGGCATGTCAGGCCATAAAAACTGTGAACAATGCCCTGCCCTGGGGTGTGGGGGAGGTCGTTATCACTGGCCCCAGGACAGATCATCGGATATGGCCTGGGGGCTCCCAACACCTGGGGGCCTTCCTGTAAGCCCACAAAAGGAGGCGGAACCATATCTTCAAGACAAAGACCCCAGAAGGTTATAAAAAGTGAAGCCCTCTGCATGTTATGGCACTCTGATTTGAAAATTATTCCCAGAGTCCACTAGTGTTAATAAACAGGGTCCTTCCCTTTCCCTAGGAAGCGTGCTTGCTATTTCTTTGGTCTTCTGCAACATTATATTCATGGCATAGATTCTAGTAATGGTTTCATGAATGTATACTGCACCAAACTCATCAATTTGTATACATTTTTGAATGTTAATCATACCATACAAAAGTGTTTTTTAATAAAACTTTTTCTCTATATGCATTTAAAACTATATATTTACCTCACCCCTTGCTTTAAACTACTTCACAAGTTTTAATATGTTTTGTTTTTATTTCCCTTTAGTTAAAAATACTGTTGTAATGTACCCCGTGAATCACACAAGGACAGCTCCAGAAGTCGAATTAAGGAGCCACATTTATTTCAAAGATAGGACTAATGAGGGGGCAAATGCTCTCCAAATCTCATAGTGCCAAGTGAGGGCAATAGCCATCTTATAAGGCAAAACCACATAGTGCTAGACATTGGAATGTGGAATTATCTTGCAAAAGCAGTTTTATAGAAGCAGAATTGAGCAAAGTTAATAATCTTTAAAGGTTATCTATAGTTTCAGTTCCTGGAGCCACTGAGTCACTGGACAGTATTCTCGGAGCCACTGAGTTAAGGAAAGCAATCTTGTGGTTCTGGTCCTCAGACACAGGAGAATAGCCTTTGTGATGTGGGCTGGCAACAAAATGGGGTGATTTATGTGAATTTCCAGGTCTCTGGAAACTGAGGCAACTACCCTATTGTTTAAGTGAGCAGGGGTACAGGAGCCAGAACAGCAGGGTTAAAATTCAAACAGCAGCTTTTACCCGAGATGAATGATACCACGCTTCATTGCTTCAATACCTTATCTCTTTCCTATGAGTTTTTTTGTTGTTATTTATGAGTTATTTGGAAAAATGTAATCTAATTTTCACATGCTTAGGAATTAAAAAGTTTACAAATGGTTTTAGTCAGTGAACTCAACAATTTTAAATATATTGAGACTTGATTTACATGTTACATTTTCCTACTCCTTTTCACCACCTAATCATTTTTATAGGGTGGACATTGTAAGTGCTACCGGTTGATTGTTAGATTTATTTATCGCCTTTAGAGACTAGGAGGGTTTAACTTGCAATTACTTGTAGATCAGTTTTAATTGCTTTGAGGACTATTATTAAGCATTTCTATGGAAGGTACAGATTAGTCTTCACTTCAGGGGTATTTCAGTTCTACTACTGAGATTTTCCCTTTTGTGATCTCTAATCCATGCCCGGTGTGACCTCTAAGTATCCTCTACTCTGCCTGGTTGGAGTTTGAATATCTAGGCTTCCTGGTCAAACTAGGATTGCTCATCTTACAACTTCCTTGTAGTTCTTTGCCAGACCTTAGTGAGTTTCTCTCACTCTGCTGAGTGGTCTAATGCTCAGAAGGGAAAAATTAATAAGGTGAACCTTATTCAAATGTTTGGAGCTCTTTCTGTATCTCCCTCCTTATTGATGGCTGTCCCACACCTTCCAGTTGTATCAGCTCCTCCTACTTTCCCTAACCACAATTACTATTCTCTCAACTCAGTGAGCTCTCCAAGTTCTTTAAGGTTTTCCCTCCTTCCTTCTCCAAATATTTTATCCAGGTAAGAAGTTAGAGTGGCTATTGGCTCACATTGTTTGTTTCTTTTTTTCCTCAGACCACAGTTATGCTATGCCTGTTGTCCAATGTCAGCAAACTATCATTACATACATATTGTTCAGTTTGGTCTGTTACCCCATCCTGATCAAAAAAGAAAGTCTTCCGATTCTGCTCTAGATTGGAATAGAAATAAATATAGGTATATGTATCTGTTAACACAGAATTAGACAAAGGCTCATCAGTCATCAAAACATAACAGCAAATGCTTAATTTAAGGAGGGCAAACTATATTTTTTTAAAGCAAGAAATAAAAATGAGTCTAGTTAGATGAGTATCAGATGTAATATAGGTGCAAGGTGAATACTTTTAATTTACTACTTCCCTGAAAAGTGTCCTTGTTGTGAATGTTAGGTTTCACATTAATCAGGAAATGAATCTTAAACTAGACTATTCTATAGACATTTTTAATAAAAAAATGAAAACAGATAATTCTAAAATATTTAATATATTTCCATGCATATCATAATTTTAGTGGTACTGCTTGTGGGATTAAAAGTTAAAATCCTCTATCAAGAAATATGTCTAGCTATTCCTCATACAGTCATGGAATATTAGATGTGATGATAAATTATAGATATACCCGAATATGGTGATGAATGAGAAAACTTGGACCAAAAAGTAAGCCGTCAATAAAATACTGCTTGAGTGATTTATAGGCAAGTTTATAATCTTAAATGTATCTAAAAGTTAAGAGAAAAAAGCACACGATACAAGTAAAAGAGATAAATGCTAATAACTTGTTATTATAAAACTCATTTTGTTTTTTTAAATATGTTCTTATTAATTTTTAGCCAGAGAGGAAGTGAGAGGCATAGAGAAATAGAAACATCAGTGAGAAACATCACCAATTGGCTGCCTCCTGCACTCCCCCTACTGGGGATCAAGCCCACAGTCCATTCACGTGTTCTAAGCAGGAATTGAACCAGTTGTTGGGGAGCAAACGAGACTTGGTTGGAAAGTTTGTAAGGAGGACATTCTGAGAAAAGGGGAGTGTGTGGAAGGCTGCCTGCCCTGTTTATCAGAATTCTGACTTAGAAGAGACTTAGAGGAGTTTCGAAGGTGGTGCCCCTAATTATTCCTTGACCTTTCCAAGTAATTCTGTGCAGGAGCAGACCTCCAAGTGTTTACTGGAATCCTTATGCTTAATCTTTGGGGTGTCCTTGCATAAAGGACATCACAAACACATGTGTTCTCCCAATAGTACTTACCCCGCTGATTGTATCTAAAAGATAAACTTTATCTCAAACTGCTACTACAATAAAAGCCTAACAAGGTGGGCAATCAAGGCTGCCTGGTCCCTTTAGCCAGGCAGTCCCTTAGATTTCTCTTTCACAGCAAACGTTGTGTTGGAGTAATCCATTCATCCATTGCTCAGGGTCTGCTGGTCAGCCCTGGCACCAATGACCTCTTAGTTCATGGATCAATGAACCACACAATGGACATAAAACTTTTAGCCCTTTATTTTGAAGAACAGGTAAACCAAAATACAGGATTGCTTATCTCTGAGATCAAGAAGTTGATTTTTCTAGTAGGCCACTTATTAAATACTGAAGAAATATCTGAAAATGTGTCCATTTTTTATAGTACTGTGATGATAAACCCTAAGTAAACTACTGAAGCATTTAACATACCATATGCACAATAAAATGTAGATATTTGTAAGTTCCAAATATTTTAACTTCAGAGTTATCCTTAAGAGAATAAAAGATGTTATGAACATTGTTTGCTAGGTTTTATTTAATTCCATTTTATCTTAATCTCTCTGGAAGTAAAATATATATGTCTCAGTGTTTTTCTTTTATAACCAAGTATAATAATGTTTCCTTCTTTTCCTCAAAAGAATGTAACTACTGTTTCCCAATATGTTAAGGTCCTTTTTTTTTTTTTTTTTTAAAGCAACAGCTAATTTATGGGATAAATTAATTCAGATGACTACAATAAAATCAAAGACCTATTAATCCTAACTTTCCAACCCTCTTCCACAATGGAAAACATCCCTATAAAATAGTGGCTTTCATTGGAATAACCTCATTTCATTTTTTTTAATATATTTTTATTGATTTCTTACAGAGAGAAAGGGATAGGGATAGAGAGTTAGAAACATCGATGAGAGAGAAACTTCAATCAGCTGCCTCCTGCACACCCCCTACTGGGGATGTGCCCACAACCAAGGTACATTCATGTGCCCTTGACTGGAATCGAATCCAGAATCCTTCAGTCCACAGTCCAACGCTCTATCCACTAAGCCAAACCGGTCAGGGCCTCATTTCATTTTTAACTTGGAGGAAGTTAAGAGCTAACCCAGAGTTAAATTTATGCTACTAAGCAGGGCAGATTATGTCATGAAGATTTAGCAGAGAATGTATCAGGAGAAACAAAATCTAGTGGAATCCTAAAATAGCTGCACTGGCCTTATTCCAGAACGTGAGTGTTTTTAACCTGTTCTCATCTTGTAATGTTAAACTAAGTAAAATAACTCATTCCCTGCCATGTAAAGAGTCTAGTTTAGAGAATTTAACTTTCTTCTGCTGTCAATAGATTTAAACAAGGGCCTCTAACCTATGACATCAATTCTTACTTGTTACATAACTAATAGTATATTCAACTTATGCTCATTTAGAAGTTTGCATAATGTCTATGAAAGATTTCAAGCTGTTGTAACCAAACATTTTCCCCTACCTTGTTGCAGAAGTAATTTTTACTAGTTAGAGCTATGTATTTTGACAGTGAAAATGCAAATGACTTAAAAAGAGCAGAAACTAAACTTACTTTCAGAAACTATTCCACTCATCTGAAATGTGGAATTTTTCAGAGAAGAAAATTGCAAATGAGCTATTTAAAGCTTTTATAACTTCAGGGAACCTTAACTTTTACTCAAAGGTATAGTAAGTCTCATTGTCTTGACTGATGAAAGACAGGCAAGTCTTTAATTTTTAAACAGAACTTGTATTACAATAAGAAAGATGAATGACTTGACCTAGTGGTTGTTCCCAATGTTCCAGAGAATTAAATGCCCAGCTGAGAACAATACCAATCAATGGCAATCTCTTAGGTGCAGTCAGATCTCATGACCTTGAGCCACAAACTTTCTGACTGTCAATTAAGCACAGAACAGGAGCTGAAAATTTCAATGAAGACCTGAAGAATCTCAGAGCCTGGGCAGTTCTGTTTTATTTTATTTTTTTAAATCTTCATTGATCTCATAATTATAACATATTCAAAAGTGTGTAAAAAAGAGGAAAGTTGTTTCATATAAACCTCTTAAATAAATCCCAATGTTAGAAAGTCAAATAATGTATGTTTTCTCATTTACATTATCCTATATTGTTCCTCAAACAAATAAACTGAGCTCCCCCTAAGGTCTTTTCAACCACATTTGAAATTATAATACACTAGAGGCCCGGTGCATAAAATGCGTGCATGGGTGGGATCCCTAGGCCTGGAAGGTGATCAGGGCCAATCAGAACCAGGCTGATCAGGGCCCAAAGGCCCTGGCAGGGTCAGGAGAGGAGGAGACGGTGGCCGGGCCAGGTGCAGAAGGAACAGACACCAGACGCCAATGCTGCCCTTGGTGCCCTGCCACCCCACTGTTACCCACCTCCCCTGTCTCCTTCCCTCAGTGCTGTGCCACCACCAGGGGCCTTCTGGCAAGGGGAGGGGTTGGGGTGGGGCTACAGAAGGTTTCAATCCCCAGTTAGGAATGTGCAGGAGGTAGCCAATCAATGATTCTCTATCATCATTGATGTTTCTAACTCTATTTCCCTCTCTGAAATCAATCAAATATGTATTTTTAAAATGCAAGGTTTTTAGAGGAAGAAAGGTCGGGCAAGGGAGCTATTGACAGGGGGCATTTGAGATCTTGCTCACATTTCAAATAGGATAACATGAGGTGGTCCTCAGGGGGTGACAGTTGAGGAGTGGCAGTGGGTGGAGCAGGGCACTGCGGGCTGAGGAACGGGCTGTAATGACTGGGAATGTCTGTGACAGTGACACCAAGAATGTGTTTGGGCCATTGCTGGAATCATTCATCCCCAAGAGGATTTGATTCCAGATGGAAGGAGTAACATGGAGATCAGCGAGCCTTTCTTAGCCTAGAAGGTGAAGCGGGAGGCAGGAGGGGGCTGCCCTGCTTCCCTACAAATGTAAACATGCTGTGTAACTGCACATGGATGTCAGTCACACAGCCAAATCAATGCCCAGGCAGCGCTGGTGGCTATATCCTGCCACTCTCTGGCTATGCTGTGGCGCTATAGGCTGGGGGTGGGGGGGTGGAGGGGCGAAGCCATGACCCCAAGTGCACATAGTATGTGAAGGGGTGGGCAGGAAGCCAGTAACTGGAAGCCAGAGCTGACGTGGTGCTATTGGCCAGGGCGGCCAAAGCCACGCCCCCAAGTGCACTAGTCTAGGAAGGGGCGGGCGGGAAACCAGTAGCTGGAAGTAGCTGCATGTCACTGGTGAGTCCCTGTGAGCCAGCAGTGTGTCAGCCAGGCCAGGTGGGGCCTGGGGAAGCCTTTCCCTCCTGGAGCTGTTCTTTCCTGGGTGGCAGCATCAGCTGGGTTTTTTTTTTTTTTTTAAATTTATTTATTTTATTGGAAAGCAAGCTCTGGGCTTGCAGTTCCTGGCATCCCTGGGCCATAGCATGCACTTCCAGGCCTCACTGTGGCCTCCTCCCCCTCCTCCTGGGTTGAGTGTCTGGCCCCTGGTGGTCGTTACGGTCGTTATGACCTTAGGGCTATTATTATATAGGATAAGATAGGCCAAAACAGAAAAAAACATGTATAGTACTCTTCATTTTTATATAGCACTAGAGGCCTGATGCATGAAATTTGTGCATGGGTAGGGTCCCTAGGCCTGACCAGTGATCAGAGCCAATCTGGGGTGACCAGTGTGGTGATTGGGGGGCCCTCACTGGCACCCGCCTTAGCTGGCCGTGGGCCTGCAGGCTGGGGGCAGCTCCTGCATTGAGCATATGCCCCCTGGTGGTCAGTGTACATCATAGCAACCGGTTGTTCCACCAGTCATTTCCTGTTTGTTCAATTTGCATATTAGGCTTTTATTATATAGGACTAGGGGTCCAGGGCACAAATTCATGCACCTTAAAAAGCACTGTGGGCTGCGAGGCTATGGTGGGCACAGGATCTGGTCTCGGCCCATCCTCTGTGCCCCTGCCTGGCCCCTCCCACCCCGATCCCTAATCCTCTGTCTGCCAACAGTCCTGCTCCCGCTGTCACCACTCCCATGCACTGACAGCACCAGCCCCACTCACACGTGCTGACAGTGTGGAGCAATTAGGGCTGGCGCCAGCGCAGGTGCAAGTGGACCAATGCTGTCAGCAGGTGCGAATGGTGGCTGCTGCCCTGATTGCCCCTCAGGAGCAGGGGGAGGTGGAGAAGCCCTGAGGGGTAATCAGGGCAAGCAGCTGCCACTCGCACCCGATGATGGCACCGAGCGATCAGGGCCAGCACCGGGCACCAGCAGTGGGTATGGTATGAGCGGGTCCGGCAACAGCAGCAGGTGCGAGCTCCCGGTGGAACCTCAGTGTGCAGGAGCAAAGAATTTTCTGTAACCACCAGAGGCTCACCCCGATGACAGCAACTGGCACCCCACCGTGGTCTGGCACCCCCACTCAACTGCTCCACCATCTCACTGTGGCCAATGCCCACCATGTTCTGCTTGAACACCCTGGTGGCCAGCACATGTAATAGCGACCAGCTGTTCGGTTGTTCAGTTATGCTGCAGTTCAGTCTATTTGAATATTTGGGTTTTATATATAGACTAGAGGCCCAGTGCACAAAATTCATGCACTGGGGGGTTGTCCCTTAGCCCAGCCAGCACCCTCTCCAATATGGGACCCCTCAGGGGATGTCTGACTGCCGGTTTAGGCCTGATGCTTGTGGGATCGGGCCTAAACCAGCAGTCAGACATCCTTCTCAAAATCTGGGACTGCTGGCTCCCAACCCCTCACCTGTCTGCCAGCCTGATCACTCCCTAACCACTCCCCTGCCAGCCCAGTTGCCCCCAACTGCCCTCCCCTGCCAGCCCAGTCACCTCCAACTGCCCTCACCTGCTGGCCCAGTCCCCCACAACTGCTCTCCCCTGCAGGCCTGGTTGCCCCCAACTGCCCTTCCCTGCAGGCCTGGTCACCCCCACCTGTCCTCCCCTGCTAGCCATCTTGTGGCTGTGGGCCATATTTGAGGACATGGTAGTCAATTAACATATTTTCTCCTTATAGACTGTGGGCGCCACCATCTTTGCGATAGTGTGAGGGTCAATTAGCATATTCCCCCTTTATTAGATAGGATGCTTTAACAGGTAAAGGGTTTTTTGCGCTATATAATTAATATCAGGTTAGGATCCTTGTTTTATTGTTGTGTATCTGTGTATATAATTGGATAAAATTATACCAGTGTGACCCTTGAGAGTCACTGTCACGGAGGTAATATTGACACTAAGAAAGTCTTCACTTAGATGACTATATCTATCTTTGATTGTCATATAGATAACTATCTTGGCACAGGTACTTAGAAATTTCTATGGCAAATCACCTATTACTAAACTTATAAAGAACAGCTTTTGAAGATTTTCCTTTATATCAAACTAGGGCAGCGGTGGGCAACCTTTTTGTGAGTGCATGCCAAAACCAGAAAAATCTCTGACTCAAAATTCTTCTCTGTGCCAACCCTAATTTTTTGAGAACATGTTACGCCTACTTGATATCTCTTATGGTGTACGTATGTGAAGAACCTTGAAGAAATAATAAAATTCATTCGAGCAACAAAAACACAGTATATGATGATGAAAAATACATTTATTTTTTAATGTATACATGTACACTGATAGTCCGACAGAAAACTTTATGACTTCGTTTAATATTATCAGTGGGGCTTTTGCTGCTGCATCACTGATGACAGAGACTTTACATCAGGTTTATATTTTGTGACCTTCTGAGATATGCAGAGCTACTACTTTTATCCGTCAGGCTACTCCTATTACGAGACTTAACAAAATTCATCACTGAGAACAAAGATTCACAAGCATATGTGGATGAAACCAAAACACTGGTCGGATCTAGGAAGGCAGGGAGAGTTAAGGCAGAAGCATAGGAATTGCTCTTCCCCTCTCTCGTCAATCCATGTCTATGGTCTTTAAGATTACTTGTTATGTAAAAGTATTTATTTATCTAAGATGCACCTACACTGAATTTATCTGAAAATTAAGAGTTGATATTAAGGAAAAAATTGTAAATGGAAGATTATAAGAGAGGGTTTCGTGTGCCAGCAAAAGTTACTGGTGTGCCATGTTTGGCAAGCTTGCCAGGCATTGCCCACCCCTGAACTAGGGGCCCATTGCACAAAATTCATCCACTGAGGGAGTCCCTCAGCCCAGCCTTCCCCCTCTCACATACGGGAGCCCTCAGGGGATGTCCTACTGATGGCTTAGGCCCGCTCCCTGCTCCCCTTGGGGAGTGGGCCTAAGCAACGGTCTGGACTCCCTTTGTGGGAGGTGACTGGGCTGATCAGGGGAAGACACCAGCCCCATCAACCCACTGCTACAGCCACTGCCAGTCACCACAGCCACCAAGGTGTTTTCATCAACATGGACTCCAGTCCTTTCACCATGAAAAAATGACAACTTTCTTTAGGCATTTTCCAGATGTGTCTTTCATAAGATATGACATTTCTTTATTTTTTTTTTAATTCTCACCTGAGAATATGTTTCCATTGATTTTTAGAGAATGTGGAAGAGAAAGGGAAAGACAAAGAGAAACATCAAATTGAGAGGAACACTTTGATTGGTTGCCTCCTGCATGAGCCCTGACCTGGCCCCGGCCAGGGAGGAGCCTGCAACCTAGGTACATGCCCTTGGTCAGAATTGAACCCAGACCCTGCGGTCGGCAGGCCGAGGCATTATCCACTGAACCAAACCAGCTAGGGCAGGATATGACATTTCTTAGCTCTCTAGCAGCGGACCTTCGTTTTTTCCTCCAGGAGTGAGGTGGAAAAACCCTAGATCACCTTTTTGGATTCTTATTACCCAAGTTACTAAGAATATTAAAAGTGGCATACAGGGAGCTTAGCCAATGAGTGGTCAGAAAAGGTGTTTCCTCTGTAGTTCACACCAATCCCTGGCTCGGCCCCTGCCCAGGCCTAAAGCCACTGGCCAAGGCTTTAGGCCTGGGCAGGGGCCCCCCACCTCCCTCCGATCTCAGGCTCGGCCCTGCCCAGGAGCCCCCTGGCTCAGGCCCTTCCTGGGCTGCTCAGGGCCCACAGAAGGCCTACCTCAGAGTGACCTGGGCACCGATAATGCTCCCAGGACCCAGGCCACTGGGTGCCTGTGTATGCAAATTAACCCACCATCTTTGTCAGGTTAATTTGCATGCTCTCCTGATTGGTTGGTGGGCGTAGCATAGGGATGGTCAATTTACATGTTTCTCTTTTATTAGGTAAGATAGTAATTTATTTCATAATCTTCTGAGTATGGTTGTACAAGAATAATATGCAGTAGATTTTAATTTTCTTTTATTACTTTAACTTTTAGACTAACAGTATTTGATTGTGGGCTAGTCACTAATTTTCCTTGGATCTTGGGTTTTCTTTTAGGTCATAATGGGATATTAAATTATAGGGTTCCCTAAGGCTATTTTTTGTTTTTTAAGTCCATGGGACAAGCTTTCTGTCCACAAATACCTTAAATTTTTTTGAATTAAATATGGATACCATGATTTTCAGTCCCCATATTTTTAAAACTGTATGAACTAAAAGGGGCCACATCCTAACCTGCTAACTCAAGGGAGGCCAGTGTGGCAGACTGGAAAACTCAGACTAAAATAACAACAAAGGATGGTCTGAAATTAAGACTTTTTAAATTAAAAAGTAGCTTATAGTAGGTAGTCATGTTCTAGGACAGTATCTTTCCTGACAAAGATCAACTTTGATCTTAATGGAGCCTATTTTCGTTTTGCATCTATGTTAACATACTTTTGGAATGTCAGGGTAACGTGTAACTTCCCCTTTTCTAAACGCATTGTTATTATAATGTTAATTGTTACCATTTATGTAAAAGAAGCATATGTCTATCCTTTTACTTTTTATCCAATGCCAGAGGTGCCCTATCCTCCCTCTGGCTTTGCTTTCTCCCACTTCCCTAATCTATCTATCACCAATGGATTTAATTTAAACCACTTTACATCTGTTTTATAAAAATAGGTGAAAAACCACCATTCTTCAGAGCATTATCTCAATATATAAAGATTCTGCTTCTCAGCAATTGTCAACAGTTAGGCTCAAATAAACTCACAAAAATTGTTTACATGTTTTAATGTTTCTTATGTTAACAACTGTTATTGATGCAAGAGAATTTTATACATGAGAATCTATTCAAACTGTTTGTAAATGAATAACATAATCAAGAAACATCCTTTTGGGTATCTTTAAGACCTTAGCAGCTCCTTCCTTTAAACCTATAAGTACATGGATATATTGCAGATGCATCTCCTGAAATACATTATAGTAGATTTAATACCAAATTGATTCCAAGCAACAAAATTAGTTTACAGCCAATACCTTCCTGAAAGCAATTCCTGGAACTTCTTCTTGTAGTGTTGCCAAGAAAGTATAGCTATTGTTCCTTGTACATTGTAAGAAGTTCACAGAATTAAAAATCACAAAGATGCAAAAGAACAATCCCCTTTCACTTTATTCTCCAACCTCATGCTTATCAAATTAGAACAGGAAGCAGATGGATCCCCCTGTACATGAAATAGAAGAATGGGTGCCTGGTTTTCAGGTTGCTATAGACTGAAAAACCTATGATTTAGAAGTTAGATAATGGAAAGGATGAATCATCTTTTTTATTTTTTTCATGTACTGTAGAAGTATATTTAAACTAATTACTGCTTCACTCAGTTTAGTTTCATCTTCACAATTGTCGGTGACATTTCTCTAGAATTCAGATAATGGTTTGTACTTCAGTACTCTTATAAGCCTTTATCCTTCTGAAAACTAGGGAGCAATGCTTCTGGACATTTGTTATTTTAGCCAGAAATCAACCATATTTGAATTTCATGTTGCAATCCACCAAATGTTAACAAATTATATATATATATATAAAATTTAGTCAAGGCACTAAGAGTTGAGTTTTAACCTATCCTGAATAGAACTTGTGAAGACCTGGTAAGATAAATAGAGGTAAAAATTATTGTCACTTTGATGGCATTAAGGATGTCTCTGACAATCAAATGCTACTACACTGTCATCTGGAGGTCTGTCTTTCTCTGTCTCTCTCTTTCTGTCTCTCCTCTCCTCCCACGCTATCTATCTACATCCATCTGCCTATCTATCTATCTATCTATCTATCTATCTATCTATCTATCTATCATCTATCATTTATCTATTTATAACTTCCAAATCTAGTTAGTTACTCATCTGATAGCAGATGCTTAGGTGAAAATAAGTTATTGTGATTCTGAAAAATAAACTCTTTATTTATAAGTAAAACTATTTGTGATGCCTTTGATAACCAGCTTTCACTGCTCCATTCAGCAAAATATCCCACTGCCATTAGTATTTGGATTGAAATTGTGCATATCTCATAGTTAATTTGGGAGAGAGCAAATATCCTCTATGTATTGAGGTTGGAACTAGCTATCCACTCTTCCCACAGTCTTATATTTGTAAATTCTATAGCTTCTTCTGGATTGAAATTCAGATTCTTTATCTTGTAAATTGAGTACTGATGAAGGTAGGTATAAGAGGAGATGAATCTAGCCTCTTCCCAAATGTGAACACACTTAATAGAGACAATGCTTGCTGGCTCTAAAGTTGCACAAATTCCATGGATGTCATTTTGTAAAAATATTACATGAGGGCTGAATCCTCCATGTAGCTTCTTTCCTAGTAAACATGCTTTACCATATTGATGTAAATTAGTAGAAAGTCATAACACATTTTAGAATGTTTTCTTATATTTATTATTTTAAATGTTTACCAAGCATGTATTTTTCTTGTAATTTTCTATGTTAATTTTCTGGCAATTATGCATATGCCTCTATGAAGGTTTTAAGGCAAATTAGGAGATGGTTTATAACTAGTAAACCATTTACATTGCCTATTTTCTTGGAACATTTTCAATATCTACTTAATGTGTGGGTTGAACTTTGCTAAACATAATCACTGAACATAAAAATGACAGGAAATTTAGTTATAAAGTATTCAATCTGGCAATTCAGAATAAATGAAATATTGTAAAGCTCTTGGTATAAATTTTTTGAAAGGATTGTTTTTGAAACTGCTTTGTGCAGGAAACCCTAATAGATTAAGGATAGAGGGGGCAATGTGCAATTTGTGCAATTTAGAGCCAGCAAGCATTGCCTCTATTAAATGTGTTCAAATTTAGGAAGAGGCTGGATTCATCTCCTCTTACACCTACCTTCTAATAAAGGTTTAGAAATAGCATTGGCACTAAAATAATCAAGTCGTATTGTGGACAGTATAAACAATGATGTAATATATCTATATAGTACTTTCATCTAGGGGTTGCCAAAGCAATTTAAGGTTTGAATGTGTAAGTTTGAAACATGGAGGAGAGTAGCTACCCACCTTCTTTCTATTAGCATTTATACTGAGAATCTGACAGAGTTTGGTTAACATAAGGGTTGAACACCAATTACAAGTTTGTTAATTTCCATAGAGTTGTATGAGTGCATATCATGTTGTCTTGGAAACTAGATACTTGGAGAGTATCTATAAACACAATTATCCCCCATTTAGACTATGTGAGTAGCTATGGACACTTTCTTGGATTTCAAGCTATGCAAACTGTATGTTCATATTCATATCACCATGGTAACAAGGACAGGTGGTCTATTAAATAAAATGAAAAACAAAGAATTTGATTCTTTGAAAGTAGACCCATATCTAACTACGTTTTCTGGCTGAGGGACCCTCCCTCCCCCTGAGTGCACAAATTTTGTGCACTGAGCCTCTAATAAATACATATTTGCTGCCATTTTATTGTTCATTATTTATTATTATTATTATTATTATTATTATTATTATTAAAGAAGACCTTTTAATATTTCAAGTAATACTGACTGGATGATGATGAACTCCTTTAGCATTTTCTTGTCAGGGAGGGTCTTTATATTTCTTCATATTCTAAATAATAGTATTGCTGGGCACAATAATCTTGTTGTAGGCCCTTGCTTTTTATCACTTTGACTAATTCTTGCCCATTTCTTCTGTCCTGAAAAAGTTTCTTTTTGAGAAATCAAATGAAAGTCTTATGGGAGCGCCTTTAAAAGTAAACTATTGATTTTCTATTGCTGATTTTAATATTCTCTCTTTGTCTTTAACCTTTTGAGTTTTAATTATGTTGTATCTTGGTGTGGGCCTCTTGGGTTCATTATGTCCTTTCTGAACTTACATATCTATTTCCTTTACCTGGTTAGGGAAGTTTTTTGTAATTATTTTTTCAAATAGGTTTTTAATGTCTTGCTCTCTCTCTTTTTCTTCTGGCACCCCATGATGCAACTCTTGGTGAACTTGAAGTTTTCCCTGGGGCTCCTTATGCTGTCCTCATTTTTTCTTTTTAAATATATTTTATTGATTTTCTACAGAAAGGAAGGGAGAGAGATAGAGAGCTAGAAACATTGATGAAAGAGAAACATCGATCAGCTGCCTCCTGCACACTCCCTACTGGGTATGTCCCCGCAACCAAGGTACATGCCCTTGACCGGAATCAAACCTGGGACCCTTGAGTTCGCAGGCCAATGCTCTATCTGCTGAGCCAAACCAGCTAGGGCTGTCCTCATTTTTTAGATTTTTTTCCTTTTTGCTATTCTGATTTGTTTTTTTTTTACTTCCTTATATTTCAAATTGCAGTTCTGATTCTCAACATGATCTACTCAAGTATAAATTGCCTATACATTATTCTTCATTTCAGTTAGTGTATCCTTCATTTCTAACTGGTTCTTTTTTATGGTTTCCATGTCATTTTTTATGCTGTTGAAGTTCTCTTTAAGTTAATCTTCTCTTTCCCTGTGTTCATTGAACACCTTTATGACCAGTGTTTTGAACTCTGCTTCCAGTAGATGCTTGCCTCCATTTTGTTATTTTTCTGGAGTTTTGTTCTGTTCTTTCATTTGGGACATGTTTCTTTGTCTCCTTATTTTGGCAGCCTCCTAATGTTTGTTTCTCCATATTAGGTAGAGTGCTATATCTTCCAGGCTTGGTAGAGTGGCTCAGTACAGTAGATGTCCTGTGGCCTAGTGGTACAGCCTCCCCATTCACCTGAGCTGGACATTCCAGGTGCACCCCACTCTGTGGATTGTGTATATCCTCCTATGGTAATTGAACCTTGTTTCTATTGGCACATTAATGGGAATGTTTACCCTGAATCAGATTGGCTGCAAGAACTCACCAAGGATAATCACCTGTGCAGGTGCCCACTCCATGGAGCATGACTTTGGCATGCCTCTGGTGCCCTCTGAGTTTACCCCTTGAGTGTGTCACTTGTGGAGGTGGTTGGGTGGTGCTTCAACATTGTCTGAAGCTGTCTACCAGATACTCTGCCTCTGGGGTCTCCTAGCAGGTGTAGGCTAAGTTCACTGCCACCTGTGTTCTGCCTGGGGCTACCTGGCATAAGCTATAAATCAATCTACAAATGGCTGCTTCTTTTGCTGTGGTTGGACATACCCAGGGAGTCCAAGCTGTGAACCAAGGCTGGCTTCTGCTAGTACCAGGTCTGGGACCACTTAGCAAGAAGTAAGGTAGATGCCAACGCCAGATGCTATTTATTTGAGAGATTTTAAGAAAGTCTGAAGCCTGAGCCAAGACAGTCCATTTGAATGGGAAAACAACAACAAAACAAACAAACAAAACAAAACAAAACAAAGCAACAACAACAAAACACTGGAAGCATCTTGAGTGGGCCAAAAAGTTTGGTGGAGTCAGGTCTCAGAGAATCACCAGGGTAGGGTGAGCAGTGTGAATCAAATTGATGGATACTCAGATATGGCACCCACCTAACAATGCTGCAGGTGTAGGGATCAGAAATAGAACAGTGGCCTTTGCCAGCACTTCTGTCAGGGAGAAGGCTGCCCCTCTAGCTCTTGTCCTGATGCCAGACAACCCAGTTTCTCCCCATATGCCCCTGGTGCCTTTTGAGTTGATACCCCTGTGCTAGAGCTCAGAAGGGGTGAGTACAAGTAAGTCCCTGTGCACGCCCTTACAGAGGAAGAGCCTGGGACTCCAGAAGCCCTCCAACTCAATCAGCCACAATCCCTGCTAGTTTTTACAGCCAAAAGTTATGGGGACCTCTTTTCCTGGCACTGGAACCCTGGGCTGGAAGACCTGGTGGGACTAGGACACCTTGCTCCACAGGGAGACCTCCACAGCCAAGATATCTCTCCGGATTTTTATCTGCCAACTGGATGTGGGACAAGCCCATTCTGTGTTTCCGCCCCTTTTCCAGTCTCCATGTGGCTGCTTCTTTATATCCTTAGCTGTAAGACTTATTCAGCTAGATTTCAGGCATTTCTAAATTATTACTGTTGTTTTGTTTGTTTGTTTGTTTTGCAATTTAGTTGTATTTTTGATGTGGTTGTGGGAGGCTGTGAGTACCACATTTACCTATGCTGCCATCTTGATTGGGTCCTCTATAACAACCAAACTAAAAATCATGCATGCGGCCTATAAAATTTTAAATGTAAAAAGTTAATTTGGAGAAAATTTGAAATCATGCATTTTTGGTAAAATAACTTATCTTATTGAGCTCCTTATTTATTGATTCTTTTCTTTAAGAAGATGCACATAGGTTTTTAAAATACCTGTATATTTTATTATTTATATATATATCATTATTCATGTAGCTAATTTCCCATTAATGGAAATTTAGTTTCTTTCCAATTATTCTGCTCCTAATTATATACAATGAGCACAGCTATAGATATATTTTTTTTTACTTACATCTATATATTTTCTGTAGGATTCATTTCAAAAAAGATTTTGTTCTCAAATAAAACCTGATAGAAATAATAATTTAAATGATCTTTTACACTATTCACTGATAATTATGTGAATGGTTATATTCTCTTACTTTTGCAAAAATGCAATATGCTCATGTAAGATTTTATTACATATATACTAATGCATATGCATGTAGGATACATTTTAAAAATTACTTATTTTACATATACTATATACACGAAGATGGTTTTGTTTACATATATCTATGAGAAAATTTGCAGTCATTTTTTTAATTGTTCAATTTAAGGTCCTTAAACTTGGAATTAATAAACAATCCTAACAAGTACATACTATGTATATATTACTTCTTAAAAATTAACTATGATGAAATCCATACAACTAAGAGACAAATATTAAGCAGAGATTCTGAGTGTCGGATTACCTCTATCATTGAGTAGTGAGTTAAAATCCACTTCAGATTATAGAGTGCAGTGGAGAGGTGCTAGCGTTATCCATGAAACACACATTAGAGAGTGATAGAAAGAAGGATAATTGCAGGAAATTATAAAGAAGTGCTTTTTTGTACTTCAAATATGGCTTAAATAAATAAATATCAGTAATCTTGCAATCCATATGACTAATCTTAAGTGTGCCAAGCTGTCATTCCATGATATTGAAATCAGACGAGCATTCAGATTGCTCCATGACACTTTTTTCTTTCCTATATTGTGGTGCTTTTTCTCTTCTTTCAGTGGTCACGTTCATTGAAATTAATTCTCTCTGTAATTTGTATTACCAAGGATCAGGTGTGACAATTCACAAACTAGTGAAAAAAAATGGTTCTTTCATCCTCCGACCCTTCTTTGTCAAGCCCCAGGATTTCAGCAAGTGCTGCTCAATCGTGACCACCTCAAACATATACCCTCATTGCTGGATAAAGCTCTTCAGTACCTTGGTATTGTCCAAGTTGGATAATGCCATCCAGCATAGTTGTCCTCAATTCTATTCTATAAGGGAAGTATCAAAATGTCTAAGTGAGTACTTGGTTTTTAATTTATTATTATTATAATGTATTTTTATTGATTCCTGAGGGGAACGGAGAGGAAAAGATAGAAACATCAATGATGAGAGCTAATCATTGATTGGGTGCCTCCTGCATGCCCTCTACTGGGGATTAAGCCCACGTGTGCCCTGTCCAGGAATCAAACTGTGACCTGCTAGTTCATAGGTCAATGCTCAACTACCAAGCCACACAGACCAAGCTTTAATTTATTATTATTATTGTCATTTTGTGGCTATTGCTATTGTTATTTGCTAGTGGATCATATAACATAGTTTTTGATGAGTTCCAGCCATGTACCATTCATTCCCCACCACCCCACCCCCAACAGAAAAACAGAAATAGAGTACATATATCACGGATATATAATGTTACTTAACTACTGAGGATTTTTTTTTAATTATTTTAAAATTTTAGGGGCATGGCTGTGAAAAAAAAAAATGTGACTAACTTCAACTCTTTGTTCCTCTCAATCTGTGTGGTGATGTGAAAACACTTGTTGCCATTTATATTTATATATAAATATATATACCATCTATATATACACTGGAGGGATCCTATCAATACCAGGTCAGAATCACTCAACATAACAAACAACAAAACCACCAGGATTCACTTGTCCTCCAAATATGATTTATGACCATTAAGGTTTTCTGCTCCAACTAACTCTCTATTCCCATGCATGCTTTTTTCTTAGAATAGTCACCTAGAGCCTCAATATAAAAGGTGTCATAAAGATTCATGGATTTTCAGACTTCTAGGTTATAATTATCTCTTTTCTATTAGAACAAATTAAAAAATGAAATGCAGAGACATGTTTGTCTAAATGAGACAAAGCAAAGAAGAAAAATGGACGAGAAATATTTGATATGAAAGAAATATCTGACTGTAAAGCTATGTAGACAGTTAAAAAATAAACTTTTCTACTTAATCTAGTAAAAATTCAGACTATGTAGATTGAAAACAAAAATAAATGGATCAATTCCTTTTAGGTTCATAATTGTTAAATAATTCTCAAAGTCAAGATTCTTTATGACTTTGCTAACTCAAATAAGTTTTAAGAGATGATATAAAAGCAACTTTAATTTTAAAAATTTGAGAATTCTATGACACATTTATTTTACAGTAATTTCAAGATACTTTGATGAAAAAAATGACCCATCATTACATAATATTATAGTTAAAATTCAATTTATAAAAACATGCACATAACTTATATCTACTCAGGAACAATACACCCAATTAATTATTTGATTTTTTTAAAAAAATTAAAGACATTTCTACTATAAAAAATAACTTTTGAATGTGAATGAAAACTGTTTCTTTCTCATTTGTTTTTGGAGTGTATATTCTGAGCACCTGTATATCCATCCCTCTGTACAGGCTTAATTCTTGAACTGAATAAAATAATTTTTTTCTAAATCAATCTGTGTTAATCACCACACAGATAATTACTGTGTGTGTGTGTGTTTTCATTTTTCTTTAAGTTAACCTTTTTTAGTTCGAGTCTATTTGAAATGTGGAGTTTGGTATGTATACCAATGCAACCAATATCATCACTGTCATTCTACCCACTCCCCAACCATCCCTGGGTCCAGGAATATGGTTTATGTGACTAAAAATTATTGCTTTCTCTAGAATTTTATGTAAGATAAATCACATAATATGTGATCTTAAATTAAACTTTTTTTAATTTAAGAAAAAAATTGAGATTATTACTGATATGGGGATATATGAGTAGTTTGAACCTATTCATTGCTGAATAGTATTCCTGTGTAGGAATATAGTGAAAATTGTTTATTCACTTACTTGTTGAGGGACATATGGTTTTTTTGTTGTTTTTTGTTTTTGTTTGTGTCTCAGATTTGGAGTGGCTTCCAGTTTCAAATACAGTACTATAAAAATTCAAACACAAATTATTTGTGTGGGTATATATGTTTATTTTTCTTTCATGAATACCTAGAGGTGGAATAGCTGAATCATAGAATTAATTTGACAGTATATAAAAACTGTCAAATTAATTCCCTATATTATCAACTTGTTTTACAAAGTGGTTGTACCATTTTTTATATCCATAGAAATATGTGAGAGTTACAACTTTTCCATATGATTAGCAGTCAATTTCTGTTTACAATTTAGCAATTTTAGTGATCATGTAGTAGTATCTCACTATGTCTTTATTTGCATTTTACTGATAACTTTTGAGGTTGGTTATCAGTTGATATATTCATTGTCATATAGTCATATAATTAAAAAAAATTTTGTCCATTATTTATCATTTATAATTTGTCTGTTTATGTTGTATGTTTTGTGGATATTTTATACCAGTATAGGCTTTGCTTTTTACTGTAATGGTGTTTATTGAAAAGCAGAAGTTTTTAGTTTGATAAAATCCAATTTACCATTTTTATACTGTATTTTTATTTTCTCCCTGAGAAACCACTGTCTATTTCAAGATTTGAAAAGGTCATCTCCATGTTTTTCTTTACAAGCTTTTTCTTTATTTATTACATTTAGTATGTGACCCATTTCAAGTAAAATTTTGTTGGTGTGAGGTAAAGTCAGTTATTTTCCATATTTATATGTCATTTTCTAGCACCATTCATTTAAAAGACATTATTTCAACATTTATTTGTTTAAAATACATTTATTTCATTGATAAATAAATTGTGAATATTGAATTTATTTCTTGATTTTATTATATTCCATTTGGCTATATGATTATCTTTGTGATAATTCCACATTCTCTTTATTACTGTAGCTTTATTATAAGTCTTGATGTCACACAATAAAATACTCCAAATTTTTACTTGTCATTCAATATTACTTTTCTACTTCCTCTGTGTTTTCACACACCCAAATTTTTAAGAAAAAGCCTTCTGAGATTTTGATTTTATAGAATCTATAAATCAAATTGAAAATAGGGATCTTAATTTTTCTTATCTAT
The DNA here is from genome assembly GCF_964212035.1 of Myotis nattereri. Lineage (NCBI taxonomy): Eukaryota > Metazoa > Chordata > Mammalia > Chiroptera > Vespertilionidae > Myotis > Myotis nattereri. The sequence continues at coordinate 95,494,696 of NC_138077.1, read as the reverse complement.
GAATGTAATATTTCTTTTTATTTATATAATTTTTCTTAGGCAAGGGCTTTCACACATATCATTTAATATATTAATAACATTTCATTTTACCCTAACCGGTTTGGATCAATGGATAGAGCGTCGGCCTGCAGACTGAAAGGTCCCAGGTTCGATTCTGGTCAAGGGCATGTACCTTGGTTGCGGGAGGTGTGCAGGAGGCAGCTGATCAATGTTTTCTCTCTCATTGATGTTTCTAACTCGCTATCCCTCTCCCTTCCTTTCTGTAAAAAATCAATAAAATATATTAAAAAATAATATTTCATTTTTATGCTATTTATATTGCATATTTAAGCTATATTTTATAATTGGAATTTCAATAGTTATATGGAATTTCAATTCTTTTTTGTATGTTAATCTTTGTCCCTTGCCATGTGTACTTATTAATTTTGGTAGATTTTGGGGGGGGAATTTTAAAGTATTTCTTATGTATGTAATCATGTCATGTGTGATTAAAAGCATTTTCACTTCTAAAAAGTATGCCTTATATTTGTATTTTTTTCTTTATTGCACTGGGACTCATCTTCAGTTACCTGATAAAATCTTTCTCTGTCTCTGTCTCTCTCCCCTTTGGTTCTATGCTCTGTTCATTCTAACTACTTCTGTTCTTTTATTTAAAATTTCTGACGTGTATTTTTAAGTTTCAATTTAAGTAAATTAAGTTATAGTACCCATTACTCCTGTATTGCTGGAACAGCCCCCTAGTAAGACATGGCCTCAATGGGACTCCCCACTGAAGCACCTTAGGTTCAAAAGGACTCACCATTTAACTGATCAGTCCTCAAACATCTCCTAACCCTGTGTCAGTTCTAGGAACTTCCCATTTTGTTGAACGGGGATCATATTTTCCTGAGCCTCAGGGAATTTCATGTTATACATATATGGATTGTCAGTCACAAACTCATAGCAAGTTTTATCACACCCTTGGAGCTATATCTCAATGCAGCACACCCTTCACTAATTTTTTACACAATTTTCAGACACCTCAGCCCTTTTGTTCCCTGGTAACTGTCTTCTCAAGTCAGTGTGAAATCTGTGCATTGTTTGAGTTCCATCTCAATGTAACATAATCTGGAAAAGCTTTTTCAGGAAGAGAGCCTGGGCAGTTGTAGAGCTCGCCTGCATTGTTTTTGTTTTCTCAGGGATCTCAGTCCTGTGCTTCTATTGTTCACCGTCCAAACACAGTTGTCTCTTCCATTTTTTTCCAGGCTTCTGATTGTTTTTGAGGGACATTTAAACTCTCTGTAATTTAGTTCCCTTATCTTCAGAGTTTGGATATAATTATATAACTTTAAATAAGTTATCTTTATCTCAAGCTACACTACAGATAGATACTCTCAACTTTATTGTCTTGTTTTCCCATAAAAAATGTGCTTTTCTTCAAACTACCAAGCCCCTTGGGAGACAGTTACATAAGGACCATACCATGATACTAAGTGTATGAATTTATTTTAATCATATGCTAACAGTCCTTCATTAGACTATCAGGTGTAATCATATCATGGGCGATGTGCCTGTTTACCTCTGTCACCACAGGCAGCCACCTCATGCATTAACCTAAGTCTTTCATTCTCATATTGGTTTGCACCTTTCAATCTCACTCAATCCTCCTTTTGCTTGTCCTCTTAAGTGCTTTCACTGGAACATAGCCTGGATTTGTCAAATTTTCAGTTTTTCTCAGTCTGTTGGACAACTTCTTTCACTTCCTGTATTAACTGACCCTTGGATATTTGCCTGAGATTATTTCTTAGCCTGAAGACTCCTCAGTTGGAAGCTGCTTCTTTTTAGCATCTCTGCTTGTGTTAGTTATGAAACCTGTAGTGAGTATCCTTCCTATTTGCCATTTTTGCTATCCAACCATTTCTTTCTTCGTTTTAACATACCTCACTCTCTTTCAAAACCATGCTATCTGTTTAGGCTACCCACATCAGTTCTTCTTGCTATCACCTACCTAACTGTTGGTTACTTCCAATAATTATATAAAAAAATAACTCAAGACTGCTCTAGCACTGAGTTAAAATTTGGATTATTAATATAACCCTCCTTCAATGCAAACAATTATCTCCACAGAGCTAACAACATCTTTATTCTTATTGAGTTGATTTGCCGTCCCCATTCTTGTTATTTCCTTCATAGTGAAAGGAGTTTTAGGGATAAAATAGGCAGGTTTAGGGAGATTTAGGAGTAAAGAAAGTCCATGGGAGAGGAAGGCATAGGTGAGTGCTTGGAGCTACCAAAAGGCATACATTCACAGAGAGAGAGAGAGAGAGAGAGAGAGAGAGAGAGAGAGAGAGAGAGAGAATAAAAGAGGTTTCACAGGATAAGGGGAGAGGAAGACATTCATTCACAGAACATAGGGAAAAGCCACAGCGTATGGAGAGAAAGAGGAAACAAACTTTCACAGAGGATAAAAAAATGCTGACAAATGGGAGAAAGAGGAAACAGATTTTCACAGGAGATAGAGAATTCCACCACTGAAGGGGGATAGAAAGAGAAGGGCACCACATGGGTTTTGGGCTTTGAAGCTGTTATTCTACCAATTAGAAGCTAGTATGAAGAAACAAAAAACTGCAACCTTTATAAACCTTAGAAAAAAGGAGCTTAGTGGGTTACCCCCTTGGAACCCCCTCCCTACGTGGGCGTCTGTACTTGCTTCCAATAAGTTCCCACCCTTTTCATCTACCACTTTTTGTTTGTGGCTTCACTCTTCGAATCCACCTGGACAAGAACCTGGGAAAGAAATCACCCTTACATCCTGCTCAGGAAAACAACCCGAGTCAGTTGGTGCTTTGGCTGGGAACTCTGGAAGTCTAGTTCTTCACGTCAAACAGTGAGCATGAAGGACCCACGGACTCTATCTCTTTCTCTGCTATCCCTTTATACTTTTGGATACATTAACAGACACCCACCAGCCACTGACTAGTAGAGCTGGCTGCCATCTTATGTGGCATTTCTCCTTTCTCCTACACTATCCCTTCCCAGACACTCTCCACCACAAGGAATCGGAGAGTCGTCTGCCTTTTTTCTTCTGCTTCCTATCTCTCAGCCCCCTCAACACCACTGTCTCTGGTCCAGACCCCAGGTCCTTTGTAAGAGCACTTTCTATTCGGCAGAGGCGGCAGAATGAGAACAGAAAACTATGTCACAGGGGCAGGAGAGCAAAGCGTGCCAGCACTTCTGAGAGCTCCCTTTCCGGCACAGACTCCCTGCCAGGTGGGGCGGAAGAGAGAGAGGGAGGCCATCCAGAGGACCCTATAACCACCTCCATCCCACATGTCTGAGAGGGGATAGGACATGTGCTCCCAGGGCTCCCTGCCCCTTGCGCCTGTGTGACACTCCATGATCTGGGACAACATGGCTTACTGCAGTGGTTGGCACCACCGACTCATGGGGGGTTACCATATGTGCTGCTGCCTCCAAGTGCCAGCACCCTAGTGGAGTGGGACTGGAAAGAGAGAGAAACCGCATCCCAAGGGTCTCCTGCCCCTTGTTGCACCCTTGATATTGGGTGGGGGCAGCTCCAGGAACCTGGCACACTTGGCTGTGGCAGACTGGGCGTTCCCAAGGCCTTGCCTCCACTGCAACCGTGATGTCACTATCTGAACTGCCTGGGTTACAAGGAGGGCTGGCAGGAATCTCTGTATCAAGGCTTGATCCTACCCTTCCCCTGGGGCTAGAGAACCTCTTGCCTTTATTGCAATCTTTGTGAAATTAATTTAGAACTGTGGGATGTCCTTTTGCTCTGTTATTTTGAAACTAAAGTGTTTAGAATGTGTTCATAAGGGTCAATCTAAGGAATGCTAGTAGTTCATATTTCTTTGTTATTAGGAGGGCTATTGGTTGGAAATGATACTTTAGGAATATAGAAGGCATAAGGCATGATTATGCATTTTTGAAGGACAAAGAAGGATAGAAGGCTAATCTGAAAGTGTAAGAATTGTGAAGGTTGCATAAATGATTGGAAGGAGAAGAGAAATGCTGGAAGAAAGTTTAGATGGAGCAAATGGGGGTACTTCAGACCCCTTCCCAGCATGCCTGAGTAAAATTTACATATATATGTAAATGAGCACTAGCCAAAAAAGAGTGCCATTTGGGAGTAAATTTAAGCTTAAAAAAGGAGAAATTTAAAAATCTCTTCCACTACTATTCACAGAGTAACCTAAAAGTTTGTATTCAAGCATTGACTCTCACCATTAATGAGACACCATAAGTACAAAGGAGGTTGCTTTTCCCTGAGATGTGCCTTACAATGTCAACTAGTCTGTCTCTCCAAGCTGCTTTTCTGGAGGGAATCAAGTTGGCTGCTCTTTTTTAAAGAAAGTAAAACGCTTTAAAGTAGCATTTTAGTATTTGGGAGCAAAGAGAGCAAAGGTTGAGGTTCAGTAAAAGCAAAAAGTTTAGTCAGTTAACGGTAGGTTATAACCCCAGAAAATTGAAAGTACTAATCTTAGCCAGAAGTGGATTCCAACTTTTTCCAATTGAGCCCCTCATTGTTGACAGACCATGGAAACCATGATAAAGGTAAGTTCCTTGATGGTGAGGGCCTACATAGGAATAGACTGGAGCTGTTTCTACTCTCCCCAGAGCTCTGGGAGCTGCCGAACTCCGAGTCCTCAGCCTAGAGTCACTTCCTTTTAAACTCTCCTAGGAAAGGCCAAGGCCTCTTCAAAAACATTAGAACTATTTCAGGCACTTTTCATCACAGACAAACGGGCCTCAGGGCATTAGAAATATTCCTATGGTTGGGCACACCACAGAGAGCAAACATGGGCATGCACTGCTCCCAGGAGAGGGAGGGTTGGAGGGACAGCTCTGCATGAGTGAGGTCCTCCCAGATCAGTTGGTAAGTACAATTAAGTCCACCTGACCCTTATCGGCAACTGTATGCAGTGAGGCAACCTCTCACTCCTTGCTTGCAAGTTAGAGCTTCTACACCCTTAGCTAGGAGGGGGGCACCTCACCAGCAAAAGGAGAGTGACAAAAGATGCTGGAGAGGATGCTGGACATCCTTTCATGTGCTTTTTTACAGATGGGAAGTGCGTCGTCTACACTGAGTAAAGATAGCCCCCTACAATGCATCATTAAGAATTGGTATAATTTTGACTCACAAACACTGAAGAAAAATTGCCCAATTTATTTTTGTATCCAGGCTTGGCCTTAGTACCAACTAGTGAATGGGGAGAATCAGCCCCTAGAGGGGAGTCTTAATTATAATATCATCCTGCAATTAGACCTTTTCTATAGAAAGGATGGGAAGTGGTCAGAAGCCCACTATGTCTAGGCTTCTTTACCTTCAGGGGCAAACAAGATTTATGTAGGGGCTATAAAATATACCCTTCACTCATGGAAATAGAAACCCAGAATCCATGGCGGCAGGGGGAGGAGGAGAGGAGGGGAGGTGGAGAAGGCGAGAAGGCAGAGGCCAGGTACCCACCCAGGGCTGGGCTGACCTTGACTCACCCCAGGGATATATATCCTCTGATAAGGCAGGCAGATGGAGGCCACTGCATACTTCTTCCGTGGACCCCTAGATCACTCACCTCTGATGGGACCCTAACTGCTACCTCAATTGACTTTCCTGTCCAGCAGGAAGTAGAAAGATCAAAGCCCCCTGTCCCCAACAGCAGTTGGGGTTTCCTAATCAGAGGGGAGACCGAAAGGAGTTTTAGGGATAAAATATGACCTGAAATTTAGGGTGATTTAGGAATAAAGAGGGTCCATGCGGGGAGGAAGGCATAGGTGAGGGCTTGGAGCTGCCAAAAGGCGTGCATCCACAGAGAGGAAAAAAAAAAAAAAATGGGAAAGGACTGAGTAATTCTAGAAAAAAAAAATATTAGTGTATCTGTAGTCTCCATTGTATAACCGGAAAGACCTGCATTGCACTCTATGGTGAATTATCCTAATTCTAGTTCCAATTGACCTAAATTACTTTCATTCACTTTCATGAGCAGGAAAATATGAGTAATGCACCACCATTTACATTATATATCTAGTGTCTACACTAGATATCTTTTTAATTGTTCTAGTTTAAATTAAATCACTATTGTAGCAGAAATTTACCAAATTAATTCTTCACTCAATTTAAAACTTATTTTTAATAAGACATTCATAATTCTAAAACTTGCATTATCAAAAAAATATTTACATATTTATTTATTTATTTATTTATTTATTTATTTATTTATTTATTTGACAGACAGTTTTTCTCATGCATTTTAGATTCCAAAAAATACCAGCTGGTGCTGCTATGTGTTATGAGATTCTGGCTATAAGCCTCAGACAAAACAGTTTTTTAAATAACTTTTGTTGTTGTTGTTGTTATTAGTCACAACAAAGTGAACTTGTAACAGCTCACTAGCATGATGAAACATAAGAAAAAAAGGTGAAGTAGCACTTGAAACAAACCCAACCAATTAAAATTAAGTGGAGCTTTAATTTAAAAAAAAATCTGCTCAGGGGAAAACTATAATGTTCTCTAAAAGCACATTCCTCTATCTCTCAAACTCTTTTAACAATAATGCTATTATTTACTTAAATTGTCATAATACAAAGTGTGTGTTTGTGTGAATTATTTAAAAATTAATTGCCTATTAAAAATTCATACTGACTCCATAGTCTGTATATCCAAAGCAAGTATCTGTAGGAACCCATAAATTAGCCATTTTTCCTTGTGTAAATTACTCCTGTGTTCTTTTTTAAAAATATGTATTTTTATTGATTTCAGAGAGGAAGAGAGAGGGAAAGAGAGATAGAAACATCAATGATGAGAGAGAATCATTGATCAGGCTGCCTCTTACCTGCCCCCTACTGTGGATGGAACCTACAACCCTGGCATGTGCCCTGACCAGGAATCAAACTGTGATCTCCTGGTTCACAGCTACAGGCTCAACCATGGAGCCACGCAGGCAGGGTTATTCTTTCTTTATGTTATATTGTAATACTTTATTATTTGATAATTTTGAGGCATTTGCCATTGCTTCTCTTGTCAACTATTAATACAGGCAAATGGATAACTGCTTATATAATTTCACTTTTCAAAATTTTCTGAATTTCTAGATACTTGAGGATTTTAAAGTGGAAATTTCTAGGAAATTTTTCTGACTTTCATTTGAACTATTAGAGATATGGTGTTCCAAATTTAATAATCATATTTTTATAAGTTTTGATACTACCTTCAACCAAAGTTTAACTGAAAGATAAAACATTATGATAAGGATTTGGCAAAATTGAATTTGATATAAATATTATGCAAATAAATTTATTTCTGGAAAAACAATTTTCCTTGGAAATGTCTATTTGAATTATTTATTAGTCATGCCATTCTATTTGTTAATTTTATGTTTTTAAGCAGCAATTGACAGATTATGATCAGGCTGTTTTGATATGTAAAGGCAAAAAGATAAAACTTAAGCTCAATTTTTAATATAGAATGGTCTAAATTCTGATATAGAATGGTTTCAGGTATAAGTTTTTAATTTGTCTAAATATTGTAACTTGTGTCCAGATCAATGACATTATTTCAATGTCTTAATTATCTTAATAATGTGCATATGTGTATATGCCATGAAATATACTAGTATTATACTACCCAGTTCCAACTTCATGGATTTATCCAAATTCTTATTTCTTCTATTACTTTCTGGATATCTTATATTATATAGCTCTAAATACCATAGAAAGTTTAGTCCATAATGAGTAACATATTCTTATCAAGTATATATGGCATAATGCATGATAAACATTTTCTTATTTTGACTATGTTCTTTCTCACAAAGAACTTTAGATTATTTTGGGGGATTAATCTTTTTTAGTTGTTTATTTAATTTTAAATTAGTTACAACAATCTTTAGAGTGCAAGTAACTTAATGTTGAAGAATGTGAATTCAAACTCAAACTATATTAAACAAAGGAAATATTATAGCATATTTTACATAGAAATCTAAGTATTTTAGGAAAGGATGAATCTTTTATGTCAAAAGTTAATGATAGGCTCTTGATTACTCTATCTCCTGCTGCTAGTTCTATCTGTATTCATCCCCAATACTAAGGATTGCCTTACTTTAGGCCACCCAGTTAAGCTGAACTCCAGCACTCCCAGATTCACATTATCCCAACATGTAAAACCAAGAAAGGAAAACAAATTCTTTCTTTTTCTTATACTCATTTATAAATTCAAGAGTAGTTTTTGTTGTTTTGTTTTATTTTTGCTTATTTGTTTGTTTCATATGCACTTGAAGATATTGTCTACTTCTGGAGAAGCAAAAACAAAACAAAACAAAAAAGAGCAGTTTTTATTCATTGTTTTAACTTGGACATGGTGCAGCTGCCATATCTATATCTGATCTTAAAAACATCAATTTGCATTCAATCTCATTTTCTGTTAATAAAATAATTCAAGTTATACACCAAGAATAATAATAGGTAACGTATTGAGTGCTTACTGCATTTTAAAGGATGCTTATGATGTTTTGTTTTGTGCACTGCTTTATGCAATCTTTGCAACAATTTTACAAAATAAATAATATTTTTAGAAACCTCTTAATGTTGAAGAATCTGAGGCCCAGGAAGTTTAAGTAACTTGTCAAACTACAAATATAAAGCTAGTGGTAAAGATAGGATTTAAAAATTGAGGGTGAAATCAGGAGCTTCACAAACAAAAAAGAACTATGGGAGTTTATCACCACCAAACCAGCAATGCAAGAAATGCTAAAGGGTCTGCTGTAAAAAGAAAAAAATAGGAAACAAAGAAGGAACACAGGGGTAAAGAATAAAAATGGCAACAAACAAGTATCTATCAATAATAACTTTAAATGTAAATATATTAAATGCCCCAATCAAAAGACATAGAGTAACTGAGTGGATAAGAAAACATGACCCCCCCAAAAAAAAAAACAAAAGAAAACATGACCCCCCCCCCAAAAAAAAATAATGCAAAAGAAAACATGACCCATATATCTGCTGTCTACAGGAAACCCACCTCAGAAAAAAAGACGCACACAGACTGATGGTGAAGGGATGGAAAAAGGTTTTCCAGGCGAATGGAAATAATAATAATAAAAAAAAGCTGGGGTAGCAATACTTATATCTGACAAATTAGATCTCAAAGTGAAGGACATAAAAAGTGATAAGGAAGGCCACTTCATAATACTAAAGGGAACAATCCAAAAAGAAGAAATAACTCTGGTAAACATATACGCACCTAATATAGGAGCACGCAAATACATAAGAAAACTTCTGGAGGAGATCAAGGGAGAGATGGGCAGCAATACAATCATAGTAAGGGACTTTAACACCCCACTATCACCATTGGACATATCCTCTAAACAAAAAATCAGCAAAGAAACATCAATCCTAAATGACTCACTAGATCAGATGGAATTAATTGACATCTTCAGAACATTTCATCCCAAAGCCACAGAATACACATTCTTCTCAAGTGCACATGGATCATTTTCAAAGATAGACCACATATTGTGTCACAGGCAAAGTCTCTTCAAATTCAAGAAGATAGAAATCATATCAAGCATCTTCTCAGATCACAATGGCATAAAACTAGAAGTCAACTACAATAAAAACAATCCAAAAAAATCAAACACATGGAGACTAAAGAGCATGCTATTAAACAATGACTGGGTTACCAGAGAGATCAAAGAAGAAATAAAAAAAAAATCATGGCAAGAAATGACAGTGAAAACACAACAATCCAAAACCTATGGGACACAGCGAAAGCAGTCTTGAGAGGGAAGTTCATAGTTCTACAAGCCTACTGCAAAAAATAAGAAACAATGATAATAAATTACCTAACCGTACATTTCAAAGAGTTAGAAAGAGAGCAACAAGAAAAGCCCAGTGTAAGCAGAAGGAAGGAAATAATAAAGATCAGAGCAGAGATAAATGACATAGAGACCAAAAAAACAATAGAAAAGATCAACAAAACCAAGAGCTGGTTCTTTGAAAGGATAAACAAGATTGATGAACCTCTAGCCAGGCTCACCAAGAAACAAAGAGAGAGGACCCAAATAAACAAAATCAGAAATGAAAAGGGAGAAATAACAACAGATCCCACAGAAATACAAAGGATTGTTAAAAAATACTATGAACAACTCTACTCCAACAAACTAGACAACCTGGAGGAAATGGACATATTCCTAGAAAAATGCAACCTTCCAAAACTTAATCAGGAAGAATCTAAAAATCTTAATAGGCCAATAACTATGGAGGAAATTGAAGCAGTAATCAAAAAACTTCCAGCAAACAAAAGCCCAGGGCCAGATGGCTTCACAGGGGAGTTTTACCAAACATTCAAGGAAGAACTAAAATCTATCCTCCTCAGACTATTCCAAAAAATCGAAGAGATAGGAACACTTCCAAGCTCATTCTATGAAGCCAGCATCAACCTAATACCAAAACCAGATAAAGAAAGCGCAATGAAAGAGAATTACAGGCCAATATCCTTCATGAACATAGATGCCAAAATCCTCAACAAAATCCTAGCAAATCAGATCCAGCAGTACATCAGAAAGATCATACACCATGACCAAGTAGGATTTATACCAGGGATGCAAGGATGATACAATATCTGCAAATCAAAAACGTGATACATCACATAAACAAATTGAGAGATAAAAACCACATAGTCATATCAATTGATGAGGAAAGAGCATTTGACAAAATCCAACACCCATTTTTGATAAAAACTCTCAGCAAAGTGGGGATAGAAGGATCATACCTCAACATAATAAAAGCTATATATGACAAACCCACAGCCAACATCATACTCAATGGACAAAACTAAAACCATTTCCCCTAAGAACAGGAACAAGACAGGGTTGCCCACTCACACTACTCCTGTTCTATATAGTACAGGAAGTATTAGCCATTGCGATTAGACAAGAAGAAGAAATAAAAAGCATCCAAATTGGAAAAGAAGTAAAACTGTCCTTATTTGCAGACGACATGATATTGTACATACAAAACCCTAGGGACTCCATCAAAAAACTACTAGACTTAATACATGAATTTGGCAATGTAGCAGGATACAAAATTAACCCCAAGAAATCTGAGGCATTTCTATACACCAATAGTGAACTTACAGAGAGACTAAAAAAGCAATCCCATTTACCATCACACCAAAAAAATTAAGCTACCTAGGAATAACCCTAACTAAAGAGGTAAAAGACCTGTACTCAGAAAGCTACAGGACATTGAAAAAAGAGATATAGGAAAACATAAACAGATGGAAGAACATACCATGTTCGTGGATTGGTAGAAACAACATCATTAAAATGTCCATACTAACCAAAGCAATCTATAAATTCAATGCACTTCCCATTAAAATACCAACAGCATATTTCACAGACCTAGAATGAACTCTCCAAAAATTTATCTGGAATAAAAAAAGACCCAGAATAGCTGCAGTGATCCTGAGAAAGAAGAACAAAGTAGGTGGGATCTCAATACCTGATATCAAGCTGTATTACAAAGCCATTGTTCTCAAAACTGCCTGGTACTGGCACAAAAACAGACATATAGATCAATGGAATAGAATAGAGAATCCAGAAATCGACCCAAATCAATATGCTTAATTAATATTTGACAAAGGAGGCAGGAACATACAATGGAGTCAAAGACAGTCTCTTTAATAAATGGTGTTGGGAAAATTGGACAGATACATGAAAAAAAATGAAACTAGACCACCAACTTACACCATACACAAAAATAGAATCAAAATGGATAAAGGACTTAAATGTAAGATGGGAAATTATAAAAATACTAGAGGAATTCAAAGACAACAAAATCTCAGACATATGCCGAAGCAATTTCTTCACAGATACAGCTCCTAGGGCATTGGAAAATAAACAAATGGGACTACATCAAAATAAAAAGCTGCTGCAAAGCAAAAGAAACCATCAACAAAACAACAAGAAAGCCCACTGCATGGGAGAATATATTCGCCAATGTTATCACTGATAAGGGTTTAATTTCCAACATTTATAGGGAACACATACAACTTAACAAAAGGAAGATAAACAATCCAATCAAAAAATGGGCAAAGGACCTAAATAGACACCTTTCAAAAGAGGACATTCAGAAAGTCAAGAGACATATGAAAACATGCTCAAAGTCACTAATCATCCAAGAGATGCAAATCAAAACAACAATGAGGTATCATCTCACACCTGTCAGAATGGCTATCATCAACAAATCAGCAAACGACAAGTGCTGGAGAGGATGTGGAGAAAAAGGAACACTTGTGCACTGCTGGTGGGAATGCAGACTGGTGCAGCCACTATGGAAGACAGTATGGAGTTTCCTCAAAAAGTTAAAAATGGAACTCCCATTTGACCCAGTGATCCACTTCTAGGAATATATCCCAAGAAAACCGAAACACCAATCAGAAAAGATATATGCATCCCTATGTTCATAGCAGCACAATTTACCATAGCTGAGATCTGGAAACAGCCTAAGTGCTCATCAGCAGATGAATGGATTAGAAAACTGTGGTACATCTATACAATGGAATACTATGCTGCTGTAAAAAGGAAGGAATTCTTACCATTTGCAACAGCATGGATGCAACTGGAGAGCATTATGCTAAGTAAAATAAGCCAGTCAATGAAAGAAAAATACCACATGATCTCACTCATTTATGGATAATAAGGACCATTATAAACTGATGAACAAAAATAGATACAGAGGCAGAGCAGCCTTGAACAGACTGTCAAACTACAGCGGGAAGGCAGGGGGGAATTGGGGGGCAAGAGGGGGGGTAAGAGATCTACCAAAGGACTTGTATGCATGCATATAAGCAAAACCAATGGACATAAGACACTGGGGGGCAGGGGAGGCTGGGGAATTGTCAAGGGGGGAAAAAAAGGAGACATATCTAATACTCTTTGTAATACTTTAAGCAATAAAAAAATTAATTACAAAAAAATAATAAAACAAAACAAAACAAAAAGATAGGATTTAAATCTAGACAGGTAAGCTCTAGGGGCAAAATTTTAAACCATTTTGACTTGTTGCTTATTATCCCATCAGATTTTTTTTTTAAATCTAAAGCATTTAAGGTATATTGAGCTATGCTTCTGTATTTAAAAGTCCATATCTAAGAAAAAAACAGAGCAGAATAGTTTTCACTGTTATTACGGTTAGCATACTAACTAATCTATCAACCAAAACATTTTCTAGAATCTCTTGATTTATTTTGGTAATGTTATTTTCTGTTTACTCTTCATGTAAAGCATGGGAGAAAACACTTTTTTCTATGTGTATTGTGGTTTTCGAGTCATTATTATATTTCTACTTATTATCTGCTTGATCTACTGCAATGTCTATGTACCTGATGGTCCCCAAATTTTCTAGATTTCTGGCATTAGCTTTTGTTTAATATCCAAATTAAGTGATTCAAGCACCCTGTCTCAGCATAATTTTAGGAAACTCATTGCTCTCCTTTTTGCATTTCTAAAGATAAGCAAAATAATCACTAATTTTCCCTTGTTGTTTGCCCCAGCTTTCCCCTGCTTTCTCTGCACATCACCCCTGGCCACTTTACAACCTACGTTCCTGCTCTTTAGACATTGGCATGGCCACTTAAACTATGAATACAAAACACCAAGGTAAGGTATGCCTATAGCCATATTTAAAAGCAGTGTTAAAAATTAGTTTGGTTAAATAACAGAAACTTTATTTAAAACTTATGGCTAGTTACTAGAATTACCACACTGAACAAGCAAAAAAAAGAAAAGAAAAGAAAAACGATTACAACATAGTGTCCCTCATCATCTTATCTAATATAGAGTAAATATGCAAATTGACCATCACACTGTAATGGTGAAGATGGCTGTGCCCACAGCAGAGGCAGGAATTCTGTAAGACAAGATGGCTGTGCCCACAGTGGAGGCCAACAAGCAATCAGCAGGGACCTGAGGCCGTGCCCCCCGCCTTGTGGGGCTTGACAGGGGACCTCAGGCCACACCCCCAGCCCAGCAGGGCTTGATGGGGGACCTCAGGCCACACCCGCTGCCCCAGCACCGGGCCATGGCACCTGAGGCTGTGCCCCCTGCACTGCAGGGCTTGACGGGGGAACTCAGGCCATGCCCCCCACCCAGTAGGGCTTGACAGGGGACCTCAGGGCACACACTCTGCCCTGGTACTGGGCTAGGGGACCTGAGGCCGCACCCTCCACCATGTAGGGCTTGACGGGGACCTCAGACAGCGCCCCCTGGCCTGGGCTAGGGGACCTCAAGACATACCCTCCGGCCCAGGCCAGGGACATCAGGCTGTGCCCCATGCCCAGTGGGGCTTGATGGGGGTGGGGCCGGTCGGGTCTGGATCTAGTACAATGGGGGTGAGGCCGGCTGGGTCTGGGTCTCACGTGATTTTCAGGTGCACATAAGTGGTTGGGGACTTGACTCTGGTTCCCGTGGTGCGCCCCCAACTCTGACAGGAGGGGGATTTTCACATACATTTTACCAATTTTCTTTCATCTCTGACACTTCTATTATAGAGAAAGTGCAAATAGCAATATTAAAATATTTCCTGTAATTAATTCCCTTTTAATGTGTATGAATTTCATATACTGGGTCACTAGTTCTTTTATAAGAACTTTAGAACCTCATGCTGCTCATCTGGCCACCCACTAAATTGCTGAAATCTGTTTCTCCCAGGATCTTCCAAAATACTTACTTTCTTGATTCCCCTGCCTCGATGATGCATAAAAGTAATTTCATTATACAAATAGTTTATTTCTGTGTTCATCAGCTTTCCCTAGCAGACCACATGTCTTGTGGCTTTACTTTGGAGAGGGAAAAGGTTCACTCAGTTACTTTTCTCAAGGGAAGATATCTGGAAAGAAGCTAAGTGCAGGATGTACACTTAGGAGATACTGACACAGTGACTTTTAAGTTTTTATTGCGGTATGATTGACACACAATAATCTGCACATATTAAAAGTAAATATGTTTTCAAAAAATTATTGAAATGTTAAATGTTATAAAGAGATATGTGGGCAGAGCTCAAGAGATTTATCTCAGTGCTGCGGCAGAAGCAACGCTGTGAGCACACTCCAGCGGACAGGCTTCCCTGGCACACCAGGAAGTGGCAACGCCCGCCTGACAAATCTCCAAGAGCCACCTACTCTTAGCCCCGACCCTCACGCCCATTGGATATCATGGCAAGCGTGTCCCTATTGTATTGGCTGCTTACCCCTTTATATACGGCTGTACTTCCTCAGTAAACTTAGATCTGTGTCTCTGAACCTGGTCTCCGGAGTCGTGCATGCAGACACCCCAGCGCATTGGTCTTCGTCGTCCTCACCCCTGAGGGATCCCCTGTTCCAGAGATATAGATATGAGTATGTGTAACTGAGGATATTATTTAACATGAATATCATGTGTCAGATCTCACTAATGTATTCAATATTTTATTTGTATTTAAAATAAGATTCTATATGATTCACCCATTTTCAGAGCATGTGGCCATGTAATACTGGCTCTTAATATGTATATGTTTGAATTTGACAAAGGAAAATGATACACTATAAAAAACACACAACTTTAACATTAGACATTAATATGATACTTAGTAAATATATTTCATATCCCTCATTGATTTACAGAAATATAGATGAATTTGTACTCTATTACAGTGTCTCACATAGCCTAATCACAATAAAATTGTGACTCAAATTTAAATCTATGTACTCTTATCTTTGTCACAATGTTGACTACCTGAATTTATTTTTGAGATAAAACAAAAATTGCTATATTTTGACTTGACTTATGAAAAGATGTACTTCTACATTTGTAAAAACTTAGTCACAATGGATCATTTCCTAAGCAGTCCTCTTTGACTTAAGAGCAGCCCTTATGAACATAAAGTTTGTCAAATCATTGCTTTAACAAGTGCTACAGGGCCTTGATATCAGATCTATTGTTTTAGAGGGGACAAAAGAGTACACATTCTCCCATAATAGAAAAAAAAGTTTAATATTAATCTCAAGTATTACTTTTTAAGGGTACATAGATTTAAATTTGTAAGTCTAAAGATATTAGTTTCTTAAGTTTTTCAGATAACCTATTTTCCTAATAACAAAACATCAGTTTAATTAGTGGATGTAGAAAAAAAAGTATAATAAGATTAAGTGCATTTAGAATTGCATTATATTTCAGGGATACTCCTATTTTAAAATGAATAAATTTTAGCACTAATTCATGATGCCATTTTTATTTTTATTTATTTATTTTCAAATTTTTTTATTATTAATTTCAGAGAGGATGGAAGAGGGAGAGAGAGATAGAAACATCAATGATGATAATCATTGATCAGCTGCCTCCTGTACGCTCCCCACTGGGGACTGAGCCCGCAACCCGGGCATGTGCCCTTGATCAGGCTCGAACCTGCAACCCTTTGGTCCACAGGTTGATGCTCTACCCACTGAGCCAAACCAGCTAAGGCATATTTTTAATTCTTTATTGTTGAAAGTATTACATATTCTCCTTCTCCCCCCCACCTTGCCTCTCCCAGCCTGCTCACACCCCTCAGCACAGGCCCTCAACCAGCTAAGGCCTGTGTCCATTGGTTATGTTTATATGCATGCATACAAGTCCTTTGGTTGATCTCTTACCCGTCCAATTCCAGCCCTCCCCTACCTTCCCTCTGAGGTTTGACGGCCTGTTTGATGCTTCTATGTCTCTGGATCTATTTTTGTTCATCAGTTTATGTTGTTCATTATATTCCACAAATGAGTGAGATCATGTGAAATTTATCTTTCTCTGACTGGTTTATTTATCTTAGCATAATGCTCTCTAGGTCCATTCATGCTCTTGCAAATGGTAAGAGTTCTTTCTTTTTATAGCAGCATAGTATTCTGTTGTGTAGATGTAACACCATTTCTTAATCCACTCATCTGCTGATGGGCACTTAGACTGTTTCCAAATTTTAGCTATTGTAAATTGTGCTGCTATGAACATAGGGGTGCATATATTCTTTTCATGGTTCCTGTATTACGTTTAAGTCTTTTATCCATTTTGAGTTTATTCTTGTATATGATGTAAGTTGGTGGTCTAGCTTCATTTTTTTTAATGTATCTGTCCAAGTTTCCCAACACCATTTATTGAAGGGACTGTTTTGACTCCATTGTATGCTCTTGCCTCCTTTGTCAAATATTAATTGAACATAATGGCTTGGGTTGATTTCTGGGTTCTCTGTTCTGTTCCATTAGTCTATATGTCTGTTCTTATGCCAGTGCCAGGCAATTTTGAGAACAGTGGCTTTGTTAAATAACTTGATATATGGTATTGTGATTCCTCCAACTCAGTCTTCTTTCTCAGGATTGATGTGGCTCTTTGGAGTCTTTTTGAATTCCATATAAATTTTTGGAGAGTTTGTTCTAGCTCTGTGAAATATGCTTTTGGCATTTTAATGCAGATTGCATTGAATCTATAGATTACTTTGGGTAGTATGGACATTTTAGTGATGTTGATTCTACCAATCCATGAACATGGTGTATTCTTCCACTTGTTTATATGCCATTTTAAAATACATTGAAGGCTGTGCTGCTTTATAAAAATTTATGTTAAAACACATATCTGGGATATAGAAATTTTAAAAAAATAAACTGTTGAAAATTTGTGGCTTCTCACTTAAGTTTTTCCAATTTTGTTGGGTTACTATTTATATATAACATTCTATAGATTTAAGGTATAGAACATAATTATGTGATATAAAAATAAACTTTGGAAGGGTTATGAAAAAAGTTTTCTTAACATCTAGTGCCTAACAGATACAATGTATTTATTTATAATGACAACTTTTAAGATCTACTCTCTTAATAACTTTTAAATATATAATTCAGTATTGTTAATTTAACTATAGTCATCATGCTGTACATTACATCCCTGAACTTATTAAGCTTATTACTGGAAGTTTGTGCTTTTGACCACATTTACTCATTTTCCCTATCCCCCACATTTCCCCTGACAATTATAAATTTGATTTCTATAAGTTGTTGTTGTTTTTTGATTCCACCTATAAGTGAAATCATACAGTATTTGGCTTTCTGTCTCCCTTATTTTACTTGGCATAATGCCTAAAGATCTATCCATGTTGTCATAAATGAAAGAATTTTCTTTTTTAATGGCTGAACACTATTCCATTGTGTACACACACACAGACACACACACACACACACACACAATTTCCTCCGCTATCCTAAAATAGAGCACTTCTATGAAAACGTTTACGCTCCTAAAAGATAAATGCCAGTTAGTCATATGATAGGAACAAAACACAACAAAATAAAAACCATACATGTATATATTTGTGTGTATGTATATATACATATTATACACATATATTTATAAGGACTTATCCATTTTCTTTCAGTACTGCAATTTCAAATAGATGAATATAGCAAATAATTAAACAAGTAGTCTTATGACTCTTATAATTATTTTAATTAAATAAACTACACTAAGCTCTATCCAACATCAAGTAAATAAACCTTATGTAGCACCTCCCATTTAATGATATGTTGTATGATAAATAACTCTTTATCATGAAAAGGGTTATTCTTTCTGTTTAAAATAATTTATGTTCCTGTGAAATTGAAAAATTAGTTACCATGTTATATTAAATATTTCTAATAATAAAAGCTAATTAGACCAGACAGCCAAACAACCTTTCGGACCTCATTCCAGACATCCTTCCAGATGAAGCTGTGGCAGTAGGGCTGAGGCAGAAGCAGTTAGGGGAGATCAGGCAGGTAGGCAGGTGAGCAGTAAGGAGCCAATGGTCCTGGATTGTGAGAGGGATGTCTGAATGCCAGATATCCCCTGAAGGGTCCTGGATTGTGAGAGGGTGCAGGCCAGGCTGAGGAACCCCCACTCCTGGGCATGAATTTTGGGCACCGGGCCTCTAGTTATATATATATATTATATGTACACACATGATGTGTCTGTGCCTGTGTAACTATTCATGAGTTTCTTGGGCAAACTTAAAAAATCCTATTTATCCTGATAATAAATTGTAGTAAACTATATATAAGCAAATAATAAAACAAGTAGTCTTATGACTCAGTGACAATTATTTTAATTAAATAAACTACACTAAGCTCTTTGGTAATGCATTCATTGTTTAATAACATGCTATTTAGCCTCCATGTGTTTGATTATTTTTTAGTTTTTTCACTGTAGTTGATTTCTAATTTTATTCCATTGTGATGTGAGAACATACTTGATATGATTTCAGTCTTCTTGAATTTGTAGAGACATAGCCTGTGTCCTAACATGTGGTATATCTTTGGAAATGTCCCATGTGTACTTGAGAAGAATGTATATTTCATAGCTTTGGGGTGAAATGTTCTGAAGATGTCAATTAGTTCCATGTGATCTAATGAGTTGTTTAGGATTCCTGTTTCCTTGTTAAATTTTTGTCTAGAAGATTTATTCAGTGATGCCAATGTTATATTAAAGTCCCCTAATATGATTGCATTACTGTTGATCTCTCCTTTGATATTTTCCAGAAGTTTTTGTTTTTGTTTTTGGAAGCTCCTGTATTGGGTACATATATGTTTACCAGAGTTATATCTTCTTGTTGTATCAATACCTTTAGTATTATGAAGTGGTCTTACTTATCTCTTGTTATGGCCTTCACTTCGAGATCTATTTTGTCAGATGTAAGTGTTGCTATACTACCCTTTTTTAAATTTCCATTTGCCTGAATTATTTTTTCTATCCCTTCACTTTCAGTCTCTGTGAGTCCTTTATTCTGAGATGGCTCTCTTGTAGACAGGACATATATGTATCATATTTTCTTATCCATTCAGCTGCCCTATGTCTTTTTTTTAACATATATTTTGTTGATTTTTTACAGAGAGGAAGGGAGAGGGACAGAGAGTTAGAAATATCGATGAGAGAGAAACATCGATCAGCTGCCTCCTGCACACCCCCCACTGGGGATGTGCCTGCAATCAAGGCACATGCCTTTGACCAGAATTGAACCTGCGACCCCTCAGTCCGCAGGCCGACACTCAATCCACTGAGCAAAACTGGCCAGGGCTACCCTATGTTTTTTGATTGGGGCATTTAATCCATTTACACTTAAGGTTATTATTGATAGGTACTTGTTTATTGCCATTTTTTAAATTGTTTTATTGCTTAAAGTATTACAAAGGGTATTACATATGTGTCATTTTTTTCCCTCGCCCTTGACAATCCCCTGGCCTCCCCTACACCCCAGTGTCTTATGTCCATTGGTTATGCTTATATGCATGCATACAAGTCCTTCGGTTGATCTCTTACCCTCCTCCCTCCTGCCCCCCAACCCTCCCTGGCCTTCCCACTGCAGTTTGACAATCAGTTTGAGGCAGCTCTGCCTCTGTATCAATTATTGTTTGTAAGTTTATAATGGTCTTTATTATCCATGAATGAGTAAGATCATGTGGTGTTTTTCCTTCATTGACTGGCTTATTTCACTTAGCATAATGCTCTCCAGTTCCATCCATGCCGTTGCAAATGGTAAGAGTTCCTTCTTTTTTACAGCAGCATAGTATTCCATTGTGTAGATGTACCACAGTTTTCTAATCCATTCATCTGCTGATGGGCACTTAGGCTGTTTCCAGATCTTAGCTATGGTGAATTGTGCTGCTATGAACATATGGGTGCACATATCCTTTCTGATTGGTGTTTCTGGTTTCCTGGGATATATTCCTAGAAGTGGGATCACTGGGTCAAATGGGAGTTCCATTTTTAGTTTTTTGAGGAAACTCCATATTGTCTTCCATAGTGGCTGCACCAGTCTGCATTCCCACCAGCAGTGCACGAGTGTTACTTATGCTTGTGTTTCTCTCTCTCTTTTTATTATTTTTTCTTACAGCAGTCCCTTTAGGATTTCTTACCTTGCTGATTTGTTGGTAATAAACTCCTTTAGCCTGTTTTTGTCTGTGAAGTTCTTGATTTCACCTTCAATTTTGAATGATAGTCTTACTGAATAGAGTAGTCTGGGATTCATCCCTTGCTTTTCATTTGTATATTTCCTGCTACTACCTTCTGGCCTGATGTGTTTCTGTTGTGAAATCTACTGATAGGCTAGTGGGAGATCCTTTATAGGTAAGTTTCTGTCTCTTTCTTGCAGTCTTTAATATTCTTTCATTGTCTTTAACATTTGCCATTTCAATTATGATGTGTCTTGGTGTGGGTCTTTTTGAGTTTATCTTGTTTGAGTCTTTCTGTGCTTCCTGGACTTGTGTGACTTTTTTCTTCCCCAAGTCAGGGAAGTTTTCCGTCATTATTTCTTCAAACAGGTTGTCTATTCCTTGCTCAGCTTCTTCTACTTCTGTCACCCCTATTATGAGGATGTTACTTTGCTTCATTTTGTCCCAAAGCTCCCTTAAACACTCCTCCTGCTTTTTAATTTTTATTTCCAATTGCTGCTCTGATTGGGTGATTTTTCTACCCTATCTTGTAACTCGCTGATTCAGTCCTCAGCTTCTTCTATTCGGCGAATGAAACCTTCTAGAGTGTTCTTTACTGAAGCTATGTTATTAATTTCCTCTTGATTTTATTCATGTTGGTCAACTCCTCATTCAGCTCCTTATAATTCTCCTTGAGTTACTTGTAATCTTCAGTCAGATGTTTGAACATCTTTATAACCATTACTTTGAATTCTTTATCTGACAAATTACTTGCTTCCATTTCACTTACTAGGTGCACTGGTTAATAATGTGGATTTTTTTCAATAGAGATGGAGTTACACATATGTTGATATATATGTGATTTGATATGTATGCAATTTTGTATTGACAACATGCTTCAAAACTTCATATGTCAAATTTTCTGAAGGTGTTAACATCATAGATAATTTTGCGCTTAAAAATGTTGAATTTCATGCCCAAAAAAGAGCATTTGCAGGAAGTTTTAATTCATTACTTTATTTTGAAGAAAAGTGCTGCTGAAAGTTACTGTATCCTTCAGGAAGCTTATGGTGAACATGCTCCTTCTCAAGATACTTGTGAACGCTGGTTTAAATGCTTTAAAAGTGATGATTTCAATGTGAAAGACAAAGAATGTCCAAGTCAATTTGAACCATGCTTTGATCATAAAACGACCAGAATGGGCCAAAAGACACAGCAAAGTAATTTTGCTTCATGATAACGCACCATCACACACTTCAAAACTAGTTAAAGATACATTAAAATATCTTGCCTGGGGAGTATTAACCCACCTGCTGTATTCACCAGACCTTGCTCCTTCAGATTACCACTTATTCCAATCGATGGCACATGAACTTTTTGAGCAGCACTTCAAAATGTACGAAGAAGTGGAAAATTGGGTTTCTGAATAATTTGCCTCAAAACAAGAAAAATTCTATAGGGACAGTATCCACCAATTACCTGAAATATGGGGGAAATGTGTAGCTAGCAATGGACATTACTTTGAATAAAGCACTTTTGATGTTTCTCTTGATATAATTGTGTTTTCTTTTATTACAAAATCCGCATTATTAACCGGTACAACTAGTAGCTCCCTTTTTGGTGATTCCTCCTTTTCTTTCCTTTGGGGATTGTATTTTGTCTCCCAAATTTTTCTCTCCCTTTGTAATTGTTTCTATGTCTTAGATCAAACTTCTATTCCACCCAGGTTTTTGGGGAGGTGGCCCTGTAGTTGATGTTTTATAGGACCCAGTGGTGCAGCCTCTCAGATCTCCTGGGCTGGGTGTTCTAAGAAAGCCCCCTATGTGAGAACATTTGGGTTCTCCTGATGTAGTTGGGTCTTGAATGTTATTGTTTCCTTCATGTGTGGAGTTTCCTCACAGGTTGTCTGTTTATGTGGCTCACACCTGAATTTGTCGTGCAAGCTGTTGTTGATGTGCTGCTTCCTGTTCCAGGCAGTCTACTGATTGATCAACTGGTCCGTCACTTGTGTCCTTCTTCACAGGCATTGGAGGGGTCAATCTGCCTCTAAAGTAGCTTGCTAGGAGCATGGTGCTCAGGGCTGGGTCAGATACTTCCCCTGATCCTCAGGTTCTGCCCTTTGCCTGTCAGCCAACTATCAACCTTAATCACTCAAAAGTCTGTTTCTGACAGGGCTTTAGGAGAGGGAGGTGCTGTTTAGCTTTCAGAGAATATGTTGGGTGTGTTTACCTGCTGCACTTGATTTTTGATGTCCTGTTCTTGGGAGGAATCCCCCCACTCCATTTGCTGCCAGTGAGGTTGGGGTTCACTGAATTTTGCTCTGATGTTGTTGAATCTGGTCCCTTGGTGTATCTATCCTAGGCCTCCTGGAAGCTTCTCTAGTGCAGGTGAATGTGAGTCGTTGTCCCTTTCTGGACCTAGGCAACCTGACTGAGGTCTGAGAGATTGAAGTCCCTAGTAGTCCAGTGGTCAGGGACTCCGTAGCCTGAGGCTGGGTATGCCTTGAGTCTCACACCTTTATTGTCTCTCTTCTGAATTGTGTACTCCCTTCCCCTATGGATCTGGTCCATCAGGTGTGTGCAAGGTTGGCATGTGCATGTGCACAGTCCCTTTAGTGTGCGACTCCCTGCAGGGTCTTAGAGCTCACTGGCATGCAACTCACTGTGTGGCTCCAGCGCCCTCAGCGGGGTAGCTCAAACAAAGGTCCTCCTGGCATGCACTCATTGTTTAAGGTCTGGGCCGGCAGGGTGGAGCATGTGGTCCTGCTGGAGTGCGCTCACTGTGCATCCCAGAGCCTGTGGCATGCGACTCACTGCAGAGAAGAGGCGGGGGTCCCTTGCAAGTTATGGCTGGTGAGCTGCTCACTGCCCAGGTTGAGGGTGGTGTCCGAGGCCAGTCTGGGTGTTGGTGTGGCTGTGCTCCTAGCCTCCGTTGCTGCCCCCTCCAAGACGGTGTGGTTTCTGTGCCAGAGTGCCTGTGGCCAAAGCAGGGGCTCTTTGTCCAGGAGGTCCTGCTTCACCAGCCCCCAAGACTCCTTCGATATCTAACTGTCCCTCATCCACAAACACACACACACCACACACGTCCACACACTCTCCTCTCACTCCTTTAGTCACTCACACTCTATTCCTCACTGCAATCCTGCCAGCCACCATGTTGGACTAAAATATATTTACTATATGACAATTGTTAATTGTATGATGGGTCTTTAGTAATCTTTAAGAACTAACCTTAGAAACATAATATCTATAAAGTTATACTTTGAGAGACAAATGCAATTTAAGAGATGTAAAATAATGATTTTTTTTCATGAATGTATATGCTTGTATTATTAACTTTTTGGGAAAGCAATCAAATGTCAAGAAAAAAAAAGTAGCAAATTAAGGCAGAGAGGAAAGACATATTAAAGAAATAATTCTAACCTGTAATTCTTGAATAATAATGTATCAGATATTTATTATATGTGATATATCAAACATTTTAAACAGTGTGTTATGTGCATATTTCATTCTATTAAAAGAAAATCACAGTAGTTTAAAAAAACATGAAAGTGGTGTTCTTAGCTCTTAAAATAAAAATAAATAATAAAGAACTTAGATACTATTACTTTACATAAAATATGGATATGTTCTTAATTTAATAAATATCTGAATTATGAAAAGGACCTTTAAATTTCAGGTTTAGTGTTTCAAATAATATATCCATTGTGCTATTTGAACCAGAAAAAGTGACTAAATATAGCAATTGGTTCTAGTTAACTTACTGATAGTTTTGTTAGAAATTTTTATTTTTCCATTATAAAATATCCTGGATGTAAATCTGATTAAACCTATGCTTTTTACTATGTAGAGTCAAAGCCTAGCCTAAAAGGATATGTGAAATTATGGATGACATATAGATTCCATTTACATGGGATGAGAAAGTAATGCTTCAGATGTTTCATTAGGGAGCAAAAACAAATCCTTCTGAAGACTTTTGTGGTTCCAAGTAGCCAAATAAATCAGGGTTGTGTGTTTACTAAACTGATTTATATGTATATCATGGAATAAATCTGGAATGTTGGCTACAGTAATGAGAATACCCAAACAACATCAATATTTCATTTACTAATGGTAATATGCAGTGCAAGACGGGTGTAATGTATTTGCAGAAGCGTTTGGGCAAGGAAATCAGACACATAGGCTTACTTTGCAGAGCAGCATACACTGATTATGCTAGGAGATTGTGTATCATCTCTGGTTGAGCCTATAAATCTATGTGAAAAAATATTGAAGACCAGATTTTGATAAGGTATTATTGGAATTAATAGAGTGGCAAAATACATAGCCTACATAAAATCCTTGAGAAATAAAATCTATTTCCCCAAACTGGAAGTAAAACATTGTTTTTCTTTTTCTCTTTAATATATTAGGGGGCTTATTTTTAAAAAAGCATTTTAAATAGTATAAAATATGTTTAAAAATTAATATGCCTTAGGAAATTGAGGAAGATATATTTTAAATAAAATATATTTATGTGGAAACTGCACTGCATAATGTTAGGATATTTTGACTTTGGGGTAGATATCTTTGTCCTTTTTTTGAAAATTGGGAATTAAAAATGTGGTATAACTTACTCATCACTATAAAGGTTTGAATGTTAAAAAATATAATTTTCATTAATTCTGTAGAAACAGAATTAGGTTTTATAATTCTAAGACTAGTGAATTTCATTTTGTGCCATATCTATCCTCTTTTAATGTAAAATATCAGATACTATTTGCCATTATAAAATTAAGCAAGGGTTGCCCAATCTCAAATAATGCATTCTTTATCTCATTTTCCAACATAAAGGTGTTGGAATAAGTAAACTGCAAGGTGTTTTTCTGTTGTTGTTTTGTTTTATTTTATTTTTGCAAGTTCTAAATGCTGTGAATTTATTAGCATGGCTGTGGGAAACTGGCATTCATACATTTCTGGTGCAAATTCCAATCAGTAGAACTGTCAAATTATTATGGGGAATAATTTGACAATATCTAACAAAACAACATACATGTTTACCTTATGGCCAAAAATTACCCTCCTAGCAATTTATGTTGTAGATACAGCTGCAATAATAAGAAAATGCATTTACATAGAGTTATTAATTGCAGCATTGTTTGTATTTACTAGATGCTAAAAACAGTCTAAATGCTCACATAAGAAGAGTGATTAGTAAATTGGTATATCCATAAAATGATCATGCAGCTCTAAAATAGAATAAAATATCTATAAGAACAGATGTAGAATGATTTTCAAGAAAATGAAAATGAGTATATATATATATATATATATATATATATATACATATAAAA
Organism: Myotis nattereri; assembly: GCF_964212035.1. Taxonomy (NCBI): domain Eukaryota; kingdom Metazoa; phylum Chordata; class Mammalia; order Chiroptera; family Vespertilionidae; genus Myotis; species Myotis nattereri. The sequence goes on along the minus strand of NC_138077.1, from coordinate 95,468,414 downwards.
ACACATTTGTGAGAAAAGAAGGGATAATAAAATATATATGTACTTCCTTATTTATTCATGAAGAGATAAAGAAATATGTAAAGAATAAACTAGAGACCAATACTAGTTACTTTCATTGGGATAAATGCATACAGAGCAGAAAGAATAGAAATAATAGGGACTGAGAATTATATTCCTGTGAATATATCTTTTTTATACAATTCTGACTTTTCAAATTGTGTTGATGCTTCACATACCCAAAAAATAATAATATCAGAAATCAAAAGGGATAGAGAGGACACACTAGTATAAACATGACCAGGAACATACTAATTCAAGTGGATTTCAACAGAATACTATAATTAAAGTAAAGGAGGAAAAATCCTAATAGTATTTGGCCTACGTGCTCTTAAACTAAACACAAATCCTTTGCTTTAGTTGCTGCTTTGATCTCCCATTTTTACTTGTTAGCAATTCTGAAAGTACTTTCTGTGTACTCTCATTATATGAGCAAGTAAATAGGTTAATATATTGTGAATAATGTGATTCATATTTGTCACTGTCAAAGGAAGGATTTAAAAATACAGAAATAAATCCCTCTCTTTTTATTGCCACATAGTATTCCATGGTGTAAATGCAGACTGATGAATTGCAGGGGGATGTTAAAAAATAAAATTGAGGTGCTGGGTAGAGATTAACCAAGAACTTGTATACATACTAGTGGCCCGGTGCACAAAATTTGTGCTTGAGAGGGGTGTCCCTCAGCCCGGCCTGCACCCTCTCCAATCTGGGACACCTCAGGGGATGTCGGACTGCCGGTTTAGGCCCAATCCTGCAGTCTAACATCCGTCTCACAATCCTTGAGTCAGACTGGCAATGAGGCATCCCTCTCGTAATCCGGGACTGCTGGCTCCTAACCACTCACCCAACTGCCTGCTTGATTGCCCCTAACCACTCTGCCTGCAGCTTGCTTGCCCCCAACTGTCCCCCCCTGCCGGCCTTCTTGTCCCCAACTGCCCCCCTTGCTGGCCTGCTCGTCCCCAACTGCCCTCCCCGGCTGGCCTAATCACCCCTAACCACCTCTGCCTCGGCCCCGCCACCATGGCTTTGTCCAAAAGGATGTCTAGAAGGACTCCCGGTCTAATTAGCATATCACCCTTTTATTAGTATAGATATGCAGAACCCATGGACACATACAATAGTGTGGTGAAAGCCTGGGCAGGGGGAGAGGGGGACTTGAGGGGGTCAATGGGGAGGAAAAGGGTACATCTGTATTACTTTCTACAATAAATATAAATTTAAAATAAATAGAAATAAAATAAAATAATCTGTAAAAGTCCCTCCTTCAAAAATAAATAAATGAAAATACAGAAATAGGAAAAAATAGAATGAACCATGAGATGTTGAATTGGAATTGGCAGACACTTAAATAGAAGAGATGTTAATAGAGAAACTTGAATGTATGCAAATACATACTTTTATTTCCTAGCTCTGTCCTATGAGATAGCCAAGAAGCCATGAAAGTCAGTAGCACTGAGCACAATCAGTTTCTAGATTTTGGCTTCTATGTATAAGTTTCTCCTAAAAGGAACTAGAAATCCTTCATAAAGTGGTTGTTGCCAGGACTAGATCAACTAATCCTAGATGAGCTTGGGATATCTTTTTGTGCTAACAATTATTTCAAAAGCACATATGAGTCAAAATGAAGGTGTTCTTACTGAGAAACTAGGGACAATTTGAATATTAAATAAATAAGTAAATCATTATTATACAGTGAATACAATAAGAATCCATAAATCTAAATTTATATAACTTAATAAATAAATGCAAACAAGAAGAAACCATGTTTTTTTACAGTAGAAAGACAATTGAAATATGTAAAAAGAAAGACAGAATTACAAAAATTGCCATTTTATCCCTCCTTGGTGTGGCTCAGTTGGTTGGAGCAATATTCAGTTCACCAAAGGGTCATTCAAGGTTGTGTGTTTGATTCCTAGTTGGGGAGAGAACAGGAGACCAACCAATTGATGTTTCTCTCTCCCTTTCTCTCCCCCCTCACCCTTCCTCTTTCTCTAAACTTAATAAGAAATTGTCATTTGACAAGCATAAAACAATAATTGACATAGGCAAAGATTATCAATAAATGTTAAAGTAGCATTAGAAAGTTTTATGACTAATAGCTAATTAGTAATAATCTCAAAATATATCACCATGAGATACTTATTGATTAGAGTGGAGACAGTAATAATTTTACAATGGAGAAACCTGGAAATAATTGCCTTAACTGAGTGATTAAAATAAGGATCTACAGAAGTAGGTTAAATAGGCATCCTGAGTCTTTTGATTCCGATGCACTGAGAAAAACAAAACATCTTGACCAGGCTATTCAATCCATAAGTGCAATTCCTAAATCGAATCATGAGGGATAATAATAATAATAATAATAATAATAATAATAATAAACCCTCTATTGGAAGATATTTTATGAAATAACTGATCCAAAATGTAAACATCATGAAAGACAAGAGAGAAAATGACAAGTGAATGGATTGTCTGGTCTGGACTTACTTTAAATATAAGGGACATTTTAGGGACACTTCCAAAATCTGAATAAGTTCTGTAGACTTAAGTATTTTGTCAATGTTCATTTCCTGCTTGTGATAATTTTATGATTATACATGAAGATGTCCTGAATTACTAGGAATTGCATGTTGGTAAAATGTTAATATTTTGCCAATCTGCCCTTCCTCTATATAAGTAGAATAGTACTATCTTTGTAACTTTTTATTGAATTTTAAATAAAACATTAAAATACATTTTCTATTGCAACATTTTTAACTGTGATAATTCTACCTATCAGAGTGCTTTTATTTTTAAATGAGTGAGTCAACCAATCCCAGTCTATACATAGAAAAACTTTACCAAGTCACTCAGTAATAGGAAGTGCATGATTCTTATAACTATATCTAGCGCTGTATTTTCCATCTCTTATATCCATAGTAATGATTGGTAAATAATTAAATAGGTAATTGCTTGATATCAGAGGTGTTAACAGTTAGGGTCTAGGTTCAGAGGGCTGAGTTCAAATTCCCACTGTACCACTTACTAGTTGTGTATCACGGACAAATTATTAAAACTATTTATATTTTTGTTCTAAATTTTAAAAATGTGGATGGTTATATTATCTAACTTATTGAACTCTACAACATTATAATCATTGCAAATTAAAACGGCATACCTTACAAGGTAACATAGCCTGATGACTGGCACAGTAAGCAGTTAATAGAGGGTGGGGCAAAAGTAGGTTTACAATTGTTTGTATGGAAAATAATACAATAATTAATAAGTAAAAATACACAAATAAGCTCTGTTTCTCACCCTCAAAACTGTAAACCTACTTTTGCCACACCTGTATGTGTGGCAGGCAGAATTTCAACAAGGTTCCACTCCAAGATTCCCACTCCCTGGTATGCAAATCCGCTATAATTCCCTCACTTTGAGTTTTGAGAGGAACTGTGAATATGATTGGATGCCCCTCCCATAATTGACTTACAGTGTATGCAAGAATAAAGAGATTTTGAAAAAGTAATTGAGGTTCCATATCAATTGATCTTGAGTTAATATAAAAATAAATTATCCTCAGTGAGGCTGTTTAGTCAAATGAGCCCTTAACCAGGGACTGGGCCATTTGTGAAGAGGCAATTTTCTGCTGGTTTTGAGTAAGTTAACTGTCGCACTGTATCCGAACCGTGTGATGGCCATGTGGCAAGAAATGCAGGAGCCTTTAGCAGCTAAAAGAGACCACCGCATACCATCAGCAAGAAAATGTGGAACTTATTCCTACAACTTCAAAGAGCTAAATTCTTCAAACAACCTCATGAGTTTGGAAGAGGAGCCTAAGGAAAAAGACAAAGCCCAAGGTAACTTGACCGCATCATTGAAAGATGCTGAACAAAGCATTAAGCTCAGCTTTTCCCAGGCTTCTGATCCAGAGAAACTTTGAGATAATACTTGTCAGTTCAAACTGCAAAGTGTGTGATAACTTGTTACACAGCATAGACAAAATGTACATGCTATTATAATTATATGAGCTCTGCATCTGAATATCATATTTTTTATTTTAAATATATATTTTTATTGATTTCAGAGTGAGGAAGGGAGATGGAGAGAGAGACAGAAACATCAATAATGAGAGAGAATCATTGATCAGCTAACTCCTGCACACTCCACACTGGGGACCAAGCCCATAAGCTGGGCATGTGCTCTGACTGGAATCAAACTGTGACCTCCTGGTTCATAGTTCTATGCTCAACCACTGCACCACACCAGCCGGGCATGTTCTTGATCATATTGAAGTGCATCTGCAGCAAAAGAAACTGACAACAAAACAAAGAGACAGCCACCAGATGGGAAATGATATTTGCAAACAGTAGTTCCAACAAAGGTTTAATTTTCAAAATATATAAAGAACTCATAAAACTCAACACCAGAAAAACAAAAAAACAAAACAAAACAAAACAAAAAAACAATAAAAAAAAATGGGCAGAGGACCAGAACATACGCCTCTCCCAAGAAGACATGTGAACAGCCAATAATATATGAAAAGATGTTCAAATTCACTGGCTATTAGGGAAATGCAACTCAAAACTACAATGAGATACCATCTCACACCTGTTAGAGTGGCCATTGTCTACAAGACAAGCAATAACAAGGAGAGGTTGACTGGTACAACCACTATGGAAAGCAGTCTGGTGATTCCTCAAAAAATTACGAATAGAGCTATCACAGGACCCAGCAATTCCTCTCCTGGATATATACCTGGAAACCTTAAAATCATGTATTTGCAAAGATATATGCACCCCTATATTAATTGAAGCATTATTCACAGTGGCCAAGACATGGAAACAACCAAAGTGCCCTATGATAGAGGACTAGATAAAGAAGGTGTGGTACATATACACAATGGAATATTACCCAGCCATACGAAAGGATGAAATGACGCCATTTGCAGCAACATGGATGGACCTTGAGAACATTATGCTAAGTGAAATAAGTCAGTCAGAAAAAACTAAGAACCATATGATTTCACTCATGTGTGGGATATAAAACTGAAACTCATGAACATAAATAGAAGTGGTGATTGCTAGAGGGAAGTGGGTGTGGGAGAGGGTTGTCCTAATATATGGCGACAGGAAAAAATTTCACTTTGGGTGGTGGGCACATGGTGCAATATACAGGTCTTGTAACATAGAAACCCACACCTGAAAAAGCTATACGTTCATATTGACCAATGTTACCCCAATAAATTTAATTTAAAAAGTGCATCTGGCATTTAGTTTAAATGTTTTATACAGCATAGAATATATTCTTTTTATATACTTCACGTTTTTATTTCCAATTTCCTTCATTTTACTTATAATTGATTTCTTAAAATTTTCTTTTATTTATTTTCAATTACAGTTTAAATTCAGTATTATTTTGTATTAGTTTCAGGTGTACATCATAGTAGTAAGACAATCATACTTTTCAAAGTGTCCCCTCTCCCCCCTGCCCTCCAATATCTCCAGTACCCACCTGGAGCCATACATAGTTATTACAATATTCTTGATATTACAATATTATTCACTATATTTAATATGCTGTACTTTATATTTACATGACTATTTTGTAACTACCAATTTGTATTTCTCAATCTCTTCACCTTTTTCACCTAGTCTCTCAACCCCACCTCCCCAGCAACCATCAGTCTGTTCTTTGTATCTATGAGCCTGTTTCTATTTTGTTCATTCATTTATATTGTTCTTTAGATTCCACAAATTAGTAAAATCATATGGTATTTCTCTTTCTCTGACTGACTTTTTTCACTTAGCATAATGCCCTCTAGGTCTATCCATGTAATTGCTAATGGTAGGATTTCATTCCTTTATGGTTGAGTAATATTGCATTGTATATACGTATCATCACTTCTTTATCCACTCATCTCTTAATGGGCACTTAGTTTGCTTTCATAGCTTAACTATTGTAAATAACGCATAGCAAAAGATACTACAGAGAGTCTCCTGTTTCTAGCATTAACACCTTACACAATTTTTATAGTAGATAAACCAATATTGATACACTAGAGGCCTAGTGCATGAAATTCATGCATGGAGGGGGGGGACATCCCTCAGCCCAACCTTAACCCTCTCCAATCCAGGAGCCCTCAGGGGATGTCCTACTGATGGCTTGGGCCCATTCCCCATGGTTCTCTGCTCTCTGAAGGGCCTGCCTGCTCCACAATACAGCGATGGGAAAGCAGCCCCTGCTGGGTGCTGCCTGTGGGCCTCACTTGCCTGCTGAGCTCACATTGCCAGGGCGACACCTCCAGCATCCTGTCCTGGCAGCTATGGGCAGCGCCATCTTTGTCGCAGAGTTATGGTTAATTTGCATATTACTCTTTTATTAGCTAGGACTATAATCACATAAATTCTAGAGTTTTAGCTTTCATTTGTTTTTTTTTACCTAATGCTTCCTTTGGTTACAGAATTCCACATTAAATTTAGTTGTCATATCTCTTTAGACTCCTCTTGGCTATGGTGCTTGCTCACTTTCCTTGCTTTTTTAAACTTTGAATCCTTTGAACAAAATTCTGGTATTTTATGAAAGTTCATAATTTGTCGTATTTTTTTTCATGATATGACTAGTGCTATGGGTTAATCCAAGAAAGACCATAGTGGTAAAAATACCATTGTTATTACATCATATCAAGTATACATTTAATCAACATTATTTATGACTATTGATGTTGCTATACATGTATACATAGAATAATTAAATAAATGGATGGCAGATAGTAGGAGGCAGGTTTCTCACTATTGAAGTGGGAGTTTCTATATAAACAAGAGGAGGAAGTGAGAATGGTACATATGGTAAGGGACTGGAGGCATCAGAATAAACTCAAGTTTAGGTTAATATAGATACAGATGGCTACATATAGAAAAATTTATAGTTATGTGTATATATGCAGGTTTGTGTAGCCACATATAATTTTGTTCTGTTAGCAGAGATGAAAAAACAAGCAAACACAATCAAAAGAAAAGAGAACAAAGAACCAAAACATCTCAGTAGCAATGAGAACATCTAATATTCAGATATTATTCTCATATATCATTCTCCAATAACAGGAACCAAGGCTTCTAGTAGGAATGTCTGATTCTAAGTGTAGCACAGGCTATACACAAGATGAGTCTACACCCACTTACAATACCAAAAGGTAAGAAAGCCCCCAAACACGCACACTCACACGCATCTACAGTGATAGGGAGGTATATCAAAGGAGTACAGGAGCTAACCGAATGAGTGACCAATGTTTAGCCAAAACTGAAACAATCTGAGAAATCATAAAATAATATTGCAAACTATAAAATAAATATTTATGAACTCATAAGAATATAATTTGATACATCTATAATAATAAAAGCTTAATATGGTAATTAGACTGGATCTTCTTCTGGACCACCTTCCGGATAAAGCTGGGGCTGCAAGGGAAGCCTGTGTCCTGGGTGCCTGCTGGTGGATGGAGGATGCCTGGGTCCTGGGTGCCAGAGAAAAGCCAGTGCCAGCAGCCTGAGGAAAGAATGTCTACTCTTGCACAAATTTTGTGCATCAGGCCTCTAGTTAATGAAATGAGTAGTAAATAAGAAGTCTCACATACAGAAGTATTCAAAATAATATATATGAACTAGAGGCTCGGTGCACGAATTTGTGTACGGGTAGGGTCCCTCACCTGGCTGGCGATTGAGACCTGTCAGGGGGCCAGCCGACCTGGGGGAGGGACTGCAGGAGGTTGGCTGTGGGAGTGCACTGACCACCAGGGGGCAGCACCAGTGTTGAGCATCTGCCCCCTGGTGGGAAGTGTGTGTCATAGTGACTGGTCGAATGGTCATTCTGGTTGTTCTGGTCTTTCAGTCGTAACGGTCACTTAGACTTTTATATATATATATACTTTATCCTCAAGGTGCAGGAATATAATTGCTCACCCATGGGAAAAGTGACTTCCAAGGTGAATAGTGTGGAAAGGTAGGGAAGGAGTAATGTGGAAGGTAGTAACTTTATAGTGTAGAAATTTTAATAGGTGATTATGCCAATAACAAAATATAAATCCCTTGTTATATTGAATTATTTATTCCACCAACCTGTAATAGTCTCTCAAAAGTATTGATTATGGTGTCAACATGTTGGCATGTCCAGTCACAGGATAAACCAGGACATTAGAACTGAGAATAAGTGTCTATAAAGGACCTAGAAACAGACTGTATTACATGGCTCTGTCTTGCTAGATATAATGCCACATTTTGGGGAAAATATAACAGAAATTATGGATATAGAAATAAATAATTAAATATTAATAATGTAGAGTTACTTAAAATTATAACATTTTGTAAAAATAATTCTGGAACAGATGAAAGGATCTACATATAACTTGTTTTTCAGTGTTATGTACATTTACTTAATCATTCTAAAGTTATTAAAGTTCAGTAGTTAGTAGATTGCCTTGAATCTATAGAAGTTTAAAACATAATCATTATTTGATTTGATTATCATTTCATAGAACAGAAAGAGTACTTTAAAGTGATTTTCATTTTGACATGTTATTTCCTGCCCTTATAAAAAATGGAGATTTATGTATATGACAATTGCATAACTTTAAGGATAATTCTGTTGCTGAAAACTCGATTCATCTTTCAGAAAAAAAGAAAAAAAGAAAAAAGATTTTCTTTAAAAATCAAGAGAATGATGATTTTAATAATCCTCCTGGGATACTTATTTTTTTCTTTTTTTGATAAACACATGATTATGAGGACAAGTTATATGAGTAGTAATAATTTCCCAGTAATGTGATCATTAAAAGACCTCTCAACTGCAATATATCAGTATTAATTGGGGGTAGATGATCATTTTAGTGACATGTTCAAGTCATTATCCATATTTCATTACTTCATTAATACCTGAATATTTTTAATGAAGTGATTATATTTTAACAATTTTCAGTGAAATGATCTTAACAGGGTTATTTTAAAACTAGGAAGAAGAAAAACAAATAGAATTAAGCATTGTTAATTAAAACTGGTAAAAAGATATTTGGGAAAGGTGAACCAAATATTAACTTTAGTAATTTTTGGATGTTGAAATGCTTTAAAATTTATTATAATTATGTTGTCTATTACCAGTTTTATTATATAAGCAAAATCTACCATTGGTGTGTGCTCAGAATCATTGCTCCAAATTGCCTTAACAATACCAAATAATGTACACAAGATATTCCTACAAAAATCCTGTATTGTTGGAGACCGGGTGTAAGCTGACATGGTCCTTGCACCTGAAGGTGTTAGCAAGGCTGGGACCCTTACCCACACAGTTTTCCCAGACTTGTTTGGATGGCAGTTATCAGTAGAATGAGAGCAACCTTTGTAGAATGAGAACAGCCTTTCATGGCTTACCAAGAAGTCTGTAACTATTTACTGAGATTTGCTGTACTGAGAATTTGTCCTTCTGCTCTGTCTCTCCCTTAGAGATTAAGAGGAACAAAGAATACATTCCTCTTGACAGACCTCCTATTCAGTGTTTTGTGTACAAAAGGCATTGCGTGGTTAATAAACTTGCTGCAGTTCCTCGATTGACCTGTAGTCCTTCTGATCCCACTCTCCTGTCTTTCTTTCTTTTCTCAACTCCCACCTCCCTACCTCAGCCCAGTTCAACCTGTCAGGCTGGCCCTGACGCTGTATTTCCTAATAATTATTACTTTGTGCTTATATACTTTATTTAATACTTTTGTGCCTATTTATCCACCTGTTAAATGCAAGCTACAATGCCTTTGGAAGGGATTCCAAAGAAAATTAAGTTTTCTGAGGGGGTCCCAGATTGGAGAGGGTGCAGGCTGGGCTGAGCCCCCCTCCACCCCCCGAGTGCACGAATTTCATGCACTGGGCCTCTGGTCACTAATAAAGTTGACCTTGACCTGGCTGAATTTAAGAAGTATTTCTCAGGTTGTTCCACTGTGAAGTTAATCTACCTCTGCCTGCTCCACACATTTCACAGTGTACACTTTGAGAGGAAATCACTATGTACAGTTCACATTTAAGGACTGAGGAGTTATGCCCTACTTCTTTGAGGGTGAAGTACCCATATGAATTTTTTGAATTATTCTGCACTGGAGATTTGTCTAATAAATACCATTTATCTATTCCATTATTTATTTACTAGAGGCCCAGTGCACAGGTACAGCCCCTAGGCCTGGCCTGCAATCAGGGCCATCTTTCCCAGCTGCCATCAACCACCTGCTGCCACCCACCCTCGGTTCCCCATTTGCCATCTTGCACCCGAGGTGGGGCCTACCCGAGGATATACTTCGAGCTCATGTAGAAGGCTGTGATCCCTCTGGTGGAGGCCCCTTCGCAAGAAGTGCTTTTGTGTGGAATTTCTTTCAGGTAAGGGATGGGGTGTGGGTCCAATGCCCAAGAGAGTTCCAGGAGGCCGGTGGCACTATCAGGGTCATTCTGGTCACACCTGAATGTTCACTGCATTAATTCGCTGGAGGATTCTACTTGCAGGGTCCTGGGGCATGACAACCCATCCCACAAACAGGTCCTATTAGATTTCAGGTCGCACCACCACTGAGGAGGGTAAGATCAAGTGCTTTAAGCAGAGAGCACGGAATTCTGAACAGGGTTAGAATTCAGCAGCTTTAGGAGATAGGTTTCTCAACAACCCACCTAACCAATGCCTGTTACCTTGCTGATGGCTTCTTCCTCCCCCTCAGAGAGCAGGTGGGGAAGAGTGAGGAGCAACTGTCTGCAGCTGTGGGCAGGCCAGTGTCTCGACTGTGGGGAAAGAATGCCAGCCAGCTGACTTCATCCCCCACAGCCACCCACCCCAGTTCCCAGTTAGCCATTGGGCAATTGGAACCTGCTGGCTGAGAAGTTGGCCTTTCCCGCCTGCTGGCCAGCCCCACCCCCACCACCTGTGTCCCTCTGTGTGTGGGGTCACCAGTGGGGTGGGAGCGTTGGCCTGGCACTGCCCATGTCCACCACCCACTCCCTATTCTCTGTTCCCCATCGGGCGATTGGAGCCTGCTCACTGGAGGAAGGGACTGAGAGGTTGGCCAGAAGGCCCCAATCAGGGGGGATGGGGCCTGTGGGCCAGGGGCAGCTCCTGCATTGAGCATCTGCCCCTTGGTGGTCAGTGCATGTCATAGTGACCAGTCATTCTGACGTTTGGTTGATTTGCATATTGCCCTTTTATTATCTAGGGTATTTATATAGACTCACGAATATTTATTTTATACTTTGGGTTTAAATATAATACTATGTAATTTTTGTGTTGTTTAAATTGTTCTGTTAGCGTAGGTAGCTAGTTATTAATAAGGGAGAGGAGCAAATGGAATCAGAAATGAAGCCTGCTTAACTAGGGAGCTGAATCAAACATTAAATCCGGTTAACTAGACAGCTCTAGCATTCACAGACTCCCCAAGAAGACAGGAAGAACTAGCTTTCCATCTTCCTGGGGATAACTGGCTCATTAGCCAGGATTTCCTGAGGAAGGATAAAACAGTAGAGGAAATTCCTTTGTGAAGCACATGCTGGGGGTGGAAGCCAAGATGGTGCAGGGGGAGGTGAGCACATGTTCAGTAGAAACCAGATGGTGAGGCAGAACTTTAGGGCATGTGCAGTAGGAGCCAAAATGGCAGCATAAAGGGGAGCCCTGGGAAAATTTTGAAAAAGTACTGGATAAGATGAGGACATGGAACCCTAGTAAACCCAGGAAAGGGATTGGTTATAGGGGGAAGGCCCAATACAAGACCATAAAGAATTAAGAAGAAGATTGGTTAGTTTGAAAACGCTTAACAAAGTGGATATAATCAAAGCTTAACAAAGGCCCAGGACCAGTTTGTTTGGGTGCTCTCTCTCCATAGCAGCTATACAGGCCTGAAAGAAGCTGGGGCCCAAGTGCAGAGCATGTTGTGGCCCCCGCAACACTGAGGGGACATACAGATTAGCAAAGGGGAGCCAAAGAAGTTCTGCATCTCTGGGTCTCGGCCTTCCTGGGTCTGGCAGGTGCAGGTGCTGGTCTGAGGCCCTAGAGGCTGGACTTCTTCCCCAGCAAGGCGGACTGAGCCATCTGGTCTGAGCCACTTGGCCTAGATGAGACTTCGGGTGCCTGGGGGCAGTCCTTTGTTTGCTCTGCAATAAATCTCACCGCAACACCTCACAGCCTCCTATTCGTGAGTCACTAGAGTGCTTTCTCATGACTCTGTGGGAGAATCCTGTTTCCACCTGGAACTGTACCAGTATTGGCCATTAGCTCTTTTACCTGACTCCTCTGTGCCTTGAAAATATCAAGATTTTTTTTTCCTTCCTTCCTCCCTCCCTCCTTCCCTCCCTCCCTCCCTCCCTCCCTCCCTTCCTTCTCCTCCTCCTCCTCCTCCTCCTCCTCCTCCTCCTCCTCCTCCTCCTCCTCCTCCTCCTCCTTCCTCTACTTCTTCTTCTTCTTCTTCTTCTTCTTCTTCTTCTTCTTCTTCTTCTTCTTCTTCTTCTTCTTCTTCTTCTTCTCTCTCTCTCTCTCTCTCTCTCTCTCTCTCTCTCTCTCTCTCTCTCTCTCTCTTTCATTATTTCTGGCATTACATAGTGCTCCAAGATTATCTTTTAAGAATAAAGCAAAAACTTTATTGTTTAGAGCAGGGGTCAAAACTCTTTTTGTAAATGATCAGATAGTATTTTTGGCTTGCGGCCATAAATGGTTTCTTTTGCATAGTGTCTTTGTTGTTCTTTTGTATTTTAACATCTTTAAAATGTAAAAAAAAAAAAAAAAAAAAGATATTGTTAGTTCTCAGGCTGTACAAAGAGATTTTAATCTATATTTGACATCCTGGCAATAATTTCCTGAACCCTGGTTTAGAGAAATAAAATTACAAAATAAACAACCGTCTCACTACTGCCTTCTACCCTCAATCGTCTATGAGGATTTTAAATCTGGCATGTTTTAACAGCTTATTTTGGATCATGATAAAGATAACATTAAGGATAGTCTTAAAACTACATTTTACTATATGTATACATTACATATAAACATAATTTTATAGGTTATTACTATAGGCAGAATTTTAAGATACCCCCATGACCTTTCCATCCTTTACTAATATGCCTTGGATTATGTTATATTAGTGGCAAATGGAAATTATTCAGGTGGGCCTAATCTAAGTGTGAGCCCTTTATAAGCAGCAAGTTTTCTTTTGTGTGTGTGTGTGTGATGGAAGATAAATTAAGAGAGATTTGATTTCTGGCTATGAATATGGAAATGAGAGCACCCTATAAGAGCTGGAAATATTCCCTGGGGTATGATATAGTAGTATTGTGGACTTGATTCTCAGGCCCACAGATAGACATAGAAGGTTTTTAGTGGGGGAAGGGCATATATTGAACAGTGGCTTTTAATATTTACCCATTCTGTAAACTACCCAATCACTATCTTTAGCCTACTTGCTTATCTGAATTAGAGACTCACATATTCAAATGCATAGTCAAGATTTCCACTTGGAAGTCTTGTAAGCATTTCAAACTTAATATGTCTCAAATACTTGATTACCCCTGTTAACCTAAACCAGTGATGGCGAAACTATGAACTCATATTTTGGTTGATTTTTCTTTGTTAAATGGCATTTAAATATATAAAATAAATATCAAAAACATAAATCTTTGTTTTACTATGGTTGCAAATATAAAAAAATTTCTATATGTGACACAGCACCAGAGTTAAGTTAGGGTTTTTCAAAATGCTGACATGCTGAGCTCAAAAGGTTCGCCATCACTGACCTGTACTCCACCCCAAATATGGTATTTCCTGAAGCGTTCCTTATTTCACTTCAACTAAAGAAAAATCAACCTCTTTTTCTTTCTTTTTTTAAAAAAATCTTTATGTTCAGATTATTACAGATGGTCCTCCCCCCCCACCCCCCATAGCTCCCCTCCACCCGGTTCTCACCCCACTCTAGGCCTCCCCCTCCCGACTGACCTCATCCATAGGTGTAAGTTCTTTGTCCAATCTCTTCCCACACCCCCCCACAATCCCTTCCCCCTGAGAATTGTCAATCTGCTCTCTTTCCATGCCCCTGATTCTATTACATTCACAAGTCTTTTCTGTTCATCAGGTTTTTTATTCATTTAAATTTTAGGTTCACTTGTTAATAGATATGTATTTGTTCTCACTTTGTTATTCATAATTTTTTATCTTTACTTTTTTATCTTTACTTTTTTCTTCTTCTTCCTCTTCTTATAGAATACCCTTCAGCATTTCATATAATACTGGTTTGGTGGTGATGAACTCCTTTAGCCTTTTCTTATCTGTGAAGCGCTTTATCTGACCTTCCATTCTAAATGATAGCTTTGCTGGGTAGAGTAATCTTGGTTGTAGGTTCTTGCTATTCATCACTTTGTATATTTCTTGCCACTCCCTTCTGGCCTGCATAGTTTCTGTTGAGAAATCAGCTGACAGTCGTATGGGTATTCCCTTGTAGGTAACTGAGTTTCTTTCTCTTGCTGCTTTTAAGATTCTCTCTTTGTCTTTTGCCCTTGGCATTTTAATTATGATATGTCTCGGTGTGGTCCTCTTTGGATTCCTCTTGTTTGGGGTTCTCTACAATTCCTGGACTTGTAAGTCTATTTCTTTCACCAAGTAGGAGAAGTTTTCTGTCATTATTTCTTCAAATAGGTTTTCAATATCTTGCTCTCTCTCTTCTTCTGGCACCCCCATAATTCAGATATTGGTACACTTGAAGTTGTCCCAGGGGCTCCTTACACTTTCTTTATATTGTTGGATTCTTTTTTCTTTCTGCTTTTCCGGTTGGGTGTTTTTCGCTTCTTCATATTTCAAATCTTTGACTTGATTCTTGGGATCCTCTAGTCCAGTGGTTCTCAACCTAGGCTGCACATTAGAATCACCTGGGAATCTTTTTAAAATCCTGATTTCTGGGCCTCATCCTCCGGAAATTCTGTTTCTTTGTTACTAATGTTGTGGCCCCACCCCATAACAAAGAAACAGAATTTCCAGAGGATGAGGCCCAGAAATCAGGATTTTAAAAAGATTCCTAGGTGATTCTAATGTGCAGCCAAGGTTGAGAACCACTGCTCTAGTCTGATGTTAGATCTCTGTATATTATTCTTTATTTCAGTCAGTGTATGCTTAATTTCTGATTGGTCGTTTTTCATATCCTTGAGGGTCTCACTAAATTTCTCAGAAGTTTCTAGAAGATTCCTGAGAAACCTTATAACCATAGTTTTGAACTCTATATCCAGTATTTTGCTTTCATCCATTTCTTTTATTTGTGATTTGTCTCTTTGTATCCACATTTTGGCTGCTTCCCTGTGTTTGTTTCTATGTACTGGGTTGCTGCTAAGTCTTCTTGAGTTGATACAGTGGCCTTGTGTGGTAGGTGTCCTATAGGGCCCAGTGGCTCAGCCTTCCCAGTCACCTGAGGTGGACGCTCTTGGTGCAGCCCTTTGTGGGCTGTTTGCACAATCTTGTTGTAGTTAACCCTTGATTGTTGTTGGTATCACCTCCAGGCCAATTCGCTCTGATGACCAGCTGTGTCTACACTGGAAGATGTGTTGCACACCCTTATGGGGCAGGACTTGCTTCAGTGGCTCTTTGGTGCTCACTGAATCTGCACCTTGAGTGTGTCTCTTATGGATGTGAAGAGTTATAATCCAGTATGGTCTCACTCTGACCACTGGGTACACTGGCTCTTGGATCTCCAAGGAGGTGTAAGGTCAGCCACTGTCTGGGGTTGCCCAGCAGGAGCTATAGAGACATTTGCAGATTCCTCCTCTTTGTATGGGGTTTGGAAGTGCTCAGACGAGGCCCAGCTGTGAAGCAAGGCAGGCTGCTGCTGCCAGGCCTTGGGCCTTCTTTTGGAAGTTCTGGGGCTCTCTGACCCAGCTGCAGTTTGACAGGTTTTAGGCAGAGAAAGGATAGGCTATTCACATGCAGAAGCCAATGCACACAGCTTGGATGGGTTGAAAATTGGGAATCACTAGGGTGGTGCAAACAGCAATGGCTGCCAGTCAGCCCTGCACCGGAGAGGTCCCCGGGTCTCCACATCCTGTGCCCCCTGGGCAGAACAATGATCACTGAAAGCATCTCTGCGAGAAAGCCGCCCTCTCATTCCTGTCCCGATATCAGACAGTCCAGTTTCTCCCCCTATGTGTCTGCGTCCCCCAGAGTCTTGCCCAGAACTGAAGATCAGAGCAAGCGGGAGCTTGTACCTCCCTCCTGATTAAAAGAGCAGCACATCCAGGTGCCAGCACTTTCTGCACCTCTGTACTTCTTACCAGTCTCAATGTGCTTTCTTCACCTCTCTAGTTGTGGAACTTCCACTCAGCCTACTTTCCTGTGGTTCTGGGTGGTCGTTGTTCTGCCTTTTAGTTGTAATTTTGATGTGGTTGTGAGAGGCAGCAAGTATAGATGTTTACCTATGCCGCCATGTTGGTTGCTCTCAACCTTTTTCTTTCTTTTTTCTTTTTTAAATTTATTTTTATTGATTTCAGAGAGGAAGGGAGGAGAGACAGATAGAAATATCAATAATGAGAGAGAATCACTGATTAGCTGCTTTTTGCACATCCCCTACTGGGGATTGAGCTGCAACCAGGCATGTGCCCTTAACCGGAATCGAACCCGGGACCCTTCAGTCCTCAGGTTGACACTCTATCCACTGAGCCAAACCAGCTAGGGCTCAACCTCTTTTTCTACCTCTTGTGTCATTATCCCCAAATAGGCCACTCTCAGTCTAATCAGAAGTATAACAAAATCCTCCTCAATAGTCTTCTTGTTTCCATCCTTGCAGTCATAGTGATCCTTTAAAAGCACAAATCAGATACTCACATCCTACATAGGGTCTTCCAATGCTTTCCTTTTTAATCAGATAAAAGATAAACTAAATCTTAGCTAATATGGCCCCTCATTATCCTTATGACCCCATCATCTTCTAGGTCCCCATTCTGTCACTCTACTTCAACCACACTCACCCTTTTCTACTTTACCAGCATATGCTTTCCTTAAAGCTGTGCACTCTTGTTTATTCTGCTTGGTAGAATCTCCCCCTAGTTATCCACATGGCTCATTCCCTCATTCATGTCTTGATCAAAGCTCTGAGAGGCCTATCCTCACTTGTTTTTATCTTTTACCAGCTTCTATTCCTTTATCATTACTTTCTACTACTATTCTTGATTTTATTTCTCTTTATAGCTCTTAATGCCATGCAGCATAGCATATATTCTCTGTAATATCCCTTCAATACCATATAAACTTACTAAAATGAGGATCTTTATTTTAGTGTAGTTAAAACCTGAGGCAACACCTGAAACATGGTAGATACTCAACAATTATTTGTTGACTGGATGGTGACTGTGTGATTGTCTACCACAAGAAGAATAGATCATAGCTAAGAGATTAAAATGCTGGGAAAATACATTGGAATTATATTAGAATAGTTTGAAAATAAATGTTATTGATTTGTACCATACTGCTAATAATATAGATGAAGAAATTTGGAGATATTTCTCCAAATATTTGGAGATAAGGGAAAGCAGGAGAGGGGGGATTGCAGATAAGCCTTTGGCTCAAGGTAGTAAAAGTTACTAAAAGAAAATAAGTCCCCATTCTGTTAAGGTTTGGGGAAATAGTGAAATCAAGTCTTTGATTTTTACCACTTATTTCAGATATTTATTATATAACATAGTTGGATTTTGAGTTTTTATTTCAGTAAAAGGAGTAGAGATATATATTTGGAAGTTGTAATAAAATGGATTATTGTGACCCACCATTCTTCACTATTTCAATTTCCATGTGACCTAATAGAATAGGTGAATTAACCTCAATTCAATGATTTTGGACTTGTTCAATATGCCTTGCTGTGACAAATGGAAAATTAAGAAAGGTAATATAAGTGGAATGTTTCCTGGTTGAAGTTGTCATCTTTCACTTCTTCAATCTTCAAAGGACATCCGACAGAGGACAATAAACCTATTAGATGTTAGTTAAAGAGGAATGAAGAGATAAATGGAGCAAGCCTATACACTGCACAGATTAAAGACAAATTAAACTGATCTCAGGAGAACTAGAGCTAACTGCACACTCATGGGAGAAATGAAAGCTTGATGAGTTGTGGGGTTGGTTTTTCTGCAAAATTATTGCAGTATACACCTGGCATATACTGAAGCAATTGGCTTATAAATAGTAGTTAAAGTCAAAATATGGGATTAGGGCATTTAGGCAAAAATAAATCAGAAGATGTGAGAATCCAGAACCAATACTAGGGTACCAAAGCTTTTTGAGGTTAGATTAATTGAAGGAGGAGCAGAAAAAAGTTGAGATTGGTTAGTTTTGTGTGTATATAGAAGCTCAAGAAAGTAAGGAAGGGAAAGTTAACTGCATTAAGTGGTGGTAAAAGGTAAACTAAGTTAATAATAGAGAAAGATTTCTTATATTAAGTAGCATTGAACAAACTGTGTCACCAAAGATAGCTGCTCAGTTCTTCAGTTCCCTTAATAATATAGTTCTCTTGTCTTTGAGATAAATAATTAATCAAGTAAGATTAAAATAGCTGTCTTTTTTCAAGTTCTATAAATCCTATGAAGTGAAACACAGGCATAAGGAATGTTAAAGCCTGGGTAGTTTTCTTTTCTCCCAATTTATCACCATATTATTTTAATTAGTGGTATTCAAAAAATTTATTGCATAACAAATGTGGCTTATGTATGTAACTAAGTTAGGCATATTTTAAGTAGTCAAAATTGTATTACACTTATGGAATCATATTTTTCTCGGTGTTTCCATGAGTGTTTTACTGAAGAGTAAAAGTATTTAACCCAATAGTGTTGTCTTCAATGTTTAACTATGTCTAGTTGATAGGTTTCTTTTTCTTCACAGAAGATAAATTACATATCTATCTCACAATGTAAACTAAGATCTGAAGATAATATACTTAAAAGAAGTGTTCTTTAGCTCTAAAATGTATTATTTCAATAAAAATTACCACTATAAATTTATATATTAAGCAGGTATTTTATTTCCACAATTTCAGTCATATACACAATTTCAATTACAATCAATTTACTTTAGAATCCAAAAGTATTTAATTCTTTTATTGGACTTATTAAGTCTTAATTGATTACCACATTTCTTTATGTATATTTTTTGTTCTTTCCTAATATTTCTTTTCTCTGTCCTTACTCATCTTCTCTCTTCCTCTCTCTCTCTCCTTCTTTATCTCTTTGTTTCTCTTTCTCTCTTCCTCCCCCTGCCCTTTCTAAATCCACCCACACACATCCACACATAGACACACACACACACACACACACACACACACACACTAGAAACTTCTATACATGTTTTTTTTTCACAAAGTAAAAATAAAAAGGTGATTTATAGATTCTTGTGAAGTGTCACTGAATATTTTTAAAGGATAACGTGAAGTTTAACCACAAACTATTCATTACTGATAAGAAATTGTTATTCTTAAAAAAAAAGAGCTATGAAAAATTGTTCCTGAAAAGGTAATGAAGTACCCTGTTTTCTTACTACACTATCTTGAAATAGATTAAAAATAAATCACTCCAGCAAGCTTCCTTGATTTTATCATGTGTGAAAGTAATTTTCTTTTAAACCTTATTGTACCTTGGGGTGGTGAAGGGGATTTATGAAGTATTTTATGCTGTATAGGAAAGTGCGATTTTTAAAAATTCTGTTAGACATATTCTGTTCTTTGATTATGCTTTAAATTTGAAAATATTTTCAGAAATTTCTCAGCTCAGAGTCATATTGTAGAGTTGGTCTTTTCCATTGTTAATGGAAGGTAGAGGAAATAAGGGGAATTATACAATTTGGTAAGCTTGTTTTTCTCTATTAATTTTGTATTGACATATCTTATTCTTAAGTATATTACTAAAATTTTAGTGTCTATACAGGAGGGAAAATAAAGAGAAGCATTTCAATTGTTAGCACTAAGATTTTCATTTTGTTGATCATAATGAATCACATACCTTTTCCTTCTCCAAGTGGTTTGCCACATATTTTAATCTCATTCATCTACTCTCATAATCACCATTTTATTGTTATTTTGTTAAACTGGACTGGGTATAGCTGTTTCCTCAGAGTCCTGGTCTACATCTAGTCTTAATCCAATTTTTATGAAAAAAAAAGTGAGATTCAGAGAGAATATAAATAGTATACTAAAAGTTGACCATTCATTTGTGTGCTCTGACACACATATTGTTACTGGATTCTGGAGCTTGGTAGTGAACTACCACACTGTGGGTTTTTATTTAATGTTTTCCTACTGGTAAATTTTTTGTCCATTGAAATCAATACCAACTGTAGATTAAGCCTTATTCCCAGCCTGAAACAATCAATTTGGATTTACTCACTGAGGGAAATGTATGTGTAGAACTGTGATTTGCTGAGTCAACATTAAATTAGCCTTGGTGCAGGTTCTGTCCTGACTGTGAGAACCAAGTTCCAGACATGGGGAAATCTGTACCAAAGCTCTGGGTACCTGATCCTTCTACCTTCAGAGATTTAATCTCAGGGCTGCATCCCAAGTTTCTCTAAAATGAATGATTCCTATACATGCACTCCAATTTTCCAGTAAGTCCCTCTTCTCTCTTATTTTAAAATATTTTATTTTTTATTTTTCTGTTACCGATGACATATAGTATTACGTTAGTTTCAGGTGTACCACACAGTGGTCAGATAGTTACATAATTTATGAAGAAATCACTCTAAGTTTAGAGCCCATCTGACACATGCACAGTTATTACATTATTCCTGACTATATTCCCTGTGCTGTGCTGTGCATTCCCATGATTATTCTGTAATTACCAATTTGTACTTCTTAATTCCTTCACCGTTTTCACTCATCCTCCTCTACCCCCTTCCATCTGGCAACCTTCTGTTTGTTCTCTGTATCTATGAGTTTGTTTCTGTTTTATTAATTAATTAATTTATTTATTTTTAGATTCCACAAATGAAATAATATATTTGTCTTTCTCTGACTTATTTCACTTAGCATATTATATCCCATATATATTAATTAAAATTTTATCAATTAAATTATATAACAGTGATTAAAATTATATTATATTAATCATATGCTAGGTGAAAGAAGAGGCAGAGAAAGACAAATACCTCTTCTCTTTTCC
This sequence comes from Myotis nattereri, assembly GCF_964212035.1. NCBI lineage: Eukaryota > Metazoa > Chordata > Mammalia > Chiroptera > Vespertilionidae > Myotis > Myotis nattereri. The sequence continues at coordinate 95,447,208 of NC_138077.1, read as the reverse complement.
TAGATTCCGCTCTCTGTTATAAAAGGAACCGGAGATCCAAGATTGAAAAAACACAGTGCCAGTCCCTCGCACCTTCATCCCTGTTACAGGGACACCCACACTATCTGTCTCCTTAACAGTTGTATGTCCACCTCACATTTATTAAATTCATAAGTCTTTTATTTATTGCTATGAGAATTAAGGTCATATTTCTGTATAACTAACATAAGAATAACCAATTCCCTGGCCTTCCCTAACTTCAGTTTAGGCAATATTAATTTCCCTAAACCTGCCATTCTTGCTTTCCCTTATTTGCCTACTTTTTGCTTACTGAGAATAATATATTATTTACTATTATTTATGACAATGCTTATACTATGCTATATAATGGTGTACTATAGTAATATAGTTAAATGAAATCACTGCACTTTTTTAGCTTCAAGCTATCTCTAATTATTACCATTCAATCTATCATATATTTAACTACAATAATAATGAGCATATTTAAATATGAAAATATATAAGAATGTTGATATTCTTTAAAATTAATGTACATATTTTCATAGAAAGCTTATGTGGTACTTAATATATTAAATAAAAATAAGATTTTCTACTCCATTATTACTAATACTATTCATAGGAAAACTCCAACATTACTATATTAATTAAAATTTATAGTAAATAATTTATTTTCTTTTAAGAAAATTCCTTAGCTTATTGTTAATTTTCTCTGGTGTTTTAGACCAGATACCAATTAGATCAGTGGGGTTTCAGCATAAATATATAAATCAATTTCTGAACTTCAGATGTTAAAAAACAAGGTGGTAAAATTTGTCAAATATCATATAAAAAGCAATTTTTGTGAAAGCCAAATTTTATTTATTGTTTTATCTAATGAGATGGCTGTCTTATATTACTAAGAAGTCAATTCTATACATTTTTAATGGGAAAATTTATTCAGCTTGGTATAATATTTGGGAAGAGAGTATTCAAATAATGCTTTCAAGAATGTGAAAGTATCACTGTGAGTTAAAGTTTAATCATAAATGTCTGTTTGTTGTCAAACAAATATTTTGACATTTCATATTTGCACATTTAGAATATATGATCAAAACACTTAAAACTAAACAATGTGTTCAAATGTTTAAGAAAATACTACTGCAGACAATGTATCTATCAAGTGCTATGATGGCCGATTGAGAAAGAAATTAAATAGACACTTTTTTAAAAAGTTTATTGTTGAGAGTTTACAGATGTTCCCGTTTTCTTTCCCCTTGTTCCTCACCACCAGGTTCTCCCACCCCCAGGCCTTCACCAGCCTATTGTCTGTGTTCATGGGCAATGCATATATTCATATAAGTTCTTTAGTTAATCTCTTCCCACCACCACCCCACCCCTCACTTCCCTCTGAGATTCATTAGTCTGTTCCATGTTTCCATGCCTCTGGTTCTATTTTATTCATCACTTTATTGTGATCATTAGATTCCACATATAAGTGAGATCATGTGATATTTGATTTTCTCTGACTGGCTTATTTTGCTTAGCATAATCATCTCCAGGTCCCTCCATGCTGTCTCAAAGGATAATAGATCCTTCTTTTTTATAGCTGCATAGTATTCCACTGAGTAAATGTACCAGTTTTTTATCCATTTATCTACTGATGGGAACTTGTGCTGTTTCCAGATCTGCTCACAGCTACTGTGAGCCACCCACTAGGGTGTCACCTACTAGAAGGCTTCTATTTCAACCATTACTTCCCTGGCCAGGCCATTGGCATGGCCCCTCCCAGCTATGAAAGGTCTTGAGGTTTTGATGATGGCATCCCAGCTACCATGTCCTAGGTAGCCAAGGACATGTATACCTTCCTGCACTGGGCATTTGAACCAGAGCATGACCATTGAAAACCCATGGGGTTCACGATATTGATGATGGCCCAGCAGGTGTGGTTCAGTGGTTGAATGTCGACCTGTGAATTAGGAGTTCATGTTTAAAATCTCAGGGCACATGCATGGGTTGCAGGCTCAATTCAGGGGGAGACGGGGAATGGAGGAGGCAGCCGATCAATAATTCTCTCACATCATTGATGTTTCTATCTCTCTCCCCCTCTCTCTTCTTCTCAAAATCAATAAAAGTATATTTTTAAAAAAGATATTGATAATGATGGGCTTGCCATGAATCAGCAAAAGTGGTCATTCCCAAAGAGCCAGAAGATGACATATCAGCCACCCAAGTGACCTGTCCAAGGTTTGCTTGCCATCCTGTTTGAATAGGCCTCAAGCCAATGAACCACCCTGGATCTCTTCAGACTCCAGCTGGCCCTCCTGACCAAGCCTCTCTTCCTCTGGTACAAAAGAGGGGGGCGGCAGGAGACCAGGCTCAAGCTCCCATCCTTCAGCCTCTATCATGGAAATAAATTAAGTTTCTCAATGAAAAAAAAATAAAAATAGATATATTTTTATTTGATTATTCCTTTACTTTTTTTTTCCAGCTTGTTTATTTGATATTTTTGCTTTTTTATTTTTATGGAATATAGAATAAAACATTTCTGGGTTTATTAACCTACCTAGGATGGAAATATTCTAGGATATTTCTTCAAATTCAAGATCATGTACTTTCAGTTTCCTGAAAGATATGTAAACAGTAAGAGATTCTGATTTAAAAAACATAAATGCCTGTCACCTGATGTTGGCAATAAGAGATGCCAATAATATTGACTTCAAAAATGAAAATGAATAAAAAAGTTTATTTTTAAAAGACAAAACTATATTTATTCTTTGTAAAAATGTTTAATTCATTTTTATTTCTTTACAAGATTTAACCACTGATATAAAAGTAAAAAAAACATATTCATATGTTATTGAAATAAAGTACATAAACTTATAGCTATATTGAATATATATGAAAGGCCTAGTTATTTTGAACATTATATTAAACTAGTGGTCCGGTGCATGAAATTCATGCACGGGGATTGGGAGGTCCCCCAGCCTGCACCCTTTCCAATCAGGGACATCCCTCTTGCAATCTGATACCGTTGGCTCCTAACTGCTCACCTTCCTGCCTCCCTGATCTCCCCTAACTGCCTCTGCCTGCCTGCCTGATCGCCCCTAAGTGCTCTCCCCTGCCTCCCTGATCTCCCCTAACTGCCTCTGACTGCCTGCCTGATCGCCCCTAACTGCCCTCCCCTGCCGGCCTGATCTCACCCAGTCTCTGTCTCTCTTTGTTTTTCTCAGCAGTCCTCCAGGCCTCCCTGCTTCCCTGTCTCCCTCTTCCTCTATCCTGGTTGGGAGGGGACATGGTGAGTGGGGGCGGCTCCACCCTCTGCTCACCCTCCCTTCCATCCAGGCCTCTTCAGGCCCAGCCTGTTTTGTTTCCATCTCTCCATTCCAGTCTCTGTCTCTCTTTGATTTTCTCAGCAGCCCTCCAGGTCCCCCTGCCCTCCCCCTTCCTCTTTCTGGCTGGGAGGGGGTAGGGCCAGTGGTCACTGGGTAGGTGCTAACTCTGCTGGTGGGGTCCTCCCAGGACCTCAGCACACAGGGAGCCAGGGAGCCAGGGAGTCAGGTGTGCTCAGAGGGTGGGATTTTCACAGAGACCTCACTGGAAACAGGTTGGGGAGGGTGCCTCAGAGCCGGTGGGACTGAGGGAAGTGTGGCGAGCTGGCAAGTGGGCCCCACAGAAAGCAAACAGCAGGGCCTGCTTGCAGGTTGCCGTGGCGACCAGGCGAGCACACAAGCAGGCCCTGCTGTCTGCTCTCTGCAGGGCCGCTGACAGGACTGCTGACAGGACCCGGGAAGGGCAGTGCTCACCTGCCGCCCCCCCACCCCATGGGGATGACAGGACCGGGGACTCCAGTGGGGCTGAGGGAACTGGGTGCCGCCATCTTGTGGCTATGGGCGCTGCCATCTTTGTGATGGAGTGATGGTTAATTTGCATATTACCATTTTATTATATAGGATTATTTCCCATCCACACATCTACCACTAATATCAAGAGAATCTAAAAAATAGCACAAAAAATAAGCTACATAATATTGATGTAAGCTTGTATTCTTAATATAACCTTTCTGTGGAACTTGAAAAAGTAGTTAAAAAGATGAAAGATATAATCCCCACACTTTATTATGAAGTTGAAATTCAATTTTTTAACACAAACAACAAAAAAACACATCACAGTCACCTTAAACCATTTGCTGCATTTTTTTGGGGGGGGGCAGATGAATTAAATAAATCAATTCTAACCAACAAATACATACTATAGTAGCCAAAATTTGTCTTATATAGAGTTCATGCCTTGAATCAAAAGAGAAGGCAAGGAAAATGAAAAGGAGATGGAAGAAAGGATGATAGAGAAACGGAGAGACAGAGTAATGGGAAGAAGACACTAGGTGAGGTTAGTTCTGGCATTAAAACAAATTCATTGAAAATATTGATTCAACCCACTTGTTTGGAGCCTGGTTAAATTCCCAGCCCTAGATGAAAGTTGACATTATTAATGAGTCGAGTGTTTCATGATCACAGGTTGTTAATCCATTATCTGATTAGAAATATATAAATTCAACAAGAACTTACTTGTTCATAGTAGTAAAGTAGAAGTCGAAATCTGAGTCATCAGAGGCTTACAGTCTGGTTGCAGACAAAGAAAAATGAGTTAAACATATATAATCTCTAGATCATAACTAATCAAAGTAATATAATCACATACAATTTTCTGAGTTTCGGACCAGGGTGGTTAAAAAACAGATACTAGTAGGATCACCGTAGTCTGGGATGTGTAATAGGCTCAGTAGTGGCCTCCAAAGACATCCATATCTTAAATCTGGAACCTGTGAATATTATCTTATATGGAAAACGTGACTTTGTAGCTTTGACTAAATTAAGGGTCTTGGAATGGGCAGATTATTCTAGATTGGCTCTAAATGAAATCACAAGTGTACCTTTAAGAAGATGGTAGAGAGAAATTTGACCACGAACATAGAAGCAGGGGTTGGGGAGTGGGAGGCACTGGGATGAAAATCTTTGAAGGCAAAATTGAGAACAGTGTCCAGAAACTCAAAAAACAAACAAAAAAAAAAACCAAGAAAACTAATTTTCCATAACAGCCTCCAGAGATAGTGCAGCCCTTGATTTTGACCCCGCAAACTGATTTCAGACTTCTGACCTCAAAAACTGGAAGAGAATATGTGTTGTTTTAAGCCATCAAGTATGTACTTATTTATTATAGCAGCCACATTAAACAAATAGATGGTAAACCCCTAAATTCATTTTCCTTGTATTTGTTAAGTACAATATACTAATACTTCCAGCAGTACTCCATCACTATAGAGAAAAGGAGTTATCTGAAAACATGAAGTGTGTATGTTTTGTGGAGTGTATAGGCTGTCATTGAGTAATCCCATAAATGAAGAAGAAAAGATTACAAACTGTTATGTATTATGCAAAAAAGATGGGCAGAATTCTATAAGAGAGAATGACGTTAAGACAGTGGAGAACAGGCTACACACTGGAAGAAAATATTTTCATATCATATGCTCAAAAAAGGACCAGCTTAGAATACATAAGGATTTACCTCAGGACATAAAACCAGAAGCTTAATTAAAAAAAAAAATTATACATATATATATATATATATATATATATATATATATATATATGTATATATATATATATATATATATATATATACTAGAGGCCTGGTGCACAAAAATTTGTGCACTCGGGCAGGGAGAGGGGGGTCCCTCAGCCCGGCCTGTGCCCTCTCGCAGTCTGGGACTCCTCGGGAGATAGCAACCTGCTGGCTTAGGCCTGCTCCCCGGTGGCAGAGGGCAGGCCCAATCCCTAAGTGCAGCCCCTGGTCGGGCTCAGAGCAGGGCAGATTGGGGAATTGGGGCACCACCCCCTGTCATGCACAGAGCACGGCGGATTGGGATGTTGCAATGCCACCCTCAGTCACTCTCAGGGTACGGCCGATTGGGGGGGTTGGGGCACCGCCCCCTGTCACACTCAAGGCAGGGTCGATAGGGAAGTTGCGGCGCCACCCCCTGTCATGCACAGAGCAGTGCGGATCAGGGGGGTTGGGGCTCTGTACCTTGTCACACACAGAGCAGGGTCGATCAGGGCATTGAGGAGCTCCCCCCTGTCATGCACAGAGTAGGGCCAATAGGGGAGTTGGGGCACCGCCCCTGTCACACACAGAGCAGGGCCGATCAGGGGGTTGAGGAGCTCCCCACTGTCACTCACAGAGCAGGGCCCATCAGGGGGGTTGGGGCACCGCCTCCTGTCACACACAGAGCAGGGCAGATCAGGGGGGTGGGGCGCCGCCCTCTATCACCCACAGAGCAGAGCGGATCAGGGGGTTTTGGTGCTGACCCCTGTCACCCACAGAGCAGGGCGGATCAGGGGGTTTTGGTGCTGACCCCTGTCACCCACAGAGCAGGGCAGATCAGGGGGTTGGGGCGCTGCCCCCTGTCATGCACAGAGCAGGGCCGATCAGGGGGTTAGGGCGCTGCACCCTGTCACACACAGAGCCACAGGGCGATCAGGGGGTTTGGGTACTGCCCCCTGTCACGCTGATCCCGGTGCTGGGAGGCATATTACCCTTTTACTATATAGAATAGAGGAATGGTGCATGGGTGGGGGCTGGCTGGTTTGCCCTGAAGGGTGTCCTGGATCAGGATGGGAGTCCCCACTGGGGTGCCTGGCAAGTCTGGCTGAGGGGCTGAGGGCCGTTTTCAGGCTGACGGGTGACTGAAGCTCCCAACCGCTCCTTTTTTTCTTTTTCTTTTTTTATTCGGGGCCAGCTTTAGCTCTGAGGCCTCCGCTGCTGAAAACAGGTTTCTGGCCTTTGTTTACCATCTGTATTTGATACAATGTTGCGGTCCGGCTGGCTGAAGCCCGGCTGAGTAAAGCAGGTTTCTGGGGTTTTGTTTAGCTTCTACATTTGCAACATAGTTGCTTAGAGTTGCAGCTGAGAGGCCAGCAAGTCAGGCAGGGAACGTTGGAGTCCTCCATCACTGAAGCAAGCAAGCCTCATGTTAGTTTCAAGCTGCCTGGCTGCCGGCCGCCATCTTGGCTGACAGTTAATTTGCATATCTCACTGATTAGCCAATGGGAAGGGTAGCGGTCGTACGCCAATTACCATGTTTCTCTTTTATTAGTATATATATATATATATATATATATATATATATATATATCACGTGAACAGACTCTTTATTAAAGAAGATGTACAATGGTAAATAATACCTGGGAGGTGTTCAATATTATCAGTGTGTAATAAAATGCAAATTGCAACTTCAATAAGATACCGCTACACAAGTATCAGAGTAGCTAAATAACAGCATACTGTTTATTTTATTTTGTTTTACTTAAAACTAGAGGCCCAGTGTACAAAAATTTGTGCACTCGGTGGGGGGAGTCCCTCAGCCTGGCCTGTGCCCTCTCGCAGTCTGGGACCCCTCAGGGGATGTCCACCTTCTGGCTTAGGCCTGCTCCCCGGGGGATCGGGCCTAAGCTGGCAGTCAGACATCCCTCTGGCAGCCCAGGAGCCCTCAGGGATGTCCACTTGACAGCGAGGAGCAGGCCTAAGCTGCAGTTGGACATCCTTAGCGTTGCTGAGGAGGCGGGAGAGGCTCCCGCCACCACCTCTGTGCTGGCAGCCGTCAGACTGGCTTATGGCTGAGCAGAGCTCCCCCTGTGGGAGCACATTGACCACCAGAGGGCAGCTCCTGCATTGAGCGTCTGCCCCCTGGTGGTCAGTGTGTGTCATAGTGACCAGTCATTCCCAGTTGTTCTACTGTTAGGGTCAATTTGCATATTATCCTTTTCTTATATAAGATGATACCGATAAACAAGAATGTGGAGCAACTTATATTCTCATACATTACTGGTAGGAATGAAAATTATACAGGTACTCTTAACAACTATTTAGCAGTTTATTATAAACTTAAATATATGGTTATTATATTATCCAACTACCTATTATTTGAATATTTACACTTGAATCATGAAAACTTTTTTACTTTTTTGTTAATTGTCACCTGAGAATATTTTTCCATTGATTTTTTTTTTTTAAGGGAGTGGAAGGGAATGACTGAGACAGAGAGAGAGAACCTTTGATGTGAGATAGACACATTGATTGGTTGCCTCCTGCACGTGCACCACCAGGGTCAGGGATGGAGCCTGCAACTGAGGCACATACCCTTGACCAGAATTAAACCCAGGACCCTTTGTCTATGGTTTGATGCTCTATCCACCGAACCAAACCAGCTAGGGCCTAGAGTCATGACAATTTTTTTTCACAAAAATATGTAAACAAATGTTTATAGTTTTTCTATTCAACTTTGAAAAAAATCTCTACCTATCTCAAATATTTTTCAAAAGATAAACAATATCCAAACAGTGGTATATCCATGCAATGGAATAATATTCATCAATAAAAGGGAATGTTTTGATACAAATAAAAATTTGAAAGAATCTCAGGGGCATTATGTTTAGTGAAAGATACAAGTTTCAAAATGTTACTTATGTTTGATTCCATTTATATAAAATTTGAGAGATAAAACATAGGGATGAAGACTTTAGTGGACACTCATGGATTGGAGTCAATGAACAGTATGACTATAAAGAAATAGTACAAGGGAGTATTTTGGGGATTTTGGTAAGTATGGTATTCTAATTTAATTGTGGGTACATATATCCATACATGTATAAAATCCATTTAATGTCATTGTAAGCCAATTGTATTTTAGTTAAAAATAATTTTTTTTAAATAAAAGCTACTGTGGCTTTTCTTTTGTCCATTCAAAAATAATAACAGTAGTAGGAATAATAAGGAAAAAAATTAGAAAAAGACTCGTCAGGAAAAGGTTTGGAGGAGGTAAAATCTGAGCAAAGATTTAAATGACAAGAGGGATCAAGTATATGAGGATCTAGAAGAGATGGATTCTAGACATTCGTGAGGGCACATGCAGAGTTAAGGCAGGGAAGGTTTTGTGTTTCTAAATGAGAAAAAGGTGATTGCGGGAAGCACACAGTGGGGCTAGGATGGAAGGGAGCACTAAAATAAGGTTAGAGATTAGTTGATGAAAGCTTCACCACACAGTAGGGTGGCTCAGTTGGTTGGAGTTTTGTCCTGTACACCAAATGGTTATGGGTTTGATTCCTGGTGTGGGAAAATGCCTGGGTTATGGGTTTGATCCTGGTTGGGTGCATATAGGAGGCAACCAATTGATCTCTCTTTCTCTATATATATATATCCCCAATAATAATAATAATAATAATAATAATGATAATAATACAAATCCTCTGGTGAGGATTTAGAAAAAAAAAAAAAAAAAACACAAAAGCTTCACCAAACAGTTGGATCTTGAACAGTTAGGACAGCATAGTAGTTGAATTTAAAAAAAAAAAAAAAAAAAACTTAAAAAAGGGGGACCAAAATCCAATTTGAAAATCATACGTACAATATGATCCTAACTATATGACATTCTGGACAAAAAAACAAAAAACTATGGAAACAGTAAAAAGATCGGTAGTGCCAGGGATTGAGGTGCAAAGGAAAGTTGAAGAGGTGGAATGCAGATAATTTTTAGGGGAGTAAAAAATACTCTGTATGATATAATAATAGATACATGCCATTCATTATACATTTGTCCCAACCATCTCTATATATAAAAGCCTAAGCAACCAGCCTGTAGCTATGAGGCACACTGACCACCAGGGGGCAGATGCTCAATGCAGGAGCTGCCAAGCAATAGCAATTTTGCAGAGTGCCCTCTTGCACTCTGGGACCCCTCAGGGGATGTCGGAGAGCTGGTTCAGCCTGATCCCTGCAGGCCAGGCTGAGGAACCCCACTAGTGCATGAATCCATGCACCAAGCCTCTAGTTTTGTCATATAGGCAGTTAGACAAACATAAGTAGAGCAAGGATGATGGGTCAGGTACAGAAATGCAGCAGGGCAGAAAGCCCTAGATGCCTATCAAAGGACAGAACTGGGAAAATAAGAATCTCACCCTCAGACTAACTTTTCCTCCACTAACATATTGCTGGTCATGCGGTTTAGATCCCCTGACTTAAAGATAACATCTAAGCCTCAGTTGTATGTCAGCTTCAGGCCCAGAAAAGCAGCAAAACCAGACAAGTGACTGCTCTGGCACAGACCAAAAATCCAAGTTTCTATAAAGTAATACTCATAAAAAGGAAAACAAACAAACAAACAAAAAAACAACCCCAAAACAAAATAACAACAACCTTAGCCATCAAAGCAAATCAAATTAACTTATTTCAGCTGGTGAACAGTAATTGATTGATAAGTCTTAAGTTTATCTACTTTTGGCCTTTTGTTAAAAAAAAAGCAAAGCTGTTTACCAATCGTGTTATAATTAAATCTCTAACCATGCCATTTTAAGTGTGTCATTAACAGACAGTCGTTTTGTTTTAATGCAATTTCAAATATGTTAATTATGTCTTTGGAAAGGTTCATGAAAAGTACTCTCACTTACTCTAAATTATAGGCTTCTAAAAAGGTCATCAAAATATTGTTAATTTTAAAATATTTTTGTTTTTCAAATATAAGGAAACTTGTTTTTTCCCTAAAGCAATTTGGTAAACTATACCCTCATAAGCAATATTGAAGTATTTACATTTTTCTCTCTACCTAATCCCTCCAGAATTTGGCAACTCTTAGTAAATAAATATTATTTTCATGGCAATACATTTCTATGCATGAATCTACCAGACAAGTTTTCAATTGTAGTTTTATTAACCAAGTCTTTGACTGAAATGTCATGTCAGAGAGACATGCCTTGACTCTGGATGTCACCAGAAAGCCTTCTTAAAACTGATCAAAACCAATTAGAAGCCACTTGCAAAAAATGGCCTGGTACCTTGCTGGGTCAGTGGTTCATGGCAGTCTTTCCAGGTAAGGACAAAGATTGTTTTCCTGAGCGATAGCAAGGAAAGAAGCTCGGGACATTTTGGGGACCTCAAGCATTTGAGGAATCCACACAAACGAATAGGTGTTACAGGCAAAGTCAGATGGCAATTGTGTGGCTTGGCTTCTGGGCCCTGGCATGCTGGCTAAAGCTCAGTCTGAAGATTCCTTGTGAGTGAAAAATTCCAGCAAACAGATTTGAAAAAGCCTATATAATCAATTACTATTTTTGCTGTGTTTGTGCAAATGATCAGGCCAAATTAAAACTCAGCTTAATAAAACAAATAAATTACGTCTTAATTTGACTAATAGAAATGAGGGTAATTTTAGAGGAAAAATGTGTTAAAATAGACTCCATATACACAGTGATAAATGTTAGATTCTAGTTCAGTTTTTCATCTTCAAAGTCTTTTTTTTACCCATGAAGCAAACTAGATCCTTAATTGTGTAATATTCTTAAGTATTTGACTACAACCCTCCAAACCAGAGGTCCTCAAACTTTTTAAACAGGGGGCCAGTTCACTGTCCCTCAGACATTCCACACATGCGCACTGTGGGCCCGGGTCGAGTCGACTGCTAAGCAGGACGGGCAGCAGCGGCAAAAACACCCGGCGGGCCAGATAAGTGATTTCTGCTGGCCGCATGTGGCCCGCGGGCCATAGTTTGAGGACCCCTGCTTCAAACTAATGTTTCATTTTTTTCTGTCATCCTTTGACTTGGAATTATTAAGAGCTGGAACTTTTTCCTTTTATCACATCATTTGTCATAATTGTTGCTATTCTAGCTTTTGCCCCAATAATACTGAAATTTGAAACAGTTTGTCTCCACCAGGTTACAAACTCTACTTGTATTCAGAAAATACCACCCCTGGACATCATCACAACCTCCTTTTGTTCCCAGGCCTCATCATCCCTCTGAAAGAGAGCAAGGATCTCTTGGTTCTGAGGAAAAGTGTTGCCCCCTTTCAGCAGGAAGCAACTACAGAAGATACTGTAGCCCATCCTCTCTGAAAGAATTCAGAGCCAAAACCCTTGGGGGAATGTTGGACAGACAGACATGAGCAGAGCAAGGATGACGGACCAGCTACAGAGACTCAGCAGGGCAGGAGGCCCTGGCGGCCCAGCAAGGGGCAACACGGGGAAAGAAGACCTGGCCTCCAGGGCAGCCTTCCCTCCCCTAGTACACTGCTGGCCATGGGATTTGGAGCCCCGGTTTTTCACACTGCTGGTTCAGTTTAGACACCCTGACGTTTTCTTCCCGAAAGATAACGTCTAGGCCTTAGTTGTATTTCGCCTCCAGGCCCAGAAAAGCAGCAAAACCAGACAAGTGATGCTGTGGCTGCCTCAGGAGCAGCTACAGTGACTAATGACCCCCTGCCCTGGCACTGACCGTAGTCAGGGATGCCATGACCCTGAAAGAACACACCTGCAAAGTTGAGACCCTCCCCTAGATCTCCTCTAAGGCTTCCACCAGTAAAAGATAAATACACTCAGTATGAAGGACCCAATAAGCGCTCTTCCCCAGAGCAGGGTGCCAGCACCATTCCCTTCCCCCTTCTTCCCTATAAGGGACCCCAGGAGACTTGCAACCAGGGGAGCAATGGGCAGCAGCAGGTCATCCTGGGCTAACCCCCTAAATCTGTCTCCAAGGCCCCCCTTTCTCTGACTTCTCAGTGAGCCCAAAGCAGCCCAGCCTAGGCTTTCCTGCTACTTCTTCTATGCTGTTTTTTGTTTTACTGTCCTAAGTATATTTTTGCTGTGGCAAAAGGATTCTTACTTACTTTGCTAAACACACACACTTTCTCTCTTTTTGAATCATATATGAGTGTTAATTCAAATAATGTTGGAAGTATGGGAGAGCAGCAGATCCTCCATGAAAATCTGCCCTGCACCAACCACCCCATAAGCCAGCTGCTTATATTGGGTAGAAGGACAAAGATTACATGGAGAAGTGGGCAAAGGGAACTACAGGCATTGGGAAGTAGGCAAAAGGAGTAAGAATGGGTACCCTTTGTCTCTTGATTGAAACCTTTCCTTCAAGAAGAGAAGAGCTGAGGCTCATCATCTCCCGTGTAACAATCTGAATGTACACCAAGGGTAGACTCTAAAGTAAACTCTTGGCCTTTGGGTGATTATGAGGTGTCAATGCAGGTTCATAAGTTATAACAAATATATCATTTTGGTGGGGGATGTTGATAGTGGGAGAGGCTCTGTGTGTGTTGGGGCAAGAGGTATATGGGAACTCTCTGAGTTTTCCTCCTAATTTTGTTGTAAACCTAAAACTGTCCCTCCATAAATAAAGTCTTAAAAATAAATAAATCTAAAACAAAACAAAACATTTTAAAAATATTTTAATACTCTCTCTATATGAACATTTCTTACTCAGAGTTATTTTATCTCCATTGCCAAGGTCACTTACTTGGCAAGAACTCTACACTGCCTTGTTCACTTATTTTGCCTTCCTCCTTCCCTCCCTTTCTCTTTCTTTTCATTCCTTTCATTCTGTGTGTGATATTTTTTATTTTTTATTATACTTTTATTTCTTTCTTCTATGTTACTATAAGCAAAGTACAAATACTTTGAAAGCAAGATAGTATCTAAAACTTACTTGCAGTCCTAAAACTCAGGATTATATCCTCAGCATAGTAGACACTTGATGGATATTTGTCGGATTTTTGTTTGTCTGCTTCTAAACATTTTCATAAAATGTATCATTATATAAGTAAATGAAATATAAAGTCTTCTTTAAATAAATTTTCTAATATGTTAGAAAACACAAATGTTTTTACTATATTCTACAATTATCTCAATGAAACTTTTTTCACTTTAACATGTCTAGGAAATTTATCAAGATGTTTAGAAGGGGAAAGAGGTGGTCCTATGGAAAAAATGTAGAATAGTTATATATATATATATATATATATATATATATATATATATATATATAGAAATAGAAGGTTAAGGGAATAACTGACACCTATTTTCAAGTGCACTAGCTTGATTATAAGAATCATGACCATATCTTTCTAAATTTCTAAAGGTCATGACAAAGATAAATCATAAGTTGCTGTAATACTGTTAATTAGACATAAGAAAGGAAGAAAGATGTTCAACCATGATGTTAATTAATTGCTCAAGCAAGTTATCATAGGGATTTTAGAATTCTAATCCTGAAAAATGAAAAAAATATATATGTATATATTTAGATTATTTCTATGCACATATATATTTCTAGATTATTTTTATCCTAAAGCAAAAGTCTAGTATATATTAACCCTCTGGAATTATAGTTTTTCTATCATAAAGAAAACTTTACTTTAAATTACAAATCCTTTATAAAATTAATAAAGTTGCTTAATTTTAAAAACTCAATGTCTTAATTTTCAAAATTAAATACAAATTAATCTATTGGGATAGTTTTAATTAATTGCAATAGCTTTTCTTAGAGTGTTTGCTAAATTTTCTATAAGCAAAAAAAGCATATTTTATATGTCTTTACTAATCTCAGAATTTAGCACACAACTAGGCACAGAGAGGCCCATAGTACTAGTTTGCATGTCTTAAAACCATATCCATATTCTAAATGTTGATCTATAGCAATTTATCAAAAACATTCAATCACTGTGTAAGCCATGTCCTCTATCAAAAAATAAATAAATACAAATAGAAGGTACAGGATCTGATATTTATGTCATTATATGTAAAATTATATTTTCAAAGAGGAAGTAAGAAGAAAATGAGCATCTGTTAAAGCCTTTATTTAATTATTAATTACACATTTACCTATTTTAGTTTCATCTAGGTTGGGAGTTACCATCATAGAATCCTAGATTCTGCAAAGAAGGTAATACCTTAGCAGTGATGAACACTGCAAATTGGAAAAAAAAAATGTAAAGGCAGAGAGAGAATATGAACATGGTGTGATTTCAGGATGTTCTCATAAATGGTAGAGGTCACAGGAAATGTGATTGACTAGGCATAATGTCACTGGACAATGCAATAAAAATGGAATAAGAAATGTTATCTTAAACAAAGATCAATTCTCATTACATTATTAAAAGTCAAGTGAGTCCAACATTTAGATGCTCGAAATCTAGTTCACAGTGATAAGGACTTGAATTTAAACTGTAATATAGTAACAGTATTGGTTGAAAACATTTCCTTTTTTTTTTTTTTGAGAAACATGAAAAATGTGTTATTTGATTGTATGATAACCTAAAAAAATTTAGCATATTCAGGACAACAGTTTAAAAGATTTGAGACAATTTATATTTTTCACCAACTGATTACTTTTATTAAAGACTAGAGGCCCGGTGCACAAATTTGTGAATGTGTGGGGTCCCTTGGCCTAGCTGGTGATTGGGAACTATAGGGCCAGCCAGCCAGGGGGAGGGACCACGGGAAGTTGGCTGACCGCATGAGGTTGGCTGTGGGAGCACACTGATCACCAGGGGGCAGCTCCTGTGTTAAGAATCTGCCCCCTGATGGTCAGTGTGCATCATAACGACTGGTTGACCAGTCGCCTGGTCATTTGGTTGCTTAGGCTTTTATATATATAGATTGTTATCAATAGTACAGAGCTACCCTTATATTCCAAGTTCTGGTTTATGGATTCATTTTGCCCTAGCGTAAACTCTCATAGAATATCACACAACAACTATTAGCAACATAGCGAATTTCCCTTTTAGATACCCACTTTAGATACTTTCTGAAAAATTTTCTGTATAATCTACAAGAATATCCTTAAGGAAGTCTAACATTGCCCTACTCCATCTCCAATAACCACATTTACCTTCTAGTTTAAGCCTAAACTGTGCAAATAAAATCTATAGAGAAAAGTTCCCCCTGCCTCAAAATCACAGCCTATTCTTTAACTCAGCACATTGACTTTATCTATTAATATCCAATATTTCCTTTCAAAATTTTAATATTTTCTGAATGATTCATAATCTGAGGCATCATTAATTTCTATCTAAATTATTAGTTAAGGTCTCAAAATGTACTAATTAGTAACTCAAAAGAAAAACTGATCTAAAAATAAACGCTGGGTTTGTGAGAAGGTTCCTAGAGAAGAGGAGGGCATTTTACAAAAAAAAGAAGGGAGTTGTTTATTGAAAGGTTGACAATTACCATATATTGTACACTTTGTAAATTTGATGAAACATGCTACACAGATTCTAACCCAAATATGTTTTTCAGATTTCCATAAGAAAAATTTTCTTTATTTTCTTATGTGGGTGGGGTTCTTAATCTAATTGTCATTAATACTACAAAATTCTCTTTGAAATTATTTTGTACAGTGATAGATTTTCTATTTCTGAGTCAGGGGTCAAAGTGTAATGGAATAAGGAGGGCAATTGGGCACAATAGCCAGTAGCAGGATAAACTGATAATAAACTGGGCTAAATCTGACTATAAACTCATCTGAGGAGCAGGCTGCAAACACCTACTGAAAAAAAAGGGGTAGATAAATACCAAACATTCAAAACTTGGTAACTGTAAAACATTAGTTAATCTTCAGATTCAAATGGGGCATAAACAAGGCAGCAATTAGAAGAGAAAAAATGCAGACTTAGGGAGATGAAGAACTGTTTTGAAATAAAGCAGAGCAGGATCAGGCTGTCATTTTAAGAAGTAGTTTTGGAAAAACCAGAGGTCCCAGGGATCTGCCCATAGCAGTCCATGTTGATTTAATGATGGGGGGAAGGACAAGTTGTTTAAAGAGAGGAGGAAAACCCAGCAGAAAGACTATAACAATATGAGAAAGCAGACAGAAAGGCTGTTTTCCTTTTCCTTTTCCTTTTCCTTTTCCTTTTCCTTTTCCTTTCCCTTTTCCTTTCCTTTTTTCTTTATCAGACTAATGACCTTAGGCAAGTTATTTAATATTCACACTGACCTCAGTCAACATTCCATACTTATGTGACCAGGAGTATGTGGGGCACTGGGGATGCAGCAATGAATAAGGCATAGACATAATAATGTCACATGCCTGAAGGAAGCTGACTAGACTAGAGGATATTATGAAATCCTTTCATGTAATTATGTTAGAGATGCAATAAAATGTTACTGATTTCTGTATCTCTGGTTTGTTTTGTTTGTGCTAAAAGATCACCTCAATGCACTGAGAAAATTTTATTTGCTAGCAGAGACGCTAAAAAAAAAATGTATTTATATGTATGTGCCAATTAGGAGTTTTCCTATACTACTTCTTTAAAATAGTGTATTTAATTTTATGACAAGGCAACATACCCAGATCATTTCCTAACAGAAACTAGGGTACATTATAGGGACAGAGAACAATATGCTAATTTTTATTTTGAGGTTAACCTGACTTCATATTTTTGTCAAAGTCAGAATATACCTTATGTTAGACAAAATTTACAATGGAATTTTTCCTCCCTAGATTATATTACAAAAATCCAATTTTTAAAAATTTGATTGATAAATAAAATCCATGCTTACATTATAAAACCAGGAAGTGGCCAAATGCTTAGAATATTTTTTGTATTGATTCTCTTTCTTTGTATTGTATGTTCTATGTGTCAAGAATTATGCCTCTTATCTTGCTAGATTCTGGTACTATCCTTCACATGTACTAAGAATTCTGCAAATGTTATAAATAGATAAATGGAATGTGTGTGTGTGTGTGTGTGTGTGTGTGTGCGCAGAGAGAGCAAACGCAGTATTCATTTTACTCAAGATCTTAGACTCTTTTCTTC
Organism: Myotis nattereri; assembly: GCF_964212035.1. NCBI lineage: Eukaryota > Metazoa > Chordata > Mammalia > Chiroptera > Vespertilionidae > Myotis > Myotis nattereri. The sequence goes on along the minus strand of NC_138077.1, from coordinate 95,429,584 downwards.
TAGACATGTCTTCTTTTTTACTTATCAATAAATAAATTCCTCTTCATTCTACAAGATTTAGAACAAATATCATTCTCTCAGGAACCTTAACTATCACCCCAAACTTGATTAGATTACTCCCTATTTATATAGTCTAATCATTGATCTCTATACATTTATTTTATAGAGCTTATCCAAATTGACAAGTATGATACATTAGTAAGTGAATTATTATACTATTTATTTCTACAAAAATACAACTACAAAAAATTATTCAAACCAAATCATCACAACTAGCTTTTAGTGTTTTAAGGTCTGGGCTCCCTTAGACAAGGGGAAATGTGACAGTCATTACATGTCACAATGCCTAACCTTTAACACACCTCCTTCTGGCCTTCTGTACCTTTCCGTGCTGTCACTAGAGAAGGACACAGACTTCTGTACTTCCACTAGAAAACCAGGGAGTGACCAGATGCCTGAAATATTTTATGTATTATCCCTTTCTTTGGATGGTATGTTTTGAATGCAAGTGTTATGCATGTTTTTGTATTGCTAAACTCTGATACTCTGCCTCACATATACTAACAATTCAACAAATTCTATAAAATAGACAAATAAAACATTATTCTAAAGTTGCTTCTGTCTAAATATTTTATCCTACTTCTATCCTTAGATTAACCTCAATTAGACTGTAAAGTATTTAGGTATATATATTTACTAGAGGCCCAGTGCATGGAATTCATGCACAGGGGTGGGGGGGGAGGGGTCTTTCAGCCTGGCCTGCACCCTCTCCAATCTGGGCCATCCCTTTCACAATCAGGGACTGCTGGCTCCTAACCACTCACCTGCCTGCCTGTCTGATCGCCCTAACCACCTCTGTCTTGGCCCCCACACCTGGGACCCGAGCTTGCCTCTCTCTGGCTGGCCGCAGGCACCCAGGACCCGGGCCAGCTTTGCCTGGGCTGGCCACAGGCACCTGGGACCCCTGATCTACCTTAACTGCTCCCCTGCCAGCCTAACCACCCCTAACTGCCTCTGCCTCAGCCCCCCACACCCAGGACTCAGGCTTCCCTCCTCCAGCCAGCCACAGGCAACCAGGACCCGGGCTTCCCTCACTCTGGCTGGCTGCAAGCACCCAGGACCTGGGGGGTGGGGATCCCTCAGCCTGGCCTGCCCCCTCTCACAGTCTGGGAGCCCTCAATGGATGTCCTACTTATGGCTTCGGCCCACTCCTCTCGGAGAGGAGCGGGCCTAAGCCATAGTCTGGCCTCTCTCTGCAGGAGGCAACCAGGCCTATCGGGGGAAGGTGCAGCTCCCATCACCCTGACACTGCTGCTGCCTCTGGTTTTCCTCTGCAGGAGGCAACCAGGCAATCAGGGGAAGGTGCACCCCCATCACCCCACTGCTGCTGCCACTGCTGGCCTCTGCAGCGGCCTGCCTTTCAGCCTGCCTCCCAGCAGTGGCCTGCCCTTGGCCCTCTTAGCTGCCACCATGGCTGCCTCTGGCCCATCACCCTGCTGCTGCTGCCGCCTCTGGTCTCCCTCTGCGGGAGGCGACCAGGCTGATTAGGGGAAGGCCCTGGCACAGTGGCTTTGCCCGGAAGGACATCTGGAAGACATCTGGTCTAATTAACATATTACCCTTTTATTAGTATAGATCATTCTTATAATGGATGTATTTGCTTCAATGAATAATATCTGCCTGTGAAGATTAGAAGACAGAAAGTTATGCATCCAACAGTATTTTAAATTCCACAGTTCTAATATATTGTGAAACTACTAACAGTTTTTAATTCAATAACTTCTAGTTAGCTTTTTGAAAGACAAAAAATGAAATTGAGGGGTAATTTAATGTAAATAATTTCACAATTCAGAGAGAGAGAGAGAGAGAGATTGAGAGAAGGAGCTGGAACAAGTAAAATCAAAACCAAAACATTACTTTAAGGGAAAGAAGCATGACACCACAGACTTTTTTCATTCAAAACATTTTATGGCATAATCGGTTTCCACACAATATGTTCAGTAGTTCTCATTCCAAACTAAAGCACATTAACTTTTAATCATACATAAAATGTCAGTTGTTAGCCAAAGAACAGAGAAATTCTTCACAAAACTTACGCTGATAAATTAAAACCTAATGTTAGCTCTGCCAAATCCATTAGCAAAATTACTTTAATGAATTTCCACATAACTCAAAGAAAGAAATTGCAGCTCAAAAAATTGCTAAAAGAAGCCTTTCAGTTTGAGTCTCTCTCTCTCTCTCTCTCTCTCTCTCTCTCTCTCTCTCTCTCTCTCTCTCTCTCTTCAAAAAACAGAGTTGGGAGAGAGTAATTCTATAAAAGGCATTGACTTTACATTAACTAATTTGAATCTTATTTATCACATATTTATGGTAATTCTGTCTTCACTTATTTTTCTTATGCAACTTCTCAAATTTAGACAAAGACCTTAACTGTTTATGCAAAAATATGAATGATGTAAATGATCTAATGTCATACTTTGGATGAACATTATCTGACTTTTTTACTGCCTATGAGAAAGAAATTCAATGTGTCTTATTCTGGGGAATCTCAGGTCTAGCAGCAGTAACCTAATCCACATTTATACATTTTGTCAAACCTTATGATTTGGATCAATGTATCAATCAATCACAGTATTGTATTGTCTTTAAGTTTGAATTTGCAGAGCACTCTCTTAAATGCAATCTGTAAGGGAACTTACCATATCTGAGTTTCTTAATTAAGATTCTACATACTTCATTATGCAAGGGTCTGATTTAACACATTCTCTATCTGATTCACAAAGTATCTTTCCCATATCAAACACATTCATACTATAAACAAAAAGAGAAAACATATAGTGTACACATTTATAGATTGGCTTAGATTCTGAGAATATTTCTATTTTATAATTTTACAATTATTCCAAATAATAATTTGCATTGCACAATTTAGAAAGTATATATCTTCTTACTTTTTCTTATTGAAGGCAATAAGAATCAGAATTTTATACATGTAAGGTAAGATGCTTTATCCATTTTTAGCCCTTTTCCCCTGGTTTCATAATCATTGGAATATAAATATTCTGCAACTCTCTTTGCATTACCTTACAGATATTTTTTAGCCCAATGTTTTAATAATTCACAGCACTTGATTTTATAAGATTCTGATCTTGAAGTCTTATTATGACCAATAATTTATATTAATTTTATCCGAAGCCAAATGATATTTTAATTTTAATTTTCATGTTTATAAATAACCTTCTTACTGTCCTTTAAAAATGCTTTGAAGATACTCATACTCTCATCTTCTTATTCCTAACCCTAACCTCAATCTAATTCATACACTATAAAGAATGAAAATTTCTAACATTTTAAAAACCTATTTCAGGTCATAGTAATCTACTTTCTTGAAATCTTATGCTTTATGCTGTATTTCATTTTTTAGAATTTTAAAGCATTTTTATTTCCAAACCTGCTATAAGTAAGCAGCACAAGAACAGAAAGGTGGTGTGTTGTTTTTTTTTTTTCTCTTTGTACTATAATTAGCGTAGTGCCTCGTATAATATAATTGGCCAATCATCTTTTAGAAAGAGATACCAATAAAATAGAAGCTGGCATTGTAACTCAGAACACAACATTTAACAAAGACATCCTGCAAATAAAAATAGAAATGGAGAGCAGGCAGTTATGATGCTTTCATCATCTAATAAAAAGCAGGTAAATACATTTATAAGGAGAAGGAAAATAAACTTTTCCTGGCCCTAAATGTAAGGAGAAATTCATTATGTATATGTTTCTTTGAACAACTTAGTGGACAGGCCTTTAACAACAGTGTCACAAGATGTTAGACTAATTTGCCATCTAGTTGTATCTTATGTCTATCCACAATAAAAACAATAAGCATAACAAAGAATCAAATTTTATGAGGGAATCTCTGGAATGAAATAATATAGCATAGGTTTGAAGAGTTGTTGTGAGAAAGAACCATTGGATATTTCCATGTTCCTGAAAGGGTTAAATTGTATGGAAGACATGGAAGTGCCAGAAATATAAACTAGAGGTAGATAATGAAGAAGTAAATGCATTTTGATTTAACTATGAGGGGGAAATGAAGAACTGTAATGTGGGAGAAACATAATTAGACTTGAATTTTAGAATGACAGTTCAGATTGTACCTCCACCTTAAGTTCTGTGTATTTATCCTATGGAAATAACCACACGGATATATTTCCAAAGGCTTCTATAGAGCAATGCTTGATTGAAAAGCAGAATAATTTGTTTCCACCAGTTAAGTATAACTACATAATCCTATCTAATAAAAGAGCAATATGCAAATTGACCATCACTCCAACACAAATATGGTGGCTCCCACAGCGGCTGGGGTGGGACATGCGCGTCGTCACCCTGGCAATGACGCCAGCATCCCGTGCCTCAGCCATGGAGGGAGGGAGGGATGCAGACACAATGCAGGGCTGCTGGACTTGGGGCGTGCCTTGAGCTGCCTCCCCGCAGCTTCAGGCATGCCCTCAGCCTGGCAGACACAACATGGCTACAGCCCAGTGGACACAATGCGGGGCTGCTGGGCTGGAAGTGTGCCCCCGGCAGGCACCACATGACTCAGGGGCACACCTCCAGCCCAGCGGACACAATGCAGGGGGTCCTCTGCACATGTGCTGCAGAGAAAACACTTTTTCTTACCACTCATTGGCTAAGCTCCTTGTATGCCACCACTGGCAGTGTTCTAGGTAATTTGGGTAATAAGAATCCAAGAAGGTGATCTAGGGTTTTTCCACCTCACTCCTGGAGGAAAAAATGAAGGTCTGCTGCTGGAGGGGCTAAGAAATGTCATACCCTGCTCTAGCCAGTTTGCTCAGTGGATAGAGCCTTGGCCTGCAGACTGCAAGGTCCGGGTTCGATTCTGATCAAGGGCATGTACCTAGGTTGCAGGCTCCTCCCTGGCCAGGGCTCAGGTCAAAGCTCATGCAGGAGGCAACCAATCAAAGTGTCCCTCTTACATTGATGTTTCTCTTTGTCTTTCCCTCTGTCTTCCATGCTCTCTAAAAATCAATGGAAACATATCTTTAGGTGAGGATAAAAAAAAGAAAGAAAGAAAGAAAGAAAGAAATATAATATCCTTTGAAAGACACATCTTGAAAATGCCTAAAAAAAGTTGTCATTTTTTCATGGTGAAGGGACTGGAGTCCGTGTTGATGAAAACACCTTGGCGGCTGTGGCAGTGGAAGCAGCAGCAGGGTGATGGGGCTGGTGCCTTCCCCTGATCAGCTGGATCACCTCCCACAGAGGGAGGCCTGACTGTGGCTTAGGCCTGCTCCCCAGTAGGACATCCCCTGAGGGCTCCCAGTATGTGAGAGGGGGCAGGCTGGGCTGAGGGACCTCCCTCTCCCCCTGCCCCCAGTGCACGAATTTCATTCACCAGGCATCTAGTATATTATAACTCCATATTAAGAAAAAACTGTAAAATGCTGCACAAATGAAGGACAGTTATGTTTACAGATAGAGAAAGATTTATAAAATATGCTAAGGAAAGAAAGTGGTTCAGTCTCAAGCATTTGCCCCAGAATATAGATTTCAAGAAGAAAGGTCTTCTTGACAAAAAGGAGACAGACTAACTTTGAATTCACAAGTTTTCCCAACCTTTTGGAGACCTGAGTTTTCAAAGTAACCAACTGGCCCAAATTCTAAATTGTGATGGTGCCTGCAGAGAGAGAACAGACCAGAGTTGAGCTAAAAACCTGACACACTGGTGAAGATTGAGGGTGGGTTGCCAGAGCAGTATGCAACCCTGGCTGTGGCAGAAACTAGGGGAATTCATAACCTTGTGAAGGTTTTTTCCTCCATGAACCCTCTTGGGACATAGAAAAACTTGGAAAGAGCCCAACAGCCACTCTGGTGCAGACTTGGCGAGGAGAGCAGCAGCCACTGAGGGAGCAAACCACTACAGAAGAGAAACCTCAGTGTGTAGGGAAAGGGTAATGAGTGCTACTCCCCTAGGGCACTGATGAAAACTCATTGCAGGCCCATGAAGGGAAAGAGAAAACATAAAAGAAAAACAAATGAACACACTAAAAACTCACGAGAAGCATCATTATGCACTAAGCCCATAACCTGTGAGACAACGTGTTTATAGTCAATCAGCAGGGGTTTGTGGGAAGATTTTAAATGACAAATTCAACTTCATTATTAGATCTGGGGTTATCCTGACTATGCATTTAATTTTGAGTGAATTGTGATTATTGTGGGGTTTTTGTTGTGTGTATGTGTGTGCTTTTTTAAGAATTAGTGTACTTCATAGACTTTTAATGTTGGCAGAGTCTGTAGTAATATTTTATCTTTTATTTCTCATATTTTAAATTTGTCTTTCAATTTTTGTTTTCCATTTTGCTGGAGGTTCATTCATTTTCTTGATTTTTTTCCCCAATAACAACTTTAAGAGTCTGATTTTTTTCTTTTCTTTCTTTTCCCCTCTCATCTTCATTATTTCCTTCATTCTGCATACTTGAATTTTTTGTTCTTCCTTACTAGTTTTGTGAGGGAGAAGCTTAGATTATTGATTTGAGACCTTTCTTCTTTTTCAATATAAGCACTTAACAATATATATTTTCCTTTAAGCATTGCTTTAACTGTATCCCATAATTTTTATATGCTATAGTTCTATTTTTCTTCAGTGCAAATATTTTCAAATTATTCACAGTGACATGAATTTTTGGAAGTATGTGTTTTATTTCAAAATGTTTGAAGATTTTGCTATTATGTTATTGTAAATTTCATTATTGCCAGAGAATAATTTCATATGATTTGAATTTTAAATTTGTTTTTAGTTTGGCTTATGATGCATAACACTGTCTATTTTGATGAATACACAGAAAATGCATTTTATTATGGTTTTATGCTATGTTTTGTATAGTTTTTAATTCTTTTTTGTATTGTGATTTTATGTTATGAGATTCTGATCATGTTTAAGTCCTATGGAAAACAATGGTATTTTTGGTTTAGCAGATAATTGGCCTGGTGGCAATTAGGCCTTGAGTTTCTTTTAGATTTTCAAGAGTTTAAATTTCAGTGATTTTAATATTCATTCCATTTTTAAAGTCTTTGCAATACTATTCTGATCACTTGGGCATTTGCTTGCCCTGTGGCCAGTTTGTAATTAAAGTAATGGTCTATCACTAGTTCAGTGTTCACAGTATGTTGTGTGCTGTATAATACCAAATCCATTCATGCGCACCTCAGGGCTTAGCCCAGAAGTCTATTACAAATATTTCATGCATCACTGTCAAGAGCTTTTCCCTTTCCAATGTATCTGTAGTATTTTCTGGCTCCCTAGGGCTCTTCTTATTTTTTGCCAGAGAGAAATAAGGAACTTTATTTATCCTTCTCTTCCATGCACGCCTGCATTTGTACCTGCATCAGGGCTAAGATTTAAAAAAGTCAGAAAAGGAGAAAAAGCCCAACAAGGGTTAGCTGCACAATTTAGGAACCATAACTTGTTCAATCAGAGAGAAAGATACCCCTTCCTCATAGTCGAAGGAACCTACCTGGTGTCTACTGCCACTGAGCACTGCCAAGCAATCCCTTTCCAACTCCAAGAGTTCGCTCTGCCTCTGACAGTGATGGCTACTGGCAGAAAAAAGAGATTACTGCAATTCTGATTTTCCCCAATCAGTCTGATACTAGCTACTTTTAAAAATCATTAAGTGCTACCTCTTGTCTCCTGTCCTTGTTTTTACCTGCATTCTGTAGAAAGGAGAGAGGGTGGAGTATATTTATATTATTTTACCCCAAATCAGAAATTATCAACACTTCTTATAAACATGCACCTATGACCCAGCAAGCCACTCCTAAGTATTCACCCAAGAAAAATGTAAAACGTTATGTTCATACAAATATATATTTGTCTTAGTCGTCTCAAGCTGCCATACAAAATACTATAGACTAGATAGCTTAAGCAGCAGGGATTTATTTTCTCACAGTTCTGGAGGCTAGGAAGTACCAGAGGTTCTGGCAGCTCTCTTCCTGGCTTATAGGCAGCTGCCTTTTTACTGTTTCCTCACATGGTGGGATGGGGGAGAGGGAGAGAGAGAGAGAGTCAATTCAAAGTCCTATTAGATTAGGGTCATACCCTTAAGATCTCATGTAACCTTAATTACCTCTTAAAGATCCTATCTCCAGACAATGTCACACTGAGAATTAGGGCTTCAATGTATGTTTTTTGGAGAGACAAAGTTTAGTCCACAGCACACACATACAAATAATAAATCGCTCACACATAGACACACGCCTCTCTTAAGAACAATTAATATTAACCTATTATTTGTATTTTTGCCCTTTTCATATTTAACATTTTTAGCAATTACTTGCTTAGCAGTTCTTTTAGGATAGTTTTCCAAAACCACTGGGCTCTCGGTGTAGCTTTGCTTTCCATAACCCCACTGCATTTCTTTTTAAATGATCATAAAAACATTTATAAGTAATTAGATATGTTAGAATTCCAATTGTTTGTTATCCCTAAACAGGAACTAGAAATTTAGAAAAGTTAAAAGGAAAACTCCAGCTTTTTACTTGCAGCTCTGACTACTTAAGTCCAACAAGTAAACAGCTTAGAGGTTTTCACTCCTGATCTTATAACAAGAAAATTGAAAAAAATAAGAAAACTTCACTGGACCCATCAAGAAACTGATGTTACGGGGAAAATAGCTATTTTAAAATCTGGAGTGACAGGCACATCAAGAGAGATCCAGGAACTGAGGTTTGGTTACCCTAAGAAGTCACTGAAGCCATTAACTGAAAGGAACACTTACATGGTAATTTTAATGAAACACTGAGTGCAGAATAGCATTAGAATATCTACAGGAGCTCCACCAGATCCCTTTCTGTTTCTCACAAGGTGAAGAATAATTTTTGTTAAAAACATTCAGAGCCTTCTTTATTAAAAATACTTTTTCCAGAATCAGTAGTTGCCAGAGCTTACCTTTTCTGGGGAAAAAAAAAAAAAAAAAATTCCTGTATGTCCAGCACATTCCAACTTTCCTATCTTATCTATGGGGGGAAATACCTTATCAGCAGGAGTCAGGGTTTCGAGGAAATTGATTGGAAGTTCTGAAGCCAGGGATGGGACTGGAGGAAACAATATTATTCCACCAGAGAAACACTTGTGATTGTTAGACACCCAAGACATAGCCCTATACCTTACCACCACCACAATGGGGCTCTAGTATATTAAAAATGCATGACAAAGATTTTCTTGGAGGAGGAATACATGGGAAGGCCATAGTAAAGAGAGGACAAGAATAAGGAAGAATTTGAAACTTCTTGTACCTATAAGTACCTAATAATTTTTTCGTATGAGTCTGACAAAAGGAATGGAAATATAAAATAATTCTTGAAAGTAATGATATCCTTATATACTTCTTACTCCAGAGTTACAGTCAAAGATAATTTCAATTTTGTTTCTAACTCTAATTTGTTTCTATTGTTAATTTCCTGGCCTCTAAATTTATAGTTTATACAATAAATTGGTATTTGAGGAAGGGTGATTCTTAGCAGTACTTTTTAGCATATTACAAGCACTTAGAGACAAGGCCGCCTGAATGCTTAATTCCAAACTTACTCACAAGTCATTGTGATAACCAAAATTAGCCCTTCTATTTTTCAAATGCTTTTTGGAAGGAAACTCCTCTTGGGTTGAGAAACACTAATAAGTTATCTGAGTATTATAACCAGTTCTAATAAGTTTTATGGTTAACACCAATTGCCTGAAGAAATGATATTCAATTATATTTCTAATTTTTTATGTTTATGAAAATATATTTTTTTAAATAGAGAGTGGAAGCAGGGAGAGACAGAGAGAGAATCATTGATGTGAGGGAGGCACATCAATTGGTTGCCGCTTGCATGCACCTCAACTGGGGGTGCGGATGGAGCCTGCAACCTAGGTACATGCCCTTGATTAGAATCAAACCCGGCCGTGGGGCTGGGGCTGGGGGCCAGCCCCTCTGCATGTTGTTCTCTCTGACTCTGAGACTGGGTTCAGGCTGCCTTCTCTGTTGTTCTCTCAGGCTCTGGGCCCCTGCCAGGCCCCTCCTCCTGAGCGGGTCATGACCGTTACAGGGTCCCGGCCTAATTTTCATATTACCTCTTTAAATATATAGATATAATTTCTTTATCTCTACTAGTAATCAACAATAACTCTTTAAATTCAATATCTAGAGTGACCTCAGAAGAATGGTAGTGTGAGAGTGCACCTTATCCTCTCTGCATAAAATTTCAACAAGTTAACCAACTATAATTCAATAAAGAAATCCCTGCTCAACACAGATGCCAGATGTCAGAGAGACTCACACATTGAAACACCAAAAGGTCAGAAACTGCAAATAAATGGGGAGACCAGAGGGAGGAAAGTGCAGATGACCTGCAGATACAGTCCTGTAGCCAGGAACTTGTGGATTGCCCAGCTGGGAGAGGGAAGAAAGTTGGCAGTAACAGCCATTTCCTTTGGCCAGGAGGAACAGGGAGCTGCTGGAGAATGTAGGTGCAGCCCAGCAGGGTGAGTGGTGAGGGAGAAAACAGTGTATAAACAGTTTCTGAGTCAGCAGATGCCTGACAGGGCATGGGGCTCTGCCAGGAGGCTCTCCACTGTTAGGCCAGCAGTGGTGTTTCAGACAGAAATAGAACCACTGAGTCCTGCCACCACTTTGATTCCCAAAACTTGCCTACCATTGCCCTTGGAGTTGAGTCTAGGAGTGTGGTGAAGCATGGGACTTGGTTGGAATGTTTGTAAGGAGGAGTCTCCAAAATGTAAGGGGCCTCTAGGGGTTCTTTGCTGAAGGTGGCAGCCCCTGCCTTTACTTTTACAAACAAGCCTGGGCCCCTGGGTATTTTGCCGAATCTCTATGTTTAGTCTTTAACCCCAACCTTGTAGAAGCATGTGCTTTCTCAAGGATACTTACCCTACTGATTGTATCTAGAGGTTAATTTTAGTTCAAGCTGTTGTTACCATAAAAGCCTAAGGAGGCTGGCAATTGGGTTTGATTTGGTTCCTCCTGCCACCAGCCCCTTAGCCTTCTCTTTCACAGAAATGTATGTCAGAGTAATCCATTCATCCGTCACTCAGTGTCTGCTGGTCAGTCCTGGCACAGGAGCATATTATCTGTAAACCAAGAGCTATTGCAGTAGAACTGCTGTTTCTCTCTGTAACTGATCCCTGGGAGATGTGCTTGGGGTGGAGTTCCATTGAGGTCAGGGGTTGCCAATCAGGTGAGGGAAAAATAAATCCCACCTCCAAACGATACAGCTGAATTGTCTTATAAATGCATAGAGGTAAATAATCTTGTGATTCAGGACCATAAACTGGAAAATAGTAGAAAAACCTCTTCAGAGATAAATCTGAAAGCAAAAGACAGCAAATACTGCAAATAACCACAGTAATGAGGAGGACCAAAAAAAAGATAGAAAAATCCCCAGAAAGTAGGCTGGAACACATGGAAATATGTGATATAAATAATACATATTTCAAGATTGCAGTTCTGAAAATACTCAATGATATGTGAGAAAATACAGACAGGCAATTCATTGCACTCAGAAAACAAATCAATGAACAAAACCAGTACTCTACTACCAAAGAGACTGAAACTTAAAAAAAAAAAAAAAAAAACCCCAATCTGAATTTCTGAGACAAGCATGCAATTAAGGACATTAAGTGTAAACTACTATATCAATTGATGCAGGAAAGGCATTTGACAAAATCCAGCACCCTTTCTTGTTAAAAACTCTCAGCAAAGTGGGAATAGAGAGATCTTACCTTAACATAATAAAATTCTTATTTGACAAACTTACAGCCAACATCATACTCAATGGGCAAAAACTAAAACCATTTTACCTAAGAACAGGAACAAGACAGGGATGCCCACTTTCACCACTCCTATTTGACATAGTACTTCAAGTGTTAGCCATAGCGATCAGACAAGAAGAAGAAATAAAAGGTATCCAAATTGGAAAAGAAAAAGCAAAACTGTCATTATTTGCAGATGACATGATATTGTACATAGAAAACACTAAAAACTCCATCAAAAAACTACTGGACTTCATAAACAAAATTGGCAATGTAGCAGGATACAAAATTAACACCCAGAAATCTATGGCTTTTTTATAAACCAATAATAAACTCACAGAAAGAGAAAGTAAAAAAAAAAAAATATCCCATTTACAATTGCACCAAAAAAGTTGATACCTGGGAATAAACTTAGTGAAGGAGGTAAAAGACTTGTACTCAGAAAACTACAGGACATTGAAAAAAGGGATAGAGAAAGACATAAATAAATGGAAGAATATATCATGTTCATGGATTGGTAGAATCAACATCATTAAAATGTCCATACTACCCAAAGAAATCTATAGATTCAATGCAATCCCTATTAAAATACCAATGGCAGATTTCAGAGACCTACAAAAAATTCTCCAAAAATTCATCTGGAATAAAAAAAGACTCTGAATAGCCACAGCAATCCCGAGAAGAACAAAGTTGGAGGGATCACAACACCAGATATCAAGCTGTATTACAAAGGCACTGTTCTCAAAACTGCCTGGTACTGGCATAAGAGCAGACATATAGACCAATGGAACTGAAGAGAGAACCCAGAAATCTACCCAAGCCATTATGCTCAATTAATATTTGACAAAGGAGGCAAGAGTATACAATACTCTTGACAGTTACTTCAATAAATGGTGTTTGGAAAACTGGTCAGATATATGCAAAAAAAAAATGAAATTAGACCATCAACTTACACCTTACACAAAAATAAACTCAAATGGATAAAGGACTTAAACATAATACAGGAAAACATAAAAGTCTTAGAAGAATCCATAGGCAGCAAAATATCAGACATATGTCATAGCAGTATCTTTACTGATAAAGCTCCTAGGGCAATGGAAACTAAGGAGAAAATAAACAAATGGGACTACATCAAAATAAAAAGCTTCTGCATAGCAAAAGAAACCATCAACAAAACAATAAGAAAGCCCACTGCATGGGAGAACATATTTGCCATTGTTGTCTCTGATATGGTTTTAATCTCCAAAATTTACAGGGAACTCATACAACTTAACAAAAGTAAGATAAACAATCCAGTCTAAAAATAGGCAAACGGCCTAAATAGACATTTTTTGAAAGTGGACATACAGAAGGCCAAGAGACACTTGAATACATGCTCAAAGTCACTAATCATCTGAGAGATGCAAATCAAAACAACAATGAGGTACCATTTCACACCTGTCAGAATGGCTATCATCAACAAATCAACAAAAGACAAGTGCTGCTGAGTATGTGGGAAAAAAGGAGCCCTCGTGCACCACTGATGGGAATGCAAACTGGTATAGCCACTGAGGAAAACAGTATGGAGTTTCCTCAAAAAAGTTAAAAATGGAACTCCCATTCAACTCAGTAATCCCACTTCTAAGAACAGATCCCAAGAAATCAGAGACACCTGTCACAAAGGATATATGCATCCTTAGAGGACGGCAGAGGTGAGAAACAGGCATTAAATATACCCAACCTTGCCCACGCTTGCAGAAAAGTCACCACGACCTACAGGACACTGAAGCAGGATATTAAGTCCCTGATTTATGAACTGAAAGAAGAGAGATCCAAATGCTCCAGGCAATAGGAGGAGATGGCGGAAATGCTGAAGATGCTGAGGTCCCTGGGAGAGGTTGTAAAAATCTCCACTTTGCAAGCTGCTTTGTCAAACTTGCCAGGATGCCAGGAGCCAAGTCCTGATGGTCCCTTCCTCAGAAGTGAACTTGGGTCTTGATGCAGCTCTGTTCCCTCTTCTCCACTTGGCCTCTCCAGCTGCCACTGTGCTGCCTGCCTCCACCTCCACCTCCACCTGAGGGTCCCTGAGACCAGTGGGTGCATCCCTGGGCTGGATTCTTCCTCCTCCACATATAAAGGACGTAAGACTTGGTGTAACACACCAAGACTTGTTTGGATTTTCTCTTAACAGCAATGAAAGAAATGCTGTACTACTTAAATGAGGCATCTTGGACTCAAAATGAAACGTCATCAAACAACATTTCTCAGACTTTTGTGATTGTTATATATATATAGTAATCTTGTAAGTCAACATTTATATTTTATTCTCCTCTTAAATATTCTGTTTAAAATTTAAAATATATTTAGCTTTTCAATAAAGACTTTTAATTGTAAAAAAAAAAGTCAATGAAGTTTTGGAGGTTTGCATAACATGTCATACTTATTATCTTATCATATTTTTTAAAATATATTTTATTGATTTTTTTTACAGAGAGGAAGGGAGAGGGATAGAGAGTTAAAAACATCGATGAGAGAGAAACATCAATCATCCCACTGGGGATGTGCACACAACCAAGGTACATGCCCTTGACCGGAATCGAACCCGGGACCCTTGAGTCTGCAGGCAGATGCTCTATCCACTGAGCCAAACTGGTTAGGGCTCCTATCATATTTTTAAAATGAGTTTTTTCCAAACTTAATTTATATAAGGTAATACATTTTTTATTATTTTTAAAATATATTTTATTGATTTCTTACAGAGAGGAAGGGAGAGGGATAGAGAGTTAGAAACATCGATGAGAAAGAAACATCAATCAGCTGCCTCCTGCATACTGGGTATGTGCCTGCAACCAAGGTACATGCCCTTGACCGGAATCGAACCTGGGACCCTTCAGTCCACAGGCCAACACTGTATCCATTGAGCCAAACCAGTTAGGGCTTATTTTATTATTTAAAGTATTATAAATAATAGTACATATGTCTCCTTTTTTTCCCCCATTGACTTTCCCCCAGCCTTCCCAACCCCACCGGCACATGCTCCATTGGTTATGCTTATATGCATGCATACAAGTCCTTCAGTTGATCCCTTACTCCCGCTTAACCTTCCCCTGTCCCCCCACAACTCTCCCCTGCCTTCCCACCACATGATCTCACTCATTTGTGGAATATAAAGAACATTATAAACTGATGAACAAAACTATATACAGAGGCAAAGAAGCATCAAACAAACTGTCAAACTATAGGAAATAAATTTTTAAGAAAAGTCTATATTGGTTAAAAAGTAAAGTTTGTTTTGATTAGAGTTTTTTTGGTTATTAATATCAATCACTAATAAAACAAATACATGAAACTCTATGTGCAATACATTTTCAATTTACATAAATATTATGTACATATATTGCATTTGTCTAGATTTTGAATGACTTGTCTCTCTAAATAATCAGCTAATTTTTTTGCTTTAATCTCATTGAGAAAGAAATATCGGACAGTTAAAATTTAGAACTCTAGTTCTCATATATGCATCATTTTTGCTGGTTCTGTACACTGGTTCTGTACTAGCTGAACCTGAAAAAGTACAAATTCTCTTGGACTGGGATCCAAATCACTTCCACATGTCATGGAACCAGTGTTCCCACCAGTCTATAGTTGAGCTTCTGAATTATATTGTGCCTACCTGGGTCTGGCCATGTAGAGAAGTTTTTCTTTTTTTTTCTTGCCTGATCAAATGTCAGAGATGATGAAGAATGTCTCCAAGAGCTTAATACTATTAGGCCTTGGAACAGACATGTCAAAAGATTACTGAGGCCATATAAGAAATTCTGTCTAATATGACAGGGTACTGAAAAAAAAAAACTAAATCAGGAGACCTTCTGTTCTGATGTTACATCTAATATGCCTTTTATGGTGTGTTTTTTTCTTTACGGAATTTTGCTTAGACTTAAACTACCTTATCATGACACTATTTATGTTCCATAAGAGCTTTCCACTTTTCGTGTAGAATTCAATGATATTTTTAGTAAATTCACTACTTGTTCAACCATCATCATAATTCAGCTTCAGAAAATTTCATCACCCCAATAATATCTCTAATGTTCACTTAACAGATATGCTTTTGATCCTTCAAAATTGTTCTTCTACTGACCATAATTTTGATTCCTACTACTTAAAAAATAAATCAATTCATTTTAAAAGTTGGAAAAGACTTGCATGCTACATTTTATTGTGCATACCCTCCTTTTTACTGAATATCACTCACATAGAAGTATGTTTCATTTCTGAGTTATTATTTATTTATTTATTTATTTATATCATACAAATGATTAAGACATATATCTTCATGTGGTTTCTCCCAAGGCGCAACTTGATTCAAGGACTTCGGCTCAGATGTTCTTTGGTTGGTGATCCCCTAAAGAAGTGAAATTGAAAATGTGAGAAAGTTAGTAAGGGTGTGCTGTTGAGCTAGTCTCCTCTGTGGTCATTGACTTTTACTACTGCTTAGTATCCTTGGAGAAATGTGTACATTGTGCCTCAGAAATGTATCTGAAAAATAAGAAAGAAAACATTGAGACTTTCTTCATTTATTGAGGGTTTTCCCCAAGGTGGGAATTCATTTACACATTGAGGCTGCCCTTTGAATGGTTGGAATCTGCTCTCCTCACTTCAGAAAAAGTCTATGAAAGAGAAAAGTGGAAGATTCAGAAGGCATTGAGGTGAAATATGAGCAGCAGGCAGAGAAATTGTCAACCAAATGGCACGTATTGTTATATCTAAGCGTCAAGGAGGTTAATTGCAAAGTGTCATTGCTAACACTTTTAATACTGAGTTCTTGAATGCTCTTTCTAGGTCATTAATGTCTCCTGTTATATTTTCCCCCCATCTTGTTCTATATCCTAAAAATCTGATCCTAGTTATATTTTCCCATTTCCTCTTGGGACACTTTCTATAATTCCATTAGTGAGTAAAATAGTTCCTCTAATATCAAGTACCACAGTGTTCAACTTGGACTATACTGAGCCCTGACCAAAGTTGTTTTGAGAGGTTATAAAGGGAGATAAGAGTGAATTTGAGAAGACAGCATGTCATTTTGCAAGTCATTCCACTCAGTTGAAATCTTAGCATGGACTCCAGAAAAACATAGCCTCACATTATTTAGAAGAGTGAGGGAACTGCTTTTAGCAGGCTGGAGGATTCAAGGGTGCTTCACCCACATGCTTCACTCTCAGCTCTCAGCATGCCATTCCTTCCCTGCCTTGTCCTCCGCGGTAAGGTCCTGTCATAGGAGGTGAGTTATCTAGTCTCAGTCTCCCACTCGGAGGGTCTGTTTTCAAGGGACACTGTTAGTAGAAACTGTCTTTATTTGGGTTCCCTAAAAAAAGAGAGGGAGGGCTGAAACAAGAACCTGTGGGCAGTGCTTGCTTTGGGCAAAGATTCCAATAGAGTAAGAAAAAATAGGACTGCATTATTGATTTGTTTACTGTTCTTTGTTCCTGTAGCTCAATCCACATAGAAATACCATAAAGAACCTTTACAATGCACCTCACATTTTTCCTTATGAAAGGCAGAGCCTATAGCATTTACACATTGCTTCTGGGAAATTCAGTGATCCTGGTTTTCTATCTTCTAAGTTGTGCAAGCTCATAGCTTTGAAGAAGCCTAAATAAGAAGAGCAGAGAAAAGAGAGAGTAGGAATGAGAGGTAGGGAGAGGGGACTTGGCAAGGAAAATTGTACAGTGTACTTCTCTTTTTGAAAATAGATAAATGGAGGATACGGGAATGTGATTCAGACCCATCTGCTAAAAAAATGGTTTAGAGAAAAGGTGAAACTGTGCAGATCTTATGTAAAAATTTCCCTAGTAGTTTTTTTGTTTGTTTGTTTTGAAAGAAGCAGTGACCTACTTGGAAATGGCTCCTGAGACTAACTGAAAACAAGGGCTATCCGATGGGTTGACTATAGACAGGACTTAACCAAAGGTTATTTATTTGCTGCTCCCTCCACCTGGAGGAAGTTGTTAGAGGTAAGAAAACTGCTTTGTCAAAGATTACCTGAAATTGACTGAAATTATTTTGGGCCACTCACTATAACTGTAGCTACCATAAAAATAAAGTTGTTTTTTTTTTCTTTTTAAATAAGAAAAAAAGAGGGAGTACATTCTTAACACACTGATGGATTGATAGGCATAACCACTTCACTTTATTGGGTCCTTCTGCAATTTTAAATAATTCTTTTATAGAACACAACTGCAACAGTGGTGGTTTAAAAGCCTAGTACTTGAATGTAAGGCAATTGACCTTGAAACAAGGGCTATAACCCTGTAAAAAAGGTGATGTGCATGGATGAGGTGCACTCTCAGAAGTTATTAATTTTAAGAATATCAGTATACTGCTTTGAGGCTGTTTGATAGAGCTCTATATAAATTTTCAAACTGTTTTGTAAATTCAGTGGGTCTACAAAGGGAAAAAAAAGTCACATTCAACATTGTCAATTTATTGTGAGGTTTAAATAATCTGAGTTCTAGATATTCTAAGCAAGAACAGGGAGAAATGAAAGATGCAATATTTAAAATCGCCCTGCTATAGACTCTATATGCTGTGTCCCCCCCCCCCCCCTCCAATTAATAGATTGAAACCTATCCCCATTGTGATGGTTTTAGGTTGTGGGGTCTTTGGAAGGTAATTAGGTCATTGAAGATGGAGCCATTATGAATAAGGATAGTGATCTTATAAAGAGATCCCCCTGCCCCCTCCACCATGGGAAGATACTGCTGGAAGATAATCTGCTATAAATCGGAAAGCTGGCTCTCACCAGACACTTAATCTGCTACTGACTAGATTTGGGATTTACCAATCCTTGGTAGTATGAAAAATACATTTCTGTTGTATATAAGCCACCCAGTCTGTGGTATTCTGTTATAGCAGCTTGGATGGACTAAAACACACCATAAAAAACCTGAAATTTTGTAATAATCTAGGTTCTTACCATAGATAATGCTCTGAGCACCTGGTGAAATCACCAAGGCAGAACAATTCATACACTGCCATTTTGTGACCTTTCTTGATGGGCTACACTTCAGTCTGCCATAGATATGTTGGTCAAGGACAGCGATTTTCAACCTTTTTATATCATTGCACACATAAACTAATTACTAAAATTCTGTAGTACACCAAAAATATATTTTAAAAGATCTGACAAAAAATAGATATAAAGTTGATTCATTCACATCAGAGGGCTGTTGTCTTTTTTTTTTTTTTCCTTAATTTGACAATCTAAAGGAAAATAGATCAGGGCCCTTGACTAGTCAGGTATTGCATGTTAAAAAATTTTTGCAGCACACCAGTGTGCTTCTTGTGACATACCAGTTGAAAATCCTATCAGTAGGAACCTTATAGAGTAGCACAGATTTAAGGGACACTGTAGTCGAAGAGGTAATTGCTCTACTTAGATCCCATTTACTGGCATTTGCACTCGATGGCCAGCTGCTGTATTACTCCCTTCTCTTGAGAATCACCTAAGATCAGGTACATGAGGTAAGAAAAGTCCTGCCCTCTTTCCTCAAGATTTGACTAACTAAAGAAAGCTGAGCTCCGGAGTTTTCCCTGTGAAACCAGGCACTGCTTGGCTGCTCCTATCACACCTTGTTATTTCTTTTCAGTTTCCTTTTCTTGAAGATACTTCTCATTAGATCACTGAAGTATGATTTCCAATCTCCGGCTTTTAGGGAAGCCAACCTACGACACACCTACAGAGTTGGCTACATGTGCACTTAGCTGTTCAGTCTCATACGGTTCCATGTTTGGCTTAATGTTCTGCTGTTGTCCTGACATTCTGAATTGCTGAAGAAGGAGTCCTTAATTTCCATTTTTACTCAGCTCTGTTGACATCAAACTTTAAGGTCCTGAAAGACCACACAGTTTTAAACATGGAGCAAATCAAACTATTACCTAAGAATAAGGACATTTCATAGTTTTGTTTTTTTGTTTTTTTTTATCTTGATTTGATCAAAACAGAAGAAACAAGCAGCTCTAAACAGGGAGTTTCTATAAATAAAACCCATAAATTATAAGACAGAGGTATAAGTTCAGTATTGGGACACCTCAGGGATCTGAGGAGATACTATGGGGTCACAAGGGGCATTATTTTGCCAGCTCAATAGAAACATACAAACATTAGAAGTTTTAAGGAGAAAAAAGTCATAGTTTGACAGCTTGGTTGGGGTCCTAGTCTTGATTGCCTCCCACTACTAAGACAAAGAGAGAAGTGTACTCTTTGTTCTTTAATAGGGCTATATATACCCCTCATTCCAGGCCATGGCAGATTCCAGTAATGAAAGACATGCTTTTTCAAGAGACGTAAGCAGAATTAAGTTAACCTAGATATTCCTGGAAGAAAAAAATAACAAATTTAGGTAGAAGATCAGACCTTTAACCATTAAGCAGAATTAACAAATATTACCTCAGAGAACTTTGGAAACAGGGCACACTCATGATTAATGCATTATATGAAATGGGAGTTGGCACTTCAGAGTACCCAAATAAAATCAATACCATGGCTGCCCTTTTCTTTCTTGAAAATGGGTTTAGAGAGTAAGAAGTTCAATGAATTTGATAAAGAAACAAACTCACAGATTTATCAGGAAATCAGGTTGGGGAGAAATGTAGGAAGATGCTATTCTGGTCTATGACCTATTTATCGCACTTTCATTCTTTGTCTCTCTGACCTTACCTGTAGTCCGGGGAGTTAACAAATATTCTATCTTCATTGTTCCAGGAATAAGGAAAAGACCTTTGAAGACCTGCAAAATATGGTGGAAAGGATTTAGTCATTTTTTAAAAATATGTATGAATAATTTTATTAAATAAAATTTGTTTAATTTTATTTCTGAAACACTCAGTATAGGGTATATCATGATATGCTGAAGAATATTTGAGTAAGATAATAGATGTATAGATTAAAAGAAACATCTGAGGCTACTGAATCTGATCCACAGACTGAGTAGGTTTCTTACTAATTACTGTGACTTGTGTACACATTCAATGAAAGGAATTTATTTCTAAAACCAATTCTTATATATTGGTGTATTACTTAATATTACATTAGCGAGAAGAAGAAGTTTATAGTCCTATATAATAAAAAGCTACTGTGGAAATAGAGCAAACGGCGGAACAACCGGAATAACAAAACAACCGAACAACCAGTCACTATGATGTTCACAGACCACCAGGGGGTGTGCATGGAACATGGTGGGTGTCGTCCGTGGTGGGATAGTGGAGCAGGTGAGCAGGGGCGCCAGACCAAGGTGGGGTGCTGGTTGCTGTCATCGGGGCGAACCTCTGGTGGTTACTGAAAATTCTTTGCTCCCACGTGTCATGGTTCTGCCTGCCACTTGCACCTGCTGCCAGTGCTGGCCCCGCTTGCACTCGCTACCAGTGCCAGAGCTGCCGCTCACACCCACTTCCAGCACCAGCCTCGCGCATGCCCATAACCAGTGCGGGAGCCACCGCTCACACCCGATGCTGGCTCTAGGTGCTGGTCCAAATAACTCAGTGCTGGCAGCAGGTGTAAGCGGCAGCTGCTGGCGCCACTTACCCCTCAGGGTTTCTCCACCTCCCCCTGCTCCTGAGGGGTTATCAGGGCCGGCAGCCTCTGCTGGCACCCACTGCCAGTGATGGCCCCATGCGCACCCGCTGCTGGTACCCAGCACTGGTCCTGATTGCTCAGTGCCGTCAGTGGGTACGAGCAGTGGATGCTGGCCCCAATCTCCCCTCAGAGTTTCTCCACCTCCCCCTGCTCCTGAGGGGCAATTGGGGCAGCAGCCACTGCTCGCACCCACTGATGGTGCCAGCCCCACTCACACCTGCTGCTGTCGTCAGCCCCAATAGCTCTGCACTGTCAGTAGGTGTCAGTGGGGCTGGTGCTATCAGTGTGTGGAAGCGGCAGCAGCAGTGTGAGTGGAGCTGCTGGCAGAGAGGGTACCAAGGGCCACAGCAGGAGGGGCCAGGTGGGGGTGTGGAGGATGGGCTGAGACCCACCCCTGTGCCCATGATAGTCTCATGGCCCACAGTTTCTTTCAAGGTGCACAAATTTGTGCACTGGGCCCCTAGTACCTAATATAAATGTCTAATATGGTACATAGTATTTTACAAAATGAAAAGTACATGGTTTTGTATAAAAAATTTTTTCTCTGGATCAGCTTAAGCCCAAAATGCTATAAAATTGATAATTATTAAAAAATAATGAGATAGTCAATGATCACATATCATGCAACATAAATTGAACTTAACAGAAAATATCTCTACCATTTAATTATCAATGGTATTATCAACAAGAACATTATATTCTTATTCTAGTTTCCCTGGAAAAAACGTGGACAATAAAAACCATGCCACTGAGCATAATTTTGAGCATTTGATATGACTATCCACTTTATCATATGGATTTGGCCAATGCTATGGATATATGCTGACTAATGAGAAATCTTCTATAATTATACCAGATAGTCAAGGACTAAGAAAAAGAAGTTGGAGGACCTATGACAAAAATGCCTGATAAAGAAGAATGTGGATAGTTCTCTGGAAAGGACACATCGTTGAGGCTTTTGTGTCATATATAAATGCTCACCAGAGGAATCCATTACAAAAACAGTTCTTAGTAATCATGTAGACATTTTGTCCATTTACCATCCAGCCTCTTTTTACCAGACACCACAGTGTTTGGTCAACGGGTTGATTTAAAATTTATCTGTGTGACAGGGAGAAAGTATATGCCTATGCTAGAATACAGCCCTTCAGAAGGTTTCAGAAGTGTTGAATACCCAAACCACCAATGGCAGAGTCCACTATTGAACCAGTAATATTGCACCACTACCTGTGCAAACAGATGGAATATTTTCATCGAGGAGAAGGCATCAATGGATCCTCAATGTAATAAACAGTAATTCAGGATATGAATTTACCTTCCTTTCATGCAATGTATTTTTCCTCCTCTTCCTCAGTGAAGTACTTAAATTCTTTAATCCACGATCATAGTAAAGAGAATTTATATTTCTTCTTATTAAAGAATCCATTTTATAGCTAAAAAGTGCATGCAGAGAGTACAGCTGATGGAATTTTTGGTATTAACATGTGCTCCATCCATCAACCAAAAACAGCTGGCCTGATAAAAACACTGGTATCACCCACTGAGAGTTTATTATAGTTTCTAGGTCATTTTAATTTTGTGCTGTCAACAAAGCCAAAATATATTAATCCAGGAGACAAGATTTATTGAAACTAACTTCTTTCTCAATTATACCAAATTTCCCCAAGTTCGGGTTTTGAATAATCGTTCCCTTGAACTGTAAGTTAAGACTGCCACCTGGCCATTTTAGTCTATTTATACTATTAAATGCCAGGTGAAGGAGAGAATTACTATAGTAATTGTCTTGAAGTCAAAGAAAAATCAGGTTGTCCTCATCTAAGTTGACACGGTAACATGGCAACCTAAGGGAAGTCCATGAGTAACCCAGACCATTTTCTGGAGGCTTCTCTTAAAACTTGAATTTTAATAGTAAAAAGTAAAAGACACTAGTAACAACTGGATAAAGCAAGGGTCACTAAGCATTCAAATTATTTACTCCACTGACTGAAGTGCTGACTGAGGGAAAAATATACATGAGTTAGTTAATAAGAAAGGAATTGATTTGTATACATTAAGGTCTCATGATCAGTCACTGATACAAGTATTTAAGCAAATATGTGTATATTTTGCTTGTTAATTACACTTTGGGCCCTTTCCATTTCCCTTTTTTTTTTTTTTTTTTTTTTTTTGTAATCTCACCTGAGGATATTTTTCCATTGATTTTTAGGGAGAGTGGAAGAGAGAGGAAAAGGAGGAAAAGACAGAGAAAAACATCAATGTGAGAGAGACATATCGATTGGTTGCCTCCTGTATAAGCCCCAACTAGGGCCAGGGCCCTAGGAGCCTGCAACCAAGGTATGTGCCCTTGACTAGAATTGAACCTGGGACCCTTTGGTCCGCAGGCCAACACTCTATTCACTGAGCCAAACCAGCTAGGACCCCCTCTTATTTCCACTGAGAATATTGGTTGTGATCAATTTAGGATGTCATCTCTAGGTTATACATTTTCTAAGTAATAATTCGCAAACTTTAATAAAATATAAAAAAATGCATTCCATGGGGGAAATATCTTATGAATTCCCCTATATCTCTGTGCCAGATAAAGTTTTCAAGGACAAGCTGATCTCAACACAGCTTATTCTATTCTGATCCCATGATGTTGCATATATGTGTCTCTAAGACTAACAAAGGCATGATGTTGGATTGCATTACTCTACTCCATAAAAAAAGCTTTTGATTTTTCGCTGTTGCCTGTCTGTGGGAACCACGCCAGGGTCCCTGGATAGTCAAGGCCAATGGGAGCACGGAGACCTTGTTGTCAATACACCAGAATGGCCAAGGCCACTCTGAGCATGAGCCTAATTGGGGTGCCCAAGACCAAGACACCATGAGTGGGTGCAAGGACACATGGTACACTGTGCCCTTCTGTAACGCAAATGATTGATGTCACTGTTGGCAGCTAGCCTTCTTTGTCTCTGGAGTAACATACAGGTTACTGACCAAGAGTGTGCGAAGTAGTCTGCTAGGGAGAGCCGCTGGGCAGAGCAAAGGCTAGAGAGCTCAGAGAGGCTGGAAAGGCTACTGAGGCTGAAGCTCTAAGGGAGAGCTCAGATATAGCTACCATGTTAACCAGCCAGTGTGCTGGGCAGGGGAGATAGGAGAAGCTGCTAAGCCAGAGAGAGTTTAGGTTCCGCTATGATGTGAGGCAGTGAGTCTAGGGGGCAGCATGCGGCTGCTCATATAATAGCTGTGGATAGAGAGACTGATGTTGCTTTGTGAGAAAGATGTACATGTTAACCAGCCGGTGTCTGGCTGCCTGCCTGTATGGACTTTGTTGTAAAGGACTGTTTTGTCTGATGGCTATATGGCCACTGTATTTTGCTGTAAAGACTCATTTTTTAAAAAATATAGTTTTATTGATTTCAGAGAGGAATGGAGAGGGCGAGAGAGAGAGAAACATTAATGGTGAGAATCATTGATCAGCTGCCTCCTGCACACTCCGCACTGGAGATCAAGCCTGCAACCTGAGCATATGCCCCTGACTGGAATCAAACCCAGGACCCTCCAGTCTGCAGACTGACACTCTATCCACAGAGCCAAACCAGTGAGGGCAAGACTCATTCTTATACACCCATAACTTCTCATGGCTTCTCCATCTTGGACCCAACAATAGATACTAAATGATTAGCTCTTATGACTAAACCTAGAGCAAATTGAAAAAATAAGTGATAGTATAATTTACTACCATTTTCTGCTTAAATGATCTTTACAGTTAGGTGATGGTATATTTTCTAATTTACACCAAATGTTAAAAATAAACACCTGTAACTAGTGACAGAGGATAAAGGAAATGACCATGCATCTACTTCAGGAATTCTTATTTATCCATTATTTCATTCCCATTGTTTAACACAAATATATAGCATGAACTGGCTGAACCAATAAATTAAATGATTGTCTTATGGAAGTATTATAGCATAATTAGTGATCTGAACATAGATAAACATCTTAATAGCTTAATAGTAAAACAGTAGTGGTTAAGGGAATGCAGAAATTATATAATCTCTATAATCCTCAATTTTCCTAACTATAAAATGAGTATAACAGAATCTGCTTCAGCAATCTGTAGTGAGGTTGAAGTGAGAAAATCAGCACATAATTCTGAACAATCATCATTCTATATGGTAATTTCTCAGCAAACATTAGATATAAAGGCAATTGCAATAATTATCAGTTTTATCATATGCTCTTTTTATTAACTACATGGATCCTAGAGCCATCTGTCTAGATCAGCCGTGGGCAAACTATGGCCCGCGGGCCGGATCCGGCCCGTTTGAAATGAATAAAACTAAAAAAAAAAAAAAAAGTACCCTTTTATGTAATGATGTTTACTTTGAATTTATATTAGTTCACACAAACACTCCATCCATGCTTTTGTTCTGGCCCGCTGGTCCAGTTTAAGAACCCATTGTGGCCCTCGAGTCAAAAAGTTTGCCCATCCCTGGTCTAGATGAAAGTCCCACCCTGTCCTTTACTAGTCAAATAAACTTTAATAAACTTAATCTCAGATCTTCATCTCTGTCCTATATAATAAAAGGTTCATATGCTAAGTGTCCGGTCATCTGTTCACCCATTCAACCAATCAAAGCATAATATGCTAATGATATGCTAAGGCCACTAAACAGCTCACTATGATGTGCACTGACCACCAGGGGGCAGACAGTCGACTGGTCGACCAGTCGCTATGACATGCACTGACCAACAAGGGACAGACACTCCTACTGGTAGGTTAGCTTGCTGCTGGGTTCTGGATGATTGGGACTGAGCAAGACGGGCTGGACATGCCCTGGAGCCCTCCTGTGGTCCCTCCCCGGCTGGCCAACTTCCTGCATCCCTCCCTGGCCCTGACTGTGCATCAGTGGGGTCCCTTGCCCTGGCCTGCACCCTCTCCCAATCTGGGACACCTTGGGGGATGTTGGTGAGCCAGTTTTGGCCTGCTCCCACAGACCAGGCAGAGGGACTCCACTGGTGCATGAATTCATGCACCGGGCCTCTAGTAAAAGCATAATAGTCCCACTGTCATCAGCTTTTTTGACAAATATGATGCTTAGATAGTCTCTGAAAACAATAAATACTAAATGATTAGCTCTTATGATTAAACCTAGAGCAAATTAAAAAAATAAGTAATCATATAATTTACTACCATTTTCTGCTTAAATGATCTTTATAGTTAAGCAATGGTATATTTCCTAATTTGCAGGAAACGTTAAAAATAAAAAGTCTGCATTTTTTCATGGATCATTTCATTATGCTAGTTAGATTTTAACTTTTAAAACATAATCACTATGCATATAATCTATTAATGTTTCATTAGAACTGTGATTAATGGAAAACCTGGTGTTAATACAAATAACAACAGAAAAAGTGTCCCCAAATGATGCTTTTAAAATAGAAATGCACACACACACACACACAAACACACACACACAGATTCTATGAGTATAATGTTGAGTATGCATGGAATTTTCTGCAGATAGTGAGTCAGATACACTTGTTATGAAGGCAGCCAGACCATATTTATTCAACATTTCAAACAGGAAAAGTTGAACTGACAGCTTCCTGAGTGTTTCCCAAGTACGTCAATCAGTAGTAATGCAGCCACTCTAAGCCGTCTTTATAGAGTATATATTAATTTATTTAAATTGTTCTCTCTCTTTCTAAAGACTTGCATGAAGTCTTCTGAGGGCACACTACCTAAGACACTTTAACTTGTTACATGAAACAAAAGATCTAATATTTCTAATATTTTTACAGCTGAATACTGCAAAGATTAACTTTAGGAGATAGCATTCACTTCAAATATGAGATAATTGTGTGACTATTAAGGTAAATGATACATAGAACATTCATTTTTGAGATATAATTAGTGACATTTGACCCATGACTATCATTATCTTACTTGGGACAAGCACCAAATAGAACCAATCACTATGAAAAAAATGGAATATGATTTTCTTTGAGATGATAAGCTAAACAATCACAACTGCATTTTCATTCCTACTGCTTTTAATTTTCCTACTTTAAAAGAATTCTTTTAAAATGTATGATTTACAACGTGATGATTGGAGTATTGGAAGGAAGAAGTTAGGTCTATTGCTGAGACTCGAGAAAGCCAAGGATGATTGATGCTGCTAAAATCAACAGGGTGTTTTACATTCTATAAACCAATTTTATATTCAATTTTACTTGCCAATGTGAATGTGTATGTTCTAATATCTATCTACAACATCCCTTTTTTTAGTGTATCTACTCTTCTGAATGTGGAAAAAGAAGTCAAGAAGCATTAATAAAATTTGACTTGATACACAGCAATACATCACTCTGACCTAGAGGCGTGTTCTTGCTGAGCATCAAGGCATCAGAAGATGCATTGAGTAATTCACCCTCAGGGTCATTTTCCCTTGTCACTCACACAGCATGTGACCTCTGCTTCACATGAGGAAGGTAAATTATGCACAGCATGGGTAGGAAGGATATGATGAAGGAAAATGGCATTTCTGTCTTCAAGCCTGGCATGCATCTCCAACAGCTTAGCCCCTCTGTCAGAATGAAATCAGCATATACAGCTTTGGGAAATTAAGGAGACTGTACAGAGGAATGTAAACTGAAAAGAGTAACTATAAACTGACCATTTGCCTCTCATAATAAAATATGTTTCATCTTTAAACTCTACAAATCATGAACTTTTGTACATGAGTATATGTACAAACTCATTTCATAATAAGTAATAATACAAAAATGTAAAGAATAACACAATTGTTTCATAACTAACTTTAAATTTTTTAAAATTTGAGACAACTATAGATTCACAGAAAAATGAAAAAAAAAAAAAAAGGGCAGGGAGGTACTACATGCCTATCTCCTAAGAGTAAATATAATACGACTCTAGTACATTATCAAAACAAGAAAATTAATGATTGACCTTTTAAAGACATTATAATTACAAATATAATTTAGAGATTAAAATTTTAGGCTCTGTTTAATATTATAAGTAAGTAGTATACAGTTTAGCCTCTTCATTTTTATTTCAAAGAATTAAGGACTGATGCACTATTTTGTTAAAGAGATTATAAGCACCTGGAACTACAAAATAAACCTGTCTGTATTGTTTAGTACCAATAATTTGCTTTGAATTTGTTGAACATGCAGATGGTGTAATTTGCATATAATAAATTTGAATAAATAAATTTAATTTTATTAACATTTTTCACATTTATATGACCACTATTTCATGAAGCTTAGTCTACTAATCAATGCTCCAAAAATTCTCAGACATTCTTATATTATTATCCACCATAAACTGAATAAAATATTGAGGTTTATCATTGTTAAATTAATTAAACAAAGAGGCTGTTAGACTAAGGTGGCTTTAATGCTATGGCAGCCTACATAAGCAACTCAAAATCTAAGTGTGTAAATGCCTCACCGTTATGAAATAAAAATGCTTAAGACAATCAATTACAAACAGACAAGTAGGCTTTAATCTGGATCCAATCCAATAATTTTCTTTCTTTGCTTCATCTTCTTATATAAAGATTTCCCTGGCCCCTAACCTCATATAGTATTTTTAGCATTTCTTTTCTTTTCTTTTTTTCCCCTTGACTAGCTTTTGAATTTATTTTTTTCTCTTTATTTTATTTTTTTACAATACACAAAATAAATCTATTACCAGATTATAGATACAAAATAATTAGCCATTTACATGCAACAAACGTTAATATTTCAAGAAAACTGATTTTAAATATAACAATGTTACCCAAACATAGTATAATACCACAAAAGTTGTAGGAAATATTACAAATCTGTAAATAACAGGATTACTTCTATTGTATTCTAAAATACATTTTTTTCCTCTGGCTCTATTTTTGTTCAATAATTCATTATATTCCACAAATGAGTGAGATTATGTGATATTTATCTTTCTCTGACTGGCTTATTTAACTTAGCTTAATGCACTCTAGGTCCATCCATGCTGTTGCAAATGGTAAGAGCGCTTTCTTTTTTAAAGCAGTGTAGTATTCTATTGTGTAGATGTACCACAGTGTTTTAATCCACTCATCTGCTAATGGGCAGTTAGGCTGTTTCCAAATCTTAGCTATGGTAAATTGTGCTGCTATGAACAGAGGGGTGCATATACGTTTTCTGATTGGTGTTTCTGATTCCTTGGGGTATATTCCTAGAAGTGGGATCACTGGGTCAAATGGGAGTTCCATTTTTAATTTTTTGAAGAAACACGATACTGCTTTCCACAATGGTTGCACCAGTCTGCATCCCACCAACAGTGCAAGAGGGTTCCTTTTTCTCCGCATCCTCTCCAGCACTTGTACTTTGTTCATTTGTTGATGATAGCCATTCTGACAGGTGTGAAGTATTACCTTACTATCATTTTAATTTGCATCTCTCTGATAATTGGTGATGTTGAGCATCTTTTTATATGTCTCCTGGCCTTAGTCAGTTATTTTTGGAGAAGTGTCTATTTAGGTCCTCTGCCCATTTTTTAGTTGGGCTTTCTTTTGTTGAATTGTATAACTATATATTTTGAAGATTAATCCCTTATCAGGTGTATCATTGGCAAAAATGTTCTTGCATGCAGTGGGTTTCCTTTTTAGTTTGATGCTGGTTTCTTTTGCTGTACTGAAGATTTTTAATTTGATGTAGTCCCATTTGTTTATTTTTCCTTTCTTTCTCTTGACCAAGGAGTTGTATTCTGAAAATTTTACTGCCTGAGACGTCTGATATTTTGTTGCCTACATTTTCCTCTAGGATTTTTATTGTTTCAGGACTTACATTTAAGTCTTTTATCCATTTTGAGTTTATTCTTGTGTATGTTGTAATTTTGTGGTCTATTTTTATTCTTTTGCATATACCTGTCCAATTATCCCAACACCATTTATTGAAGAGACTGTTTTTACTCCCTTGTATGCTCTTGCATCCATTTCAAATATTAATTGAGCACACAAAATGAAAGTAAAATTAGGTATACATAAAAATGCATATAAACATAAATATACACAAAGTCCAAGGAGCTTATAAAATTTTTGTCACTGAAACATATTAGAAGTTATTTAAAAAGGTCGGTTAGGTGAGAAAAAAAATGAGGTAAGTTTAATGTGTTCAGATTAAAGGGATCATGATAGTGACAGTTGAAGTGTCCAGAGGGAGAAATGATGGCTGATGTAAAATTGTTGCAATTAGGAATTTTAACGAAGAATGGAGATTCATTTAAATTACTTCAATTAGTGTGTCTTCCCTGTAAAGATTCAAATAAGCAACTAAAATTTTTCAACAAACAAGAAATTACAGTATAATTATCAGAGGACCATTGTAGGCTCAAGAAGCTCTAGGGTCTTAATAGTAGGAATCTCTGTGTAGGTAGTCTTGTCCGATCAGCTGTGACTAGGAGGAAGAGGGTGTTATTCTCTTCTGAACATGTTCTAGAATTTTCACCTGAAGGATTCTCTAAGTAGGGTAATAGTCCATAGGATGGGCTGCATAACTTAGTAAGCTATGGTAGAGAAGATTCAATGTGATTACCAAATCTATTTTATTTTCATCCTGGGTACACAGCTGGGATATTTTTCTGCCCCCTCTGCAATTAGTTAGGACCTTGTGTCTAAGTTCAGAGCACTGTAACTGGCACTGTGGAGACAGATGTGTGCCAGTTCTGGTATTGAGGCCTTAAATGTCTTTTATGGTCCTCTTTAACATCGCTTCTCTCCATCTGCTAGCAGGATGATGCCAGGGAAATCTTAAAGCTGTTGGGTAGACAAGGATCTCAATGTCCAGGCAGTCCTTCCTACATGCTATTTTTGCTAATGTTAAAATGTAGCTATGGGAACACAGGGCCTCAAATGCCTGGTAGTCTGGATGTGACAATGTAGCCTCCCAAGGGGGTGGGGGGTGGGTGTGTGGGGAGATTGGACAAACGGTGTTGCGGCTGCAGATGATGAGGATTGTCTGCCACGTACAGCTCCTACAGTTCTCCGGTACAGCCAGTGCAGAAGCCTGATGGCACGTGGTGACTGACTGGATTGCAGAGAACTAAGTAAAGTGACACCTCTGCTACACTTCACGGTGCCAGCTGTACCGGATCACATAGATCGCCATGCACTGGCACTGGGGCATTGCCCATATGCGATGGATTTGGCTGGCGCCTTCTCCATGGACAGGACTCCAGAGAGTCCAGGAGAGTTTGATTTTACATGGGAAGGTCGACAGTAGACTTTGGGATGTTTTCATGGCCCAACCATTTGTCATGGTTTGATGGCATGGGATTTGGCTGCCTGGGACAAGCCTCCCATAGTACCCATGTCTCATTGTATTAATAAGGTTGTGTTAACCTCTGACTCTCTTGCAGATTTGAATGCAGCTGTCCACAGTTGCTGGAGCCAAGTGTTTTTCTACAGACCTATGTTGGTCTATTAGGATATTGGCAAGTGTCCAGTCCCTACTTGGTGCCATTGTTACAGCCTTATGTCAGTTGTCCCAGAAGGGGGCAACAAGGGGTTGAACCCCAGAATTAGAGGGTAGCCAGCTGCCAAGAAGGCAGTCACTCAAGTAGGTGGAGGGGGCACCTATCAGCTTTTGGTCCCAGTTATGGAATAAAACTGAGAGCCAATACTCTCTTGCTGAGAGACAGTTGGCAGCCATGTGTGCTGCCTCCCAGGCCTGTGTGACCACACCCATGTTGAGAGTGGCACAAACCCCAACTTTAGCAAAGTAGGGGGTGGGGGGGGGACTATTTAGAACAAAGGGCAGTAGTGAGTACCAGCCCTCTGTCACAGGAATTGCAAACCCTGTTGGGTCCTGTGACTTATGAGACCCTGAAAAGTGATGAAACTTCTATGAAGAAGGTATTCCCTAGTCCATTCTGAGAGGGTATGCCACCCCTCCCGGAGACCATGTAGTATAAGGACATGCCTGTAGGGGAGAACCCTGCTACATAGAAGCTGTGACTGTCCTTTTGGATACTGACAAACTATGTAGTTCAATTCAGATACTAGACAGAGTAGCCCTTTGGTCATAAGAACAGACAGGTGCACTGTCTTTACAGGCTTAGCTGTGTGATTGCCACAATGGCACAAGCACTAGTGGCTAGTAGACCATCACCCCATGTGGCCACAAGAAATGTGAGCTCCACTTAGGGATGGACCTACCTAACCTACAAGATTGGGTTAGATGAGTATATACAGAGGTATCCTCAGACACTGCATGCACAGGTGAAAGCAAGAGATGAACAGTTATGACCCAAGGCCTTCCCCCTTGGCAGGAGGGGAACAGGGCATGTGGACCTGGCCATGGTTCATTACAAGAGAAGGGCCATGGATAACCCTCCTATCCCCTTAGTTACAGTTGCATCCCTTTATCCTACCCTGGCAATGTAACCAGTGCCCTGCAAGAGATAGTGAAGTACAGGCCATACAAGCCCTGTCCCACGACCCCATCCAAGTTTGTAGGATGGACTGTCAGGGGCATGGTTCTGGGCACTTATGAGTGTTGCTATTGGGGCCAGAGCAGTAGTCCTAACATGTTGTAGTCTGTATTGCTGTTGTGGACTCTGTGCTCAAGGCACTGGCATATGGGCCAGAGTATCCCTAGAAGACTACCCAGCATAAGGGGTAGAGTGTGGGAAAGCTAATCAGAGTACCCTGGATGTTCAAGGCCAATTTATCATATGCAGGTGCAAAAGCAAGGACACAGCAATCTTATTGTGTGCACTGCGCAGACCTACCTTTCTATAACCTAAATATTGATGTCACTATTTGGCAAGAGCCTCTTTTGTTTGTTTGAATTGGTATTAAGATATGTTACTGACCAGCCGGTGTGAGGCTACTTTGTTAGCAATGGCTGCTATGTTTTACAAAGGCTGCTGTGTTTGCTACTGTATTAGCAAGGACTGCTTTGTAAGGTTATTTTGTAAGGCTACTTTGAAGAACTGTTTTGTCTGATGACTCCTTGTTGGCAATGGCTACTTGTTCTGCAAAAAAGCCTCTCTTATATGCCTATGAGTTCTCATATCTACGTCTAATACCCCACATCTATGAAGGTCCAGTTTCTGGCAGGACCTCCAGTTTCCGAGGCCCCACAGTAGCCAGTATTTTGCTGACAGAGCTGTAAATAACATGAAATTGACAGGAGCCCAGCCAGTAAGTATAGCCTACTACAAAAAGAAGTCAACATGTAATTAACCAAATAGTTTATATAAGCAATGGTTAAGCCTCTCTTAGAGGGAGACAGAACTTTGGATGGGAATCCCCTGTCTCCCTTCATTTGCTGAAAGTAAATAAAACCATGAAGCCACATTTCCTTCTTGAGTAGCATATCCCAAGTGGCAAACCCCTTGAGATAGGAAACAAAGCCACAAGTTGAAGTGGCATGAAAATAATCTGGACCTCTGAATCATGACTTGGGTTAAAGCCAGTGGGCCCAATAAGTAAAAAATCAGTTTTTACTATATAAAGTCACTGAAATTTGAACACTCGCTTGATCGTGATGCTGGCTTGATTGAGGTAGCCAGGAATTGAATCCATCTCTCTGAGATATGCCTGCATACATAGGGTTGTTGAATACCTACCATAGGCAGGTAAAAATGTTTAAGAAATATCAATTTGTACACTTAAGATTACTATGTTCACTATATTTTAATTTATACTGATACAAAACCATCCAGGTAGAATGAAGAATGATCATTCGGTAGTCATGAACATGAGAACGTTTTATTTAAAAATCTTTCCCCATCTCAGCCACATCACTGGTGACCAGTCAGGGTTGCCACTGCTGGCTGTTCCAGGTTGAATGCTGGGGTGCCATCGGGTCTGTTGTGACCAGAGGCTTCATGGTGACCAGGCGGTCCCTGTGCGGAAGGTCCATGGAGGTACTGTGGTCCTCTGTAGACATGGGCTTCAGGCCCATCCTTGGGAAGCTGGGGGAGGAGGCGGTGGATCTGCTTCCGCATGCCTGGGCTCACGCCTCCCTGTCCCTTTCCTCCTCTGGGAGTTAGTGGCTTGCCCAGCTGTCATGGCTTCTTGGTGGGTCTCATATTTATGGTCAGAATGTTTCAGTCTGTTCAGAGTTGACTTTATGTGAGACGTGAAGCGCAGCTGGCAGAAGCACTGGCAGTACAGGTTGAGGAAAAATGCCAGCTCATTGACCAGTTGAGCGCGGCTAAAGAGGAGTGCAGGGAGATCCAGGCATCCTCAGAGGACAGCAGGAATGAGAAACAGGTATTAAATATACCCAGCCTTGCCGACGCTTGCAGAAAGGTCACCATGACCTACAGGACGCTGAAGCAGGATATTAAGTCCCTGGTTTATGAACTGAAAGAAGAGAGATCCAAATGCTCTAGGCAAGAGGAGGAGATGGCGGAAATGCTGAAGATGCTGAGGTCCCTGGGAGAGGTCGTGAAAATCTCCACTTCGCAAGCTGCTTTGCCAAACCTGCCAGGATGCCAGGAGCCAAGCCCTGATAGTCCCCTCCTCAGGAATGGACCTGGGTTTTGATGCAGCTCTGTTCCCTCTTCTCCATGTGGCCTCTCCAGCTGCCACTGTGCTGCCTGCCTCCACCTCCACCCCAACCTGAGGGTGCCTGAGACCAGTGGATGAGTCCCTGGGATGGATTCTTCCTCTCACATGTGCTCCTCATAGAGGAGCCCTCCACATGTAAAGAACATAAGACTTGCTGCAACATACCAAGAGATGGGGGCTTCTCTATAGTCACAGAAAGTTTGGATTCTCCCTTAGCAACAGTGATAGAAATGCTGTACTACTTAAGAGATGCATCTTTAAAAACCAAGATGGCGGCACAGGTAAACACCGGAAATTGCTGCCTCACACAACCACTTCAAAAATACAACTAAAAGACAAAACGGACATCATCCAGAACCACAGGAAGGCTGGCTGAGTGGAAATACTACAACTAAAAGGAAAGAGAAAAGCACACTGAGACTCAGAGGAAGTGCAGAAGTAAAGTGCAGAGTTACGGAGGTGCACGTGGAAAGGGCTGGCAACTGAGGACGTGATTGTCTTCTTCAATCTGAAGGGAGTCTCAAGTTCCTGATTGCTCTGAACTCCAGTTCCGGGCAACTCTCTGGGGACCCAGACTCATAAGGGGAGAAACTGGACTGTCTGGCATTGGTCGGAACTTGAGGGCAGCTTTCTCTCAGAGGTGCTTTCAGCGATTACCTGAGACACTGGGCCTCTTAGGGTAGGACTGAGGATCAGCGATAGCTGTTTGCTCCACCCTGTTGATTCCCTGACACCCCGCCCCACCCAAGCTGCCACAGAGGCTTTTGCATATGAAAGGCCTGGCCCTTTGCAATCTGAAAATTACCTAACAAATTACAGCTGAGTAAGAGAGACCCAGAAATTCCAAAAGAAGGACCAAGGCCCCACAGCAGCTTGCATTGCTTCACAGCTGGGCCTCATCTGGGCACCTCCAATCCCCAAACAAAGAATAGGAATCTGCACAACTCTCCATAGCTCCTGCTGGTAGCATCAGGCAGAGGCTAAATTAGCACCTCCTTAGAGATCCAAGAGCCAGCGTACCCAGTGGTCAGAGTGGGACCATCAAGATTACAACTCTTCAGATCCATAAGGGACACACTCAGGGGACAGACTCAGGGAGCACCAAAGCCCCACTGAAGCAAGTCTTGCCCCAGAAGGGTGTCTCCAGCACAGAAGTTCTCCCACTGTAGACACAGCTGATTCTCACAGCCAATTGTCTTGGAGGTCAATTCCTCCCAGTGATACCTATAAAAATAAAGGCTTAACTAAAACAAGACTGTGCACAAAGCCCACAAAGGGGTGCACCAAGAGTATCCACCTCAGATAATTGGGGAGGCTGAGCCACTGGGCCCTATAGGACACCTAGCACACAAAGTCACTCTATCAACACAGGGAAGCAGAAAAAATGTGGAGACAAAGAAACAGGTCACAAATGACAGAAATGGAGGAAAGAAAACTACTGTATATAGAGTTCAAAACCACACTTATAAGGTTTTTCAAGAATTTTCTAGAAACTGCCGATATATTTAGTGAGACCCTCAAGAAATCTAGTGAAACCCTTGAGGATATGAAAAAGGACCAACTAGAAATTAAGCATACACTGACTGAAATAAAAAAAAAAAATTATACAGAGTTCCAACAGCAGACCAGAGAATGGCAAAAATCAAGTAAAAGATTTGAAATACGAAGAAGCAAAAAACACCCAACCAGAAAAACAAAAAGAAAAAAGAATCCAAAAATATGAACATAGTGTAAGGAGCCTCTGGGACAACTTCAAGCATACCAACACCTGAATTATGGGGGTGCCAGAAGAAGAGAGAGAGCAAGATATTGAAAACATATTTGAAGAAATAATGACAGAAAACATCCTCTACCTGGTGAAAGAAATAGACTTACAAGTCTAGGAAGCACAGAGAACCCCAAACAAAAAGAATCCAAAGAGGACCACACCAAGACACATCATAATTAAAATGCCAAGAGCAAAAGACAAAGAGAAAATCTTAAAAGCAGCAATAGAAAAACAGTTAGTTACCTACAAGGGAGTACCCATATGACTGTCAGCTGATTTCTCAACAGAAACTATGCAGGCCAGAAGGGAGTGGCAAGAAATATTCAAAGTGATGAATACCAAGAACCTACAACCAAGATTACTTTACCCAGCAAAACTATCATTCAGAATTGAAGGTCAGATAAAGAGCTTCACAGATAAGAAAAAGCTAAAGGACTTCATCACCACCAAACCAGTATTATATGAAATGCTGAAAGGTATCCTTCAGGAAGAGGAAGAAGAAGAAAAAGGTAAAGATACAAATTATGAACAGCAAATACACATCTATCAACCAGTGAATCTAAAAATCAAGTGAGCCCTATCCTGTTTGGCTCAGTGAATAGAGCGTCGGCCTGTGGACTGAAGGGTCCTGGGTTCGATTCTGGTCAAGGGCATGTACCTTGGTTGTGGGCACATTCCCAGTGGGGGGTGTGCAGGGGGAAACTGATTGATGTTTCTCTCTCATCGATGCTTCTAACTCTCTATCCCTCTGCCTTCCTCTCTGTAAAAAATCAATAAAATATATTTAAAAAATAAATAAATAAAAAATAAAATAAAAATCAAGTGAATAAATAATCTGATGAACAGAATAAACTGGTGAATATAATAGAATCAGGGGCATAGAAAGGGAGTGGAGTGACTATTCTCTGGGGGGGGAGGGGTGTGGGGGATGCAAGAAGAGACTGGACAAAAATTGTACACCTATGGATGTGGACAGTGCGGGGGGTGGGAGGGGGGTAAGGGCAGAGGGTGGGGTGGTAACCGGGTGGAGGGGAGCTATGGGGGGAAAAAAAGGAACAACTATAATAATCTGAACAATAAAGACTTAATTTAAAAAAAAAAGAGATGCATCTTTGACTCAAATTGAATGTTCATCAAACTACATTTCTCTGACTTTTGTGAACATTATATATAGTAATCTTCTAAGTCAGCATTCATAGTTTATTCTTTTTTTAACCCTTTGTGTGCCAACCAATATCCTAGGAACTATGCTAAAATTGCCAAGGCATTTTTGCTGATTTTATAGCAGTTTAGGAAAAAAAATTATGAATCACAAGTAAACGAAGTTAAATATTCAAAAACTTAAGGAAACCTTTACTACATTGACATATTTACCAATATCATCATCAACTAATAAAAGCAGACTTAGAACTGGACACCATTTCGAAGCTTTGATAGCACTCCCAGCACTTTTGGCAAAAGACAGGAGGAGCGCAATCGAGCTCCTCATCACTCTTGGGGTCAAATATTCTATTTTAATTTAAAATATATAAACTTTGCAATAAAGACTTTTAATTGTACAAAAAAGGTCACTGAAATTTGGAGGTTTGTACAGCCTGTGTTTTTTGTTTATTTATTTTTAACTTATTTCAGAGAGGAAGGAAGAGGGAGAGAGAGATAGAAACATTAATGATTCAAGAGAATAATTGATGCCGAAACCGGTTTGGCTCAGTGGATAGGGCGTCGGCCTGCGGACTGAGGGGTCCCAGGTTCGATTCCGGTCAAGGGCATGTACATGGGTTGCGGGCATATCCCCAGTGGGAGATGTGCAGGAGGCAGCTGATCGATGTTTCTCTCTCATCGATGTTTCTAGCTCTCTATCTCTCTCCCTTCCTCTTTGTAAAAAATCAGTGAAATATATTAAAAAAAAAAAAAAGAGAGAGAATAATTGATCAGCTGACTGGGAATCAAATCATGACCTCCTGGTTCTTAGTTGGAAGCTCAACCACTGAGCAACACTGGCTTGGCTCTACAGCTTGTAGTTTGAATTACCTTATCCTATGTAATAAAAGAGAAACATGGTAATTAGAGAACATCCGCTACCCTTCCCATTGGCTAATCAGGGAGATATGCAAATTAACTGCCAGCCAAGATGGCAGCCGGCAGCCAGGCAGCTTGAAGCGAACATGAGGCTTACTTGCTTCAGTGACGGAGGAAACCAACGTTCCCCACCACCATTGCCGGCCACTGAGCTTGCAGTTTGAAACATAGTTACAAATATAGAAGCTAAACAAAACCCCAGAAACCTGCTTTCAGCAAGCTGGGATCTCAGAGCTGGAGTTGATACAGTATTTCGATTATAGAACCAAAAAAAACCAGATACCTACTTTCAGCAGCAGAGGCCTAAGAGCTGGAGCCTCAGAGCTAAAGCTGGCCATGAATAAAAAAAAGAAAAAAAGGAGTGGTTGGGAGCTTCAGTCACCCGCCAGCCTGAAAACAGCCCTCAGCCCCTCACCCAGACTGGCCAGGCACCCCAGTGGGGACCCCCACCCTGATCCAGGACACCCTTCAGGGCAAACGAGCCGGCCCCCACCCATGCACCAGGCCTCTATCATATATAGTAAAAGGGTAATATGCCTCCCAACACCGGGATCAGTGGAGCCGCGAGGCCTACCTGCACCGGGAACAGCGTGACAGGGGGCAGCGCCCAAACCCCCTGATCGCCCTGTGGCTCTGTGTGTGACAGGGTGCGGTGCCCCATCCCCCCCATGGGCCCTTCTCTGTGTGTGACAGGGGGCGGTGCCCCAACCACCCCCACAGACCCTGCTCTGTGTTTGACAGGGGGCGGCTCCCCAGCCCCCTGATCGGCCCTGCTCTGTGCCTGATGGGGGGAGCTCCCAAACCCCCTGATCGCCCTGTGGCTCTGTGTGTGACAGCGTGCAGTGCCCCAACCCCCTCATCGGCCCTGCTCTGTGTGTGACAGGGTAGAGCAATAACCTCCCCTTTGGCCCTGCCCTGAGTGTGAGAGTGGCAGTGCCACAACCCCCTGATTGGCCCTGCTCTGTGGGTGATATAGGGTGGCGCCCCAGCCCCCCCACCCCCCATGGGCCCTGCTCTGTGTGTGATGGGGTAGAGCCATAACCTCCCCATCGGCCCTGCCCTGAGTGTGACAGTGGCGGCGCCCCAACCCCCTGATTGGCCCTGCTCTGTGGGCGACAGGGGATGGTGCCCCAACTCCCCTATCAGCCCTACTCTGTGAGTGACAGGGGGGAGCTTCCCAACCCCCTGATTGACCCTGCTCTGTGCATGACAGGGTACGGAGCTCCAACCCCTCTGATGGGCCTTGCTCTGTGCGTGTCAGGGGGTGGCCCCGCACCTCCCCATCGACCCTGCCTTGAGTGTGACAGGGGGTGGTGCCCCAACCCCCCAATTTGCCCTACCCTGAGTGTGACTGAGGGTGGCATCACAACCTCCCGATCCGCCCTACTCTGTGCATAACAGGGGGCAGCGCCCCAACTCCCCAATCGGCCCTGCTCTGAGCACGACCAGGGGCTGCACCTAGGGATTGGGCCTGCCCTCTGCCACCTGGGAGCAGGCCTAAGCCAATAGGTCGTTATCTCCCGAGGGGTCCCAGACTGTGAGAGGGCACAGGCTGGGCTGAGGGACCGCCCCCCTCCCCTCCGAGTGCACAAATTTTTGTGCACCGGGCCTCTAGTCTTACCTAATAATAGACAAAGATGTATATTGACTGTCCCTCCACTACACTCAGCAGCCAATCAGGAGAGAATGCAAATTAACTCAACAATGATGGCAGTTAATTTGCATATGTAGGTGTGAAGTGGCAGAGTGAAGACTGAAGGCTCTGGCTGGAACAGCGAAGGCCTGGGTCCCGGGTGTCCGAGGGAAACCGGTGCCAGCAGCCAGGGGAAGGGAAGGCCTATTGCACGAATCTCTTCGTGCAATGGGCCTCTAGTCATATTTATAAAATGTATATATAATATAGTATTTTTCAATCTTAAGTTATATAAGGAAATAAATTTTTAGGAAAAGACTATGTACTCTAAAAAGTAAAGTTTGTTTCGATTAAATTAGAGTCCTTTTGTTTATAAATTTTAATCACTTATAAAGCAAATGCATTAAACTCTCTATAAAATTAAGTTTCAATACACATAAATTTTATGTGCCTATATGGTATTTGCCTCAGATTTGGGATGACTTTTTATCTGGATCCCAGCTTTAAGCACATTGAGAAAGAAATGTCAGAGAGCTAAAATGTAGAACTCTCAGGAAGGTTTTTTTCTAGTTCCTATATCATGCATCATCTTTGCTGGTTCTGTACACAGCTAAACTTGGAAAGGCACAAATTGTCCTGGGCTGGGATCCAAATCATTTCCTCAGGTCAGAAACCCAGTGTCACCACCTATCTATAGTTGAGCTTCTGCATTGTCTGGTTTAGGCCAAGTAGAGAAGTTTTCCTTTTCTCCTTTATCTTTCTTTTTATTTTCTGCCTGGTCAAATGAAGATTCTCTCACAGAGCTTAAATTTATTAGGCCGTGGAACAGATATGTCAAAAGATTACCGAGGCCCTCTGATCTCAATTTAAAGAATTCTGTCTAATATGACAAGGTCGTGAAAAAAATAAAATGAGGAGACCAGTTCTGATGTTACATATAATATACTTTTTATGTATTTTTTTTTCTTTATGAGATTTTGCTTAGGTTTGAACTACCTTATCACGACACTATTTATATTTCATAAGAGTATTCTACTTTTAGTGTATAATTCAATGATTATTTTTAGTAAATTTACTAATTTGTTCAATCATCACCATAATACAGCTTCACAAAATTTCATCCCAATAAGATCTCCAATGTACACTTGATATGCTTTTGATCCTTCAAAATCCCTCTTCTCCTGACCACAATATTGATTACTGCTACTTGAAAAATAAATCAATTCATTTTAAAAATTAGAAGACTTGTCTGCTCCATATTACCATAGATACCCCACCTTCTTTTTTTTAAAATATATTTTATTGATTTTTTACAGAGAGGAAGGGAGAGAGATAGAGAGTTAGAAACATCGATGATAGCGAAACATCGATCAGCTGCCTCCTGCACACCCCCCACTGGGGATGTGACTGCAGCCAAGGTACATGCCCTTGACTGGAATCGAACCCGGGAACCTTCAGCCCACAGGCCATCGCTCTATCCACTGAGCCAAACCGGCTAGGGCACCCCACCTTCTTTATACTGAACAT
Organism: Myotis nattereri; assembly: GCF_964212035.1. Lineage (NCBI taxonomy): Eukaryota > Metazoa > Chordata > Mammalia > Chiroptera > Vespertilionidae > Myotis > Myotis nattereri. The sequence continues at coordinate 95,387,575 of NC_138077.1, read as the reverse complement.
CACTCACATACGTTTTATTGCTGAGCTATTTATTTATTTATTTATTTACATCATGGAAATGATTAAGACTTTTCTTCATTTAGTTTCTTCCAAGGCACAGCCTGATTCAAGGACCTAGGCACAGATATATACTTTGGATGATGACCCTCTAAAGAAGGTAGTGAAATTGGAAATGAGAAAAAATTAGCAAGGATGCATTGTGGAGCTTGTCGCTTCTGCAGTCCCTGAGGTTTAATACTGGCTTAGACCCTCTGAGTGATCTGTACAATGTGCCTCAGAATTTTCTCTTTGAAGAATAAGAAGTGGGAGCATTGAGACACTGAGGACCCTCCCCCTCATTTATTGAGGGTTTTCCCCAAGGTGGGAATTCATTTACACATCAAGGCTGCCTTTGACTTGAGTCTGCTCCCATGGCTTCAGAGAAAATCTCTGAAAGAGAAAAGTGGAAGGAGATATTTGAGGTTAAACATGAACAACAGGCAAAGAAACTGTCAACCAAATGGCAAGCATTGTCAACTCCAAGCTTCAAGGAGATTTCCCACTATACTAGGAGCATCATCTTTTGATTAATTGCAAAGTGTCATTGCTAAAATTTTTAATTCTAAGTTCTTGAATGATGTTTGTAGGTCAATAACATTCCTTGTTGTATTTTTTCCCATGTTGGTTCAATATTCATAAGATCTGATCCTAAGTATATTTTTACGGTTTCTACTGGGACACTTTCTGTAATTCTGTTAGTAAATAAAACAGTTCTTCTAATATCAAGGACAACAGTACTCAAGTTGGGCTATACTGAGCACTGACCAAAGTTGTTTTTAGAAGATATAAAGGGAGGTAACAGTGAATTTGAGAAGACAGCACGTCATCTTGCAAGTTATTCCACTCAATTGAAGTCTTAGCATAGACTCAGAAAACAACAAACAAACAAATGGAGCCTTATATTATTTAGAAAGTGAGGGAACTGCTTTTAGCAGGATGGAGGATTCAAATGTATTTGACCCAAATGCTGCAATCTCAGCTCTTAGCATCTCACTCCTTTTATGCCTCCGTGTCAGTATTAGGGTCCTTGTCATATGAGGTGAGTCTCAGTCCCCCACTCAGAGGGTCTGTTTTCTAGGGATACTGTTAGTAGAAACTGTATTTATGTGGGTTCTCTTTAAAAAGGCCTGAAACAATGACTTGGGCATAAATGATTGTTTTGGGAAAAGATTCTAAGAAACAAGAGTGATGGAGTAGGAAGAATTAGACTGTATTAGTGATTGGTTTACTGCTCTTTGTACCTGTAGCACAATCTACGTAGATATGCCATATAGAACCTTTACAATGCAACTCACAATTTCCCTTCTGAAAGGCTAGAGCTTATGGCATTTATACATTGACCCCTGATCCCATTTTTGCCTCTGGGAAATTCAGTGATCATGGTCTTCTCTCTTCTACTTTGTGCAAACTCATGGCTTTGAAGAAAGTCCACATAAGAACAGCAGAGAAAAGAGAGGAGGAATGAAAGGTAGGGAGAGGGAACTGGGAATGGAAGTTTGTACAGTGTGTTTCTCTTTTTGAAAATAGACAAAGGAGGATACGGGAATGTGGTTTGGGTCCATCTGCTAAAATATGGATTTGAGGAAAGGTGAAACTGGACAGATCCTATGTAAAAGTTTCCCAAATTAGGTCTTTTGTTTTGAAAAAATTGCAGCAATGACCTACTTGGAAACGGCTACTGAGACTAACTGGAAACAAGAGCTCTCCCATGGGTGGGCTCTGTAGACAGGACTGAACCAAAGGTTATTTTCTGCTCCGCTCTATCTGGGGTAAGTTGTTAGAAGTCAGAAAATTGCTTTGGCAAAGACTACCTGGAATTACCTGAAATTATTTTTGGCCACTCACTGTAACTGTAACTCCCTATAGAAACAATTTTTTTTTTCCCTTGGAAATATAAAAAGGAGAGAGAGAGAGAGAGAGAGAGAGAGAGAGAGAGAGAGAGAGAGAGAGAGAGATTCTTAACACTGATGGATTGATAGCCATAGCCACTTCATTTTACTGGGTCATTCTGAAATTTCAAAGAATTCTCCTACAGAACATAACTGCAACAGTAGCCATTTAAAAGTCCAGTACTGTACTTGAATTAAAGGCAATTGACCTTGAAACAAGGGCTATAACCTGGTAAAAATGGTGATGTACAGGGATGAGCTGCACTCACAGAAGTTATTAGTGATTTTAAGGATAACAGTGGACTACGATGAGGAATGTTTCAAGGTTTTGTGTTTGTTTGTTTGTTTTTACTTCATAAAACAGAAGAAAAAAACAGTTTGAAACATGGTACATTCATAAATAAAGCCTATAAATTATAAGACAAAGTATGAAGTTTATATTGGGACGCCTCAGCAAACTGAGGACATACTATGGGGCCACGAGTGTCAAGTTTCTACTGGCATCATTTTGCTACTTCAGTAGAAACATACACATTTTAGAAGGAGGAATTTGAGGAGGAAATAGCCATAGTTGAACAGTTTGGTTGAGATGTTATTCTTCATTTCCTCTCACCTCTAAGACAAAGAGAGTGGTGTACTCCTTGTTATTAAATAGGGCTATATTCTCATTCCAGACCAGGGAGGTTCCCGTATTAAAAGATAAGCTTTTTTAAGAGATGTAAGCAGAATTGAGTTAACTTAGATCTTCCTGGAAGAAAATGTAGCAAACTTAGTTAGAAGATCAGACCTTTAACCATTAAGGAGAATTAACAAACATTACCTCAGAGAATTTTGGAGAAAGGGCACACTCATAGATAATGGCTTATCATGGCTGCCCGTTTCTTTCTTGGGGATGGGTATATAGAGTAAAGAAGTCCAGTTAACTTGATAAAGAAACAGACTCACAGATTTATCAGGAAGGCAGGGGGGAGCAATGTAGGAAGATGATATTTTTGATTATGAACTCTTCACCCCACTTTCATTCTTTGTCTCCCTGATCTTACCTGCTACTTAGAGAGCAGTAGGCAGCAGTAGCTCGATCTGGTCTCTGAATCCTACTCGGGTGACTCGATATCCAGCCTAGATTAGGCCTCCCTCCCTTATAGGCCCTCCCGAACCAGCCAAGGAGGACACCAGATCAGGAATCTCTCCTTCTCCATTGCTGACCCTCCATCCCACACCAGCCAGTTTTCTCTAGGTGAGTGATCTTTCACAATTTCCCTTGTCTCAAGTCTTCTGCCCACTCTCTCTCACAGACTTCTCAAAAGTCTGTCATCTCAAAAGTCCTAGTGCTAGGCCAGAAGATTCTTCAGCCATTTGGCTTTGGGTCCTTCTGGATTGGGACCCATTTCTCATAGTGATTTTTTTAGCAACAGAGACACCTGCCCTAAACAGCCACCTTTGGATTTGTGGTCTGTTACTCACCCTTCCTCTCTTGTGGGCCACCTTACACTCCCTCTGCACACTCACGGGGGAGATAATGCCCAAGCACCTCATTCTTTTGTTACACTCTTTGGCCACAATATAAACTAGATAATAAGTCTCAATGGCCTGAAAATAGCACCTTATAATTTTAATTTGTCTGATTTAGATAATTGCTCTGACTGCAATGAAAAATGGTCAGAGACTCCCTACATCAAGGTCTTTTTCACCCTCCAGTCTCAACCCTCTCTCTGTCAGTCCTGCTCTACCCATCAGATCCTTCTCCTTCAGGTAAAACATCATAACCTTAACACTTCTGATTCTGAATCTACTTTTGACCCAGCAGACCACCGACCTCCATCCCCTTATGAGCCCCCTCCCTCATATGCAGTACATTCCCAAAAACCAGACCCTCCTAACCAGCAACCACCTTCTCCTCTGGCCCCTGAGAGCCCAAATCCCTAGAATACAAGCTCCAAAACAGCCTTTTCCCACTTAACATTGCTCTGGGGCCACCCAAAGACCACCTTCCTCAATAGCCACTTTTGCTCTGAGGGAGGGAGCAGGAACTGAAGGTATTTTCTGGATACACATCCCATTTTCCACATATGATCCTACACAGATTGAGAGGCATCTCAGATCTTTTTCCACGGGCCAGCCACCTTTACTAGGAATTTGAGTACCTGACCTAGCCCTATGTCATCTGCCCTCTCTTGCCGGGCTGATCAGCAGACCCTGGGCAACAGATGAACAGATTGCTCTGATACATGTTTCTGTGAAAGAGAGGGCTAAGGGATTGTTTTACTTTAGGAGCAAATAGCAGTCCTGTTGCCTGCCTTCTTAGGCTTTTATTGTCACAACAGCTTGAACTAACATTAACCTTTAGATACAATCAGCAGGGTAAGTATCCTTGAGAATGTATATGCTTCTACAAGGTTGGGTCTAAAAGACTAAACAGAGAGATTCTAGCAAAACACCCTGGGGGATTGGTCTTGTTTGAAAAAGGCAAGGTTGTGGCTGCTGCCTTGGCTAGGTCCTCTAAGAGGTCCTGACCTCTCGGGGAATCTTCCTTACTGGCATTTCAACCAAGTCCTGTGCTTCCCCACATCTTCCCCCTTTTTGTTTTGCTGGCTTCAGAAAACAGAAGAAGGCAGCCAACTTCCTGCTTTGGAAGGTCAGAGTCTATATAGCACGTTCATTTTGTAGGCTATAAGAAAAACAAAGAGGATTACAATGACAGCAGTGGTTAGTCTGATCAGGTACCAATTGATTTTAGGAAACCATGTGGTGGGGCCTATCCACCTCAAATGCCCCTTTATCATATTCCAAGCAGTAGTTTGTTTTTCATGCTTATTAATAGCAAGTAAGGGCTCTCTAATTTGCCTTTGGAATATGTTTACTTCTTCACCAAGGTTATCATAAAAGACTCCCAATGGATGCTTTATATCATCAATCCAATGGTGGTGACTACTGTTCCATTTTAAAGGGGTGACACATATGTGCTTATGCTCCCAATCGCAATTAAGCACTTGCCTGTATGCTATGGCGTCCTGTCTTTCCTCCAGATATCCAATGGCTGCCTCTATTGCCTGTAGTCTAGCTAATATTTTTTTATCTATGTGCTGTTGTATGGTGGATTCCCTAGTTACATTATAGGCAATATTGTCTACAAATGCAGCCGTCTTCACAGACTCAGAAAGGGCTGCCACAGTAAGAATAACAACAGCTGAGATAATGGCTGCAATGAGCATTCCCAAAAATATTTTGGGTCATAATTGGCTCAATGTTCTTTCTAAGACTTCGATAACTGACAAGGCTTGTCATTTCCTGGTGAGGTTAACAGGTATCAGGACTTCTGCTTGTCTTCTAAGTACCATAAAAATGCTGATGTTCAATAAGGTAATATTCTGGGTGGTAATACAGGTTGCAAAATAAGCTCCTTCTCTAACCTATACTAGAAAAGGTGAACTATGGCTTATTAGTAGATTGAGACCTATAACAAAGACATAGGGGTGAGTGGTACAAATCAGGCTATTGTCAGTAAGATTATTAGTTAAATTATACTACAGTGGCCAGAGGAGTTCTGGCAGTTATTGTGCTATAATTTCAAAGAGCTGAAAACATGGCCTAATCTCTATAAAGTTTCCTGAATTGGCAAGCCTAGTACTTGAGGTCATGGGGAACTCATCCCTCCCTTATTCCAAACCTTCGGTATGTCTGCATAACTAATGTAACTAGCATTAGATGCATGGTGTACCAGAATGTCAATGCGGTTGGTTTGTAAATGACCGTGTGGGCTTTAATCTATAACCTGTTGTTCCTCTAGGACCGTCAAATGGGCATGATTTCCTCAACAAGCTTCCCAATGGAATGCCTCAGCTGAGGGGTCCCACTGCTTATTTTGCTTACATGGAGGGATGGGAAGCACAGTAGCATTAGTCAGATTACCGCATGTCAGACTGCCTGCTGAGAGAAATATTTAATTTACCAAATTGTTTTAAAAATGCTTCTTATATCTGAAAAACAAAAAGTTTAAGAATTAGTAATACTTTCAACAAAAGTTACAAAAATTATATAATTATTTAATAATATAATAAATTGTTGCTCTATAATAAAATTGTTGCTTTTTCTGATTTTTTTCTGCTAGTATTTTTATAAATTCAGATATTTTATAGAGTAATGCAAATGATGTGAAATCTTGTTCTTTCTGTAAAACACAATATTCCACAATATTATAGCTTAAAACAATTAGTTATAAATAAAAGCATATTAGAATTTATTTAACATGCATATATAAACAAAATATAATTATTATTTTTTATTTGACAGAGCTTCCCATATATCTTAATTATAAAATTTCCTTTATAAGGCGAGAAAGAAAATATTAAAATTTAAACCCAGGGAAGGTAGTCAAATATATTAGACTAAAAGATTATGTATTACTAGAGGCCAGGTGCACGAAATTTGTATGCGGGTGCAGTTCCTAGGTCTGGCCTGTGATCAGGGCCATCTTCCCCAGCTGCTGGCAGCCTGCCCTGCCCCCTGCCGCCACCCACCCCTGGTTTCCCATTCGCCATTAGGGGATCAGAGCCTGCTGACCAGGGGGAGGGACTGAGAGGTGGTCAGCGTGCCTCATAGTGATTGGTGGAGCAGTTGTTCTGGTTATTCTGCTGTTCAGTCGATTTGCATATCATATATATATATATATATATATATATACATACATATACATACACATACACATATATATGAGATATATATATGTTATTATTAAACAGTATTAAGTAATTTATTCATTTAAAGTAATCAAGTTCCTGATTAACATAATATAATTATTTTAAAAATATATACTAGTATAAAGAACCTTTGCTTCTTAGGCAAATATAGGAAAATGCTTTCTCTCTTTACTTTTAGAAATAGGCTTATTTTGCCAATAGAAAATATACTCACATTTTTAACAAGTGTAATAAAGATAATATGACCTTGACAACTCTCAAGAGTCTGGAGAAAGGGTGGATGTGCAGATGGGAAGATAGTAGGTCCTGGGGTTTGTTCCCAGGACTGCAATAACTCCTGGGCCTCTAACTACTTTAATGTAAAAGTACCACTTTTTTTTTTTACAAGGAGAGTGCCCTCTCCCCCACAACTTCAGGGTTCAGGACCTGGAAGCAGAGCCGCACACAAATGAAAGAGAAAATACACAAGATAATTTGGAAATATTGGGGGACCAGGTCAGTAAGTCCAACTCAGGAGGAAGGACTTCCACTGGTGCTCAGGCCGCACCAAGCTTTTATTGATCTGGGATACACCCATAGCATAGCCCTTAGGCAGGTGACCCCTGGCAACAGGCAGACTAGCCCATCAGCAAGGATTTACATAATAATAAATGGGGGAGTTGCTTCAGCTACCACTGTCTGGACAAACAGAGGTGCTGCCTAGCTCCCACCTTTGCTAGGGCTTCAAAGGCACCCAGCCTTCGGGGTTCTCTGTCTACGCTTATCAGCTAGTGAAGACAATAAACTGTTTCCCACACCAGTGTTGACATAGCTGCCAATAATCAGTCTTTACTTGTCCTCATAACCCATTATATCTGACACAAAAGCGCAGTCCAGATATGTAACCCATTATATCTGACACAAAAGCGCAGTCCAGATATTCCCTCTCCTCATAACCCTGGGCACCACAGCAGGGGTTGGAACTGCCACAGGGTCCTTAACCACTGCTCTATCATATTTTGAAATCCTGTCTCAGGACCTACAAGAGAGTTCTGGATGCAAAATTGGGCAAACAAAAACCTCACTACCAGGATAATCTATCTTCCACTAGCATATCACTAGTCAGGCAGCTTGGACCCCTGATCGTTTTCTCTCTAAAGGTAACATCTAGGCCTTAGTTATATTTCAGCTCCAGGCCCAGAAAAGCAGCAAAACCAGACAAGTGAAACTGTGGCAGCCTCAGGACCAGCTTTTACCTCCCAACTCACTCAACAGGACCACCTTCGAGCTTTCACCAAGCAGTCTCTCGAAGAAATCACGCTGCGGTGAGCACTCGCTCCAACAAGGGGGAATCTATAGTGTTCCAGCCGACTACTATCAAAGTCCATCCCCCTGTGGTCTCGAAGTCCCCCCTCAGCAGGAAGTAACTACGAAGATATGACCTTCATCCCTATTCCATTAAAAAAAAAAAGGTTGGAATATCCGGTCTGATCAAATAATTGAATTGATACACCTTCTCCTGGGAACTGAACTTTAGGCCACTTCACAATGGACATTTCCTTTTGCTTAGATCACCTTCCACTTTCTAAGACCATTCTTCTTCCCCTCCTTAAGCATGCAAATCAAAAGTCTATAATAAAGTTTCTTACATTTTTAAAGCCGAATCTACTTTAAAGTATCCAGATCCACTCAAAGAATGCTTCGCTCAGAATAAGCCCACCTAGAGTCCTTTAAAAACCTTTGACTTTGGGAGTTGGTGCCATTTTGGGTCTCAGCCCATTTGGTATCCAGATGACCTAACAAATTTATAATCCCTACCACTTTTGCCTCATGCATTTTTCCTTCAGCAATCCTAACAATGAAGGTGTTCCAGGAATGGGGAAAAGACCTTTGAAGATGAAGAATTTAAGTAATCACACTTTTAATGTGTTAATAATTTTATTAAATAAAATCGGTTTAATTTTGTTTCTGAAACAAAGTATAGTCCATATAAAGCTGCTGAATATTTGAGTACAATAAATGGTACAAAAAAGCTCTCTCAGGCGGGAGTGGACACTAAGTCCTGGATTCCTGAACACTTGCCAGCAAGGTGACCCTTGGACTGCTTATTTTCTGACTTCTCTCCAAAGTCTCACTGCAGTTATTGATATTTGAATATGATAAAAGCAGGATACTGGTCACTCAGATGATAAAGCTAACCCATGTATCAAGTTTAAGATTGTCTTGAATAATGGAAAGTATGATGCTTCCATCATCTGCTAACTGTAGTGAAAGATGATAATAACACCTATCTTATAGGCTGTCTAGAGGACTAGAGATAATGCATGCAATATGCTGGTTCCATTTCTGGTACACACAAGAGCTCAAAAAAGAAAAAAAAGACACGATACCTGGAAAAATAATACAAGATCACTGGAAAATTATATCCTAGTTCTCTGCAGTTTAATTCCCAGAGAATGCTTTCACTAAGCAATATTTTCATATTAATTTCACCAAGGATTTTTATTTAAAATGTTTATTAGAATTATATATTTTCTGAAAAACTATAATCAAGGACATCATCTTTAATGTTGTGCATTCAATGATTCTTTTTTAAAAATATATATATATTTTATTGATTTTTTTACAGAGAGGAAGGGAGAGGAACAGAGAGTTAGAAACATCGATGGGAGAGAAACATCGATCAGCTGCCTCCTGCACATCTCCCATTGGGGATGTGCCCACAACCAAGGCACATGCTCTTGGCCGGAACCGAACCGGGGACTCTTAAGTCCGCAGGCTGACCCTCTATCCACTGAGTCAAACCAGTTAGGGCAATGATTCTTGTTTAAACATCCTTGATAAGCTGCTTTGAGTTTAGCACTAAAAAAGGGTTTTCTATTTTTAAAAATAATTTATCAAAATGAGAATAAAGTATTTTCCTTTCTTTATTTTGGGTGTCAGGGAGCCTAGGACTAACTAAATGTACTATTACTCTTTGTCTTTCTGTTTCTCATATGGGTTTTAGTTTTGGTTTTATTTTAATTTTAAGCCTTATTTGAAATGTATATGCTGCCATTACTATACTATTACAAAATAACAACAACTACTACCTAGCATAGGATAGTAATTTGTTAAGATACTGAGTGTCTTTTATATGATCTCATTAAAGTTTTATGACCACTCTAATATGATCAATGTTTTTAATATAAACTTCAACTTAGCAGTAAGGGAACCAAGGCTCCAGACATAACTTGATCAATATACATGTAGTAAGAATATGAAGTCAGATTTTTGTCGTTGAATCCTGATTTGTTTTAATAAACAATCACAAATCTTTTTTAGAAATAGACTGGGTATAAACTATAAATGCTCTGCACAGTATAAAGAAGGATGCTTTCTCTGTTTTTTCCACCTCTTCACACCTGGCTAAGACATGATTACTCACATGATTTGTAATACTTTTTTATTATTATTGTCATTTTTTGTTTGTTGTTAGTTTGTTTCCTCAGAAGCACACAGCTGTGACTGAGGCATTCTGCCTGTGAAGATGTATTATACCCCATGTAAAGTATTTAGCACAGACACATGTTCTTTATTAAAATCACAATAAATATGAATATTATTACTGAAGACTGTTAGATAGATTACTAAACTCATATTTGCCTAGTTTGAAATGAACTTGAGGTTCAATTTAAGTATCTCATAACTCAGGTACATGAGTATTCTTGTTGCCCATTTGAAGAAATTAGACCTGAGCCAATCCTTTGATAGGATTACTATGTATCAAAGATAGAGTAAAGTACTCCACAGGCATCATCTTTTTCAGTCCTTGCAAAAATAACACTTTAATATATACACTTTGTCTCAATTATCAGAGGAGGAACTAAAAGGAAAGTAAATGACTTACTCAACATATATCAAAGCCCGGTTTACTGAAACCTCTTAAACTCTGCCTCATCTTCTTTTCCTCTCCTCTTACTCTCTCCTCTACTTTTATTGCTTTTTCAGACATATGTATTGAGATAATTAGCACATACCATAAATTCACCCATTTAAAATCTAACATTCAGTATATGTAGTATATTCAGTGTTGTGCAACCATCACCACAATCTAAGTTTAGAACAGTTTTGTCATTCCTGAAATAAATATGTGCCCACTAGCAGACATGACCAACTCTCTCCCATCCCCTCTCCAGCCCTGGGCAAGCACTAATGTACTTTCTGTCTTTATAGATTTGCTTTTCTGGATATTTTATGTGAATGAAATCTTGCATTATATAGTCTTTTATGTCAAGCTTATTTTACTTAGCATAATATTTGCAAGGTTTATTCATGTATCAGGACTTTATTATTTTTATGGCTGAATAATATTCTATTGTACAAATAAGCACACTTTGTTTTTCCTTTCATCAGGTGATGAACATTTGGGTTGTTGCAATTGTGAATAATATTGCTGTGCAATTTCGTGCAAGTTCTTTTGGTGAAAGCATGCTTTCATTCCTCTTGTATATATACTTAAGAGTGGAATCGCTTCGTGTTTCCAAACTACCAAACTCTTTTCCAAAATGGCTACATTATTTTACAGTCCCATCGACAAGAAGTATAGCTACCAATTTCTCCATAACTTGGAAATATTTTTAATTGTCCCACTTTTTAAAATATAACCAGTAAATGGGTATGGGTGTGAAATGGTATCTAATTGTAGTTTTAACTTGAATTTTTCTAATAACTAATGTTGAGAACTTTTTTATGTGCTTTTGATCATTTGTATAGTAATCTTCTTTGATAAAATACCTATTCAAGTTCTTTTCCTATTTTTTAAGATTGCCTTTCTATTATTCAGTTACTAGAGGCCCGATGCACGAATTCATGCACCAGTGGGGTCCCTTGGCCTGGCCTGCCGAATCAGGCCGAAACTGCTCTCCAACAGGAAGGCACAGGCCAGTCCAAAGGACCCCACTATGATCGGGACCAGGGAGGAACATGGGAGGTTGGCCAGCCAGGGAGGGGCCGTGGGAGGGCTCCAGGGCATGTCCGGCCCACCTCTCTCAGTCCCGATCTACTGGACCCCAGCAGCAAGCTAACCTACCAGTTGGAGTGTCTGCCCCCTAGTGGTCAGTACACGTCATAGCGAGTGGTTGAGCAGCCTTAGCATAGCATTAGCATATTATGATTTGATTGGTTGAACAGATGACAGGACGACCAGACACGTAGGATATTAGGCTCTTATATAGAATAAGACTTCTTTATATATTTTGGATACAAGTCCCATAAAAGATATGTTATATGCAAATATTTTCTCTTGTTCTATGCATTGTCTTTTCAGTTTTCCTGTTGTTCTTGATATATATATTATTATCTTCATGTAATTACTATAGGCCCAGTGCACAAATTCGTGCATGGGTGGGGTCTGGCCTGCCCAGCCCCAATTGGGGCAGATAGGGGTTGGGCCTGTAGGGAGGAGGAGATGGTGGGAGATTGGCCGGCCTGTTGGCCAGCCCGCCCCAATTGGGGCCCAATCAGGGCTGGGACAGCTGGGAGAAAGGGGCAGTGGGAAATTGGCTGGTGGGCCCCACCTTTCATTGGGGTTGGGGGCCAATTAAGGGTGGGGCTGAACATGGAAAAGGGCTGTGATAAGTGGGCCAGCTGGCTCCGCCCCCAAATGGGGTGGGGGGTGCCAACTGGGGGCCAGTGGCCTTGAGGAGGGGCCATGGGTGGTTGGCCAGCTGACCCTGCCTCTGATTGTGGTCTGGGAGCCCATCTGGGGTGGAGCTGGGCAGGGGGAGGGGCTGCAGGATGTTGGCTGGTAGACCCCACCCCTTATTGGGGTTGGGGGTGCTGATCAGGGGTCAGGCTGGCCAGGGGGAGAGGCAGAAGGCCAATCAGGGTTGTTGGGGCCCGTCGGGAGTGGGGCCAGCCAGGAGAAGGGGCTTCAGGAGGTTGTCAGGCCCTGCCCCCTATTGGGGTAGGGAAGGCAATCAGGGGCGGGGATGGCTTGCGGGAGGAGCCACAGGAGGTTGGCTGGCCAGCCCCACCCCCGATCAGGCCAGTTCGCTAGCCACAGTGGGCATCATAGTGACTGGTCATCGGTGGTTATGGTCATTATGGTCACTGGCTTTTTATATGTATAGATATGTTACATATTTACAATACATTATTATAGGTTTTAATTCATATAAATGCATATCTTTTTAAAGTGTAAAGAAAGTAAGTATATAATTGTAGAGTTTGTTATAGTAACCTTCTTATTTACCATTTCTGATTATCTTTACTTCTTCTTAAAGATTTCATTCTCTCTCATGTCATTTACTTACTCCAATATAGCTTTGTTCCCACCTCTTTTATGTTGATATAATCAAATATGTTATATTTCTAATAGAAACATCACAAATCCAATTATAATCAAATTATTTTATTCAATTTATTTTTTAAATTAAGAGAGAAAATATGCAGTATTTTTTGTATTTATATTTTATTATTTCCCTCAAACTCACCTTTTCTGGTGCTTTTGATTTTTTGTGTATGTGGATTCAAATTATTGTCTGATGGAAGTGTCTTTTAGCCTGAAATATTTCTTCAGTATTTCTTTAAAGTAAGTCTACTACCCAAAAATTCTCTCAGATTTGTTCACCTTGGAATGTCTTTATTTCACTGTAATATTGCTTGTTGCTACTTTTGTCATGGAGCTCTGAGCTCTCTCTTAATTGTTATCCACTCATATTGGTATTGTTGCTGACAACACTCTTACCAATGAAATTTTCTATGCTCTTTTCCAAATAAGGACAGACTCCTTTTGCATAACTATGAGGCTTTCTGGCATGCCTGTCTTATTGAGCAAAATGCCTGCATCACTGAACAGAAGCTGAGGGAAGTGGCAAATTTACAAATTGGTACTGGGGAGTATGGTCACTCCTGTCATTCTCAAGCACTGCTTAAGAAAACCACACCTCCAGGAATATGAAGGAATATTTTTAGCAATATAATTTATAACCATGACTTTTCATCAGACCCTAAACCTATCACAGCAGCTACACCATTTTCTTCTTTATTTTCATATGTACATATAAATATCTGAAATGACTATTTTAAGTAATCTCCATTCTTAAAATTTATTGGATCTCTTTGCACTCTTTGAGGATGACTGCTTTCAGCCTCTTAGGGAAAAAGTGAAAGTCATTTGATAGAAACACTTTAACATTTGTCACCAAAATTACAAACTGCCTCGCATCTGCTCAGCGTTTCATATTTCATTACTTTTCAAGAACAATGATGGTTTGGATAATTTACTCTCCAAAATTCTCCAATTCTTCGTTAAGTTTTCCTTACTACTTTCAGTTGTCTTCCATATTAAAACACAGTTAACCCAAACTAAAAAGTGCCAGAATTAAACATATCTGCAGACTCTGTGCTGCTTTCTAGCTATTAATGTCTTTATTACATTATTGTTTTTCACTCCTCAAATTACTTCAGTCTGACCTTTGTTTCTGTGACTCAAAAAATGATCTATAGCCCTTGCTGGTGTGGCTCAGTTTGTTGGAGCATCATCTCATACACCAAAAGCTGACAGATTGGTTTCTAATCAGGGCACAAACCCAGATTACAGTTTTGGTCCCAGTCTGGGCATGTGCGAGAGGCAACAGGTCAATGTTTCTCTCTCCCATCAATGTTCCTCTTCTCTCTCTCTCTTTCTCTCTCTTCCTATGTCTCTCTGAAATAAGTTAAAAAACAACTTATAATATTATTTTTATTCATTCATTTGAACATCCAGTTTCAGTAAATAACTTTGTTAGCTCATTAACATCATCCTATGCACTATCTACTGAGACCTCCTTCACAAAGCCTTCCTTCTCATTGGTTACTGCCAGGTTAACTAACACCTTCCCACCTCAGAATTTACTCACAAACTCCAGATTTGTGTTTTTAACAATGTGCATAATATTTCTATTTGGATGTTTCATAATAAGCTTAAATTCAAAAGGTAAAAAAAAATAACTTTTCCATGATTCTTATCTCTGTAAGGGGTTATTTCTACAAACGGTAGCACTACCTATTACATTTTTAATATTAGAAAACTAGGAATAGTGTGTCTAGTTCCTCCTTTCCCATTCGCCCAGCCTCCTTCAATTAATATCCAATTTTGTTATTTCTCACTCACAAGTATCTCTTAAATTCATCACTTTATCTCCTTCCATAGTACCCCCCAGTTAGTCAAAGTCACAGTGATCTCAACTTAGACAAATACAACAGCATCTAAATGATACTATTCTCACTTGAGTGGATTTCCTGTGTGAATTGTTGCCCTGCCCCCTCTTTCTTAATCCACTTCCATAAAAATGATCTTTTAAGGTATTTTTCTCACGTTTTTTGTTGTTGTTGTTGTTCTGTTTACCATTATCCTTAGGATAAATTCTATAATCCCTTTCATGACTTAAAAAGTACCACAGATAAAGCTTGTTCATCTACCTCACTTTTTCTACATTCCTCAATGCTCCAGCTACAGCTATTTTCACTGTTTTTCCTTTCCTTTTTTTTTTTTTTTTTTTTGAGTCATGGAATAGGAACATGGTCTCTCTCAGTTATGTAAATTCCAACCTCTTTTCTTTCTTCCAATATTCTCTTTCCTTCTCCACTAAGCTAAACTTTCCCCATTCCTAAAACAGACCTTCTATGACCAGTAGGTTCTGTTACTATTACCATTATACTTTTTTGTAGTTATCTGCACTTCCTCTTTCCTACACTTGCAATTACATGTTTACAGTTTTTCCTCTATATGGACCATATACTCCAAGAGGGGGAAAAACACATCTATCATGTTTCTAGCTATTTCTTAAGCATGTAGTACAGCCTCTTGCAAACCCTGGGTTTATATTAGATGGACAGTAAACTTAAATGAACTAATAAAAATGCATTTTTGAGAGTCAATTTCAAAGCTGAATTTTAATGATATGAATAATGTTCACTTTTACTAGTATGGTGGAGAAAATATATAGTGATTAGAGGTATTAAATACTGTGACATGTTAGGTTTGCTTTGTTATACTAATTATTTTCTAAAACAGTTCCTATTTTAAAGTAAAAGGGGGATTGGGAGACATGACAGAGGCAGATTTTAGAAGATATCAAATTTGCTTTTTTCATTTAAAAATAATGAGAGTTGCCCGGCCAGTGTGGCTCAGTGGTTGAATGTCAACCTATGGAACAGGAGGTCGCGGTTTGATTCCCAGTCAGGGCACATGACAGGGTTGTGGGCCCAATACCCAGCATGGGATGTGCAGGAGGCAGACTATCTATGATTCTCATCATTGATGTTTCTATCTCTCTCTCCCTCTCTCTTCTTCTCTAAAATCAATAAAAATATATATATTTTTGAAATAATGGGAATATAAATACAAACTTTGTCTTAAACTTGTTGAGCAGATTAACTAACTAAACTTTTAATTTCTGAATCCAACAGACTATTTTGATACTGGTACATAAATCGTTCAGGTGAGCTAAAAGCTGGCCTTTAAAAAGAAATCTTTAATGTAATTCATACGGTGCCCTAGAGACATACTAGTCACTCTAGGTTAAAAATTCAAGGAACTTTTTTTAATAAGTAATTTTTATGATATGCAGAGACTGATGCACAAATAATCGAATTAAATATCTAGCATGTATAAGGCACAAAGAAGTCCACCACTGAAAGTTCTATTCTTATTTACTGTAGGAAACATAGATATGTTTTTATTTTATTCAAGGCAATAGATACAGATGTGCTAGCGGCCCTTTTTCCCCAGGTGAATGCTTACTGTCTTCAGATGGAGGTACTCCCATAAGACGCTGCTCTTCTCTTCTTGAGAAAACATTGATAGGCAACGCAAAGAAAACTTTCAAAGGATCAAGAATCTTGAAATATAAAATTAGCTTTTAAATAAAACATGTATCTCATACTTTTCAGGCTCAATTTTATAAAATCATCTGCACGAGTGCATTAAAATACTAATTTTATAACAACATTATTGGTAGAAAATATCTAAGATTTCAGGAAATATAATAAAAATTAAAAATAAATTTAAAATTAAATATTCTTCAAATGTCAATCCAAATATATAATTGATGTTTAATTATAAAGGATAATTCTTAGAGCACCTCCAGTTGCCATATTCATAGTACTAAATAAAGCTTCTCATTATGTATCTGTCATCCATCCCCTCCCTAGCTCACAGCCTAGAATATAGACATTTTGAAAAGAATGTACAGCTTAGAAATTAAATGTGATTTAGATGTTTTGTGTTGGAATGGTATAATCTGCTTTAATAAAATAATTTTAATTTAGTTATGATGATTTAGCAAGGACAATTTTTAAATTGAAAAGTGCTAAACCAAAATATGTGTTGTTCTCTTTATTAACGAGCTGTATGATTGTAAGAACTAAACAGTATGCTGCTGTGTATTCCACCTTTTATCATGGCGTATTTTAAAAGAGGAATAGAAATCACAGATAAAAATCATGTCCCTTATGTTTTTGAAGGAGCTAATAACACCCTTTGGAGTTGCTAATTGGCAAAAATCTGCAACCACAGGCTTTAGAGGTACGGTTACCATGACAGATTTCCTTTGAAGTTGGCACATGTGAATATTTGACTTAATTTTCTTTCCTACTTTAGGACTAGTTGAAAAACATTGTCATTCCATAGAAAAGTAATTTTTCAGAAGTCCAATAAATAATTGCCATCACAGTAGCTTTTGCTCTTTGCATATAGGATAAGTGTTCTTATCACAAAAAAGGCTTTTCTAACGTTTTGTATTTATTTGCAGTCTCTATTCTTCTTACACTAACTGTGGTCCTTAAAAAGATGAGGGGGAAATTTGTAAAGTCATTCTCTACTTTGTAGAAGTTCTAGCAACAAGGCAATTCAAATTTCTGTAAAGTAGAAATAATAAATATCTAATTAAAAAACAGTGCTTAATTGTTAAGTCTTATAAATGAAAACTATTTGCCAAAGTTTGTGATCATGTAAAAAGATTTACTTAAACATATTGATCTCTTGCTTTCTGAAATTATCAAAAAGCAAACAATGTGACATAAATAAATATTAAGAATTTTAAGCTTATGAAGAAGATAATATATACTTATAATTTAGCAATAACATGAAAGTTGGATTTCTTTCTTTAAATTTGTGCTTATAGAGTATATTATATGAAATATGTAAAAAAAAGGTGTTCAAATCATGTAGACTCATGAGAAAGCAGATATAAAAACAGGCTTGGCAAAAAGAGAATTTAAGAAAATAGCAAGTACAGAAACATTTAAGGGAGAATAAAAAGCTGTAATATGGTAACTCTCATGCAATCATACAGTAAGGCAAGTACACTGAGATACACTTCTGAGTGTTCTATTTTCACCTTTTTAATTCTTTGCCCATTAGCACTTTTTTGTTGTTATTTATCAATAGTAGCAGCCAAAATAAAATTTTGTACAAAGTCTGTCTAAATAAGTGGTTCTCAACCTTCTGTCCCTTTAAATACAGTTCCTCATGTTGTGACCCAACCATAAAATTATTTTCATTGCTACTTCATAACTGTAATGTTGCTATTGTTATGAATCATGATGTAAATATCTGATATGCAGGATGGTCTTAGGCGACCCCTGTGAAAGGGTCGTTCGACCACCAAAGGGGTCGCGACCCACAGGTTGAGAACCGCTGGTCTAAATGAGTCAGATTAAAATAATAGCAAATCTGGAAAAAGGCTTATTAAACAAAAGGCCACATTTGCATTAAAAATATATATGTATCTATAAAAATGTTTCTGATTTTAAGATCCTAGGTTTAAATGTAGACTTCTTAATATTTATCAATTGTCTGCAGTGTCTGAATCACCGCATTATTTAATTACTGAAACAGGCATTATTTAATTACTTTTATAACATTTTTTTCTTGATTTCAGTTTCTTCAAAATAGGTCAGAACTAATACATATGAGGAAATAGGATCTAATATTCATTATTATGGTTGACTTATTACTTTATTTTATTTACTGATTATTTTAGGAAGAGAGAGAGAAAGAGAGAGAGAGAGAGAGAGAGAGAGAGAGAGAGAGAGAGAGAGATCAACTTGTTCCACTTATCTGTGCATTAATGCATCAATGGGTTGCTTCCTGTATATGCCCTGACCTGGGATAGAACCTTGGCAGGGCAAATGGGGTCATGCTCTAACTAACTGAGCTACCGGGCCAGGGCTTATTTGCTTGTATTTTTTGATAGTTTTTATTTTGAAGTAATTACAGAATCAACAGAAGTTTCACAGAGAGTACAGAGAGGCCCCTTTCACCCATCACATAGCTTCCTAGGACAGCACTTCACCCTCTTCTACCTCTCCCCCCTTCACCCCCCTTTCCCTCTGGTAATCACCACACCATTGAATGTGTCTATGCATTTTTACTTTCATTTTCTTTTCTTTTTTGCCTAATCTCTTCATCTTTTTCACCTAGCTTCACAACCCCCTTCCCCCCTGACAACTGTCAGCCTGTTCTCTGTATCAGTCTGTTTCTTTTCTTTTTTTTTTTCATTTTGTTCATTAGATTCTACATGTAAGTAAGATCATTTAGTATTTGTCTTTCTCTGACTGGTTTATTTCATAATGCTCTCCAGGTCCATCTATGCTGTCACAAAAGGTAAGTCTTCCTTCTTTTATGGCTGAGTAGTATTTCATCATGTAAGTGTACCACAGCTTTTATATCTATTCATCTACTGATGGGCACTTGGGCTGCCTCCAAATCTTGGCTATTGTAAAAAACACTGCAGCAGACATAGGGGTGCATATATTCTTTCAAATTAGTGTTTCAGGTTTCTTCGAATATATTGACAGAAGAAAAATTGTTAGGTCATAAGGCATTTCCATTTTTAATATTTTGAGGACACTCCATACTGTTTTCCACAGTGGCTGCACCAATCTACATTCCCATCAATAGTGCAAAAGTGTTTCCTTTTCTCCATATTCTTGCCATCACTTGGTTTTTGATTTACTGGTGAGAACCACAGGTGTGAGGACGTATTATAGTTAACTTTTAAAAAGGCAAAGCTAAATTATTTCCTCTTAACTTTTGTTAACTTTTCATATATATATATATATATATATATATATATATATATATATATATATGTTTTTATTAATTTCAGAGAGAGAAAGGGAGAGGGAGAGAGAGAAAAACATCCATTGGCTGCCTCCTGCACACCCCTTACTGAGGATGGAGCCTGCAAATGGGGCATGTGCCCTGAGTGGGAATTGAACCGTGACCTCCTGTTTCATGGAACAACTCTCAGCCAACTGAGCACACCGGCTGGGATCATATATTTCTTTATGTTAAGACTCAATTTATATTGTTTTCAAAAATAACATTTATTAATTTACATATGTCATGTTTAGAAAAATATTTTAAATGATTGAATAATAGAGTCTTACTCTTTTTACATCAGACTTTATGATCAGCAAAATTTTATATAAATTTCTTGAAGGTATATTATAAATGAGTGGGAAAAGGTAATTAGAAAAAGGGGTGAAAGAAATAGTTAAGTGCTTTCCTGAGTATACCCTTAAAATAATAAGGAATCATAATATAAAGTATCACTCTAATGGCCTTGGGACACCAACAAATTGTCCTGAATGAAAATAGCAATGATGACCAGGCTGTATACCTTCAAAGAACATGGACTGTTTGTTGTGCCTTCCTAGTAGGTTCTTAATAATTTTTTTAATTGCAGTTTCTTAATAAACAGTAGCTTGGGCAATAATTTAGAGTTTATTTTTAAAGAAATGAACTCCTAAAATATTTTAGTGTATTTAAAAGTCATATGTCTATTATGGGTAATTAATTTCTCCTTCATTGATTTTCATAATGTTTAAGAGAATAGGTGGGATTAAATCTGTGTGCTGATGATTCCTGAAAATAATAAACAAGGTGTCTGTTTGTTGCAAGCTCTTTGTGGCTTAGCTTTCTCATTTATAATTTGAAGGAATACATTGTATTTTTAACACTGGTTGTTGTGAGGATTAAATGAGTTAATAAGTCTGAAAAATTTAATGTAATGGTGGCATATAATTGGCATTCAGTGAATGTATTTGCCTATCACATATCCAAAATGAATAATACATAGTACATGGAAATGTGCACAGAAAATCTTACTCTTCTTAATTTATTGGTATTCAAAGTAGTGAAGCAAGATACCCATAGAAAACATCCAAGAAACAGTAAAGGCTGGGAACCCAGGTTTCTCATTTGCATTCATTATTACCACAGTAAAGATGAAAAGGATGGCATATCTGGCAATCAATGCAGACTACAATGCAACTCCTGGAGCTGTAGTACATGCAGTTTCCTCTTCTTTTCCTATAACAGTCCTTGAGACTATCCATTTAACACAGTTCATATAAAGGAAATTTGTTTCATAATAAAATTCTTAATTTAATAAAACTGAATTTCAAAACAAATTAATATTTAAATATGTTCATGAAAAATGCACTTCTAAATCCATTGAACCATAAATTCATCAAATATTCTGGAACTGCTCAAGTAAAACATAATTACTCCTTGTTTTGCTAAAATATTGTCCAGCAAATGAATTAATTAATAGTTCCTTGACTTTGCCAATCATTTTGAAATCTGGCTTTCAAAACCTTAAATATGTAAAACTAATTTTTTTTAATGTATTTATCACTGCCAAAATTGCATTTCATAAAAGTTGCCTTAAAATTAAAATAATCTTCATGGATGTCTTTTTATTATTTTATAATTTCAAGGTTCATTGGAATAGTAGATAATAACCTTATCTATGTGTTTTTTTAAGACAGAACATGCATTTTAAGTTATAATTATATCCTTGGTCTATGCATCATTTAGGTTTGTCTTTTTCTAAATACAACTCTAGCATTCTTCCTAAGCCCCAAATATGATATGACCATATAAAAACTAAATCAGAGAAGGTAAAATAGTTGAATGTATAACTTGACTTTCCCTAGAAAATGTAATGTAGATATGCCCGGACCGGCGGGACGAACGAAGAGACACCCTAGGAGAATGAGACAAACAAGGGACACGAAAAAATGGAGGCAAGACAGTGCTCTGATCAAGCCTCAAACTTTATTCTCACAACGGCAGGATATATACTGTTTTAGGGACGGGGGGTGGGTAAAGGGGTCTATGGGCAGTAACCTATTACTAGAGATTTATTAGGCTCCTGATGTCTGTGCTTATCAGTGGAGATGTGTGCTTTAACAGGCTTCGGATGGCTGTGTGCTTATCGGTGGAGATGTGTGATTTAGCGGCTGTGTGAGGGTAGTTTATCTTTAACTGCTGGCCAATTTGCAAGACACAGGTGGTTTCTGGTAATTAGGAGTTTCTGGAGGAACCAGAAACTTATAGTTCTTAAGATGGCTTTGTCTAAGCCAATATCTCTAATGGCTCCCAACATAGATATACATAAAAATATATTGCAATGTCAATTTTCAGTAAAGTCAATGATGTTGCTTAAGCCTCCAATATGTCTTTAAAGTAGGGTTAGAGTTACATTGTGACTTTTTTTAAAAAATTGATTTCAGAGAAAGGAAGGGAGAGGGAGAGAGAAATAGAAACACCAGTGGTGAGAAAGAATCATTGATTGGCTGCCTCCTGCACATCCCTTACTGGGGATTGAACTAGAAACCCAGGAATAACGTGTGATCATTAATGAGTTCATCCCTACTGGATTCTGGGGCTGAGGGACAAGTCCTGCTTTAGCTTTAGTTCTGCATGGCTCTGCCTCTCCATCAATTTTTCTGGGCATGGATACCCACATGCTAGTCTCTCAGGGAACTTAGATAGTCAGTGATGAACTGCTGTCCTTCCTTTCATATACAATCAGCTCACAGGAGCCCAAACATATGTGCAAATGATAGCTTCTTAGGTAACATTAGCTTGGATAATAATGTAGGTTTTATTTCTAAAGAAATTTTCTCTTAAATTATTATTGTAAAGAATTTCAAGCCATCCTATCTAATAAAAGAGAAACATGGTAATTAGCGTACGTCCGCTACCCTTCCCATTGGCTAATCAGGGCAATATGCAAATTTACTGCCAGCCAAGATGGCGGCCAGCAGCCAGGCAGCTTGAAGCGAACATGAGGCTTGCTTGCTTCAGTGACAGGGGACTCCAACGTTCCCCGCCTGCCTCTGAGCTTGCAGTTTGAAACATAGTTACAAATATAGAAGCTAAACGAAACCCCAGAAACCTGCTTTCAGCAAGCCGGGATCTCAGAGCTAGAGTTGATACAGTGTTTTGATAATAGAACCCAAACAAACCAGATACCTGCTTTCAGCAGAAGAGGCCTCAGAGCTGGAGCCAGAGCTAAAGCTGGCCCAGAAAAAACAAAAAAGAAAAAAGAAAAAAAGGAGCGGTTGGGAGCTTCAGTCATCCGCCAGCCTGAAAACAGCCCTCAGCCCCTCACCCAGACTGGCAAGGCACCCCAGTGGGGACCCCGACCCTGAAGAGTGTGTGACCAGCTGCAAACAGCCATCATCCCCTCAAGGCTGGCCAGGCACCCCAGTGGGGACCCCCACCCTGAAGGGTGTGTGACCAGCTGAAAACAGCCATCATCCCCTCACCCAGGCTGGGCAGACACCCCAGTGGGGACCCCCACCCTGATCCAGGACACCCTTCAGGGTAAACCAGCCGGCCCCCACCCATGCACCAGGCCTCTATCCTATATAGTAAAAGGGTAATATGCCTCCCAGCACCGGGATCAGCGGAGCTGAGAGGCCTCCCGACACCAGGATCAGTGTGACCGGGGGCAGTTCCCAAGCCCCCTGATCGCCCTGGGGCTCTGTGTGTGACAGGGGTCGAGGCCACAACCTCCTTATTCGCCCTGCTCTGTTCATGACAGGGGAAGGCGCCCCAACCCCCTGATCGCCCTGCGGCTCTGTGTGTGACAGGGTGTGGCGCCCCAACCTCCCCCCCCCCCAGGGTCCCTGCTCTGTGTGTGATGGGGTAGAGCCATAACCTCCCCATCGGCCCTGCCCTGAGTGTGACAGTGGCGGCGCCCCAACCTTCTGATCTGCCCTGCTCTGTGGGTGACAGGGTGGAGCTCCCCAACCCCCTGATGGGCCCTGCTCTGTGCATGACAGGGGGTGGCACCGCAACCTCCCCATCGACCCTGCCTTGAGTGTGACAGGGGGTGGTGCCCCAACTCCCCAATCGGCCCTGCTCTGAGACAGACCAGGGGCTGCACCTAGGGATTGGGCCTGCCCTCTGTCACCTGGGAGCAGGCCTACGCCAGCAGGGCATTATCTCCCAAGGGGTCCCAGACTGCGAGAGGGCACAGGCCGGGCTGAGGGACGCCCCCAACGAGTGCACAAATTTTTGTGCACTGTGCCTCTAGTATGTCTATAACGATACTATTGAGAGCTCAGTTTCTTGCTTAAATTTATCTTATAATATTGATAGCATAAAGTGATTTTCTTTTCCTGTTTCCTGAAAATAAACCTTTTCTCTTACTAGAGACTAGGCATGTTTTCAACACATTATATTCAGAAGCTTTACTCCTCTCTCTTCCCCAGTACTAAGAACTTAATTTATAAATGATGGCACAATTCCTGTTGTTGTTTTTTCCCCCCTTAGAATAAATAATTTTTATAATAGACTAGAGCAGGGGTCCTCAAACTTTTTAAACAGGGGGCCAGTTCACGGTCCCTCAGACCATTGTAGGGCCGGACTGTAGTTTAGAAATAAAACTATGAACAAATTCCATTGCACACTGCACATATCTTATTTTGAGGTAAAAAAAAACAAAATGGGAACAAATACAATATTTGTATTTGCATGTGGCCCGTGGGCTGTAGTTTGAGGACCCCTGGAGTAGAGGCTTGGTGCATGACATTCATCCACTGGTGGGGGGAGGGTCTGTCAGCCCGGCCTGCATCTCTCGCAATCTGGAAGCCCTTGGGGGATATCTGACTGCCGGCAGTCAGACATCCTTAGCGCTACAGTGGAGGCAGGAGAGACTCCCGCCATCACCACTGCTCTCGCCATCCATGAGACCAGCTTCTGGCTCAGCAGAACCCCCCCTGTGGGAGAGCACTGACCACCAGGGAGAAGCTCCTACGTTGAGCATCTTCCCCCTGGTGGTCAGTGCACGTCATAGCGACCAGTTGTTCCTTCATTTGGTCGATTTGCATATTAGCCTTTTATTATTTGGGATAACTTCTTGGTTACATGTCAATTAATTTCTTTATGGTAAATTTCACAGAATATGCCCAGCAATGTCTAGAACTTAAAATATATAATTTGATCCCTTTCAGGAGGGTTCTCAGTTTCCATACAGATATACTAATGGTTGGGATCATGACACAAATTTATGATGTATGTCCAGGTTTGTTTGTTTGTTTGTTTATTTATTTAGATGTATCTTTATTGTTGAAAGTATTATAGATGTCCCCTTTTTTAATATAATTGACTCCCTGTATCCCCCACCCACCCTGCCCAGGCATTCACCACACTATTGTCCGGGATTGTTTAAATTTCACTTACATCTAAATTGGGACTCGGTTAATAAATGATTTAATGATAAATAATTTAATGATACATCAAGACTAGCTTTCCACCCCTTAGTATTGTGCTTACATAAAATAGAACATTATTTTATATGTATCATTTATTGTTAAAGAAATCTATAAATTTAAAATGTATTTGTCAATGTGAGTGAATCTATGGCAGATGATGGGCGAAACACCCTCACCTTTCTAGATGGCTGAACTGTAACTCTAAACTGCTAATAACAATGACTCAAATTGAATTTAGTGTTCAAGAAACAGAGCCACAAAACCACATCAAGCACTATTGATTTTCCTTAAGTGCTGAAGCTTTTAAAGGGATCTTACAAAGAAGTGCCTTGTATAGACTTTGAAACATCTATTTTGCTGAATTTTGAAAGTTGGATACAGTTTGGGGAAACTAAATAAATGGAGAGACCTTTGGGGTTAATAAAAGTGAAGTCAAGTTCCCAAACAATTGTTTGTTGGGAAATTGGAAAGACATCACAAGTATTCAGCTTTACTGTTGGGGAATGGTAGAAACCAGAGATGCTATTAGATGCTGTCATCAAGGATAACAGAAAAAGGCTAAGATAGCATATGGATTGTCATGCTTCACTACCCTCCCAACACAGGGGACATGGCTGGCTCACAAATCATGCTCATGTGCTCCAGAGCAGCATCAGACATGTGCATGACAAAAACATCACATGCAAGGATCTGCGTTTACAAATACTGTCACCATGCTAAATGATCTGTTTCAATTTGCCATTCCATAATCTCCTTGATTACTGAGAGTTTGTGCATATCAATCACCCAATGCATTGCAAGGCAAATCACTAAATCTTCTAAATATAAATTCAAGATGCTTAAACTGTTACTTGATGATGTCTTAAATTAACTATTTCTTTTCTATTTCAAGAATTCAAAGTCTAGGGGAGAAAAGTCAAAATAATCAAAGTAAGGTTTGTTGCTTCTTACATTTGACTCACATATATGTTTATGGTGCCAAGTTATAAAATGATAAATGCCTCTAACATTAAAGCAGATAAACAAAGAATGAAAGCAAACTACTTTTTCCTGGGTGAAGAGGAAATATAATGTTTATCATTGAAGCTGAACCTCTGTCTATTTAATTTCCATGTATGGATGATAGTTGAAGACCTAACTTTTTATTGGTATACTGTTTGTACTGAGATATATTTTATATTTAAAAATTCAGGGTTTTATAGCTGTTTTTCTCCATAAAGTAATTTTAAAAAATTTCTCCTTGACTATATTCACTAAACATAAAAATTAGTTTTATATTTATACTAGAGGCCTGGTGCACAAAAATTTGTGCACTCAGGTTGGGGGGGGGGGATTCCCTCAGCCCGGCCTGTGCCTTCTCGCAGTCTGGGACCCCTCGGAGGATGTCCATTTGCTGGCTTAGGCCCTCTCCCCGGGGGATTGGGCCTAAGCTGGCAGTCAGACATCCCTCTGGCAGCACGGGATGTCTACTTGCCAGCAGTGAGTAGGCCTAAGCTGCAGTCGAACATCTTTAGTGCTGCTGAGGAGGCAGGAGAGGCTCCTGCCACCACCACTGTGCTGGCAGCCATCAGCCTGGCTTGTGGCTGATCAGAGCTCCCCCTTTGGGAGCATACTGACCACCAGGGGGCAGCTCCTGTATTGAGCATCTGCCCCCTGGTGGTCAGTGTGTGTCATAGTGACCAGTCATTACTAGTCATTCTGCTGTTAGGGTCAATTTGCATATTACCCTTTTACTATATAGAATAGAGGCCTGGTGCATGGGTGGGGGATGGCTGGTTTGCCCTGAAGGGTGTCCTGGATCAGGGTGGGGATCCTACTGGGGTGCCTGGCCAGCTGGGTGAGGGGCTGATGGCTGTTTGCAAGCTGGCCACAGCCCCTTCTAAATGGGGGGTCCCGCTGGGATTCCTGGCCAGCCTGAGTTAGGGGCCATTTTCAGGCTGGCCACAGCCCCCGGCGATCCAAGCTCCCAGACTCTCTTTTTTTCTTTTCTTTTTTTCCCCTGGGATTTATTTATCTTCTATAATTGAAACTTTGTAGCCAGTACCAACCAGGGCAAGCGAGAAGCTTGGCTTCCTCCATTGTCGGGGGCAACCCAATCCTCCTGCTGGCTCCAGCTCCATGGCCGCCACCATCTTTGTGACAGAGTGATGGGGTGATGGTTAATTTGCATATTACTCTTTTATTAGATAGGATAAGGAAGTTTACAGACATTTTTATGTTTTTTGTTATAGTAGGAAGGCAGTTTTGATTAGAAAAGTAACTTTCCATACAAAATAAATTATTTGAAGATAAATACATGATGTAGACGGTATCCACACAGTTTCTTATACAGGAAACATAGATGCTCATATCAATTTAAAAATCCATTAATGATAAATGTTGTGTATAAGTAAAATAGAAATTTATGAATATATAAAGGCATGAATCAAAGGGCTCAAATATATTTCAGTAACATTTTCTCATTGAAGATATTTATAGTCAGAGTAAGCATTAATCTGAACTGCTGCAATAACTTAGAAAGCTTAGAATCTATTTCCAGTGAAAACATGGTAATGTTAAGGATGGAATATGAGAACTTTGTGTTTATCTAAGAGATAACACAGCCTACAGAGAAAGACAAAATTCCTGAGAAAAACAACCTGAGTATTGCCCAAATTATTTTCTACAAGAGTATAGCAGGTATTTAAAATAGATCTGGATAAATAGTGTAGTAGTAAAAAACAATTGTCCTTTTACAGGAAAAATTTTATTAATATTTAAATTGATTTCTCTTTTCAACTTTGTAGTTATAAAATAGTATTGATTTGTTTTATGTCCCATGTCTAAAAGCATAGAACTGAATAAGTATTAAAGGTGATCATTTCATTATTAATTTTACCTTAATATAGGTTCATTCAATGTCCTAAAAGAAGTGAAGTGTAATATTGTTAAAGTGTTATTAGAATTGTTTTGAAAAGCTTGGTATTTGGCAGCCAGAGATAACTGTGTGTGTATATATATATGAAGTTGCCAGATAACATAATAAACCTGAAACAGTAACTTCATCAGCTCTATAAGTAAGACTTAAAAAAGGAGAAAAATCATTTATTTAATATTGAACCAGAAAAAAATGCATTCAGATATTTCAAACAAAATTTAGAGCTATCACACAAAGTAAAAATGAGGTTCAGCAGTGAAAATGTGATGTTAATCCAAACAGAAATACACACTGTTACAAAGCAATATGTACTGGTTAAGAGCATTCTGTAAGCTTAATTTTGGGAAAACGAAGGAAAAGAAAATGAGAATTTAGCTTTTTTATTAGAGTAAATATCTCAATTATTAGAAAAATGTTTTTGTGTTGAAATAGTTATTGAAGAGTGAAAAACCTCTGAATGATAAGATGATTTGTTTCTCCACTAAACAAAAATTGCAGCCTCCTCAAAAATAGAGTTAATTTTATATAAAATTGGAAAATTGACAGTAGAAAGAGAAAGGAACTGTCTGCTTAGAAGTAGTCCTCTTGATAAAGTGCACTTCCCTCTGAAATATTGGAGAGCTATAGGTGGAAAAGGTGGTATTTCCATTGTATTTAAAATATCTTGTGTGTTGCAAATTACTGCATAATTACTGTGGTAAAGATCATTTACCATTGTGGATATGAAACTTGATTTTCCTGTACAGAGTTTAGACTGAAAACTTCAGTGAAAAACAAACTTTAATTTAGTTTTTCTTAATTCAATACCATCATTTGTTAAGTCATTTCATGATTTAATATACAGCTGCAGGACATAGTAACACTCCATTTCAACTTTCCATAGATGATTAATTGTCTTGAAGCCCAAGTCTCCTCCACTTATGGAAGTTTTGAGGGGGTTATTTAGGTGACTATGTCTTGCATATCATAGGAATAGAGCAGTATACTTTTCTTTTGAAGGTGCTTGGTGCTAGCATGGGAGTTTCACAGTCATTTAGACTATTGGCACATATTTGTTTTCTGTGCACCTAGGCTTTTTAGGTTCTTGGTATATCTTCTAACTCAACGGTTCTCAACCTGTGGGTTGCGACCCCTTTGGAGGTCGAACAACCCTTTCACAGGGGTCACCTAAGCCCATCGGAAAACACATATATAATTACATATTGTTTTTGTGATTAATCACTATGCTTTAATTATGTTCAATTTGTAACAATGAAAATACATCCTGCATATCAGATATTTACATTGTGATTCATAACAGTAGCAAAATTATAGTTATGAAGTAGCAACGAAAATAATTTTATGGTTGGGGGTCACCACAACATGAGGAACTGTATTAAAGGGTTGCGGCATTAGGAAGATTGAGAACCACTGTTCTAACTGATCATATATGCAGGGGTGGGCAAACTTTTTGACTCAAGGGCCACAATGGGCTTAAACTGGACCGGAGGGCCGGAACAAAAGCACGGGTGAAGTGTTTGTGTGAACTAATATAAATTCAAAGTAAACATCATTACATAAAAAGGTACGGTCTTTTTTTTTTTTAGTTTTATTCATTTCAAACAGGCTGGATCCGGCCCGCGGGCCGTAGTTTGCCCACGGCTGGGACTCTAGCTACTGCCTTCTGCTGTGTGTTTTCAAACACTGCTCAGTAATGTCACCCTGGCAAGCACTCCAGCTCTGCTTCTCAAGTAAACTCTCACCAGGGCAAATGGAAAGTGTTAAATTTCCTAGATCTCCAGAAGGAGACTTGAAAAAATTTGTGGCTGGTCAGCAATACTTCTCATAGATATCCCATAGGAGGTCTCTTTTACTTTCTCAGTGTCAACTGAGCGGGCCATATGAGTCTATAATTTTCAAATGTCCTTAATGGCTAGAGATTCAATGTTTGCTCACTCTCAAATCAATTTCATTATAAATAAACCTATTTTGTTGTTCATGAGTATTCAAATTTATCTACAAATTATCTTTATTTTTGTCAAAGTTGGTGCTCTTTACGAACTTTTGTTAGTTCACATATACTTTTAAAACTATAGTAAGTGCTTTATAACGTCAACTAAGAATCTGGATCATTGCCTATATGATCAATTAATATATGAAAAAAGAGGCAATAATATACAATGGGGTAAAGACAGTCTATTAAATAAATGGTGCTGGGAAAATTGGACAAAAACATGCAAAAAAATGATACCAGACAATCTTTTTAAACATATACAAAAATAAACTCAAAATGCATTAAAGACTCAAAACCATAAAAGTCTTAGGAGAAAACAAGGCAGTAAACTATTTGACATATCTCTTAGCAATACTTTTTCTGTTATATTACCTTAAAAAAGGTAAACAAAAGAAAAAATAAATGTGACTACATCAAAGTAACATGTTTTTGCACAGCAAAAGAAACTGGCAGCAAAACAAAGACAACCTACAGAATGGGAGAAGACATTTGTCAATGATATATCTGATCAGGGTTAATATTCAAAATTGTCAAAGAAATCAGATAACTCACACCAAATTAAATTAAAAAGTGGGCAGAGGACCTGAATAGACACTTCTCCAAAAAAAGACTACACAGATAACCAAAAGACATATGAAAAGATGTTCAAAATAACTAATCAGAGAAATGCAAATTAAAACCACAATGAGATATCACCCCACACCTTTCAGAAAGGTTATCATCAATAAATAAAAAATCAACAAGTATTGGTGAGGATATAAAGAAAAGGGAACCTTTGTGCACTGTTGGTGTGGATGCACATTGGTGCAGCCAATATAGAAAACAGTATGGAGGTGCCTGAAAAATTAAAAATTAAAAATTAAACTGTCTCCTGACCCAGCAATTACACTTCTGAGAATATATTCCCCAAAATCCAAAACACTAAGGATATGTGTACCACTTATGTCCATTACAATGTTATTTACAATAGGCAAGATATGGAAGCAACCCTATTGCCCATCAATAAATGAGTGGATATTAAAGTGGAGGTATATATAATAATGGAATATTACTCAGCCATAAAAATGTTGCAATATGGATGGACCTAGAGCATATTATGCTAAGTGAAATAAGTCAATCAAAGAAAGAGAAATACCCTGTGTGATTTCACTAAAGAACAAATTAAATGAATGAACAAAATAAAAACAGACTCATAAATACAGAGAACAGACTGACAGCTATCAGAGGGGAGGAGCATTGAGGGCTGGGTACAAAATAATACATGGCATATAAAGGACAGCAGAGGGAATATTGTCAATATACACTGAGTGGCCAGATTATTATGAACACCTGACAGTTGTAGGCAAATTAGCTATAATTTTGTGCTGAAGTGGCTAGAGGGCCAGACCATTATAAATAGGGAAGCAGGTTGTTTACCACGACAGTAGAAGTGATTTTTTTCTGAAGATATGGGTAAACAATGGAATTTAACAGCCTTCAAACGTGGGATATATGTATTATGGCCACATTATTATGACCACCCCATCAGTACTTTGTTGAGAAACCTTTTGCCTTCAATACTGTGGCAATTCTTCTTGGCATTGACTCCATGAGATGTTGAAAGGTGATGCAAGGAATCTGACACCATGCCTGATAAACAGCATTGTCCAGATCTGTGAGATTTAATGGTTGTGGAACCAGCTGCCTGATGGCTCTTTTAACTTCCTCCCACAAATGCTCAATTGGATTGAGATCTGGTGATTGTGGGGGCCACCTAAGCAAGGTAAAGCCTGAGCACTCCTGCACAATAAGAGCACTGTGGCATGGCACATTGTCTTGTTAGAAGAAGCCATCTCCATTGGGATACGCCATCAACATGATAGGGTGAACCTGATCAGCAACGATACTTAGGTATGTTGTGCTATTCAGACATTGTTCCACATGAATTAAAGGGCCCAAGTCATGCCAGGAAAACATGCCCCAAACCATAACACTGCCCCCACCAGCTTGAAGGGTTGTACTCATGCATGTGAGGTGCACCCTTTCATGCTATTTCCGCCAAATTCTCACTCTGCCATCTGCATGATGCAACTGGAAACATGATTCATTGGACCACATGACTTTTTCCCAATGCTCAACTGTCCAATCCTTGTGTTCCTGTGCGAATTGGAGACGTTTTATCTTGATAACTGCAGACAGCAAAAGTGTTCGAACAGGCCTTCAGCTGTTTTGTTGATACTAGCTCCATGGCTCCGAATGCCAACAATCATCCCACGTTCAAAGGCTGTTAAATCACGTTGTTTACCCATATCTTTGGAAAAAAATCACTTCTGTTGTGGTAAACAACCTGCTTTCCTATGTATAATGGTCTGCCCCTCTAGCAACTTCAGGGTGAAATTACAGCTAATTTGCCTACAAACGTCAGGTGGTCATAATAATCTGGCTACTCAGTGTATATAATAAGAGCCCAGTGACCTGTTGCAATGACATGCACTGACCACCGGGGGCAGACGCTCACTGCAGGAGCTGTCCCCTGGTGGTCAATGAGCTCTCAGAGCGGGAGCCAGAAGCTGGGCTCATGCCTGGCAAGTGCAGTGGCGGTGGCAGGAGCCTCTCCCACCTCCACAGCAGCGCTCAGGAGCAGCAAACTGAGCGGTAAGGAGCCTGCCACCAAAGAACAGTGAGCCAAGGCATAAGGAGTGAGCAGGAGGGCAGTAAGGAGTGAGGGATCCCAGATTGCAAGAGGATGTCTGACTGCTGGCTTAGAACCGATCCCCCGATATCCAGGTCGGGCCTAAGCCTGTAGTCAGACATCCCCTGAGGGGTCCCAGACGGCAAGAGGGTGCAGGCTGGGCTGAGGAACACCCCCACCCAGTGCACAAATTTTGTGCACCAAGCCTCTAGTATTTTAATAGCTGTATGGTGCCAGGTGGGTACTGAAATATTGGGGGGATCACTTTGTAAAGTATATGATTGCTAAGCACTATGCTATACAACTGAAACTAAAATAAAATAATTTTGAATGGAAACTGTAATTGAAAAATTAAATTTTTAAAAAGTGGATCATTTTTTTTCATTATTCATTAAAGGGATGCTCAAGGAAACTTGAGGAGAATAGAATGCATTTTTACTTTTGCATGATATTGATCTGTTAAATATCAGTATTCCTCAGAAAATCTAATCTTATCGACTGTCTGCAGGCTTTATAAGTCTTAAATCTTAGACTGTTTTATAAATAGGGTTGCGACATACATGCAATAGTTGGGATATATTGTTTTTGTGAAATTCAAATTTAACTGAGCATCCTATATTTTTTTTTTTACTTGCTAAAACTAATGTCCTTTACAATGGGGGAAAAGGGAGACTTATGTAATACTTTAAACAATAAGAATATATATATATATATATATATATATATATATATATATATATATATATATATATAAATATATATATATGAAAGCCTAGTGAGCAAACAACCGGTCAACCATTTGCTATGATATGCACTGAACACCAGGAGGCAGATACTCAATGCAGGAGCTGCCCCCTGGTGGTCAATGTGCTCCCACAGTGGGAATGCCGCTCAGCTGACTGACCATTCCAGTGGCCCACCAGGCCAGTGGCAGCCACTCACTCCCTCAGTAGTCCTACAGGTCCAATCTCCGGAGAACAGGAGAGGCACCAATGGACCGGAGCTGGCGACATGATCCCGACAGCACCTCCAGCCTCCTGAAAGTCAGCCTTGGGCACTGCAGCCATCTCCCCTCCCTAGATGCTCCACAAGGAAGAAATGATACAAAAGCAGCCACCAAGTGGCTCCCGAGAACTGACATGAAATTCAGTTGGATGGATCCGGATGCTGGGCTGGCAGGGGTGTCCCACTGCCTGCCTGGAGGGCCAATAATGTCCCAGACCCCATGCTCCTCGGGACAGGTGCCAAACACAGGGCTCACGGCTGGCGAGTGCCATTGTTCCTGGCACAATACTCTCCCAATCAGGACTGACTGGGCGTGAGAACACAACAGGTGCAGCAGGGCCAGGATGAGTGGGAGCAGCAGGCAGGAGTGGCAGGTGGCATTGAACTGCCAGTTTTGGCCCAATCCCCGCAGGAGACCCCACCTGTGCACAAATTTGTGCACCAGGCCTCTAGTTTAAATAATAATAATAATAATAATAATAATAATAAAACACTAATGCCCTTTATGTTAATTTCCTAGAGCTACTATCTTAGCCCATTCAGGCTTATTTTTAAAAAAATGCCATAGCCTGAGTAGCTTATACATAACAGAATTTTATTTCTCATAGTTCTGAAGGCTGGAAGGTCAAGATCAGGTGTCAGCATGGCCGAGTTCTGTTACTTCGCGCCCACTCAGTCCTGATTGGGAGAAGCTTGCACTGCCAATGTTGCTTCTTCCCAGCTTCTGGGGTTTCCAGGTATCCTTGACATTTTTTGGCTTGTAGCTGTAGCATTTCAGTCTCTGCTGCCTTCATTACATGGTGTTCTGCCTTGGTGTGTCTGCCTTTGTATTTCTTCTCCTCTTCTTGTAAGGACGCCCTTTTCTCCAATATAAATCCACCTTAAATAATTACATCTGTAATTACCATATTCCAAATATAGTTACATTCTGAGGTATGAAGAGTTGGGACTTTAGCATATCTTTTGTGGAGACACAATTCAACCCATAACAACCCTATTTGTAAAGCTATTTCTTTTTATAGAAAGAAAATGAGTTTTTTTTGGAATTAAGCAAATAACAATCACCTGTGTTAAAAACAGCTCTGTCTCTACCTATACACCAAGATCTCAAAAACAGAGGAATGAAAGTGTTTCATTTTTAAAATAAAATTACTTATGCTTGTTATTCAAATTAGTAAACATCACTTTTAAGGAATGTATCAACAGTAGCTATTTTTTTTAATAAAAGCAACAAGCAAAGATTTCTGATTTACTCACCCAAAGCTATAAAGATTGCTAGATTTCCATGCCGTTTTGTTAAAATAACTCATTTATTAAACAGTTATTGAGAGTCTGCTATATATCAGGTACTATGCTCCATAAAAAGAATGATGTTGTGGACACTATCTCTCAGTAACTTCTAGTTTGATTGGCAATATAAATGGATAAAAATATGACCAATCAAATATCATCACAGATATATTAGTACATATCAACACAATCAAAAAGAAAACAGCAACTAATTGCCCCCTTTTTCTTGTTGCAATTACTCCTTTCTAAACCACAGCTCCCATCAATTCTTACTTCTGAAAATCAACTCTAAGTAAATAATTTAAAATATGTGAAAAAGCTATAAGAAAAAAAATGTTTATTTCAGAGTTATCACTGAACAAAACACAATCTAAAAGTAAATATGACATTATTCTTAGTTTATTTTCCATATAAAACATATATAATAGGCATATATAAAATTTAAGGAAGTAATGCACAGAACTACAATCTTGGATTTTACTTTAAAATTATAGACTTTTAAAATTTTTTTCAAAATGTTTGTAGCGTTGGATTGTTACTTATGTGATTAGAAAAATTAAGTTCATCCAGAATTTTTACCGGTGTATAGAATTGTATAACTGAAAAATTGTGGAAATGCAATTTCTGTTTAAATATTTGTTTTAAATAATATATCTAAAATAAAGTCCTATGGGCTTTAGAGAAATAATACTGTATCTTTTTTAAGCCTTTCTCTGAAACTCTAGTTTTTTTAGGATATCCCAACAGTACATTTAATGAAACAAATTGGATCCTGGATAAAGAAAATCTTTCTTTAACAGAAAAAGTTCAAGAAATGCCAGATATCAGTGCAAAAAATCCAATAATAAAAATTTGCCTATTATAATGTGAAAAATTTTATGCTATTTCTTCTTAATCTTTAAATTAATTTAATAGCATTTAGATTTTCTCACTTGATATTCCTTTCCTTTTGAATACAACTAAAGAAATAAAGGTGAATCATGATGCCAACATGATAAATGTTTGAGGTTGATATGTCACTGTGTATATTTATCCTTATCATTCTTGATCTTTTGCACGTGATTCATTGTGTTGATATATCACTGTCTTGAAATACCACAAGTCTCATTCTCCTTATAATGCCATTGGCAAGAATAGCATTATAGTTATTCTTGAGCATAGCATTAAGTATTCTTGAGCATAGCAAGAATATTTAATAATATCCTTTCATGTGATACCATTAAAATATGCTAACTAAAGTAAATTTGAGGAAGAACACAGAGACATTTTGAAAGGTTATGATCTATGACAATTCACAGCTTTAGAGTTGGTTTAATGGAATTAATTGTTGCTCAGAAGAATCTGAGGAACAAAGAGCACAATGACAACGTTTTCATGTAAAAATGTTTGACCTTTTCAATAGTAGTTCATTGACTGGCAGATTATTCTATTTCTCCCACAACAAAATAATTTTATAAGAGAAAGGTACAGGGAATACTGGAGTGATAGAAAATCTTTGCAAAAATGAAACTCCAACATATGATAGAAATCAGAAAGAATTAATAGCATATACATTTTATGTGACTTGTTATAACAATAAAAATTCTAATGTTTTTATCTTTCTTTTACACTAAGGATGTTAAAGGATATTAAATTATATTATATTATATTATTCATTTATATTAATTAATTTAAGAATATCAGAGAATAGTTTCATTTTATTTGATGATATCACTGTTCTAAACACAGATCATTTTTCTTTCTGTTTTGCAATTCTATATAACTATTTTATGAACTTACAATTTTTAACTCAATTACCTTAATCTATGTCATCAGCAAACACATTCCCTAGAAAATCATAAGGCAGAAATCAAATTGCACTACATGAAAGGTGACAACAGGATATTCAGGGGAAAGATTTATTTAAACTGAGCAGAACAGGTAAGGCTGCATAAAAGAGGTAATAAGCTGAGTTGATTTGCTTCTAATTTCAAAAACACGTCATACATTTTTATGCCTCCTGACTTGATAAATGACTTAGATGTTTGAATTTCTAAACTCCAGTGTCTTATATTCTGGTCAAAATCATTCTCCTCTTTCAAAGGATTAGCTGTCACCTTCTCCGTGAAGTGTTTTCTAACCTTTTCATATCAAATGAGTAATTTCTTCTTTGAATTTTCTGTTACCAACTATAAACAAAAGCTACAAATTAAAATTTACAATGCTTTGTAGTTATATTTTATACCTGCTTTCATGACAGAATGGGGTGTTTGGTGAGGGTTTGTACTCTCTAACATTACCTTTTTAGGGGTATAGAGTTGTCATTCAAATAAATTGAATATTGAATGCAGATATTCACTTAAGATTTAAGGGAGTATTTGATCCTTGGTTTTCTCTAAGTTTACAAGAGACAACTTAGATCACTTGTATATTTGGTCATTTTTGTTCTGAAAAAAATGGATTTTAAATATTTAAGTTAAATTAAGTGATTTGGCTCAATAACAGGGAAAGGGAAACCCATAACACAGTACATTAGTCTCGAAGTATCCCCAAACGTGCAACCTCTTAGTTGTAAAAATATAGGAGAGCATGCAGGGATATAACTGAATGCTTTAAGGTGAATCTCAAATATTAATATGAATTCTAATTCATCTTGAATGCAAACTGATAGGTAAATCCTGATTTAGAAATGATACAGACAGTTACTGGAGTTGGGCAGTCAAAATCTATCTGGCATTTGGAATTTCCAACTAATGTTGATACTTTGTTGCTAAATGATATTGTTGTCAGATGTAACAATTGTAAAAAGTAAAAAGAAGTATATTGCTTATTTTGTGTATCCCATATTTAATAAACTTTAACAATCAGATGTTCATAAAGGTAGATGTTCCTATTTATATCAGAGTCACTTTTTCTTAGCACTAGAGGAGTGGCCACATATTTTTCTTAGCAATAAGAAGTGGTCACATATTTTTGAGACAGACTGAACTCTTAAGTGGACGGGAAGGCTCTTCAGTTATTTTTTAAAGCATCTCCTAGATAAAGTTTCTCTCTTTTTTTAAAAAATCATTATTGTTGAAAGTATTACATATGTCCCCTTTTTTCTCCCATTGACCCCTTCTAGCCAGCTCCCCCGCACCTCTGCCCAGACCTTCACCACCCTATTGTCTGAATTTCTAAACTCCGGTGTCATATATTCTGGTAAAAAATCATACTTCTCTTTCATAAGGGTTATGCACATATGCATACAAGTTCTTTGGTTGATCTCTTTCTACCCCCACCAACCCCTGCCTTCCCTCTGAGATTTGACAGTCTGTTTCATGTTTCAGTTTTGTTCATCAGTTAATTTTGTTCATTAGATTCCACATATGAGTGAGATCGTGAGATACTTGTCTTTCTCTGACTGACTTATCTCACTTAGCGTAATACTCTCCAGGCACTCCTCAAAGCGCTCTGCTCTGGCCAGCTCTGGCTCATACCCACCAATGGCAGGAACCTGGAAAGCAAAGAGCTTCACTGTGCCTTTGCAAGTGGACACCACCTACAGGAGCTTAGAAAGCAAAGAGCTGGTCTCTGCATGGAAGCCCGTTCACCATGGGACCTGGAAAGCCAAGACTCTACTCTGCACCTGTGTGAAGAGCCCAACCCTGTATAGGCCAGACCCCAGGCAGCAGTTGGGGAGCCATGCTTTCCTTAGTGTGTGCTCCCACCATGCATCAAGTTCCTTCCCTTTCTCTTTTCCCTCCATCTTGCTTTCACTAAACCTCTTCTTTTTAATCTGTTTAGCTGCCTCTCCTGATTTCTGTCTTGGGGTAAGGGAGGGTCAAGAACCCCTTTGCTGGTAACACTTTGATATAATTAATTGGTTATTTGATCAATATTTTGATTAAAGACTTTTTAAGTATTAACCTCATAAAGACCACTAGTCATTTTTCTAGCAATGGTATGGAAAAATATTAGGGACAAAATGAAATAAGATATTCCATAAATTAAAGAATGAATACAGAAATATGCCAAAAAAGAAGTAAATAAGCAAAGAAAAGAAAACTCTCATATTGCAGACCAAATATGGCATGGTAGAGATCATAATTCTCAACAGTTCAAGGTTCTGGGTATCATGCATCTGGATGCTTTTCTATAACTTCTTTAGGCATAAACTCATTATTACTAATGACAGAATATATCAATGAGGCTTGTTAGAAGCTTTAAAGATAAATTCACTTTTTAAATGCAAGTCAGCTTTTACATTACTGTTTATTAGAATGGTCTGATTAATGGGTATTAACAATGAACTTATCTACAATATACATTCAAGCCCAGGAACTTAACTCCTTAAAAATAACAACAATTTCTGTTTGTTTTTCTCATCTCTATTTTTCCAATTTCTGACCAGTTGCCAGTCCCTTTCTCTATAAAAGTTTAATGAGCATCATTCTATTTAAGATATACTGTGCAGAAGTTATGGATAAAGAATAAAAATATATCCAATTTCCTCAGGGAGTTTACAACTTTAGAAATGTGCATAGCATGAATTACCATATATTGTGGTAACTGTAAATCAGAATAGCTTTTTCTTTCCTTGGCTATTTTAAAACATTGTTTTCCTTTTATTAAAACAAAGAACTGAAACTGACAAAATAATTTAGTTGAAAAGTTGATGAGTTTATTTAATACCTAATAATTTTAATAAAATGTTTAAAACATTTTCATTTAATAATATAATCTTTATTTTATTTTGCTTTTAAATTACAAAATTTAAACTAGAACTAGAATGATAAATAATACTTAACTCTCCCAAGGTATCTTTAATTTTATCCTTTCTTAATGCTAAGGTGAATTTCAGATTGACTCTAACTAGATCAATAATGTTTTTACCACTCATACTATTTAAAAAATAAATAAACCTTTAACCCAGGAGAGAAAAATCAATATAATAAAATATATATCTCAGCTTAAGTAGGAGCAAAACTCTGCTTACTGATTTGCTCACTAGTTTGGTTATTTAAGGCACAGTCTGGATGCAGTTGTTCTAGGCTTCATATAAGCCCTATGCATGCAGTTTCACTGCTGAAATAAGAAGTATGAGATAAACAGGGAAACACTATGAAATATGGTGTATTCCAATTCACTCAGCAAAATTTCCCAAAGGTGTCTGTGGCGCAAATTACACTCCCAGTTCTCTCAGGAGGCAAGTGAAGCTCAAAATCCTTCAGGGACCTCTTGTGCACCAGTAAGGACTAGCATGTCAGCAGGGATGATATAACCAAAAGAGCAAAGGCTTTGATGATGAAATCCATACTTCCATCCTTGTTCTCCTGCCAATGGACATTCAGCTCTGACAAGTTGTTGAACCTCCCAACTTACGTTTCCTCACTCAGAAATGATCATAGTATTGGCGATCTTTAACTTTCTTCCATTATAATGTAGCTCTGTAAATAGAACCACCTGTGAGTTAATTTGTGACTTCTAATAAGCTTCTTTTTTTTCCCCCTCATAATTATGCTCTATTTAATTCTTCACATTTTTTATTTATTTTTCTTCTGTTTTATTAGCTGATTTGCTAAAGCTTAGTATATCTAATAAATTGCATTAGAATACAGCATGTAAGTCACACAACGTTCACAAATTAAGCTTGTGGGAGCATCGTTTTAACTGAGGTTATGATAAAAGCATTCTTGGACATATTAATAACATTTCTAATATCTGTGCATAAATCTCTATAGAATAACCACTAGTAATTTTTAATGGTTAATTACTATAAGCCATTTGTTTCTTAAGAAAAATTATCAGTTTTAATAAAATAGCAGTTTTCAAAAAACTATCAGTTTTCAATAATAAAAGCTCTTAAAACAACTATTTTCTATTTATTTCTTCATCTTAAACAAATTATCGCAAGTCACTATTTGAAGGGATAAGATTTTTCTGCACAGATATACTCACTTTTATTTTAATCACAGATCTCTCAGATGTTTCTTTTGGCCAAATAAGAATAGGCTAAATCAATCAGGAAAAAAAAATAATAGACAAAACAATATATCTTACTTTTTGAGTTAATACTTCTATAATGTTATTTATGGGAGTTATTGTGAAGCACTTGTTTCAAAGCTTATTTTCTGAATTGTTAGAATAGCTGAATTCTGACCATACTATAATATTTTAGTCAATAAGTAGGCCAAAACCTATAAATTTTATTTAATAAAAACACTCATTCCATGTTCATATTATGTTTGCAAGTTGTTTAATTATTTGGTATTTGGCACTTCAATGGTAAGGTGATGCTCAAAATTAAAAGGCCATGATTAATTTTCACTTCAAAACTTCAAAAGGAGTCATTTTACACATCGTTTTAAACCTACTCTTAGCTTCTCAAATAAAAACATGAGATTCCTTTTAATAATGCAATGAGTTTATTAAAAAATTACTCTACTATTTAATATGTCCTAAGACTATTTTTCCTAGGTTCTCATGAATATTTTTTCTTCTGTAAATAGGTTGCAGGAGACACATACTATTTTAGATTTTTGAATATGCATGTACTTCAATAGGACAGATATATGATTAAGAAAATGAAGCAGAGATGAAAAATAAAGACTGTCTTGAGGCGCTTCTCTCTCAAGGATATCAAAACACCTTTTTTGATGTCTGACTTAATAGAAATCCAAAATGTTTTCTCAGATTGTACGTGAGAACAAATGAAATAACTTTTAACTACCCAAATAAAAACAAAAATCTTTGAAATATCTGATGAAACTTTTAAAATATTAAGAGTAAAATTCATACTGTCTTCTGTTCTATCTTTCATATGTAAAAAAATTGTGGTTTCTTTTTCTATTTCTACACTTTGTTGTATCAAAATTTGAGGAGTTATTATCAAAATCTTACAAGTATATCT
Organism: Myotis nattereri; assembly: GCF_964212035.1. NCBI lineage: Eukaryota > Metazoa > Chordata > Mammalia > Chiroptera > Vespertilionidae > Myotis > Myotis nattereri. The sequence continues at coordinate 95,345,675 of NC_138077.1, read as the reverse complement.
GTTATTATATGACTATATTCATTTTCTGAGATAAATGATTAAATATGTCTGATAAAAATAAATATTATAGTAAAATATGCTATGACATATAATGAATAGTTTTAAAATAATAAAACATTTAAAAAGTAAATAAATGGAAAGTATAATTAATAAAGCAGTGCTTTATAAAATGTTTTATTAGCCCCAATGGCTACATGGTTGAATTTGTTTTATTATTATTACTAGAGGCCCGGTGCATAAAATTCCAGAATTGTGGGGGGAGGGGGTGTCCCTTAGCCAAGCCTGCACCCTCTCCAATCTGGGACCCCTCGGGGGATGCCCAACTGCCTGTTTAGGCCTAATACCACAGAGACAGTCAGACATCCTTCTCACAATATGGGACTGCTAGCTCCTAACCACTCACCTGCCTGATTGCCCCTAACCATTTTTTGCCTTCCAGCCTGATCACCCCCTACCTGCTCCCCTGCCAGCCTGATTGATGCCTAACTGCTCCCCTGCTGGCCTGATCACCCACAACTGCCCTCCCATGCCAACCATCATGTAGCCATCTTGTGGCAGCCATCTTGTGATGATGTGTGGCAATCTTTGTGAAGACGTTGGGGGGCCATCTTGTGATGACATGAGGGCATCACACAAGGGCGCAAGGGCACGAGGGCCACCAACTAGGCTTTTATTAGCATAGATTACTACTGTTATTAATCATTCTTTTTCAGACATGAAGTCAATAAAGACCAGAGAGATTAAGTACCTACCCCAAAGTCATAAGGTTAGTAGTATGATTAATGAAGGCAGGGATTTTTTTAAGACATGTAACTAATAAACTCCAGAAAGATAAGAGTCTTTGTTGTTTTCATTCGTGGGTGATATTCATGATCATTGAGTAACCTAAGCACTAGGGAGAGGCTCAGAAGACATTTGTTGAATGACTGCATGTATCTGTTGGGCACTTTAATTGCTTTCTCATTGTGTTGCAATTATTACCTACCACATTGAGTTTTTGTAAGAATTAAGTAAGATCATACAGAAAATGCAGTTAGTATGCTCTTGTAGCTGAGTTTGAAAAAACTTGAAACATTAGTTCTGGGTAAAAATTTTGGTAGGTCATTCTGGCTCTTATCTAAAATGCCAGGAGCTGGTCCATGCTTGCTGTTTCAAGGGACCTGGCATATATGGCATACTGTTCTTAATATGTTTGCTCACCTTCTTGGCACTATGTGTTTTAACCAAGGTCTCTGAGAAAGGTTGTTTCCCCAGGTAGGGATTTTCCCCTGAAGTTAGGGAGGGAATAAAACCTCTTAACTAAGTGCCAGGTGGGTAATTAATCACTTTAACTACGAACAATCATGCTTAAGCTACATAATCTTTACTCCCTGGAATGGAGATAAGAAACGCCCTAACCTTTGAAATAGAGATTGATAGGATTGGAATCAACTGGTATAAATACAGATGTAAGAAGACAGAACGAAGAGAGACAGAAATTGGCACAGAACCTACACAGAACGTTCTCTAGAGACAGAAGAACTTCCCTGGAGAGAACATGGCAAAAGATCCTGGACAGAAACTGGCCTCAGAACCTAGAGACAGAACCTAGCGAGAGAACATAGCAAAAGATCCTGGACTGAACCTGACTACAGAAATTGTCAAGAGAACCTGACTAGAACCTGGCGACTGAACCTGGCTGGAGAACCTGGACAGAACCTGGCTGGAGAACCTAGCAAGAGAACATGGACACAGAACCTGGCTGGAGATCCTAAGCAGAACCTCTCTGGAGATCCAGACCGGAACTTGGCTGGAGATCCTGGCTAGGCTGCTGATCAACTGAACGCTGCCTCTGTGTCGTTCCTTCTTCGCCGACTCCGTCCACACCTTTGGGGACCCCTGGACCTGCTGGGGTTGGACCCCGGCACTAAAGTTATTCTATAAAAATAATCTCAGTCCCAGGCCACGTCACAATAAAGTGACACATTTGAGCAGGTTTTTAAATTATAACCTTTAAATTATAAAAGAAAAATTCCTCTTTTGCCTATGATCCTAATGAAATTTCTGAATATTGATGAGAAAATTGTGTTAGGATTTGTTAACTACTTTACCACCATTAAATGTCTTAATCCTCCTTTTACCTTTATTTTTTATTAAAAATGTAAAAAGAAAACAGGTGAAATCAATTTTAAAATATATTTTATATAAACCTATAATCCAAATTATTTTAATATTTAATCAATAAAATATTATTATTGTAATATTTTATATAATTATTATACTTTTTGAAATCTAGCATGCATTTTATAATTACAGCACATCTCAATTAGGAAGCTAAATTTCCATAGACAAATAAATAACCTGTATTTAGATTTTATAAAATTTAGTTGAAAAATTAGATACAAATACTCCAGGTATTCCAAACTTACTTAACAGTTTTCCCCCAACTAAATAGAAGATGTTTTAAATTTAATTTAAATTACTTAAAGTTAAATACAGTTTGGTTGTGCTAGTCATATTTCAAGTGCTCAATCATCATACCTGGCTAGTAGCTACCACACTGCAAACTGCAGATGTGTGTTATCATAGAGAAAGAAGCAACTAAAAAACAGGGTGTTTAAAATACATATTATCAATACTAATAAAAACCTTGGTGGTCCTCGCACCCTCATGCACGATGTCATCACAAGATGACGGCTGCTACAAGATGGCCACATGCACAGTGGAGGTGGGGCCCGGCAGCAACTCCATGTGGTGAGTCCTGGGGAGTCCCGCGGCTCTGCATGATGCGGAGGAGGCTGGTACCAGCATCTCCGCCACCTCACGCAGGGAAGGTGGGTCCCAGCCAAGGAGGCGGGTTGCAGCAGGGGAGGGCAGTTGGGGGCAGTCAGGCCAGCAGGGAAGGGCAGTTGGGGGCTATCAGGCTGGCAGGGGAATAGTTAAGCTTCAATCAGGCCAGCAGGGAATCGGTTAGGGGCAATCAGGCAGGCAGGCAAGAGAGCACTTAGGAGCCAGCAGTCCTGGATTGTGAAAGGGATGTCCGACTGTGAGTTTAGGCATGATTCCAGGATGGTGCCTAAACCGGCAGTCGGACATCCCCGAGGGGTCCCAAATTAGAGAGGGTGCAGGCCGGGCTGAAGGACACCCTCCCCCCATGCAGAAATTTTGTGCACCAGGCCTCTAGTGAAGAAATAAATATATGACATTTTAAAATAGGTTTCAAGTATACAATCCATAATATACCATCTTTATATTGCATTGTGTGTTCACCAACCCAAGTCAAGTCTTCTTCCATCACCATGTATCCCACCATTACCCTCTTCAACCTCCCTCCACCCCCCTTTCCTGCTGGTGATCATCATAATGTTGCTTGTGACTATGAGGTTTCCTTTCTTTCTTCCTTCCTTCCTTCCTTCCTTCCTTCCTTCCTTCCTTCCTTCCTTCCTTCCTTCCTTTCTTTCTTTCTTTCTTTCTTTCTTTCTTTCTTTCTTTCTTCTTTCTTTTTGCTTAATCCCTTTACCTTTTAAACTCAGGCCCCCACACCCCTGCCCCTTTGACAGCTGTCAGTTTGTTGTCTGTATCTATGAGTCTATTTCTATTTCATTTGTTAGCTTATTTTGTTCACTAGATACCACATATAAGTGAAATTATATGGTACTTGTGTTTCTCTGACTAACTTATTTCATTTAGTATAATACTTTTCAGGCCCATTCGTGCTGTCACAAAGGGTAAGATATACTTTTTTTATATATATGTAATTTTGGGGGGTAAATCTTTTTACTTTTTTTTAATTGGTTTCAGAGAGGAAGGGAGAAGGAGAGAGAGATAGCAACTTCAATGATGAGATAAAATCATTGAATGGCTGCCTCCTGCATGCCCCCTACTGGGGATCATGCCAGAATCAAACCTGGGACCCAGTCAGGCTGACTCTTTATCCACTGAGCAAAACCATCTAGGGGTACTTCTTTGTTTTTTTATGCCCAAATAATATTCTATTGTTTAAATGTATCACAGGTTTCCTCTTTAATATTCACCAAAGGATATGTTCTTTTTATTGATTTGAGAGGGAAAGGAAAAGAGAGAGAGAGAGAGAGAGAGAGAGAGAGAGAGAGAGAGAGAGAGAGAGAGAGAGAGATCAACGTGAGAGAGAAACATCCATAAGTTGCCTCCCTTACATGTTCTTACCAAGGATGAACCTGCAACTTTTTGGTCTATGGGAGGATGCTCCAATCGACTGAGCCACCCAGCCAGGGCAATATTACAACTTTTTTATCCACTCATCAACTGATAGGCACTTGGGCTGCTTCCAAATCATGGCTATTATCAACAATGCTGCAAGGAACATAGGGGTGCATATATTCTTTCAAATTAATGTTTTAAGTTTCTCCAGATATATTCCCACAAGTGGAATTGCTGGGTCGTAAAACAGTTCAATTTTTAATTTTTTTTGAGGTAGCTCTATACTGCTTTCTACTGTGGCTGCACCAATCTACATTGCCACTAACAGTGCACAAAAGTTCTCTTTTCTCCACATCCTTAACAATACTTGTTGTTTGTTTATGTATTGATGATAGCCATTCTGACAGGTTTGTGCTGGAAACCAATTCCAGCATGTCATAATTTCAAGAGTTTCATCAAAAGTTTGATGAGATTTGGGGACTCAACAGGGTTGAGTCACACATGTAGTCACCTGTTGGGAATGGCTAAAGGCGTTTCCCCAAACCTGAATAGGAAACTGATTGTGGCTGCCAGACAGTTAAAGGGCATCTTAATCTACATGTTATTGCCTCCTACTGGCCAAACACCTGAACAGCCGTAGGCTAATTCCCCCAAACTGACAATGCTTCTGTACCTTTGAAACCTTAACCTTTGAAGTGTATTATCTCTACCTTGCCTTAGGACAAATTGTGTTAATAAAAGCAAGGGTCCTAGACAAGGAGGGAGTCTTCAGTTCCTTTAGCTGAAGGTCCTCTGACCCCCAATGCCTTTCAAAATTATTTCTCATCTCCAGACTCTTTATTAGTCTCTGGATTTCTATGCCATCTATGCACAGCCCCTTCTCCAGATTCCTGAACCCTTCCTGATGCTGGGACATGAACCCCGGCAGGTTTGAGGTGGTATTTCATTGTAGTTTTAATTTCCATTTCTCTGATGATTAGTGAAGTTGAGCATCTTTTCATATGTATATTGGCCCATCTGTATGTCCTCTTTGGAGAAGTATCTATTCTTTAGAGTATTTTTTTATTGGATAGTTAGTTTTTCTGGTGTTGAGTTTTGTAAGTTCTTTATAAATTTTGCATATTAAGCCGTCATCAGATGTGTCATTGGTGAATACATTCTCCCGTTCAGTGGGTTGTCTTTTCATTATATTGATGGCTTACTTTTCATTATAAAAACCTTAGTTTGATGTAGTCTCATTTGTTTTTTTTTGTTTGTTTTATTTTTAAATACATTTTATTGATTTTTTACAGAGAGGAAGGGAGAGGGATAGAGAGTTAGAAACATCAACGAGAGAGAGACTTCGATCAGCTGCCTCCTGCACACCCCTCACTGGGGATGTGCCTGCAACCAAGGTACATGCCCTTGACCGGAATCGAACCTGGGACCCTTGAGTCCACAGGCCGACGCTCTATCCACTGAGCCAAACCAGTCAGGGCTCATTTGTTTATTTTGTTTGTTTGTTTCCCTTGCCGGAGGAGGTATATCAGAAAAAAAAATATTGATATGAGGAATGTCCAAGATTTTACTGCCTATTGTCTTATAGAATTTTTATGGTTTCATGCCTAATATTTAAGTCTTAATCCATTTTGACTTTATTCTTGTGTATGGTGTAAGAAAGTGACTTAAAAAGATATCTGTAACTTAATAAAACTAGAATTTATCTATTTTTCTCTGTCTTCTCATGTAAGCTATTTACACTAATATTTTTGAAAGAATCACAATTTTGACTCATCCGATTTATTTATCCTAAGCTCTCAATCCTTCACAAAATTATACATAAGAAAATAATTAGATGATAATTGCATAACTCACACTGCCCCTAAGCTATCTCCTTTGTTTTATATAGGTGGATACATTGTGTGTGTGTGTGTGTGTGTGTGTCTGTGTGTCTGTGTGTCTGTGTACGTGTTATGACTCCAAAAAGAAGAAGCAAAAATAAATAAGGACATCATAAAAGTGTTAACTTGTGAAATTAACATGTTGAACAAAAAATTATAGATTCATGTTTTATAATGTCCTTTTCCAAATTAAGGAATATATATATATATATATATATATATATATATATATATATATATCCTATCTAATAAAAGAGAAAGATGAAAATTGACCGTGGCCCCGAACGCTTCCCATTAGATAACCAGGGAGATATGCAAATTAACTGCCAACCAAGATGGCGGCCGGCAGCCAGGCAGCTGAAGCGAACAGGAGGCTTGCTTGCTCCAGTGACAGAGGAAGCCAAGGTTCCCCGCCTGCTGCTGCTGGCCTCTGAGCTGCAACTCTAAGAAACATTGTTGCAAATATAGAAGGTAAACATTCCCCAGAAACCTGCTTTCAGCCAGCTGGGCTTCAGCCAGCAGGACCGCAACAGTGTTACAATTATAGAACCCAAACAAACCCAAATCCCTGCTTTCAGCAGCTGAGGTCTCAGAGCTGCAGCCGAGCCTCAGAGCTAAAACCGGCTCTCAGCTCCAGTGACAGCCATAAAAGGTAAATAAATCCCAAAATAAAAAGAAAAAAAGGAGAGGTTGGGAGCCTCAGTTGCCCACCAGCCTGAAAACAGCCATCATCCCCTCACCCAGACTGGCCAGGCACCTCAGTGGGGACACCCATCCTGAAGCAACAAAATGGCGGCTAATTTGCATACTGAAGGCAGCTGGCAGCGGGAAAGGCTGTCCTTGGTCTGGGACCAGATCTGTGACCCTGCTGGGCGGGGGGCAGTGATTGAGGCTGTCCGAGGTCCTGGGACTCGGATCTGTGACGCTGCCAGGCAGCGGGGAACACTTGAGGCTGTCGGCAGTCTGGGACCCGGATCCATGTCCTGGCGGGCAGGGGGCAGTGCTTGAACCTGTCTGCGGTCCCGGGACCCTGATCCATGACCCTTCCCAGTGGGGCAGCAGCTCGCACAGGGGCATATCGGCCAGGGTTGGGCAGGACAGGATGCCTGGCTTCTGCCTAGCCCCAGTCACTCTGGGCAGGTGAGCAGTGCAGAGAGCCTCTGGACAGGGGAGGCAGGTCAGCGAAGGGTGGCCTGTACTCCCCACATGGCGGTGGTGACAGCTGGGAGCGCTTGAAGCAGAGCCTGCAGTCTGAGCTGAAGTAGTGACTTCAGGCCATCAGCGCCCAGGAGTGGCTGCGCAAGATCCACCTCCTGGCCCAGAAGGTGCAGGATCGCAGGGACAGCCACTGTGGCAGGCCAGACTGATGTCCTCCTGGCCGCACCATGGGGGTTTGCAGATCTGCAAAGCCAGCGGCCTCTGGTGTGCACATCCCCCCTGGCGTGCGAACATCCCCCATCACACTGTCACCCTCCTGCACCTGCAACAGTTGCAAACCAAGGCATGCACAAGTTCCCCCCACCTCTCCACCACACTTCCATCAACCCAGCATGCCTAACACCCCCACAGAATGTGCACACATCCCCTCTGAAGCGCTTACATCCTTTGGAGAGTGTCTGGGTGTTCTGGGTGCTGAGGGTGGACGCCTGTGAGATGACAGTGAGAGGGCGGAGTGGTGATGCCCTGTTCCCACGGAGGCCAGTGAAGCTACAAGATCACCTCTAGGGGGTTAATGCAGGTGCTGAGGCAGGAGCAGGTGCAGACAGACACACCTGGTGGGCACGGGCGGCCCTCGCTGAGGTGCCTTCGGTCAGCGTTCAAGATCAAGAACCCAGAGGTGGAAAGGAATTCCGTCCTCTCAGTGAAACAGTGGGATAGTCGGGGCAACTGTAGAGGAGGAATGTGCACTTTGGGTGCCAGCACCCATGAGCGAAGGCTGCCCTGACTGAGCCTCGCTTGCTTGGGGCCTAGAGCACTCCTGCCGGGCAGCAGGTGACAGGACGTGCTTTTCCGAATTAATGAGGTAAAACATTGATTCTCCTGCTGGCCACGAAGGTGGAAAGTGAAGTGGGGAGACATGTGGGGAGTGAGCGAGGTTCCCTGTCTGGGGGTTCCAAATCTGCTGTTGGTTTCTTTCACCGCTGACTAGAGATATACAAGGTATCCCCCCAAAATGTATACACACTTTGAATACCTACTAATTCCAATGGTTTTAAGCATAAGAAAGAAACAACAATGGAGCTGTTATCTGTTAAAAGTGTGGGCACAAACAGGTAGTTGGACATTCCCTGAGGGGTCTCAGATTGGAGAGGGTGAAGGCCAGACTGAGGGGCTCCTTTCCTCCCCCCACCCCAGTGCACTACCCCTACTAGTATATATATATATTATACTACAAATGCTATAATCTATCTACACTAATAAAAGAGAAACATGCAAATTGGTGTCACTCAGCTACGACCACCAGCCAATCAGGACGAGTATGCAAATTAACCCAACAAAGATGACAGTTTATTTGCATATGCAGGCATGGAGCGAAGACTGAAGGCTCTGCTGGAGCGAAGACTGAAGACTACTGAATATTGAAGATGGCTGAGGACTGAAGAGGCTTGGCTTCTCCACTGCGGCTGGAGCAGAGAAGCCTCGAGGGGTCGTCTTCTCTGCTGTGGTCACAAGCCTTCTCTGCTGTGGTTGGAGTGGAAAAGCCTCCAGGATTGGCTTCTCCGCTGTGGCCGTAGCAAAGGCCTGGATCCCAGTGCCGGAGGAAAACCGGTGCTGGCAGCCAGGGGAAGGAAGGCCTATTGCATGAAGCACTCCATGCAAGAGGACTGTAGTCCTATCTAATAAAAGAGAAACATGGTAATTAGCCATACATCCACTACACTTACCATTGGCTAATCAGGGCGATATGCAAATTAACTGCCAGCCAAGATGGTGGCTGGCAGCCAGGTAGCTTGAAGCTAACATGAGGCTTGCTTGCTTCAGTGACGGAGGAAACCAACTTTCCCGGCCTGCCCTGCCAGCCTCTGAGCTTTCAGTTTGAAGCATTGTTACAAATATAGAAGCTAAACAAAACCCCAGAAACCTGCTTTCAGCCAGCCAGGATCTCAGAGCTGGAGTTGATACAGTGTTTTGATTATAGGACCCAAACAAACCAGATACCTGCTTTCAGCAGCCTCAGAGCTAAAGCTGGTCCAGAATAAAAAAAGAAAAAGAAAAAAAGGAGCAGTTGGGAGCTTCAGTCACCCGCCACACTGAAAACAACCCTTAGCCCCTCACCCAGACTGGCCAGGCACCCCAGTGGGGACCCCCATCCTGATCCAGGACACCCTTCAGGGCAAACCAGCAGGACCCCACCCATGCACCAGGCCTCTCTCCTATATAGCAAAAGGGTAATATGCCTCCCAGCACCGGGATCAACGTGACAGGGGGCAGCGCCCAAATCCCCTAATCGCCCTGCAGCTCTGTGTGTGACAGGGGGCGGGGCCACAACCTCCCTAACCGCCCTGCTCTGTTCATGATAGGGGAAGGCACCCCAATCCCCTGATCAGCCCTGCTCTGTGCCTGATGGGGGGAGCTCCCCAATTGCCAGAAGCCGGTCCATCCTTGCTGCTTGACACAGTCGCTGCAGGAAAGAAACATCTGCACAGCATATGTTTCAAGGGACCTGGCGTATATAGCATACTGTTCTTAATATGTTTGCTCCCCTTAGTGCTGTGTTTTAACCAAGGTCACCTCTCCGAGAAAGGTTGTTTCCCCAGGTAGGAATTTTTCCCTGAAGTCAGGGAGGGGATGCCTCTCCTAGAAAGGTTGTTTCCCCAGGTAGGAATTTTTCCCTGAAGTCAGGGAGGGGATGAAACTCCTTAACTAAGTGCCAGGCGGGTAGTTAATCACTTTAACTACAAACAATCATGCTTAAGCTACATAATCTTTACTCCCTGGAATGGAGATAAGAAACGCCCTAACCTTTGTAATAGAAATTGACAGGATTAAAATCAACTGGTATAAATATGGATGTAACAAAACAATAAACAGCAGAACCTCTCTGGAGATTGAGACCAGAACTTGGCTGGAGATCCTGGCTAGGCTGCTGATCAACTGAACGCTGTCTCCGTGTCATTCCTTCTTCGCTGACTCCGTCTACACCTTTGGGGACCCCTGGACCCGCTGGGGCTGGACCCCGGCACCCAATCCCCTGATCACCCTGCGGATCTGTGTGTGACAGGGTGTGGCGCCCCAACCCCCTGATCTACCCTGCTATCTGTGTGACTGAGGGCGGTGCCCCAACTCCCCTATCAGCCCTACTCTGTAAGTGACATGGGGGAGCTCCCCAAGCCTCTGATGAGCCCTGCTCTGTGCGTGACAGGGGGTGGTGTCGCAACCTCCCCATTGACCCTGCCTTGAGTGTGACAGGGGGCAGTGCCCCAACCCCCCAATCCCTCTGCCACCCGTGAGCAGGCCTAAGCCAGCAGGTCGTTATCTCCCAAGGGGTCCCAGACTGCAAGAAGGCACAGGCCGGGCTGAGGGCACAAATTTTTGTGTACCGGGCCTCTAGTATGTATATAATAGGCTAATATGCAAAGTGTCCCCTCGGAAGTTCGACTGGAGACTGGGAGTCTGATCACTCACTATGCCATGTGCTGACCACCAAGGGTCAGCACGGAACAAAGGAAGGCTCCAGCCAGTAGCCAGAAGGCCCCGATCAGCCCTGATTGCCGGCCAGGCCTAGGGACCCTACCCGTGCATGAATTTCATGCACTGGGCCTCTAATTGTTTATGAACATGGAAAAATAAGCACATTTTTTAACCTGTCAAAAAGAAAAATGATGAACGTTAATCTAGGAGACAAAACCAATTCACATTAGTTATTTTAGACTTTACCATTATCGATTACTGTGTTCATGGTATTTTTGAATCTAACACTCAATTGCAATAGTGTCAGATTTGACACTGAGCCAAGTTTTATCTCATTCTTTCTGGCTTTACATGATTACATCCTCAATAAGTAATTCATCCATTTTAGCATCATAAATATAGATGATGAATTTTGAAATTTGAGTGAGTAGAGTATATAGTTATTGTTGATTGACAAGTGGAGGTTGAAATTATAAATGCTTTTTGTAATTTGGTAAAGTTGTTGAAACATCGCCATCTGTTTTTGCTGGGAAACCAAGAATAATCTCTGACTACAAATTGATTCTGCTTGGTCACTCAGCTGGTGGAACAAGGAGGTAATTTACAGAGAGGTGATTGTTCATTTATTTACAAAGTTTCTCATTCTTAGGCTTATGATCATTCCAAAGGCAATACAACTCTGTAAACTCTGACATGTCTAAAATAATTCAAAATGGAATTGTCTCTGGAGCTAGTGACGTTTAGTAGGATCCAATTACACACCTTTCACTTTTTATAAAAGGCTAAGTGAGATTTTAAACATTACCATAATAACGCCTATGCCGAACAAAAGGAGGAGGGAATTGTGTTGTTGTTGGATTTTTTAAAACAAATGTACAATAATGAAAATATTTACTTAAAATGTATAATGATTAGCAACCTCTGTGATTAATTCTGATGCTTGAAATGCAGCACATGCTTTACTTATTTTTTTTAACCCCTTCTTAAATAGACTATCAAAGAATATTTCTTGGATTTTTAAAAATTACATAAAAATAGAACACAGCCTATAATTAAAATTCATATTATTTTCTTTAAGCAAGATAATATTATTTGGAATGGTTGAATTAATTAAACAAGGATTCCATTAGACTGAGGTGCTTCTAAGGCCTTAGCAGCTCACATAAGCAAACCCAAACAAAAGCCTGTAAATGCCTTAAGGTTAAAAAGTCAAAACCTAAGAGCAACTCCCAATCACAAACGCCAACTAGGCTTTCCCAGATAAACGTACTGTTTAAGCTACAGCCAATGAAATAATTTCCTTCTTTTGCTTCTGCATCTTCTGTTAAAGCCCTGGCTCCTGTTAGTGGAGTTTGCGTCTAACCACTTCTCCTTTGGTGCTGCCTTATTGGAATAAATTTTTGCTCAAATAAACTATTTAAAATTTTGAGATGCCTCAGTTTATTTTTAACAGAACTAAAATTCTCTGATAAAGATAATAATGTATTCATTCAGTCTCCAACATAGATACTTCGCATATGCTGTTGAAGAGATGAAAAAAAATTAAATTGAGTTGAATTGAGTGGGTTATCTGTAAATGTAAAACTTCTTTATATCAGTAAGCTTTTAAATAAAATAAAAAGTGAGAAATAAATTAAAACATATTTTCATTGTATATTAAAGGAATTTATTTTTACCTTTGAATATGGCTTTGAAATCAATATGAAAAAATCAACTTTAGTTTTAAAAAAGACAAAATGACCAAAAAGAAAGTTTATGGATTATGTAAAAATGACAAAAATATTTTTATTTCCACTAATAACCAAAAGAAAGGACAAAGTAAAAGAATGCAATATATACATGGTTTCAATTAGTTTATTGTGCAATAAGTTTAATTTTTCTCTTACTCTTTGCAATCTACCTTTTTTCCTCTCCAGCCAAGGACAAGGTGTGATCTATTTCTTCTACAGATTAAATTGTGTTTTCTATAATTTTATAAAAATGGTACCACACAGCATATTTTCTTTGGCTGTCAGCCTTCTTTCACAAAGTATAATAATTTTGAGGCTCATTTATGTTATAGATTCATATTTCTTAGAGAGTATATTTATATAGTTGTGTATATTATGTATAAATATTCATGTACAAAAAAACTGTTGGACATAAAAATATGTACATTCTTATTTAATATAAAAAGTATAAATTTTTATATTTACCTAAACATATTAAATTATATATTCTCATTATCATTCCCACTAGACTATAATCTCATTGGAGTTACAGAGTTGGTTAGTGCCATTCACTATTTTAATTCCATTGACTAATGTAGTTATGGGCACAGAGTAGACAATAAACATCTGTTAAAAATTCATCAACATTTTTATTTATAAAACACTGTATCCATATTTATTTATTTTCTTGAAATAAATTTTAACATGTGAAATTAAAGATTGAACAAGGCAGGACCAACTCTCACTAAGAGATGAATAGGTAAATTAATGTGGTATATTCATACATGATGATTTTATATAAAGTTTGAAGTTTAAGTAGATAAGTAACATTGAAGCACAGGCACTCCATCTTGTTCCCATAACCATTATGTTGTAAAAACTGCTGCTTGAAATTTTCCACTAAACATAGATGGCCCTTTGTTCTGTGAATTAACTCTGCTATTCTTGGCTTCTATAAACATGCTTGCTCAAAATAATAGGGAACATAAGCTTAATTGTCTGCCTTTGTGGGCCACTCTGCTGACTTAAGGGTCTGATCTGTCCCTGGTTGCTCCCATGCCAGGTGTCTTTTAGTTATCTCGATTGTGTTGTGCTCAAGGTTACTGAATTGTGCTGTGCTCAAGGTTACAAGCTTCCTGCAAATATCTCCCAGTACATAGGGCTCTTTGTAAAGCCTGCAAAAGGTCTGAAGCCCCATATTTAGGAGACAAAGAAACCAGGAGGGTATAAAGGGGAAGCTTCCTCCATGTTGCTTTGCTCAGACTTTGAGAGGCAACTCATCTGAGACTGCTGAGGTAATAAAGACTTCAAATTTGGCTTACTGATTAAGGTGTCCTCTATTCAGCTCAATGATTTCCAATATAACAACATGACATACACATTTAAGATATTTTTAGTTTTGCTTTGAAGAATTTGTGTATAGAGCTTGCTGGAGAGAGTATCTATTTTCTACTTCCTGTTATCTATTTTCTAACTAACATCTACCTATCATCCATCTATCTATTTATCTATCTATTCATTTTTGCCTCAAGAAACAAGGATATATAAATGAACATATATGTATAAAACACCAAAAAGTCATACAACAGTATGTTAGCCATTATTATTATCAAAAGATTACAATAGTAGAAGATTCCTGTGCTTTATTATTTTCTTTTTTACTATGCTTTATGTTCTTTTAATTTTCTATAGTGAAAATTAATTACATTTATAATAGAAAAATGCAGGACATATAAATTAGTTTTACTCAAATATATAGTTGTATTTGAATTTATTTGCTTGGGTGCTGAAGGTGTGAATGGTAATTATTTGAGTCTGATTGGAACTGAAGCATCTGGAAAGTCTCTGCATAAGATAAGGATAATAAAGGGCCAATAAATAAGAAAAATGTTTAGTTTCCCTAATAATCTCAGGAGCACAAAATTAGATTAAATATCAATGAGTTACCATTTTACCTTATCAATTTGGTAAAAATAAAATAAATGTAATTATTTTTATGTGATTATTATTGTGATAATTATAACATTCATAATTATTAATTATTTTACTTAGAATGCAGTCAGAAATTCAGACAAGTCATTTGCTAGAAATGTTTACATTGTTTAGTGAAAAAAGGGAATAAAATGTATTTGTAAGAAAGTATTAACAGAGAGTACTGATTACTTCATTTTCTTATTCATACTTTTATTATTTTTGCCAAGTTTTAAAAAACACATGCTATGCTAAATTAGAAAACAAACTCCTGTAATTATTTTAATAATTCTGTCCTTTTCATATTGCACACATAAAAGCCTATTCAACATAACTGCCGTGTTTGTTTCATGGCTCAGTGTCACCAAAAACTGATGCCATTTGAGATACTTTCCTATTACCTAAGAATATTTGTCTAGGGTCACAGATGTTGTTGGACATTCTTCAGTCTAACTGTAAAATATTTAATCTCCTATTTACTAATTTTAATAACAAGTTGTCCCCAATTTTGTGATTCACTTCAAGTCATTTACCTTCCATAAGTCTCTTTTTCATTTTATCTAAAATAAAGCCAGCACTAATCCTATTAAATGCCATGGACTGAATATAAAAAACTAAACAATACAAAACTTGTAATAGTTTTAATCATAGCTAGTGTTGATTAAATATATACTAAATGTCAGAAATAAAGGTTAAGACTTTGCAAGAATTATTTCATTGAATTCTAATTACAATTATTTTAGCAAGAAATCCCATTTCACAGGTGAAAATAACTGCTAAATTAAAAAGTTTTTTTATTTTCCCAAAGTAAAAGTCATTAAAATAAAAAGGAAAATACAAACAAACAAAAACAAAACACCAGGATGTAACCTTACATAGACTAATTTATTTCCTTGCTGTAAGCCTCTCATTATAGCTTCAACAAAAGTCTGGTTCTCAATGTGAATGTGCACCTATTCAGCCTGGGTGTCATTTCAAATGCTTGTTGAACCTTTTGGCTTAGAATTTTTTTAATTTATTTAATCCAGTGATTTTTAACCAGTGTGCCATAAGAATTTTTAAAACATGCAGTCTCTGACTATTTAGTCACTGGTACGGACTTCTTTTCCTTTGGAATGTCAAATAAAAAAATAACAACAGCCAACACAACCATGGCCATCCAGTGTGAATGAATCAAAATTATAACTATTTCTCTTTAGTCAGAGCTGTAAAAATATATGAGGTGTCCCCCCAAAAAAATGTATACATACTTTAACAGCTGATAGCTTAATTTTGAAAATTAAATGTATTTTAATAAACAGTGCCTTTATAATTATTCAAAGTGTGTGTATACATTTTGGGGACACTCTATATTTTTGCTGTGCTGCAGGCATTTAGTAATTAGTTTTTGTGCCATGAGAAGGAAAAGGTTGAAAATCTCTGATTTAATCCATGATCATATCATTGTTGACTTGATGGAAAAATAACATGAATGGTACTTTTACATAGAAAATAATAACACTTTCTGAAATTCTGTCTGCCTCATCTACTGATGGCAAATAATTCAGACTGGATACTCAAAAATATCATAAACCCCAATGAACTACCAAATGTTCTACTAATAAAAGGGTAATATGCTAATTAGGGCAGGCATCGTTTGGACAAAGCCACAGTGGCTTCAAGGACCTAGGGCCGGCACCACACAGGAGAGGCAGCAGGTCCGGAGCACACAGAGGAGGGGCGGACTGGTCCAGCACCCTTGTGGAAGGGGAGAGATGGTCTGGCACTGCCAGTCTGGCGTTGCAGCCCCTTTTGCAGAAGCTGCAAGAAGATGGCGCCAACCCCCCTACCACAGAGGCGGCGCGGGACAGACCATGATGTGGCCTGGACCCAGTGCTGCCCCTCCTGTAGAGGCAGCCACAGAGGCAGCAGCACAGCCCAGTCCAGTTGCCATGCCTCTGCAGAGGCTGGATGGGGTGCAACCTGTTGTGCCTCAACTTCCCACAGCCCCTCCTTCAGCTGGCCTGGCCCCAGATCACCCCCCACCCACCAGTAGGCGGAGGGCAGGGCCAGCGCTAAGAAGGGAGGGCCAGCAGTGGCAAAAGCAGCAGGTTGATGGGGGCAGCACCTTCCCCTGATCAGCCTGGTAGCCTCCCACAGAAGAGGACATCCCCTGAGGGCTCCTGGACTGTCAGAGGGGGCAGGCCAGGCTGAGGGACCCCCCAGTGCACAAATTTTTGTGCACCAGAACTCTAATAGTTTTACAAGGGTTTTAATTTCCCTGATCATCTAGCTTTTCTTGATATTATAAATATTTTGCATTTTACATTTAATTGATGTGATTATTAATTTTATGTGTCAACTTTACTAAGCAATGTTGCCCAGTTTTCTTTGCCAAACACCAGTCTAGATGTGACTTCAAATCAAGCAGATTATCCTCCATAATGTGAGGAGGCCTCACTCAGTTTAAGGTCTTAAGAGCAAAAACTGAACATTCCTATAGAAGAAGGAATTCTGCTTCAAGATTATAACTTTGAAATTATGTCTCAAATTTCAGCCTTCTAGACTATCCTAAGAATTTTGCACTTGCTACCTTCACTATGGGGTCAACCTATCCTATATAATAAAAGTACAATATGCAAATTGACCCTAACAGCAGAACAACTGAGAACAACCCATCGCTATGATGCACACTGACCACCAGGGGGCAGACGTTCAATGCAGGAGCTTCCCTCTGGTGGTAAGTGTGCTTCCACAGGGGGAGTGCTGCTCAGCCAGAAGCCAGCTCATGGCTGGCCAGTGCAGCAACAGTGGTGGGAGCCTCTCTCACCTCCATGGCAGCGCTAAGGATGTCTGACTAGCAGGGAGAGGTCCTAAGCCATTATTCGGACATCCCCCAAGGGCTCCCAGGCTGCCAGAGGGATGTCTGATTGCCAGCTTAGGCCCAATCACCCCTGGGAGCAGGCCTAAGCCGGCAGGTGGACATCCCCCTAGGGGTCCCAGATTGTGAAACGTTGCCGGCTGGGCTGAGGGACCCTCTGAGTGCATGAATTTTCATGCACCAGGCCTCTAGTTTCTAAAATAAATCTCTCTCTCTCTCTCTCTCTCTCTCTCTCTCTCTCTCTCTCTCTCCTTTATCTCCAACTATCTCCATTTCTCTATCTATCCATATACCTATACATCCTATTGTTTCTCTCTTTTTAAATATATTTTACTGATTTTTTTTTATAGAGATGAAGGGAGAGAGATAGAGAGTTAGAAACATCAATGAGAGAGAAACATCAATCACCTGCCTCCTGCACACCCCCTACTGGGATGTGCCCACAACCAAGGTACATGCCCTTGACCAGAATCGAACTTGAGACCTTTCAGTCCACAGGCTGATGCTCTATTCACTGAGCCAAACCAGTTAGGGCCTATTATTTCTCTTTCTGGAGAGTCTTAACTAGTACTGTTATATAAGGACTCTTCATATACAAAATTGTAATAGTATTAATGAACCTAGTCAAACAGCTGACCAAACTTTCACTGAGGCAAAATAGTGCTAATAAAATTAATATGGAGTAAAAGAAAAAAAAATAAATTGGAAAGTGCTCAGCTTTTCTATACCTGACTTGTGAGATGAATGCTTATAAACCTTATAGGATACTAGCTTACTTTATATGAGTTAATAAAGTTATGTAATGTGAGCACTACAGCTTTTGTTTGTTTTCTCATTCTTTGCTGTGGAGTTTCAGAGACAACTTGCCAAAAGTACATTAGCTCTACGGTCTTCAAACATAACCCTACACTTCTGAACCACATTTTCCTTACCTTTAAAATGAGAACAGTTGCCCTAGATATCTCCCAGGACTCTGATTCTGATCCTATGTATCTAGCCCTACTAGTAGTGTTAAATATATATGAATGCTTGCTTTGTGGAGATCTAAATATCTTATATAATAAAAGGGTAATATGCAAATTAACCGCCACTCCATCACAAAGATGGCGGTGTCCATAGCCACAATATGGCGGCACCCAGTCCTCTCAGCCCTGCCAGAGTCCTTCAGTCCGGTGAGGGGGGGTGGGCGCTGAGAGAGGGCTGTGTTAGTGGCCAGGTGGAATGCTTGCTTTGAGGCCCTGCCCAAGCAGGGGCAGAGGCCTGAATAGGGCTGGAGTGGAGCCAGGGGGACCCTGCCCAAGCCACAGCGAAGGCTTGAGTGGAGCTGGGGGGACCTGTCCAAGCTGCGGCGGAGGCTTGAGCAGGCCCAGAGACAAGGGTGTGTGCCAGCCGTGGCTTGCCAGCAGTCCCGCCTCTGCGCGTGAGCTACAGAGGAAGCATCTTTTCTGACTGCTCATTGGCTAAGCTCCCTGTATGGCACTGGCAGTGTTCTTGGTAACTTGGGTAATAAGAATCCAAGAAGGTGATCTAGGGTTTTTCCACCTCACTCCTGGAGGAATAAACAAAGGTCTGCTGCTGGAGGGCTAAGAAATGTCATATCCTGCCCTAGCCAGTTTGGCTCAGTGGGTAATGCCTTGGCCTGTGGACTGCAGGGTCTGGGTTTCATTCTGATCAAGATCATGTACCTAAGTTTCAGGTTCCTCCATGGCCGGGGCACAGGTCAGGGCTCATGCAGGAGGCAACCAATAGAAGTGTTCCTCTCACATTGATGTTTCTCTGTCTTTCCCTCTCTCTTCTACACTCTCTAAAAATCAATAGAAAAATATCCTCATGTGAGGAGAAAGAAAGAAAGAAAGAAAGAAAGAAAGAAAGAAAGAAAGAAAGGAAGGAAGGAAGGAAGGAAGGAAGGAAGGAAGGAAGGAAGGGAGAAAGAAAGAAGAAGAAAGAAAGAAAGAAAGAAAGAAAGAAAGAAAGAAAGAAAGAAAGAAAGAAAGAAAGAAAGGAAGAAAGAAAGAAAGAAAGAAAGAAAGAAAGAAAGGTCATATCCTATGAAAGACACATCTTAAAAATGCCTAAAAAATGTTGTCATTTTTTTGCGATGAAGGAACTAGAGCCCGTGTTGATGGAAACATCTTGGTGGCTGTGGAAGCCAGCAGTGGCAGCAGCAGCAGGGTGATGGGAGTGGCGCCTTCCCTGATCAGCCCAGTCACCTTCCGCAGAGGGAGGCTCAGGGAGCGGGCCTAAGCCATCAGTAGAACATCCAGCGAGGGTTCCCAGACTGTGAGAAGGGACAGCAGTCTGGGCTGAGGGAACCCCCCCCACACACACACACACTGCACGAATTTCATGCACCAGGCCTCAAGTGTGTATATATATATATATATATATATTTTTTTTTTTTCTTCCTTAGAAAAATAATCAGTTTAGAGGAAATTATTAAATTTATCTTTAAGCTCAAGTCAGAAAATATTAACTCATACTTCTTAATCAAGAGTTGAATATTTCTATCTCTGTGAGTTTTATTATTACTTCTTATGTTCTTTTTAAAAAATAATTTATTGTTAAAAATATTACATAAGTCTCCTGTTTTCCCCATTGACCTCTCCCTGGCCATCCCCACTCCCCAGCACATGCCCTCCTCACCTCCTCCAGTCTGTGTCCATTGGTTATGCTCATATGCATGTATACAAGTCCTTTGGTTGATCTTTTATCCCCTCATCCCCTACCTTCCCTCACAGGTTTGACAGTCTTTTTGATGCTTCAATGACTCTGGTTTTATTTTTGCTCATCAGTTTATGTTTTTCATTATATTCCACTAATGAATAAGATCATTTGATATATATCTTTCTCGGACTGGCTTATTTCCCTTAGCATAATGCTCTCCAGTTCCATCACGCTGTTGCAAATGGTAAGAATCCCTTCTTTTTTTTAAAGCAGCATAGTATTGCATTGTGTAGATGTACCCCAGTTTTCTAATCCACTCATTTGCTGATGGGCAGTTAGGCTGTTTCTAAATCTTAGCTATTATAAATTGTGTTGCTATGAACATATGGGAGCATATATCCTTTCTGATTGGTGTTTCTGGATTCTTGGGATATATTCCTAGAAGTGGGATTACTGGGTCAAACAGAAGTTACATTTTTAGTATTTTGAGGAAATGCCATATTGTTTTCCACAGTGGTTGCACCAGTCTGCATCCCACTAGCAGTACACGATGGTTCCTTTCTCTGTATCCTCACCAGCACTTGTAGTTTGTTGATTTGTTGATGATAGCCATTCTGACAGGTGTGAGATGATATCTCATTGTCATTTGGATTTGCATCTCTCAGATGATTAGTGTCTTTGAGCATGTTTTCATATGTCTCTTGGCTTTCTGTATGCCCTCTTTCGAAAAGTGTCTATTTAGGTCCTTTTTAAATTTATATTTATTGTTAAAAATATTATAGGTGTCCTCCAAACCACTCGTTGCCCCTTGCCCCAGCCGGCCCCACCCTCTAGCAGGGGCCCCCACCCAGATCCGGGGCTCCCATCAGGGCAGGCTGGCCAGACCCCACCTGTGCACTAGGCCTGTATCCTATATAATAAAAGGGTAATATTCAAATTGACCCTAATGGTGGGACAACTAGAATGATTGCTCGACCAGTCACTATGAGGCATACTGACCACCTCTGGGTACCTTTCCCTGACCACCAGTCTCTGATCGCCAATGGCAAATGGGGAACCAGGGGTGGGTGGCAGTGGGGAGTGGGGCCAGCTGCAGGCAGCCAGGGAAGGTGTCCCTATCACAGGCCAGGCCTGTTCCATGCTTCTATGTTTCTGGATCTATTTAAATTGAATCCATGAAAAGTTATTTCAGAAATCCTCGTTCATGCATATTCAAAACCAAGGAGATAAATGCAATAGAATTAGCAAGAATGAATTCCTTTTTCTATTTCTACTAGAGGCCTGGTGCATGGAATTTGTGCATTGGGGAGGTCCCCTCATCCCAGCCTGCACCCTCTCCAATCCTGGACCCCTTGGGGGATGTCCAACTGCCGGGATCAGGCCTAAACTGGCAGTCGGATATCCGTCTCCCAATCCTGGACCGCTGCCTCCCAATCACTCACCTGCCTGCCTAGTTGCCCCTAACTGCCCACCCTTATGGCCTGATTGCCCCTCACTGCCTCTGCATGCTGGCCTGATTGCCCCCAACTGTCCCCTCCCTGCTGGCCTGGTTGCTCCTAACTGTCCCCACACCCACCTGGTTGCCACTCACTGTCCCCCCGCCAGCCTGGTCACCCCACTCAGCCTGTTGTTCAGTCATTTGATTGTCCCTCACTACCCCCCCTGCTGGCCTGGTTGTAGGCAGCCATCTTGTGAAACCATGAGGGTTAATTTACATATTACCTCTTTATTATATAGGGTTAATAATCACATTTCAATGCCATGTTCTGATAATTTCCAACAATTTTTCTTTTTATTTTTTTAAACATTATTATTAAGATTTTAATCACTAGGTACAAAATATGGAGAGAAATGCCTTAAATGCTAGTAGTCCTACCAAAAACCTTATCATCCAT
This sequence comes from Myotis nattereri, assembly GCF_964212035.1. Taxonomy (NCBI): domain Eukaryota; kingdom Metazoa; phylum Chordata; class Mammalia; order Chiroptera; family Vespertilionidae; genus Myotis; species Myotis nattereri. The sequence goes on along the minus strand of NC_138077.1, from coordinate 95,323,906 downwards.
TTGACATCAAAGATTCACATCTACCAAAGTATATATCTACTAAACCAATAGTGCTATAAAAAATTATAAAAGGAGAAAATTAGCACATGTTAAAAAAGCAATATTATATTTTGAATTTGCTTTTAGTGGTTGTTATACTTAATGATCTATCATCATTTCATTAAAAATCTAATAAGTGTTTTGTATAACTAATTTTAGTTATCTGTGAGTTGAAACTTATTATACTGGTTTAAGCTATCTTCCAGATAGATGCAGAAACTTCTATCCCCTTGAGAAACAATGCATTGAAATTAAATTTTTTAAAAAGACAACATTTAAAAGTTTCTTATGATGATTTAGTGATTTTCTAGAGGTTTTAAAAACATGACTTGCCCGGTTTTTGCTATGTCAACTGAACTTGTTATAAAATACTAATGAGAATGAATTATGCCTTTTCAGAAAAGTTCCCTAAAAGCAGACCTTGTGGCCTGTAGACAGACAATAGAAAATTGTGCTTGTCTGCCTTGAGAAGGTATAAATTCATTGAAAATATGCAGTTACATTGTCAGCAAAAAAATTGAAAAACAAAACTGACTGGTGGAAACCATAAAGAAACAGACTGTTTTTTTGGTAGATGTGTACTCTAAAAGGAAGCCACTATTTTAAAGATATATTAAAGCCATGACTTCTGAAATAAATATTTCTCTTAAGAAGAGTATAGATTCATTGGTTTTCATAAAAATATTAGACTGTCCTCTTAGAATGAAAATTCCTTTAACAATCTCTGTTTTATAAAAGGAAATTATCTCTTGGTCTAGCTAGATCTTCAGAAGTACATTGAAGCCCTATTTTCTAAGTTTAAATAATTATCATAAATTACTCAATTTTAATATTTTCTTAAGGTCATTAGGGCCCAGACCCCAGCTTTTCCCTTTGTGTAACCACCCCAGGGTTTGGGAAGGATCTCTTGAGGACCTTCAGCCAGAGGTCCTTTTTGCAGCCCCCCCCCCCATTCCATTCTTAAGCCTGGGCATCCTCCTAGCTCCTCCATCCCCAAGCCCGTACCCTCAGTATTGAGCTGCTACTGTGTGGGCTGGGGTTAGAGCCAGAAGCAGGACAGACAAGTTCCCTCTTCCAGGGGAGAGACTGACAACAGCTCAGACCCTGTGTCCTGTCCACCCCACCTGAATGTTGCATACATTCGTTTCACATTGGTGGTCACCCTCTTTTGAACCATCGACATCTCTCTGGACAGCTGCAAGAGCTTCACTGGGCTCCCTGCTGCCACCCAGAATCTTCATGTGGGGTCAGGGCTGAGCGAGCCCCCAAAAAGCAAACTACTTCTCCTCCAGAGAAACTTCTAGCAGCTTCTTGTTCCTCACAGAATAGGAATTAAACACCCAGCCCCAGCTCACCTCTCCTTATCCCAGGCTGTTCTTCCTCACACTTCCTGCCACCAGCCACACTGACCTCTCAGGTCCCTGGTGCAACCCCACTGCAGCCCTCTGCTGACCAGAACTCAACTTCCCAGTGTGGGAGAGGAAGATACTTTCCCCTCAAGGTTCCTTCATCTCTTCTAATGAGGTTACATGAGACAGGTTAACAAGAAAGTAACCAAATTTAATACATACACATGGCAACCCCACATACATGAGAGATACCAAGTGTGAACAAAAGGGGCCACATGCTAACCTGACAAACTCTAGGAAGGCCTGCATAGCAGTCATGCAAATTCAGAGACCTAAAGTAACCACAAGGATGGCCTGAAATTAAACTTTAACTAAGAGCAATTATGGCAGGAAGCTATGTTCTGGGCAGGTATCTTCGCTGACAAGGTCAACTTTTACTTTAACAGCCTATCTGTCTTTTTGCATCTATGATAACATATCCTTGAAATGTCAGGGTAACTTGTAACTTCCCTTTTTCCTGGACCCCTCAGGCCACAACCAAATGCCCTGGGTGCCAGGACAGGAGACCATACTTTCTTCATTGTTACTGTTATCATGTTGACTGTTAACTATCCTGCACCCACCTAAGTAGGTGTCTATCATTTTACTTTTTATCCAATCCCAGAGGTTTCCCTGCTTTGCTTTCTCCCGCCTCTCTAATCTATCACCAATGGATTTCATGTAACCCACCTACGTCCCCTCTTTTGACTTCAATGCATAAAAATAGTTGAAAAACCGCTATTCCCTCGAGCATTATTCCAATCCGTTGAAATTCTGCTTCCCAGCAATTGTCTACAGGTTGGCTCAAATAAACTCACACAAATTCTTTAAAAAAATAATAATAATAATAAAAAATAAATAAATAAAACATGAAAAATATAAGTTAGTGAAAGGAGTTTTTAGGGGGAAAATAGGCAGGTCTAGGGAGTTTTAGAAATAAAGAGGGACCATGGGAGGACTGCAAAGTTGAGAGCTGGGAGCTGCCAAAGGCATACATTCACACAGAACAGACAGCTCCACAGGGTAAGGGGAGTGGAAGAACCCATTCAGGGAGGACAGGGGAAAGCCACAGGGGGTAGAGAAAAAAAGGAAGAAAGAGGAAAACAGATTTTCACAGGGACAGAGAATTCTACCACTGAGGGGGAGAAAAAAGGGAGGCCCTATGTGGGGTTTGAGCTTTAAAGCTGCTATAGTGACCAATCAGAGGGGATATCAGGACACAAAGACCAGCAGCCTTTATAAATCTTAGACAGAGGGGCTTAGAGGGCTACCCCCTTTGGGATCCCCTCCCTATGTGGGAGTCTGTACTTGTTTCCAATAAATTTCCACCTTTTTATGTAGCACCTCTTGTCCATGGCTTCATTCTTCAAATCCACCTGGGCAAGAGCCTGAGCAAGAAATCACCTTTGCACGCTGCCCAGAAAGAAACCGCGAGTTTCGGTTTGGTTCCACATTTCATTAGCATGTGAACGCTATTAAAAAAATTATAGTGACCAAACTAACTAAACAAGTTTCAATATAATTTCCTCACAGTTAAGATGCTTCACAAATAATCATCTCTGTATTTTTTGCCATAATTTTATCAACTATACCAACAGCCAAGTTCTTATGGTAACCATTAGCAATCATGTCACTCTTTCCTTTTATTTACAGGCTCTAGTAACCTGTCCTTTTAATAGTTATTTTGAGCCTGGCCAGTGTGGATTAATTGGTTGAGTTAGGTCCCATGCACCAAGAGGTCACTGGTTTGACTGCTGGCCAGGGCACATTCCAGGGTTGGGGGCTTAATCCCCAAAAGGTAGGAAGCAGCTGATCAATGTTTCTATCTCTCCCTCTCCCTTCCCCTCTCTCTCTAAAGTAAAATAAATAAAAACATATTTAAAAAATAGTTATTTTTCTATTTTCCTGACACTTTCCCAGTCAGGCCCAGACACATTCACTGCATTTACATGAAGACATCTTTATTTTCAAAACTTACATTTGGGATTATAACTCTATTAAATAAATGGTAGCATCTGTTCTATTTATCTCTTAAATATCTCCAATTCGTTTGCCTATCTTTATCTCGTAGCCCCACTACAGTCCAGGCTTAAATTTCTGGGGTAACTTTCTCCTTAACTTTCCTGCCTCTAGAATATTTACTTCTTAATTTTTTCTTCATAACACATCCATGTAACCATTTATTCTCTTATGTAAAAATCACTGAACAGCTACAAATCACTGCATTGGTAATTCTTAATTAGACTTAAACTAAATTCCTAAATTATCTTTCTCTCCTATCTTTTGAAGATGCATCTATTAGTAATTCATTAAATTTTATATTAAGCCCTTTTCCTTCCCCACGTGTTTTCTCATGTTATGCCCTGCATCTAAAAGTGCGGAATCTCGGAGGGAAGGCAGGGGAGGATGGGTGGGTGGGAGGTAATCAATGAAAGACCTTGTATGGATATATGTATAACCCATGGACACAGACGATAGCCTGGGGCGGGGGTAGCCTGGGGGGTCAATGAGGAAAAAAGGGGACATATGTAATACTATCAACAACAAAGAATTATTTAAAAAATAAAAAGTAAAAGTAAAAAATTAACGTCACGGTTTCTGATTATAGCTTTAGTAATCTTATGTTTGTTGGTCCTCCTGTCTGAGCTATGGGCCAGTGAGCATAACAATGTGCACTAAATTACATTATTTACCTTATTTTATTAAATGTTGTTAGCTAGTTGTTTACCAGAGTCTTCTTATTCCCCTCATAAGAACACTGTTAGAATATGCAGCCCCCCTTTCAGGTAGGTATGGCCATGTGACTTAGTTTTGTCCATGGACTCTAGGCAACAGTAAGTTTAAAAAATTACAGCCCAACCCATTTCATTTGACTTACAATCCTCTATGCTCACTCTTTCTTTACCTCCTTGCCTCAATGGGTTCTGAGATCCTAAGCAAGACAACCCAGCTAGACAAACTAAGACTGTATAAAACAAAGTGTATAAATCAAAGCCTCTCCAAAAAACAAAATAAAACAAAAAACCAGTATAAATCTTCGTTGTTTAAGACATTGAGGTTTTTGTTATACTAGTTAGCATGCCCTAAACTATAAAAATGACCAGCAGCATCTTTAGTAGATGGTGTTAATAAACATGCTACTAAACACACTATGATTTATTATCTCTTTATTAATATGTGACTATTGCTGAAATAATTCAAGTAAAAATAGAAAATAGAAGCCAATTCTCTCATTTAACCTATGTTGATATCCACACCTACATATTTTTAGGATAACCATCATTTTCTTAAAAGTCAAGATGTACTTTTATTTTGGTACGACAACGTTTTTCATATTTAATATACTTATGCATTGAGATTTCAAGTCATATGTTGATTTTATGTCTTTACTTGAACTGTGCATTATCATTTACATAAAAAAGATTATATACCATAAGAGACAGGGGTATATATTTGACCTCACAATTTTTATTTTTATTTTGCTATGGCTCAAATTCATCAACTTTAAAATGATTACTTCAATAACTGAAGATTTGCTATGTATTATTTTTACATTGAAGAAGAGATATAGAATGGACACTATTATTGTAATTAGTTACCAATACGTGAAAACTTTTTCACCTACATAACCTAGTGGCTATTCCAAAGTGAGTACATGAAAAACTGTAACTTCTTTGATTCAATAATAAACAAGTCAGTTGTGTTATGAACATGGTGCAAAATTAATAATACAATAGATGAATTATTAAATGCCAACTGTTACTAAATACTGTACTCATTAATTTTAAAAAGTGATCTTGTTTAAAAATAAAGCTTCATCATCTATAAGCTGGTTTAGGTTTGTCATTTAATCATTTGTATTTCAATTTTGTCATATAATTATGTGGGTATTTATGTTAATATTCATTATTTGAAGTTACAGCTTTCAGATTACATGAAGTAATGTTATGTAAAATACATGTGACTGGTATATATATAAAGCACTCAGTAAATGTGGTTTCTTCCTCATTCTCTTCTCAGGCAGAGTACATTTCTATCTCATGTCACATTTCAGATTATCCACATGACATCTTTCCAACTAATGTCACAGAAGAAACACAGATGCCAAACTTAGTACTCAGCCCAATAATTTTCAATGAACCTTGAATATAAGAGACTTTTGCTGCATGAATGAATTGGGAAAAGGGAATAAAATCCAGTATGTCCGTGCTAGGGAAACTAATAGGACACTAGTGCATAAAACTTGGGTTCCTGGGAATACACAGTCTAAGAATGAATGTGGCCTGAGCACATACAAGAATACAAGAAGCAATCAATGAATTCATAAATAAGTGGGACCAAAAAAAAAACAATGTTTCTATCATCTATCTATCTATCTATCTATCTATCTATCTATCTATCTATCTATCATCTATTTCTATCTATCATATATCTATCTCCCTGTGGGGAAGCATGGGACTTGGTTGGAAAATCTGTAAGGAGGATTCTCTGAAAGGTCAGAGGCTAAGGGGACCTAGCCGAAGGTGGCAGATCCTGCCTTGACTCTTCCAAACAAGCCTGAGTCCCCGGGTTTCTTACTGGAATTTTTATGCTTAGACTTCAAGAGTCCTTTCTCAGGATCTCAGAAACTGTACAATATCAATACCAAACCCTATAAGTCTCACTTTTAAGGATTGTAATGAGTAAATCAAACACATGAAATTATCAAAACCTAAATCTTTATGCCCGCATTTAAAAAAGAAAAAAGTCTCCAGGTTTTAGATAAATATCTCAGGGGAAATTATATTCTGAGAATCCAGGTATAACCTTAACTGCAGTTTCCTCAGGATGCTGAATCACCTTTTTATTTAACTAGAATCCATGACCTAACCTCTGTACTTAAACTTAATTGGGAGAAATCTCTCAGCAAGTTTTGTCATTGTGCGTTTACCAGAACTTGCGTGGGTGGGGTGAGAGGAAGGAAAGGTGTCTAACATGGTTGAAAATATCTTTTTCCAAATTTGGTACATTATTGCCTTTTCCAAAATTTAGAAATTTGAAACACCGTAAGGCCCAGCCACCTCTTGTGTGTATTAAAATCTTTGTATGTCCTTTGTTGAGGTCTTTTTTGTTTTCATTGAAATATCATTTTTCTAGTGAGTCCTGTCCAGTGAATATGGCCACCATGTCTTGGCTGAAGACAATTCTAGTCCTGTGCCACCATCTCTTCGTAGTATTTTCAGATTTTACGTATACACCAGTAATTAATGAGCATGCTTATTTCCCCAGAGCTTTTCTATGTCATCACACATTGATTTTTAAAAATAATTAATTAGACACGATTAGTTTAGTTTAAGTTGCATTTCATTTATGAGTAAGGGTGAACATATTTTTTATGTATTGAAGGGTCTTTTGTGTTTCTATTTTCCATGAAATATCTGTTTATAGTTTTTGTTCAATTATTTTCACATATTTTCTTTTCTAGTTTTAGAAGTACTTTATATTATACAGGCAAAAATAAATGAATAGGACCATATAAAACTAAAAAGGTTCTGCACAGAAAATGCCAACAAAACAAAAAGGCCATCAACCTAATGCGAGAAGATATTTGCCAGCAACAGCTCTGACAAGGAGTGAATGTCCAAAATATATAAAGAACTCATATAACTCAACACCAAACAAAGAAACCAGCCAAGTAGGAAATGGGCAGAGGAACTGAACAGACATAAGAAGACGTATAAATGGCCAACGGATATATGAAAAGATGATCAACTTCACTAACTTTGAGGGAAATGCAAGTCAAAACTACAACAAACAGCTGTCAGAATGGCTATTATCAACAAGATAAGTAATAACAAGTGTTGGAGAGGTTGTGGATAAAAAGGTACCCTCATTCACTGCTGATTGAAATGTAAACTGGTATAGCCACTATGGAAAACAGTATGGGGGTTCCTCAAAAAATTAAGAATAGATTACCATATGAGCCTTTTGTGATTTCAATTGCAAATTCTTTGCCTGTGTTTTCCATTTACTTTATTATTGTTGTTGTTATTATTATTGCCAAAGGTTTTTTAAAATATTTTATTAGAATATCATTTATGTAGAATTAAATTAACTTTTTTAGTGTAAAATTCTGTAAATTTTGAGAAGCATATACAGACATGTGATCCATACCACAATCAAGGTAGAGAAGAGTTTTATCATATCTTACATGGGCTGTTTAAGGTGTCTCACACAATTTAGATAGGATTTCACATGTGGGCTATTATTATATGACTAGGGGCCCAATGCACGAATTCTTACACCTTGAAAAAACTGTAGGCTGCAAGGCTGTGGTAGCCACAGGGGCGGGTCTCGGCCCATCCTCCGCACCCTCACCCAGCCCCTCCCACCATAGCCCCTGGTCCCCTGTCTGCCAGCAGCACTGCTCTGGCTGCTGCTGCTACCATAAGCTGACAGCGCTGGCCCCAACTCACACCTGCTGATGGCATGGAGCAATTGGGGCTGGCACCAGCAGCGGGTACAAGTAGGTGTGAGTGGCGGCTGCTTCCCCTATCCCCCCTCAGGAACAGGGGGAGGTGGAAAAGCCCTCAGGGACAATCAGGGCTGGCAGCCACCACTTGCATCCACTGAGAGATTGGGAACAGCGCCGGGAGCCAGCAGAGGGTACAAACGGGGTCAGTGCCCACAGCAGATCAGGTGCGAGTGTCGGGTAGGGCTGCAGAGCACAGGAGGAAAGAATTTTCAGTAACCACCAGAGGTTTGCCCTGATGACAGCAACCTTGGTCTGGCGCACCTGCTCACCTGCTCTACCATCTACTACAGCTGACACCCGCCATGTTCCAGGCTCTGCCGCCTGCTTCCAATGCCCGTCATGTTCCATGTGTGACCCCTGGTCGTCAGCACAAGTCATAGCGACCGATTGTTTGGTTGTTCAGCCGTTCAGTCTATTTGCATATTATGGTTATATATATATACATAGATTCTAAAATTACTAAGGTCAAAATATTTTCTCTACATTATAATATTTGAGATCAAATACCACATTGCAGCCTGTCAGTCTCACTAAGTTTTATTATTTTCCACAAATTACATCTGTTCTTCTTTGTTTCTCATATTATTAACTTCTATTATTAACTTATAAGTTATATATTATTAACTTATATTATTAACTTATACTTTTGGGGACATATCACCTTTCAACATTCTTAATACTCAGTGGTTGGTGTATTGTCACTGTCACATCCACAAGTACATGTTAATTTTTTCATGCCTTTGAAATACACCACAACTATGACCTTTGTGGAGATAAGAAGGATTAATAATATTTCACATGTGCATCCTCTCTAATACTGACTTATCCACCATTCCATGGGGAGTGTAATGCTAGCAAGATAAGTCAGCAAAAATACTTCCTCTTGCCCTGACCGGTTTGGCTCAGTGGATAGAGTGTCGGCCTGCGGACTGAAAGGTCCCAGGTTCGATTGGTCAAGGGCATATACCTTGGTTGTGGGCAACATCCCCAGTGGGTGGGGAGGTGCAGGAGGAGATGATGGATATTTCTCTCTCATCGATGTTTCTAGCTCTCTATCCCTCTCCCTTCCTCTCTGTAAAAAAAAACAAACAAAAAAACCCAATAAAATCTATTAAAAAAATACTTCCTCTCTTGTGAGATGGTATTTGAGTGACTAGGTTTTATTTTTGGATTGGCCAAGTAAAAAGATGATCCAAGTGTGTGCATTTAGTAGATTTATAAAGAGGTTTCAAAATCAAGGCCATGAATTGTTAGGTCTTTCCTTGTTATTCCAATAAATGTTTGACTTATATAACAATTCTCACAGGCCAATAGATCCACTTACCCAGTGTTGTGAGGGGACGTTTCAGGCAGAGTCAATAGCCATAGCAAAATGTGCAGCCACAACTGGCATCAGAAACATGTAAGTAGTAGAGGAGAAACAACGTTTAAATTATCAGAAGCCAGAAGTTAGTCTTTTAAAAATTATAATAGAAGTGTCAGGGGTGGGGTCAATAAAATAGCTTTTTATTTTTTCTAGACTTTATGGTATTTATGGATTTTGTTACATTCTTGCAATGTAACTTGAGGTGATTTATTTCTCATATTAATATTCATTTTCTTTTTTTTAATATGTCTTATTGATTTTTTACAGAGAGGAAGGGAGACGGATAGAGAGTTAGAAACATCGATGAGAGAGAAACATCGATTCCACTGCCTCCTGCACAGCCCCTACTGGGGATGTACCCGCAACCAAGGTACATGCCCTTGGCCGGAGTAGAACCTGGGACCCTTTAGTCCACAGGCTGACGTTCTATCCACTGAGCCAAACCGGTTAGGGCAATATTCATTTTCTTAAAGGAAGAACCCAAAATGTATACTCTTTGCAAATCTGGATAGCCACTCACTATGGTATGAATGTTTGTGTTCCTCCCAATTTCATATTTGTAAATCCCGACATGATGGTAGGTGATTAGGTCATCAGCATGGATAATATTACCATATTTATAAAAGAGATTCAGATAGATCTCCCCTCCCCCCTTCTGCCATATGAAGACACAGCAAGAAGACAGAACTCTTTGAACCAGAAAGTGAGCTCTCACCAGGCACTGAATCTGCCTGCACTTTCACATGGAACTGCACAGAATTGATAAAAATAAATTTCATTGTGTAAAATAAGCCACCCAGTCTATGGTATTTTATTATAGCAGCCAGAATTGATTAAGACACTGATTGTTCTAATAACAACATCTGTTCATATCCCACACTAGAGGTCTCATGCATGAATTTGTGCATGGGTGGGGTCTGGCTGGCCCACCCCAATTGGGGCTGAGTGGACCAGGCTGGCAGTGGGGAGGGGCCGTGGGCAGTTGGTGGGCTGGCCTCATCCCCTGGTCGAATTCCCGGTTGAACTCCAGGTTGAGGGGAAAATTTGCTTATTAGCTTTTTTATTATATAGGATGCTGGTAAGACAGACTGCTTCCATCAGACTTCCTTTACCATGATTCTCTAGTTTCTCCTTTCCATGCTACTTTGTGAGCTGTGATAATAGTTTCAAAATTTTATGTAGCATTTACTTTATGCATTGTGCTCTTATAGGCATATTTCACTCTCCTAACTAAGATTAGGTGCCACTTTCATCAATATGTTATAGATCAGAAAACAGATAATGGATAATTCAATCAATATCTAGGTCAAGTTTGCATTGTTAGAGATCTAGTGTGCTTAATCCATGCATTATCCTGGGAATGTTTAAACTCAAATCTAAGAACTATGACTTCAAGTTCTCAGTTTACTATTTTGTGCCCTTTATGTTTAAATTGCGTATTTGAAATCTCCTTTCTTCCCTTTAATTCTTTTACCAGTATCTCCTAAAATAATTCAATGAATAATGTATATAGAAGTGTTCTATTGAATAATATTTTGTCAAAACTTTATCTTGAGAGTACCTTATATGTCACTTACTATAACGAAAGACATTAGAAAGAGAAAATATCTTACATAGCCATAGAAAATGTGATAATAATTATAAATACAGATTTTGAAGCAATTAGCAGGTCAAAATATCTTCTAGGAAATTATATATATTCTAACAACAGAATGGATTCAGAGGATTTGGTTCCTTCTTGTCAGAAAATGATGATATAATGCTTCATAAAATATAAAACAAGCACTGATTTCAGAACAACATGAGTTTTGAAATTCTTTTGTGGCATATGCATAGTCATGAATAACTCCTTGTCATCATTTGCTCATCAGAAATAAGTTGTAGTCAGATCAGCTTAGTGTGTGGTAAAGTGACTATTAAAACTCTTTTTTATAGTCCTCCTCCTGACTAGACAATATTCACTCTCCACATCTCAATAACATGAAGAACAGGGTTAATCTATTTGACCCATATTAGAATCATCTCTTGTTGAGTCTACATATTCTGTGGTTCATTAAGATTTAAATTAATGTTGAAAATATAAAGCAAGATGAAACTATAAAAATTGCTGATGTCTTTATTTTCTCAAACCATGTATTTGAAACAGTTCTCTGAAAAGGGTGGGTCTATACAGTATAATTTAATCTTGATTATTAATAAAGACAGTAGAGCACATTTTACTTAACTAAACTAAGATAACATGTCAGTTATAGTAATTTAATTTTGCATTACACTTTGAGGGATATGTTATTTCATAGAACATATTTTATTTATATCCCATTATAAATATTGGGTATGTTCTACATAGATTGATATTTACTTATTGTCATTGTGTAGTTAAGGAAACAAATCTGGAGATGTTTACAATATGCGTAGCTACGGACTTGGTCTAGTGCATCATAAGGAGGATTTCTCAGTATGTATTTGTATTTTTAATAACATGTAGCTTCAGGTACTTTTGTTACCATCATGCGTCCTTGTTTTTAGTCCTTTTTCTAGATCTTCTACATTATAGAAATATTGTTACTATGGAGACTTTCGAAAACAGTTTTCAGTATTCCAGTTAGTATGGTATTGGTGTTTACTCTTCTAAATTTCTTAGATTTTTAAAAGAGTTTCTGGAGATTATCCCTTTATTGGTATTCAGATTTTTAATATTTACTTGTCAATTTTCACACCTTAATAATTTACTAGAAATCATATCATATAAATATTATTATATAAATTCAAATACATGTTTCTTCTGATTTAATATAATACACTAGAGGCCAGATGCATGAAATTCATGCAAGAGTAAGCCTTCTTTCCCCCAGCTGCTGGCACTGGCTTCCCTCTGGCACCCAGGACCTGGGCTAGCTTCCCTCACCCACAGGCGCCAGGGACCTGGGCTTGCTTCTCAGACTGCCCGCAGGCACCTGAGACAGGGGCTTCCCTCCAGCCCTGGATTCATCCAGAAGGACGTCTGGAATGAAGTCCAGAGGGATGTCTGGTCTAATTGGCATATTACCCTTTTATTACTATAGATGTTATATCACCATTGTGATGTATTTGGATATATCTTACATGGAAATCTCTGATATAGATTGCACCATTTTTTTAGTTATGCATTTAGCTGTGAAATGCTATCATTGGTTTGGGTATGTTGTTAGTCTCATTTGTTTGCTTAGTGTTAATGATAATAGTTTAATACAGTTGTTCTCCACCTTCCTAATGCTGCAACCCTTTAATACAGTTCCTCATGTTGTGGTGACCCCCAACCATAAAATTATTTTCATTGCTACTTCATAACTGTAATTTTGCTACTGTTATGAATCGTAAGGTAAATATCTGATATGCAGGATGTATTTTCATTGTTACAAATTGAACATAATTAAAGCATAGTGATTAATCACAAAAACAATATGTAATTATATATGTGTTTTCCAATGGTCTTAGGCAACCCTTGTGAAAGGGTCGTTCAACCCCCAAAGGGGTCGCGACCCACAAGTTGGTGACCCACAGGTTGAGAACTGTTGGTCTAATAGATATAGTTTAACACCATTTTATCTTCAGTATTATAAAAACTAGAGAGCAGCTTCTATCTAACTTTATATTTTTAAAACAATCAGCTCATTCTATATATGTACATAAACATATATATTGTTATTACTTTATTACTATGCATACATTTACTAAAAATGCATGTTCATGTAATAAGTGAAAGTCACATGCCAATTGTTTACTCATAAGTAAAACAGGCAGTCCTCACTTTCCATACAGGCTGAAATCATGCAAGGTGACCTTCATGGGAAAAATTATGATTATTTCATGACCTTTAAAAATTTTAAGCAGAGCATTAAAATCTCTTATTATTAGCTATAAATATACTAGAGGCCCGAAGCATTAAATTCGTGCAAGAGTAGGCTTTCACAGCCCTGTCTGCCTTGGACCCCGCAGCTCCAGTTTCATCAGGAAGGTAGTCTGAATGGTCATTCTGTTGTTTGGCCATTCAGTTGATTTGCATATTACATTTTTATTACTATAGATATGAAAATAATAAATCTAATCTTTAATACATTGCTATTTAAAACATTACATACATTGAGAAGTAAAGAGTTTTGCTTATTTACAAAAGTCTTATCTAAAGGAGTTTGGGAAGTATTTGTCTTTACTTGTTGTTTATGCTTTGAATAAATTTTACCATGCCTTGGACAATTAACATACTCTGTCTAAATTTGGATTCACTTCCAACATTTGATTTTTTTTTTTTATTTTAATGTTGCAGAGTATCTCAAGATTGTCTTTAATGTGAATTTTTTTCTGGTGCCACTTCCTTTGGAATATCTTTATCGTTTCCATCACAACTGCTTTCCTCATTCATTTGCTTCTATAAATTTGCCTTCTCCACGTTTCTCTGTGTCCATGTTTATTAGTAGAGTACTTCAAATGACCGCAGTGTCAACATTTCAATGGTTAACTACTTCCTCCATATCTCCATTTACATTTGATTCAAATCTTGTTACCAGAACTTTTTGTTTTTATATTTTTGTATAATTTCCTCTCATGATTATTCATTTTTATACAATACCACATGTGTTTATTACTGAGAGATGAGAAAGCACCACAACTATATGCTTTATGTTTATGCATAAACTGAATAACGGATGTGTGAACTTTTGAGAGATGTGATGTGTCTATCATGATGCACATCTGTTTTTACATAATGACTTTTGGACTGAATAACTGGCAACAAAGTTTGTACAGTCTTCTTGGTGAACTGGTGCTATTGAACTAAACCGTTAAATCAAGGTAACAGAAATGCATGTGGTGGGACTGAAAAGTGAGGTCTTCTTATACTAAGGTATTGACATATTTTTCTGCAGTTGTGCTCTGCCAAAGTAGACCTTTGACTCTGCTTATTTTCTCTTAACAAATTTCCAAAAGCATACATTTTGCCAAATTTCCCTCTTGAAAGGCATACCTATTTACATTTTTAATTGATTTTTTTTTTGAGAGAGAGAGAGAGCTAGAAAGGGAGAGGGAGAGATAGAAACGTTAATGAGAGAGGCATTGATCAGTTGCCTCCTGCATGCCACCTATGGGTTAAGGAGCCCACAACCCCAGCATGTATCCTTACCAGAAATGGAACCAGTGACCATATGAGGAATTGCCCTCTTCCCTCAAAATCTTTCATGTATTAGGCACATGGTATTTAGCTCACTTTATATTAAATGAAAGTTTAAACTTACTGAGAAAACACAATCCACAAAAATATTTAATATATTCCAGCTGAGATAAACACATTTATTTCTTTGTTTTTAGTTATCCCTAACAATGTTTACCTTACATTTTAAAAACTTGTATTTTAATTGATTTGATTGTTATGTAACACTGACATAACAAGTATTTGAACTCACATACTTAAATTAAATGTCTTTTAAATTAAGACTCCTCTTCTGAAGATATCACTAATTCCTTTTCTGAGATTAAAATCATTTTTATCTTTAACATGTTTTCAACATGTATTCTTTCCCAGAATAAAGAAGATGAGAAATATTTTCTTCCTGCAGGCAATACACAATTAAACAAAGTGGATGATTTGAAAATCACAAAAAGTTGTAGAGTGATAGCTTCCATTTAAAAGGGTGTCAATGTGCTTAAACGTAAGACGGGAAACCATAAAAATACTAGAGGAATCCACAGGCAGCGAAATCACAAACATATGCCAAAGGAATTTCTTCTCTGATACTGCTCCTAGGGCAATGGAAACTAAAGAGAAAATAAACAAGTGGGACTACATCAAAATAAAAAGCTTTTGCTCAGCAAAGGAAACTATCAACAAAACAACAAGAAGGCCCACTGCATGGGAGAACATATTTGCCAATGATAACACCCATAAGGGTTTAATCTCCAACATTTACAGGGAACTCATGCAACTTAACAATAGGAAGATAAACAATCCAATCAAAAAATGGGCAATAGACCTAGATAGACACTTTTCGAAAGAGGACATACAGAAGGCTGAAAGACATATGAAAACATGTTCAAAGTCACTAAGTATATGAGAGATGCAAATCAAAACGACAATGCAGTATCATCTCAGACCCGCCAGAATGGCTATCATCAACAAATCAACAAGCAACAAGTGTTGGAGAGGATGTGGAGAAAAAGGAGCCCTTCTGCACTGCTGGTGGGAATGAAGACTGGTGCAGCCACTGTGGAGAACAGTATGGAGTTTCCTCAAAAAACTAAAAATGGAACTTCCATTCGACGCAATGATCCCACTTCTAGGAATATATCCCAAGAAACCAGAAACGCCAATCAGAAAGGATATATGCACCCCTATGTTCATAGCAGCTCAATTCACCATAGCTAAGATTTGGAAATAGCCTAAGTGCCCATCAGCAGATGAGTGGATTAGAAAACTGTGGTACATCTACACAATGGAATACTACGTTGCAGTAAAAAAGAAGGAACTCTTGCCATTTGCAACAGCATGGATGGAACTGGAGAGCATTATGCTAAGTGAAATAAGCCAGTCAGAGAAAGATAAATACCATATGATCTCACTCATTTGTGGAATATAGAGAATAACATAGACTGATGAACAGGGACAGATCCAAAGACAGAGAAACAGTGATCAGACTATCAATCCCCAGAGGGAAAGTAGGGGAAGGTGGGGGTAAGGGGAAGAGATCAACTAAAGGACTTGTATGCATGCATATAAACCAAACTAATGGACACGGACAACAGGGGGATGAGAGCATGAGTGTGTGTGTGGGGGGGGGAGTGGGATTGGGAGTTAATGGCGGGATGAGGACACATTTGTAATACCTTAACCAATAAAGAAATTAAAGATTAAAAAAATTAAACATTTAAAAAAGTAAAATAAAATAAAAGGGTGTCAATGTGTGAAATGCTGTTATAAGTGCTTTATTCATTATGATTAATTTATTTTCCACAAGAGCTCTCTGAAGCGGAAGCATCTGTATTATCCTTGTGAGGAAACTGAGACACAAAAAGTATTGTAACCAAAGTTTTTGCACCACTAAGCACGAGAGTGTGCATTTAAACGTAGGCAACCTTACCCCAGAGTCTGAGCACTATGGTGTCTTGTCACTGTTATGTATTCTGACAATTCATATTCTATTCTATTCTATTCTATTCTATTCTATTCTATTCTATTCTATTCTATTCTATTCCATTCTTTGACAAAATCTATTTTAATCTATTGATATCTATTGCATCAAAATAATCACTATTTTAGAAGCACAGCCTGGATCCTTTCCAGAGGAAAGTAAACTATTCAATAGGCTGAGTGGCATAGCTGATTGGAGCATCATCCCATACACTAAAAAGGTTGTAGGTTTGATTCCTGGTCAGGCTGTGGGTTTGATCCCAGGTTGGGGCACTTATGGGAAGCAACAGATCAATGTTTCACTCTCACATTGATGGTTCTCAACCTTTCTCTTTCTTCCTCTTTTTCTAAAATCAATAAAAATATATCTTCAGGTGAGTATTCAAAAAAAATAGATTGATATACCTTGCTGATTTGAAAGAAAATATGAAATATTGCTCTCCATTAGATATTCCAGTTTTCTTCTAACATATTGTTGTCTAAGTTGCCTAAGGTACTTGGTATTCATAGATTGGAATGTATAGACAGTATTACTCAAACTGAATCAGTAAGCTGTGTGAGCTGTTTGATGTTAAGCCAATGTTAATTGCATGCATGTAAATTTGGTATCTATGCAGGTTTCACTTCACTATTTAAGAGCATTATTTAGTGGATTTTAATTTAAATAATTCTGTTATTCTGTTTAAATGTTCTAAACAGTTTGTTAGAAATCTTCTGAACCATTTAAAGGAAGTGACTGTATAGTGATTTTAGTTGCATTCCAACATATTCATATATTTAAAGCATTTGGTTAACAACTCCCTTAACAGTTATTGAAGCAAGGGGTGTTATAGAGACTAAAATTAACTAGAAAAAAAGTTGAGTTTAATTCATCACTTTCAATATTCTAAATGATATATATAATGTTTATCATTTAAAATATGGGAAGTATGAATAAAGAAAATACTATAAATCAGGACAGCATAGTGATGACAGAGAGCACACTTAGAATGTTGATGAAATTGGAATGTGTCTTAGGATATATAGTGAATATTCATTCACCCAAGAAAACTCATCTAATCTCCATCTAATAATTCAGCATTCCAATTACATGGCTGGATTTTAATTAATATGTTTACCAAGGATATGCATTTTAATTTTACTTACCCCCATCATAATTTGATCCAAAATATGAATGCTTTTATTCTTTTGCTGAACACTTGGCACTTTCTGCATTTACACAAATGAAAACACAGGTGCTGGAAATTGAATTTGGATTTAATATCATGTCTAGTGTCTTTGTATTGCTATTAAATATTTATATATAAACTAGTGTCCCAGAGCATGGATTCGTGCACATTGAAGGGAAATTAATTAGAAGAAATATTTTAATATCATTATTCGGCCCTTCTCTATAATAGCAGTGTCAACCAAATTCATGATAGACAATGACAGATGGAAACACACACATGGAATTTGCACCAGTGAGAGCTTTATATGTATCGCATATACACGAGTCAACTTAGCCTTTTATAGATATAGAACAAACTTGCTTAATTAAACCTGCTTTCTGATGTAGCTAAACTTTTTCCAGCCCAGTGAAGCACCCCAATTTCTCTTTCAGGTAACTGTCAGCAACACAGCAGTAAATATCAACACAAAGCACATTATTATTAGAGATCACACAGGGAGAACAAAGGGTAAAATATTTAACTGCAGCAGTGTTTGACTATAAATCTGTGCAGTGAAGAAATCTGAAGTCACTTTCAAGGTCCATCATTTCTTACTTCTTTTCAGTCTGGATCAAGTTTCTAAGCTTTCTAACTTTCCATTTTCCAGCTAATAAAAAGAAAATAGGATTCTCCTATCTACCTACCCAGGATTTCTGTGAGGATCAAATAAGGTGAGGCATGTGAAAATGCTTCACAAACTTTTGGTTAAAGTGTAAAACATTTGCACCTGGCTCTAAAGCAAGTCATATTCCTGGGCTTGAAGAAACTCCTAGGAGGCTAGTTGCTAGGAAGAGGAAGCCGGGTGTTGCTACATGGTGTCATTACCCAGCTCCCATAGAGACCATTTCTGGACTGCGCTGGATTGTGGGCTGCATTTTGCACCATGGGGTCTTAGCAGCATTGGCTGAAACTTGGTGGGGTGTCGCTCTGGGGTGGTGACGGGGCCTGTGTCCCACTTGGGGGAAGTTGAGTGTTGCTTTGTTGGTGCCAGGCCTGTGGTGCGTTTATTTTTAAATGGCCAGTGTGCATCATGGCAGCTCCTGCATTGAGCATTTGCCTCTTAGTGGTAAGTGTGCATCACAGCTACCGGTCAGATGGACACTTATCTTTTTATATCTACATATATATATATATAAAAGCCTAAGTGACTGTCCAACAGTTCTACCTTCCAACCGGTAGCTATGATGTGCACTGACCACCAGGGGGCAGATGCTCCAACCAATAGCTATGACACACGCTGACCACTAGGGAGCAGATGCTCAGCACAGGAGCTGCTGAGCTGCAGTGACTTGGCAGCTGCGGTTCTTGGGTGATGCACCCGAAACTAGAAAGGAGGGAGCCCGATTCCGGGGTGTGTCACCTGAGAACCACCCTCTCACAATCCAGGACCCCTCGGGGGATGTCAGAGAGCTGGTTTTGGCCTGATCCCCGCAGGCAATGCAGAGGGCCCAGCTGGTACACGAATCCGTAAACCTGGCCTCTAGTATATAGATAATGGAAAAATATTTTTGGAATAGTGTAGAAAACAGAGCTGAAGTATTAGTAAAAGAAGTAAAAGAAGGTATTTATTCTCTCAGAATCCTTAGAAAACTAAATTTTGTGACCTGCCAAATTTACTTAATTCTATGGATAAAAAAAGTGTACTTTTAAGTAAGATTATATACTGACTTGATAAAAGTAAAGAGAAATAAAGTACCTCTGCAACCAGATAATTAAATCTTTCTCAAGTCACATCATTAGATCTTACAAACTCAGTGTTATATTTAGAGGTAAATATTAAAAAATATAAAATGGTTTACCAGTGGCTGTTAAAGAAACCTTATGAACTTTTATTGCAACCAGCTCTTCACTTAAAACTGAAATAATTTTCTGTTATTCAATACTCTTATCAAAGAAAAATAGAAACTTCTTTCAAATATGTTCTCCACTATATGGTTGTTTTAGTTTAACTTTATCTCATCAGAATGAAATAAACAAGCAATGTCCAGGTCTATGCCCTTGATAATAATAATAAAAAATAATTAGTTTGCTCAGTATTCAAACTACTTTCTAACCTTGTACAGGTAAGTCATTATTATTTTAATTTTGAAAATAGAATGGGGAGTATAAACAATTTTATTGACATTTTGTCAAATGAATCATATCCTACAGAACAAGGAATGATTAAAATTTAAAAATCTAGGCTTGAGTCTGTTTTACAATTGAGAATCCTTGTCACTCACTCACTGTTAACTTTGATATTTCCTAGACTTTTGGTGCTCTTATCTAAATTATAATAAAATATTATAAGTTGTTTTAATAATTTAATGAAATATTACATTTTGCAAACATGTTGCAAACCATAAAGCATTATGCAATTAAGCTATTACTATAACAATGTATTCATAATTAAAAATCAAAATTTCTCAGATGAAGCAACTATAGAAAAAATACAGATATTTATGAAATTTATATGTGATGATAAAAGTAAGTCAAAGATTAAAATGTTATTGCATATGCCCAGCAGCAATATTAACTGAGCATGAAGATGATCAAAATAAAGGATCAGATTTGAGAATAGTCGATTACAGACATTGTTAACTCAGGACAGCATTTTTTATTTGAGATTTATTCATCTAAAGAAGTGGTTCTCAACCTTCCTAATGCCATGACCCTTTAATACAATTCCTCATGTTGTGGTGACCCCCAACCATAAAATTATTTTCGTTGCTACTTCATAACTATAATTTTGCTACTGTTATGAATCACAATGTAAATTTCTGATATGCAGGATGTATTTTCATTGTTACAAATTGAACATAATTAAAGCATAGTGATTAATCACAAAAACAATATGTAATTATATATGTGTTTTCTGATGGTCTTAGGCGACCCCTGTGAGAGGGTCATTCAACCCCCAAAGGGGTTGCAACCCACAGGTTGAGAACCACTGATCTAAAGTGTACTATATTTCTTCCTTGATATTAAAGTTTAAAATTTTCACTTAAAGATGTTTCTCTTGCTTATTGAAGAATTTAATAATTTGTGGAATGGTGAAAATATTCTTAAATTATAATTGATAATTACTTTTCAACTTTAGTATATCTAGAAATTTCTTTCTTTTATATATGATTAAAAATGTCCCAGAACATATCACCCTTTTCATCTCTGATCTTGAAATATGCTGCTGACATGGTTTGTCTGTATGTCTTTTGGTGATATTATGGTCTTCAGCAGAATAGTCTGAGAGCTGTATTCTAGGCTCTGGGAGAGATATGTGTGGATTTTCCAGGTTATACATTTTAGCATATGCATAAACTCAACATTAGAAATAAAGTATATGCATATCACAACTACTCTTCTGGCTTCACACTTAGCAAGTCATTTTTCAAACATATAAATTTGCTTTGATACCTTTATTGGATCATGTTTTCTACATTTGTTTTATTTAATTTAATGCTATTAAGGGCTGAATTATGTGCCCCCAAAATTCATATGCTGAAATCATAACCTTCAGTACTTCTGAACATGAGCTCATATGTGTGGGCCTTAATCTAATATGAATAGTGATCTTATAAGAGGGAGGGATTAGAACAGAACAGACAGAGGGGAAGACATGTGAAGGTAAGTCATCTACAAACTAAGAGAAAGGCTTCAGAAGATAATAATCAATCCTGCTGATACTTTGATCTTAGACCATTAGCCTCCAGAATCATGAGAAAGTGTGTTGTGTGAGCCACCAAGTCTGTGGTACTTCGTTATGGCACCCCTGCAAACTAATTCAAATATCAGGAAACCAAATAAGTTATAGTTGCTTATTTTATTGATATTTGTTACGTTTTTATTTTTATATTTTTGCAAAAATCTCTAGACAAATCCATATGTCTCATTATGGTACATACTAACTAAAAATATAGTAAAAGTGGATTGTTAACAAGAACAGTCACAATGAGTTCATGAGACCCAGAAAACTAAAATGACCAGAGGCCCGTTCTGCCGATTCATGATCCAGTGGAATTTCATGTACAATCTTTCACTTATAGCTAATTAAATATGTTTGAAATTGTTTATCTTTAGTTTTAGAAATGCATTTAATTGGGGAAAGTCTAGACCCACAGAATTAAAACAAAAAACCAAAAAAAACAAAACAGCATTTTTCTTAACATCAGCAGAAAATAAATTAAGCTATTTTAGAAAAATTCTTAAGAATTTTTGTTTATTATCTTGAAATATTTACTGACCAAAAGAGATAAGTGATTTTTACTATTCAAAAAGATGGAAAATTCTTTGTTAACATGTATGGAAAAGAACAAATAATGAGTGGAAACTTTTTTTTGGGGGGGGGGGGGTGTTCCATTGCAGTTTTGGCTGCTAACTTTTTGAAAATTAAGTAACAATTAAAGTTTTGAGAGTCTAGAGAATCTAGAGGGTCAGTGAGTAAAGTGGACGAGTCAGAGTGTGAAATATGATGTGTATTTGGGTAGGAAAATTATTGGGTGAATTATCAGGTGGGGATTTAGAACTAATTCTCTTTAAAATGTCAAAACACAAGGGGTAGTTTTTAAAGTGCAGTAAGGTGGGGGAGTTGTTCATTGTGAAGGAACAGAAAGGCGCATCCTGGTGTTAGCAATGGGAAGAGGGCACCGGGGATTACCCTGGGTTCAGCAACCTCTGTTCTTGAATTCTAAGAGAAGAATTCAGAGCTAAGACTCCAGTTATGAGAAAGTTTATTTAGAAAGTCACAGGGGTGGGAGAAGTGAGCCATAGAAGAAATGGGCTCAGGAAACAAGTTACAGTAAAAGAAGGTCCCTTGGAAGAGAGAGAGAGAGAGAGAGAGAGAGAGAGAGAGAGAGAGAGAGAGAGAGAGAGAGGGTACCTTAAGAGACAAAAGAACAAAAGAGGGAGGAGAGGTTCTGGCATGCTTGGGAGAGAGAGAGTTCACTCCTTTGGGAGAAAAAGGACCTGGGAAAAGGCATGGGTATGCTCTATAGCAGTGGTTCGCAACCTTGGCTGCACATGAGAATCACCTGGGAATCTTTTTAAAATCCTGATTTCTGGGCCTCATCCTCCAGAAATTCTGTTTCTTTGTTACTAATGTTGTGGCCCCACCCCATAACAAAGAAACAGAATTTCCGGAGGATGAGGCCCAGAAATCAGGATTTTAAAAAGATTCACAGGTGGTTCTAATGTGTAGCCAAGGTTGAGAACCACTGAGCTAGGGCTTCTAGTTTTGCCATTGCTAGACACCTGAGGCTCTCTGCCCTGGTAACTGTCGCCACCTGGCCCATTGTTCCTACTGTGCTCATGCCTGTCTAACTGCCTACTACACTGGCAGTGGAGTCAGTGAACAAAGCAAAGGATAATTTGGGGCATGGCATAGCATGGGTCATTTGATTGTCCATACTCATTAAGAATAGGCAATACTTAAAAAAATAAAACAATAAGACTGTAATGAACAATATAAACTGATGAACAAAAATAGAACAGACTGTCCAACCTATGAGGGAGGTGGGGGCTGAGCGGGTAAGAGATAAACCAAAGGACTTTTATGCATGCATATGAGCAAACCCAATGGACACAGATGGGGAGGGGGAGGAAGGGGAGGGCATGTGTAGGGGGGTGGGGACAGTCGGGGACAGGTCAATATGGGAAAAAGGTGATTTATGTAATACTTTAAACAATAAAGAATTTTAAAAGAGAGAGAGAAAGAGAGATGGGGAGAAAATTCATCACAGACTATGGAAAGTTCAGGTGTTCTCAGAATTGGCTACAATTTAAATTCCTACTATTAAAAATAAAATAAATATTAAAATAGTTTTAAATGTGTCTATTTGCAATTTTCTAGTTCATGTAGAATGAGTATATACAATGGTTATTGGTGATCAGATAAGCATGATTACAACTCATTCTCTCAGTGTTTTGTCCTTCAGCTGAGCACCCTGGCCACTCTAATGATTTTGACTGCTTTACAGGCTAAAATTACCTTTATCTTTTACTATCCATGTATAATGTAGATTTATTATAGATCATAAATTATCCCTAGCAGGTTTGGCTCAGTGTATCGAGCATCAGCCTGCGGACTGAAAGTTCCCAGGTTCCATTCTGGTCAAGGGCACATATCCAGGTTGTGGGCTTGATTCCCAGTGGGAGAGGCTTGCAGGAGGCAGATGATCAATGATTCTCTCATCATTAATGTTTCTATCTCTCTCTCTCCCTTCCTCTCTGATTAAAATAATGATAACAGTAATTTTTAAAAAGTTATAAAAAAAGAAAGTTTAAGAAATAAATTAATTAAAGGAACACTATGTTGAAAAAATAATATGACTAAAACCTCTAAAGGAAATAAAATACAAAATAGATGACATCATGGCCTTCTAAGAAAGGCACTACACAGTAGGCATTGGTTGTTCAGCAGAATAGAAGAGCATCTGCTCTTCAATAGCAAAAATGAACTACCAAAAAATGACACCTGGAGACATTTTTTCCTATTAGCTCACGAACTAACTTGGACACATTGCTCAATAGTTCATGGAATGGTGAAAATATCCATAAATTATAATCAATAGTCATTTTTCTTACTATTTCTAAGAAATTTCATTCTTCCATGTATGTATAAAATGTTACAGAAAAAAATGCTATCCTTTCTGTGTCCAATCTTGAAACAAATGCTGCTGGTTACAGGAGCAAACTTGAGGGATTCAATTTTATTAAGGTTGTTGTGATTCTATTGTATCTTCCAGATTGGGGCAGCCAGTCCATTTAGATTATGTAGGCATCTTCAGTGTCAATAATTTAACAAAGCCATACAATTAAAATCAATTATAGGTTCAAGTGATATTCCAGAAAAATTTCCTCTGCAATTAAAAAAGTGTCAGTTCTCTACAAGGATTTTTACAAGTGTAATGACATTTTTATTCTGGATTCCCTTTTGGATAAACTATTTTGTCAGAGCCTGGTTTACATTGGCCACCTGAACAAGTGTACACAAGTAACATAATCAGCTCCAGTTGATTACATTTTCATTTATAACCCATATTAACTGCTGTGCTCATTATTCTAGGTTAAAAAGGCTTTAGATAAAGAAACTCTTCATTTACTTACATGAAATTAGATCTAACCTCCATTAACTCATTCTTAAGCTTACCCTATACTGGCATATAAGATTATTTAAAACTCATCAATATCCAATCTATACTCAGCAAAATATGTAAATAAACATATTTAGGCTTTTGAGATTTTACAAGGTAACAGTATTTTTAAGATGTTGCATCATATTTTTTTATTTGCAAGGGAAAATACTTTTTTTCTTTTTCATTATTATTGTTTTATTGTCTAAAGTTTTACATATGTCTGCTTTTCCCCCAATTGACCCCTCACCTTCAGCCATTCCCACCCTGGGCAAGCCCCCACCGCCCCAGTATCTGTGTCCGTTGATTATGCTAATACACATGCATACAAGTCCTTTGGTTGCTCTCTAACCACCCCCTCCTCCCCTGCCATTTGTCTCTGGATCTATTCTTGTTCATCAAATTATGTTGATCATTATATTCCACATATGAGTGAGACCATGTGATATTTATTTTTCTCCAACTGGCTTATTTCACTTAGCATAATGCTCTCCAGTTCTACCCATGCTGTTGCAAATAGTAAAAGTTCCTTCTTTTTTATAGCAGCATAGTATTCCATTGTGTAGATGTGCCACAGTTTTTTAACTCACTCATCTGCTGATGGGTACTTAGGCTGTTTCCAAATCTTAGCTATTGTAAATTGTGCTGCTATGAACATCGGGGTGCACATATTCTTTCTGATTGGTGTCTCTGGTTTCTTGGTGGGAAAATACTTTTAATTACAAAGCACAAGTAACAACAAATTCTGTTTCTTTCACTGACTATATTTTTTTAAAGTAAGTTAGAGGGCAAGTTGTTGTTTTCTTTTTTTATATATGTTTTTATTTATTTCAGGAGGAAAGGAGAGGGAGAGAGAGATAGAAACATCAATGATGAGAATCATCTATCAGCTGCCTCCTGCATGCCCCCTACTGGGGATCAAGCCCGCAACCCGGACATGTGTCATGACCAGGAATCAAACCACGACCTCCTGGCTCATGTGTCAATGCTCAGCCACAGAGCCACACCGGCTGGGCCACTGCCTGTCTCTTGTCTTTCTAAAGCAGTGGTTCTCAACCTTCTGGTCCTTTAAATACAGCTCCTCATGTTGTGACCCAACCATAAAATTATTTTCCTTGCTACTTCATAACTGTAATGTTGCTACTGTTATGAATCATAATGCAAATATCTGATATGCAGGATGGTCTTAGGCAACCCCTGTGAAAGGGTCATTCGACCGCCAAAGGGGTCGCGACCCATAGGTTGAGAACCGCTGTAAGAATCTCATGTCATCACAGTGACTTAATTACAACCCCTTTTACAAGGATTTGTTTATCTTTGGATGGGGGGCTATTTCACTCTAAAAAAATGCTATATTATATTTAAGCTAGAGGTCTGGTGCACAAAAGTCTTGCATGGGTAGGGTCCCTAGGCCTGGCTGTTGATCAGGGACTATCGGTTCCTCCACCTCCCCACCTCCCTGCCTCCTCTTTCCCTCACTACCAGTGCTCACTGCCACCGTGGCGTCCCCCCTGTCTCCCTGCCTCCCTACCTCTTCCTTTCCTCCTTTCCTCAACACCCCATTGCCACCATGTTCTGTGCCGCCCCCTAGTGGTTAGCACATGTCATAGCGAGTGATCGAATTCCCATTCTCTCAAACTCCCAAGGGGACACTATGCATATTAGCCTTTTATATATATAGATTTGAAACCTTCTAAGAAATGGAGTTAACCTGATTCTACTCCTTTATACTTTGTTCATACAATATGTGAATTTAAACATGCTATTTTAGGTATTATGGGGGGGAAAAGTCACTTGTCATTTTGGTTTGTAAATATATATCAAGGTCAGTACTTTCAGTGATCTTAATGACTTGACTAAATTTCAACTTGTATAATTACTATTTGCTTATGCAAATAACCCTTTTAATTAAAATTGCATAGTATCACTTTAATTTTACAACCTACATTATGCTATTTTTGAATCATTAAACTTTATTCAGAACCAGCCATATTTCTGATACTAGATGGATTTATTTCTAAATCATATAATGTTAATTGTGACACAAAGAAGCAGCTTTTCCCAAATGATCCTATGAAAACATGAAAGCACACTGTTTTATAACTAAGTATTAGAGACAAGAGTCATCTTTCATCCACATCCCTATCCTCACTGAAGACAATTTTCTTACTGAATGCCTATTACTTAATTTTTCTAAGAATATATTATTTATTTAATGAGAAAAGTAATTACTTTTAATTATTTTAGAATTAGGCTAATTCTAAGATATTATCAATCCAGACTCTCTCAATCTTTATTATACAAAAATCCCTACTCTGGTGTTAAATATAATGTATCTGAAACTCAAATGTAACAGACAAACCTGAAATATATGCCATGTCCAGTAGGAAAATATAAAGACATATTTACTGTGGCTTTAGGTCAATGTTTAATTACAAGAAACTCATAGCACAACCCTAGACAGTTTGCTCAGTGGATAGAGCATCGGCCTGCAAACTAAAGAAAACATAAATGTAACCTAGAACTTTTTTCTTGGAAAACCATATAGTTTGCAGGAAAAAATAAAGTGCTGCAGGGGGTAATCAATTTTGTTAGATACGTTAGATAAGGCAGCATACAAACAAGCTGCCTTATCTAGCTTCATTACAGATATTCCAGAGGTTCAACAAGAATAATAAAAAAATAGTACTATCTCTAGGGAATATATATTTCCTTTTGAGCCTAATAAATTAAAAAATATCTCAAATTACTTGGATACTATATCATTTAGATGAAATACATAACAATAAAACACGGATTTTATTTGCATATTCCTTTAATATTTGCTATTTAATCTTTGTGTGAAGAAATTGTGTAATAAAAAAAATGAGCTACTTTTTTTTAAAAAAAAATCTTTATTGTTGAAAGTATTATATATGTCTCTTTTTTTTTCCTCCATTGACCCTTATTGCCTGCCTCCGTTCCCTGCCTCAGGCCTTCACCACTCTATTGTCTGTGTCCATGGGCTATACATATATGCATACAAGTTCTTTGTTTGATCACTTCCCACCAACCCACCCTCCACCGCCTTCCCTCTGAGATTCTGAAATCTGTTCCATGCTTCTATGTCTCTGGATCTATTTTGTTCATCAGTTTATTTTGTTCATTAGATTCCACATATGAGTGAGAATATGTGATACTTGTCTTCCTCTGTCTTACTTATTTCACTTAGGTCCCTGCATGCTGTCTCAAAGGGTAACAGATCCTCTTTTACACTGCTGCATAACATTTCACCCTGTAAATTTACCACTGCTTTTTTATCCACTCATCTAACGATGAGCACTTGGGCTGTTTTCAGAACTTAGCTATTGTAAATTGTGCTGCTACATTCTTTCTGATTGGTGTTTCAGGTCTCTTATCATATATTCCTAGAAGTGGGATCACTGGGTCAAATGGCAGCTCCATATATAATTTTTGGAGGAAACTCCATACTGCTTTCCATAATGGCAACACCAGTCTGCATTCCCACCAGCAGTGTTTAGGGTTCCCCTTTCTCCACATCCTCTCCAGCACTTGTCATTTGTGGATTTATTGATGGTAGCCATTCTGATGGGTGTGAAGTGATATCTCATTGTTGTTTTAAATTGCATCTCTCTGGTGATTAGTGACTTTCAGCATTTTTTCATATGTTTCTTGGCCTTCAGTATGTTTGCTTTGGAGAAGTGTCTGTTTAGGTCAAGCATGTCAAACTCACAGCCAGTGGGCCGCATGCACATGCCGGCCGAGAGTTTGACACGCTTGGTTTAGGTCCTGTGCCCATTTTTTTAATTGGATTGTTTGTCTTCCTTTTGTTAAGTTTTATGAGTTTCAAATATTTTGGATATTAACCCTTTATCAGATGTATCATTGTGGAATATGTTCTCCCATACAATGAGCTCCATTTTCATTTTGTTGATGGTTTCTTTTGCTGTGCAGAAGCTTTTTATTTTGGTGTAGGCCCATTTGTTTCTCTCTATATATTTCTCCTGTTCATAACGGCTGTCCCTTTAGCTTTTTTTGCAGTGCTGCTTTGGTGATGACTAAATCTTTTAGCCTTTTTTTTTGGTCTGGGAAGGTCTTTATTTACCATCCATTTTGACTAATAGCCTTCCTGGATATAGTAATCTTGGTTTCAGATTCATGCTTTGCATTACCTTGAATAATTCATCTCATTCCCTTCTGGCCTTTGGAGTTTCTGATGAGAAATCAGCTGATAGCCTTATGGGCGCTCCTTTGTAGGTAACAAATTGCTTTTCTCTTGCTGCCTTTAAGATTTTCTCTTCGTCTCTAATTTTAATTATGATTTACCTTGGTGTGGGCCTGTTTGGGGGACTGTCTGTGCCTCCTGCTGTTGTGTGAATTTTTCCTTCACCAGGTTAGGGAAGTTTTCTGCCATTATTTCTTCAAACACATTCTCTATCCTGTGCTCACTTTCTTCCCCTTCTGACATTCTTATGATGTGAATATTGTTATGTTTCATGTTGTTCCACAGCTCCCTTAAGCTGTTCTCTTATTTTTTTTTTAATTGTTTTTTTTCTTTTTGGTCCTCTGATTGACTGATTTTTTCTACCCTGTCTTCTAATTTACTGATCTGGTCCTCAGCTTCCCCTAATCTGCTGTGTATGCTTCCCACAGTTTTCTTTATTAGTTCTATGTCATTCTTCATAGTTACTATATCTTTTCTCAAGCTGTTAACACATTGTATGCGGGAAACATATTTATGCGTTTTACGTTGACTGAAGGTAGTAGAGCGCGGACACGTATTAATACGTTTTTTATAGACTAGCGGTAGAATGCGGGTAACGTATAAATATGTAAACTAAAGTTATCGTAATTTTACTGAGCGTTGCCATTTGCGCAAAAAATTAGCAAAAATGGCCTGCGCCGCCTGTTAGCGTGCAATAAAAACTACCCGCAAACAATGTGTTAAGCATCTTTGTCATCATTATTCTGAACTCTATGCCTGGTAAATTTCTTATCTCCATTTCATTTAGCTCTTCTTCTGGAGAGTTCTCTTGTTTTTTCATTTGGGGCTTGTTTGCTTGCTTCCCATTTGGCTGCCTGCTTGGGTTGTGTCTGTGTATTAGGTAGATCTGTTATGAGTCTGAATCTCCAGTGCAGAGAAATGTCAGATGCTGTTTGTGACTGGCCCTGAGTACCCTGTTTGGAACTCTCAGCAATCCACAGCTTGTGGCTCCCTTGATGGTGCTGAATGCCTTTGAAAGAACCAAGATGTGCACCAGGGTCTTCTTTTTCTAGCTCCGGGCTCAGGATTAGATCAGGCAAAGAGTCAAAGCCTCCAGAGACCCACCTCTGCCTGTGGGCCCACTGACTCATTTTGATTTGCCTTAGGCTATTGACTACTGGGTGGGGCTGAGAGGTCTTCCAACAGAGGTGGGGCTGAGAGGTCTTCCAACTGCCTTCCCCCCAAGCAAAAACTGCCTGGATGGCAAAGGTTCACTCTAGAAAGATGTCCTCCACAGTGTGAGTGAATGACTTAGCACAGGAAACTGGAGTGTTGCCCTCTGAGTTTCAACTCCAGACCCTCCTAAACCTGGTTTCTGCTCATACAGCTGCAGTCTACTCTGCCCTCCCTCTACCGGAGCCCAAGGAGTGTGGCTGCACACTAAATATTGTGTGTTGGCCCTTTAAGAGGGTGTCTGAATTTCTAGCTGCCTTTCCCTGGCAGACAGCAATCCTGCTGCTTTTTGCAGCCAAGTGTTCTGTGGGTGCCTTTCCCGGTTCTGGTGCTCTGGGCTCGGGATCCCAAGGTGGGGTTTAGACCCCAGAGTTCTCAGTGGGAACCCCCCTCAGCTGAGCTCTTTCTCCAGAACTTCAGCTGCTGTCTGTGGGAGCCCACCAGCCCTTTAGGGCCTGCGTACTTCCTACCAGTCTCTATGGGATCTCCACCTACCATACTTGGTTATTCTCTCCAGCTAGTATTCAGTTGATTTTTCAGGGTGGTTCTTCTCCATTTTAGTAGTTTTTCCGATTTGGTCCTGGGAGAGTGTCAGTGTAGCTTCCACTTACTCCTCCACCATTTTTTAATCTCTTCCCGAGATATCTTTCTAAAACCATCTAATCAAACTATACAAGTATGTGTTTAGGATGAGTAAATACTAATAATAGGGCATTTTTTTTTTTTTTTTTTGCACAGAGTGATGCTTAAACCATATACTTACAAAAGACTTGACATAAGTAAAACACTCAAGGGTATTTTGAGAGTCATGAAGCTCTCTCATTTTGATGTGGCTCACTTGCCCATACATGGTTCCACTGCTATTCAGAGGATTCTTTCAATATTAAGACATCTTAGTAAAATAATGTGTATTTCCTTCCCACTAGTAAAGAGTGATAATTATTCAATTGCAGTTTAATGTTTTATTAACATGAATTTAATACAGCAATATGGCTGTTTGACTAACTTTATGAAAAAGTTTTATTGTCAAGTATGATGTCAGTGACAAATATTCTGAGATTTCTTTTATAAATAATACACATAAAATAATTATACATGTTTACCCTAGTTTATTCATTAGTAAAGGTAAATATAGCACTTGAAGTGCATTTATATTTACACTTGACAAGCATGGACATTATTTGCTGCTAATTAATGATCAAATGCTGACTTCATTTAACAATATCTACTTCTAGTTAAAAGACAATTTCAATAACTAATTTGAAAATAATTAGATTTCTAGAGAAATTAAACATGATATGAAAGGTGAAATAAGAGGTATGTCTCTCTCACTTTTGGAAAGACCAGAGTTGGATGATAGAGGAGGGTTAAACTTCAGATATTTCATGAAAAGGATTTTGCCTACACACTGTGCTTCATGTTACCCAGTTGCCTCCCAGTTGTAACTGAAGCCAAAAACAGATAAAATGTATATATAAAAGAAATAGTAAATTAATATGTTAGTGTTTGAAGACAAAAATTAACCTTTATACTCAGTGCATACATTAATGGTATGAAATTTATGAAGTAAATGCCCCCTTTGTGTTTTTTTGGGGGAGGGATGCTATATAGTTTGTTGGGTTTTTGTTGTTGTTGTTGTTGTTGTTGTTGTTGTTTGTGTGGTTTTTGTTGTTGTTGATTTTTTTTACCTTAACAGAATTTACATTCTGCCTTTTCTGGGTGTTCTGAAGACAAAAGATATTTGTTTGATCATTCAATGATAAAAGACTAATGTAGCATTTGTGATGGTTGGGTTTACGAGAAATTTATTTATATTGTTTTTTCTTATTTACTAGCTATGTAGCTACACCTCTCTCCCTCATTTTCACTAAAAATATCATCAGAAAGGGGAAAATGAGCTAGTCTTATCATCATGCCATTTCAAAACTGTAAAGTTATAATGGTTGTTTCTTACAATAAAACCTCTAAAGGTAAAGTATAATGTAGGGTGATAATTATATTGGCTTATTGGAAGGATATGAGAATAGAAGCTCTGTGGTTAGTTTCTGACATAGAAGAGGAAGTGGGGAGCAATTCTGATCTCACTGCTTTCTCAGGGGAGAAGATACAGTTGTTAGAAGACTTGAAATTTTATTTCCTAGGCACGCATAAATGTATTATGAGTAATTCAATTAGTAACACTTTTAAAATAATTGTACATGTTTATTAATTTAAATAATTTTATATATACTCTGAATGTAATATGGTTCCCAATGTTTCATTTATAATTATTAATTAATAATTCCTAATGCTCATTTATTGAATAACATTTAATTAGGGGGCAGCTTTCTATCTCAATATATTGCTCAAGTAAGTTCTGCTGCCCTAGGTGAAGAACATAATCTAGATTATGTTTTACTGAAATTAATTTGGTAGTCAGAGCAAAATTCAACTGAGTAAATAGATACTTGGAACAGAGACCAGTTAAAAAGGGTAGTTTGAGAGTTAAGAAGAGTCTAGAACTTGGGAGAATCAAATGCTTAGGTAAAGAATGAATTAAAAATGAGAGCACACAGGCACTTTATAATATAGAACAACACATAGGAGAGTAATTTAAGGATGAAAATAGTGTTTTACTTTGTTTTGATATTTGGTTTGGGTATTAACAGACTGAAAAGAGGGCAAAGAAGTATTTTATAGATATATTCTTATGCAAAACCTTTAAAAATGTTATATATTTTCCATTAGATTTTTTTATTAAGATTACTGAAAATAAACATTTTTATATTTTATCTACAGCAAAAATAAATAAAGGGAACCAAATTATTTTAGCTCTTTCATGTTTGGTCTACTGCTTTACTGAAATAATTATTTTGCATGTAAAAATCATCACAATGTTTTCAGAAACAGACTGCTTTTCCAAATGTAAAGAAAGAATGGTGGTGAGCTACTAATTATTTTAAGTAAGTGAATAATTTTAGAGTATTAATTATAATTCCGTTTCAGTATATCTTTATTTTATTATTTTAATCAAGTGATTACAACCTAAGGCAATTGGTATTTAATTAACTGCTCATTTATTTTTTTCTCAGGGGATACTCTAACTACATATATAAATCTCTCTTACTTTTTTTTGTTTTGTTTAATTAAATATCAGGTTTCAATTCTCTTTTTCTGTGTAGCATGTAACTGCACAGAGAAACTAAACTGTTGACAGTCACCAATTCCTTCATCAGACTCAAAGTTAATTTTATTTTCTATTTTCTCACCAAATTATAAATATAACTAGACTCAAATGGAGCAATAAAAATATGCTTATCTCTTTAATTAGACATTACATCTTCAGAAAGACTAATATTAGAGAATAATATGGCTTAATTTTAAGATTGTATTAGTTCAAAGTATTAACCTACATACATGTACACCACCTAAACAAATTAATCATTTTTCCCTTCTATGTCCCATTTTATTTTTCTTGGTATTGGCTAAAAATTAGAATAAAACCTGTGATTTTATTTCAAAAATAACAATATCCTGAAGTGTGAGACTGCTGACTACAATATGGAATGAATGGGAAATGGGGTGGGAAAAGGAAGGGAATGATGTTGCATATAAAGTCAGTGCAGATAAAGTGATAGATAAAATTGATTAACTTTATAGTAAGAAACAACTCTATACTATAGAATATACAGTATGCACCAAAAAACTCCCACTTTTCCAGATATTAAAGCAATCATTCTGCAGAAGGAAATATTCAAACATCATTTGGGGTGGAGGTAAGAAGCTTCAATTGCTAATGTTTTAGAACAATCATTCTTGTGCATAGTAAAAAAATCCAAATTTCATAAACCCCAAACATTAAGGAAAACATAATTGCAATACATTTTGAGTATAAAAATGAAGTATTAAAAGCCATATAATTATTACATTAAACTTATAAAGATGTATCATAGAGGGCAGAAAAATTATATATATGTGTGTATATATATATATATATATATATATATACTTATATATTTACATATGCATATGTAAATGTGAAAATTAATATATAGTACATATAAAATTATCTACATGTATGTATGTGTAAGATAAATACAACGTATGTAATTTATTAATGTAATATAATTAATGCAAATGTAACGCATATAATTATCTACTTATGTTTACGTTTTATATATCATATATATTTATATATACAGGAAAGGGCAAAATTAGGTCTACATCTGTGTGTATACAAAACATAGTTTATTCTTATTTATTATTTATTGTATTATTTTCCATACAAACAACTGTAAACCTAATTTTGCCCCACTCTGCATATGAAACAAAATTCAAACAATATGAATCCTCAACTTTAGCAGTAGTCTCCCTAATACCACAAAGAATTAGAGAAAGTGTGACAGAGTGGAAATTAGAGTGTGAAGAAGTAGTCCTAACTGATTGCAATTATTATCTTAGTTTTGCAAATTTTATGAAAATATATGAGCATGAGAGTACAGTGCTGGACCCTCCCTCTGAGCCTAAAAAAGCGCCAGCATGAGTAAGATTAAGCTTCATTAGCTCCAGAGCAAATATACTTCTAAGCAGCAACTGGAAATACTAGTAGCTACACTATTGAAGCAAACAAAGGGATGGAGGACACATGGAGATAACGGCAGCTGAAAGAGCCTTAAAGAAGCTGAGCCAGAGTCTGGGAGCAGAGTCTGAGCATGAACATTACAGCTCGGGCATTTCCATTTTTGCTCCTCTACAAAACTGCTTGGGTGACCTTGACATCTGAATTACAGATATATATTTTACAGATATTTATTGGGTGCCTATTATGTTCAGTGCACTCGCTATTTTCTAAATCTATATAGCAGTTTAGAATAATGGGATTACATAGATTATAAAAACAAAGGCCTATGATATGAGATCCATAAAATATAAAGTAGGTATGACAGAGTTGATATAACGGAAGAAATTATTTCATCTATTCGGGGGATCAATTTTCAAGTATCGCATAGAGTTTGAGGGGGTCTTAAAAATTAATAGGTTTAGGAAGAAAATCCAATGAGAATAGCAGAGGCTGACATTAGTAAATTTGTTTTGAAGGTTAAAATTCACAGGAATATAGACCAGCATGCAATATTTTTTATGCAATCTCTGGGCACACATTCCTTTTTTTGCAATCTCTGCACACACATTAGTATCTTGCACACATGTAGCTCAGCTTCAGACTCCTGACTACTATTTCTTTCCCCTTCAGTTCTGTGTACTGGGAGTGCCTGTTTATTCATTTCTGCCTAGTTACCTGCTGTTCATCTCTCATGTTCCATTTCAGCATTGCTCTCCTTGAAACTCCTTATGCCTTGTCCATGATATAACACATTTCTCTTTCCTATGTGTTTTCACGGAATTGTGCATGTCACATTTGATTATGGTAATTTTGTGTCTAATTCTAACTATTAAACTGGAGACATTCAGGTTTGGGATAATGATTAATTTATCTTTGTAAACCCTATTATTTCAACTTTATTTCTAAGTTTTCCTCAATTATTATGTGCTTAGCACAGTACTTTGCATTCAGAGGTACTCAATAAACATTTAATGAATTAATGAATGAAGAGAATTTAAAAATATGCAATGGCCTTGCCAATGTCCCATAGAAATCTTCTTTCATTGCTGTTGTATTCATGAGAAAAACTGCAGCTAAATTCATTCAACTTCACATTGTATCTTACTGAAAAAATGCAAACTTACCAAAAAACAAAAGCAAAGAAACCAAACAAAGTCTGAGGAAAGTCTTATGTATATGTTTATGCAGATATCTATATATACACACATGTGTATGTGTACATATTAAAGGCCAAAAGAAAGTTTCTATCAAGAAACCTTAGAGAATAAGCTAAGAGAATAAAAATATATAAACGTGTTGAAACTGCTAAATACTGCAAATTATATACAAGAAATAGCAGAAAATCTTTCAGTGGTCAGAGGAACAACATTCAGATATTCAGAAAGCTGGTGATAGATTGGTTAACGCTATCACTTTGCTTTTTGTTAATTAAAATTTAACTGTAAAACTTCACATTATACTTAACTAGAGGCCCGGTGCACAAAAATGTGTGCACTCAGGGGTGGGGGGCATCCCTCAGCCCGGTCTGTGCCCTCTGGCAGTCTGGAACCCCTCAGGGGATGACCACCTGTTGGCTTTGGCCTGCTCCCCAGGGGATTGGGCCTAAGCTGGCAATCAGACATCCCTCTGGCAGCCCCGCAGCCCTCGGGGGATGTCCACTTGCCAGCGGGGAGCAGAACTAAGCTGCAGCCAGGCATCCTTAGCGCTGCTGAGGAGGCAGGAGAGGCTCCCACCACCACTGCTGTACTGGCAGCCATCAGCCTGGCTTGTGGCTGAGCAGAGCTCCTCTGTGTGGGAGCACACTGACCACCAGAGGGCAGCTCCTGCATTGAGCATCTGCCCCCTGGTGGTCAGTGTGTGTCATAGTGACCAGTCATTCCCAGTCTTTCTGCTCTTAGGGTCAGTTTGCATATTACCCTTTTACTATATAGGATAGAGGCCTGGTGCATGGGTGGGGGCTGGCTGGTTTGCCCTGAAGGGTGTCCCGGATCAGGGTGGGGGTCCCACTTGGGTGCCTGGACAGCCTGGGTGAGGGGCTGATGGCTGTTTGCAGCTGGTAACACCACCTCCAGGGTGAGGTCCCCACTGGGGTGCCTGGCCAGTCTTGGTGAGGGGCTGAGGGCCATTTTCAGGCTGGCCAGTGACTGAAGCTCCCAGCCTCTCCTTTTTTCTTTTTTTTTATTCTGGGATTTATTTACCTTCTATAATTGAAACTTTGTTGCTGTCACAGGAGCTGAGAGCCGCTCGCTCCAGCTCTGAGGCCCCAGCCTGCTGAAAGCAGGTATCTGGGGTTTGTTTAGCTTCTATTATTGAAACTATGTTGCTGTCACTGGAGCTAAGAGCCCGCTCCAGCTCCGTGGCCATGGCTGGCTGAAAGCAGGTATCTGGGGTTTGTTTAGCTTCTATAATTGAAACTTAGTTGCTTTCAGAGCTCAGAGCCGGGCCGCGGCAGGCGAGGAACCTTAGCTTCCTTCATCACTGAAGCAAGCAAGCCTCCTGCTCGCTTCAGCTGCGTGGCTGCTGGTCACCATCTTTGTTGGCAGTTAATTTGCATATTGCCCTGATTAGCCGATGAGAAGCGTAGCGAAGGTATGGTCAATTACGCTTTTGTCTTTTATTAGATAGGATAATGTGACATAAAAAGCATTATAATTAAGTATGTAGAATGCTGTGCTACTGTCATTTATTTCAAGTGCAAATTATTTGAACAATAATCCAAATGTTTATGAAACCATTTTTACACTTACTTGGTAAGCTGTAGCATTACTTTAGTGAACAAATTCTGTTCCCACATTGCTCTTTCCACATCCTAGACTTTAGCAACTTTATTTCTAAGCTTTCCCCAATTATTTTTGTGTGTAACTTAGGGAAGTCACGCTATTCAGCCTCAGTCTTCTCATTGAAGATTCGCTCCCAATGTGAGTGACCTGTCTGTGCTGCTTTCACATTGTCTAGTGCCCTTGAAAAAATGTCAGTCTTCTGATGGCCATAATTACTGACCTCTGTCTTCTAGGAACTCTAGTGTTCCAGGGAAGTACCCAGGTCCACGGTGTGCCAGATCAGGGCAATGGAGTAAATGGTCCTGTTCCCAACTCTTCTATCAGCATTCAGATCAACAGTGCTTGTGCCCATAATTTCAAATGTATTCATTTTAGATTCACAAGTCCACTCATTTAAGCAGCTGCCCTACTTCAAACCTCTATAATGGGCCTCAAAAAATTACTCAGATCAAAAATTGGCAGACATACCCTGTTCTTCACTGTCCTTCCCTCCACTATCTTTCTGCTCAGACTTCTGTGCACACACACACATGAACACATATACAATGTTCAAACAGATAAAAACTTAAACACCTAAATACATCTTAAAATCTTCTTTCCTTTTTTTTAAAATCCTATAAAGTTTTTATATCTGCCAATACATATAAATGATTATTTGAAAAATTTGCTTGCTTGTAAATTTAGCAAACAGCTTAACCTTAAATACAGTTAAATATAGAGGGTGTCCCCAAAATGTATACCCACTTTAATAGCTGATAGCTCAATTTTAAAATAAATGTATTTAATAAACACTGCCTTTATAATTATTCAGAGTGTATATATAGATTTTTTGGGACACCCTATATATACACAGTATTTCTCATGTGGTATACTGGGCACCAAAAGGCAAAACCTTAGTAGAATTGATACATATTATTTGTTGTTTTTAACAGTTTTTGAGGTGTTTTTTTTTACATAAATCAGCAAAAAAATTAAGTGAATTAATAGATCCATGAGATAAAAAAAATTCAGCCTTGTTCATATCCATATTTATAACTAATACATAGGATTTCTAAAAGGATTAAATGGCATGATATTCACCAGTAGCTATAAAAAGTATCTGGCCATAGCAAATATTGGATAGATGATAGATATAGCAATAGTCTGATTTCCACTTCTAGAAATATCCCTGGAAGGAAATTGATATAAGAAAAAAAAAAAAAGGCCAAAAAAGAACCTGAATAGCAGCAGCAATCTTGAGAAAGAAGAACAAAGCTAGACAGATCACAATCTCAGATATCAAGTTATACTACAAAGCCACTGTAATCAAAACAGCTTGGTACGGGCACAGGAACAGACACATAGACCAATAGAACAGAATAGAGAACCCATAAATTGACTCAAGCCATTACACTCAATTAATATTTGACAAATAAGGCAAGAACATACAATGGAGTCAAGATAGTCTCTTCAATAAATGGTGCTTGGAAAATTAGACAGATAAATGCAAAAAAAAAAATAAAGAAAGAAAAGAAAAAAGAAACTAGACCAGCAACTTATACCATTCACAAGAGTAAACTCAAAATGGGTAAAACACTTAAATGTAAGTATTGAAACCATAAAAATCCTAGAAGAAACCATAGTCAGCAAAATCTTAGACATTTCTCATAGCAATATGTTTATAGATACATCACTTAGGGCAAAGGAAACAAAGGAGAAAAATAAATAAATGAGACTACATCAAAATAAAAAGCTTTTGCACAGCAAAATAAACCATCAACAAAATGAAAAGGGATCCTACTGTATGGGAGAACAAATTTGCCAATGATACATCTGATAAAGGTTTAGTATCCAAAATATATAAGGAACTAATACAACTTAACAAAAGGAAGACAAACAATCCAAGGAGGTGATATGAGTTAATGCAAAGATTTTTAAGTACACTTAAACATTTGTTTTCACAGTTATTGTACCATTTTATAATTTCATAAGCAATGAGTTTCAGTTGTTCCACATCTTCTATATGGATAATTTGATGCAGTGTTTTTAAATTTAAATTTTTATTTTTAATCACCATATAATATAGCATACATCATTTCTGAGAGTTTGGAACAGATGTGAAACCTCAAATTATTACCTTAAACAAAAGCTTAGTCAAGATCAATACCCGTTGCTGGTTGCTCTTGCTTTTCAAGGAGGCAGAGCAGCCTCCCCAGCAGAGGCGAGATTCTGCCCTTTGTGAAGATAGGACTGGCAAGCAGAGTACTATGCACTAGTTATCAAACCCAAGGCAGGATAAATATTTCTGCCCATTGCATTTTGGTGTTGGGGTCACCAAGAAAAGCACAATATAGCCAAGCACGAGATGGGAAAATACTTTACTAACATAGAGAAGAAATAAGACAAGATCAGATTCAATAGTGTGTGTGTGTCACTCATGGCCAGAAAGTCCCTCCTAGCACCCGTCATCAATTGCAGGGCAATTTGTGAAAGTACCTACTCTACCCACAGCTGAGGCCAGATAAAACAGTGAGGTTAACCAGGGACTTGCTTCAAGCAGAGACAATAGAGTATTCAATAAGCCTGAAATATGGAAAGATATTTCCCTATTCTGTTTTTCGCAATCACTTTCTCTTGAAAGAAATTCCTCAATAAGTCACATGTATCGGAATTCCTGTCTTGGGCTCTATTAGAATTCCAACCTGAGAGAGTAAGTGATTCTAAATTATGGCTGTCACCTAAACTTCATTATCCCCTGCCTCATTATGAAAGGAAGTGAGACAGTAGAGGGACTTGAGTCCAGGAATAGAGAAAGCCAAGTTAAGACCAGGTGGCCAGAAGAAATGCCCAATAAACTGGCCACAGGCATATCACCACACCTCCACTTTCTGTTTGGAAAAAAATGCAAAAATGTATGTTTCATTCAAACAATTGCATTTTATACACTCACATGGAAAGTTCTAACGGCCGACCTTTATTTTTGTTTTTAAAGCCTATCTTTTCATGCAAACCCACTTTTCCCCAGCGTAGAAAAGCAGCCAAGCAGAGCTGTAACTGAAAGAAACTAAGTTTCCTGGCTGCATGGCACCATGAGAACCAACTCATAAGACAGGTGCTGGTTAATAAAGGGGGTTTATTCAGGTTCCAGCTCCCTGAAAGATAAGGGGCACTCTTGTCCAATGTAAATTTATTAAATGCTCCCATCAAAAGGCATAGGGTAGCTGAATAGATACAAAAACATGACCCAAGTATATGCTGTCTACAAGAGACCCACCTCAGAACAAAAGAGACGCACAGGATGAGAGTGACGGGATGGAAAATAAAATTTCCATGCAAATGAAAAAGAAAAAAGAAGCTGGAGTAAAAATACTAATTTCCAACAAAATAGACTTTAAAATGAAGGCCATCACAAGAGACAACAAAGGTCACTACATAATACCAAAGGGATCGATCCAACAAGAGGATATAACCCTGGTAAACATATATGCTCTCAATATAGGAACACCTAAATATATTTGAAAAAACTTCTAGATGACTTTAATGGAGAGATTGACAATAATACAATCATAGTAGGGGACTTTAACACCCCGCTGAATTCACTGGATAGATCTTCCAAACAAAAACTTAACAAGGAAACAGTGACGCTAAAGAACACACTGGATCAGAAGGATTTAATAGGCATTTATAGAACATTTCACTCCAAAGCAGCAGGATATACATTCTTCTCAAGTGCACATGGATAATTCACAAAGAGAGGCCACATATTAGGACACAAAACAAGTCTTTCCAAGTTCAAGAAGATTGAAATCATATCAAGCATCTTCTCAGGTCACAGTGGAATGAAATTAGAAATCAACTTCAGTAAAAACACCCAAATACAACTGCCATAAAGAGGAATCAGCCTAATTTCAAGATTTATTATATAGGTACAGTAAGAAAGACATATGTACATAGAAACCTGGACACAAGTGTTTATAATAACTATATCCATAATAGTAAAAAATAGAAAGAAAAAAAAACAATATCTTTCAATAGATGAAGAGGTTTAAAAAAAACAAAAACAAACATTGGAAGTTTCTACCACAGAATACTACTCAGCTATAAAAAAGGAAACTGACTACTGACACAACCGCCAACCTCAAGGAATTCCCAGAAAATTATTCTGATTACAAAAAGCTTTTCCTTACAAGTTACATACTGTATGGAATTATTTATATAACATTCTTGCAAAGACAAAATTAAGAGAGAGAGGTGAGTTGGGAGAGAATCAGGTGAGACTATAAAAGGGCAATGTGAAGAATTCTTGTGGTCAAAATGTTCTATACCTTTATTTCATCAATGCCAATACTCAGGTTGTGATATTGCAGTATAGTTTTGTAAGATGTTATCCCTGGGTGACAAGTAAAGGGTATACACAAAAGAACTCTGTATTATTTACTACAACTGCATATGAATCTACAATTATCTCAAAAGGTTTAATTAAAGAAAAACAAGAATATTTGATATATCTCATTGATCAAGGAGTCTGTGGAAATGAAATTGCTTGGCAGAATACTTGGATGTAACTTGTTATATTGAAGCAAAACAGTTCTTGGTTAGATGGGCAGAAAACTATTCATAGCCTCTCGTTCAGT
The DNA here is from genome assembly GCF_964212035.1 of Myotis nattereri. Taxonomy (NCBI): domain Eukaryota; kingdom Metazoa; phylum Chordata; class Mammalia; order Chiroptera; family Vespertilionidae; genus Myotis; species Myotis nattereri. Next base: position 95,281,696 of record NC_138077.1, on the reverse strand, counting down.
TCTTAGACAGTTCACAGAGAGCTCACAGTTCCTTTGAGGAAGGATTCTGCATCTATATACTATATACTATATACTACTATACATAGTAGTATACCATGAATGTTAGTCCATGATTACTCTAGAGCAGTGGTTCTCAACCTGTGGGTCGCGACCCCTTTGGGGGTCCAACGACCCTTTCACAGGGTCGCCTAAGACCATCAGAAAACACATATATAATTACATATTGGTTTTGTGATTAATCACTTTGCTTTAATTATGTTCAATTTGTAACAATGAAATTGGGGGTCACCACAACATGAGGAACTGTATTAAAGGGTCGCGGCATTAGGAAGGTTGAGAACCACTGCTCTAGAGGAACTTAAAACCAGTTACCAGGCTAATTTGACAAATTAGGGAATAACTAGAATTTCTGAGTTTTTGTGTGCATTTTTTTTTTTTAGATACTGGCTTTGATTGACTCTAATTCATGTTGCCGTGAAAAATCATTGTGCTCCACTAAAACAGATATTGTACATGGGCTGTAAAGGGAATGTAGAACTAAATCTGTCTCTTCTGTTCTTGGGAACACAGACTTATCTGATGGTTATTTTCCATTCAGAGAATACATAATGAAATAAATATACTTAGAATGCCTACATCAATTTCCTAATCCCCGGAATGGCAGGAAGGGACAACTGAAAGCCCTCCCCCCCGCAAAAAAAAAACAACAAAACCCTCTAAATCAAGATAATTAAACCAATTCTGCATCCATGGAAGTGATAGCAGAGGTTAGCCCTATCATGCAATTCTTGAACATTGTAGGAGTGGTAAACACTACTAAATAACTAGTTAACATGACCAGTTAACTCAAAAAATAGATAAGTTCTGAAGAAAGTCTAATTATTGATCATCTATCATCTAAACTCCTTCATTTGGTAATACTATTTTAACCTGCAGTTATGGATGTGGTATATCAAATCTAAGTACACTTTGTAAACTGAAATGAAGTTATTAATCTATTTTTATCATTATTACCAAAGAAAATCAGAAGTTCTTTGTTTCAATACAATAAGGACAATAATATACCTTCACGTATTTGCCTCCAGGATATGTCAACTCTGTTCCCTGTGCTTCCCAGTCCAAAGGCATCTTGATTATCATGATATTCCTCATAAAATGATGCAAGCCTATTTCATCACTGATATTATGTTAGATCCTAGTCAACAAAAAGTAGAGAAACACTTTAACTGCCCTACTAAAATACATGCCTGACAGCAGATCAGAGATAATCTCCAGGAAACTACAGCAACTTGACACATTAATTAAGCTGCCAAGGCCCCAGTGGTTTGCAGTATGTTGCAATATTACTTCCAAGGTGAGAGACAAGTGATGAATCTTGTACTGCCTACCATGAAAAAGAGGCCCTATTTGGATTGTGATGGCAATATATATCTTATTTTGAATAACCTGTAAAGCTGCCAGCTCTAAAAAATTAAACAAAAATACTTTTCACCTATTGTAGCCAGAAACAGAAACCTACATTTTATATGCAGGTGTCACAGATATGCTCTTTAGTGTACCAGATACCTATATTATCTATTTAGGAATATTTATCAGCCACAGTTTTTGGTGTTCCTATCTATTATTTCAATAGATACCTCCCCATCTATATATATAATATGCAAATTAGCCGGGCCTCACCACCCACCAGCTGGAGGAGGCTGCATCATGACCACTCAGGAGGAGCTGTGGCATGCAGATGGGCGGGAGGGGACTGCATGCTGCCCTCACCCCAGCGGACACACACACACACACACACACACACACACATTAGGGGTGGGGGCTGCTCTGAGCCACGCCATGTTGGAGCACACCCCCACCCCTGGTGTGTGTGTGTTCACTGGGGTGGGGGCATGCTCCGAGCCATGGCACAGCTCAGAGAACACCCCCTGTGGGTGGCGGACCAGAGCCAGAGCGAACTAGCCCAGATCCCAGGTGCCTGGCAGCGGCTGGAGCAAAGCAGCCTGGGTCCTGGATAACTGACAGCAGCAGAGCAAAGCAGCCCATGTGCTGGGCACCGGAGGGAAACCAGAGCCTGCAGCCAGGGGAAGGAAGGCCTATTCCTGCATGAATCTTCATGCATTGGGCCTCTAGTGGGGTAATAATAACTACAACTCATAGGTTTAAGAGGAACTTGTAATACTCTGCCTTCAAAATGAAGCGTGCATCGTGATTCTAACATTGTGAAAGTTGGAAAATAGATTGTCCTCTCCAAAACTTTGTGACTTTACACAGACTTTTGACTCTGGAACAAATTAAATCCAAGTCAGATTATCATCAAATGATTTAGTTTATACTCATATGAAAGCCACTTCATCCCCTTCATCGTTCTGGCTGCCCTTTTCTGACCCTTCTCAACTCCATTACATCTGTCGGGTGATATGGCGTTAGTTCATAGTTTGATTGAGGGGTTTATTGATTCCAGCCACTGCTATCTACTATATATGTATAGGTCTGAAAGTGAGAAAGTTTAAATTAGGTGATGGGAGAGAAAGCACATGCATGACACCCACAAGATTTCTTTGATGGTTTATCTGATGAGCTGTCAGAAGAGAGTTGCACCTAGGAAAACCGAGCAAGAAAATGACGCAGCCAGTAAACTCCAGAGGTACAGGTCTAGGAATTGTATAATCCTTAACGGGCAACAGAAGACTTTCTGACTGAAGTGGCATTTTCATTCCTTCCATATAAAAGCAAATGTTTGACAGGGAGAACAAGCTTATAATAAGTAAATAGTTGAACGTGAACTTTTTCTTACATATTTATATTATTTTTCAGTAAAAGCTGAACCTAAACCCAGGGTATTTTGCAGACAGTTTATTTGGAAACTGATCCAAAGGAGCATGAGTGGCAAACAGGGAGAAGCAAAGAAAAACAAAAAGCCAAAAAGAAGAAGGCAAGGGAGGAGGGTAAGTTCCTCAGTGAGGATGCCACATATGGCTGGTGCTGATATGATTAGACAGTCTGCGAAGACTCATAAAATGGATTTCAGAAGCATTGGCCTGGGAGGAAAAAAAATGAAAAGGCTTCATCTCTTGGCTTCAATCCGATTGAAAAAAGTGGCCCTTGACTTAAACTCCTGGCCATTTAGGTTATATAAGCAAGAGTACTGAGCTGATTTTCTTGATGTCCAGTACCACAGAGTCATAGGATACTTGGATTGAAGCCTTACTTTCTCTTCTGGCTTATTTCACATTAGGTAAGAGCTACCTCTCCAGCTCCATTAATGCCATCACAAAGGGTAAGATTTCTATCTCTCTCTCCCTCTCTCTTCCTCTGATTTCAGAGAGGAACTCTGAACTATTTTTGTCCACTCATCCCCTGATGAGAAATGCACCATATTATTTCACTAATATGTGGAATCTAAAGAACAAAATAAACGCACACCAAAATAGTGACAGACACATAGAAAGCAGGCTGGCAGTTGTCTGGGAGGTAGGGATGGTGGAGCTGGAGGGATTGAGCAAAATTGTATAAAAAAGAAATAGAAAAAAACTCATGGACATGGACAATAGTGTGGTGACTGCCTGGGACTGGAGTAGGGATTGGAGGGAGGTGGAGAAGGGTATAGTGAGGGATAAATATTGATGGACTGAGACCTGACTTTGGGTGATGAACACACAGCACAATATACAATATACAAATAATGCACTGAAGAATTGTACACCTGAAATTTGTATAATTTTGTTAAGCTGAATAAAATGGGGGGAAAAAGGAATGAAGCTGTGTTCTGCATTAGGTAAGAGCTACTTCTGTGCTATGCTGGTTAGAGCCTGGTTGGCATTGCTTTGCTGTAATCATGGCTGAACCAAGAGTTGGACAAAGGAATTTTATAAGCAATCTTGTATGTGTCTAATAGAGTTTCCTTCTGTTAAATTAAATACAGATTTTAGTGTTTCTCAATGTTTGACTTTGATTATCTAAAGAACCCTCTTTATACTTGATAATCTGTAGGTGATCTGAAAAGAAATTTAAAAGATTTTGACACCTTTATTAAATATTTGTAATGTAAACTAAGAATTAACTGAATTAACCTAATAATATTTTACACTCAGGAAAGTATTAGTGAGTAGATATTTTCTTCAGTATATAAGATACATAAGTGGTAACCTTTGCCATAGACCCAGTTTTCAACTCATAAATTCTGATGGAATATTTATAAAAAGTTTAACAATGTAATATATGATAGTGAAGGAGCTATTAATAGTAGCTGATAATCATCAAACTGCATAGATTGAAAATTTTCACTATTAGGTAAATAACTGAAGACTCATTTAAAGTCGTTTTATTTTAAGGGGATAACATATTAAACTAAAAGTCATCCTAATGACTCTGTTAAGCAGAGCTGAGCATATAAATTACATAATTATATCACCCGACTCAATAAAGTGGGATAATGAAGTGTTAATCTGTGATTAGAGAAAAAATGTCAGTGCATTCATTATTATCAAACAATCTCCCATGCCCCCCTTTTTTCCTATCAAACTCTGCCCCATAGCTCTCTCACATAGATGTCTCTTCTCTCTCTCTCTCTCTCTCTCTCTCTCTCTCTCTCTCTCTCTCTCTCTCTTTCTTCATCTCTCTTCCTCTCTCTAAGCATGTCTTTGAAGAAAACCCTCTGCACTATATCCCTTGATAGATGTAATACTAATTTCAGGTGATTTGTTTAGTGAATTAATTAGTTAATTGAATATATATATATATACTAGTGGCCCGGTGCACAAAAATTTGTGCACTTGGGGGGCATCCCTCAGCCCAGCCTGCCCCCTCTAACAATCTGGGAGCCCTCACAGGATGTCCTACTGATGTCCCTGTGAGGAGCGGGCCTAAGCCGAAGTCTGGCCTCCCTCTGTGGAAGGCAACTGGCCGATCAGGTATATAGATACTTTCTGAAGGCAGCACAGGCTCCTTCCTTATTTCTTTCCTCTGTGGTTGGAGAATAGGGGACTAAAAGGTGGACACAGAACTGTGGCCGGGCCTGGGGCTCTTGTAGGCAGCAGAAAGGAGAGGGCTGGGGAAAATCTAGACATGGTTTTCTTCAATTGTCCTCCCTTCCTCCGGGCCCCTCGCTCTATTCTTCCCTTGTCGTGGTGGACGCTTGGGTCTTGGACTGACAGGAGCCCATCAACGGTGGAGTTCAGCCCCCTCACTTCTCAGCTGAATATACAACCACCTCACATTCCAAGTGGAGCTGTTTTCAAATGGGTAAAGTGCTGGCAATTCATGCCTCCCGGCCTTTCCCCTCTCGGGTTTCCTCCTTGGGTCAGTTGCAAACTTCACTGAGACACCGAAGCAACTGTGCCCTGGTAGTTCTGAACCAGCCCCTGCCAGGGCCCACACCAGGAGGATCCCAGCTGAGGTCCCCTCCCTGCACCCAGCGCTCTTCTCCCTGTTCTACCACTGAGGAAAGGGAACAGCTCACCTTCTCTGGACCCTGCCAACCTGGCAGGCTGAGGCACAGGCCAGGTGGTGCAGCCTAGGGTGCTGGTGGCTGTGAGCCTTCTCCCCCTCCCTGAAGTGTGGGGTGGGGTTGCAGCAGCTCACAGCCGCCCCTGGGCACCATGCATGGAGATACCACTCTCCACTGAGCCACCGTCTGCCCAGGACCTGTGGGGGTTGGGGTGGCCTCGGGCTCCCACTGGCCCCACTGTAGCCAGACTCGGCTTGGCCGGCCACCCCCACTGCCGGAGGGCTGTGCATGCCCCATGAGCCTCATCACCCTCTTGAATCGCCATGGTCTGGCCATCCCATCCCAGGAAGTGGCCATCCTGATTGCCATAGCTCACTCTCTGGTGCAGTTGGGCCTGCCCAGCAAGAATGTAGGCAGGAGCTGGGCCTTTGAGGGGAAGGAGGAGGGATGTGGGCCAGGGCAGAAGTGGGGAACTTGGTGGTGTAAACACAGCCCCCCCCCCCCCCCACCCCGCGTGCCAGCCCCTAGCTGCACTGCATTCCCGAACCACTGGGTGCCTCTGCCCAGCACTGTGCTCTAGGGCCTGGGTGGGGATGAGGCACCTGGAGCTGCAGCCTGAAGGCAGCCCTCGCTGGCCTGAATCACAGTGGTTGATCAGGGAGGGAGGGATACGGCGTGCCAAACTCACTCTCTCTCTCTCTCTCTCTCTCTCTCTCTCTCTCTCTCTCTCTCTCTCTCTTTCTCTCAGAGGGCCCCATGTCCCGGCGGGCGGGCAGGGCTCAGGCCCCGCTCACCTTGTATTGCTGCCCGCTCTGGCTCTGTTGCTTCTGAGGCGGTGGCGGGGCTGCTGACCTGGCCCAGGCCCCTGGCCAGCCTCCTGTGCCTGGACCCCAAGCAGCAGCGGAGCTTCCAGCAGCCAAAGCAGCAGCAGTGGCCAGCGCGCCAAGTGCCTGGAGCCAGCTGGGGGGCGGCAGTGGTGGTGGCCAGAGTCCCAGCTCCCCTCTGCCATGGCCCCGCCGGGAACACCCCGGCACAAAGTTCCCAGCTCCCGCAGCAGGTGGCCAGGGACTTCTTAGGCGCCTCCTCCTCCCCACCGCCCGTGCTTCATGAATCACCAGTTTCCCCAGAGGCAGTGGCTGCAGGACGCAGAGCAGGAAACAGGGGAGCAGGCTGAGTGTAGCTCGGGCTGGACAGAGGGCACCGGCACAGAGGAGATCTCCCCGGCGGCAGGGGAAGTCGCTGCGCCCTGGGGAGATCTCTTCCAGGCCACTGGTGCCCTCCATCAAGCCTGAACCAGAGCCGTGATTGGCCCACTCCCCTGTCTCCTGCTCTGAGTCCTGCAGCCATCGCCTCCGCGGAAAATTGGGATTCATGAAGCACAGACAGCTGGGAGAGCCCGGTGGCTCCAGCACTCCAGGGTCGCCTCCTGCCTTCCTGGCGCTGGGCTGGATGGCTCCCGGCAGGCGGGCAGGGCTCATGCTAAGGCAAGCAATGCCGTCGATCCCCCGCCCACCCCCGGGTTTCACACAGGAGTGGGCCCCCGTCTCTGGTAGGCAGTCCAAGTGATCAGCACCGCTTGCCTTGGCCCCAACCCCCACCCGCCCTCCGATCGCACACAGGAGTGGGCCCCAGTGTCTCTCATAGGTGGGCGAAGTGATAGCCACTGCATGCCTTGGCCCCAGCCCCCGCCCATCCCCGGGTCACACACAGGAGTGGGCCCCCTGTCTCTAGTAGGTGGGTGAAGTGATCGACACCTCTTGCCCTTGGCCCCAGCCCCCGCCCGCCCTGATGGCACACAGGGGCCTGGATGGCGGCTTGCGCTGTCCTACCCTGCCTTCAGTATGCAAATTAGCCGCCATCTTTGTTAGCAGTTAATTTGCATATCACCCTGATTAGCCAATGGGAAGGGTAGCGGATGTACAACTAATTACCTTATGTTTCTCTTTTATTAGATAGGATATGCGACTGTTATGACCAAACGACCAGAACAACCAGTCTACCAGTCACTATGATGCACACTGACCACCAGGGGGCAGAAGCTCAGCACAGGAGCAGCCCCTGGTGGTCAGTGCACTCCCACAGCCAACCTCCCACAGCCAGCCAACTTCCTCAACTCTTTCCCCCTGGCCAGCAAACCTCCCACAGTCGTGCCTCCCCCTGGTTGGCAGGCCCCAGCCAGCCCAGCCCCAATTGCACTGGGCAAGATGGCCTCAATAGGTCCTGACCACTGGCCAGGCCTAGAGACACCACCCATGCCAGCATTTCATGCACTGGGCCTCTAGTATAAATATGAAAGTGAATATGTTTGGGTTGTTGTCATAATGAACTTCACAGACTACTAATACACATCCTATCTAAAAAAAAGGGAATATGCTAATTGACTCTCACACCATTGCAAAGATGGTGGCACCCATAGCCAATAAGGAGAGAATATGCTAATTGACTACCACACCCTCAAAGATGGCAGCACCCATAGCCACAAGATGGCAGTACCATTCCCCTCTGCCCCACCAGGGAGGCAGGTACTCTGCCTTGCTACGTGCCTGCCTCCAAAATCCCCGAGTCCCTCCAGCCCCCCAGCCACCCAGGGCCAGCCTGAGGTGCAGGCAAGCCTCGGATGACGGCTGCCCAACCACCCAGGGCCACCCAAGGCTCAGGTAAACAGGACTGACTGAGGCTTGTACTGCCGGCAGTGGCAACAGCAGAGGTGTGATGGAGGCGTTGCCTTCCCCTGATCAACAGGTTGCCTCCCACCTCTGAGGGCTCCCAGACTGCTGAGAGGAGGCAGGCCAGGCTGAGGGACCCCCACCCCCTCCAGTGCATGAATTTCCATGCACCACGCCTCTAGTACTACATAATTGGTGCTGTTCAAACTTTAACTTTCATACCCATCACCTGTGGATCTTGTTTTAAACACTTGATCTCACATTTTGGCTGAGAACTAGCCCTATGTTTAAAGCTTTGGTCTTTTGCCCTGATATTTAAAGTCCTCCATACATTAGACATATCTTTCTATCACTGCATACCCAGGGTATGATTCCTCATGACTGCTACATAAATCTTACATTTTTAAACATGTTTCAAAAGCCAGATTAAGATTTCATAACACTCATTCTACTGCAATGATAATTATATTTTACTCTATGTCCCTTTATTGATGTTTACAGTTTAATATTCTCAGTTTCTTATAAGACTTTCTTGAAAAGAGTTTGCATCTAAAAAAAATGAAAAGGACCAGAAATTATCAATATGACTGCTAATTCTAATATACACCATGCTTTTTGCTTACTTTCATTTATGTACTCTGGTAGTTAGTGAAGCCATGACTGAAATGAATAAGTATCTATATTAATAAAAGAGAAACATGCAAATTAACCATCACTCTGCCACTCTGCTACACCCACCAGCCAATCAGTGTGACTATGCAAATTAATCCAACAAAGATGGTGGTTAATTTGCATATGCAGGCACAGAGTGAAGACTGGAGACAACTGAAGATGGTGGCAGCCACGGAGCTGAAGCAAGCAGGAGGCTTGGGTTGTTCCTGGTGACGGAGGAAGCCAAGCTTCCCACCGGGCCTGGACTCCACTCAAGGAGGGGCTGGGGGCCTGGGCTCAGATCAAGGATCTGGAAAATAAAGGAGAGACTGGGAGCAGCCAAAGTGGAGAAGCCAAGCCTCGCTGCTGTGGCTGGACCAAAAGTTTGGGTCCTGGGTACCAGAGGTAAACCAGTGCCGGCAGCCAGGGGAAGGAAGGCCTGTCGTGCAAATCTTCATGCAACGGGCCACTAGTAATAATATAGTTATTTATGATCAAAAGATTACTTTATAATCAGTCTTAATTAAACTATGAGACAAATCAACAATCTGATAATTAAATTATGGAAAATTTTATTATGAGTTTTAGTAAAATAACTAAATATATAAGTTCATTGAAAAAATTCAGTGCCCTACAATTGTAAAAAATATAATTTTCCTCCAGATTTAAAATGTTATAATAATTAATTTTTTGTGACAAGTTTTACTTTAATTTTTATTTTTTAACCATTAAAAAAAACACACTAACAAGTGAAAAAAAAAAAAAAAATACCCACAAGCTGAAAAGCACTAAATCTTCCACATACTATGAGATCTTTCAGTGTTGAAAGTACATTTCAAGTAAAATTTGCCAATTTGTCGTAGATGATTATGGAGGAAAATTAGCTATAATGTTAAAATAGTAATGATCTCACAGTCTTTTTCAGAATTAAATGCCTAAATTTAATGAGTGGGCCTTCCAAAAATGTTTTAGATGGACAGTAGTGGTGAGACAGAAATTTTCATATTAGAACTGTTGTACCATTAAAAGGAAAATTGCCCCTTTCTTGTCTTTCAGTTACTCGAGATCAAATTATTGGCTCAGAGTCTCTGGTGGCTGCATGCCAGATTAGCAATATTGGGAACCTGAATCTATCAGCTCAAGGTAGCATTGCTGGCATGGGCCTCTACAGCACTTAATTTAATTAGATGAAGCTCCCATTGTTGAAACTGCTGAACACAGTATTTTTTACTGAGCCAAGGAATAATCTAATTTATTAGACCTTTGAAACTGTGCTGTAAAAGTGTTATTGTGGTGTCTCAGAGCGACTGCAATTGTTTTGAATATAAATTCTGAATCCCAAGGAAAGCAGTATTTCAGGGATATATTCTGTCTTTATTGCTGATGTGCTAGGTGTTTTTCTTTCAAGCTATGCACTCTATTTTGATCTTGGTTATTGTTGGCTTGCAAGTTAGAATACAGTTTCCCATTAATATTCCACAAAGAAATTTGGTGCCGTGATGGGAGTAGTGAACCAAGATTAAGAAGGCCTGTATTTTATTTTATCTTTGTTTTACTGTATGATATTGAACCTGCCATTTCATTCCAGCAGGCTTTTATAAAAATATAAAGAAAAGGCATTTATCTAGAAAAAAAAGTTGTTAGAAAGCTTATAAAATAAATTCTGAAATGATATTTGAGGTATATAGGAAAAACGGAATTAATTTTTATTGAGCAATTGCTGAATGCTTGCTATGAAATGGCAAGCAATGAAACAAAATGAAAAGTAACAATAAAAAAAACCTCATCCTTTTCCCCAAAGAAAGTATACCTAGAGAGGACCTAAAATTACCAATATGCCTGCTAAGAATATATTTGTTTTGCAAATGAAACTAAGAAAAATTTGTGGATTATACTCAAAGTTGGCAGAAGAAGAAACACTTAAGTTTTAGGCTAAACACAAAGAAGAATAAAATTGAAATTATAGAAACACTAGAGGCCCAGTGCACAAATTCATGCACCAGTTGGATCCCTCAGCCTGGCCTGTGGGATTGGGCTGAAACCACCTCTCCGACATCCCCCAAGGGGTCCTGGATTGCGAGAGGGTGCAGGCAATGCCAAGGGACCCCACCAGTGCAGGATCGGGGCTGGGGAGGGATGCAGGAAGTTGGCCAGCCAGAGAGGGACCGTGGGAGGGCTCCAGGGCATGTTCAGCCTGTCTCGCTCAGTCCTGATTGACCGTAGCCCAATAGCAAGCTAACCTATGGGTCAGAGCATCTGCCTCCCGGTGGTCAATGGATATCATAGCTAGTGGTTGAGCAGCCTTAGCATATTATGCTTTGATTGATTGAATGGTCAACTGGTCAACTGGACACTTAGAATATTAGGCTTTTATTACATAGGATATTTTAGACTCTTCCTTTAAAATCATCTAAAAGTATTTGATTCTGGAAGTCAATGTTCTTTGCACAAGACAATGGATATACATGTTAGAGATATCAGGATGAGTAAGAATATTTACTGACATCACACAACAATTGCATGTTTACTGAGAAAATATTTTTGATTGAGTCATCTGTGACTTAATCAGTGTCTTAGAGCCTGAGGATGATGAAGAAAATGAGAAACATTCTAAATTCCCAATAGAATTTACAATTTAGCAGTGACAATGACATATGCAAAAATAATATCAAGTTAATGCAAGTATCTACCCTTAGCTGATGAATTCAAAGTAGGTTTTCCTAAGGAAATTATGTTTAAGCTGTTATGTGGTAGATAAATAGATAGAAATTAGCCAGGTGGGCTTTGTAGTGACTAAGTTATTATGCCTTCTCTTCTTATTTAAACTTACTAGAGGCCTGGTGCATGAATTTGTGCATGGGTGGGGTCTGGCTGGACACCCCGATAGGGGCTGATTGGGGCTGGGCTGGTGAGAGGGGAAGGGATGTGGGAGGTTGACCAGCTGGAGGTTGGCTAGGAGGAGCTGCTGGAGGTTTGAGGGCCAATCAGGGCATTCATTGGGCTGGTTGGCCGCTGCAGCTCATATCATAGTGATTGGTTGTTCCCGTCGTTCTGCCATTCCGGTCACTTGGCATATATATATATATATATATATATATATATATATATATATATATATCGGTGATGGTGAAACTTTTTGAGCTCAGTGTGTCAGCATTTTGAAAAGCCCTAACTTAACTCTGGTGCCATGCCACATATAGAAATTTTTTGATATTTGCAACGATAGTAAAACAAAGATTTATATTTTTGATATTTATTTTATATATTTAAATGCCATTTAAGAAAGAAAAATCAACCCAAAAAATGAGTTTGCATGTCACCTCTGACACTCGTGTCAGGTTTGCCATCACTGATATATATATATATATATATATATATATATATATATATATATATCCTATCTAATAAAAGAGAAACATGAGATTATATATATATATATATATATATATATATATATATATATATCTTATCCAATAAAAGAGAAACATGGTAATTGGCATACGACCGCTACCCTTCCCATTGGCTAATCAGCGAGATATGCAAATTAACTGCCAGCCAAGATGGCGGCCGGCAGCCAGGCAGCCTGAAACTAACATGAGGCTTGCTTGCTTCAAGGACGGAGGACTCCAACGTTTCCCGCCTGCCTTGCCGGCCTCTGAGCTCGCAGTTTAAGAAACATTGTGACAAATATAGAAGCTAAACAAAACCCCAGAAACCTGCTTTCAGCGAGCCCGGGATCTCTGAGCTGGAGTTATACATTGTTTCGATTATAGAAAGCAAACAAACCAGATGCCTGCTTTCAGCAGCAGAGGCCTCAGAGCTGGAGCCAGAGCTAAACCTGGCCCAGAATAAAAAAGAAAAGAAAATAAGGAGCAGTTGGGAGCTTCAGTCACCCACCAGCCTGAAAACAGCCCTCAGCCCCTTACTCAGACTGGCCAGACACCCCAGTGGGGACCCCCACCCTGATCCAGGACACCCTTCAGGGTAAACCAGCCAGCCCCACCCATGCACTAGGCCTCTATCCTATATAGTAAAAGGGTAATATGCCTCCCGGCACCGGGATCAGCGTGACAGGGGGCAGCGCCCAAAACCCCTGATGGCCCTGAGGCTCTGTGTGTGACAGGGGGCGGGGCCACAACCTCCCTATCCGCCCTGCTCTGTGCCTGATAGGGGGAGCTCCCCAACCCCCTGATCATTCTGCGGCTCTGTGTGTGACAGGGTGTGGCACCTCAACCCCCTGATTGGCCCTGCTCTGTGTGTGACAGGGTAGAGCCATAACCTCCCCATCGGCCCTGCCCTGAGTGTGACAGTGGCAGCGCCCCAACCCCCTTATTGGCCCTGCTCTGTGGGTGATAGAGGGCGGTGCCCTAACCCCCTGATCTGCCCTGCCCTGAGTGTGACAGGGGGTGGTGCCCCAACTCCCCAATCGGCCCTGCTCTAAGCACGACCAGGGGCTGCACCTAGGGATTGGGCCTGCCCTCTGCCACCCGGGAGCAGGCCTAAGCCAGCAGGTCGTTATCTCCCAAGGGGTCCCAGACTGTGAGAGGGCACAGGCCGGGCTGAGGGACCCCTCTCTCCCCCGAGTGCACAAATTTTTGTGCACCGGGCCTCTAGTATATATATATATATATATATATATATATATATATATATATATATATATATATGCCTTTCTGGGTTTATTTAAAAGCTGGAATAGCTCTGTTCTTCATCAAAGAAATATAAAGAAAAGAAATGTTAATCTAGGACTAGATATCCATATAGATTCAAATATTTTAGACTACTTTCAAAGAAAAAGGAATGAAAGTAAATGTTTTAATTAAGCACTCATACATTTTGCATAGATTTTTATTCTAGAATAAAAATCATTAAAATATTTACATTCTTAAAAAATAAAACTCAAGTTAATTTTCCATTAAGAAAAAGGGTTTGATTTAAAAAGTAAGACTTTTATTTACTAATACAATTTTATTATCTGCTTCATTACTATTCAAATAAAAACCCTTATAATTTTTTATTCATCTGGAGAAAAATAAAGGCCTTTATTTTCAGTAGTTTGGAATTCCTTGTTATTCAGTGGTTACACAGGGGCAGATGGTTCACAATAGGGCTAGAAAGAGGATGGAGAGCAAAACTCATCCAGGGCTTTTAACTCCAGTGCTTTCTAATTCCAATTAGCATCTGAGTCACCTTGGGATCTTGCCAGTATAGATAATGACTCTATATTACTAGGATGGTCCCTGAGAATCAATATTTAGAATAAACTCTTAGCTAAAGCAGCATGTTTTTCTCTAAAAAACACACTTTGAGTAATAGAGTCTTAACATCATTTAGACCAAGCATGTCAAACTCAAAGGCTAACATGGGCCAAATAAACAAGGTTTAAGTTTATGTTGGCCGTAAAAAATCAAAAGCTTCAATTTTCATAGAAACATGGGTTTATTTCTATAGAGACATGTTGAATACAAAGGGCTGAAATAAATGAGTGTCATTAACATAAAATAATAGAACATTTTAATAAAAATTAATATTTTTTTCTTGAATATTAACAGACACTGAATAACTGCACAAATTAATAAGCATAATTCAAATAAACCTATTTTTCTTGTTCTCCGAAAGTGAAATATTTCCTGTTTCACAAACCAAACAAGTCAGCCCAAGACTAATGTCATAGCAATTGGCTGCTAAAATATTCCCTGCTAGTATTAGTGGAGAGAAATGGTGCGCCTGTGTGTAAGGTGCATAAGGGAAATGCATGCAACGCGATTATAGTAACCAGTCATTAACGAACGTTGTAGTTCATTATCAATAATTATGTAGAACGGAATATTGTAAAAATTAAGTTATGAAATTGTTATTAAAGCATTTCTTACTTACCGTTATATTGGCTGGGCCGCAAAAGTATTGATTGTGGGCCACATGAGGCCTGCAGGTCGCAAGTTTGACATGCTTGCTTTAGACTCGATTTTAGAACAATGGGAATGCATCAAGGCATTCGAAGCAGGGTAGTGACATGATGTGATTTTTATTTTTATAAGATTACTCTATGAAAAGACATTGAGGAAAATTGATTGCATATAACTAAGTGAAAAGAGCTAGTCTGAAAAGGCTACATTGCAATGATCCCAATTTTATGACACTTTGAAAAATACAAAACTAGGGTGAGAGTAAAAAGGCTAGTGGTAACTAGGGGTGCAGTGGGGTCAATAGAGCAATGAATAAGTGGCATGGGGGGTTTTAGGGCTATCATGAATGATATTGTAATAGTGGAATTATGTCATTATATGTTTGTCAAAATTAATAAAATACACAGCGCAAAGAGTGAACTGTAATGTAAACTCTAGAATTTAATAATACATCAATATTGGTTCATCAATTGTAACTGATATATCACACTACAGCAAGATGTTAACAACAAGGGGGACTGTGCATGGTGGCTCAGAAAAGGGTTATATGGGGACTGTATTCTCAACTCAATATTTTTACAAACCTAAAACTGCTCAAAACATAAAATCTATCAAGTAAAAAATATCACTCATGCTGCAATATGACAAAAAGTCTAGCATTTTTGAAAGCTATGAAATAAAGAAACTAAATTTACCTTGCAATTATTTCCCAATATCAAATCAGAACAATACTATCATAAGACATAGTCAATGATACAAAATATGCATTCGCTCAATTCCCACAGAGAAGCATAGATCAAACCTTCAAACTTCAGAAGGAAGGCAGGGTAGGGTGGGGAAAGGAGAGAGATCAACCAAAGGACTTGTATACACGCGTATCAGCATAAACAATGGACATAGACACTAGGGGTTGAGAGCACGAGCGGGGGTGTGTGGAGGGTTAATGGAGGGATAAGAACACATATGTAATATCTTAGTCAATAAAGAAAAAAACATTAAAAGTACCAAAAATGTGCCCTAGATAATTCACTGGCAGATAAATAAGTATGTATATAAAGTCAAATAAGAACTGGGTCTGCTTTGGACAAAGAGTGATGGTGGAGTTAAGGGGAAAGATGGTGGTCTTTCAAGTCAGAGAGCCTGGATTTAGATTTTGGCTCTGCCAATTATAAGTTAGAATAAACTCTTAGCTAAAGCTGCATTGAGCAAGGTACAAGACCACTTTGTACTTCTCCTTATCTTTGGGCAGTGGTGGTGATAATGCCCAACTTGCAGGGTTGTTGAAATGATTAGAAATAACATCACTACGTAAATGGTAGTTCTTATTATTAAAAAAATAAAATCTATTTAAAAGATTCAACAACTGATGTCCAGATTGGGATTCTTTGAGGCATGCCTAACTGGAGTGTTGTTGGTATGGAAACAGATCAGTAACTTCTTTGACAGGTACCTGTTCTTGTTGGCGTTCTCTATATAACTTTTATCTACTGTAAACATAACTAACCAAATAAACATTTTTTCAGTGATTTAAAAAAATAAAAATAAAAAACTAAACACGAGAATTGAAGGGAACCGTTAAAAAGTGTTTCACTCTACCCATGAATATCGACCTAAGTTTTATTTATTTTGCATATTGTACCTGCCGTGTGTGTGTGTGTGTGTGTGTGTGTGTGTGTGTGTGTGTGTGATGTTGTTTAGGTGAAAGATAAGGATGGCTCAAAAAACTGAGGTGAGAGTCCAAGTAGTGAAAAATGTGATAATAGTGCATTTACAAGGCAGAATCATTGGACCTTATTCACAGGGTATGATGGATAAAGAAAATGTAAATATCCAGGATTGCTCACAAGCACTTCACCTAAATAAATGAGTAGATGGTGGTGTCTTTTACAAGTACAAAGATTAGGACAAAATATTAGGGAATTACAAAGACAATAAAAGAAAGAATTGATTATAAATACCTGCTGTTTTAAGGGAGAAAACAAAACAGTGTTAATGGGTAGAGAAACATAAATAAATAATGAATTTAGAAAAAGAAATCAAGCTGTAGTTCTTGGTAAACTCAGAGTTAAATTTTGTTAAGTGTATCTCAGAGTAGAAGATTGTAATGTTCTAGTACATATCATTTAAATTATAAATTTCAGAGGTGGATGCACCTGGCTGCTGGTTCCAGTGTATAAACATGGGAATTTTTACCAGAAATTTAGCAGAGAAAATAGTCAAAGAAAGAGTTTCCTAGAGGATTGAAAGATAATCATATTGGATGAGTCATCTGTGAGGATGACAAAATCAAATTAATGGAGAAAGTATGAAAATTAAAAATAAGACTGACTCAGGAACTAATTTAATAAATAAATGAAAGGAAGTGTTGGTAGGTCAGTATACCATAAGACGAGAGCAAATGTTGCATTCAAGTTTTATAAGTCTTTAAACAGTAGTATTTTTCAAAACTATATTTTTATTTATTTCAGAGAGGAAGGGAGAGCAAGAGAGAGATAGAAATATCAATGATGACAGCTGCCTCCTGCATGCCCCCCATCGGGGCCCAATCCCACAATTGGGTCATGTACCCTGACGGGGAATGGAACCGTAACTTCCTGGTTCATAGGTTGGCACTCTACCACTGAACCATGCTGGCTGGGCCTGAACATTAGTATTTTAAAATACGGTAGAGGTCCAATAGGAAGGAAATGAAATTCAGAAACAAAGACCCGGATATGTGTTGGGAAAGAGAATAAAAATGTTTGCTTCCAAGGAAGACTTTATACACATAGAGGAGGATGCTACCATGGAATAAGAGTTCCAAGGGTTGGGACAGAAAAGAAAGAAAATGATCTTAGTTAGAGGAAAGGAAGGATAAGGAAGTTAAATTCTGATAGGAAGTGAAAGACTTTTCTATTTTGGACAGATGCAGGAAAGAGGCCTCTGCTTTTGTCAGCAACAAAATAAAACAGGGTGGAAAGGCATAGAAAATGTCATCCCCACAAACCCCAGAAGAATATAGATTATTCTACTACTTTATAAAAGAATCCCTGTAGTAGTAATGTGGGCCTGGGTGGTCCTTCTACTTCCTTAGGTGTTAGAAGCAACAGTTAATACAGCAGAGACGTCTGATAAGAATCAGGCAATCATCATGTGATCCCCATGTTGGGAAGAGTCGGAGGTTGGGAGAACATAGGGAGACAGATTCCCAGTAGTATCATGTCAGTGGTCCACAGTGGCACTGCCTATTGGACGTGTGAACATCAGGCCTGCATTCAAATGTGCTTTAATTGATGGTCAGTATTAAATGTCTTATGGATTAGCTCTATCTTCTGAACTTATAACAAGAACATAAAAATATGATTTGGGACAATTGGAGTTTACAGGTGTTCTCATTTAAATTTGATAAGTGCTTTGTAGTTTCAAACTACAAAGGTAATCAGCTGTGAAAAATATTTTTGTTACCTATATTACCATAATGTTTATTTGAAGGTTGATCTTTAGAAAATTTAAATATAAAGAAGTATATTTCTATTTGTTTTAGGTGATTTTGAGAATTGCTTTAAAAGTTTCTTCTATTATATGGACTAGTGATTCAGAATATTTTTAGGGCACTGAGAGTGCTTTTTAGCAATTCTCCTCATGGCAAGCATTAGGCCATTTAAAATTTATGCTATGCACTCAACAGGAAAGTTTTCAGGATCCTAGGCTGTGTGAAAATTGATAACATTCATTGATCAATGATGTATGAACTGAATCTATGAAACTTGTTTGTTTGATTTTACCTGCACTTCACTGATACTTTGATTCATATTCCTGGAAATAAATATAAAAGTCACACACATGCTAGAAAATAATAAAACCATTTTGACATTGTATCTAATTTGTGCTGTGGCCTCTGAAGCAATCTGATTCAGGTATCAAATCATCTGAGTAGTTTTGTGAGGAACATGTTCATTAAAATCGTGGCACAATTTTCCAGGGGTTTACTCTTTTAGTAATACAGCTATCACAAGTTCTATGCATGTTCAAAAAATAGAAAAATGATCTACTTTTTTTCTATTATGAAAATGTTGCCAAAAATGTAAAAATGTGTAATATGCAACTGAATAATAAAAAAAAGTCAAATGTGTAAGAATTTGTTAAGATTATTGTATTAGGAAAAGCCGGAAAACCTAGTAGGTTTTATTTATCACTTTTTAATCATGTCTATCTTTTTGTCATGTTCTGCTTGGATTCTGTACTTCTTATCCTAGCAGAAAGCTTCAGTGCTTTCTGGACAATTTTTGTGTCTTATTATATGTACTATGTTTCTGTCAATAGATTAATAGCTCATCTTTAACCAGGGTTTGATCATCTCTTATCTTGGTATATTAGGTTTTTATAATTAGGTTTATGCTTTTTTTTTCAAAAATAAATCTTTACTGTGGAAAGTATTACATACTATCTGTCCATTTTTTCCCCTCAATGGCCTCTCCCACCCTCCGCCCCCACAAGCCTTCACCACCTACTGTCTGTGCCCTTGGGTTATGCATTTACACATATGAGTTCATTGGTTGATCTCTTCCCCGCCCCCTTCTGTCCTCCCTTGCCTTCCCTCTGAGGTTTGACAGTTTGTTTTATGCTTCTGTGTCTCTGGGTCTATTTTTGTTCATTTGTTTATGTTGGTCATTAGATTCCACATATGCATGAGATCATGTGATACTTATCTTTCTCTGACTGGCTTATTTCACTTAGCATAATGCTCTCTAGGTCCATCAATGCTGTTGCAAATGGAAAAAGTTCTTTCTTTTTTACAGTTGCACAGTATTCCATTGCATAGATGTACCATAGTTTTTTTAATCCACTCATCCGCTGATGGGCACTTAAGCTGTTTCCAAATCTTTGCTATTGTAAATTGTGCTGCTGTGAACATAGGGGTTCATATATTCTTTCTGATGGGTGTTTCTGGTTTCTTGGGATATATTCTTAGAAGTGGAATCACTGGATCAAATGGGAGTTCCATTTTTTTTTTAGGAAACTCCAAACTGTTTTCCACAGAGTCTGCACCAGTCTGCATTCCCACCAGCAGTGCATGCGAGATCCCTTTTCTTCACATCCACACCAACACTTATCGTTTGTTGATTTGTTGCTGATAGCCATTCTTACAGGTGTGAGGGGGTACCTCATTGTCGTTTTGATTTGCATCTTCCAGATGATCAGTGACTTTGAGCACTTTTTCATATGCCTTTTGGCCTTTTGTATGTCCATTTTAGAGAAGTGTCTATTCAGGTCCTTTGCCCATTCTTTTTATTGGACATTTATCTTCCTTTTGTTAAGTTGTATGAGTTCCCTATAGATTTTGGAGGTTAACCCCTTATTGGTTGTATCATTGGTAAATATCTTCTCCCATGGACTTGGCATTCTTGTTATTTTATTAATGGTTCCTTTTATGCTTTTTTAAAATATTAATCCTCATCTGAGGATATTTTCCATTGATTTTTTAGAGAGAATGAAAAGGATAGGGAGAGACAGAGAGAGAGGACCATCATTGTGAGTGAGGCATATTGATTGGTGGCCAGAGGCAAGCACCCTGGCCTGAAATTGAGCCTGCAACTGAGGTATGTGCCCTTGACTGTAATAAAACCCATGACCCTTCAGTCTGAGCTTATGCTCTAACTACTGAGCAACTAGATAGAGCAGGTTTATGCTTTTTACCCCATAAACCTCACCTTTATTTCTAAGTAGTTAAGCTTTGCTTTTTTTACTAGTCCATCTAATATTCAAATTATTGGTACCTATTTGCCTCAGATCATGAATGTCTAACCCCTACAACTTCAACTGTTCAGACACTGGGACTTAAATATGCCCCCTTTATTCTGCAAGGTAGCCCCTAATCTCCAGTGTAAATCAACTCAAAGTTCTGTGACTCATGGCCTGAGGCTTGGAACTTTGCACTCTGCCACAAGACTGATAGAATTTGAAGCACTTCATACCTATTTGACTTGGCATTATTTGCTGACGATTCTCTGAGTTTCCACATTTCCTCTCCTGAAGCATGAAGTAAATAAAAGTGCTTACGTACCTCTGTGAGTTTTATGATGATTAAATGAGTTAATAGTTCTAAGTGTTTGAACTATGTCTAGTACCCTGTAAGTGCTTGAAAAATGAAGTACTCATCTAACTACTTGTTCATTGTTTAAAAATGTATTCTATTTTAGATTTTTTTATACAAATGTTTACATTCACCCCAACACACATATCCACTACCACCTCTCAGTGGACTTATTTCCTCATGTAGAACTCACCTTGAGTTTCATAACTATAAATCCTTTAAAATTTTTCCTGCAATGCTTTATCATTGGCTTTGTCTGCCTGTTTTCAAATTGCTAGTGGCTTGCATGAGTTACACACTAAAGATTTTTCATGCATAAAATATCTCCTATATAGCTGTTCAAGGACAAAATAGATAATATATGTTAAACACATACCAGAGTGCTGAGCACTCAGTAATGCTCAATAATTCTTACCTCGACACCCCATCTGCTATGCCTGTTTGAATAAGTCTCAGCTAGTCCTTCTGCAGACCAAGACTTGCTTATGACATTTATGTAATAGTGATTTAGAGCCAATAAACTTTGGGCCAGTAGATCTGTTTTTATCTACAATTCTGACAGGAAATATGTGGGTTGTTCACACCAAGCAATTCTCTAATTCTCTGCATATACCAACTAGGTGTCCTTCAAGTCAATTCAATTCTAATGCTAAGTACCCAGGGCCAGAGACAGATCATGCAGGTTAAGGTCTCAGGCCAAGAAGACCTTCTCCACTTCAGATGCCAATTATAAGTCTCAGGTTTCTCATTTTTATGACCCATTGGTTATAAATCAGGGGTTCCCATATCCCGCTCCTGGGGTTCAATAAACTTGCTAGAATGCCTCAGAGAACTCAGAGAAAATAGTTTAATTACTGCCACAAGTTTATTAGAAAGAATATTATAAAGTCTATAAATGAACAACCAGATAAAGGTCTTGAAGAGTCCTGGGATAAGAGCTTCTGTCCAGCGCAGTATGCCAACCTCCCAGGATGGAGACACTCTCATAAACCTAGAAGCTCCTCAAACCCATTGTTTATGACATTTATGGAAGTTCCATTATGAGATATACTGATTATTAACTCAGTCCCCAGCCTCTCTCCCTTCCCTGGAGGTCAGGTGGTGGGGCTGAAAGTTCTGACCCTCTAATCACATGGTTGGTTCCTCTGGAAACCTGTTCCCATCCCAGAGCTATCTAGGGGTCCATTAAGAGTTTATTAGCATAAACCCAGGTAAGATTAAAAGAGACCAATTATAGCCCTAGCTGGTTTGGCTCAGTGGATAGAGCATCAGCCTGTGGACTGAAGAGTCCCAGGTTTGATTCCAGTAAAGCACACATGCCTGGGTTGCGGGCTCAATCCCCAGCAGGAGGCAGCCAATCAATGATTCTCCCTCATCATTGATGTTTCTATCTCCCTTTCCTCTCCACTCTGAAATCAATAATATATAAATATATATACTTATATACATACTAGAGGCCTGGTGCATGAAAAATCATGTCCTGGAGGGAGATGTCCCACAGCCCGGCCTGCCCCCTCTCATAGTCCGGGAGCCCTCAGGAGCAGGAGGCGACCCGACAATCAGGGGAAGGCGATGTCCCATCACACCTCTCTGCTGCCACGGGCAACAGCACAAGCCTCAGCCGGCCCTGGTTCCCTGAGACTCGGGAGGCCCTGGGCGACTGGGCAGCAGCCACCCGATGCTGGCCTGCACCTTGGGTCGGCCCTGGGGGGCTGAGGGGACTGGGAGTTGCCATCTTGTGACTGTGGGAACCACCATCTTTGAGAACATGGCATTCAATTAGCATATTTCCTCCTTATTGGCTGTGGGTGCCATCATCTTTGAGGGTAGGGCAGTCAATTAGTATATTCCCTCCTTATTGACTGTGAGCGCCGCCATCTTTGTGATGGCATGAGGCTCAAATAGCATAGTCCCTCTTTATTAGATAGAATACTAGAGGCCCGGTGTATGAATTCGGGCACAGGTGGGGTCTCTGGGTGGCTTGCAGTTATCGGGTCAAAACCCACAGTCCAACGCCACCTGCAGCTCCTACCTGCTGCTCCCCCTCATTGCTTATCCTGGCCCCACTGTGCCTGATGTGGACTTGCACCCAATCAGTCCTGATCAGGAGAGGCTCATGCTGCCACAGCAACGCTTGTCAGCCATGAGCCCTGCATCTGGCACCCTCCTAAAGGTAGTGGCCTGCGGGATCAGGCTGAAACTGGTTCTCAGACATTCTCTGAGAGATCCCAGATTGAGAGAGGGTGCAGGCCAAGCTGAGGGATTCCACTGGTGCACAATCGGGCCAGGGAAGAAGTGGGAGGGCTCCAGGGCATGTCCAGCCCATATTGCTCAGTCCCGATCAGCCGGACCCCAGCAGCAAGCTAACCTACCAGTCTGCGCATCTGCCCCCTGGTGGTAAGTGCACCTCAGACTGACTGGTTGACCAGTAGACTGCCCCCTGGTGGTCAGTGCACATCATAGCAAGAGGTTGAGCAGCCTTAGCATGTCATTAGCATATTACGCTTTGATTGGTTGTTAGGTTGTTCTGCCTTTTGGTCTATTTGCATATTGCCATTTTATTATATAGGACTAGAGGCCCGGTGAACAAAAATTTGTGCACTGGTGGGGGTGGTGTCCCTCAGCCTGGCCTGTGCCCTCTTGCAGTCTGGGACCCCTCCGGAGATAATGACCTGCTGGCTTAGGCCCACTCCTGGGTGGCAGAGGGCAGGCCCAATCCCTAGGTGTAGCCCCTGGTCGGGCTCAGAGCAGGGCCGATTGGGGAGTTGGGGCACCGCCCCCTATCATGCACAGAGCAGGGCAGATTGGGAGGTTGCAATGCCATCCCCAGTCATCCTCAGGGTAGGGCCCATTGGGGGGTTGGGGCGCCGCCTCCTGTCACACTCAAGGCAGAGTCGATGGGGAGGTTGTGGCGCCACCCCTGTCACGCATAGAGCAAGGCCAGTCAGAGGGTTGGGGCACTTCCCCCTGTCACGCACAGAGCAGGGTGGATCAGGAAGTTGCAATGCCACCCCCAGTCATGCTCAGGGTAGGGCCAATTGGGGGGGTTGGGCGCTGCCCCCTGTCATACTCAAGGCAGGGTTGATGGGGAGGTTGTGGCGCCACCCCCTGTCATGCACAGAGCAGGGCTGATCAGGGGGGTTGGGGCTCCATACCCTGTCACACACAGAGCAGGGCTGATCAGGGGATTGGGGAGCTCCCCACTGTCATGCACAGAGCAGGGCCAATCAGGGGGTTGGGGCGCCTTCCCCTGTCATGAACAGAGCAGGGCAGATAGGGAGGTTGTGGCCCCACTCCCTGTCACACACAGAGCACAGGGCAATCAGGGGGTTTGGGCGCTTCCCCCTGTCATGCTGCTCCAGGGGCCAGGAGGCCTCGCGGCTCCACTGATCCCAGTGCTGGGAGGCCTTGCAGCTCTGCTGATCCTGGTGCTGGGAGGCCTTGCAGCTCCGCTTGACACAGGGGCAGTGAGGCTTTGCTGCTCCACTGATCCCAGTGCTGGGAGGCCTTGCAGCTCTGCTGATCCTGGTGCTGGGAGGCTCCGTTGATCCCGGTGCCAGGAGGCCTCATTGCTCCGCTGATCACGGTGCTGGGAGGCCTCGCTGCTCCACTGATCCCGGTGCTGGGAGGCCACGCGGCTCCACTGATCCCATTGCCAGTAGGAAGCGTGTCGGAGGTATGGTTAATTACCATGTTTGTCTATTATTAGATAGGATAATATATTTATACTAGAGGCCTGGTGCATGAAAATTCATGCAAGACTAGGCCTTCCTGCCCCCAGCTGCTGGCACCGGCTTCCCTCCAGCACCCAGGACCAAGGCTTCCCTCCTCCAGCCACCGGCAGGCAACCAGGATCCAGGCGGCTTCACTCCGGCTCTCAATGTCACAAACAGTAACTTAAATGGCTATTTCATATCTTAAATGTGATAAATATACTATTTTTGGTTTTAACTATCTTAGGGATTAGTCATCCTCCAGTTACCTGTGTAAATTTGACCACCAGTCATACTGACCATAAAAATAAATTGGACTAGGAGTCAAAAATACAAGGTAACTAAAAAATTGCATAATTGAAAAGATGAACAGTTAATTCAGAAAATAACTGTGGTGTTAGTAAGTAGTAACATTTTACTTAAACAATCAAGTATAGAGTTGTGCTACAGAAAAAAAGAAATAAATCTTTATAGTTTTCCTAGAAATGAAAAATGCATTTGAAGGAGGCTGCATTGATTTTTAAATGGAAACCTCTATGGACAAAACACTCAATAAAGTATAGTTCTCACCTCTGACTGAAATATGCTTTTTTTTTTTGCTGTAAATCCTGTTTAAGTAGTAAGGTAAATTTTCCGTGATCTCTGTATGTATAATATATGTACAAGGAAATATTATGTACAATAAAAAATAAGATATTGATACCTATCTGAATTCATATCAGGTATCATAACTTGGTTTTAGATATTTTAGAAAATGCAATAATTTTATAGAAAGATTTACAGAATGTTTTTATTTTTTCACATTCTGATTGTGTATTATGTATTACCTGCCTCATACTCACAATAGGGTCCAGGAGAGAATTCACTGATTCGATGTTGATTTAATGGTGTGGGGAGTAAAAAACAAAACAAAACTTTTTTTCCTACTGGACTAAAAATCAAATTGACAGACAGATAAACCGGTGAAAATCAAATTTTATATGTGCACAAGGAAAACTCACATAAGAATGAAAACTCCAAAGACAGTGAGGCCAAATTGAGTATGTATGTCATTTTTTTCCAGTTTTTTTTTTTTTATTTCAAGAAAAACTATTTTAAATATAATGTTACATGCAATAAGCTTTACTATCTCAAGAAAATTTATTTTAAATGATAAAATTACATGCAATAAATACCAATTATTCAAGAAAAATGATCTTACATATAATAATATTACATGCAATAAACATTAATATTTCAAAAATAAAAGGATTTTAAATATAGTAATATTACAAAACTGTACTAATATAGTATGATATCACAAAAGTTGTAGGAAATATTAAAATTCTGCAAATAACAGGATTACTTATATTATATTTTAGAATATTTTCCCCCCTCTGGCTCTATTTTTCTTCAACAGTTTACTATATTCCACAAATGAGTGAGATCATAATGACACTTATCTTTCTCCGATTGGCTTTTTTTGATTAGCATGATGCTTTTACAATCTATTTTGTCAGATATGAGTATTTCTACTCCAGGTTTTTTGTTTTTTTTCTTTTCATTTTGCATGGAAAATTTTTTTCCCTCCCTTCACTTTCACCCTGTGTGTGTCTTTTATTTTGAGGTGGGTCTCTTGTAGACAGCATATAGTTGGGTCATGTTTTTATATCCATTCAGCTACCCTCCACCTTTTGATTGGAGCATTTAATCCATTTACCTTTAGAGTTATTATTGAGAGGTACTTATTTATAGCTATTTTAATTCTGCATGGCTAGGTTTCTCTCTCTATTTCTTCTTCTCAGCAATTCCTTACAGCAATCCCTTTAGTATTTCTTGTCATGCAGGCTTGGTGGTGATGAACTCCTTTAGCCGTTTTGTTTTTGTTTTTGTTTTTTGTCTGGGAAGCTTTTTATTTGAATGATAGCCTTGCTGGATATAGTAATCTTGGTCTCAGATCCTTGCTTTTCATTACCTTGAGTATTTCATGCCATTCCCTTCTGGCTTGTAGGTGTCAGCCTTATGGGAACTCCTTTGTAGGCAACATTTTGCTTTTCTCTTGCTGTCTTTAAGATTCTCTCTTTGTCTTTAATTTTTGGCATTTTAATTATGTTGTGGATGGGTGTGTCTGTTTGATTTTTTTGTTTGTGGTTCTCTATGCCTCCTTTCCTTTACCAGTTAGGGAAGTTTTCTACCATTATTTCTTCAAACACCTTCTCTGTTCCTTCCTCCCTGTCTGCCTCTTCTGGCACACCTACTATTCTAATATTGTTACATTTCACATTTTCCCACAGCTCCTTTAAGCTGTCCTCCTGTTTTGTAATTTTTTTTTTCTTTTTGGTTTTCTAATTGAGTGATATCTCCAACTCTGTCTCCTAATTCACTGATTCGATCCTCAACTTCCCTTAATCTCCTGTATATTCCTTCCAATGCGTTCTTATCTGTGTTATCTCACTTTATCCCAGATTGTTCTTTTTTCATAGTTACTATATATTTTTTCATACTTTTGAGCATTTTTAACATCATTACTCTGAACTCTGTTTCAGATAAATTTCTATCTCTGCTTCATTGATCTCTTCTTCTGTAGAATTCCCTAGTTCTTTCATTTGGGGGTTGTTTCTTTGTCTCCTCATTTTGGTTGTCTGTTTGGGTTTGTGACTATGTATTAGGTAGATCCTCTACACCTCTCAATCTCTAGTGAAGGACAGTGGTAAAGGCTGTTTCTGACTAATTGGATCAGGCAAAGATTCAAAGCCTCCAGAGACCACCTCTGCCTACAGACTAATAGGATTCCGGCTTGAATTGCCCCCAGGCAATTGTCCTCAGGTATAGAGATTTTTTTCACAGGGTGGGGCAGTTGTTTCTGCCTGGAGGCTTATTGTTACTTCTAATATCATAAGTGGACTTAGGACATGGTGTTTTCCAATAGGGTGTGTCGACTGTCTTCCCCCAAGACAAGGCAGATTTCTATGTGGGAAAGATGTCCTCTGCTGTGTGAGGGAGTGACTCAGCACAGGAAACTTGGAGTGTCTGGCTTCTGAGCTCTATCCCCCGAGTCCCCAGTCCTGGGTTCTGCCCTCACAGATCCAGTCCTCTTCACCCTCTCTCTGCCAGAGCACAAGGTGGATGGCTCCACAGGGAATTTTTGTGCATTGGCCCTTTAAGAGGGTGCCTAAACTTTCAGCTGCCACTCCATGGCAGATAGCACCCCACTGCTTTTCACAACTAGATGTTATGTGGGTACCCTCCTCAGTTTGGTGTTCTCTGCTGAGGAGCCCAGCTTTGGGATTAAATCCTAGAGATCTCAGAGGCTCTCCCCAACAGCTGAGATATCTCTCTGGGATTTCAGTTGCCATCTGTGGGTGCTCAGCCAGCCCTTTCATGACACCAACACTCCTACCAGTCTCTATGTGGTCTCCACCTTTCGTCCTTGGGTATCAGGGTTCTCTCCTGTGAATTTTCCATTGATTATTCAGGAAGCCTTTCTGTATTTCAGTTGTAATTCCAGCTTGTTCCTGGGAGCATGTCTTTGCAGCATCCTCCTACTCTGCCACCATTTTTAAACTCCACGTGTGTCATTTTGAAGGAAAAAGAAAAGGAGGACTTGGAGTCCTAAATTTTAAAAGTGAAAATGGGTAATTTATGGGTAGTTGAGGAGGAGCACAACATACATGGCAGAACATACAAAGTTTGCTAGCAACTCAGGAACATTGGGACACAGAGGTTGTTCTAGGTAATTGGCCTCTGCTTGAATCCTTCCTATCTAACACTAAGGTGGTTATGATAAGGTTCCCTTCCGTGAAACATATTTTTCCATCTAAATCTCCTATGAGGAAAGGGGCAGGGTAAAGAGCTCTCTCTGGTTTTTTGTTGTTGTTGTTAATAACTAGCTTAAAATAAATATTCCAAGAGGCAGTTTTAGGGTGTTTATACTTTGGTCCTCTTCAATAGCTATAAGTCAAAAATGTATCTTAGTGATAGTTAAGAAACAAAATTTTAGTGGGGGGGAAGTCTGAGACTGAAAATTTCTTTTTAAAAATTAATATAAAAGTATTTAATTAACTGTGTGAATTGGTAGATATAACATTTTGTGCTTGTATCTAAAATAATGATTATTTCACTTATTTCATTTATTTCACTTAGTGAAATAAGCCAGTCAATGAAGTAAAAATACCACATGATCTCACTCATTCATGGATAATAGAGACCATTATAAACTTTTGAACAATAATAGATACAGAGGAAGAGCTGCCTCAAACAGATTGTCAAACTGCAGCGGGAAGGCCGGGGAGGGTTGGGGGGCAGGAGGGAGGGGGTAAGAGATCAACCAAAGGACTTGTATGCATGCATATAAGCATAACCAATGGACATAAGACACTGGGGGATAGGGGAGGCTAGGGGACTGTCAAGGGCGGGGGGGAAAAAAGGACACATATGTAACACCCTTTGTAATACTTTAAGCAATAAAAAAAATAATGATTAACATCTATCCTATATAATCAAAGAGAAACATGCAAATTGACTGTCCCTCTGCTATGCTCAAGCCATGCCCACAAGCCAATCAGGAGCAAGTATGCAAATTAACCCAACTAAGATGACAGCGGCCACTGAACTGGAGCAAGCAGGAGGCTTGGGTTGCCCCCGGCGATGGAGGAAGCCAAGCTTCCCACATGCCCTGGCAGGCCCTCGGCTCCGCTCAAGGCTCCAAAGTTTCAATTATAGAAGATAAATAAATCCCAGGAAAAAAAAAGAGAGGCTGGGAGCTTGGGTCTCCGGGGCACATGGCTAACCTGAAAATGGCCATCAGCCCCTCAGCCAGGCTGGCCAGGCACCCCAGTGGGACCCCCACCCTGATCCAGGACATCCTTCAGGGCAAACCAGCTGGCCCCTACCTGTGAACCAGGCCTTTATCCTATACAATAAAAGGGTAATATGCAAATTAACCCTAACAGCAGAATGACTGGGAATGACTGGTCACTATGACACACACTGACCACCAGAGGGCAGCTGCCCTCTGGTGGTCAGTGCGCTCCCACAGGGGAAGCTCTGCTCAGACACAAGCCAGGCTGACGGCTGCCAGCACAGCAGTGGTGGCGGGAGCCTCTCCCGCCTCTTCAGCAGCGCTAAGGATGTCCGACTGCAGCTTAGGCTTGCTCCCCGCTGGCAGATGGACATCCCCTGAGGGCTCCTGGGCTGTCAGAGGGATGTCTGACTGCCAGCTTAGGCCCAAAACCCTGGGGAGCGAGCCTAAGCCAGCAGGTGGACATCTCCCAAGGGATCCCAGACTGCGAGAGGGAACAGACCAAGCTGAGGGACCCCCCCACCCGAGTGCACATATTTTTGTGCACCATGCTTCTAGTATTAAATATGTGGAAGTAAGAAATTATAATTATGAATATAACATTATATAAAATTATCCATATAAAAACTTTTAAACCAATATGTAAAAATTGATGATTTTTCTCTCCTAATGCATTACTTTATCTTCAGGGGCCATTCAATAATTTATAACCAAGTGTGTTTATGTGCTCATTCAATAAATACTTGAGAAATTTATCATGTACTTGGAATTTCTTATGTTTTGTTTATGATATGCTCCTTGCCATACAAGGATTAGGCAATATTGTTTATATAAAGAAATAGTTATTCTGCTTGCAAATAACTAAAATGGGAGATGCAAAATTATAAATGGAGATTATGGTGTATATTTTTCCATGTAATCTAATCCTTAAATCAATAAAAATGAAAATAAATATATGTAGTTTTTTAAAATATTTTATTATGTATTTTAATAGTTAGAAAATAGTAGTGGGTTATGCTGTAAGCATTAATAAGAAACACAGTTTTTTGCAATAATTAGTTTTTTATGAATGAGATAGGTGTCATATATTATAGATGCTAACTGTACCATATTTCCTGAAGCAATATGTCTTTATTATTATCTTAGTATATTAAAGTGAAAGCAAAGCTTATCTCTATCTAATGGAGTCTTTGGGATTACAAATTCCTAAATACAAGTGATCTTATTCAATGCAGTATTTCTTACTCAATGCTTTAAATTGATTTGTAATATTCCATTAAAGTTGTAGTGTGATTCATGCAGCAGTAAACCTGAAATGATTAAAAGTATAAAACTTATTCCTTCACATAGCAAGATAGCAAGTAATTAGTTAACGCTTTCCATAATATAGGAATTTTAGCCAGAAATCTAGATGCTGAATTGAAAAAAAAAAAAAAAAAGATAAAGTCTCCAAGATTAAACAAGGGCGTTTAACTGAGGGTATACTATCCTGTGACCATCAAAAGGTTCAATTCTCCACTTAAATTAAAAACCAAGTTTCTATTGTTATTTATCACTGCATCATGCATTTGTGTAACCAAGTCCAAATCGGTACCAATAAGCTAAGTGACAAGGAATTGGGGTTTTATTCAGGAAGCCGATAAGCCAAGAAGATGACCAACTAGTGTCGTAAAAAAAAAATCTTTAAAAATTACAGAATTCAAGCTTCATTTATGTCAAGAGAAGGGCAAAATGGAAGGGGCAAGAGGTGATTGATGACAGAAGACATTTGAGCACCAGCAGAGTTCAAATATGATTGTGAAACCGATTTGTTCTTAGCCTGGTGACTCTAATTGATGGGAGTCTGGTCAAGGAGTACCTGCAAATCTTTGATAAATAATCACTAATTTTGTATATACTCCCCATATAGCCTCAGGAGAGGCATTTTCTGATAAAAGGCTATTTTTGTAAAACTCAAGCCACAAAAAGAATTTCTTTAACCATTAGCATGTCTATATGCAAGACCAAGCAGAAGCTATTAACCTAAAGGCACTGGAAACAAAGCAGTCTTGAACAGGATGGGAACCGACTATTTTACTCTTACGTAATCCTGTGTCTTACCAATTGTAACGTTTATACCAATCACGTGGTGTATAACTTGTCAAATGAGTAACCTGCTTCAGTGAATCTGGGGTGGGGCAGAGATTGAGATTCTGCATCTTTAACTCACATTCAGTTGTTGTCAATACAAATTAGTATTTTCCATTACTGAGGTCAGATCCTTCTGTATATTCTCCACAAACCCCTGACAATATGAAGGCCTTTTTGTTTCTGGACCCAGTTTCAATGTGTGTGTATTGGCGGGGGCGGGGAGGGGGATAGAATTCCCCACATCCACAATTAGTTCTCAAAACACAAGCTGAGTATCCTATAATTTAACTCAATTCAGACACTATTTACCAAACGAGTGTATCTTCAATAAACCTCATTTTGCTTTACTTTCATTTTCGTTGACCTTAAAATCTTTTCCGCATCGAGGAAAAGAACAGAGATCCCAGGTGGTAACTCCAATTCATAACAGCACTAGCAAAGGAGAAAGGCAATCCACACATTTATCTGAAAACAGAACCATCCCTTAATTGCAGTAAATGGCTTGGTGTCATTTTTTTCAGAGGTTCCTTGCTGAAGTCTTCATATAAGCTTATTAAGTTGAGAATTTTCATCTTTTCACTTAAAGGGAGAATTTTATGGCTTCTCTTTAGCATGTCTTAATTGCAGCATCACTGTTTTTGTACCTGGGGCCATTGTTAAGTAAAATAACGGTTACTTAAATACAAGCACTGTGATGCCAGGAGAATAGATCTGATAACCCACAGGGCTATTGACTTAAGGTCGGGAAGTGTATACAGCATAGATATGGTGGATAGAGTGATGATTCAGGTCCTGGGTGTGAGGGAACAATAAGGCATGAGATTTCATCACACTACTTAGAATGAGTTGCAATTTAAAATGTGTGAATTGTTTTTCTGGAACTTTCTATTTAATATTTTCAGCCAGTGGTTAACTGTGCTTGACAAACAGTAGGAGAAATCCCAGGTAAGTAGGGACTACTGTGGTTTACTTTATTTTCATATCTTTGTGGCTCCTGATAGAAAAAAGAGGGAAAAGTAGAGTACTAACTAACACTAATGAAAAATTTTAAGGATAGAAGTCTCTTTATTTTTAAAACAACTTTTTAAATACAATTTTAAAATTTATCATCTAATTTTATACATTTGAAAGATTGTGATGTATAAATGTTGATAGTAAACAAAAAATAGCTTTCATGTACTTGTATTAGGTAGCACATTCACATTTTAACTAGGTCTTGCACAATATTAACTCATGAGTATTATAGCAAAACCCAGGCAGTTTTATAGAGAATAAAGTTTGAAGAATAATTGTTTAAACATCCCACATTGTTGCCTGCACTTCATAAAGTACTACTATCTATCACCTTCATTTTAACAGATATTTGCACTTTTCTCCTCACCCAGAAAGCATTAAATAACCTTCATTATTAAGACAAATTATGAAATGCAAAAAATATGTGATTGGGGCTTCTTAGGGGGAGAGTGTGATGTAAGACTGATGTCTCCCCAGTTCTCCACCTTGAAGCACAGAGCATATATTTTCATGGTTGATTCATTACTCAAAGAGTTAGCTATCCCTTCTGTAACATTTCCAGATCACAGTTGTTTACAACAAATTATAATAAAGTATAGACACTGAAATTTTACTTCTATTGCCAATTTTAGCAAAATAAAACTCCCTTATTAGGTATGTTAATACCTTGGAAAATTTTGCTTGTCAGAAACATATACCTCAAATTTGCTGATGTGTATTTATCCCAACAGTATTTATTTAGGTCAAATATCTACACTAATAAAAGAGAAACATGCAAATTAACCATCACTACATCACTCTGCCACTCTGCTACACCTACCAGCCAATCAGAGCAACTATGTAAATTAACCCAACAAAGATGGCTGTTAATTTGCATATGCAGGCATGGAGCAAAGACTGAAGACTGAAGGTGGCAGCGGCCATGGAGCTGGAGTGAGCAGGAGGCTTGGGTTGCTCCTGGTGACGGAGGAAGCCAATGGACCCTGGACTCCACTCAAGGAGTGGCTGGGGGCCTGGGTTACCAGGGAAACCCAGGCTTCCAGGCTGCCCTGGGCTCTGCTCAGGGAGTGGCTGGCGTCCTGGGTCGTCGGGGGTTGACCCAGGCTTCCAGCCAGCCCTGGCCTCTGCTTGAGGAGCTGGGGAAAAAAAGGAGGGGCTATGGTGGTGCCCATAGCCACAAGATGGCAGCACCCAGTCCCTTCGGCCCCTCTGGAGTCCCCAGTCCTGTCAGCCCCGCGGGGTGGGAAGGCAGCAGGTGAGCACTGCCTGTCCCCAGTCCTGTAAGCCCCATCTGTCAGCAGTCCTGTCAGTGGCCCTGCAGAGAGCAGACAGCATGGCCCACTTGCCTGCTCGCCCCGTGGTTGCGGCGACCTGCAAGCAGGCCCTGCCGTTTGCTCTCTGCGGGGCCGCTTGCTGGCT
Organism: Myotis nattereri; assembly: GCF_964212035.1. NCBI lineage: Eukaryota > Metazoa > Chordata > Mammalia > Chiroptera > Vespertilionidae > Myotis > Myotis nattereri. The sequence continues at coordinate 95,247,895 of NC_138077.1, read as the reverse complement.
CGCCACACTTCCCTCAGTCCCTCCAGCTCTGAGGCGCCCTCCCTGACCTGTTTCCAGTGAGGCCTCTGTGAAGATCCCACCCTCTGAGTGCACCTGGCTCCAGAGGAAGCAGGAGGCACCACAGGCATTGAGGCGGGCAGCCTGGCTGCCTGTGTGCTGAGGGCCTGGGATGACCCCACCGACAAAGGTAGCACAGCCAGGCAAGGAGGCAGTTGCAGTGGCAGTGGCAGTGGCCCCCTCTAAGCTGCCACCCTCGCTCTTGCCCTCACCCTCACTGCTGGCTGATCCCGAGTGCAGCCTCCTGGCCCACAAGGTGCATGATTGCAGGGACAGCCACCATGATGGGCCACATTGACGTTCTTCTGGCTGTGCCACTGTGGGTTTGCAGATCTGCGCAGTCCACTGAGTGCATTCTCTCCCCCACCCTCATGTGTGAATGGCCCCTGCACGCTGTCACCCATGCCTGCCCACAACAGTCCCAGACCATGGAGTGTGCACGTTCCCCCCAACCCTCTGCTGCACTTCCCTCCATCCCACTGACCCTGAGACACCCTCCCCAACCTGTTTCCAGCGAGGCCTCTGTGAAGATCCTGCCCTCCAAGCGCACCTGCTGGCTCTGGCTCAGGAGGAAGCGGGTGGCACTACAGGCATCGTGGTGGGCAGCCTGGCTCCCTGTGTACTGAGGGTCTGGGAGGACCCCACCAACAGAGTTAGCACCTGCCCAGCGACCACTGGCCCTGCCCTCTCCCAGTCAGAAAGAAGAAGAGGGAGGCAGGGAGGCAGGGAGGCAGGGAGGCAGGGGGGCCTGGAGGACTGCTGAGAAAATCAGAGAGACAAAGACTGGGATGGAGAGATGGAAACAAAACAGACTGGGCCTGACGAGGCCTGGATGGAAGGGAGGGCGGGCAGAGGGTGGAGCCGCCCCCACTGGCCCTGTCCCCTCCCAGCCAGGAAAGAGGAAGAGGGAGACAGGGAGGCAGGGAGGCCTGGAGGACTGCTGAGAAAAACAAAGAGAGACAGAGACTGGGTGAGATCAGGCCGGCAGGCAGAGGCAGTTAGGGGTGATAAGGGAGGTAGGCAGAGAGGTTAGGGGCGATTAGACAGGCAGGCAGAGGGGTTAGGGGCAATCAGGCAGGCAGGCAGGTGAGCGGTTAGTAGCCAACGGTCCCAGATTGCGAGAGGGATATCCCTAATTGGAGAGGGTGCAGACTGAGTTGAGGGACACCCCCATCCCTCCCCCATGCACAAATTTCGTGCACCAGGCCACTAGTATAAATATAATAGTTGAAATTTCTGAGGAGAAAAAAATATAAATCCTTATATAAACAAAGATGTTTTCAACATTAAGGATAAAAGATTATCTACAAGAATCACTTGAAAAGCCCTAGCTAGTTTGGATCAGTAGATAGAGTTTTGGCCCTGAGTTTGATTCTAGTTAAGGGCCCATACCCTGGTTGCAGGCTTGATCCCTGGCCTTGGTCAGGGGCCTTCCCTGGTTGGGACATGTGCAAGAGGCAACCAATCAATGTGTCTCTCTCACATTGATGTTTCTCTACCTCTCTCTCTCCCCTTTCCTTCCTCTCTCTAAAAATCAATGGAAAACTATCCTCTAATGAGGATTAACCCCTCTCCCCCAAAAAATTAACCATTAGTTTTTAACATTTTTTGAATTGTTTAATGTTTCACTGAATGGTTAAATCAAAATTTATTTCCCCTGTTGACAAATGTTTAAAAAAAATACTATAAGTGCATCCATTTTCTGAATATTTGATCCATCTATTTTTAAATATATTTTTTATTGTTGATAGAATTACAGATGTCCGTCATTTTCCTTCATTTGCCTCCCTCCACTGAGCCCCCAACCCATCCCAGGCTTCCAGCACACTATTGTCTGTATCCATGGGGTATTTATTCATATATGCATATATATTCTTTTATTTTTTTACCTTTAAAAAAATCTTTATTGGTGAAAGTATTACAAATGTTCCCTTTTGCATATACATTATTTTGTTAATCTCTTACATTCCCATCCTGCCCCTCCCCCCCCCCCCACACACACACCCTGAGATATGCTAGCCTGTTCCATGCCTCCATGTCTCTGGACCTATTTTGTTTGTCAGTTTATTATGTTCACTAGATTCCACTTGTAAGTGAAATCATGTGATATTTGTCTTTCTCTGATTGGCTTAATTACACTCAACATAATGGTCTTTAGGTCCATCTATACCAGTGGTTTTCAACCTTGGCTGCACATTAGAATCACCTGGGAATCTTTTTAAAATCCTGATTTCTGGGCCTCATCCTCCGTAAATTCTGTTTCTTTGTTACTAATGTTGTGGCCCCACCCCATAACAAGGAAACAGAATTTCCAGAGGATGAGGCTCAGAAATCAGGATTTTAAAAAGATTCCCAGGTGATTCTAATGTGCAGCCAAGGTTGAGAACCACTGATCTATACTGTTCCAAAGGATAAGAAACCCTTCTTTTTTACAATTGCATAGTATTCCATTGAGTAAAAGTACCACAGCATTTTTATTCCACTCATCTACTGATGGGCACTTGGGCTGATTTGAGATCTTAGCTACTGTATATAATGCTACTATGAACACAGGAATGCATTTTTTCTTTTTGATTGGCATTTCAATATTTTAGGATACATTCCCAGAAGTGAGATCATTGCACAGCAGTTCAATTTTTTTAATTTTTTGAGGAAATTCCATACTGTTTCCCATACTGACTGCACCATTCTGCATTTCCAAAAATAGTACATGAGGGTTCCCTTTTCCTCACATGCTCCCCAGCATTTTTTGTTTGTTGATTTATTGATGATAGCCATTCCGGCAGGTGTGAGGTGTGATACCTCATTGTAATTTTAATTTGCATCTCTCTGCTGATTAGTGAATTTGAGCATCATTTTGATCCATCATTAACAATATCTTGAAGATGAAATTTATAAAAATGAAATTTCTGGAGTATGCTTAGCATTTGAGGCTATTGGTTGGTATTAGTTGATATACATATATAAAATAATCATTTAATATTTTAAGTTTTGAGAAATAATATGTTAAGTTCTGAGAAAATAAAGTAACTAAATTGCTTGCATCATATAAGCAATGTTTTAACTCATTGCACTTATATTTTTGTGTGTGAGGCAGATGCATATTAAATAACCAGTGCTTAATTACAGACTGATACACATTCAGAGCACTGTGATGCCGTATGTCAAAGGAAACCCACTCTGAAAAAATAACATTTGAATTTTCAGATCTCAAGTTGAATGAGAGTTAGTTTGGTGATTAAGTAATAGGTAAAGAAATGGATAATGCCATGTCATTAGTGTGGATAGTATGTAGTATGTGCAAATGCAGAAGCCTAGAAGAAAAAAGGACCCTTAAAAACAAAAACAAAAAAAAAGAACCCTGATCATTAGGACACAGATAATGTAGAGAGTTGACATGAGGTTGCACAAGTAGACCAACCCCATGCGGTGTAGTGCATTCTAACATATTTTAAAAACATTGTGAGGCAGGATTATATTAAAGTGCTCACTTAGAGATAATCAATTATGCAGGTCCATTTAATTAAGTTAAAATGAAGAAAAAAATATAAACCTGAGAACTTTGTTTGCCTGGGCACACGATATATCCATCTATTCATTTTTTCTCCTTGATATTAGTGCCGTGAAAGAATTATATGGTGATATAATGATTTCCATATCCTTTTTATCTTGGACTAGAGGCCCGGTGCATGAAATTTGTGCACTTGGTGGGGGGTTCCTCAGCCTGGACTGTGCCCTCTCGCAGTCCGGGAGCCCTAGGGGGATGTCTGACTGACAGCTTAGTGGACTGAAGCCATCAAGTCAGACATCCTTAGCATTGCCATGGAGGCGGAAGAGGCTCCCACCACTGCAGCTGTGCTCGCCAGCCGTGAGCCTGGCTTCTGGCTGAGCGGCACTCACCCTGTGGGAGCACACTGACCACCAGGGGCAGTTCCTGCGTTGAGTGTCTGCCCCCTCGTGGTCAGTGCACATCATAGTGACCAGTCATTCCACCATTCGGTCATTTGCATATTAGCCTTTTATTATGTAGGATACGCTGTAGATGAGGCCCCCTAGAACCATAAGAAATGCAAAAAATTCACTGTTTAGTCATTCTCTAATTGCTCCCAGTTAAATCAAATACGCCTCCGCCCCCCCCCCCCCCCCCCCACTGTGGGGCATGTGCTGCATCTTGGGAACCACTGGGTTGATACTTTTCCTCTCTGAGCTTCATTTATGAATACATATGCATATACCATGGGAATTGTAATCTCTTCGCCTACCTCACTGGGTTGTCATGAGGAGGTTCTGAGCTAATAAACCTAGAAATGTTTCATCAAGTAAGTGATGTCTAAACGGGAAGGGATTGTTATTTTTAAACTCATGGGTACCCTCGCAGGTAGCAGGTGCTGATTAGGGGAGGAGGGCATGATTGTTTCCTGGGACAGTAGCTATGGAAGCTTTGCAGTGGGTTCACCAGGCCTCGGTGGGGTGGGCTCTGGCCAGCAGCCCTGTAGTGGTGGTCATTCCTGGAGGTGTTGGCAGGGGGCAGGACATTAGGGGGGTGCTAGGGGCGCAGCAAGGCTGAAGGGGGAGCAACTGTCAAATGTTCCGCTTGGCGCCATTCTTTAAATTGTATGTGGCTGTTTCACATCTGTACCTGCTCAGGGCGGGGCTCCAATATCCTGGAGTGGGGTGGGGGCCAGGCCAGGACAGGGCCAGGTGGGCTAGGAGGGCAGGTTTAGCTGTGCCCCCAGCGAGGTTCAGCGTGCTTCCACTGCAGAGACAGCGCTGCTGCTGTCGGCTGGGAAGAGTCTAACCCTGGGGGTCACTCAGGCCTGCCTCCACCCATCTGGAGTTGTAGGGAGGAGACGTGCGCCCGGCCCCAGTGGAGGGGGCCCCGCAGCAGCGGGCTGTGGGCCCTGGGTGCCTCAGGGGCACTGACAGATGGTTGCCAGCATGCTATTGTTGTGGGCGCCCCTGGAGGGGGTGGCGGGGAAGAGATCCGGAGTCAGAGGTGCGGGCTGCAGCTACCCCCAGGGCTGGGTCTTCTCCCCATCTGGTCAGCCTCCCTGTCCCCCCGGGGGCTGGGTTAGGGTGTCCATGCAGTGGGATTGGAAGAGATCCCTGTGGCCACTTCCTCTTCCTTCTTTGCAGTCCGGGCTCCTGTCAGGCACTCTCCTCAGACCCCCGGGGAACTTGGATCCAGCCACCTGCCCTCTGCTGCATGCACAGCCTCAAGCTGGTCTGTCAATATGCAAATTGGTCATTACTGGGACACCATAATGGACAATTAGCATATTACCTCTTTATATGTATAGATCACTGGCACAGCATTTGCAATAAAGTATAATCTTGACTTAGTTGATCACTTAACCAGCATTTAACAACACTAGGCTTTGTGTCTATAAAGGCGGTCTCAAAATAGCACATATATACTTGATTTTAAACAAGATTTTCAGAGCTCCAAATGTTGGGAGTTAGAACTTTTATTCCAACAACGCCTTTTAAAGTCAATTATAAGGGATGCCCACAGATCTTAAGTTCTCTTCTATCTGACCTTACTTCACCAATTCACAACTGATTCTGCTTTTTAAGTTTTAAAAAATGGATCCCAAGAAAGAGGTCAACTTCCATTAACAAATTTTAAGAAATAATTCCACCACACTTGCCATACTTATTTGATTCAGCATCTAAAAACTAAACCTCTTTGGTCATCCACCATTACTAGGACTTTTATCTCTCTTGATTCTTTTATACCTCCTATTTTATTCAAAATTTCATAATATCCCACACTGTGTCCTCTGCACCTTATGATATGTCCTCAAGCAAAAAAAAAAAAAAAATGTCTTCTAATCCAGTACTTGTCAGTGGAACACTGCTTTCTCTGGAGTCCTTTAAAGCTCAGGCTATGATTCTCCAATGCTCCATTATGACACATCCTTCTGATAACCATTTAAAAAACTATTGTCCCTTTCATCTTTCTAAAGAAACCTGCTTCCTTTGAATGTTTCTCATCAATCCAAATACTCTCCTGCCTTCTGTTATTGAGGAAACCTCTCAAACCCTCAATCTCTATTGATTCACTGAAGAATTTATAATATAGCTTCTCACCACCACTACTATTCTCTTTATTGACAGAATTGCCTGGTTTAAGCAATAAAAAAATGTCCTGTTAGTTATTTCAGTAATTTAAAAAAATCAACAGACACCCAGATTGTTACTGTATTTTCATTTTGATATCCACAGGCTGTTATCTTCTGCCTAGTCTATTGATTGAGACTAGAAAAGGGTGTTATAGGTGGGCGAATTGAATTAGCAAATTAACCAAAAGAGAAATTGCAAGTTGTGTTTAACTGAATTTTGGTTGAGGACTAGGGTGTAATATAAAAATGAAAATATGAACTGGGAAAATTGATAGAAAATAAAATATGTATGATTATTAATATTTTCTTCAAATAATGCAGATCAGTTTATTTAAATTCTGTGTTGAAGGATTTCGTGGAAAAATATTTTTCTGGTACTTTTAAAAGAAATACAGGAGGAAATAAAAATAGTAGTATAAGGTTTTCAAGACTATGATCTACATGATCCCTAAATTTATATTCCCAGTGAAATCGAAACAGTAATTGTAATGTTTTATATAACCACTTTTCCATTTCTAAGTATTTACCTTTGATTTGTTTTTTATTGTTTGAGGTCTATGTTAATTTTTTTATAATGTCTTATGAACAGAATGAAGAATGGACTTGAAATAATAGAATAACATGGGGAGGATAAAGAGTGAAAAGTGCCATAAACCATAGTTTAGAATTTTAATGCAAAAACGAGATATTTAGTTTTTTATTATTTACTTATTTTTGTTATTTAACAAATTATTATTATTATTATTATTATTATTATTATTATTATTAAAACAAATGTGTCTTCCTAAAGGGGTTATCAAAGAACTACAAAGATTAACTCAAGTCAGATTTTGAAATATCTATAATGATTTTAAACAGAGATATTGCACAAATAAGAGAGTATTAAAAATTAACAAGATATGAAATAATGTAAAGAAATTAGGAGGAAAAAGAAGAATTTGTAGAATATTTTGTTTATGGATGAGGTAACAAAGACCATCAAAGGCTATTGGAAATGTTAAGAAAAAGGGACATGATAGAGAAAACTTAACTCTACCGATCCTATATAATAAAAGCCCAGCAACCATAATGGCAGAACAATCAGAAAGGCTGCTCAATCAGTCACTATGAGGTGCACTGACCACCTCTTGGCCCTTTTCCCCAGCCGGCAGGCTCTCATTGCCCAATGGTGAACAGGGACCCAGGGGTGGCTGGCAGGGGATGCGGCCGGTACCAGGCCAAGGCCCCAGCCCCATTGATTGCCCCCCACACAGAGGGCAACCCACAGTGGGGGCGGGGCCACGAGCAAGTGGGACTTGCTGACCTCTTGGTCCCTCCCCACCGACCTCTGGCTCCCATTGCCCTATGGCAAACTTGGATCCCAGGTGGGTGGCATTCAAGGGCAAAGCTGGCTGCCAGCAGTCAGGGCAGATGGTCCTGATCACAGGCTAAGTCTTAGGGACTGTACTTGCGCACAATTTTGTGCACCAGGCCTCTAGTAAACATAGAAAGCAAGACCAAAGTAGAAATATAATTTGATTAAAATATTCTGATTTATGACAAAGAAATTACAACATGTAAAATATAAATAAGATGAAATAATTTGTAAAATCTGGAAAATATAATAGTCTGCAAAAAAGTGAATTGAATTTATTCATACAATAAAATGGCCTATTACCTTCAAATCTAATCAAACAGGAATATCATGAGGTCTTGAATTATTTTGGGAAGTGTAAGTAAATTAAGAACAAGCCAAATAATATAAATTTGTTTCTTCCTTGTATATTGTTTTTTCGTGTATCTGCAATGTATAAGAAAACAATGATTACAAAATTAAGCAATAAATGACACTATCATTTTCTAAGATTAACTTGAGTATCAGAGGAATCAATAAATTTGGAATAAGTGGAAAAATAGCATAGCTGTTTAATATTCTTTGAATTGCTTGTGTTAATTTATTTAGTATTTAATGTACATATTAACAAGTTATTGTTATGTGGCTCTTTATTCAACATGCACCCAGGATATTATTTTCATAGAGTAATTATTTTATTATTTTGCTACAATTCTTTTGTCCACAAAGGTATTGATTCATGCCACTAAGAATCCAATAAACCCATGTTTGTATTAATAATTTTACCTGTTAAACACAACTGTCAGGATCATTGTTTATACAGAGATACAATTGTTTTATATTGACATACTGATAAGTACTGAAAATTATTTATATTTTCAAACTATTATTTATTTATTTGTTTATTTATTTATTTATTTATTTATTTATTTATTTATTTATTTATTTTAGTTGCTATGTCTCTTTTGTTCTACAGATTTTCTCCTCTGTGTGGTTTGGTATTATGATAATATTGGTTTCATAAAATGATTTCAAAAGTGTTTCTTCCACTTCTATTTTTTAGGGGAAGAGATTTAGAAGGATTAGTGAGTGTTGATTCTTTAAATGTTTGTGGAATTTATTAGTGAAGCATCTGGGATTAGAATTTTTTTGATTACTAATTTAGTCTTTTTATTTTTATTTTATTTTATTGTTTAAAGTATTGCAAATAGTAATACATGTCTGCTTTTTTCCTCATTGACCTTCCCTTAGCCTCCCCTACCCCCAGCACATGCCCTCACCGCCCCCCAAACCACAGTGTCTTGCATCCATTGGTTATGTTTATATGGATGCATACAAATCCTTTGGTTGATCTCTTACCTCCCTCACCTAAACCTCCCCAGCTTTGCTGCTGTAATTTGACAGTCTGTTCAATGCTTCTCTGCCTCTGTATCTATTTTTGTTCACCAGTTTATAAGGTTTTTTTATTATCCATTACTGTGTGAGATCATGTGGAATTTTTCTTTCACTGCCTGGCTTATTTCACTTAGCATAATGCTTTCCAGTTCCAACCATATTGTTGCAAGTGGTGAGACTCTCTTCTTTTTTATAGCAGTGTAGTATTCCATTGTGTAGGTGTACCACAGTTTTCTAATCCAATCAGAAATAACAACCATAGAAACTTAAATGGTTAACACAAATGTAGATAGATAATTGAGGCTATTTTCAGTAAATATACAAAAATGATACTTAAAGTAATTCTATAAGATTAGCATTTTTAAATAGATATGAGTTAGTGAAATGTCTTTAAAGGAAATTTTAGTGTACTCAATTTTTGATAGGTATGTATTTATTGCCATTTTATTATTTATATTTTTTACCCTTTTTATTCTTCAAAAAGACCTTTTAACATTTCATAAAGAACTAGAATTGCAGTGCTTTTATTCAAGTAACCCTTATCTTACCTCATAATGGCTCCAAAGTGCAAGATTAGTGATTATGTAATCAAAAAACTTACAGCAAACAAAAGCCCTTCACAGGGGAGTTTTACCAAACATTCAAAGAAGAATTAAAACCTATACTTCTCAGACTATTCCAAAAAATTCAAGAGGAAGACACACTTCCAAGCTCTTTCTATGAAGCCAGCATTACCCTAATCTCAAAACCAGATAAAGAAACTACAAAGAAAGAGAATTATAGGCCATTATCCCTGATGAACATAGATGCTAAAATCTTCAACAAAATTCTAGCAAATTGGATCCAACATTACATTAAAAATATCATATACCATGACCAAGTGGGATTTATTCCAGTGATGCAAGGATGATACAGTATCTGCAAATCAATTAACATGATACACCACATAAACAAACTGAGAGGCAAAAATCACATAATCATATCAATTGATGCAGAAAAGCATTTGACAAAATCTAATATCCTTTCTTGATAAAAACTGTCAGCCAAGTAGGAATAGAGGGATCATACCTCAACATAATAAAAGCTTATATGACAAACCTACAGCCAACATCATACTCAATTGGCAAAAACTTAAACCACTTCCCCTAAGAACAGGAACAAGATAGGGATGCCCACTTTCACCACTCTTGTTCAACACAGAATTGCAAGTGCTAGCCATAGCTATCAGACAACAAGAAGAAATAAAAAGCATCCAAATTGTAACAGAAGTAAAACTGTCATTATTCGCAGATGACATGATATTGTACATAGAAAACTCTAAAAACTACATCATAAAACTACCAGACTTAGTAAATGAATTTTGTCATGTAGCAGGATACAAAATTAACACCCAGAAATCTATGGTTATTTTATACACCAACTAGAGGCCCAGTGCATGGGTTCATGCATCAGTGGGGTCCTTTGGCCTGGCCTGCACCCTCTCACAATCCAGGACCCCCTCGGGGGATGTTGGAGAGCCAATTTCAGCCCAATCCCACAGGCCAGGCTGAGGGACCCCACTGGTGCACAGTTTTGGCTTGATCCCCACAGGCCAGGCCAAGGGACCCCACTGGCCAATCCCATGAGCAATCAAGCAATAGTGCTCCCTCCTCTATTGGTCAGAGCATCTGCCCCCTGGTGGTCATTGCCCGTCAAGGTTGGACAGTCGCTTAGGCTTGTGTATATATAGATAATGAACTCACCAAAAGAGGAAGTAAAAAAACAATCTCATTTACCATTGGACCAAAAAAATAAAATAAAATAAGAAACCTAGGAATAAACTTAAATAAGGAGGTAAATGACCTGTACTCAGAAAACTACAGGACACTGAAAAAAAAGAGATAGAGGAAGACATAAACAGATGGAAGAACATACCGTGTTCATGGATTGGTAAAATCAACATCATTAAAATGTCCATACTACCCAAAGCAATCTATAGATTTAATGCAATCCCCATTAGAATACCAAGGGCAAATTTGACAGACTTAGAACAAACTCTCCAAAAATTTATATGGAATTAAAAAAGACCCCAAATACCTGCAGCAATCCTTAGAAAGAAGAACAAAGTTGGAAGGATCACAATACCAGATATCAAGCTATATTACAAAGCCACTGTTCTCAAAACTGCCTGGTACTGGCACAAGAGCAGACATATAGACCCAGTGGAATAGAACGGAGAATCCAGAAATCAACCCAAGCCATTATGTTCAATTAATATTTGACAAAGGAGGCAAGAGCATACAATGTAGTCAAGACAGTCTCTTCAATAAATGGCATTGGGAAAATTGGACAGATACATGCAAAAAAATGAAACTAGATCACCAACTTATACCATTCACAAAAATAAACTCAAAATGAATAAAGGACTTAAACATAAGATGGGAAACCATAAAAATCTTAGAAGAATCCATGGGCAGCAAAATATCAGACATATGCCACAGAAATATCTTACTGATACAGCTCCTAGGACAATGGAAAATAAGAAGAAAATAAACAAATGGGACTACATCAAAATAAAAAAAAAATTCTGCACAGCAAAAGAAACCATCAACAAAATGAAAAGGGGGTCCACTGCACGGGAAGACATATTTGCCAATGTAATATTCAATAAAGTTTTAATCTCCAAAATTTACAGGGAACTTATACAAATGAACAAAAGGAAGATAAAGTATCCAATAAAAAAAAAATGGGCAAAGGGCCTAAATAGACTCTTTTCGAAAGAGGGCATACAGAGGGCAAAAGACATATAAAAAACATGCTCTAAGTCACTATTCATCTGAGAGATGCAAATCAAAATGACAATGAGGTACCATCTCACACCTGTCAGAATGGCTATCATCAACAAAGGACAAGTGCTGGTGAGTATGTGGAGAAAAAGGAACCCTCTTGCACTGCTGATGGGAATGCAGACTGGTGCAGCCAGTGTGGAAAACAGTATGGAGTTTCCTCAAAAAACTAAAAATGGAACTCCCTTTTAATCCAGTAACCCATTTCTAGGGATATATTCCAAGAAATCAGAAACACTAATCAGAAAGGAGATATTTACCCCTATGTTCATAGCAGCACAATTTACAATAGATAAGATTTGGAAACAGCTTAAGTGCCCATCATCAGATGAGTGGTTTTAAAAATGGTGGTACATATACACAATGGAATAATGTGCTGCTGTAAAAAGAAGGAACTCTTACCATTTGCAACAGCATGGATGGACCAGGAGAGCATCATGCTAAGCAAAATAATCCAGTTAGAGAAAGAAAATTATCAAATGATCTCACTCATTTGTGGATATAATGAAAAACATAAACTGATGAACAAAAAAGAGATATAAAACCATCAATCAGACCATCAAAACTCAGAGGGAAGGCAGGGTAGGGGTGGCAGGTAAGAGGTCAACCAAAGGACTTGGACACAGACAGTAGGGGTAGAGGGTATGTGTTGGGGGTGGGGACCACTTGGGAGAGGTCAATGGGGGAAAAGGAGACATATGTAATACTTTAAACAATAAAGAATTAAAATAAATAAATAAAGTAGTGATTCTGGCAATTTAGATATGTCAAAGAGAAGCCATAAAGTGTGTCCTTTGAGTGAAAAGCTATGCATATAGAGGAGGAAAGAAAAACACAACAATGGATATGTGTTGGTACTATCTGTGTTTTCAGGTATCAGCTGGGGGTCTTGAACCTTATCCCCCATGGATAGAAAGGACTACTTTATTATTATCTTATTTAACAGGGAATTTTGGTTGCTCAAGACGAGACTTAGGCATTGCCCTATTGAGCCAATTCCTCCTACCATTACTTTTTTTATCTTTATGTGTTGAAATCCATTGCTGTAAATAATGACATTAAACATATTGATGATGATGATGATGATGATGATGATGGTATTAATGATAATCTTTCATTTTAGTTAGATACTGAGTGAGATTGTGAAGGCCCAAAAAATGGAGGTGATGAGAGAGTACTGATAGTCCACCTGCATTGTGTCCTTAGTGATTTGGAAAAAAAGTCTGAAGATAAGAAACAAAATGAACAGAGAAATCTGAACTAGAGTTGGATCCAAAGAGAAAATGAGTTAATGGGGTGGAAGAGATGCCTTATCCACAAAGCCCAAAGCTATCTTTGAACACAGAGAACCAGTAATATTGGGGACAACTGAATAGCAGAGGTCTTACTAAAATTATTCAATCTTAGAAGCCATTCATAGAAGTGGCTTTTTCTAAAAAAAATATTGAAGAACTAATATTAAAAAATGAGGAGCACAGTCAAAAGGGGAAAACACTGAAAATTACCCTTTGGTGGCATATTTTGTAACTACAGCCTAAATACCTTTTGAATTTTGTGAAGTACAGATTGTCTTTCAAGTCCATAAGAAATCTGTATCAAGTTAATCAGTTGCAAAGACCACATGCCTAGGTTGCAGGCTTGATCCCCACTACGGGGCATGCAGGAGGCAGCTGATCAATGATTCTCATCATTGATGTTTCTATCTCTCTCCCTTCCTCTCTGAAATCAATAAAGGTATATTAAAAATATATATTACTCCAGTTATGCTTGGCAGTTCACAGTTAGTAGGAAGGTAAATGATTTCAACATTTCCTAGAAGGAAATTTGAAGAAAAAAAAAACCTTTCAAATATCTCAAAAAGACACATAGTAAATAACTAAGTAATGTAAATCCTGGAAATATATAGCAATGATATAATCATCAGTAGAAACAAAAGTATATAGACAAGCATGTTCATTAAAATATGGTTTAAGATTTTATTTTAGAACTATGACAAATACCCAAAATTAATATATTTAAAGTATAATTTTTATTATTCACATGTATGAAATGTTCTGTGAGGCAGGAAAGTTAGTATACGCAAGAGTGGCCCCGGCTCTACTCCTCCCCTCCTTTTCTAAGTTAGGACACTGTGGACCAAACTGGTGGCTAGATAACTGCTCCCTGATATCCACCTCCCAATTTTCTGGGAGTATTTAATAGTTCAGACGAATAAAAACCTTTCTCAGCCTGAGATGGCAGCCATGTTGAACTACTAGTCTCAGTTTTTAAGTCACTCAGCCCTTCAGATCACCTTTACACCATCTGGAAAGGAGGGAATGAGATGAGCGGCATAGACACCTACTCCCCCAGCTGACCTCCAGCATCAGAGACCAGGAACCACCCCCATTTCCCTCCCCTTCCGATCCTATCTAATAAAAGAGAAACATGGTAATTAGCCATACCTCCGCTACCCTTCCCATTGGTTAATCAGGGCGATATGCAAATAAACTGCCAGCCAAGATGGCGGCCGGCAGCCAGGCAGCTTGAAGCGAACATGAGGCTTGCTTGCTTCAGTGACGGAGGTCTCCAACGTTCCCCGCCTGCTGCTGCCGGCCTCTGAGCTTGCAGTTTGAAACATTGTTACAAATATAGAAGCTAAACAAAACCCCAGAAACCTGATTTCAGCCAGCCGGGATCTCAGAGCTGGAGTTGAAACAGTGTTTCGAGTATAGAACCCAAACAAACCAGATACCTGCTTTCAGCAGTGGAGGCCTAAGAGCTGGAGCCAAGCCTCAAAGCTAAAGCTGGCCCAGAATAAAAAAAAAAGAAAAAGAAAAAAAGGAGTGGTTGGGAGCTTCAGTCACCTGCCAGCCTGAAAAGAGCCCTTACCCCTCACCCAGACTGGCCAGGCACCCCAGTGGGGACCCTCACCCTGAAGGGTGTGTGACCAGCTGCAAACAGCCATCATCCCATCATCCAGGCTGGCCAGGCACGCAGCGCCACCCCCACCCTGATCCAGGACACCCTTCAGGGCAAACCAGCCGGCCCCCACACGTGCACCAGGCCTCTACCCTACATACTAAAAGGGTAATACGCCTCCTAGCACCGGGATCAGTGGAGCCGCGAGGCCTGCCGGCAGCGGGATCAGCAAGACAGGGGGCAGCGCCCAAACCCCCTGATCGCCCTGAGGCTCTGTGTGTGACAGGGTGAGGTGCCACAACCCCACCCCCACAGGCCCTGCTCTGTGTGTGATGAGGTAGAGCCAAAACCTCTCCATCGGCCCTGCCCTGAGTGTGACAGTGGCGGAGCCCCAACCCCCCGATCAGCCCTGCTCTGTGAGTGATAGAGGGTGGCGCCCAAACCACCCCCCAAGGGCCCTCCTCTGTGTGTGACGGGGTAGAGCCATAAACTCCCCATAGGCCCTGCCCTGAGTGTGACAGTGGCGGTGCCCCAACCCCCAAATGGACCCTGCTCTGAGAGTGACGGGGGGAGCTCCCCAACCCCTTGATCGACCCTTTTCTGTGAGTGACAGAGTACGGAGCCCCAACCCCCCTGATGGGCCCTGCTCTCTGAGTGACAGGGGGCAGTGCCCCAACCCCCTGATTGGCCCTGCTCTGTGTGTGACAGGGTGGCTCCGCAACCTCCCCATTGACCCTGCCTTGAATATGACAGGTGGTGGTGCCCCAACCCCCCAATCGGCCCTACCCTGAGCATGACCAGGGGCTGCACCTAGGGATTGGGACTGCCCTCTGTCACCTGGGAGCAGGCCTAAGCTAGCAGGTCGTTATCTCCAGAGGGGTCCCAGACTGCGAGAGGGCACAGGCCAGGCTGAGGGACCCTCTCTCTCCCATGAGTGCACAAATTTTTGTGCACCGGGCCTCTAGTCTACACTAATAAAAGAGAAACATGCAAATTGGTGTCACTCCCCTACCCTTCCCGTTGGCTAATCAGGGCGATATGCAAATAAACTGCCAGTCAAGATGGTGGCCAACAGTCAGGCAGCTTGAAGCGAACATGAGGCTTGCTTGCTTCAGTGACAGAGGACTCCAATGTTCCCCGCCTGCCACTGACGGCCTCTGAGCTTGCAGTTTAAGAAACATTGCTACAAATATAGAAGCTAAACAAAACCCCAGAAACCTGCTTTCAGCCAGCTGGGATCTCAGAGCTGGAGTTGAAACAGTATTTCAAGTATAGAACCCAAACAAACCAGATACCTGCTTTCAGCAGTGGAGGCATAAGAGCTGGAGCCAAGCCGCAGAGCTAAAGCTGGCCCAGAATAAAAGAAAAGAAAAAAAGGAGTGGTTGGGAGCTTCAGTCACTCACCAGCTTGAAAAAAGCCCTCTTCCCCTCACCAGACTGGCCAGGCACCCAAGCAGGACCCCCACCCTGATCAGGGACACCCTTCAGGGCAAACCAGCCAGCCCCCACCCGTGCACCAGGCCTCTATCCTATATACTAAAAGGGTAATATGCTTCCCAGCACCAGGATCAGCGTGACAGGGGGCAGCACCCAAACCCCCTGATCGCCCTGAGGCTCTGTGTGTGACAGGGGGCGGGGCCACAACCTCCCTATCAGCCCTGCTCTGTGCCTGATAGGGGGGAGCTCCCCAAACACTTGATCGCCCTGCAGCTCTGTGTGTGACAGGGTGCAGCACCCCAACTGCCCCCCATCGGCCCTGCTCTGTGTGTGACAGGGGGCGGTGCCCCAACTCCCCTATCTGCCCTACTCTGTGAGTGACAGGGAGGAGCTCCCCAACCCCCTGATTGGCCCTGCTCTGTGTGTGACAGGGTGTCGCCGCAATCTCCCCATTGACCCTGCCTTGAATGTGACAGGTGGCAGTCCCCCAACCCTCCAATCAGCCCTGCCCTGAGCATGACTGAGGGTGGCATCTCAACCTCCCGATCCGCCCTACTCTGTGCATGACAGGGGGTGGTGCCCCAACTCCCCAGTCAGCCCTGCTCTGAGCCCGACCAGGGGCTGCACTTAGGGATTGGGTCTGCCCTCTGCCACCCGGTAGCAGGCCTAAGCCAGCAGGTCATTATCTCCTGAGGGGTTCCAGACTGTGAGAGGGTACAGGCCGGGCTGAGGGACCCCATCTGCCCCGCGAGTGTGCAAATTGTTGTGCACCGGGCCTCTAGTCCTATACTAACAAAAGACAAATATGCAAATTGACCATACTTTTGGTATGCCTGTAGCCACACCCACCAGCCAATCAGAGCGACTATATGCAAATTAACCCAACCAAGATGGTGGCCAGCAGCCATGGAGCTGGAACGAGCAGGAGGCTTGCTTGCTCCAGTGATGGAGGAAGCCAAGGTTCCCTGCCTGCCGTGGCCTGGCTCTGAGCTCCACTGAAAGCAACAAAGTTTCAATTATAGGAGGTAAATAAACCCCAGATACCTGCTTTCAGCCAGCCGTGGCCACAGAGCTTGAGCAAGCATGAGTGGGTTGCCCCTGGTGATGGAGGAAGCCAAGCTTTCTGCAGGCCTCCTCTAAAGGCTATAAAGTTTCAATTATAGAAGGCAAATAAATCCCAGAATAAAACCAAAACAAAAAAAAAAAAAAAAAAAAAAAAACAACAAGAAACAGAGGAGAGGCTGGGAGCTTACGTCACCAGGGAGCTTGGTCAGCCTGAAAATGGCCCTCAGCCCCTCACCCAGGCTGGCCAAACCTCCATGGGGTGAGGGTCCCCACTGGGGTGGACATCCTCCGAGAGGCCCCACACTGCAAGAGGGCATAGGCTGGGCTGAGGGACCCCCTGAGTGCACAAATTTTTGTGCACTGGGCCTCTAGTAACTGATAAAAACCTCCCCACCAGACCCAATTGATGGGACTCACTGTCTGAGTTCACCTTTCTTCAATGCATACTATCACTTTAATAAATCTGCTGCGCTTCGCTAAACCTCTCTGTTTCAATCTTGAATTCTTTCCTGCTCAGTGACAAGAATCTGGATTGAGGCCTCCCTTGGCCTCCCTGTAAGCTGCCCAGTGTCATAAGCATTAAAATGAAGTCTTCTGTTTCATAATTTTGAATGACTTCCCTCACACTAAGTATGGAAAAATAAATTCTAATATTTTTGTATGTTGTTTGATATTATTTATTTTACATTTAAATAAAAATTAAAATTTTCAGGGCTCTAATCCAGGGTATATTGTTTGTTCTTGGGTAAGAAAATTGTTAATTTAAAGACATATTTTGTCCTTTCACTCTGCTGATGATTTCAATTCAATTTTGGTTTACTTATTTCTTTCTTTCTATTCCCCACATTATCTCAATTATTTCTGTATGAAAAATACTGTATCAAGTACATTGTTTTCTCATTACTTCTGACTCAGTGATTAACAATCTAAATACTTACTCCTAAATAACCACACCATTAATAAATAGTGTAGTTACTTATTTGATTGAGAATCTAGGTAATCACAGTAATGATTGACCTCCCTGTCTTTGATTATAAAAACACAATCAAGATTGCTTTCTTACTTTCTGTCCCTCAATTATGTGCATCACTGATTTCTTTCTGTTGACAACATTGTTCTACTATTGTATTTCTTATTTCCCAGGAGACAAACCAATGTATAAAAAGTTCTTAGTCTATAGCACAAAACTGAGACAAGACTTGTAGATAGTACACGGTATTTTGTTATGGCTGAGGAATCATAAACAGTTGAGACCAACTGTTACTTTGGGATTTCTTATTTTTAAGAAAATTTTTATTATTATTAAACATTTTATTATTATTAATGGAAGAACTATATAAATCTGCTTGGATGTCTGACTCCCAATTGTCTGCTTGTCTACTTATTCTATAAACTATGTTAAAACTTAGTATAGGCTTATACAATATTTTATTTAAATCATATTAGTGGCCTCCTAATATTCATCTTGTCTCTAGTGTTTTATCCTTCTATTCACAGCCAATTAATTCTGCAGTGTTCAAAAATTAATCTAAAATTAATAAATAAAACAAACAAAAAGGTATTCTGTCTCTTTACTGCTTAAACGAAAACACCACCATCACCATCAAACAGCAAATAAACAAAGACAAAAATAGTCCCAGCTGTTTGGTTTGGTTTTCAAATACCTATAAATTCTCAATTACTTCAGTCACTCCCCAGCACAATCTCATCATTCTTCAAAAAGCAATATATTGCTTTCCTCCTGCCTTTTAAGTTTTCATTGTACACACTGAAACTTCATGTTCATTCAAGGACAAACTCAAATTTCAATAGCTTTTGAGTGCCTGTCTTTATTAAGTGATGTGGCCTTTTAATTGCTATTTTCTCCTCCTCCCTAAAGGACTTAGATTACACATCATCTCTTCTGAGACATCTAATTTATAAGCTGATAATAAACATGAATGTCTCCTTTCTGAGCTCAGAGATACCTGAATTTAGAGGTTATGTGGTATAATTTTGTGCTTATAGATAATGCCTGTCATGCACATGTACTGATTTATAAAGCCTTGTTGACTGCTAGCTACTGCATATTATAGGTGTTGGGCTAGGGCCCAGTGTTGGCGAACCTTTTGAGCTCGGCGTGTCAGCATTTTGAAAAACCCTAACTTAACTCTGGTGCCGTGTCACATATAGAAATTTTTTGATATTTGCAACCATAGTAAAACAAAGATTTATATTTTTGATATTTATTTTATATATTTAAATGCCATTTAACAAAGAAAAATCAACCAAAAAAATGAGTTCGCGTGTCACCTCGGACATGCGTGTCATAGGTTCGCCATCACTGGGCTAGGCTTTGGGATAAAAATAAGAGAGAATTCTCACTTGCAAGAAGTGTTAGAGACAAACATAAACAAAACAATTATAAAAATTTGAAAATAATACACTGACATACTGGTGATGTGAGTATACTTTTGTTTGACTACCCTGAAGGGAAATTTATTAAATTGTATCAGTAGCCTTGAAAATATATATAACATGATTCATCAATTTTACTTATATTTCAGAGAAAATAAAAGTTTATTGCAAATAAAGTATTCTTAACATAATTTATATTGAAGACTACTTCTAGGTAGTAAGCTGGGGTAATAGTTTACACCATTTGTGTCCTGCTTCCAAGAATAGCACTTTTTCTTGTTTAGTCTAATGTATTGAATATCTTAAATATAGTTGATCTCTCTGTTATAGTTGTTTTAAGTAATAGGGTAAATATAGTCACTCTATATCTTGGTCAGAAACTTGAGTCTATTCTTTTTGTTTTTCCTCTGTATGTAATAATTCTTTTTATTCTTGATAAAAAGAAGAGTTTGTTTTTTCTTCTCATTGGCTTTCAGAAGTCTTACTGTGATGTGCCTTGATGTTTTGTTATTGTTGTTGTTTTAATGTAATTACCTGGCTTGGTATTCTTTGAGCCTCTTCGATCTAAAATTCATTATTTTTTTATTAATTTGGGGAAATTTTGGCTATTATCTTTTATATATTTCTTCTCATTTTCTTTCTGAAACAAAAATCACATATACAAGGAATTTGGTATTGTCCATTTAGTTTCTCTTATCTTGTGTTTGTTTTCTTTTTGATTTTCTCACTATAGTTCAGTCTGTATAATTTCTACTGACCTATCTCCAAGTTAACTCATTCTTTGCTCTGCTTCACCCAGTTTGTTGATAACTCTTCTAAAAGAATTTCTGATATCCTGTTTTCAATTTCCAGCATTTGAAGTTGATAATTTATTAGGTTTTGGTTTTTTTTTTTACTCTGATACAATTTATTTTTGTCTATCTGTATTTTCCCATTTTTTCACTATTTCCTTGAATATTACTTATAGTTATTTTGAAGACCATGTTTGATAGTTCCAATATCTGGTCTTACCTGTTCCTGGTTATAGCGATCATTTATATCTTCATAATGTGTAGCTTTTTATTGCTTACTATGTGTTTCACAGTAGTTTTAAAGATGTGCACAAAATAAGTATAAACACTGAGTTAAATATCAGGTATGCTTTCACATGGGTGCACCTTTTTTTTTTTTTTCAGTCCTCCGAGGGTTTAAATCAATCTGGACTGTAATCGATGTTGGTTTGAGTTTTATTGTTGCTATAACTACCTTAAATATGCCACAGGCTTCAAATCCCTTCCGTGGTTGACAACCACTAACTGCTTTTTAATGTGAAGCCGAAAGTGCCAGATGGCTTTTCCTTAGTATTCCTGCAGATCTTGCACATCCACTGCTCCAAGGATGAAATTGCTCTCCAAGCACTTGCTCCTCCGTGGGTCAAAGCAGGGTTGGTCAGGTCAGTAGTGCTCATCCCCCAACAGCAGTCAGATTTCGCTTCATAGCAAAGGCTCCCGGTGCTGGTAGATTTCGTCCCTATTACCAGCTGGTCACTAATCTGTACTTCCACGGCTGCTGGAGCACCAATAGGCACTGCCTAGTACTTCTGTTCCAGTTGCAGAACTCAGCGGCCTCCATGCCTGCACCACGGGGACTCTCAGGCCACCTTTCCTGCTCATGGCACTTATTGGAGAGCCACTGAAAAGGGCCATTGAGTGGCTGAGGACCCCTTTAGGTTACAGGTCTTCCCCAGTTCAAAACTCTCATGCCAGTTCACAGATGGCCTTTAAGAACTCACTGAATTTTCAGAAGTTTTCTTTCGATGCCACCTCTCATGACCTGGCAAAATTAAAACAGTTCATGTGTCCCCACTGTCCTCAGAGTAGCTCATTAGCCATTGGAATTCAGTTCACCCTTTGTCCTGCAATCTCAGTGTCTCTCACGGGTTCAAAACATGATTTTGTAGATTGTAAAGATTCCTCTTATTGTTGGGGCGAGAGGGACCTTGTCTTGCAGCTCCGCACACTCGAAGCTACGGTAGAATTCACTCATATGTAGAAGCGATGGGCTGAGCTTGCACATTGTAAATTTTGCATTCTTGTGCTCTAGGTTTTGTTGTGTCTTTTAGAGTAGAGGAGGTTTTATCAGTCAGGCTGTTATGATATTTGTTGTTTATCTGGATCCTTTGAGACTCATTTTAAGTTGCTAGTGTGAGTTAAGAATGGGCTTTACTCCAGGAATAATTCAATTTTACTAAGGCATGGGTCTTATCATGCGTCTACTAGATGCACCCGGTTTCAGTGAGGGTTGTCCACTCTGACTAGCCAGCACTAGAATGAGTTCCAACCCAGTATGAGCTCTGAGGATTGTTGAGTTTCCTTCTTAAAGCCTTTCTTTGCTTGTCCTAATGGGATATTATCCTCCCACGTGCAGCTTGTTATTGCACAATAGTTCCAAGGGGAAACCCACCCACATTTTAGAAATGCTTTTGCTCTATATTTTCCTCCTCTATGGTCTTCCATCTAGCAAACTATAGGTGTATCTGTTTTCTCAACCTCTGGTTGAATCCCCAATTGAACAAGGCTGTTATTATTATGTCCTGTACTGTTACCTAGAAACTACTTTCTGGCAGAAAGCCAAGAAAATTGTAGGACTCATTAGGGATCATAAGTGAACCAATTTTGCTGAGGGATTAAAGTCATATGTTGCCTATTGTTTGAAAACAGAAATAAGTTGGATTTTTTAAAAATGTATTTTTTCAGTGTTCTATCTGCTCATAGAGGGAAGTATAGTGCTAATAACTACATCATATCTACAAGTAGAAGACTTTTAAATGTCTTGCATAAGAATTTGCCCCCTCTGTTGGAATTGTTTCAAGATAATGTGTAAATATTTTGAAAGCCTTTGTTTGACTTTGCAGGTCTGCCTGCATTTCACAATTAGTCTCATGCATTTTAGGGAAGTTATTATTACCAATGCTGTGATTTAACAGGAATCTCAAATTGTGATAGAATATGAATCAGTAAATAAATGCCACATTATGTAAACTTTTGTCTTGGAGATATTAAATATGTTTACTTCACTTTTAGCTTTATAAATGATGCCACTTTATTTTCTAAAGGTTATACAACTCTTTATTATCTATATTTTTTAATGTTTTTTTATAACAATGCAACATTTTTGTGGGTTTGTCTTTCAGTATTGGCTTACACAGACAAATATATTTTTTCTACTGTATAAGGCTTATATAAGCATCATTTTGCATGAAAATGTAATGTCAGGAAGCCACTCATCATTTAACAAGTAAAGCTTGGTTCATGAAGGTAGTGCACTTACCATATTAAAATGTTCCTTTAAGGCATTACTTAATCAAACAAATTGAACATCTGGAGAAACAAATCTCTGACACTTTAATTTAATTGTTACAGAAAATACTATATTAACTGCTGATCCATTGAGAAATTTAAAACAAGAGAAAATATTGCCTCTGCATAAAAGCACTGGCAACTTCCTATTGGGTTTGGAAAAGCAGTATACTAGTACACACCCATCAAACAAGCATTAATTTATTGGATCATTAGGTAAAAGGCTGTACTTATTGAAGAGAGTGCTATGTTATTCATTTCATTTTGAAACAAGCCATAGTATAGTTAATTAAAGGGAAAATATCAGGTCATTGATATCTAGTAAAAAAAAGTGCTATATTTTATAATATGGCTATTCAAGTAAACTATACTATGAAATCAATGCGTTGTTTGGTGAATTAAGGTAGTATGGCATGACACTATGGATAAAATAAAGCTTGAAATGGAATCCTATATATTAAAGAGTTAATATGCAAACGGTCAGCACGCCCTTGCACCCTCCCGCCCTCGAGCAGGGGCCAGGGGAGCTGAGGCTGCACCGGGGACCTGAGGACATGCCCCCTGCCCAGTGGGGCTTGACGGGGGACATGAGGCTGTGCCCCCCACCTGGCACTGGGTCAGAGGACCTGAGGCTGCATCACCTGCCCTGCGGGGATTGACGGGGTGGGGCAGGCCCGGTGTGGGTCTTGCATGATTTGGAGGCGCACACGGGTGGGCAGGAACTTGACTCTGGGTCCTGCAGCATGCCCCAGACTCTGACAGGAGGGAGATTTTCATATACATTTTATTAATGTTCTTTCATCTCTGACACTTCTATTATAGAGAAAGGGCAAATAGCAATATTAAAATATTTCTCTAATTAATTCCCTTTTAATGTGCACAAATTTTGTGCACCGGGCCACTAGTTTTTACTATAAAGGCAAGTTTGTTTAAAGATTTATTAGCGCCAATATAGATGTAGCTATGTTGTTTATTTTATTCATATGGATACGTTTCACAAACTTTATTTGCTTTATATCCATAACTAAAGACAATGACTATAATTAATGTGTTATAAATGCTTAGAGGTTATTTAACAACTCTTTATCTAATAACCTCTAAAATTTAGAACAGAATAGAACTCTACACTCCTGATGTAAATTTCCTCCAATTAGGTTTTAATACATAATACATTTTTTTAGAAATGCTATTCCTAAATATAATAATACATGAATTTCTAATCAATTGTTTCCCAGGCCAAATTATAATGTGGATATGTCAATTATTTAAAATTTGTATTATTGACTTAGTGACTTAGAAAGGAACAAAACAGAAAAGAGATTGAAAAAATGGCAGTGAAATTTTATGATTAGGAATTTTGACAATTACCTTCAGTTGGATAGATACCGGTAAAACCCTTAGCCCATATATTATGCTTAGGTCATCCAATATGAATATCTGCATTATCCATCACTAGCAATTGGCAAGTTTGTATGACTAATGCACGGGGACATAGGTAACAATTTACCCTTTGACAAAATTACCACTGATTATTACAATCTAGTATTTCCACCAAAAATAATTGATTCTAATTATTCTATCTGAAAGTTAGCACAAGGATAAAAATCAGACTGGTCAAAGAATCCCTAAGTGCCAGTCTTCCAAGACCACAAATTTTATTATTTGAATCTAGTTTCAGAGCTTCATATCCAAGGATGACTTTTGAATAAAGATATTCAACAAATATTAGATATAGCCAATATTTTCAACGTGGACTGAAAAAATCATTAGGATCTGTTTCTTCTTGCATGTATTTTGTCAGCATCTTAGTTATAGATGAATTGATAGAGTCAGTAATTGAAGCTGTAGTTACTTAATGTCCCCAAAGTTTTTTAAATTAACACTTCACAATTAATTAAAAATTCTAATCTACTAAGCTATACATGCAATGCACTATTTATTATTTGTAACAAGCCTATTGAAAATGTATTAGTATCATTAATATCTACACTAATAAAAGAGAAAAATGGTAATTGGCGTACGGCAATACTGTTTTCATTGGCTAATCAGAGCTATATGCAAATTAACTGCCAACTAAGATTGGCAGTTAACTGCCAACAAGATGGTGGCTAATTTGCATATGTAGGCACAATGCAGGGAGGCGAAAGGGAAAGCAGGAAGAAGCCCCCTGCCACTGACAGTGATTGGAAACCCAGGGGGGAGCTAAGAGCTGGGGGGCAGGGCAAAGGCGGCCCTGGGGCCGCCTTTGCCCTGCCCCCCAGCCATGATTGGAGAATCAGGCGCCTTTGCCGCCCTGGCCAGTGATAGCAGGAAGTAGGTGTGGAGCCAGTGATGGGAGCTGGGCACAGTCGAAGCTGGCAGTCCCAGGAGCTAGGGGTCCCTTGCCTGGGCCTAAAGTGAAGCCCACAATCACGGCGCCCCCCGCTGCCACTGCAGGTCCCCGTTGCCTGGGCCGGACGCCTAGGCCAGAGGCGTTAGGCCTGGGCAGGGGCGGAGCCTGCAACCGCGGGGAGCTGGGGGTCCCCTGCCCAGGCCTGACACCTCTGCCGGAGGCCTCAGGCCTGGTCAAGGGGCCGATCCGGTGACTGGTGATCGGAGGGTGATGAGGGTCAACTCCTCTGGCTGAGACATCAGGCCTGGGTGGGGGGCAGAGCCAGGGATTGGGAGGATATGATGATCCCCTTGCCCAGGCCTGAAGCCTGGGTCAGAGGCGTCAGGCTTGGGCGGGGGGTGGAGCAAGCGATCAGAGGGAGATGGGGGTCCCCTGCCCAGGCGTGATTCCTGGGCCAGAGGCCTCAGGCCTGGGCGGGGGCCAGAGCCAGTGATTGGGGGGAGATGGGGGTCCACTGTCCAAGCCTGACACCTCTGGCGGAGGCGTCAGGCCTGGGCAAGGGGCCGATCAGGCAATCGGAGGGTGATGGGGGTCAACGCCTGAGGGCTCCCAGTATGTGAGAGAGGGCAGGCTGGGCTGAGGGACACTCTTCCCCCACCCCCCACACCCAGTGCACGAATTTCGTGCACCAGGCCCCTAGTCTATATATATAAAAGCCTAAGCGACCAAATGACTGGAACGACCAGAACAACTGGAACGACCAGTCGCTATGATGCGTACTAACTACACTCAATGCAGGAGCTGTCCCCTGGTGGTCAGTGAGTTCCCACAACCAACCTCCCCCAGCTGGACAACCTCCTGTGGACCCTCCCCCCAGCTGGCAGGCCCCGATCACCCAATCAGGGCCAGGCCCCTGGCTGGGATGGGGAACCGGGGGTGGGTAGTGGCGGACGCAGCCACTTTTCCAGGGGGGCAGAGGGCTGGCTCCCTCCTTGGGGCCAGTGGCCAACCTCCTGTGCACTGTCTCTCTCCCCAGCCGGCAGGCCCTGATTGGCCCGTGGCCTGCCTGCCACGGTGGTGGTGTGGCAGTGAGGGAAGGAGGTGGGGAGGCAGGGAACCGCATGGTGGTGGTTTCTTTCATGCCTGGCCCAGCAACTGTTGCCTCTTCTCCAGCCCAGCCCTGATTGGCCTGACCCCGATCAGCCCTGATTGCCGGCCAGGCCTACGGACCCCATCCATGCATGGATTTCATACACCAGCCTCTAGTTATTAATATCATCCTTACTATTTTAAAGATGATATGATAGGAGCATATAGAAGTAGAACTTGAGGAAAATTGCACAGATAGTGACAAATCAAAGTCTGTCTGGCAGTAAAGACTTGCACTTAATCCTCATTATATATTGCCTTTGATTTTTTTTCAATGTAAACATTTTACTGAAATTAGTGTTATAAAATGCTAACTATCACAGAGTAGACACTCAGTTCTAAATAAAATATCCATTGCTTTGCACTGTTATTGTAGTTATTGAATTAATATGCGTTAAAAAAAAAATTTTGCTCTTAAGTAAGTATATAATGACATGGACAAAAAGTACCAAATCAGGGTCTACCATGGTATTTGGTTAGCTCAATTATTATCAGAAATCAAGACTTGCTTTTAAAAAAATGTTTATTATCCACCAATATAATTTGAGATAGAGTGTAAAAATAAGAAATAATTTTTTCTTGCTCAAGTAGTAACTGTCTTATGGCATGCAAGGTATATTATAGATCCTTTTATAGCTGTGTGTGTTACCTACCCTTGAAATATTATCTTTGAGTAACCTCATTTGAATTTGAGATTATGCATCCTTTCTTTGAATATATTGGTAATGAGTTAAAAAATAATAGTCCACTTGATTGATGAATCCTGTTGTATTTTATTATGACCTTGTTGTGAAATTATAGTTTATGGATTGGAGCATATTACTATGGCTATTTTAATGTCTTTTCTAAGAATACTCCTTTTGATCTTTTCTCTCTGAAAAATATGCACAGAAATTTAGGCTTTAATTTTGTCTCCCTATTCATATTTTATTCTCTTTAAACTCCTTACTTACATAAATCACTCTTCTTTTATTGGGTATTAATAATTTCGTATAAAACAGGAACAATTTGATGGACAATTCAATCTTATATTTTCACAAGGTTAAAAAAAGATGTGTCTTAGAAATTTGTCTGAACTAATTTAAATTATTTCATTTCAAATGTAACCCAATCAAGGTTCTTCTATGTCACTAAGTATCAAAATTCCAAAGTCTGTTTTTCAGCAAATATAAATATTAATTTCTGTTGTTAGTTTCTCCCAGACAAATGTAAATCTATTACCCTTGATATCTCACCTATTCATGCCTTATAAATTGGTATACTTTAATGAAATTTATATAGATTCTATGCACACAGTGATAAATATAATGTATTTACAAAAACTATAAAAGTAAAAAGGGGAACATGATAAACTATAAGCACAAAGTTTGAAACAAAAAAGTAGCAGACTCAAAGCCAAAATTACTTCTTAATAGTTTTATGATACTGGATAGCTATTGATATTTTTAAAGCCCTTTTTCTTCATATAAACCAGAAAACATTATTGTGCCTAGGTATTAGTAGGCAAGATGCAAGTATAATAAATGACATTTTGGGGAAAATGTAAATTATTTTTTTTGCAGTTGACATTGATAGAACAATCTATGGTATGTTATAATTTCTACTCTTTCATTTGTCTTTGTTGGTAAAAAAAGGATTTCAGAGACTGACAGGGTCAAGCTAATAGCAAATTTAGTTTGACTCACTTTATCTCTGTCTTTTTTTTCATATATATATTAAAACATATATATTTCTGAGAGGGAGAGGGAAATAGAAACATCAATGATGAGAAAGAATCATTGATCAGCTGCCTCCTGCATGCCCCCTACTGAAGACAGAGCTCACAACCTGGACATGTGCCCTGACCTGGAATTGAACCACAACCTCCGGGTTCATAGGTCGATACTCAACCATTGAGCCACACCAGCCGGGCTTGAACAGGGTTTCACAAGGTGAAACATTAAATGTACAGAGCACAGGTACTTCTTTCTTGTATTTAATTAAAAGTTTGTAATTTCTTGTTTGCTTTTTCATGCTTGACAAGATCATAAAGTAGACACAACCTGAGAAAAGGGAAAATGGTCTCAGCAATAAAGTCATGGATAACTTCTTTTTGTCATTTGTATCTTTGAATGTCTTGACAATTTATTTACTTTTTCAGAGAGAGAGGAAGGGAAAAGGGAAGAGAGAGAAAGAAAAACATCCATGTGAGAGAGAAACATCTATCAGTAGCCTCCCATACACACCCTGATCACCCTAACCTAGGTTTGAACCCACAAGCTTTAGGTGTATGGGACAATGACCCAGCCAACTGAGCCATACCAACCAGGGATGAATGTCTTGACAATTTAATTAGAATTATGAATTACTAATTATCATTAAGATAGAGAAATAGATATTACCAGCCCATATATATGTTAAAATATTATGGAAGTACATTAAAAGTGTGTGTATTTTATTTGTCAGTACTTTAAATCACTGAACATAATGAGAAATTTAGCGATATTCATAAAAGTAACAAAACATAAATGTTTTGCAATATTTTCTGAGATAATTATACTTATCACATACTAGCAGTTCTTTTAAAAGGTTTGGCCTAATATATATTATATAGTTTGTTTTTAAATATCAGTATTGTTTAAGATTTTTTATTATTATCCATTAATAATTCCACTGTAGAAGACATGATTTTAAGTAATGTTGACATTATTTTAAATAAAACATTAAAAGGTCATGTTTATAACATAATTAATATTTTTCTTAAAGATATCTACATATGTTTATATTATGATAAAACAAAAAATAATAAATTATAAATGTTTTTATTTTGTAATTCACAAAAATATAACTGTCAATAAATGAATAGACAAAAATATAAAATAATGATTAAGTTACCCCTATTACTTTACCAACTTTCAGTCACATGAATATACGTATATGCATGAGCATATATCTGATATGCTCATGCATATACTTTTAGAATACATATATTCTAAAAGGTTCTCAAATTTGACAATATATCTGAATCTGATACACACATATATATGTGTGTGTGTGTGTATATATATATATATATATATATACATATATATATGCTGAAAGCTTTTACAATTTGGCAAATAAATCAAATCACAGAGTCAAGAAGTTCAGAAAACTCCTCAAAAGATATTCCCAGAAACATCCTAGTCAAAAAGATGAAAATTAAAGATAAAATAAAAAATTTGAAAACAGCTGCAAAACAACAATACAGCACTTGACAGGGGAATAATTATGTGAATGAGTATGCATTTTTCCATCAGAATTCATTAAGGCCAAAAGGAAGTTAAAAACACTTTAATATACTATAGTATATTATACTATTGTATAAAAATGAAACTAACTTTTACCTGGAATGCTACATTTAGGAAAAACATCCTCATGAATAAAATTTGAGGAGGCAGAAGGAAGCTGGCAATCAGGGACTGGAGTGGGGGGTGGTAGTGGTGCATTGCAGACACAGGCAGAACGTAGCTTGCTGACTGCACCAGAGACAGACAAAAGGACTAGAACTGAACCCAGCTAGGTGGGAGTTACTAAGACAACCCATCTGGATGGGGAAAGAAGGGCGCCAGTGGGAGAACTGAGCTTCAAAATGTTTGGATGTTGCTAAAACAGGCAGCTTGCAAATAACCAATCACAAAGTAGTGAGGAGTATAACCAATCCTTGGGGATGTTGCTAAGGCAGGATTTTTTGAAAAGGACCCATCAGGAGCTAGCAAAGCATATATCCATCCCTATACAAAGAAGCACTCTTTTCTCTCTGGTGCACCAAGTTCCTTCTGTCCTGTGGCAGGGATATGCTCCCCTGCACTCATGTGACTTATGACCACATGGGAGTCCACACATGAACTACCGGACATTAGCTTCGATGCTGAACTACACCGGCTGCACCATGGAGCGGAAGCTCTGGCCTGCTTTGGGCTCTCCTGAACCCCAGCTGCGCCTTTTCCAGGGCGGCTTAAAGGGAAGCGGACTGTGGAACCTGAGACAAAGAAGCTTCACCTGGAACCCACCTTGGGCCCCCTTCCTGTTGCTCCCTACGGCAGAGAGTCCGTCTCTCTCTCAATAAATTTGCTTCCACTAACTGTTTTAGTCCGCAGATTAATTCTTCAATTTTGTGAGACCAGGAACTCAGACCTGAACAGAAATTTTGGCATAAGATGAATGAAGAATAAGGCAGAAAAGTAAGAGAATTTTATGCCATCTGACCTATTCTATAGGAATTACTAAAAAGGTTTATTCAGAAAGAAGGAAAATGAAACCAGAAGGTAACTGAAAACATAAAAACTGAGGAAATGGCAAAGAAATGGTATATATCTGGCCAAGTCTAATTAAATGTTCCTCTTCACTTGAGCTCTTTAAAATATGTATGTTGCTTGTAAGTAAAATTAAAATAATATTTGATGGAATTTTCAGTGACTAAAGATGTAATACATAAGGCAATTGCAATGTAAAGGGGTGTAAAGAGACCCATATGTTGGTAATGTTTCTACATTTCACTCCACACACACATTAAAATGTTGATTATAAGTAGGCAGATGTAGATTAAATATGTATACTGTAATCCATGGATCACTTCAACAACATATGCAAATATATACAGACAGATATAACAAAAACCTGAATGTATTAATTAAAATGAAATGCTAAAAATTCACATATACATGAAAGATGGCTGGGAAGTGACAAAGAAAAAAGGCAGAATAAACTGGAATTGAAAAATTTAATGGTATATATAAATTAAAACATATTTAGAACTACATTAAATGTAATGCAATGTGCTTAAATATGTGAATTAAAGGTGAGAAATTGTAAGACTAGATTAAATATTATAACTCAACTAAATGTTATTTAAGGAAATTCACTTCAAATACAATGCGGTAGGTAGGAAAAAAAGTAAAAGGATAAAAAAGTGCCATGGCATGCAAACACAAGTCAAAAACAAAAAATTGTGAATGCTATACTGATGCCAGACAAAGAAGACATGAGAGCAAAGACATAAGGAAAAAGAGGGTTACTAAATAATGATAGAATTGTTAATTTACTAAGAAGGTACATAATCTTAAATGTGTATATACTAAACAAAATAATTTTAAAATACAAAACACAAAAATGGGAAGAAGAAATAAACAAACCCACAGTGGAGACTTCAACACTCCGCCTTTAATCAATGAAACTAGTAGACATAAAATAAGCAAGAATAGACAAAAATGGATGGAAAAATATCAACCACTTGGACTTCATTATATTTATGAAACACTCTACCTAACAAGAATAGAATATCCATTTCTTTCAAATGCATAAATAGCATTCTCTAAGGAAGACCATATTCAATGAATATAAAACAAACCTTGAGGTCACAACAAAGAAAACAAAAAAACACCTTGATGAATTTTATTAAAGTCAAACAAGAATTATCTTTGATCATAATAAAAATAAACTGGAGTCAATAACAGAATAATAATAGGAACATCTTCATATGTTTAGAAATTAATCAACACAGAAAAAAACATTTGCAAATGACATCTGATAAAGTTCCTATATCTAATATATGTGATGAGGGTTTCTTTTTTTCTACATTCTCACCAGCACTTATTTGTTGACTTATTGATAATAGCCTTTCTGGCAGGTATGAGATGATATCTCATTGCGGACTTAATTTGCTCTCTCTGATGATTACTGACACTGAACATTTTTCATATGTCTATTGGTCATCTGTATGTCCTCTTTGGAGAAGTGTCTGTTCAGGCTAGTGGATTGCAAACTTCTGGAAAAATGATCAGCAGTTTCTTATAAAGTTAAATACACACTTACCCAGTAACTGTCCCTTGGTACTTACTAAAGAGATATGAAAACTTATATTTCTACAAAAGCCAGTACACAAATGTTTATAATAGGTCTATTCATATTTACCAACAGCTGGAAATGACCTAAAAGTCCTGCAATGGGTGAAAGGAGAAACAAACTTGGGTATATCCATATAATGGACACTACTCTGCAATAAAAGTGAACAGGTCATTGATTCGTACAGCTTGGGTGGGTTTTAAAGTCATTATTCTGAATGAAAAAATCCAATTTTGATAGCAGGACTTATAGTCTGCTAGATAGACGTCTGAATTAATCTGAAAATAATCATATTGTTTTAAATCTTAGAACACATATACTTATGTGAATAGGAGGTTAAGTTTTTTGTGTTTTTTTTTTTTTTTTTAAGTTTCATTTTCAAGGCCTGTGTGAAGCTATTGGGGAGGTGACTCAGCTGTGAATCCAGCAAGCATAACCAATAAGCAGGGTCAGACTGACCTACTAGGAGTCAAAACATCATCTCATGGCCTGATGATTAAGGATAATAGCTGACATCTGCAGACCCCCAGGACTACACATAGCTGCATTCCATCCCCGCCTCTTCCCCTTTATAATCCTGCCCCCTGCACCTTGCTGTAAGACAGGATTTGAATGCTTGTAAGTGCCTTGACTTCTTGGTTGGCTGGTCTTCTCAATAAACCCCTTAAATGATTCAACCCTGCCTTTGTTATTGGACACAGTAACAGGCAGCCCGAGCCCACCCAGGGTTTCCCAGTAACAGTTTCAAGGAGTCAGAAACTATATAACTACATGTATATAATTGCCCCCAAAAGAGAAAACTATGCTGGGGGAGAACAAATCAGAGTTGTTAAGAATCAGGCGTATGTGAAAATTATCACTAAAAAGCGATGGCAGAGAGGAGGTTTCATGGATTGAAATAGCTATTCTGTGTCCTGGCTGTGTTGGGGATCACATGGATCTCTTCATGTGGTAAAATTCATGGAGCTATATACAAAAAAATGTCAACCATTGTACATTAATTTAAAAATAAATAATAAAACATCAACTGGTAATGCTAATAGTAACAAGAAAAATACTTTTGAGGAGAATTTCTAAAACTGTTTCTCCATGTGAACAGGAAGTCTTGAGTCTCATTAAAAAAAACTCTCTCAGATGAGTAACATTTTAAAAAATATAATAGTTGCCCAGCTGGTGTGGCTCAGTGGTTGAGCATCAACTTATGACCCAGGAAGTCATGGCTCAATTCCCAGTCAAGGCACATGCCCAGGTTGCAGGCTTAATCCCCAGTGTGGGGTGTGCAGGAGGCAGTCAATAAATGATTCTCTCATCATTGATGCTTCTATCTCTCTCTCCCTCTCCCTTCCTCTCTGAAAT
The DNA here is from genome assembly GCF_964212035.1 of Myotis nattereri. NCBI lineage: Eukaryota > Metazoa > Chordata > Mammalia > Chiroptera > Vespertilionidae > Myotis > Myotis nattereri. Next base: position 95,214,323 of record NC_138077.1, on the reverse strand, counting down.
CAATAAAAAATTATTTAAAAAGTCTTTCTGACAATCTTATTTAAACTGACTTCTTCCAGTTACTGTCAATTCATGCTATGTATTTCATTCATATGGTTTAACACCATCTGTAATTACTTGAGTTTTATTTACATTTATATTTATTATGTCATTCCTGTAAGAATATAAGCTTCATGATGTCATTAATAGTAGCACTAAGAGGAATGCCTGGCACAGAGAAGAGAGATTTTTGGAGCATTAATTTTGTTTTAAATTCCATTCACCTTTAATTTTTTCCAGATAGCTCAGCATTCAGTGACTGAATGTGTGAGAAAAAAAAGGAATGAATCACAATTTTTAATAGTGGTTGTAATCCATGAAAATAGTTAAGTGATTAAAATATGCTCACTCAAAGTTTATTTCTTTATAAATATCAAAAGTAATACAATTTGAATTCAGTGTGCATTTTGCCATATTTAATACATGCTAGCTGACGTTAGTTTCTTGATTTTCTTTTCTTAAAACCTAAATAGGCTTCATGTCTAAACCTCAGTATTCGAACACATCTAAATTCTCACTGCAATAACATATTTTGTTTTTCAAAAGAGAGAATAAAATTCTACAATCGGTGACACCATTCTTGTCATACATTTGATTTTTGTTTAAAATATTCTTCTCAGTATACTACAAATGGTTTAATCAGAAAAATGATTCAGGGAATTAGCTTCACAGATAAAATATATCAAATTAATTATTTGCTTAGAATAAACTGTTTTAATTTTCTTCCTTAGGGGTTGAAAGTTTAATAAATAAAATTTACCAAAGGGAACTAATTCTCTTGTTATTCCATTGCTTATATTCTTTCACATGAGCTTTTTAGAGACAAGGGCTTTCTCCTCCCTATCTAACACCCAGATGAATCTGTCATCTCTTTTCATTTAATCAAGTGACATCAAAGATTCTTAACAATACCGCTGACCCCTGAGGAAGGGGGTATACAGCAGACCATTAATTAGATGTTTAAAATGAAAGGATATGGCACATTGCACCATGCCTCCCTGCTCCATTGCACTGTGTACCCACAGCACATTGTCCATTTATATTTCTGACGACTCCCAAAGAGTCAGTACCCTTGAGAAACATCATAACTTAGCAAGCTTGATTGATGTACATTAAGCAGCCAATGACTTGTTCTATCTGGAGTATTTCTCTTTTTGCATGAAGGAAAGATGGTCAAAATATGTATCAGACCTTGAATCAAATTAAAACCCAGAAGATTTCATTGCAGCACTGCTTTTTGTTTCATACATAAATTTACATAAAATTGAGTTACTTAAGATTTCATATCTGTTTCAATTTTCCTTCCATTCTAGACATTCTGAAATGAAAGTGGTTTCACAGAACACCACATTAAATTGTTTCAGGAGAGTAATACAGTCAACTCGGCTATTCTCTAATTTAAGTTTGGGAGACACTATTGTTCTTTATGAATTTTCTCCATTTACACATTTATAAATTATTCACATTTATAGTCAATAAAAGAAACATAAATGAAAGAGTGCTATCAAGAGACAACAAAACAACGACTGGGATACCTGCCTCTCACTTGGTATTTCTAGAGGTCATTTAACCTTCAATGAAGAGAATTTCCCTTAAGTTAATTCATTCCATAGAATTAATAATTATGATACTGAGTACCTTAAAGAGAGGTATTTTTAAGTCATCTTCTTGGGTTGTATTTTCTCATGACACAATTAAGCAGAAAACTATTTGTACTGTCAATTTTTTGCTATATTAAGAAACATATAATTTATTAGAGATAATTAAAATTTGGGAGCTAACTTAGTTCTTAAGAATGTTTATAAAATGCCATGTTAATTCAACTTAATGGTCTATGTCATAAAATATAGAAATGTGGCATTTCTAGGAAAATTAACTGCTACTCTTAAAATATAGTGTTTATTTTCTAGTACTATATAAGATTAATTTTACTAAGAAATAAAAAAATATTATATAATTTTAGCTTTTTTCTTAAATGTTTTATGCTAGTCTACTTTACTAATCACTTATGGTTAAAACTTAAACATCCCTGTTGGGGCAGGGGGCGTGTTGCATAAAGAATTAACTAGTTTTGGCTATGGCCATTTGCTGTTCTCTTCCATCTCAATACAGTAATTTTAATCAATTTCTATTCACTATTAGGAATTAACTGTTAAAAGTTCTTAGATATCCATTCATTGTTGCATCTTTTTCTTATGATGATTTTTAAATTCATTAATACAACTCAGTCTTCCTATTTGTTCTGTAATACATTTCTTTCCTACAGATATATGTGACAGCTATTTTCTTTTCCCTGTAATAATTGTGCATTTCTGATTCTGTAATTTTGATGTTTAGAGATCCCTAAAATTCCTTTGGATGAGATGGATGCGTGTCTTTTCTGTTGAAAAATAACCTAAGGTAGCAAATGTACATTTTTTTAATTATTCAAAAAGGTTAGTCTTATGAGCTGCTAAGCTCATTATCTGTTTCATTCTATTCTGTCCTTCAGTTGAACTGAATAAAAGATGTTTAAAAAAAATGAATCTTAAAAAGCAGATTGTTATCATTTCAAGCAAATGGAATTCATCTCACACTTTACTACAAACTTTAAAAAAGGTAGTATAGCATCCAAATTATAATCTGCTAAAATCTTTTTTTTTCTAATATGTTAAGAATTAGAAAGAATTTTTAATGTACTATAATCCCTTCACCAACTATTGCTCAGATGGTTAACACAATGATCCTAGTTAATGGGGGTTGGAGAGCAAGAATAAAACAAAACAAATTAAATGAACTAAGAAAGCCTGAGTTGCTTATATTTGAGGTATACAGGGCCCAATACTGAAAGTAGGACTACTGAACACTGGATCTCCTTTCTCAATGACTAGACATAAGATATTTTTAAAAAAGTAATAGAGCACTCTACTCATAATTTTTACACATTGTGTCTTTCTTTCCTCCTAGATTTTGATAAATTCTAATGCAGTTTTTATATTATATTTATCTTTGTAGCTCTGGGCCTTAATGTAGTGCCTTGTTCTTTATATGCTGACTGGAAAAAAAATAGGAGCAACAATGAAAGAGGATGCATAATAGGAGGTAGGGATAGAGATAGGGCAGGAAGAAACAAATTGGCACAATAGCTTACCTCCTTCACAAAGCTACTGTGAAGATAAAATGACAAAATGAATGTAAAATGCCTGCCAAAAGAAAGCATTTTAGTAAAAGTTATTTATTTATTTATTTATTTATTTATTTATTTATTTAGTTTTTGCTTTGTGATGGACAGTATTTAAATATATCCTATTTAGTTTCACAATACCCTTATGAAGTTAGTATTGTTGCCTTTATTTGCCATATGAGGAAATTGAATCACAGGCAAGAAAGTTAAATTTCCCAAGATTACAGAGCAATGAAGTGGCAGAGGTAAGTCTATCTTACTGAAGAGCATATTAATTGAATACTTTCTCTGAAAATTATTTTATTGTTTGATTTGATTCTGAGAAAATTATACACTCATATTAGTTAAAGTGAAACAAAGAAATCAAAGTGCAGACTTATCAAATGTATTTGTGTTTTCCCCTAAAATTCTCTATGATTCAACAAAAAATATAAGTTAGATGATAGATGATAGATGATAGATAGATAGATAGATAGATAGATAGATAGATAGATTGGTATTAGCTAGTTAGACAGACAGAGAGATGATAGAAAGAGAAACATTTCTCCCATTTAAGATCAATTTCATTATCTGTCTACTAGTGACCTGGTACACAAAATTCATGCACAGGGGCAGAGAGGTCCCTCAGCCCAGCCTGCACCCTCTCCAATCAGGAACCCCTTGGGGGATGTCCGACCACCAGTTTAGGCCTGATTTAGGTCAGACATCCCTCTTGCAATCTGGGACTGCTGGCTTCTAACCCCTCACCTGCCTGCCTGCCTGATCATCCCTAAGCCCTCTGCCTGCCTTCCTGATCTTGCCCCCAACTGCCTCTGCCTGCCTGATCACCCCTAACTGCCCTCTACTGCTGGCCTGATTTCATAACCAACTGCCCTCCCTTGCTGGCCTGATCACCCCTAACTGCCTCTGCATCAACCCCACCACCATGGCTTTGTCTGAAAGGAAGTCAGACATCCGGAAGATGGCTGGTCAACCCGGTCTAATTAGCATATTGCACTTTTAGTAGTATAGATAGATTATATAGGATAGGATTGCTTAAATGGAGGGGAAAGGTCTTTTTCAGCAGGAAGAGATGCTCTTGGCAGACAAAAACATATAATCCTTATATCTGGACTGATAGCCAGCCATATGTACTATACTACCAAACCGGTCATGAAAAAATTAAACCGCTTTCTTACACTTTACATCAAATAGCTGTTGCCCTTAAAACCTCTCCTCAGCCCCCACCTTAGGTTCTGCCTTCGCAGTTCACCCAGATTAGGTTCTGATTGGTCGGTTTCTATGCCAGTCAGCATCAAAAGCTCCAATTCCTAGGCAGCCATTGGCTCCTGGCACTTCACCCAGATTTGGTTCTGATTGGTCAGTTTCTCTTCCAGTTAGCATCTCCAGGCCTATCTCCAGGCCTAATCAAAGAGGCAGGGCTGATCAGCAGCCCCCAACTGAGGACAAACAGAGGCTTGGCTGCTGGCGAAGCCAGGAAAGAAAGAGAGAGGCAACGTCTGATCAACAGCTGCCATGGAGTCTGGGGATCAGACCCTGCCTCTCTCTCTACAGGCCTTTCTCTGGGCCTGATTAACAACCCCCTCAGCAGTCAGGGCAAGGTCACTGTGCCAGCACCGGCTGCAGTCAGTGTGGGGTCACCCTGGCAACCCAGTACTGACTTCCAGTGTTTAGTGTAGCCTTGATTGTTATGGACCCTGGTTCTTTATATATATAGATGGTTTTAAATATTTAGTTTTTGAGCATCACAATGTCCAAGATGTTAAGCTTGCATCATGAAATTTCTTATTTACTAGTTCTAGCAGCAGTTACTATTTTTAACTACTTATTATTCTTTTCTAGAGTATGACTCAAATTAATTCTTTTGGTAGAGATCATTTCCAGTGCAGCAAAAAAATAGGTTCAGCGAATCCTAAAGAAACTGGATATAAATCTCCAAATTTGATAGTTTTGCTCTTTCATTTAACTACTAGAGGCCCAGTGCATGAGATTCATGTACTGGGGAGGAGGGTCCCTCAGGGGATGTCTGCCTCCAGGGATTGGGCCTAAGCTGGCAGTCAGACAAACTTCTCACAGTCCAGGGCTTTCGCAGTCTGGGAGCCCTCATTCCTTACCACCCACCTGCGGCGCAGGCGGGAGAGGCTGCTGCCACCACCGCTGCACTCACCAGCCATGAGCCTGGCTTCTGGCTGAGTGGCACTTCCTCTGTGGGAGTGCACTGACCACAAAGGGGAAGCTCGTGCATTGAGTGTCTGCCTCCTGATGGTAAGCGAGCATCATAGCAACCAGTTGTTGTGCCATTGGGTCAATTTGCATATTGTGCTTTTATTATATAGGATTCTAGATCATATTTTTAATCATGGTTGTGTAGAATTGTCAAGATACAAGATGGACATTTTTGCTTATGTTTCTTATCCTCATAGAAGGGTGTGAATGTGGTCTATAGAAAATAGACAAAAAAGCTACAAATTGCTTTCTTCATTACATTTTAATTAACAACTCCAAAATATTACATTAAAAATCATCTACTTTCTATTTTATATGCAAACATTAAGTCTTTTGTGGATCATGGTTCTGAACATAAACATAGTTTATCAAATAACCTTTGTGTCCCTACTCAACCTAATTCCCTTCTATCTCAAAAGGGACCATGTAACTGAATTTAAAGCTTACATTCCTATTTTTTTTTTTAAATAGACTGCAGTGGAGAAGCCAAGCCTCTTTAGTCTTCAGTCTTCAGTCTTCACTCCAGCAGGAGCCTTCAGTCTTCGCTCCATGCCTGGGAATGCAAATTAACTACCATCTTTGTTGGGTTAATTTGCATAGTCACTCTGATTGGCTGGTGGGCATAGCAGAGTGACACCAATTTGCATGTTTCTCTTTTTTTAGTGTAGACTAGAGGCCCAGTGCATGAAATTGGTGCACAGGACGGGGTGTGTCCCTCAGCCCAGCCTGCACCCTCTCCAATCTGGGACCCCTTGAGGGTTGTCCGACTGCCCCTTAGGCCAGATCCTGGTGGAATGGGGCCTAAACGGGCAGTTGGACATCCCTCTCACAATCCAGGACTGCTGGCTCCCAACCACTCATCTGCCTGCCTGCCTGATTGCCCCTAACCACTTCTGCCTGCCATCCTGATCACCCCCTAACCACTCCCCTGCCAACCTGATTGACACCTAGCTGCTCCCCTGCTGGCCCGATTGCCCCAAACTGCCTACCCCTGGAGGCCTGGTCCCTCCCAACTGGCCTTCCTGCTGGCCTGGTCACCCCTAACTGCCCTCCCCTAGAGGCCTGGTCCCCCTCAACTGTCCTCCCCTGCAGCCCTGGTCACCACCAACTTCCTTCCCCTGGAGGCCTGGTCACCCCCAGCAGCCCTCCCCTGCAGGCCCGGTCACCCCTAACTGCATTCCCCTGCCAGCCTGGTCGCCCCCTCTGCCCTCCTCATGCAGGCTGGTCACACCTAACTGTCGTCTCCTGCTGGCCTGGTCATCCTCAGTGCCTTCCCCTGCAGGCCTCGTCCCCCTGAACTGTCCTCCCCTGCCAGCCCAATCACCCCTAACTGCCCTCCCCTGCAGGCCTGGTCCTCCCCAACTGTCCTCCCCTGCAGGCCTGGTCAACCTCAACTGCCTTCTGCCAGCCCGGTCACCCCTATCTTCCCTCCCTTGCTTGTCTGGTTGCCCCCAACTGCCCACCTGCAGGCCTTGTCCCTCCAAACTGCCCTTTCCTGTTGGCCTAGTTGCCACCAACTGCCCTCCCTTGCTGGCCTGGTTGCCCTAACTGCCCTTCCCTGCTGGCCTTGTTCCCCCCCCCCCAACTGTCCTCCCCTGCAGGCCTGGTCAACCCCAACTGCCCTCCTCTGCCGGCCATCCTGTGGCAGCCATCTTGTGTCCACATGGGGGGGGGGCATCTTGTGTGTTGGAGTGGTGGTCAATGTGCATATTACCTCTTTATTATATAGGATACATAAAAGCCTAAGTGACTGTTAGTAATGAATGACCTGGAGACCAGCCAGTAGTTATGATGTGCACTGACCACCAGGGGGAAGATTCTCAATGCAGGAGCTGCCCCCTGGTGGTTAGTGCGCTCCCACAGCCAACCTTCCACAGTCCCTCCCCCTGGCCAGTTGGTCCCAATCGCCGGCCATGCCAAGGCACCCCACCCGTGCATGAATTCTTGCACTGGGCCTCTTGCACTTACCTTAAATATTTGTTAAGGCGTTTTTGGTATCTGCTATCACCATACAGTCACTTCCAACTTACTTTACCTGATGTTTTAGACTGGTCAGCTTTTACTAAGATTACCTATAGCTTTTACTGCATTCAGGGGATAAATATATATCATTTACCTGACTTTTAAATGATTCTGACTGCTTTCTTCTTCATACAGTCTCCCCTGATCAGCTCCACACTATGGCTTATACAGATACTTTGGATTTTTAATTGTATCTTTAAATACTTTGTTCCTTGCTATTTTCCCCCTTTTTAGATAATCACAGATTCCCTAGAATAGGCACTATTTATAGTAATCCCTATCACAAAATAATGGTTGCGTTTATGACCAAATTTCCAAAGCTCAACATATCTTTTTTCCCACCATTTAGATATTTCTGCTGGGACCTTAAAACAAGAGATCTTTAAAAATCAATAATAATCTATTCAAACCGTCTCCCACTTAAAGAAGCCTATCATTAGAGAGCACTATTAAAATTTAAATTGGGTTGGTAGATTCAAGTGCTTCTCTTCAGATCTTTGGCCTGTATCTCATATATTGAGTGAAATAAACCTGTCACCTCAATCTCAACACATTAGACCAGAAGTCACTGTAAGACTTTAACAAAAAACATAGGGGCCAGATTTCAGGGAAGTCAGCAACTTCTGAGATGACTTGTAGAAGAATGCTAACAGCACCACTAAAAGGCAGCCAAGTAGCCAAGGCAGCCAAGCTAGGACCACATATTATCTCTTGCAAAGTATAAACACTTGGTTAAAAGAAAAGAGACACCAGTACTCAGTAAGGATATGGTTTTATTCAAAATGAAAACCAGGTATACTTCCATGAAAATGCAAGACTAGTTAGTGGTATAGAATGTTTACCGCCTCATGGCTATGCAATCTGTGGAAAAGGACCCATCCTCTTTGAGCCTCAGTCTTCCTACTGGTAAAATGAAAATGACAGTAATATTTATTTAGTTGATATATTTAGAGGGAGTATTAATTTCAAGCATGTAAATGTTTGCCCAATGCCTAAATTGTAATAAACTAATAATAAATGCTCACTCATTATTTTAATTTGGGAAAAATGGTAGCCCAACTTCCCTGTGAAGATAGAGAAATAATATATCATGCTTTCCCACATCTTTTTTATCCTTAAAATAATTCAAAGTGTATTATAGCTATGTCTATTCTGTGCAGTCTTACAGAGCCATGTGAATAAGAAGTCAAATATGAAATCAAACAGGACTTACCCTCAGACAAATAAAAGCAAGCCAATAAATGCATCCTTTAAAACAGAGTAAACACACACAGAGATAAAAATGTGATCACATTCTTTCTTATATAAGAGATTCCTCTTATACCTAGATTTGTTTTACTTAAAAAATATTATGTTCCTCTTTATAGTAATAGCACTAAGTAAACACAAATTAATATATAGACACAAACATTGTAGATTCTGCAATAGCTGGCACTCAGGCTTTAAAATAAAAAAAAAATAAAAACACAGGGCCAGCATGGCTCAGTGGTCAGTGGTTGAGCATTGACCTATGAACCAAGAGGTCATGGTTGAATTCCTGATCAGGGCACATGCTTGGGTTGCAGACTCGATCCCCAATGTGGGATGGGTGTGGAAGATGCAGCCAATCAATTTATTCTCTCATTATTTCTATCTCTCTCTCTCCCTCTCCCTTCCTCTCTGAAATCAATAAAAATATATTTTAAAAAATATCCAATTGACCAAGTACCTATTAAAAAAGGAAAAAAAATGAATCAATTTTCAATACAGTACATGTATTTGGAAATGCTACAAAACTTTGATTTACTTAGTTACGTATGTTGATTATAGTTTTCTTTGCCTATATGATTTACAACAAACAACATTGCAAACAATTCAAATTGTTGCAGAAGATTACTTTCTTAGATCTTCTTTTCATATTTTATTTATTAAATAACCTCCCTGTTATAGGGATTTTCTCTGACATTCTTGAATTGGTAAGCAATATCTTCCCTTATTCAGATAGAAACTCATTGAGATTGTTATTCCTTTTCCACATCTGAGCTCAGTTATCTTGAAAAATAAGCACTCATAACCTGGAATTATGCCAATAAAACAAACATTTCATTAACAAATATGTATATTTAAAGAGTAGCTTTCTAATATATTTATATTTTATAATATGTATGTGTATGACATATCTGAAGAAATATCCTATTTTTAGCAATAGATGAAAAATGATTTTATTGGATAGTTCTAAACATATATCTATTTTAAAGTAAGAACCATCTCAATATGTCCACTACTAATTAATCAAAGAAGTTTTCTATCTTACATTTTTTACTGCTTACATACTGTTATGATAACTATCAATTACATATTTTCTTTTCTACTAAACAGTAGAACACTGAAAGGAAAGATTATGCTCTATTTGATGCTTTGTGCCTGGGAAAGAATGGCTGACACTATTGTGCCTATGTTATGTGCCTATTTATTTTCACTTTGGTACAATCAAAATTAATGGGGAGCAGTTCTAAAATAAACATAGAAATTTTTAGTATTGATACATATTTTAAAAATGAAAGAGGGAGAAATAATAGCAGTAAACATAAATTTAAAAGCATTCACAACAGTTCTCCTCTAAGACATAAAATGAATCAATGTGTAAAAAAAAGCATTTTCTAGAGTTAGAAGATGCATTTGTTATGTTGATTATTCTATGATAATTTAAAAGTAAACATGTTGGTAAGTGTTCTTCACTTCAACTTTACAAATATATATAGTTGTTTATCTTTTACTAAGTTCTAGAAGTAAAGCATTAAATTATTTCCTGACATTAATAAAACAGATGGGTACACTAATCATCTGAGAGATGCAAATCAAAACAACAATGAGGTACCATCTCACACCTGTCAGAAGGGCTATCATCAACAAATCAGCAAAGGACAAGCGCTGGCAAGGATGTGGAGAAAAAGGAACCCTCCTGCACTGCTGGTGGGAATGCAGACTGGTGGAGAACAGTATGGAGTTTCCTCAAAAAACTAAAAATGGAACTCCTATTTGACCCAGAGATCCCACTTTTAGAATTATATCCCAAGAAACTAGAAACAACAGTCAGAAAGGATATATGCACCCCTATGTTGATAGCAGCACAATTTACAATAGCTAAGATTTGGAAACAGCCTAAGTGCCCATCAGCAGATGAGTGGATTAAAAAACTGTGGTACATCTACACAATGGAACACTATGCTGCTGTAAAAAGGAAGAAACTCCTACCATTTTCAACAGCATGGATGGACCTGGAGAGCATTATGCTAAGTGAAATAAGTCAGTCGGAAGAAGATAAATATCACATGATCCTACTCATTTGTGGAATATAATGAACAACATAAACTGATGAACAGAAACAGATCCAGAGACAGAGAAGCATCTATCAGACCGTCAAACCTCAGAGGGAAGGCAGAGGAGGGTGGGGTAAGGGGGAGAGATCAACCAAAGGACTTGTATGCATGCATATAAGCCTAACCAATGGACACAGACAACAGGGGGGTGAGGGCATGAGTGGGGGAGTGAGGGGGGCAATTGAGGGATAAAGACACATATGTAATACCTTAATCAATAAAGAAAAAAAGCATGTTACAGAACATTATTGAGTTATAATTCACTTATTGACATTATTTTAATTTTTAAACAACATTACTGAAATATCAATAAGGATATTCCCATTTAAAATCTATGGGACTAAAAATTATGTGACATTTTTCCATTGTTAACTATTCTTTAAGCATACAGAAAAAAAAACAGATGGATAGATGGTGATTTATGTTCTATAACTTTCTGCTTAATAGATTGGATATGAAACAAATGTATAACTTGAATGAGTCACTAGTTAACATATTATTTTAGAGCTAGAGGCTAAGTGCACGAATTCATGCACCAATGGTGTGCCTCAGCCTGGACTGTGGGATTGGGCCAACACTGGCTCTCTGACATCCCCTGAGAGGTCCTGGATTTCAAGAGGGTGCAGGCCAGGCTGAGGTTCCCCACTGGTGCACAATTGGGGCCAGGGAGGGACATGGGAGGTTGGCCAGCAGGGGAGGGACTACGGGAGGGCTCCAGGGCATGTCCAGCCCATTTCACTCAGTCCTGATTGGCCGGACCCCAGCAGCAAGCTAACCTACTGGCCAGACTGTCTGCCCCGAGAATTTGAGGGGTCTTAGCATATCATTAGCATATTACTCTTTGATTGGTTGAACAGCTGACCATCCGACTGGACACTTAGCATATTAAGCTTTTATTATATAGGATTACACCCTTCTCAATTATCAATTTTTTTTTCAAGTTAATTTATGGCAGGGCTATTTTCAGCATAGCAGTGTTCATTTTTAAATGGCTACATATGCTAAATCATATTACTCTTCTGGTAGAAACACACACACACACAGTACTCCCATAAGTCCCCAATTCACTCAGACCCCTCACCTTGACATACAATGTCCTGCATGATTGTTCTCAGGGCCATCTCTTTCACTTCATACCCTACCTCCTGTCTCTTCACTCTGTTACAGGTCTTCTTTCACATCCTTTAATATGCCAAACCTGCTTCCAACTCACATATTTTACATTGATGTATATTTCCTATGGTTTGACTTTTTCTCCCTAATGTATTTGAATGTTTCATTCATTCATTCTGATCTCTGCCCAAATGCTTTATTATCTAAAATAGTATCCCACACCACCCCTCTATTTCCTATGCTATTAAGCAGCTTTATTATTTTTTAAAGCACATATTACCCCTTCTACAATATACATTGACTTGTTATGTTCTGTTTGCTCCCAGGTGAATGTTAACGCCATGAAAGTGTGGATTTAATTCTCAGCTGCATTTGCAGCACCTAGGAAAGTTCCTGAGACATATAGATGCAAAATAAATATATGCTGAATGAATTTAATGAATGAATAATTGAGAAGATAGTTATTAAGGACTTTCTAAAGTACACTTATTTGAAATTAAAACTTGAAAAAGAATACAGCCTTGCTGGTGTGGCTCAGTAGTTGAGCCTAAACCTATGAACCAGGAGGTCATGGTTCAGTTCCCAGTCAGGACACTTGCCCAGATTGCGGGCTCGACCCCAGTAGGAGGTATGCAGGAGACAGCCGATAATGGTTCTCTCCGCATTGATGTTTCTATCTCTCTCTCCCTCTCCCATACTCTCTTAGATCAATTAAAATATTTTTTAAGAAAGAGAATACAAATTTATGGTTAACATATAGATATAAGATGGCAATATTGATGTGTTTTACCTATCAATTTCTTAATCCAGATATACAATAAACAATTGTACTGGGTAGTAAATATTTCTCGGAAATTTCTAGTAGAGATTCAAATTATTTCATCATGAAGATGACAATTATGCATTAATTCTTTATCAGGTACTACACTGAATTCTTTAAGTACATTGTGCAATTTCATAGTCTTGATCTACTTTCTTGCTAAATTAAAATAAACCCCCCAAACTAGATTATATGATTTATATTATCTGTATATAATTTTATCCTCAAATGATAAAATGATATACAAATATCATTTGTCATTCTTATAAAAATGAGTCACTTTGTGTAAAAAGGAAATTTTTAAATCATCACTACTCACTAGAGGAGTGATTCTCTCCCAAATATCCTCTCCTAAAATATGTGAAATGTGAAAAAGTTTGACCATCTGTATGATTATGCTGAACAGTAGCCATAAGTCATAAAAAAAATACAAAAAGGGAAAAGAGGAATAGTAAATGACATTTTCATAACTTTCTTTGTCTCTCTCCCCATTTCTTTTGCCTTTGTCTCTGTCTCTCTCTTTCAAATACACACACACACACACACACACACACTCATTAATATCACAGTCTCATTAATATATCTTGAATTTGGATGATGCTTCTCAATCAATAGACAGACTTTGTTGGAACCTATGGAGGAGATGAAAACTGAAACACTATGAATGACCTGGTGCGAAGGGGCTAACAGTGGTAAGGACCAGTAGCGCGGGCCCTCAGGCTGGTTATCCAGTTCAGGCAGCCAAACTTTGGTTGTGCCTGGATGAAAGTGAATCCATACTCTTACACCTTTATCTCTTCTCTACTTAAATAATGGGATCTCTAGGATGTTGAAAATTACAATTAAGGTAATATTTTTCCAATTGGTTTTCTCTGATACTAAATAAAGTATGGAATATTTATTTCCACAGTCATGTAAGTAAGTAAGTAAGTAATTCAAGTAAGACTTCTTTTAATGAACAATGAGCATCTCTTTCTGTAAGTTCATATACACAGAGAAAACACGAATATAGACATATAAAAACTTGGCAGGTTTAAATATTATAAGTACTTAATCATTTATTTCACAGTTAATATGGGCTAGATATAGTTTTAAGTATAGCTATTGAATAATTTATTCATTTTCAGAAAAATATACTAACTAAATTATTTTAAATGCTAAAGTTAATTAATTCAAATTTGTCTCTCTTATTTTAGTCACACATATAGATATGGATACATATGGACAGATGTAGACAGAGTTACATACATTTAGTAATTTTTTAAAGCAAGAAATATTAAAAAAAGAAGATAAATTTTGGCTAAATTATATTTAAAATGCTAATTTAAAAAGATATATATAATTATGTCAAAGCACAAGTAATTACCACCCCCACCCCACCCTCACCACCAAATTAACCTAGGTCCTGGAAAAGGACAAAACAGAAAATACTTGAGGCAGATGCTCCACTTTATCCATGAGAAAATCAATGCAAAGGAAGTGATATGAGTTGACCAGGGTCTGCGGGCAGAAAAAGCCCTGCCAGTGTTGCTCAGCTGGTTGGGTGTCATCCCATGCACTAAGACAGTGGTTCTCAACCTTCCTAATGCCGCCACCCTTTAATACAGTTCCTCATGTTGTAGTGACCCCAACCATAAAATTATTTTCGTTGCTACTTCATAACTGTAATTTTGCTACTGTTATGAATCATAATGTAAATATCTGATATGCAGGATGTATTTTCATTTTTACAAATTGAACATAATTAAAGCATAGTGATTCATCACAAAAACAATAGGTAATTGTATATGTGTTTCCTGATGGTCTTAGGTGACCCCTGTGAAAGGGACGTTTGACCCCCAAAGGGGTCGCAACCCACAGGTTGAGAACCGCTGCACTAAGAGGTCACCAGTTTGACTCTCAGTCTGGGCACATGCCCAGGTTGAGGGCATGATCTCCAATAGGGGTCGTGCACCCAATCCATGTTTCTATCTCTCTCTTCCTCTCCCTCCCTCTCTCTCTAAAAAAATAAATAAAAACATATTTTTAAAAATAAAGTTCAGAATGTTTAAATAGTTTTCTAAAAGTCTCAAGTTAAAAAAATGGAAATCTTATTTTTAAGCTTTCTCCTATTTGTCTATCAAAAATCGGCCATTAATCACTAAGCAAACCTACTTGCTTGTCACTGCTCTAGAAGGGCACGTGCAGTATTTTCTACAATAGGAAGTTGTAGATACTGCATGAGCTTTTGCTTCTTGGAGTATCCTTCTCTCTGGCACCACACAAATCTGATTACTGATGGTCTCCAGTTAAAATATTAAATGACTCTACATTGTATTTATTGGCACAGATCCAGGAAAATCTTGCTCTGACCATCACTCTAGGTTCATCACTGCACATCCCATCATTATTTTTCCCCTTCTTTTACTCCACAGTGTATTTTGTTAATGTCTTAAACATGGTTGTGATGTATACTCCTTTTCCTGCAAAGAACTGTAGCTTTGTCAGCATTGTCATTCTGGGTCCTGTAATTCTTTAGCAACTAAACCCTATGTATCTGCCACCATCAATGCAGATATGTAAAACTATTCCAGTGTGCTTAAAAGGAAAACTGCTGCATCGCAGGACTTGACAGCTTTATATTTAGTGAATATTTATTAACTGGTCTCTACTTATCTCTTTCTTTCTCAAACACTAAGAGTTCTCATTTCTTTAAACATTGTTGACCTTAAAATATTTGCCAAGCCAATGTATAAAATCATACCTAATTGTTGCTAAATTTTACTTCCTTAATTACTCTTGTGTTTGGAGATAAATTCACATATTTATGGTTCATTTGTTTTCTATGCTTTGCATTTGCTGAAATATTCTTCCAAGTCTCTGTATGTTCTGCTCATTCCTATCTCTGTTCTTATCACACATGGAATTGCTTTAGAGAGGCCACTAAAGATTATCCTCTATGTGACTTCTGATTACTTTCTCCTTTCTCTGAAAATTGAACTTAACACAACCTCTACTGTCTTGCTTAGTTGTTCTTCATTTACTGCTTCTGTTTTCCAAATCCCAAATCAATGTGCTGCATGTGGACATGCACTCTTTCTTTTCAAAAATGAGTCAAATAAGTTCTTGTGGAACTTAATTGATAAATCCTATGTAATAAAAGAGAAACATGGTAATTAGCATACGACCACAACCCTTCCCATTGGCTAATCAGGGCGATATGCAAATTAACTGCCAGCCAAGATGGCGGCCGGCAGCCAGGCAGCTTAAAGCGAACATGAGGCTTGCTTGCTTCAGTGATGGAGGAAACCAACATTCCCTGCCTGCCGCTGCCGGCCTCTGAGCTGCAACTCTACGCAACTATGTTACAAATATAGAAGCTAAACAAAACCCCAGAAACCTGCTTTAGTCGCCGGGCTTCAGCCAGCAGGATCGCAACATTGTTTCAAATACAGAAGGTAAACAAAGGCCAGAAACCTGCTTTCAGCAGTGGAGGCCTAAGAGCTGGAGCCTCAGAGCTAAAGATGGCCAAGAATAAAAAAAAAAAAAAAAAAAAAGGAGCGGTTGGGAGCTTCAGTCACCCACCAGCCTGAAAACAGCCCTCAGCCCCTCACCCACACTGGCCAGGCACCCCATTGAGGACCCCTACCCTGAAGGGTGTGTGACCAGCTGCAAACAGCCATCATCCCCTCATACAGGCTGTCCAGGCACCCAGTGGGGACCCCCACCCTGAAGTGTGTGTGACCAGCTACAAAAGGCCATCATCCCCTCATCCAGGCTGGCCAGGAACCCCAGGGGGGACCCCCACTCTGATCCAGGACACCCTTCATGGCAAACCAGCTGGCCCCCAGCCATGCACCAGGCCTCTACCCTATATAGTAAAAGGGTAATATGCCTCCCAGCACCAGGATCAGCGGAGCCGCGAAGCCTCCGGGCACCGGGATCAGCGTGAAAGGGGGCAGCGCCCAAACCCCCTGATGGCCCTGCGGCTCTGTGTGTGACAGGGGGCGGGGCCACAACCTCCCTATCCACCCTGCTCTGTTCATGACAGAGGAAGGCTCCCCAACCCCCTGATCAGCCCTGCTCTGTGCCTGATAGGGGAGAACTCCCCAATCCCCTGATTGCCCAGTGGCTCTGTGTGTGACAGGATGCGGCGCCCCAACCCCCCCACACACGGGCCCTGCTCTGTGTGTGATGGGGTAGAGCCATAACCTCCCCATCGGCCCTGCCCTGAGTGTGAGAGTGGCGGTGCCCCAACCCCCTGATCTGCCCTGCTCTGTGTGTGACAGGGTACGGAGCCCCAACCCCCCTGATGGGCCCAGCTCTGTGAGTGACAGGGGGCAGCGCCCCAATCCCCTGATTGGCCCTGTTCTGTGCATGACATGGGGTGGCACCGCAACCTGCCCATCAACCCTGCCTGGAGTGTGACATCGGGCGGTGCCCCATCCCTCCAATCAGCCCTACACTGAGCGTGACTGAGGGTGGCATTGCAATCTCCCAATCCGCCCTGCTCTGTGCATGACAGGGGGCAGCGCCCCAACTCCCCAATTGGCCCTGCTCTGAGCCCGACCAGGGGCTGCTCCTAGGGATTGGGCCTGCCCTCTGCCACCTGGGAGCAGGCCTAAGCCAGCAGGTCGTTATCTCCCAAGGGGTCCCAGACCGCAAGAGGGCACAGGCCGGGCTGAGGGATCTCCCCCTCCCCCCCCTCCAGTGCACAAATTTTTGTGCACCGGGCCTCTAGTTAATTATAAAAAGTTAGCTGCTAATTGAAGAAATTTTTACCAGATCATAATTTCCAAGAGAGATCCTTTGTTCTCTTTATTGCTGACCTAAAGCAGTGCTTGGCATTCAACATACATTTGTGGAATTGAATTGTGTTTTGGTTTCTCAGAATCTGTTTCTGGTCAGCTGCTGGTTTTTGCCCATACAGGGTGGGGGAAAAAAGTAGGTTTACAGTTGTGAGTCTGTGAAACACACTTTTATTACTTATTAATTATTGAATTATTTTCCATATGAACAACTATAAACTTACTTTTGTCCTATCCTGTATAATGTATAGCCCAAATTGCTAAAAAAATATATATAAATGTAAACAGTTATTTTTCCAATTAAAATAATTATCTGATGTTAGATGTATCATACACACTTTATCTCTGCAAAATATAATTTGAAGGCTAATCATCATAGTAAAATTTGTCCTTTCAACAAGAAAAAATTAAGAAGAAAAATCAAAGTCAATATTAATATATTAAGTCTCTTTTAGGGGACAACTGAGCTGCAGTATAAAGAATCATACCTGAATAATTCCTAAGCATTCCAAAAAAACTCTGTAATTTTGGCAAGCATGTAAAACAGCTTACAAATGAGTTGACACTTGGCAGGTAGCAATCATTGCCTTAGGTGGAAAGTTTAAATGTTTGTTTTTCTTTTATGCGTTACTAGAGGCCCAGTGCATGAATTCATGCACGGGTGGGGTGCCTCAGCCTGGCCAGCAGTCAGAGCTGATTGGGGCCATCTCTTCCAGTCCTGATTGGGGCAGGCTGGCCAGGGTAGGGACCATGGGAGGTTGGCCGGCCTTGGGTGGTGAGCTGTGGGAGCGCACTGACCACCAGGGGGCAGCTCCTGCATTAAGCGCCTGCCTCCTGGTGGCCAGTGCGCATTACAGCTACCAGCTGGTCATCCGGTCATCCAATTGTAACGGTTGCTTAGGCTTTTATGTATATAGATGAGGAGGAAAAGGTCATCTACACTAATAAAAGACAAAGATGCTAATTGACCATACCTTTGCCACGCCCACCAGCCAATCAGAAGAGTATGCAAATTAACCCAACAAAGATGGCAGTTAATTTGCATACACAGGCACCCAGCAAAGACTGAAGACAGTGTAGAAGGAAGCCAAACACTGCAGAAGGGAGCCAAGTGACAGAGAAGGGAATGGATCAGAGGTAACAGAGATGGGAGCGGAGCTGAGGCAGCGGACACAGGAGGAAGCGAGGCAGTGGAAAAGGAAGGGAGCGAGGCAGCGGAGAAGAGAGGGAGCCGAGGCAGTGGAGAAGGGAGGGAGCAAAGCGCCAGAGAAGGTAGAGTGCCGAGGTGGCAGAGACGGAAGGGAGCCGAGGGAGAAGCGGCGAAGGGAGGGAGCGATAAAATGATGTTTAAAATAAGATTATGAAAAGCTGTATTTCTTTGAAAAACTGCCTGAAATTTTAGCTAAAGATCAAAACACTCAACTAAAAGCTCATCTGAATAATATGCGTTCTGAAGATCCAGGGAATCATACTACCCAACCCAATCTCTGTTGGTAATATAACCTTTCCAAAGATTCATCATTCATTTTTATATATATATTTTTTTTATTTTTAAGCAGTTAGTTTAGAAGAAAGCTGATTATATTCCATCCTATGGGCAAAAAGGAGGAGTAGACAAAACTGTTCAACATGATTTGTTTATGTTGGATTACATGTATGAATACCAGTTTCTTACCGTGGTACACTTTTGAGTAAACCAACGGCTTGGCTACAGCTACTTGAGGCACAAGCATTACTTGGGAATACCATTTGTAATTTGGAGACTAAACTTCATGGGAAAGTTATCTTGAGAACCTAGCTAAACTTAATTCTTCCACATGCATCCTGCTAGGACAGCAGATTAACCTACGCATATCTTCAAAGCCATGTCAAGAACACAACATTATAATGGAATTCAACTCACACAAAAATCTCCTGAAGTTAAGGATTAGAACTGTTATTTCTGCTTCAGGCTCTTAAGAAAAGCACACATATGTCCACACCCAGAGCTGAGGGACAAAGAAGGCCACTCTGATTGTGAGGGAGGACACTGTCATTTATTGAGCAAAGAGCGTAGCTACATACCAGAGAAATGTTTTTAAAATTGGGTTCATTAGTTACTCGACCGTTATTTTCCATAACATTCTCCAGCAGGTCTTCTTATTTTATAAATCTAACAAGGGTTAGTTCAGAGAGAGCATACTTTAGAAAACATGGATTTTGATACCTACATTAGAGTTATAGCTACTTCTATGGTCTAAGTGATCCTGTCCTCCAAAAATTTATAAGTTGAAATCCTAATGCCCATTGTAATGGTATTAGGAGGTGCAGTCATTGAGAGGTGCTTAGGTTCATAAGAGCAGAGTCCTCATTAGTGGAATTAGTGCCCTTATTACAGGTGCTTCACAAGCTCTCTAGACCAGTGATGGTGAACCTTTTGAGCTCAGCGTGTCAGCATTTTGAAAAACCCTAACTTAACTCTAGTGCCATGTCACATATAGAAATTTTTTGATATTTGCAACCATAGTAAAACAAAGACTTATATTTTTGATATTTATTTTATATATTTAAACTAGAGGCCTGGTGCACAAAAAATTTGTGCACTCGGGGGTGGAGGGGGGTCCCTCAGCTCGGCCTGTGCCCTCTCGCAGTCTGGGACCCCTCCGGAGATAATGCCCTGCTGTCTTAGGCCTGCTCCCGGGTGGCAGAGGGCAGGCACAATCCCTAGGTGCAACCCCTGGTCAGGCTCAGAGCAGGGCCAATTGGGGAGTTGGGGCACTGCCCCCTGTCATGAACAGAGCAGGGAGATCAGGAGGTTGTGATGCCACCCTCAGTCACGATCAGGGTAGGGCCGATTGGGGGGTTGGGGCACCGTCCCCTGTCACACTCAAGGCAGGGTCGATGGGGAGGTTGCAGCGCCACCCCCTGTCACGCACAGAGCATGGCCCATCAGGGGGGTTGGGGCTCTATACCCTGTCACGCACAGAGCAGGGCCCATCAGGGGGTTGGGGCGCCACCCTCTATCACTCACAGAGCAGGGCAGATCAGGGGGTTGGGGCACCGCCACTCTCACACTCAGGGCAGGGCCGATGGGGAGGTTATGGCTCTACCCCATCACACACAGAGCAGGGCCCGTGGGGGGGGGGGGGGTTGGGCGCCACACCCTGTCACACACAGAGCTGCAGGGCTATCAGGGGGTTGGGGAGCTCCCCCATCAGGCACAGAGCAGGGCTGATCAGGGGGTTGGGGCGCCTTCCTCTGTCAGGAACAGAGCAGGGTGGATAGGGAGGTTGTGGCCCCGCCCCCTGTCAAACACAGAACCACAGGGAGATCAGGGGGTTTGAGCGCTGCCCCCTGTCACACTGATCCTGGTGCGGGGAGGCCTCGTGGCTCCGCTGATCCTGGTGCTGGGAGGCATATTACCCTTTTACTATATAGGGTAGAGGCCTGGTGCATGGGTTGGTGCAGACTGGTTTGCCCTGAAGGTTGTGCTGGATCAGGGTGGGGGTCCCCACTGGGGTGCCTGGCCAGCCTGGGTGAGGGGATGATGGCTGTTTGCAGCTGGTCACACATCCTTCAGTGTGGGGGTCCCCACTGGGGTGCCTGGCCAGTCTGGGTGAGGGGCTGAGGCTGTTTTCAGGCTCGGGGTGACTGAAGCTCTCAACCGCTCCTTTTTTTCTTTTTTCTTTTTTTATTCTGGTCCAGCTTTGAGGCTTGGCTCCAGCTCTTAGGCCTCCGCTGCTGAAAGTAGGTTTCTGGCCTTTGCTTACAATGTTGCGATCCTGCTGGCTAAAGCCTGGCAGACTAAAGCAGGTTTCTGAGGTTTTGTTTAGCTTCTATATTCGTTACTTAGTTGCTTAGAGTTGCAGCTCAGAGGCCTGCAGCGGCAGGCAGGGAACGTTGGTTTCCTCCGTCACTGAAGCAAGCAAGCCTCATGTTAGTTTCAAGCTGCCTGGCTGCCGGCCGCCATCTTGGGTCTCAGTTAATTTGCATATTTCCCTGATTAGCCAATGGGAAGGGTAGTGGTCGTACGCCAATTACCATGTTTCTCTTTTATTAGATAGGATGTCATTTAACAAAGAAAATCAACCCAAAAAAATGAGTTCGTGTGTCACCTCTGACATGCGTGTCATAGGTTCACCATCACTGCTCTAGACCTTCCACTAAATCAGGGCACACTGGGAAGTCAGCCCTCTGGAAGAGTGTCCTCACCCAACCATGCTGACACCTTGGTCTCAGAATTTCAGTTTCCAGAACTCTGAGAAATAATTTATGTTGTTTATAAACTATCCAATCTGCGGTAATTTGTTAATAGCAGCCCAAACTTATGTACATTGACAATATACTAAATTAGAAATACATTTCTAATTACCCTAAGCTTTCAATTTCCCTAAGCTTTCAATTACCCTAAGCTTTACTAGTTGTAAGTTATTTTTTCAGAGTTGTATGATTAAGCTATTATAGGCTATTAAGCGGTTGAAAAGAATGTACGAGGGTAAACATTATCATTAGTGCAAAGGAGCCATAGATTAAAGATTGACCCATTATGTAATTGATTTAATAAGCTGCTTGTAGAGCAAAATATGACAATCTTCATTTTGCTAAAGTTTAATAATTACATCTAATTTTACAGTCTTATTCATTTCTAGGAAAATGTGTGCACAAGGCTCTGAGACTTGCAGTTTTCTTTATCTCTGCTTTTACATAGTCATCTCTAAATGGTTAAGTACCTTTCACTAAAATGAAATCTTTGACACACTCCAGATCTTAAATCTATGATTTAAGGAGCATGACATGTGATAACTTCTATGTGATGTAGTCAACAATATTGAGTAATCAGACTAAAACCTAGGCACAAATTTTTTTAAATCATTTCATTTTGACTAATATATTATTTAAAGTGTTTGTAAAAAAATATTTTCCAAAAAGAATTTCTACATAATGCTGTTAGGTCAGAAGTTTTAGTCCACAAGCCTGTATTCATTATTTATGAATCATAAAGGGAAAGAGAACCAACAAACGTTCAAACAAGTGTATAAAGAACAATACTTCAGAAATGTATATACTCTAGTATTCCTGTGCAAAAAAAAAAAAATATGATTCTAACATTACTTCCTACAGTTTTAGTAAATTTTTCATCATAGAGAAGGCTAATTATTTTTTCCTTTGGTGAGTACAGAAATTAAAACAGTTAAAGCAAATAAATGAGATTAGGTATCAAAGTAAAACACATTATTATGCATATAGCAGTTTAGTTCTCTTTTACTTTTCATAAAATGTACCTCATATGGTATAAGTTTATAAAACTATAGTAATCAAACAGTATGGCATTGGCACAAATACAGACATATAGATAAATGGACCAGAATACAGAGTCCAGAAATACACCCTTGCTGATATATTCAACTGTAGTCAAGATATTCAATGGGAAAAGGATAGTCTCTTTAATAAATGCAGTTGAGAAAACTAGCCACATGCAAAATGATGAAACTACACCATACACAAAAATCTATTTAAAATGTGTTTAAAACTTGAACATAAGATCTTAAACCATAAAATCTCTACAAGTAAACATACAGGGTAAGCTTCTTTAAAAAATTAAATCTTTATTATTGAAAGTATTATGAATGTCCCTTCTAGCCCAACCTCATTATACCCTGGGCTTTCACCACCCTATTGTCTGAGTCCATAGGTTATACATATATACATACAAATTCTTTGATCTCTTCCCACCTACTCATCTACCCCCACCTTCCCTCTGAGATTCCAGTCTTTTCTCTTCTTCTATGTCTCTACATCTATTTTGTTCATCAGTTTATTTTATTCATTAGATTCCACATATGAGTGAGATCTTGTGATACTTGTCTTTCTCTGACTGGCTGGTTTCACTTAGCATAACACTCTCCAGGCCCCTCCATGCTGCCTCAAAGGGTAAGACTTCCTTCTTTTTTACTGCTGCATAGTATTCCATGGTATAAATGTACCACTGCTTTTTTATCCACTCATGTACTGATGGGCACTTGGGCTGTTTCCAGATATTAGCTATTGTACATAGGGGTGTATATATTCTTTATGATTGGTGTTTCAGGTCTTAGGATAAATTCCTAGAAGTGGGATCACTGGGTCAGATAGCAGTTCCATTTTTAATTTTTTGAGGTAACTCCATACTGCTTTCCACAGTGGCTACACCAGTCTGCATTCCCACCAATAGGGTGCTAAGGTTCCCTTTTCTAGACATCCTCACCAGCACTTGTCATTTGTTGATTTGTTGATGATAGCCATTCTGACAGGTGTGAGGAGATATCTCATTGTTGTTTTAATTTGCATCTCTCTGATGATCAGTGACTTTGAGTATTCTCTCATATACCTCTTGGTCTTCTGTACGTCCACTTTAGAGAAATGTCTATTTAGGTTCTTTGCCCGTTTTTTAATTGGGTTTCTTGTCTTCCTTTTGTTAACTTGTACAAGTTCCTTATATATTTTAGATATTAACCCTTTATCAGATGGATCATTGCCAAATATGTTCTCCCATACAGTGGGCTCTCTTTTCATTTTGTTGATGGTTACTTTTGCTGTGCAGAAACTTTTTATTTATTTTTCTCCTTAGTTTTCTTTGCCCTGGGAGAGGTATCTGTAAACATATTGCTTATAGCTTCATGACTGACATTTAAGTCTTTTATTCATTTTAAGTTTATTCTTATGTATGATATCAGTTGCTGATCTAGTTTAATTTTTTGGCATATATATGTCTAATTTTCCAAACACCATATACTGAAGATACTGTCTTGAGTCCATTGTATTTTCTTGCTTCCTTTGTCAAATATTAATTGAGCATAATGGCTTGGGTCAATTTCTGGGTTCTCTATTCTGTTCCATCTAAATGCCTGTTACTGTGCCAGTACCTGGCTGTTTTGAGAACAGTAGCTTTGTAGCATAGCTTGATATCTGATATTTTGATTTCTCCAACTTTGATCTTCTTTCTCAAGATTGCTGGAGCTATTTAGGGACTTTTTTGGCTTCAAATAAATTTTTGGAGTATTTTTTCTGGTTCTGTAAAATATGCTATTGGTATTTTAATAAGGATTGTATTGAATCTATAGATTGCTTGGGGTAGTATGGAACTTTAATGATGTTAATTCTACCAATCCATGAACAAGGTATATTCTCCGACTTGTTTATATCTTCCTCTATATCTTTTTTTCATAGTCTAATAGTTTCCCAGTACAATCTTTTACCTCCTTGGCTAACTTTATTCTTAAGTATCTTAATTTTTGTTGTTGTTGTTGTTGCAATGGCAGATGGGATAGTTTTTGAGGAAGATAGGTGTTATTTGTTCTTTGAAGTTTTGATAAAACTTCCCTATGAAGCCATCCAGACCAGGGCTTTTGTTTGCCGGAAGTTTTTTTGGTTATTGCTTCTATTTCCTCAGTTGTTATTAGCCTATTCAGGTTTTCTGATTCTTCCTGATTGAGTTTTGGAAGATTATATTTTTTAGGAATTTTTCCAGTTCATCCACATTATCCAGCTTGTTTGCATATAGTTGTTCATAATATTTTCTTACAATATTTTGTATTTCTGTGGTGTCAGTAGTTACTTCACTGCTTTTATTTCTGATTTTATTTATTTGGGTTACACTCTCTATGTTTCTTGATAAGACTGGCCAATGGTTCATCAATATTTTTTTCAATATATTTTATTGATTTCAGAGAGGAAGGGAGAGGGAGAAAGAAATAGAAACATCAATGATGAGAGAGAGTCATTGATTGGCTGCCTACTGCACTTCCCTACTGAAGATAGAGCTTAAAACTTGGCATGTGCCCTTAACCAGAATGGAACCCGGGACCCTTCAGTCTGCAGACCAATGCTTTATCCACTGAGCCCAACTGGCTAGAGCCGGTTCATTAATCTTTATTTTTTATTTTTTATTTTTAGTGTTGTTTAAAGTATTACATAAGTCTCCTTTTTGCTCCATTGACCTCTATCTGGCTACCCCCACCCCCACCCCCACAGCACATGCTCTCATCCCCCTACTGTCTCTGTCCATTGGTTATGCTCATATGCATGCATACAAATTCTTTGGTTGATCTCTTATCCCCTCACACACACACACCCCATCTTCCCAAATAGGTTAGATAGTCTGTTTGATGCTTTTATGACTCTGGTCTATTTTTGTTCATCAGTTTATGTTTTTTATTATATTCCACAAATCAGTGAGATCATGTGATATTTATCTTTCTCTGTCTGGCTTATTTGGCTTAGCATAATGGTCTCCAGTTCCAAGCATGCTGTTGCAAATGGTAAGAATTCCTTCTTTATTACAGCAGTATAGTATTCCATTGTGTAGATGTACTACAGTTTTCTAATCCACTCATCTGCTGACAGGCACTTTGGCTGTTTCCAAATCTTAGCTATTGTTAATTGTGCTGCTATGAACATAGGGGTGCATATATCCTTTCTGACTGGTGTTTCTGGATTCTTGGGATATTTTCCTAGAAGTGGGATTTCTGTCAAATGGAAGTTCCATTTTTAATTTTTTGAGGAAATGCCATACTGTTTTCCACAGTGGCTTCACCAGTCTGCATTCCCACCAGCAGTGCACAAGGGTTCCTTTTTCTCCACATTCTCTCCAGCACTTGTCATTTGTTGATTTTTTGATGATGGCCATTCTGACAGGTGTGGGATGGTACCTCATTGTTGTTTGATTTGCATCTCTCAGATGATTAGTGACTTTGAGCATGTTTTAATATGTCTCTCGGCCTTCTGTATGTCCTCTTTCAGAAAGTGTCTATTTAGGTCCTTTGCCCATTTCTTTGGATTGTTTATCTTCCTTTTGTTAAGTTGTATGAGTTCCCTATAAATGTTGGAGATTAAATCCTTATTGGTGATAACATTGGAAAATATGTTCTCCCATGCAGTGGGCTTTCTTGTTGTTTTGTTGATGGTTTCTTTTGCTGTACAGAAG
Organism: Myotis nattereri; assembly: GCF_964212035.1. Taxonomy (NCBI): domain Eukaryota; kingdom Metazoa; phylum Chordata; class Mammalia; order Chiroptera; family Vespertilionidae; genus Myotis; species Myotis nattereri. The sequence goes on along the minus strand of NC_138077.1, from coordinate 95,187,853 downwards.
CTTTTTATTTTGGTGTAGTCCCATTTGTTTATTTTCTCCTTAGTTTCCCTTGCCCTAGGAGCTGCATTGGTAAAGATATTGCTATGACAAATGTCTGCTATTTTGCTGCCTATGGCTTCTTCTAAGATTTTTATGGTTTCCCATCTTACATTTAAGTCCTTTATCCATTTTGAGTTTATTTTTGTGTATGGTGTAAGGTGGTGGTGTAGTTTCAGTTTTTTGCATGTATCTGTCCAATTTTCCCAACACCTTAATATTTGACAAAGGAGGCAAAAGCGTACAGTGGATTTGGTTCATTAATCTTGATTATCTGTTCAAAGAACCAACTCTTGGTTTCTTTGATCTGTTGTTATTTGCCTCAATGTCATTTATTTCTGCTCAAATCTGTATAATTTCCTTCCTTCAACATACTCTGGGCTTTTCTTGTTACTTTCTTTCTAATTCTCCCAGTAGTAGGGTTAGATGGTTTATGATAAATTTTTCTTGTTTTTTTAAGGTAGGTCTGTGGTGCTATGAACTTCCCTCTTTGAACTGCTTTCACTGTGTCCCATAGAGTTGTTATGTATTCATTTTCATTTGTTTCCAGTTAGTTTTTCATTTCTTTCTTGATCTTCTTGGTAACCCATTCATTGTTTAATAACATGCTATTTAGCCTCCACATGTTTGAATGTCTTAGAGTGTTTTTATTGCAGTTGATTTCTTATTTCATGCCATTGTGATCTGAGAAGATGCTTGAAATTATTTCAATCTTCTTTAACTTGTAGAGACTTGTTTTTTGTCCTAACATGTGGTCTATCTTTGATAATAACCCATGTGCACTTGAGAAGAATGTATATTTTGCAGCTTTGGGTTGAAATGTTCTATAAATATCAATTAAATTCATTTGATCCAGTATATTATTTAGAGTATCTGTTTCCTTGTTCATTGTTTGTCTAGGCGATCTATCCAGTGAATTGAGGCAGAGTGTTAAAGTTTCCTATTATGACTGTATTGTCAATCTCTCCCCTATTATCTTCTAGAAGATTATTTTTATATATGTAGGTGTCCCTATATTGGGTGCATATATGTTTACCTGGGTTATATACTCTTTTGGATCGATCCCTTTAGTATTATGTAGTGACCTTTATTGTCCTTTGTAATGGCCTTCATTTTGAAGTCTATTTTATCAGATATGCGTATTGGTGACCCAGCTTTTTTTTTTCTTTTTCATTTGCATGGAAATTTTTTCATCCCATCACTGTCATCCTGTGAGAGCCTTTTGTTCTGTGGTAGATTTTTTGTAGACAGCATATTTATGGGTCATGTTTTAATGTCCGTTCAGCTACACTATGTCTTATGATTGGCACATTAAATCCATTTACATTTAAGGTTATTATTGATAGGTACTTATTTATTTCCATTTTAATTCTTTATGCCTATTTTATTCCACATATATTTCTACTTCTCATTACATCAGTCCCTTTAGCATTTATTGTAGTGCTGGTGATATGCTCCTTTAGCCTTTTTTGTCTGGGAAGTTCTTTATTTCACAATCTATTTTGAATATTAGCCTTGTTGAATATAGTAATCTTTATTTCTGATCCTTGCTTTTTATTACCCTGAATATTTCATGCCATTCCCTTCTGGCCTTTGGAGTTTCTGATAGGAAATCAACTGACAGCCTTATGAGAGCTCCTTTGTAGGTAACAAATTGCTTTTCTCTTGCTGCCTTTAAGGTTCTCTCTTTGTTTATAATTTTGGCATTTTAGTTATAATGTGTCTTTGCATGGGCCTATTTGGATTCTTCTTGCTTGGGACTCCGTGTGCCTTCAGAACTTGGGTGACTTTTTCCATTACCAGGTTAGCAAAGTTTTCTCCCATTATTTCTTCAAACATATTCTCTATCCCTTGCTCACTTTCTTCCTCTTATGGCACATCCATTGTGTGAATATTGTTACATTTCATGTACCACAGCTCCCTTAAGCTGTCCTCCTAATTTTAGTTGTTTTATTAATTTTTTTCTTTTTTGGTTTTCTGAGTGATATTTTTCTACGCTGTCTTCTAATTCATTGATCCAATCTTTAGCTTCCCCTAATCTTCTTAGTATTATTTCCACTATGTTGTTTATTAGTGCTATGTCATTCTTCATAGTTACTATATCTTTTCTTAAGGTGTTGAGCATTTTTGCCATCATTATTCTGAACTCCATGTCTGATAAATTTCTTATCTGTATTTTATTAGGTATTCTTCTGGAGAATTCTCTTTCATGTGGGACTTGTTTTCTGTCTCCCTGTTTTGGCTGCCTGTTTGAATTTGTGTCTATGTATTAGGTAGATCTGCTCTGAGTCCCAATCTCTAGTACAGGACAATGTCAAATTCTGTTTGTGACTGGCCCTGAGTATCCTCTTGGAACTATCAAAAATCACAGTTTGTGGCTCCCTCTGCTAGGGCTCGATGCCTTTGGGAAGGACCAAGATGTGCACGAAGATGTGCTTTTCTGAGTCCCAGGCCCAGTATCAGGTCAGGCAAAGACTCAAAGCCACCTCTGCCTGCAGTCCCATTGACACTCAGACTTGATTAGCCTCAGGCTATCAACCAAAGGATGTGGCTGACAGGTCTTCCAACAGGGTGAGGCATATGTCTTCCCCCCAGGCACAAACTGCCTGGTCTGGCACTGGAGAAAGATGTACTCTTGCAGTATGAGGGAATGACTCAGCACAGGAAACTGGGGTGGTTGCCCTCTGAGCACCAACTCCAGGGGCCACAAGCCTGGCTTCTGCTCACACATCTCCAGTCCACTCTGATGTCCCTCGGCTGGGACCCACGGTGAGTGGCTGCACATGAAGTTTTGTGCATTGACCCTTTAAGGGGGTGCCTGCATTTCCAGCCATATCTGGCTGGTAGACAGCAACTCTGCTGCTTTTCTCAGCCAAATATTTTGTGGGCACCTTTCTCAGTTCTGGTGCTCTGGGTTTGGGAGCCCAGCTTCAGGGTTAAGACCCCAGAACTCTCAGTGTGAACCCCCCCCACAGCTGAGATCTCTCCAGAACCCCAGCTGCTCTCTTGTGAGAGCCCAGCCAGTGCTTTTGTGCCTCTGCACTACTTATCAATCTCTATGCAGTCTCCACTTTCCATCCTTGGTTATTAGGGTTATCTCCAATTAGTCTTCAGTTGATTTTTCAGGGTCATACTTCTCTATTTTAGTTGTATTTCCAGTTTGGTCCTGAGAGATCATCAGTGTAGCTTCCACTTACTCTGCCACCATTTTGGAATCCAGGGTAAGCTTCTTGACATCAGTTTTGGCAATAATATTTTTGAATTTGACACGAAAAGCAAAGGCAACAACAACAACAAAAGTAAACAAATGTGATTATGTCAAAATAAAGTTTTTCTTTACAGCAAAGGAAACCATCAATAAAATGAAATATTTGCAAATTATAAAACTAATACAGGATTAATATACAAAATATATAAAGAGCTCATATAAATTAATATCTGAAAAGCAAACAAACCAATTTAAAAATGGGCTGAGTGTATGAATAGACATTTTTCCAAAGAAGGTACACAGTTGCCAATAGGTATCTAAAAAAAGTGCTCAACGCCATTAATAAACAGGGAAATGCAAATCATAACCATGATGATATATCACTCACACTTGTTAGGATGGCTATGATAAAAAAGACAAAACATAACATGTGTTGGTGAAGATGTGGAGAAAAGGGGATCCTTGTGCCTTGTTGGTAGAAATATAAATTGGTGGAGCCACTATGAAAAACAGTATGACCATTTTATTATGTTATTAAGTGTCTTTTTCTGAGTAAGCATACACACCATGTGATATTATTGTGAAAATTATAAATAGTGTTTTAGGGAGATTTATATTCCTTAATATAGTTAATAATATTTTTACCAACATGTGAATTTTCTTACCCTCTCTCTTTTCAGCATCCTGTATGCAGTTTTTTTTTAATTGAGAGATAATTTGCATATGAAATTATATTAGTTTTAGGTATAACAATACCTAAACAATTACCACAATAAATTTGCTTACCATCCACTGTGACACATTTTTATGATAAATTTTAGGATCTACTCTTCAGCAACTTTCAAATATACAATACAGTTTTGTTAACTATAGTTCTCATGCTGTCCATTTTATCCCCTGTACTTATTTACCTTATAGTTTGTACCTTTAAACCACCTTTACCCATTCCACAATCACTACCTCTGATAACCACCAATCTGTTCTCTGTATCTGTGTGGTTTGTTTATAAATCAACATTTAAGTGACATTAAAGTGTTTGTGGTTTTCTGTCTGCCTTATTTCACTTAGCATAATGTGCACAAAGTACATCCATGCTGTTGCAAATGACAGGATTTCCTTCTTTTTATGGCTGAATACTATTCCTGAATATATATACTACATTGATGAACACTTAGGTTATTTTTATGTCTTCACAATGGTAAATAATGCATCAATGAACCTTGGATGCAGATATCTTTTTAACATAGTAATTTCAATTTCTTCTGATAAGCACCCAGAAATGGAATTGATGAATCTCATTGTAAGCTATTTAAATATAGAATCACTATTTGAAACTAACATAATACTGCATGCCAACTACCTATATATATAAATAAAAGGCTAATATGTTAAGTGTCCAACCATCTGAACAGTCGCTATGATGTGCACTGACCACCAGGGGGTGGACGCTCAACACAGGAGCTGCTGTGACACGCACTGGCACTGTGGATCTGTGCCACAAAGCAACACTCGGCTTTCCCAAAGTGGGACACAGGCCTTGCCACCACTGCAGAACAACACCCCACCAAATCACAGCCAATGCTGTTGAGAACCAATGGCACAAAATGTGGCCCACAGCCCAGACCAGCCCAGAAATGTTAGCTGTGGGTGCCATGTAATGATGTCACATAGCAATGCTGAGCTTTCTCTTCTCAGAGACTAGCCTCCTTGGAGTTTCTTCAGCCCAGGAACAAGACTTGTTTTATAGTCAGGTACAAACATTCCACACTTTAACCAAATATCTGTGAAGCATTTTCCCATGCCTCATCTCATTAGAACTTCACAGAAGTTCTGGAATAGGTAGATAGGAGACTCAGTGGAATCCTATTTTCTTTACATTAGTCAGAAAACAGAGATTTAGAAAGCTTAGAAACTTGGCCCATAGAAAAGAAATAAGAAATGGTGGACCTTAAAAATGACTTCAGGTTTTCTCACTGCACAGAATATAGTCAAAGACTGCTGCAGTTAAATATTTTATCCTTGGTTCTCCCTGCATGATCTACAATAATATGTGCTTTGTGTTGATATTTACTGCTGTGTTGCTGACAATTACCTGAAAGAGAAGTTGGGGGTGCTTCACTGGGCTGGAAAAAGTTTAGCTACATCAGAAGCAGGTCTAATTAAGCAAGTTTATTCTATATATAAAGAAGACTAAGTGGATTAGCGCATGCACAATACATACAAAGCTCTCGCTGGCTCCAATCACATGTGTGTGTTTTGACTGGTCATTGTCAATTGTAAATTTGGTTGACAATTCTATTATAGAGAAAATGTGAATGTGATATTAAAATATTTCTTCTGCCGAAACCGGTTTGGCTCAGTGGATAGAGCGTCGGCCTGCAGACTCAAGGGTCCCAGGTTCGATTCCGGTCAAGGGCATGTACCTGGGTTGCGGGCACATCCCCAGTGGGAGATATGCAGGAGGCAGCTGATCGATGTTTCTCTCTCATCGATGTTTCTAACTCTCTATCTCTCTCCCTTCCTCTCTGTAAAAAATCAATAAAATATATTAAAAATATATATATTTCTTCTAATTAATTTCCTTTTAATGTGCATGAATTCGTGCACTGGGCCACTAGTACTTTAATAATAAAACAAATTTAAAAAGAGAGAGGCTTTAGTCTGTTTTCCCTTAAGGACCTTGACTGATTAAATGCAGTGCACCCACATTATGGAGGGTAATCTGCATTAATCAAAGTCTACTTTAAATTTTAATATCATCTACAAATACTTTAGAGCTACTTATCAATGACTGTTCAATTAAAAATCTGGGTTCCATGGCTTACCCAGATATTTACCAATATAATTATCACACACTAGGTTTGAAGAAGGTTTGAATTAGGTTAGGTTCTTTGGTTAATCTCTTGACCAGTTCTTTGGGTTCATTCTTTTTAAAACAAAATCAATACAAAGATCCAGTTTGGAAAAATGAGATACCTGAAATCAAGCCTCTTACCTTTAGCCCCTAATGGAGAATCAGTGATTAATTTTAGTGTTATTATTATCGCTAAATTGAGAAATTATTTGCTATATGTTGCTGGTTAAACATGGGCTCTCAGATGATATAATCAACAACTTCCTATTTTCTTATATTTGAAAGGTTTGAGTCTAAGTAATACATATCACCAGTAAAGCAATTCTAATAATATATTCAGTGAACTCTTTTATTTTTAAATATATTTTTATTGATTTTAGAGAGGAAGGGAGAGGGATAGAGAGATATAGAAACATCAATGATGAGAGAGAATCATTGATCAGCTGCTTCCTGCACGCCCACTACTGGGGATAGAGCCCACAAGCCAGGCATGTGCCCTTGGCCAGAATCGAACATGGGACCCTTCAGTCCACAGGACAACACTCTATCCACTGAGCCAAACTGGCTAGGGCTTCAGTGAACTCTTATGGACTCCAAGAGGGTCCTCAAATATCTGCAGAAAAGCAAATGAAAACTAATCATTATAATTGTTATAAGCTTGCTGTGAATATAAAACAAAGGGTGCTTATAAAACATTTGGCCAAGTTTATGGAAGAAATAACCTCACAATAAATAATATTGTTATTTTAATTACTACATTGTTTTTATGTTTGTAGAGTAGGAAAGTAATCTATAATAATAAAAGCATGATATGATAGTTAAACTGAACAACCTTCCGGATGACCATGCTATGACACACACTGGTGCCAGGCCAGGCAAGGCGGGTGCAATGCTATTGGTCAGAGACCTGGCCATCCCCCCATGATCGCTCTGCAGAGGGAGGCTCAGGCCACTGACCAGCAGGCTGCAGTGGGTGGGCAGGGCATCCCTCTGCAATGGAAGCCCGCATCTTGGGTGCCAGTGGCTGGAAGGAAGCCTGGATCCCAGGTGCCAGAGGAAAGCCAGTGCCAGCATCCGGGGTAAGGAAAGCCTATCATTGCACGAATTTCATGCATCGGGCTTCTAGTAGAATAAGAATGTGAATCATATCAGTTTGTATGAAGCCCTAACTTTATCCAAGCCCATGCCCTAACCAATGTTTAAAATGCCTTTGCCCAAGTTCTTAAATGAAGGACCCATCCTAACTAATAAAAGAGAAACATGGTGATTAGCCGTACGTCTGCTACCCTTCCCATTGGCTAATTAGGGCGATATGCAAATTACCTGGCAGCCAAGATGGCGGCCAGCAACCAGGTAGCTTGAAGCAAACATGAGGTTGCTTGCTTCAGTGATGGAGGAACTCCAACATTCCCCGCCTGCCGCTGCCGGCCTCTGAGCTTGCAGTTTGAAACATTGTTACAAATATAGAAGCTAAACAAAACCCCAGAAACCTGCTTTCAGCCAGCCGAGATCTCAGAGCTGGAGTTGAAACAGTGTTTCGATTATAGAACCCAAACAAACCAGATACCTGCTTTCAGCAGTGGAGGCCTAAGAGCTGGAGCCAAGCCCAGAGCTAAAGCTGGCCCAGAATTAAAAAAAAAAGAAAAAAAGGAGCAGTTGGGAGCTTCAGTCACCCGCCAGACTGAAAACAGCCCTCAGTCCCTCACCCAGACTGGCCAGGCACCCCAGTGGGCTCCCCCACCTTGAAGGGTGTGTGACCAACTGCAAACAGCCATCATCCCCTCATCCAGGCTGGCCAGGCACCCCAGTGGGGACCCCCACCCTGATCCAGGACACCCTTCAGGGCAAAACAGCTGTCCCCCAACCGTGCACCAGGCCTCTATCCTATATAATAAAAGGGTAATATGCCTCCCAGCACCGGGATCAACAAAGCCAGGAAACCTCCTAGCACCAGGATCAGCATGACAGGGGCAGAGCCCAAACCCCCTGATCACCCTGCTGCTCTGTGTGTGATGGGGATGGGGGGGGCCATAACCTCCCTATCCACCCTGCTCTGTTCGTGACAAGGGAACTTGCCCCAACCCCCTGATCAGCCGTGCTCTGTGCCTGATAGGGGGGAGCTCCCCAACCCCCTGATCGTCCTGCGGCTCTGTGTGTAACAGGCTACAGCGCCCCTAACCCCTGATCGGCCCTGCACTGTGGGTGATGGGGTAGAACTATAACCTCCCCATCGGCCCTGCCCTGAGTGTGACAGGGTGTGGCACCCCAACCCCCTGATCCTCCCTGCTCTGTGCATGACAGGGTACGGAGTCCCAACCCCCCTGATGGGCCCTGCTCTGTGAGTGACAGGGGGCAGTGCCCCAACCCCCTGATGGGCCCTGCCCTGTGTGTGACAGGGGGTGGCGCCGCAACATCCCATTGACCCTGCCTTGAGTTTGATAGGGGGCGGTGTCCCAACCCCCCAATCGGCCCTACCCTGAGCGTGACTGAGTGTGGCATCACAACCTCCCGATCCACCCTGCTCTGTGCATGACAGGGGGCGGTGCCCCAACTCCCCAATCGGCCCTGCTCTGAGCCCAACCGGGGGCTGCACCTAGGGATTGGGCCTGCCCTCTGCCACCCGGGAGCAGGCCTAAGCCAGCAGGTCATTATCTCCCGAGGGGTCCCAGACTGTTATATGGCACAGGCCAGGCTGAGGGACCCCCACTCCCCCCCGAGTGCACAAATTTTTTGTGCACCGGGCCTCTAGTCTATAATAATAAATGCGTAATATGCTAATTAGACCAGACAGCCGAAAGACCTTTTGGACGATCTTCCGGATGAAGCCGGGTTGCGAGGGCCAAAGCAACCCGCCCCAGCTGCAAGGGCCGAGCCCTTTGCAGAAATTTTGTGCATCGGGCCTCTAGTTTAAAGATAATATCAAAAGATTAAAAACAAACAGTAGCAATGACAAAAAGTCAACAAAGTGAGCCAAATATTCCTTTCAGGGATGAAATTAACTTCTAAATATGTGCCAACTTCAATGGACATGCTAAAATTATATATTTCTTGTCAAGTAGAGTGATTTATAATGATATAGCCACATATAAGTCTAGCTTTTCATTGTGATATGCCATCAAAGGGGAAAAAGACTACTTGGGGATATGTTGGGTAGAGAGCTCCATAGACTGACCCTTTGCTGATAAGTTGATGAAGTTCTCATTAGCAGCAACCCTGATGCTTGCTCTCAATAAAAGATAACATCCTGCTGTTAACATAATTTCCATTTTGTGATTTACTGACACAATTATATTAAAGATATTTTTCAAATGGATTGGGGTTAAATGAAGAAAAAAATGTTTTTATAAATTTTCATTCTGTTTCCCCCAAACCAAATAATATTTTTTACTTTGTGATTATATAGGATAAATATGACAAAAAGGTTGATAATATTCAAGTGATATTTTTAATATATTTTCTACCAAGAGAACAATTATTGGTTAAACTATTATTATATACTAGAGGCCTAGTGCACAAAAATTCATGAACTGGTCGGGGGGGAGAGGGCCCCTTAGCCTGAGCTGCCCCCTCTTACAGCCCGGAAGCCCTCAGGGGATGTCCTACTGACAACTTAGGCCCGCAACCTTCAGGGAGAAGGCCTAAGCCAGTCTGGCCTCCCTGTGTGGGAGGCGACCTGGCCGATCAGGGGAAGGTGCCACCCCCATCACGCCTGCTGCTGCCACTTTCAGCTGCCGTGGCTGCCAGGCCTCGGCCCTCACTTCTTACCTCTGGCCCAGCTCCCTGCCCACTGGTGGGTGGGGGGCGATCTGGGGCCAGGCCAGCTGGGGGAGGGGCTGTGGGAGGTTGAGAAATAGCAGGTAGCACTCCCTCCAGCCTCTGTGGAGGTGTTGCGCCAGGACCAGTCCCAAGCCCCTGACTCTGTGGCTGTCTCTGCAGAAGGGGCAGCACTGGGACTGGGACCACACAGTCCCCTCTCCCACTGCCTCTGTAGAAGAGGTGCTGGCACTGGACTGGCCCATGCCATCACCTCTCCCACGCTGCCTCCTCTCTTGCGCAGCCCTCGGGCCTCACAGCAGCTGCAGCTTTGTCCAGAAGGAAGTCCGGAAGATGTCTGGTCTTTCTGGTCTAATTAGCATATTACCCTTTTATAGGTATAGATTAGAGGCCCCATGCACGAAGATTCATGCAAGAATAGGCCTTCCTTCCCCTGGCTGCCAGCACCGGTTTTCCTCCAGCACCCAGGACCTGTGCTGCTTTGCTCCAGCTGCTATCAGGCATCTGGGCCTGGGGCTGCTTCACTCCGGCCACTGCCTTCACCCACAGGGGGCATATTCCGAGCCGCTCCATGCGGACGCTCAGAGCACGTCCCCCACCCCTGGTGTGTGTGTGTGTGTCACAGCTCGGAGCACGCTCCCACCCCTGGTGTGTGTGTGTGTCTGCTGGGGTTGGAGGGGTCATGCAGTCCTCTTCAGCCCATCTGTGTGCACAGCTCCTCCTGAGTGGACATGATGCAGCCTCCTCGAGCTGGTTGTGACACCTGGCTAATTTGCATATTACCTGTTTATATATATAGATACTTAATAACTTTTTGGGGTATATCTAACATTGCTCATAGAAGCATCCATTTAATTTCTTTTTACTATGAAAAATATTGCATCTTTTTTATTGAAAAACAGGTAAAATTTTACTAATTAAATTGAATGCTGATATTGTAGAAATTTGGCCAGGAGCTATATTTTCTGAAGGGAAGCATCCTATCATTGTGGGAAGAGAAAAAGCTTTATAATGTCAGATCTATGTTTACATTTTTGGCCTTACCCTTCAATAGATATCTGACCTTGAACAAGTTATAGCTTCTCCTGAAATAATACCAGATTTTGTCATTCAATTAAGTAGTGAATGGAATATTAGATAATAAATATAAAACACATGGCTCATTATAACTATTGCCAAAGCATAGATTTTTTAACTTGGGACCTCTAATCATTTAATGAAAGTGGCCATTAAAAGAAAAGTGTTTTTTTTAATAATTGATTCTCTGACTTAAGTTGTGGAATATTTAAATAATCTGTAAATTATGATACATATTTTTTCCTATGGAAAGCTTTTCCTTTTATTGTCATTCAAATTTAAAATGTCATTCTATAAAATACCATCAAGATATTTTTAAATGGCATTGGCCAATTTCTGAGAAAAAGACCTGAAGAAAAAGAAAAATGGAAAAGATGCAAATATCAAACAGGTATTCAAGAGTATTGAGATCCCCCTAATCAATTATAAAATAAAGAAGAAGCCACTATTAATCTGTCTTCCCACCAGACACATAGACTTTCCCAAAGACATGAAGACCTGAAGAAGAAGTCACAGCTAACTTGGGCACAGACTGTAATCGGAAGAACAACATGAATCCCACCATGCCAGACACTCCACAGCAGGGGTGGTGCTCACTGCAGAGAGTAGAAAACCATACTTGACTGGTGGAGTACTGGAGTTCTGGTGGAATCAGATAACTTTATCAGATAATTAAACTTTAAACTCTACAGAAAGAATATTACAGTAACCTACTCTGTTGGTCACAGAATTATAACTTTTTTTCAAAAGCATAAATAGAATAGTGGAAATAAACTTTAGAGACTTAGATTAGTATTTTATCTTAAGTTGCTTATCTAATTAATTGCAAAAGGATGTAATCTAAAAATCAAGTCTGCTGCCCCCAACTACTATTTTTTCTCCATATTACAGTTAGCTATATTAAATATAAATATAGTTATAACTCTCCATGATTTTTTCTTCCTTATGTTTAAATTTATTTTTAAGAGTTTTCCTTTTGGTATTCTGGGTCTAGTGCATTCCAATGCAATGTAAATTTATTATAACTAACTAGAGGACCAGTGCACAAAAATTTGTGCACTCAGGGTGGAGAGGGGGTCCCTCAGCCAGGCCTGTGCCCTCTCACAGTCTGGACCCCTTGGGAGATAATGACCTGCTGGCTTAGGCCTGCTCCCGGGTGGCAGAGGGCAGGCCCAATCCCTAGGTGCAGCCCCTGGTCAGGCTCAGGGTAGGGCCGATTGGGGGGTTGGGGCACCGCCCCTGTCACACTCAAGGCAGGGTTGATTGGGAGGTTGTAGCACCACCCTCTGTCATGCACAGAGCAGGGCCCATCAAGGGGTTGGGGAGCTCCTCCCTGTCACGCACAGAGCAGGGCTGATCAGGGGGTTGAGGAGCTCCCCCTGTCGCTCGCAGACTAGGGCCAATAGGGGAGTTGGGGAACCAACCCTGTCACACACAGAGCAGGGTGGATCAGGTGGTTGGGGAGCCGCATCCTGTCACACTCAGGGCAGGGCCAATGGGCGGGTTATGGCTCTACCTCATCACACACAGAGCAGGGCCTGTGGTGGGGGGCGGGGATTGGAGCGCCGCACCTTGTCACATTCAGGGGAGGAATAATGGGCAGGTTATGGCTCTACCCCATCACACACTGAGCAGGGCCCATGGGCGGGGGGTTGGAGCGCCGGACCCTGTCACACACAGAGCCTCAGGGCGATCAGGGGATTGGGGAGCTTCCCCCATCAGGCATAGAGCTGGGCTGATCAGGGGGTTGGGGCACCTTCCCCTGTCAGGAACAGAGCAGGGCAGATAGGAAGGTTGTGGCACCACCACCGTCACACACAGAGCCACAGGGCGATCAGGGGGTTTCGGCGCTGCCCCCTGTCACGCTGATCCCGGTGCTGGGAGGCATTTTACCCTTTTACTATATAGGATAGAGACCTGGTGCATGGGTGGGGTCCAGCTGGTTTGCCCTGAAGGGTCTCCTGGATCAGGGTGGGGGTCCCCACTGGGGTGCCTGGCCAGTCTGGGTGAGGGGCTGAGGGCTGTTTTCAGGTTGGCGGGTGAATGAAGCTCCCAAAGGCTCCTTTTTTTTTTTTTTTTTTTTTTTTTTTTTTTTTTTTTTTTTTTATTCTGGGCCAGCTTTAGCTCTGAGGCTTGGCTCCAGCTCTTAGGCCTCCACTGCTGAAAGCAGGTATATGGTTTGTTTGGGTTCTATACTCGAAACACTGTTTCAACTCCAGCTCTGAGATCCCAGCTGGCTGAAATCAGGTTTCTGGGGTTTTGTTTAGCTTCTATTTTTGTAACAATGTTTCAAACTGCAAGCTCAAATGCTGACAGTGTCCGGTGGGGAACATTGGAGTCCTCCGTCACTGAAGCAAGCAAGCCTCATGTTCGCTTCAAGCTGCCTGGCTGCTGGCCGTCATCTTGGCTGGCAGTTAATTTGCATATCGCCCTGATTACCCAATGGTAAGGGTATCGGAGGTACGACTAATTACCATGTTTCTCTTGTATTAGATAGGATTGGAAATTGAGGTTTGAAGAAGTGGCTTTGATTTGTCCTTGGAGTGTACATATCCTAACTAATAAAAGAGAAACATGGTAATTGGCATACGACCGCTACCCTTCCCATTGGATAATCAGGTCAAAATATGCAAATTAACTTTCACCCAAGATGGTGGCCGGCAGCCAGGCAGCTTGAAACTAACATGAGGCTTGCTTGCTTCACTGATGGAGGACTCCAATGTTCCCCACCTGCCTTGAAGGCCTCTGAGCTGGCAGTTTGAAACATAGTTACAAAAATAGAAGCTAAACAAAACCCCAGAAACCTGCTTTCAGCTAGCCGGGATCTCAGATCTGGAGTTGATACAGAGTTTCGATTGTAGAATGGAAACAAACCAGATACCTGCTTTCTTTTTTTCTTTTTCTTTTTCTTTTTCTTTTTTTTAAAGTCAGGAAATACTTCTTCCAGGCCCAAACTGGATTCAGATTTAAGAAAACAGCATGATAATTCTAGTCAGAACATGGGGTGGCTATTATGGGAGTTTCTGGGTTATTTTTATTTTATTTTATTTTATTTTTATTGCTTAAAGTATTACAAAGAGTATTACATATGTCTCCTTTATTTTTCCCCTGCCCTTGAAAATCCCCTGGCCTCCACTACCCCCCAGTGTCTTATGTCCATTGGTTATGCGTATATGCATGCATACAAGTCCTTTGGTTGATCTCTTACCCACCCCCCTCCTGCCCTCCCACCCTCCCTGGCCTTCCTGCTATAGTTTGACAGTCTGTTCGAGGCAGCTCTGCCTCTGTCAGATAACTGCTTTCAGGAGCAGAGGCCTAAGAGCTGGAGCCTCAGAGCTAAAGCTGGTCCAGAATTAAAAAAAAAGAAAAAAAGGAGCAGTTGGGAGCTTCAGTCACCCGCCAGCCTGAAAACAGCCACCATCCCCTCATCCAGGCTGGCCAGGCACCCCAGTAGGGACCCCACCCTGATTCGGGACACCCTTCAGGGCAAACCGGCCAGCCCCCACCCATGCACCTGGCCTCTATTCTATATAGTAAAAGGGTAATATGCTTCCCAGCACCAGGATCAACGGAGCCGCGAGGTCTCCCGGCACGGAGATCAGCCTGACAGGGGGCAGCGCCCAAACCCCCTGATTGCCCTGTGGCTCTGTGTGTGACAGGGGGCAGGGCCACAACCTCCCTATCCACCCTGCTCTGTTTGTGACAGGGTGCGGCACCCCAACCCCCCCACCCCACGGGCCCTGCTCTGTGTGTGATGGGGTAGAGCCATAACCTCCCCATTGTCCTTGCCCTGAGTGTGAGAGTGGCGGCTCCCCAACCCCCTGATCCGCCCTGCTCTGTGAGTGACAGGGGGGAGCTCCCCAACCCCCTGCTCAGTCCTGCTCTGTGCGTGACAGGGGGTGGTGCCACAACCTCCCCATCGACCCTGCCTTGAGTGTGACAGGAGACGGTGCCCCAACCCCCTAATCGGCCGTACCCTGAGCGTGACTGAGTGTGGCATTGCAACCTCCCAATCTGCCCTGCTCTGTGCATGACAGGGGGCGGTGCCCTAATTCCCCAATCGGCCCTGCTCTGAGCCAGACCAGGGGCTGCACCTAGGAATTAGACCTGCCCTCTGCCACCTGGGAGCAGGCCTAAGCCAACAGGTCGTTATCTCCCGAGGGGTCCCAGACTGTGAGAGGGCACAGGCCTGGCTGAGGGACCCCCCCTCACCCCCGAGTACACAAATTTTTGTGCACCGGGCCTCTAGTGAAAATATAAAAATACTAGTGGCCTGGTGCACATATTCATGCACATTGAAAGGAACTTAATTAGAAGAAATACTTTAATATCACTACTTGCCCTTTCTCTATAATAGTAGTGTCAACCAAATTTATGATTGACAATGACCTATCGAAACACACATGTGTGATTGGTGCCAGTGAGAGTTTTATATGTATCGTACATGCATGAGCCACCTTATTCTTTTATCTATATACTAGAGACCCAGTGCATGAAATTTGTGCACGGGGGGTGGGGGGTGGAGGTTCCCTCAGCCCAATCTGCACCCTCTCCAATCTGGGACCCCATAGGAATCAGGCCTAAACTGGCAGTCGGACATCCCTCTCACACTTTGGGACTACTGGCTCCCAACCACTCACCTGACTGCCTGCCTTATTGCCCTTAACAGCTTCTGCCTACCAGCCTGATCACCCCCTAACCACTCTACTGCCAGCCAGATCGATGCCTAACTGCTCCTCTGCTGGCCCGATCTCCCCCAACTGCCCTCCCCTGCGTATTCCCTCTTTATTAGATAGGGTTTTTTGTTTTTTTTTCTTTAACATGTTGGACACTGTACCTGCGTGGTCTTGACAAACCAGTAAAAATGTAAACGCAAACTAAAAGTGTCATAAAATAAACTCCTTAAACAGGAATTTCATGAGTCCTTAGAAAGGGGATATCATGTGGTTGTTTCCTCCTTTTTTCCTTCTCTTTATTTTTCTTGATGTTTCATCTTTTGTCCTTTCTTTTTTTCTTTTTTTTCCTTTTCTGTTCTGTCTTTCTCTTAACTTTTTTGTTGGTAGAATCATCAGTACTTGAATCTGTCTTGCTTCCAGAAGATGAAGATGGAAACACACCGTCATCTGAAGAAAAAGATGATCTATGTTGGGATTGGTGGTGTTTCTGGTCTTGCTCTTTTCCCCGTTTGTTTGTCATTTCTGCCGAGCCCTGGCATCTTCAGGACTTGTGCGTGGGCACTTCCTATTCATGTCTACAGAACCTGCCTGCCTCGGTGAAAACTGTAGGGGAAAAGGCCTTCCTGGGTGGGCTCAAGCCCGGCCCGAGGTGCTGAGGAACCAGGGCGGGGAGCGCCCGCATGCCGCTGGGGGACCTCCGGACCACGGGGTCCTCTCTAGCAATGTAACCGCAATGTAGCAGTTTGCCTTCCGAAATTGGTTATAAGTTACTTCTGATGTGAAACCCTACCTCAGACATTTCCTTTGTGGTTTGTAAAGATTTTAAACAAAACCCACTTACCTCCCTAACCCGGTCACAAGTTTCTGCCCAATGGGAGAGGTTTGCTGGGCAGCTTTGCCCAGATACTCTCCCCTCCCCGCCTTCCCTCTCTAATCACTCAGCTGGGGGCAAGGGAAGTTCCGAGGCTGACTCCCTGAGGTTGCCAGTGGGGCAGGATCACTCGCCAAGGCAGGCGCAGATGCTTTCAAGACTGAGGCCCTGAGGCTGCAGGTGTGTGTGTGTGGGGGGGGGGGGGCGAGTAATCACTCCATGGGGAGTGAATTTGTTTGTGTTTTTTTATAAAGGGTCAGGAGCGACTCTGGGCAGCATTCTGTCAGGCCGCTCATGCTGCCGGCTCTCAGTGGCCACCCTCTCCCCCAGACTGGGGGACTCCAGCGGGGTTGAGAGGGACTGGGTACCATCTTGTGGCTATGGGTACCGCCATCTTTGTCGTGGAGTGATGATTAATTTGCATATTACTCTTTTATTAGATAGGATATAAAGAGCCAGGGTCTGTAAGGACAGAAGGCTCAACCTAGCACCAGAAGTCAGTGCTGGGTTGCCAAGGAGACCCAGCACTGACTGCAAGGGGGCTGCAGATTAGGCCCAGAGAGAGGCCTGAAGAGAGAGAGGCAGGGTCTGATCTGCAGCCTGAGTAGCAGCAGTTCCCTCTCTCTTTCTCTCCCAGTTTCACCAGCAGCCCTGCCTCTGTTTCTCTCTGGGCCTCCAGGAGACTGCTGATCAGCCCTGCCTCTTTGATCAGGACCAGAGATAGGCCCGGCGACACTGACTGGCATAAAAACTGACCAATCAAATCTGGGTGAAGTGCCAGGAGCCAATGGCTTCCTAGGAGGCAGAGCTTTTGACACTGACTGGTATAGAAAGAGACCAATCAGAATCAAATCTGGGTCAAGTGTCAGGAGCCAATGGCTTCCTAGGAGGCAGAGCTTTTGATGCTGACTGGCATAGAAAAAGACCAATCAGAATCAAATCTGGGTCAAGTGTCAGGAGCCAATGGCTTCCTAGGAGGCAGAGCTTTTGATGCTGGCTGGCATAGAAAGAAACCAATCAGAATCAAATCTGGGTCAAGTTTCAGGAGCCAATGGCTTCCTAGGAGGCAGAGCTTTTGACACTGACTGGCATAGAAAGAGACCAATCAGAATCAAATCTGGGTCAAGTTTCAGGAGCCAATGGCTTCCTAGGAGGCAGAGCTTTTGATGCTGACTGGCATAGAAACCGACCAATCAGAACCTATTCAGGCTGGCAGGGGAGGGCAGTTAGGGGTAATCAGGCAGACAGAGGCAGTTTGGGGCAAGATCAAGCAAGCCAACAGGGTAGAATAGTTGGGGCGAGATCAGGCCAGCTGGGTAGGGCAGTTAGGGGTGATCTGTCAAGCAGGCAGAGGCAACTAGGGGCGATCAGGCAGGCAGGCAGAGAGGTTAGGGGCAATCAGGCAGGCAGGCAGGTGAGCAGTTAGAAGCCATCAGTCCCAGATTGAAAGAGGGATGTCCGACCACAGGTTTAGGCCCAATTCCACAGAGGTGAGATATCCCCCAAGGGGTCCTCAATTGGAGAGGGTGTAGGTTGGGTTGAGGGTACCCCCTCACCCCCATGCATGAATTTCATGCACCAGCCCACTATTATCTACACTAATAAAAGAGAAAAATGGTAATTGGCGTATGGCGATACCGTTTTCATTGGCTAATCAGGGCTATATGCAAATTAACTGCCAACTAAGATTGGCAGTTAACTGCCAACAAGATGGCGGCTAATTTGCATATGTAGGCACAATGCAGGGAGGCGAAAGGGAAAGCAGGAAGAAGCCCCCAGCCACTGACAGTGACGGAAACCCAGCGGGGAGCTAAGAGCTGGGGGGCAGGGCAAAGGCGGCCCTGGGGCCGCCTTTGCCCTGCCCCCCAGCCATGATTGGAGAATCAGGCGCCTTTGCCACCCTGGCCAGTGAGAGCAGGAAGTAGGGGTGGAGCCAGCGATGGGAGCTGGGCACGGTCGAAGCTGGCAGTCCCAGGAGCTAGGGGTCCCTTGCCTGGGCCTAAAGCGAAGCCCACGATCGCGGCGGCCCCCGCTGCCACTGCAGGTCCCCGCTGCCTGGGCCAGATGCCTAGGCCAGAGGCGTTAGGCCTGGGTAGGGGCAGAGCCTGCAACCGCGGGGAGCTGGGGGTCCCCTACCCAGGCCTGACACCTCTGCCGGAGGCCTCAGGCCTGGTCAAGGGGCCGATCTGGTGATTGGTGATCGGAGGGTGATGAGGGTCAACTCCTCTGGCCGAGGCATCAGGCCTGGGTGGGGGGCGGAGCTGGGGATTGGGGGGATATGACGGTCCCCTTGCCCAGGCCTGAAGCCTGGGTCAGAGGCGTCAGGCTTGGGCGGGGGGTGGAGCAAGCGATCAGAGGGAGATGGGGGTCCCCTGCCCAGGCATGATTCCTGGGCCAGAGGCCTCAGGCCTGGGCAGGGGCCAGAGCCAGTGATCGGGGGGAGATGGGGGTCCCCTGTCCAAGCCTGACACCTCTGGCGGAGGCGTCAGGCCTGGGCAAGGGGCCGATCAGGCGATCGAAGGGTGATGGGGGTCAACGCCTGAGGGCTCCCAGTATGTGAGAGGGGGAAGGCTGGGCTGAAGGACACTCTTCCCCCCCACCCCCACACCCAGTGCACGAATTTCGTGCACCGGGCCCCTAGCATATATATAATGAACTTGCTTTATTAGACCTGCTTTCTGAAGTAGCTAATCTTTTTCCAGCCCAGTGAATCACCCCCAACTTCTCTTTCAGGTAATTGTCAGCAGCACAGCAGTAAATATCAACATGAGGCACATTATTATTGTAGATCACGCAGGGAGAACAAAGGGTAAAATATTTAACTGCATCAGTCTTTGACTATATTCTGTGCAGTGAGAAAACCTAAAGTCATTTTCAAGGTCCACCATTTCTTCTTTTCAGTCAGGTCAAGTTTCTAAACTTTCTAAATTTCTATTTTCCAGCTATTGAAGAGTAAATAGGATTCCACCCAGTCTCCTACCTACCTACTCCAAAACTTCTGTGAAAATCAAATGAGATGAGGCATGGGAAAATGGTTCACAGACATTTGGTTAAAGTGTGAAATGTTTGCACCTGGCTATAAAGCAAGTCATGTTCCTGGGCTGAAGAAACTCCAAGGAGGCTATTTCTCACTAGGGAGAGGAAGCTGGGCATTGCTATGTGATGTCATTACCCAGCTCCCACAGCTACCATTTCCATGCTGGGAAAGGCTGTGGGTCACATTTTGTGCCATGGGATCTCAGCAGTATTGACTAAAATTTGGTGGGGTGTTGCTCCACTGTGGTGGTGGGAACTGTGTCCCACTTGGGGGAAGCCGAGTGTTGCTTTGTGGGCGCCCAATCCTCAGTTCCAGTGCACATCACAACAGCTCCTGCATTGAGCATCTGCCCCCCGTAGTCAGTGCGAGTCTTAGTGACCAGTTGGATGGTTGGACACTTAGCATATCAGCCTTTTATATATATAGATACACATATGCTATTTTGATTATGAGTGGTTTATTTTCTTTGAGGAAAAAAATAGCAATTTTAAGTTAAATAATCTAAAAGAAATAAAACTATTGTAATATTATAATTAAAGTTAAAGATAAAACAAAGAGAGGAGAAATATAGTTTTTAAAGATGTAAACCTCATAGACACAGACAACAGTATGGTGATTACCAGAGGGAAAGAGGGGTGGGGAGGTAGAAGAGGCTATAGGAGAGATAAATCGTGATGGAAGGAGACTTGACTTTGGGTGGTAAATACACAATACAATATACTGATGATGCTTTATAGAACTGTACACCTGAAATCTATATAATTTTATTAACCAATGTTACCCCAATACATTTAATAAACTAAAAATATAAATTTTTCTTGAATAACATAAATTATTACTTATGCCTACTCATTTTGAAATTTAAAAAAATGTAACCTATACTAATTGCCATTTGTAGAAAAGGTACTTTCTGGGCAATGTGTATAGTCAAAACATGAGAAAATATTGGTGTTTGTGAAAAACGATGATGCTCACCAATTACCACTTATTTTTTCCTTAAGAATAATAGACACTATAATCTCTATCCAATTCAACTTGAGCAGTATTATATAACTAGTTCTGTCTAATAAAATGTGACTATAATTATATATTTTCCAGTTGAGGTTGGGTAAAGCTCATATGGGATTTTCTCTTTCTCTCTCATCATTATTTAAAAGATTCAAAGATTTTGTTACTGCGTCAATATTAAGTCTATACTGACTGTTAGTCCTAATTTCCAGCATATGACATGATGATGCAAAACATGGTAAAGGCCCTCAAGGGGTAGAGGTTAAAACCTGGCAGGACTCTTGCCACCTAAATATAGGAATAGATAATAGAACTGCCAAATACTAATAGATATTAGGAGGAAAAAAAACATAGAATATGTAAAATACACACATGATTTTACTTATGATCAGCACAAGTGTTTCCAGTATAATGATGTCAAGGATAAGAACATCAGAGTTAGAAAAATCAGGAGAGCAAAATAATAGTCACATAGAAGGTCAACCATTTACTGTAGTGCCCTACCTGGGAAGAATTATTGTGAAATCATCTACAGTTAAAAATATTTAGCCCTGGCCTGTGTGGCTCAGTTGGTTGGGCATCATCCCATTGACTGTAAGGTTGCTGCTTCCATTCCCAGTCAGGGCATATGCTGCGGGAGTAGGCTTGCTCTCCAGTAGCAGGTGTGTAGGAGGCAGGCAAACCCACGTTTCACTCTCACATTGATGTTTCTCTCTCTCACCCTTCCTCTTTCTCTAAAAATCAACTTAAAAATCTTTAAAATATTCAAATCCTGTAACATTATAAATTATACCATACTAGAGGACTGTTGCACAAAGAGATTCGTGCAATAGGCCTTCCTTCCCCTGGCTGCTGGCACCGGGTTTCTTCTGGCACCCGGGACTCAGGTCTTCACTCTGGCCGTAGCAGAGAAGCCAAGTCTCTTCAGTCTTCAGTCGTCTTCAGTTTTCTTCAGTCTTCACTGGGGCGGGAGCCTTCAGTCTTCACTCCACGTCTGCATATGCAAATTAACCGCCATCTTTGTTGGGTTGATTTGTATACTCATCCTGATTGGCTGGTGGGTGTAGCAGAGTGACACCAATTTGCATGTTTCTCTTTTATTAGTGTAGATTCCAACTCTCTATGAGTAAAATTTCCAGTTTTAGAGGAGAGGAGACAATACTATTGCTATTACATGTATAAGCTTATCCAATTCTTTCCATTTTGAGTCCAATTTTTACTCTACTGCCTTGGTGAATATTATGTTTGATTTGGCACTAGTTTCTAGCTCATGAGTAACACATCATCTGTTTTGGGGGACTTGCTGTCCAGGTATTATAAGTTCCTTTAATTACTTTAGTATATGATTTTAACTTCCAGAGAATTAGATTCCACATTTATGCTTCAAACAAGCATTTGATACCCCATATCCTTTCAATTTACGTCACTTTCTTTAAAACTACACATGCATGTGTGTGTGCATGTACACACACACACACACACACACCAATTACATTCTCCCAAGTCTTTGAGTTTGCTTTGATTCTTTTTGAAAGAACTTACTCTAGCAGTGAGAGGTAGACAAGAAAGTTGGAATCACCAACTGACATTTAAGAGAATACAGAGAGAAAATAGGCAAGAGCAGAAGATCTGCATTTGCACCTAATAAGCCAACCTGCCAATTTTGGCATATAAGGCTTCTCTTTGCAAATCCAAGGTAAATAATGATATAAAACATCTCAATTTGATATCTAGATTATAATAACACTAAGGCCCCAGTGCACAAATCCATGCATCTTGAAAGGAACTGTGGGCCGCAAGGCTGCCGTGAACACAGGGGAAGGTCTTGGCCCATCTTCCACACCCCTGCAGGGCCCCCTTCTGCCACAGCCCCCATTCCCTGTCTTCCAGCAGCCCCACTCCTGTAGCTGCTGCTTCCATTCACTGACGGCGCCGATCCTGCTTGCACTCGCTGATGGTGCAGAGCAATGGGGATGTCTCCGGGAGCCAACAGCTGGTGCAAGTGGTGGCCCCAATGACAGTGACCAGCACCCGGCCTTGTTCTGACAACCCCACTCACCTGCTCCATCATACCCCCCATGGCAGATACTCGCCATGTTCCATGCTCTGCCGTCTGCTGCCGACACACACCATTTTCTGTGAGTTGTTCGGTTGTTTGGTTGTTCTGCCATTTGGTCTATTTGAATATTAGGGTTTTATATAGAGAGATATTTAAAGAAAATGAAAACCCTTTAAAATATATTCCTGTCCTAACCATAGGGAATCAAACTCATATTTAAACATCCATTTAGCTATTATATTCTTAAAATGGTTTCCACTACTAACACCAAGAAAATAAAAAGGAAATTTGTTTTTAACAAAAGGAGGATGCACTTTGTTGAGCACTCTATAGGTAATTATATCCATTTAAGCTTTCTTTCTTTTTTGCCCCTAGGTACAAAAAATAAATAGTTATATGTTAAGGCAATGGTTCAGATTTTTATATAATATTGCAAATCCCTTAATATGGGCTTATGTATAGTCAGTTGTCATATTATCTATACTAATAAAAAGGTAATATGCTAATTATACCAGACATCTTCTGGAAGTCCTGTCCTTTCAGACAAAGTCACAGTGGCAGGGGCCGAGGTAGAGAGAGTTAGGGGCAATCAGGTCAGCAAGCAGAGGTAGTTAGGGGGCAATCAGGCAGGCAGGCAGGCAGGTGAGTGGTTAGGAACCAGTGGTCCCGGATTGTGAGAGGGATCTGACTGATTGCCCACTAACTGCCCTCCCCTGCTGGCCTGATTGCCCCCTAAACTGTCAGTCAGACATCCCCCAAGGGGTCCTGGATTGGAGAGGGTGAAGGCTGGGCTGAGGGCACCCCCGCACAAATTTCATGCACTAGGCCTCTAGTACCTAATATATTTAGATATCCATTTTTTTTCTAAATTCCCTAAGTTATAAGGAGAAAATAAATAAAAAACAACATCAGTGCTGCTTTTACTCTGGGAATTTTGATTTAACAAAATCTCATTCTCAAAATTATAAAGACTTGCCTTTGAAGCCTACATAATCCTATTAACCAATGACACCCCAGTAAATTAAGTTTAAAAAAAGGCCAGCCTTAATGGCAAAGAAATGAATACTGATATGTTTTGATTTAAAATATATTTGGAGGTTCTGACAAATTTCAAACATCTAGCTCTGTACTATTTGACCAATATTTTTGTAAATTTAAAACTTTTAAAAATAAAGTATTAATTAAAAACACACACATTTGAATAGTAGCTGCAACACTGTTGTTATGAGGCACAACCTATACCTATTTGACATATTAGTGTAAACAATGATCTAGGCTTAAAATATAAACCAGAGCCATGTAATAGTAAAACAACCTAAGAACAAGAAGAGCAGTAAGGGGGTTTGCTGAAGTGCACCATGGTGCATAGAACAAGAGGAAGGGCTGTCACAGCAGACTATGGACCCACCTTCAATTTGGCCCAAGACAGGCTGAGAAAGGCAGCACAGAGTTTTGTTTTTTTGTTGTTGGGTTTTTGTTTTTTTTCATTACAAAATCATAAGAGAGAAATCTCCAAGGGAGTATAAAAATTAATCAAAAATAAATAATTAATAAACAATTATATAATCTGAAGAACAGAAAGAAAAAATGAAGAAAGCCTCAGAGAAAATTGGCTCTCTAGTAGACATACTAACATACTCATAATAGGATTATCAAAATGAAAGAAAGACAGAAAGGGGTAGACAAATATTTGCATACATAATGGCTGAAAACGTACAAATTTGATTTAAAAAATTACACAACCAAAAAGCTCAAATGCAAATGAGTCCTGTGGATCCAGCTATAGGATAGTAAAAGTACTGAAATACAAAGAGAAATTCTTGAAAAAGAGAGAAAAAACAATTTGTCACATGTAATGGAACCAAACTAAGATTAAAAACTGACTTTTTTTTTTCAATAACAATGGAAGTCAGAGGACAGTGAGATGATATACTTATAAAAATAGGAATGATGTAAAACATCTCATGACAAAGTCCTAAAAATAACTAACTCACTAAATCAATAAATCAATCAATAAAACAAAGACACTCAAGACAGTTCTTTAGACTGAAATTTCCTAATACCAAAAAGTATTTAAGCACCACATAAAAAAAACTAAAGGACACCAATACAGGTAATTATTTTGGTAAATGTGGAAAACGTAGTTGCAATTTTTTTCTCTTCTAGTAACTGATTTTTAAAAAAATTATATAACAATAGGTATAAAAGTATATGCTTGACTTCTAATATACATAAATGTAATATGTTTTATATTACACAAAGGATATGGGTGGAAACAGAGCTGTATTAGAATAAGGAAATAAAACCAAATGATAACTTGAATCCATGAGGACCAATGAAAAGACCCAGAAATTATAAATAAGAAATTTTATGTTAAAAACTTTATACATATATACTGACTAGTCTTTCTTCTATCTGTTTTGTTTTTTAAAAATAAAATTATATAGAGAAAATATAACATAAATATATAGACTTTTCTAATTTCAACTATGTATTGTTGGGATTTACATACATGGATGGAATCCTATATAATAAAAAGCCTAGTTTGCTAAGTGCTCGGTTGTCCAGTCATCCATTCAACCAATCAAAGTGTAATATGCTAATGATATGCTAAGGCTGTTCAACCACTTGCTATGACTTGCACTGACCACCAGGGGGCAGATGTTCTGACCAATTGTCTAGCTTGCTGCTGGGTTCTGGGAGATTGGGACTGAGTGAGATGGGCCGGACACACCCTGGAGCCCTCTCGCAATCCCTCCCCAGCTGGCCATCTTCCTGCATCCCTCCCCAGCCCCAGATCGTGCACCAGTGGGATCCCTCAGTCTGGCTTCTCACAATCTGGGCTGAGAGACCCCCCAGTGCACGAATTTTGTGCACCAGGCCTCTAGTATAACAATAATAGCACAAAAGGAGAAGAGGAAATAGAGCTTAAAGGAATAATATTTTTCCATCTCACTGGAATTAGGTTAGTATAAGTCTGAAGCAATACCTGATAATTAAGGTGTTAATTTTATGCCATTGAGCAACCCCAAAGAAGTAAAAAAAAAAAAAAAAACCTATACTGAAAAAATTATTGAAAGTATTAAAATGTTACAAAAGGAAAACAGAGGCTAATCCCAAAAAATTATGTATTACATGTATGTATAAGTAAGAGAATCTATGTGTTAGTGTATAAAAACATTCAAACCTGTAAAGAACTTTTGTGATTTTATTTGAGCCAAACTGTAAACAACTTCTGGAAACAGAGTCTCAATGCATTGGGATAACGCTCCAGAGAACGGTGGTTTTTCACTTATTTTTATAAATTACCATCATAGGTGGTTATATGAAATCCATTGGCAATAGATTAGGGAGGTGGGAGAAAGTGAAATGTGGGGAGAGGATAGCTCTCTACCTCCTCCTTAGTTGGCAGTTTCTCATCCTTGAGATGGAGAGTGTCAGAGACAGGGGCAGACGTCCATTTGTGGTTAGGTACCTGATAAGGTAAGGTCCCTTTAAACACTGTTGGAGAGAGTCTTTAACTAATGTATTTCCCAATAGACAAAAATCTTCAGGTTGTAAGCTATGGTCTTTGAATCTTTGTCTCCTGGGGGTACTATGAAATGAATGTTACTAATTTATTAGTTCCTATAATGTAGAATGTCTGCTTTTTAGTTTTCCTTATTTGGGAAACAAAAGATTTAAAAATCAGCAATGTTTTAAACAGAGTCATAAGAATAATAATTATTCTCAATTCATTTAGTCCCATAACTATGTTTGCTTGTCCTGATTATTTCCCAGTATTTTCTATGAATTCAATTATTTCTTAAAGTTTTATAAATCTTCATCCAGTTCAAAGATATGACCTGCTTATAAACCTGTAAATTTGAGTAAGTCTGAGTCATTTTTATGAATTTTTCTAAAGATATAGCATATCTGTAAATACATCAGAGTAAAACAATGACCATCTATGAATGGTCAAAACTTAAAGTGACATGGTTATAGATTTTATTGTAATGCAATTGACAAAGAAAACCTTTGCTTTTCTATCCTATATAATAAAAGCCTAATATGCTAAGTGTCCAGTTGGTTGGTCATCCGTTCAACCAATCAAAGCATAATATGCTAATGATATGCTAAGGCCACTCAACTGCTTGCTATGATGTGCACTGACCACCAGGGGGGAGACCTTTGACCACTTGACTAGTCACTATAATATGCACTGACCACCAGGAGGCAGACGCTTTAACCTGTAGGTCAGCTTGCTGCTGGGGTCCGGCTAATCAGGACTGAGTGAGATGGGATGGACACACCCTGGAGCCCTCCCAGTGTCCCTCCCAGACCTGGATAGTGCACCGGTGGGGTCCCTCAGCCTGGCCTGCATCCTCTCGCAATCCCAGACCCCTCAGGGGATGTCAAAGAGCCGGTTTGACCTTGCAGGCCAGGCCGAGGGACCCCACTGCTGCACAAATTCGTGCACTGGGCCTCTAGTAATATATAACAGTCCAAAACAACAATTTCTTGGTAAATAGTAATTACTGTAAAATGACATAGAGAATAATATAAAGTCTATACATATTTAGATTCAATACATAACTTCAGCATATAGAGAACAAATAGTATGTAAGATTTTATTTACTAAAGGCCCGGTGCACAAAACTCATGCACGGGGGGGTCCCTCAGCCCAGCCTGCACCCCTTTGTAATCTGGAACCCATTAGCAGATGTCCAGCTGCCGGTTTAAACCCAATCATGCAGGAGATCGGGCCTAACCCAGCAGTCGGGTATCCCTCGCTCTAACCAGGACCACTGGTTCCTAACCACTCTCCCTGCCTGCCTGATCGCCCCTAACCACCTCTGCCTGTCTGCCTGATTGCCCCTAACTGCATCTATCTTGGCCCTCACCACCACAACTTCATCCAGAAGGACATCCGAAATGATGTCTGGAAGGTTGTTCGGCTGTCCAGTCTAATTAGCATATTATGCTTTTATTATTATAGATTTTATTTTTCAAATATATTTTTATTGATTTCTGAGAGGAAGGGAGAGGGAGAGAGTGATAGAAACATCAATGATGAGAGAGAATCATGGATCAACTGCCTCCTGCACACCCCACACTGGGGATCGAGCCCAGAACCTGGGCATGTAGCCTAACTGGGAATTGAACCATGCTTTTCTGCATCATAGGTTGATGCTCAACCACTGAGCTACACCAGCTGGGCAATATGTAAGATTTTAAAACATTGCACATGGCTTATCAGAAGTGTGCATTGAGCATTGGAAATAATTCATAAACTCCTAATATGTAGAACACAAATATCCAGAGTACCACTGCCAGACAACCCTACAGGGGTGTTTGTAAGGCTGCCAGGCAGGCCTTCCCTGAGTTAGTTAGGTTAACATTGGCCCTTTTTCATCCACATTAGATACAGAAGTACATTTGTGGTTGTGTAGGACTTGAGGAAAAGGGCTTTAGGGATATAGGTCAGACTGCTAATTGATACAAAGTTTCTTTACTAGAAACTTGTGATAACAGTTCCACATCTCTGATAATATACAAAAAGCTATTGATTG
The DNA here is from genome assembly GCF_964212035.1 of Myotis nattereri. Lineage (NCBI taxonomy): Eukaryota > Metazoa > Chordata > Mammalia > Chiroptera > Vespertilionidae > Myotis > Myotis nattereri. The sequence continues at coordinate 95,159,701 of NC_138077.1, read as the reverse complement.
TATACTTTAAATGAATAAATGCCATGGTATGAATTATATCTCAGTAATGTTATTATAAAAAAATATAATTTGCATATTTGTGTTTATAAGTTTTCTATTTTGTGACACAGAATTCTTGTTAAAATTTACTTCATTTAAGGCAGAACATAAAAAAGAAAACTTACGCTGTGCTGAAAATATGAACTAATATAGAAATAAATCTGACTTCCAATTGCATACTAATATATATATATATATATATATATATATATATATATATGATTTCAACATTTTTAAAATAGTGTTTAACTTAATTATTCAAAATTAAGGAAATAAACTTACATTAAATAACAAAGAACACCAATCTTTGACTAAATGTAAAATGATCTAGCAGCTGCAGGAAAATGTGTCAGTGCACACTTATTAATGTCATTTACTCTGGGTGAGAGAAGAATAGAAAACAGAAAGCACCAATATTTCTAGACACTTCTCTTAAATCCTTCTGTGATTGAACTAATCTAGAGAAGAGGTTTACTAACTGTTAACAAATGGAGCTCTTACAATCTAGCTGCAAATCATCTATATGTAGAGATTTTCATGTCTCCTTTGGGGCCAACAAAGTTGAATACTATTGAGAGGTCAAGGAGAAATGAGTGTTTCCAGTCAAAGAAAGTTGAGAACAGTGCCAAATGCTTTTGATAACTGTGTAAGAGATAAAGAAGAGAGAAGTCATTAAATGCCTGATGTAATCTCCTCATGGGACTATTTTTAGGGAGAAAAACAATAAATGACTTTATGTATAAAGCTATTTGCCCCAGGTAATGTAAAGCTCTTAAAATAATCCATCCTCCTATATATCAATTTGAAGAGTCCATTATTCCTCATGTGGGATTTGAAGACGATTCTGCATATTTCTTTGTTATCTGTCAATATACAAATAAATCTTAATAAAGGAGATTTTAATAATAACAACGCCAATAAATTTAAGGTTATTTGTCTTTCAAATGGTGTTTCTCTAGCTCAGATTTTTATTCAGTTTATACTGAAAATGGATTAGAAATTAACATTGACTTTCTATACATTAAGTATTTATTCTTAAGTAATGTTATATTAAATGCATGTAAATGCATGTTGCTCTCTTTCAAAAGTTTAGTTTTTCTATTTTTATTTCTAAATCAATATTAATAAATTCAGTTAAAACCATATATATATATATATATATATATATATATATATATATATATGACACATCACTTACACCTTTACATCACAGGCATAGAGATAACCACCTTTTATATTTTGGTATGTGTTCATATATCTAGTCAATGATTGTAGCCCAATGGGATCCATGTAAGATTCTAACCTACCAATCGGTAAGGTAAATTTGTTTTTTTAAGTTATTACAGTCTTGCAAACTTATTATAGTACTGGTAGAACAATAACATGCAAGTGCCAGGCTTTTCTCCTACCGGGATTAAGTGTGATCTCCAAACCGATGAGCTGCTCTGGAGACTTGCTGCTCATTGTTCTGTCTCCTGACTGAGTTCCCAAAGCAGAACAGGAGTAAGTTATCTGCAATGGTCCTCACACAAAATCTGAAGACAGCTTAATGGGAATTTCAACTTTAAACAAATAGGCTTTACAATCTTAGTTCTTTTAATGCCTTTTCAAACCTTCATGTATGCCAAATTTGGTTGACCTGGGAGAAAAAATTTAAGCAGTTGGAATCAGCACATTTTTGTTGTTGTTAATCCTCATCCGAGGATATTTTTTCCTAGAGAGAGTAGAAGGGAGGAAAGGAGAGAGAGGGAGAGAGAGAGAGAGAGGAGAGAGAGAGAGAGAGAGAGAGAGAGAGAGAGAGAGAGAGAGAGAAGAGAGACACATAGATTTGTTGCCTCTTGAAGCATGAACCTTGACTGGGGCTGGGAATAGAACTTGCAACCCTTTGGTGCATGGGCTGAGGCTCCAACCATTTGGCAGCACTGTCCAGGGCACAATCAGCACATTTTTAACGTTAAAATATTTTAATATAACTAAATGCTTGATATTGTCTCTTGAAGTTTTAGAAGTCATAATCAGGAAAGGGTCATAATAATGAAACCAAAATGTGGGGTTTTTTGAGTCTCGCGAAATAGAAGAATGAAGTCCTGGACAAAAAACGGTTAGTGGAACCAAAGTTTATTAAGTGAAGCCAGTCCTGGAAAAGCTACAGCTGGGGTTCCAGGACCAGACCAGTGTCCAGAGCTTCTTTTTCATTTCATAGTCGGGAGTAGTTCAGCATCAAGGCTAATTAAAGTCTATTAGTCCATGGGTGGAGGCCCATATAGCCATAAGCCACATGGGCACAGGGGAATGCATCTCCTGACATTAACCCATGATTGTAGCACTGAGGAGTGGGAGAGGAGGAAGCGTGAGCACTTTTAATTCAAGGGATGGAAACAGCCTTGTTAGCTCCTGACTGGTCTTTTCAAAGAATTCTGCCTTAGCAACATCCTTGGGATTGGTTTATATGCCTTACTATCTTGTGATTGGTTATCTGCAAGCTGACTGTTTTAGCAACATTCATACATTTAAAAGCTCATGTCTCCCTCATGCACCCTTCCTTCCCCAGCAGTTGGGGTGTCTTGGTAACTTCACCTGGTTGGGTTCCCCAATTCTACACTCTACTATGGTCCCACCCCTATCTACCTAGCTTCTTTCTGTTCCCTCAATATGTCAGAGATCACTATACCTCCAACCAGAAAGTCAAGAAATAAGAATTTATTCAGATTTTTCAAAATTTTCTGAATTTAATATCTTAAATAATTTAGGCCAGTTTAGGCTGATGTAAGTGTGGGTGCTTGACAAATCCAAAATCTGATGGTGGTAGAGGCTGACAGGATGGAGACTCAGGAAAGAGTTGCAGTTGTATGCAAGGCCATCTGCTGGAAAGCCAGTTAGAGCCAAGGTTGCAGATGAAGGCCCCTCTTGCTTTTGTTCTATTCAGGCCTGGAATGGTTGGATGAGATCTAAGTACTAATTAGTACTTATAGAGGGAAGTACTATAGTACCTTATAAAGGGAAACCTGCTTTACTCAAAGTCCACAAATTTAAATGTAAATCTTATCTAAACACCTCCTCATAGAACTGTCCAGGGTAATGTTTGTTTAACTAAATATCAGGGGCTGTCTCAACAAGTTGACACTTAAAATTAACCATCACAATGACCAAGAGTTACTTTATTTACAGTTCAAGAACAAAGGGAATAACAGCTATGGCTTATCAAGTAGCCTTGCCACTCACCTGAGTAACAGTGCAATATTATCTATTGGTCTTTTATTTTACTTAGAAGTACTCTTAGAACACGTTTATTTAAGAATTTGTAAAAATACTTTAAAGAAGGAAACAAAATTCTAGTCCAGATTTGCATAACTTGAAGATGACTGCATTATCCAAATCACTTGATCTAAAGCATTGCTCTCAATAAAATTTGTACTTTTGACCTTTGCTGTTTAGATTTTTTTCACGGTCTTAATTCCTTTTTTTGTCTTTGTGCATTATCTTTCTTAGGAGCAGTTGAAAGTGCACCAAGTAATTACTTTTCTTTTCAGTCTAGTTCATAATGAGGTTTTTTAAAAAAATTTCTTTTCATAACCTCATGCTAATTTTCCACTTCAGTGAATGTAACACAAAACAAATAGGTTCCTTTTCAAATAGGTAAAAATTAATTCAATCTTGCTTTATCTATTAAAAGACATGAACACACTCTTATATATTTCAAATTCCTACATATTACAAATTTAAATTCAAATTTCAACCAGTAACAAAGCTTAGCACTCCTGTTTTATTCCCATTTATTTTGGGTCACCCTAGTAAAATATGACAAAATTTTTAAATGCTGTCACTAAAGCTTGATAAGGACCAAATAAATGGGGTAGCTGAAAAAGCCAATGATTCCACTAAGGGCCTAATAGAGGGCAATTTCTCAGTGTGCTCATCATGCACCAAAGTGTACCTCCCTATTCCTCTGACCATGTCGCAGATTCCAAAACTTATTCCAAATCCCACTTATTCAAGAAATCTAAAATAATGTCAACTTGGATATTAAAGGAAGATATATAGCTTTCTGATAACCAGATTGTTCGTGCTAGATATAAAGTTCTTCTACCTCCTGAGATCAATAGATTTTGGAGACAGAATTTTCTTTACAATGTTGATTTGTAAACATAGGACCAGACTGCCCTGAAAAACATTGCATACAGATGGTGTTTACCTGCCAACTATTCATATATTACCATGGAATAAGCTCTTTGGTTCTCAGAACCCGTGTCTGCCGATTCCCAGTCTTTATTCCCTTGACTTAGATGTCAGTACCAAATTTGGTTTTATCCTTGAGAGACCCACACTGAATATCCCTATTCTCTAAAGGTAGTTCTTCTTCAAACTTGGTTTGGTGCATTGATTAAGCAAGGACTATTAAAAATGATCAAAGGACTAATCGATACAAGAATATCCAAATACAATTTAAACATCACTATAAGATTAAGAGCTGTAGTATTGACCAAAGACATTATCAGTAACTAGAGGCCCAGTGCATGAAATTCATGCACGGGTGGGGTACCTAGGCCTGGCTGGCAATCAGGGCTGATATGTGGGGTAACCAGCGGGGTGATTGGGGGCCCCCCACTGGCACCTGCCTTGGCCAGTCTGGTGCCTGCGATCTGGGGGTAGCTCCTGCATTGAGCACCTGCCCTCTGGTGGTCAGTGCATGTCATAGTGACTGGTCATTCCTCTGTTCGTTCCACCATTCAGTTGATTTGCATATTAGGCTTTTATTATACAGGATAAGTTTAGATGTGTTATGTCAATTGTGTCAGATCATTTAAATATAATTGTCTACAAATTATAAGAATCTGATGCACTGCTAATTATTAACAAATATAGATATTTATCAATAAAAGAAAAAATTGATGCACACATGATAGTCTACTTAGCAAATGATGGCTCACTGTGTAAGATTTATATACCTGGAAGCCCAGTCCAGTAGTACAGAAATAGTTCAATGAAGTCAGGATGCTAAGTAGAAGATCAAGAAAATTATCCAAGGAAGATATAAGCTCCAGAAATTGTTATATATTGAACTGTGTCCTAGCTCTCCAAAAAGTTATATTAAAGTCCTAAATCCCAGTAATTCAGAATGTAACCTAACTTTGAAATAGAGGAATTGCTCATGTTATTAGTTAAAATAAGGTCATGATTGAGTAGAATGGTGCCGTAATCCAACATCACTGCTATCTTTACACAAAAGATGGCCATGTGGTCATGTGAGGACAGAAGCACACAGTAAGAACCCCATGTGACAACAAAGTCAGAGGTAAAGTTTTACAGCAAGTCAATGAATGACAGAGTGCTAGTAAACCATCAAAAGTAAGAAAGAGAAAAGGAAGAATTCTACTGCAGGTTTATTAAGGATCATGACCCTGTGGACACTTTGATTTTGAACTTCTAGCTCCCACAATTTTGAGAAAGTACATTTACAGTGTGGATTTTTGTTTTGTTTTGTTTTTGTCTTTAAGACACCCAGTTTGTGGTATTTTGTGGCTATAGGCCTAGGAAATTAATACAGGATAGGAAATGTTTATCCACAAAGTGCTTAGTCAATAATGACAATAGCTAAATGAAGATTACTGCCTCTTCTGAAGGAGAATTGTTTTCCTTCAGAATCAACATTACCCTATGAAGGCTAATGTGCTCTAGCAAATATGTAATGTTACCTGGTGTGGTACTGCTACATGGACGAGAAAAGAGAGATTATACAATAACTAAAATTTAGACAACTAGGTAGCCATCTGGACAAATTACATATCTTAAGATTTCATATCTTATACAAAAATAAATTCCAATTGTGTAATAGATTAAAATGTTTTTTAAAAATCATATTAAAAGGAGAAATCTTTGTTTAATGTCAACAAAATGGGATCCATTATAATATAGAATGTCTCCATGGATAGAAAGAGTGATCTAGCCAATCCTCAATTGTTTCACCAATCACATTGGTATTAATTTCTTATACTGCTGTAATAAATGACTATAAACTTAGTAGCTTAAAACAACACTACTTATTGACTTACAATTTAGATCAAAAAGTGAAAATTAGTAGCAGCAGGCTGAACTCAAAATGTCAGTAACATTGGTTCCTTCTGGCATCTCTGAGGGATGAATTTGTTTCCAGACTGCCTGCATTTTTTGGCTCCTGGACATTTTCTCACAATATCACCATTTCAATCTCTGCTTCCTTGTCACATCCTTCCCCCCCCCCTCACTCTGTATTGCCTCCATCTTTTAAGAACTCAGTGATTACATTGGGCCCACCCAGGTAATCCAGGATATTCTTCATATTCTTCACCAACTCAAGATCCTTAAGTAAACGACATATGAAAAGCCCTTTTGTAATATATTAATACTAGAGGCCTGGTGCATGAAATTCATGCATGGGGGTAAGGGTCCCTCAGCCCTGCCTGCACCCTCTCCAATCCAGGACCCCTCAGGAGATGTCCAGCTGCCTCTCACAATCCGGAACCACTGGCTCTTAACTGCTTGCCTGCCTGCCTGCCTGATTGCCCCTACCCACTTCTGCCTGCCTGATTGCCCCTAACCACCTCTGCCTGCCTGATCGCCCCTAACTGCCCCCCTGCTGGCCTGATTGCCCCTAACCACCTCTACCTTGCCCTGCACCTGGGACCCGGGCTTCTCTCCCTCTGGCTGACCGCAGGCACCCAGGACCTGGGCTGGCTTTGCCCAGGCTGGCTGCAGCTTCAGGGGACCATGACCATGGGGCATGCTTGTCCTTCTCCCGGGCTGCAGGTGCAGGTGCAGCTGCTGGCACCCAGGACCCTGGGGTGGGTGTCTTGTCCCTCTCCCAGGCCTCAGCCTGGCTGGTCCCTATTCCTCTCTCGTGAGCTCATTTGTGCCTGGCTGGTCCCCATTCCTCTCTCCCCAGTGTTGACTGTCTGAGCAGTTCTGGTGTAAGGGCATGAGAGCACAAGGGCATGAGGGCATGAGGGCGTGAGGGCATGGTGACCATTTGCATATTAGCCCTTTATTATATAGGATGTTCCAGGGTGTAGATATCTTGTTTTTATTTCGTTTGGTTTGTTTGATTGATTGTTTTGTTTTGGCAGGGAGGATTACTTGTCTAAATATTATATTATCTGAGGGACAGGACTCATAAGTATGTTTATTTGTAAACTATCTTATCTACCTAGCCAAGTTGAGCCTTGAGATGACTGAAGGTTTAGCCACCATCTGACAGAAAACACATTATAGACCTTAAGAAAAATCTGTTGTACTTAATCCCTTCAATTCACAGAAATATGAAAGATAACATTAAATTATTATTTTTTAGCCACTAAGCTTGGAGTTGTTTTTAATACAGCAACATAGTCAGAATTCTATAATTTATAAAAGGGCCAAAATATCTTCACTACATATCCAAAATAAATAAGGCTATATACTAGGTCCTAAATTAGTTGGGTTGGGTATTGAAAACAGTACTCTCTTGGGATTCTGCATATTGTGGCTTAAAACAATTATTTTCAGACACTGTGAACAAGGCTCTCATGATTACATAAACGAACTGTGGATGTGAGATAAAAGAAAGCAATCTGTACAAAAATTAACATATATTCTTAGAAGTATTGTTGCTATTCCTATAATAGAATGCAATTGGTGTGTATATAATAAATGAATAAAAGGCATTGTTCCTTCTACCTAAATGGATAGGTTATGGATATCTTCTTTGCCTGTTTTTATTTGGTCCTCAGAGTAGGAATGTAGAAAAGATGTAGGTTGTGCAAATTATGAAACACTATAAATTCCCTGGAAGATTGATAATTTTTCTTTAGTATCTGTTTTTCCACTTTTTCATAATAACATTTGAATGCTAAGCATATACCTACCATGTACTACATTTTCCAAACAAACAAACAAACAAATAAAGATGGTCAAGGACTTATAGGACTATAACAAATTTATATCATCAGAATCCCAGAAGGAAAGCAAAAAGGGAGTAGGACATGAAAGCATGCTGAAAGAAAATAATGGATAAAAACTTGTCAATTTGGTGAGAGACATAAACCCATATATGCAACAAACTGAGAAAATCTGAAACAAAATGAATGCAGGGAAATACACACAAAGTAATATTATAATTGACCTTCTGAAAATAAAGACAAAGAAAACAAATTTTTGAAAGCAGAGAAACAACACATTATGTATAGAGAAACACCAATCCTAATGACAGCATGCTTCTCAACACAAATTGAAAGAAAATGACAAAATATTTTTTAGTGCTCAAAGTAATGAATGATCAATTTTGGATTCTAGAGTTGGCAAAACTAGCCTTCAGGAATCAAGGGAAAATAATAGCATTTCCACAGATTAAAGAAAACTCAAAAAACTTGCCACTAGCTGACCTACCCTTAAAGAATGGCTAAAGGGAGGTTTTAAAACAGAAAATAAATGATAAAAGAAGATATCTTGAGAAAATCAGAAAGAAAAAAAAAATAGAATCAGCATAAATATGTGTAAGTACACTAGACTATTATTCTCATTCATATTTAAAATGATATGTGATAATTAAAACAAAACTGTAACACCATTCAATATCAAGATAATTGTGTTTAATGGTGGAGAGGGTACAAAGATCTAAATATAAGATTTTGACACTTCACTCACAATGATAAAATGTTGATACCTATTGACTGATTAATGGCTTATGTATATGCAATGCAGAGAGCAACCACTAAAGAAACTATGTTACTCTCAAGAGAGAGTTCCCCAAAATACTCTAGAAACCATAGAAAGGCAAGAAAAGAGATACCTTTATAAATAAGAGCTAACAACTGGAAATAAACCATATATACTTCAATGAGTGAATGGTTTACAAACTTTGGTATGTCCATACCACACTTAGCAATTAGAAGGAACAATCTGTAAAACATGTAATAACTTGAATGAATCTCCAGTTAATTATTCTTGCTTCCATTTGTGTAATATTATCAAAACTAGAGGCCCGGTGCACAAAATTGTGCATGGGAGGTCCCTCAGCCAGGCCTGTACCCTCTCCAATCCAAGAGTCGGACATCCCTCTCACAATCCAGGACCACTGGCTTCTAACCGCTCACCTGCCTGCCTGCCTGATCACCCATAACTGCTTCCCTGCCAGCCTGATCAACCCTAACTGCTGTCCCCTGCCAACCTAATTCCCCTAACTGCTCTCCTCTGCCAGCCTGATCGCCCCTAACCACCTCTGCCTTGGCCCTGCCACTGTGGCTTTGTCCAGAAGGACATCCAGAAGATGTCTGGTCTAATTAACACATTACCTTTTTAATAGTATAGATGACAAAATTTTAGAAATGGAGAACAGGGTAGTTGTGCCAAGGTTAGAAAGAAAGGGCAGGTGGTGGCTATGCCTATGAAACAGCAGCAGGAGAAATTCTTGTGATGATGGTCTATTCTGTGTTTAGATTGTTTCAATGCCAGTATCCTTGTGATATCTCACTATAGTTTTGTCAGATGGTACCACTGGAGAAAACTGAATAAAGAATAATACAAAGGCAATATCTGTATCATTTCTTACAACAGAATGCTTTATGATAATTGATGGAGTAATATACATTCACCACTCATATTTTTCATGAATTTTTCACACTTTTCTGTTTTTATTTTATATCTTTACAGCACCAGCTTAATATCCTTCATGTGTGAAATGAAAATTATTCCGTATGTTGGCATGAAACTGCTAAAGCTATTGATTTTACACAAAGAGCTTAAAGATTCTATTCCAAATCCCTGTGGAAAAGATGCCTGGAGACTTAAGTATAATTTTCATAAGTCCAAACATTTGTTGAATTGAGGCAGTTTTATAAATTAAACATAAACTCAGACTTTCCTAGCCTCTCAGGTGAAAATGTTATTTTCAAGAGCAAAGTATACTTACATGAAAAATATAGAAATGAAGAACTTGAAAGAACACAAGAAAAAAAAAGTGCTGAAATGATAACTATCTCATATAGTCTGTAATGTTTTAGCTAAAACTGCTTCATTATAAAATTTGCAATGTGACTGTGTGTATTGTTGCAAAAAATATGACTTATCTTCTTTATATTTTTTCTGTCTATAATGCATAAGAATTCAATAAGCTATATGAACATTGACACCCTAAACCGCTTCATGTCCCATGAGTGCTCAGAAGACAATCATCCAGCTCTTTAACACCAACAACTAAAATAACAAGGCAGACTTGAATTTCCATATTAGGGAGAACACCCTTCATATGCCTACTAATATATTCAAATAGCTAAATTATAAGTATAAAACATAATTATCTTATATAATAAAAGGCTAATATGCAAATAGACTGAACAGTGGAACCACTGGTCACTATGACATGCACTGACCATCAAGAGACAGACACTCACTAGTGGTCAGTGCACTCCCACAGGGGAAGTGCCTCTCAGCCAGAAACCGGGCTCACAGCTGGCAAGCGCAGCAGCGGTGGTGGGAGCCTCTCCCACCTCCACGGCAGAACTAAGGATCTCTGACTGACAGCTTATTCCCCCTCCCCGTGGCCTCCTGGACTGCAAGAGGGTGCAGGCCAGGCTGAGAGACCCCCCTGAGAGCAAAAATTACATGTTCCAGACCTCTAGTCCTATCTAATAATAGACAAACAGGGTAATTGACCATACCTTTGCCATGCTTCCCATTGGCTAATCAGCAAGATATGCAAATTAACTGCCAAGAAAGATGGCGGTTAATTTGCATATGTAGGCACAAAGCAGCGGAGCAAAGATTGAAGGTGGCTCCGGCTGGAGCAGCGATCAAAGCGGCTCTGGCTGGAGCAGCGAAGGCTTTGAATGCAGCTCTGGCCAGAGTGAAGGCCTGGGTCCCTGGTGCCGAAGGAAAACCGGGTGCAGGCAGACAGGGGAAGGGAATCTTTTCGTGCAACAGGCCTCTAGTTATTTTATAATACCTTTCCTCCTAAATTATATTTGGGCAAGTAATTTATAATATCTGACAAGCAGGTTTTTACTCAGATAATATTTTCTTTATTCCAGGGGACTTTCTAATGATTTTAGCCATTTTGATAATTCATAACTCTGGAGGATTATATACAATTTCCAGAATCACTACCTTCATGTAGTGCCTGATTTATTTATGCCATATTTTGTTCAGAGCACATTGTTATGTTATGCCAGAGAGACAAATAAGAATCAGACATGGACTTGATCCCTAAGTAGAATATTAGATGTTCATTAAAATATCTACAAATCTAGAGAGAATGCATTATATATACGAAAATTCTACTAGAATTAAGACAGGGAAGAATTATTTTAAGGGAAGGATTAAGAGATGAAAAGAAGAGGTTATTTTATTTTAAATATAATATTTATGTAAATATGGCCCAGAAAAAAAAAATTCATCCACAGGCTATCATTTTTCCCAAGCAATTATTAGGTTTGAAAGAAAGCTTGGCAAGAATATTTGCAGAAAATTCCCCTTAATAGATTCTCAAATAGAGAAAATTAAAGGCCAGTGGCCTCAAACTTGCAATTGGTATAAACATATATGTAATGAATACTGATATATACACCTCTCTGTATGCACAGATATGCATGTACTAATCTAATGCAATTCAATATACAATCAAATTTATACACTGGCCTAACTGGTTTGGCTCAGTGGATAGAGCGTTGGCCTGTGGACTGTAGAGTCCCAGGTTCGATTCCAGTCAAGGGCCTATAGCTTGGTTGCGGGCACATCCTCAGTAGGGAGTGTGCAGGAGGCAGCTGAATTGATGTTTCTCTCTCATCAATGTTTCTAAGTCTCTATCCCTCTCCCTTTCTCTCTGTAAAAATTCAATAAAATATATTTAAAAAATAAAGAAAAAGAAAAAAAATTATACACTGTACAATTTGCAAATAAGTCTATAATTAAAAGAGAGTAAACAGCTCTGGCCAGTGTTCTCAGTGATTAAGGCATCAGGCCACACACCCAAAAGTCGCAGGCATGATTCCTGGTCAAGGGCACTTATCTGGGGTGTGGATTCACTCCCTGCCCTGGGTAGAAGCACATGCAGGAGGCAACAGTTGATGTGTCTCTCTCACAGTGATTTTTTTATCTCTCTCTTTCTCTCCCACCCTTCCAATCTCTCTGGAAATCAATGGAAAAAATATCCTCAGGTAAGGATTAACAAAAAAATAAATAATAATAAAAGCATAATATGCTAATTAGACAGGACAGCCGAACAACCTTCCAGATGTCATTCCAGACATCCTTCTGGATGAAGCTGTGGTGGCGGGGGCTGAGGCAGAGGCGATTAGGGGCGATCAGGCAGGCAGGCAAGTGGTTAGGAACCAGCAGTTGCTGATTGTGAGAAGGATGTCCGACTGCTAGTTTAGGCCCAATTGCCAGAGGGTTCAGGCCAGGCTGAGAAACCCCCCACCCCCATGAACAAATTTTGTGCACTGGGCCTCTAGTAAATCTATAATAATAAAAGAGTAATATGCTAATTAGATTGGATGTCCTTCGGACATCCTTCTGGACAACCTCTGGACAAAGCTGGGCCTGTGAGGGAAGCCCTGTCACAGGTGCCAGAAGGAAGCTGGTGTCAGCAGCCAGGAGATGGAAGGCCTACTCATGCATGAATTTCATGCATCAGGCCTCTAGTAAAAAATAAGAGAGTAAACAAATGAAGGCAATAACTAAGCAAAAAAATGTTACTGAAGATGGCAAAACAATTAGTAGACAGTTTCATTACACATGGTATCAAAATCTATGGTATTTGCACATTAATTTTCAATAGTTTTGGGAAAGCACATCTACATTTTCTCTGCATCTTATTAAGAGATCACAAATTAAATAAAATATTATCCTTTTATAACACACACACACACACACACACAAACAACAACTCTATGATATGTGATGTTCTTTTATTATTTTTTAGAATAATTTAAAATTATTATTATTATTATTAAAATTATACTCATACTGTATTTCAAGGCAAGTATTCTTTAGTAATATGCATCTCAACACTATCTTTTAGATTTTCCTTTTACAGTTTCTCATGGAGTTATGTAAGGTACACTAAAGCACAAACAGGAAAAGGTTTTACTCTCTTTTTAAAAATTTATAGTGCAATATACCTTATTCTAAATTTATAGGGCAATATATTTAATTCTAATATACATTATTCCATCATGACTACCTGGCTAAATGGATCCGACATGAAAAGGTAAGAGAAATGTAGAAGGACTTTTCTTTTCCAGAAACTTAAAGAGATGCAGCTGTTCTAGCCTGAGTAACTAATTATAAATTATTAGTGCCCCCAAAAAACGTGATTCCCATCTCCTGATTAAATCTTTACAAAAGATCTTCAAACATACAGTTCAGCTGCCACCAAATGACAAATCAATCAAGAAAGACAATACAAGTGAGTGATTAGGCTGTAAGTTAAAGACAATAGAATGTAGGTGGCATTTTCCCTCTCATTTAAAGCCCTATTATTAATCAGAAAAGGAAGTGATCATTTATTGGATTTAGTTTTATTTAAACATCAAAAGGTTCTGATTTGAGCATTGTAACAACAAAGGGAAAGGTTCCAAATGACTTATAAATGTTTGTCTAAGAAAAATAAATTATGTTTACTAAAAAATATTCAATAATTGTGGGTGGGTAGAAATTTATTTGAAGCAAAAACAAAAACAGATAAAAAAAATAACCTAAAACTATATATCATTAAATTAAACAACAAAAAATATCAAGCTTTTTCCACATTTTCTACAAAGATTTACACTCTTATCAAGTTGGTTGTCATGCCTAATTGGGTTTGATTTCCATCACTAAAGTCAAAAGACTTCAGGCAGCAAGACAAATGAAATCAGAAAAATGCTGGTGCCTTGAATTCAGAGCAGAGAGAAATTGATTTTAGGAAATTAAGCATGTATTATTTTCATCTTTATTAGTAAATAATTTTTGAGAGGTCATAACACCTCTGACTATTTAATTCTAGCAGCATTTCTGCTTGAGACATTTCTAAATATGTATTATGTCAAAAAAATCAACTGGTTTTAGTGTAGAAGAATTTACCTAATATACACTCATTGCATAACCTGAATATCCATTGCATAATTTAATTTTAAGTGATATATTTTATGTACAATTTTAAGAGTGAATTTAAATTATTTTCAAAAAGTCTCTGACAATATATCAGTATATACAATACTAATAAGTAATTATCTATTTAATAATTTCCATTCAAATTTATGACTACAATAAACTATTGCTTTTTAAAAAGGTAAACACACTGTGATTTATACAAGAAATATATTAAGAGGTCTTAATCAATTTTTATAAAATTACTTTTTGGAATATGTATGAAATAAAAATTATATTAATACTACTAGAAACAACTAAGGATATTATTAAATATTTACCTAAACTCATTAGTATTAATAATACCTCAAAATAAAACAGTCTTTTCATTTCATACATGAGATGTCTGAGGTAAAATAAATTGCCATGGTCACACAGCTAACTAATGGCTAATGTTAATTTTTTAAATTATTCATTCATCTATTGTTAACATTAAGGAAGCCATGGTGATTTCTCTAAATAAGTGATATCTGGGAATACTTGAGCTAATGCAATTGTCTTGTGTTTAAAAATGCCAACATCATCCTCATTATTGTTTACATGCACATCCCCACCTACTATATTTCCAATTGGTCTGTTGGATGATCAGTGTTAGACCAGCCAATTCATCCACCACTGACTTATGAAACTATTTCCATACTCTTTTTTTTCCTGTTCTGTGTTTAAAGTAACACATTTTAAAATTAAACCTTCTCACCATCCTTCAGTGTCATTATTTAAGCACCTTTCTAAACGTTCTTAATTTTTAGTTTTTACCCAAAAAAATCACTAGGAAGTAGCATATGTGAACTTCCAGGTTTTATACATATAGAACACAAATAAATCTTGAATATGTGTATATGTAAATGTGTGTGTGTATGTGTGTTATTGCATATTATGAAAAAGCAATTGTGGGCTTTCCATAGAATGAGTATCTTACTAATCAATATTTTATTTTATTTAAATACTAGAGGCCTGGTGCACAAAAATTTGTGCACTCGAGGGGGAGGGGGTGTCCCTCAGCCAGGCCTGTGCCCTCTCGCAGTCTGGGAACCCTCGGGAGATAACGACCTGCTGGCTTAGGCCTGCTCCCGGGTGGCAGAGGGCAGGCCCAATCCCTAGGTGCAGCCCCTGGTCAGGCTCAGAGCAGGGCCGATTGGGGAGTTGGGGCGCCACCCCCTGTCATGCACAGAGCAGGGGGGATTGGGAGGTTGTGATGCCACCCTCAGTCACGCTCAGGGTAGGGCCGATTGGGGGGTGGGGCACTGCCCCCTGTCACACTCAAGGCAGGGTTGATGGGGAGGTTGTGGCGCCACCCCCTGTCACGCACAGAGCAGGGCCAATCAGGGGGTTGGGGAGCTCCCCCCTGTCATGCACAGAGCAGGGCGCATCAGGGGGTTGGGGTGCCGCCACTGTCACACTCAGGGCAGGGCCAATGGGGAGGTTATGGCTCTACCCCATCACACACAGAGCAGGGCCTGTGGGGTGGGGGGGTTGGGGCGCCTCCCTCTATCACCCACAGAGCAGGGCCGATCAGGCGGTTGGGCGGCCGCCACTCTCACACTCAGGGCAGGGCCGATGGGGAGGTTATGGCTTTACCCCATCACACACAGAGAAGGGCCCGAGGGGTGGGGGGGTTGGGGCGCTGCACCCTGTCACACACAGAACCGCAGGGCAATCAGGAGGTAGGGGAGCTCCCCCCTATCAGGCACAGAGCAGGTCCGATCAGGGGGTTGGGGCGCCTTCACCTGTCAGGAACAGAGCAGGGCAGATAGGGAGGTTGTGGCCCCGCCCCCTGTCACACACAGAGCCACAGGGCAATCGGGGGTTTGGGCGCTGCCCCTGTCATGCTGATTCCGGTGCTGGGAGGCCTGGCGGCTCTGCTGATCCCGGTGCTGGGAGGCATATTACCCTTTTACTATATAGAATAGAGGCCTGGTGCATGGGTGGGGGCCGGCTGGTTTGCCCTGAAAGGTGTCCCGGATCAGGGTGGGGGTCCCCACTGGGTTGCCTGGCCAGCCTGAATGAGGGGATGATGGCTGTTTGTAGCTGGTCACACACCCTTCAGGGTGGGGATCCCCACTGGGGTGCCTGGCCAGTCTGGGTGAGGGGCTGAGGGCTGTTTTCAGGCTGGGACTGAAGCTCCCAACTGCTCCTTATATTCTTTTTTTTTTTTTTTTTATTCTGAGCCAGCTTTAGCTCTGAGGCCCAGCTCTTAGGCCTCCGCTCCTGAAAGCAGGTATCTGGGTTGTTTAGGTTCCCCAATCAAAACTCTGTATCAACTCCAGGTCTGAGATCCCGGCTAGCTGAAAGCTGGTTTCTGGGGTTTTGTTTAGCTTCTATTTTTGTAACTATGTTTCAAACTGCCAGCTCAGAGTCCTGCAGCGTCAGGCGGGGAACGTCGGAGTCCTCCATCACTGAAGCAAGCAAGCCTCATTTTAGTTTCAAGCTGCCTGGCTGCCGGCCGCCATCTTGGTTGCCAGTTAATTTGCATATCTCGCTGATTAGCCAATGGGAAGGGTAGCGGTCGTATGCCAATTACCATGTTTCTCTTTTATTAGATAGGATTTTACTTAAAATTTCAAACAGCTATTTATTTTTACAATAAACTAGAGGCCCGATGCACAGAATTCATGCAAGGGACTTGGCCCTTGCAGCAGCAGCAGCTTGCCTCAGCCCTTGCATCCCCAGTTTCGTTCAGAAAGTCATCTGGAAGGACATCTGGAAGGACGTTCAGCTGTCCCATCTAATTAGCATATTACCCTTTTATTATTATAGATATTCTCACCATTAACTCTACCAGAGATGTATACTTCATTAAAAATGAATACCAACCTACAGAATTATTTTATAATTTATTTTTGTTAATCCTTACCTAAGGATATTTTTCCATTGTTTTTTTAAAGAGAGAGTAGAAAGGAGGGGGAGAGACAGAGAGAGAGAAACATCAATGTGAGAGAGACACATCAATTGGTTCCCTTCCACATGTTTCCTGACCAGAGTTGGGGATTGAACCTGCAACTGAGGTATGTACCCTTGATGAGAATTGAACCTGGGACCCCTCAGTCCATGGGTGGATGCTCTATCCACTGAGGACAAACCTAAAAAATTTTTAATTCCACCATACCTGACCTGTCACAGTAATGGACACAAGCAGGAATAAATATGTGTTACTCCTAAATTACCAATTAGCCTTAAAAGAAAGCTTTTAGGCAAAATAGTTTAACCCTCTGTATTAATTCATTTGCACCAATAAGTTTCCATGTTTTGAATTAAATAACCTGGAAATACATCTCTATTTGGCTTTTATGTGCACCATTTATTATACAGAAAATACACTCACCCAACTTCTTTTAAATAAAACAATTATTAAAAGCAATCACTTATACTCTAAATTGGGTTATTGTGGTAGGTTGTGTTGTTTTGAATATTCCCTTTTTTTCTTATGAAATAATGGTGTTCATCATCTCATTCATGTCAAGCTTGGCCACAGATGTAATCTGTAGTGATATGCCAATTCTGAGTAGAAGCTTTCAGATCTGTCACTTAGTTCCAGTAATTTCTCTTCACTGAGCACGACACATGCAGTGCCCCAGACAGTGGGTATTTCTTTAGTCAGCCTCCAAATAGTGAAAAACTATAGTAGAAACACTGCTTATCCAGGAGAAACAAATCATTTTCTTGAAAGTTTTTGAGGTTTAGGGTTGTTTGTGACCACATGATTCTAGAATAACTGACTAATACAGACAAAAGACAGCTCTTCCCTGCCCCCAAGTAACCGAAGAGAATATTTATTCAAGATAATTTCATCAAATCCAGTCGAAAGGTTAGGTGAAAAATGTTAACCTGGTTTAGAGCTAATAACCAAATTAGTCACCTTTTCTTTTTTGCTTATTATGTATTTTTTGCACACCCCAGTGCCCAGATATTACACAACTTAATATATGATCATCTCTATAAACCCACACCCATTTAGCACCATGCCTAGTTATTATAATATTATTGACTATGCTCCCTATGCTGTACTTTACATGCCCATGACTATTCTACAACAACCAATATGTATTTTTATTCCTTATATAAATCTTTCTTTTTCCTGGACACACAAAGTTTAAATTGCTTTAATAACAAATAATATTTGGTTACATTCGCCAATATAACAGTAAATATTTGGGGGACAACTATGAGCAAAATATCAGTCAAAATTTGTTATACAAAATGTATAAGCATCCGTATTTGCATACAGAGCCTATCACTATGACTTGTGTGATAAAGCAGAAACAAAAATTCTAAGAAATGTCAAAGGCAATGTGTGATTCCTTGCATATTAGTTGAAAAAATAAGAGATGGAGAGTTCTTTGTCAAATATCCCAGAAAAATGTGGAAAGTCAGCAGGACCTTAAACAATGGTAAATTTTAAATGGGGAGTGAAGAATACATTGAGTGGCTAGCAGAGTGAAGAAAGGCACAGATGTAAAAATGCAGTATGATCAAGATTAAATTTGGGGTTCTTTTGGAAAGTAAGGCTGGAAACTTGATCTTTTGGATTCTTGTTTCCCCCAAACGTTCTACCATACAAAACTATTTAACAAAATAACAATAAGTGTAATGAATACATTTTTTTCACTGTACTGTGAAAAAAAATCCTGAAATTGGGAAATGGTGAACAGTTTTATTCATGCTGAACTTTTCAGAGAATGTAATTTACTGACATACATTGTGGATCTCTACTGTGGAAATAAATATTTCAGGGGTTTTTTTTGAAGAATTAAATGGCTATAAAACAACTCCTTATTGCATTTTTGTTAATATTTGAAATAACACTATTTAAATTCAATTTGGGAAATTATTGTAGCATAACTTTTAATGCCATACTAAAGGTAATTAAATGCTTAATTTTCTATGGTCTGGACTTCTACACTTTTCAAGTATAAGAATATTTTTAATAACAAAAAATTGCCTGGAACCCAATAAAATAGTAGCTGTATTAGTTATGTGATTAAAAGTATTCATAGCTGGGATGAAATTTCTGTTTTTAAATCCCAATTTGCTACTTACAAGACATGTGCCTTTGTACATGTCTTCTCTTAGTTTTCCTTGTCAGCTTCAAATTAAAGATAGCAATCATATTTCTCATTCTTATGTATGTTCTTATGTCAGTGTAGGCATGTGTTTGAATGTGTGTGTGTGTGTGTGTGTGTGTGTGTGTGTGTGTATGTGTAGGAATAAATGAGATCACTCTACACAAAGTTGACTGGCACAAAATGAAACCTCAAAAATATCAGGATGGTCTATTGAGAAATATATATAATTTCTAAAACTTAAAAATCGAGTAGTATTTGAAAGTAATATTTAATTAACAGCACCTTACACATTTGGAACGTAGAGGTACTATTTGCGCAAGGCATTTATTTAGTGTGCCATCCATGTGTGGTGTCTACACGGATTTATAATCCCTTTTAACACTCAAGGGAGTAACTGCTTCAGGCACTGCAGAATGACTGAAGGCTTCTGAAGAGAGAAATGACAGGAAGAAAGGTGTATTTAAAAAGATAAATTTTGTGGTAAGAATGGAAAAAAGGATCCAGGCAATGAGAGATAGGTGGCAACAAGATCAGTGAAAAGACGATACTATTCCCCAAGAGCTGTGTGCATGTAAGCATTATCACGAAAAAGTCAATAAATAACTTCAAGGCAAGAATTTTATTATATGCTTTAGAAATGCTCACCTGTTTTAGTATAAATAGAATAAATCAAATCGGAGAAATTTGTATAAGGAGTACAAATGCAGAGATAGAAGAGAAAGTTATGAGATATACAATTCTTAATATGAAACCAATGATGAAGCTATTCTTCTCCACCACCATTGCAGTCCTGCTGTCACTGGCGTCTAGGGGTCCTATGTTGCCTATTTCAGGCCAATGACATGAAGTTTGCCATAAAATGGAATATGGGGAAAGGTGTATTAAGACCAAGGCTGAAGAGACCTAATATAGGTTTCTGACAGATTGCTGATCTAAATTGCAATGTAAGTCTTTGGGATATTGATTATATTCAAACAACATTTCAAACACCGGTATGTACCATGCCTGTATGTAGTATTTTCTCAAAACATCTTCTAAAGCAGGTGATTTGGTGCAATGTCAACCAACATTCATTTGGGGGTAAAGAAAAGTCTGTATGCCTTTTGCTAAAATATGGATTGGAAACAGAGTAGGTTGAAATTCAAGGGAATTACAGTAATAGTAAATGAGATTTAGGAAATAATGTAAAAAATATAATAAATTCCCATAAAAGAAACAACATGATGCTTATTGTAGTACTGTTAACTCCCAGGTTTGTTAATTAACAAATAAAGCAATCTATTTTTATCACATTTAATTAAGATAATTTAGACTCCAAGGTATTCTGTATTGGTAAAAAGCAAAGCAAAGAAGAATAAAGAATAATATTATAAAAGATGGGTTTGCCCTAACTGGTTTGGCTCAGTGGATAGAGCATCGGCCTGCGGACTGAAGGGTCCCAGGTTCAATTCTGGTCAGGGACATGTACCTTGGTTGCGGGCAGATCCCCAGTGGGGAGTATGCAGGAGGCAGCTGATCCATGTTTCTAACTCTCTATCCCTCTCCCTTCCTCTTTGTAAAAAATCAATAAAATATATTTTTTAAAAAAATGATGGGTTTCTTTATATTTGCATACACTTGTAAAAACTAAAAAATTAAAATATTTAAATTTTAACTTTAAATATTTAAATTAAATAATTTAATAAAAACTAGAAAATGTTTGGAAAAATTATAATTGTATCCTAAATTTTTGTTTTGAAACATAAATACATGTGCTGCCCATATGTTATTACAATGCTTTAAAAGTTATTTAATAACATGTTTTTAATTAATCTATTATATATAAATAGCAGTCTGCTGAAAGCATCTAACTAAAGTCAAATATAGGATTTGTTTTAGGATATACTCTTTTGTGTAACCATAAATTTTCTTGAGTTAGAT
Organism: Myotis nattereri; assembly: GCF_964212035.1. Taxonomy (NCBI): domain Eukaryota; kingdom Metazoa; phylum Chordata; class Mammalia; order Chiroptera; family Vespertilionidae; genus Myotis; species Myotis nattereri. The sequence continues at coordinate 95,138,543 of NC_138077.1, read as the reverse complement.
GAGATAATGCATGTGCAGAGGAACCCAATAAATGACATATTATATTTCAGAGAAGACATTCTGGTAGCTAGAACTATAGCTTATTAAAACCAAAGATGTTCTGGAACACAGAACAAAACTAGACACCCATTTCCAACAGGTCTTTTCACCATTCATGTATTAGTGGTGCTATTGCACATAAGATTTCTCATGAATTTACTCTTCATCACTGTGATAGCAGGTTTGTAGCATAGTATGTGGAAATACAATTCTATCAACTCAGGAGTAGTTATGATAAAGCAAAATTTGTTAAATAGGGTTGTGGTTATGGCACATCCCATAACTGATCCCAAGTATGTGGTTCTAGCACACTATGATGTTTTAAAACTCTTCATTAGAGGATCTTTTTTATTCCCATTAGAAATGTAGTTCTTAAAACAAAGCATCACATTTTAAAAAATATTCCCCTTTTATTATGAGAAAAACTCAGGAGAAAAATTATTTCATTAAGAAATTTCAGTACTGCTTATAAAGTGATTTCAGATTTTTTGTTTTAATTTAAGTAGTAGATGCACATATAGCAATAAAAATTAGATACCCCATCATCCACATTTGATTTCATTCTCTCCAAGAAAGAAAGAAATAAATAAAAAGGTATTTGTTATTTTATTTTAACACTACAAAGCAGACAGATCCCTCAGAATATCTGATGCGCTTTCTTTACCTCCAGGCATAAATGATAGAAAAAGAATCCTGTAAGTCTTATTACAAAAGTGATCTAATATTTTTTACTATTAAAACCCTGCAAATGTAAGAAATAATTTTCTGATTTCATTTTAACATGTTAAATTCACACACACAAAAGGAAATCAGCATAACCATAAACTAAAGAATGCAAGTGGTATAAAAGCAGCAGGGGTCACAATGCTGTTTCAATATATTTCTTTAATTATATTCACTCAAAAATGGTTATTCATCATCTATTTTGTTCCAGACACTGAAACCAGCATTTAGTGTATGTTATAATTTTCAAACCTCACAACAACCCTGTTAGTTAGTTTTTTAATTTCATAGATGAGGAAATTCAACTCAGGCAGTGAGGGGTATATATATATATATCTGTGTCCACTTTTGTAGGAATTTACAGTGGACATAAAAAGTAGAAAGGTGGACTCAAAATAATAAACCAGCACATATCAAATGAAACAACTGCCATGTAGAAAATATTTTCTTTGAACCAGAAAAATAGAGATAAATGTTTGAAGTGATTTAAGGAAAGTTTCATGAATAAAATAGCTTTTTCTTTTCTTTCCTTTTTGTCCAAGTCTATACACCAAATGAAAATGTGCCTCAGCTTTCAAATAGCATTGTTTAAAGATCTTATTGTTAAGAATCAAATGACTTTGACTAATAAAAAGAACCAGATAATCATGGCAACTATAAGATCATTGTATAGATATTTACTCTTTAAAATTTGTATTGAATGTATTGGGGTGACATCAATTAAAAAAATTACATAGTTTTCAGGTGTACAATTCTATAATACATCATCATTACACTGTATTGTGTGTTCACTACTCTAAGTCAAGTCTACTTCTGTCACCATTTATTCCCTTATCCCCATTCCCCTCTGGCAATCATCATACGATTGTCTGTCTATGAGGTATTTTTTTTGTTTTTGCTTAATTCCCTCACCTCTTTCACCCAGCCCTCACCCCTCTGAGAGCTGTCAGTCTGTTCTCTGTAGAAATTTCCTGTCCACTCCATCCTGTACTGCACACACATAGCACCACATGGAGATATATACAACAACTCTCATAGTAGTGCATACTTTGGGCAATTTTGAGGAGAATTGAAGAAAGACTAAGTGAGGAGGAAATTCTACTGTCAGTCATTCTTTAAAAAACACAGAATATGGAAAGTAAGATAATAGTATTCAAGTACTCCTGTGTCTTTCAGAGAATCTTTTTAAAAACACACAGTGATATCTTACCAATATCATATAAATGCAGGTGAGAGATTAGAGAAAGATAAGCCTTCAAAAAGTATAATTGAGAGTGTTAGTGCATGATATTATACTGTCACTGCACAGTATTCTATTGTATGTATTGCTTATTTTGTTTTCTTTGCCTTTCATAAAGGCTTGACTCAGCTGGGCCATGTGGATTTAAGATTGGTTCTGTGAACAAAGTGTCTGGGACACCACAGAGGAAGCAGTACTGGCAATACTCCTGCCGCCATTCCTTACACAGGACAATGTGGGGTTGCAGTGGCCATTAGCACGAAGTAGGATTGGGATTTATTAAGTCAAAAATTTCAACAATTGATTCTCAAATGGAGCTATTTTTTTTTTTAAAAAAAGGTATGTTTTTATTGATTTTGTAGAGAGAGAGAGCTGGGAGATAGAAACATCAATCAGCTGCCTCCTGCATGCACTCTACTGGGAATCCAGCTAGGAACCCAGCCAGCAACTGGAGCATGTGCCCTGAATAGGAATCAAACCATGACTTCCTGGATCATAGGTCAATGCTCAACCACTGAGCAACACCAGCTGGGCCCAAATGGAGTTCTTTAGTTGGCACACTAAGCAACTACTTTGTTGAGGAAGGTGAAAATATATTTCACTCAGAAAAATGGTCAGTGTTTTCTGGAAGGGTATAAAATTCAATGCTGTATCTTTGTAAATATGCTCTTACATTCAATTCCAAATTTAATTAATCAAGGAGACATTATGGGAAACCAAGCAAATTTGAAGCCTCTCCACCACCAGACTGGCCTTTGACACCACCCCTGATCCACACAGTAAGCTGCATGCTAGTGGGAACTGCCAAAGAAACCCTGCTGTGGGCTTAGGACCCCACTGAGAGTCAGAGTCACACACACAATCCCAGCTGTGGTTCTAGGACCCTGCAGTGAGTTGCAAACCAGTGGAACCTTGCAGGTGACCTTCGCCACAGTAGCTGGGAACCCAAGCAAATCCATAATAGTTTGCACAACGAGATCCGGGTTGAGCCACATAGGCAGACAACCTGTGAGGAGACTCCATCCACAAATGGGACAATAAAACTCAAGACCCAACTACATCAGGAGAACCCAAATAACTTAAATAAAGGGGCTTTCTTACAACACCCAACTCAGGAGATATGAGAGACTGCAACACTGGGTCCCACAAAACCCCTGTTACATAGGATCACCCCCCAAAAATCTAGTTGGCATAACAGTTTGAATTAAGACATAGAAATAAATAAAGAGGGACAACAAATATGGGGAGATAAAGAAACAATCTCCAAAGGAAAGAAAAGGAGAAATCTCCAGAAAAGGAACTAATTGAAATGGAGCCAAGTCATTTGTTAGATAAAGAATTCAAAGTAATGGTTATAAGGATGCTCAAACATCTGTCTGATAATTACTAGCAACTCAATGAGAATTATAAGGGGCTGAATGAGAAATACACAGCTAAGAATCAAGAGGAAAAGAATAATGACATAGCTACAGTAAAGAACACAACTGAAGGTTCCAACAGTAGACTAGAAGAAGCTGAGGACCAAATAAGCAAGTTAGAATACAGGGTGAAGAGATCCAAATGGCAGCCGACAGGATGGCAGTGAGGAAAAGAGTGTGAGTGAGTGAAATAGTGAAAGGGGAGTGTGTGTACATGTGAGTGAGGGACAGTTATATTCCACAGAACGGTTGGGGGCTGGCCTACCAGGCTCCCCTAGCCGGGCAGCCTCTACTACTGCTGCAATCTCTCCTGGGGAGACCGTGCCATCTTGAAGGGGAGAGTGGCTGTGACTGGGAGCCCAGCCTCACCTCCACCCAGGGAGACCTCGACAACACCTGAAACCCTACAGCCACACCAGCCAGGGACCTGCTGCCTCGGCTGTGAACCCACAAACACCAAGACTCCAGCTTCCCTGGCCAAGGGCTCCTAAAACGTTTGTCCAGTGGGAGACAAGGTAGAGGCTGAATAGAGAGACAGGTCCTGTGCCTTCTCATGAAGCAGATAGAAGAAGAAACAGCTGAATCAAATAACAACCACCTGGAACTGGTGAATTAAACATAGCTGGTGAGACAATCCGTGGACGGAAAGATTAGAGGTTGCCTGGAAAGAGGTGGGATAGGGGATCTGGGCTGGGGGGAGAAATGCACGCAGATGGGACTAGAGTCCCAGAGGGAGACTGCACGCCACCAAATCCACGGCCCTTGGGGACAATGTAGCAATTGAATGTGGAGGGGGGTCCACGGGGCTGCTGGCAGTGGGTGACTCTAGACCTAAGCCCAAAGCCGTGGGAGGGTGTGCTCAGAAAGGCAGCCTGAAGTTCTGCACTGGCCACACACTGCTGGGGGGAGAGAGATGTACAGCGGTGCAATTGCTCTGTCTTTATATTTTCCTTGCTTTTATTTGCTAAACCCAGTGCATATGATCTTTCAATTATAAACACTCACTGAGGCTGTGGTGCAGGGGAAGGTGGTTTTGTGGAAGCTGGAGAGCACAGTAGGGAGATATGATTAGGAAGGCAGCTCTGGGACATTCTGATCCTTCCAACCCTGAACAGACATTTTTCTCCTGAAGATCAGACCCTTCCTAGCAGTGCAGCCACACCCAGCCTTGAGCTCAGGCAGGGAAACAAAGATTCTAAATACCCCCAGGGAGACCTTGGGGACTGGGTTGAGGGGCCATTTGGTCCCAGAAACTAATACAGAAACACCACCACCTAGAGGCCGTGTTGGAAATAGATGTGTGTGTAAATACGACTGAAAGCAGGCAGAAAAACAAAGTGGGCATATTGATCCCCCTGCCTGAAACCAAGGTTGTGGCGTCTGACACAGAGGAGTGGTGGATCACTGTGAAATTCAACATGGTGTTGACTACCTAACACGAAACTGAGACATGGCAGGCAGAACAATAGAGAGGGCTCTTAAATCAGTCCCCATGGGACATTAAAACTAAGCTGAAGCGACCGAACTTCACCACTTCACTTTTTTTATTTTTTATTTAAGAAACTGAAAAAAAATGTTTTTTTCCTCTTCTATTTATTTTATTATTATTTATTTATTATTATTTTTTAACCTTTCATTTTTTAATTTTTTTAATTAGTGTTCTACATTCTATTTTTATTTTTATCATTATTTTACTCTATCTCATTTTTTCCTTATGCCAACCCTTTTTTCCTCACTTCTCCATTTTTTAATCCTGTTTCTCTTCTCCTGTTTCTGCTTTAGTTTTTCTTTTTACTCCTTGTTAAAAATTGAATTTCCTTATCTGCTTTATTGACGCTTTACTATTATAGTAGTTTCTGTTGGCTTACTCATATATCTAATTTCCTTTGCCCTGCTTCAAGTCCATACACCCTTCTCTTTTCTCTTTCTTCGCTATCCATTTTTTTTCTGGTTGTTGTTGCTTGTTTGATTGTGTATTAGTTTGTTATTTTTGTTTTTTTATTTTATTCTTTAGTTGTTCCTCTCCTCACTTGTTCCCTTTTTCTACTAATAGCACAATTAGTTTCACTCACCAAACTAAGGCTTATCTGCTCTCTATACTCCTTTTCCAAAAATAGATGAATATATAGATAGATAGATTAAAGAAAGGGAAAATTTATATATATATATATATATATATATATATATATATATATGCATATATAATAAAATTTATATATATATAAAATTTATACATATATAAATTTTCTTTTATACACATATTTAAATATATATTTAATTATTATTATTTTTAACAATTATTATTTATTATTGAGTATTTTGTTTTACTTTTCTTCTTATACACTCATTCTCTTTCTACACCCTCTATACTGAATGGTGACCATTCCCCCGTTCATTCAATTCCTTTACCTTACCTTCTGGAAATAAGCTCTGCCTCTTCAGATTCAGCTCCCCACCTTTTTTTCTAGGTGTTCATTGTTTGCATTTTTTGGATTAGTTGGTTTTTTTGTGGATTTTTCTCCCCATATATGTATACTTCTTTCCCCTTCATTTTTCTTCTTTTTCTTTTCAATCTTACTTTTTTTTTCCTTTTCTCAATATCATTTTTGCACTCTTTTCTCACCCTTAATTCTCTTTTCTATGGTGGTCACTTTATTTGGGGTTATTGGTATCATGAATACATTTATGTTTTGTTTCCTCTGTGTTGTGTCTTATCAAGTTGTATTTTGTGCCTTTTGGTCAATGCAGTAGAAAGTGAGCCACATAACTAGACACCTTGAGAGGACTGAAAATGGGGGGACAAAGAAACAGCCCCATATGAAGGGAAAGAAGGAATCACGGCAAAAAGAAGTAAATGAAATAGAGGCAAGAAATTTGTCAGAGAAAGAATTGAGAGCAATGGTCAGAAGGACGCTGAAAAGGGTGGAAGACAAATTCAACAACATGTGTAAGAACAATGAAGAAATGATGAAGAACCAAAAAGAAACGAAGACTGACATAGCTCCAAAAGAGAACACAATAGAAAGCATCAACAATAGGCTAGAAATAGCTGAGGACCGCATCAGTGAGCTAGAAGACAAGGTAGGAAAAAACACCCAAGCAGAGCAGCAACAGGAAAAAAAAAAAAAAAAACTTAACAAACAGGAGGAATGCCTAAAGGAGCTTTGGGACAACATGAAACAAAACAACATCCACATACTAGGGATGCCAGAAGGAGAGGAAACTGAGCAAGAAATAAAAACCTGTTTGAAGAGATAATGACAGAAAACTTCCTTGATATTGGGACAAAAAAACCCACACAAGTCCAAGAAGCTCACAGAGTACCAAACAAGATGAACCCCAAAAGACCAACACCAAGACACATTATAATTAAATTGGCAAACACCAAAGACAAAGTAAGAATCTTAAAGGCTGCCAGAGAGAGACTGAAAGTTACCTATAAGGAATCTCCCATGAGACTATCAACTGCTTTCTCAACAGAAAAGCATCAGGCCAGAAGGAAATGGAATGAAATATACAAAGTGATGTAAAGCAAGGGACTGAATCCAAGAATACTATACCCAGCAAGGATATCATTAAAAATTGAGGGTGAAATCAGGAGCTTCACAGACAAAAAAAAAGGGCTAAGGGAGTTTATTACCACCAAACCAGCAATGAAAAAAAATCTAAAGGGACTGCTGTTAAAAGAAGAAATAGGAAGGGAAGAAGGAACACAGGCATAAAGAATAAAAGTGGGCCCTAACCGGTTTGGCTCAGTGGATAATACAGCATCAGCCTGAGGACTGACGGGTCCCAGGTTCGATTCTGGTCAAGGGCATGTACCTTGGTTGTGGACACATCCCCAGTAAGGGGTGTGCAGGATACAACTGATCGATGTTTCTCTCTCATTGATGTTTCTAACTCTCTATCTCTCTCCCTTCCTCTCTGTAAAAATCAATAAAATATATTTAAAAAAAAAGAATAAAAATGGTGAAAAACAAGTACCTATAAATAATAACCTTACTTGTAATTGGATTAAATGCTCCAATCAAAAGACATAGGTTAGCTGACTGGATAAGAACACATGACCCATATATCTTCTGTCTACAAGAGACACAACTTAAGACACAGGACTGACAGTGAATGGATGGGGAAAAAGATTTCAGGTGAATGGAAATGAAAAAAAAGCTGAGATAACAATACTTATATCTGATGAATTAGACTTCAAAGTGAAGGCATAACAAGTGATAAGGAAGGCCACTTCATAATACTAAAGGGAGAAATTCAACAAGAGGATACACCTCTGGTAAACATATATGCACCCAATACAGGAGCACCCAAATACATAAAAAAAAACTCCTCAAAGATATCAAGGGAGAGATTGACAGCAATACCAGCACATTCCCAGTGTCCCAACATGTGGTCTGTCTTTGAAAATTTCCCTTGTGCAGCTGTCAAAAAGAAAGAACTCTTACAATATGCAACAGCATGGATGGGCCTGGAGAGCATTATGCTAACCAACAGAAGACATTCAGAGAAAGATAAGTATCACATGATCTCACTCATATGTGGAATCTAATCAACAACATAAACTGATGAACAAAAATAAATTCAGAGACTTAGAAGCATGGAACAGAGGGTCAAACCACAGAATAGCAGGATTGGGCACATCGGTGGGAAGAGATCAACCAAAGAACTTGTATGCATATATGCATAACCCATGGACACAGACAATAGGGTGGGGAAGGCTTGGGGTGGGAGGAGAGGGCAGGCTGACAGAAGTCAACAATTGAAAAACGGGACATATGTAATACTTTCAAAAATAAAGATTAAAACAATAAATATAAATATTAGGAAAATATAAAAAAATAAAGGTTACAATATTATGCATAATTTCAGTGCTAGAGTAAGATAAAAGTAAATTATTTTTTATGAATTTTTATTATTATTGGAATTTTTAAAATTATTATTAGATAACTAGAGGCCTGGTGCACAAATTTGTGCATGGGTAGGGTCCTGCGGGCCCACACTGATGAGGGCCCATTGGGTCCAGCTGGCTGGGGGAGGGGCCTCTGCAGGTTGGCCGGCCAGCCTGACCCCAATCAGGGTGGCAGGGGCTGATCGGGGGCAGGGCCCACTGGGGAAAGGAGCTATGGGCAGTTGGCTGGCCAGACCCGCCCCCACTCGGTTGGTGTGATTCTCTTAATGTGATCTCTACTTTCTGAGACTGAACCTGGGTTTTCCTGTCACTCCTTGACTTCATTCATGTGCTTTTGATTTGGGCTTGGCAAACTCACTCGGATGTTTAGGGCTCCTGTCTTTGTGCTGCTGTGTCGGTTACTGCTCGTTCCCCTGCGCCTTCTTCCTTCCCACCCCCTTTCTCCTTCCCTCCTTCCTTTGGCCAGGTTTACTGAGTCAGTAGGTGACTCAACCTGAATGTTGACTCACTAATCAAATCAATGGGCATTTATTAATTCGGCTCACAAAAAGGCTCACAAGAAAGGTGTTGGGGGCCTAGCGGGAGCCGGGCCAGCTGGGGGTGGGGGCTATTGGGGCCCGGATCAGGTCGGTTGCCTGAACTATGTGTCACAGCCACCAGTCGCTCTGGTCATTCTGCCATAACAGTCTTTGGGCTTTTATAAATATAGATAATTTAAAGTATTTTTTTTAGGAGCATTAGAATGACAATCTTGGACAAAGACCTTGTTTTCAAAATCTGATTTTAAATGAATATACAAAATGAATAGTGACTCATTCAGTGTCATTCCATGGTTCAAAAAATATCAAAGTAAAGGTAGTTTCTCAACAGGGTCTCCCTAAACTTCTTTGTAAAATATTTAGGGAGTTCCTGCTTTGTGGAATTCACCTCCATGATTTGTTATGGAGATTTAGATTTTCTCCAAAGCAGCAGCTGGAGGTTTTGCTCTTACAGATACCTAAACTAGAAGACCTGACTTTGGAAGGAGCTGTTGACTTTCTGTATCCTAGGAAGTTTCGTATTGATCTTGAGGCAGCTCAATAACAAACACCTGAAAGAGGCAATGAATTTGAATAGTGTTCATGGCTTTTACATACATCCTTTTTCCCTCTTCATGAAGGGCAATGACAACATTTTATAAAATGAATCAGTAAGGAGATTCTCTTGTTCTCCTCTTGAAGGTAATGATAAAGAATCTTTAAGATAAGGCACTATCTAGTCCAATGTACAGATTATTTGTGAATATTTATTCTATTCAACTCTTATAGTGTAAATGATTAAAGCTTTTTTAAAATTATAGGCTAGTTAAGTGTTAAATCTTAAAAAGGTAGATAGATAGAGAACTATAGCATTTCAGAGGTGGGAGAGCATTATAGTGAGCTTTGTGGTGTGTAGCAAGTTACTTGACACTATAATTCAGGTAACTCAAGGGTTCCTGGAAAAAATGCAAATAAATATTGTCATACCATCTCATAAGGGTTGTTATGAAGAGCAATTTAGATAATGTATACAAATGCCCTATCCCAGTGCCAGGGACACATTAACTGAACAAATATGTTATTAAAAAGTTCAACTCCAGCCCTCACCGGTTTGGCTCAGTGGATAAAGCGTTGGCCTGCGGACTGAAAGGTCCCAGGTTCAATTCTGGTCAAGGGCATGTACCTTGGTTTCGGGCACATCCCCAGTAGGGGGTGTGCAGGAGGCAGCTGATCAATGTTTCTCTCTCATCGATGTTTCTGACTTTCTATCCCTCTCCCTTCCTCTCTGTAAAAAATCAATATAATATATTTTTTTAAAAGTTCAACTCCATTGTTTTACAGAAAAAATGAGTGAAGTGGGGCATAGTAATATTAAATTTTTTAATTAAAGTAACAAAGCTAATTAACAACAAAACTTGGATTAGAAATACTGCTTCTAACACATAGAAATTTATCATTTTAAATGGAAGTTTGTTAAAATGAACTCAAAATGGTTAAAGGACTTAATGTAAGATGGAAAACCATAAAAACCTTAGAAGACTCCATAGGCAGCAAAATATCAGACATATGTCGTAGCAATATCTTTACCAATACAAGTCCTAGGGCAATGGAAACTAAGGAGAAAATAAACAAATGGGACTACATAAAAATAAAAAGCTTCTGCATTGCAAATGAAACCATAAACAAAACAACAAGAAAGCCCACTGCATGGGAGAACATGTTTGCCAATACTATATCCAATAAGGGTTTAATCTCCATATTATAAGGAGCACATGCAACTTAACAAAAGGAAGACAAACAATCCAGTAAGAAAAATGGGCAAAGGACCTAAATAGACACTTTTCAAAAGAGGACATACAGAAGGCTGAGAGACATGAAAACATGCTCAAAGTCACTAAATATCCAAGAGATACAAATCAAAACAACAATGAAGTATCTCCTCACACCTGTCAAAATGGCTATCATCAACAAAGCAACAAACAAGAAGTGCTGGCGAGGATGTGGAGAAAAAGGAACTCTCGAGCACTGCTGGTGGGAATGCAGACTGGTGCAGCCACTGTGGAAAACAGTATGGAGTTTCCTCAAAAAAAGTAAAACTGGAATTCCCATTTGACCCAGTGATCCCACTTCTGGGAATATGTCCCAAGAAACTAGAAACAACAATCAGAAAGGAAATATTCACCCGTTCATAGCAGCACAATTTACAATAGCTAAGATTTGGAAACAGCCTAAGTGCCCATCAACAGCTGAGTGGATTAAAAAACAGTGGTACATCTACATAATGGAATACTACGCTGCTATAAAAAATGAAGGAACTTTTACCATTTGTAACAGCATGGATGAACCTGGAGAGCATTTTGATAAGTGAAATAAGCCAGTCGGAGAAAGATAAATATCAATGATCTCACTGATATGTGGGATATAAACAGTTCATCAACATAAACTGATGAACAAAAATTGATCTAGAGATTAAGAAACATTGAATAGACAGTCCAACCTCAGGAGAAGACAGGGAAGGGGGGGTAAGAGATCAACCAAAGGTCTCATATGCATGCATATTAGCATATCCAATGGTCATGGACACTGGGGCAGTGGGGGCTTGTCATGGAGGGAGGGAGTGATGGAGCGGGGGGATCAATCGGGGAAAAAGGAGACATATGTAATACTTATACAATAAAATAAATAAATAAATAAATAAATAATGGAAGTTTGTTTAATTCTCATATTAATGTCTAAAGATACTTTGCAAGTTAAGCATCATGCATAGTTATTGAACTGCTATTTTGTTAAAAGCATCAACCTAAATACTGTGAGAGATATATTCATAAATTAGTACTTTCATGTAGCTTATCATTTAGTATAAAAATAAGAATATATGAGCAGGATTATAAAATAGTCATACCATTCTGTAAGAGGAAAGACACTTTTGTGACAGTATGGAGGGATCTGGAAAGTATTGTGCTAAGTGAAATAAGCCAGTCAGAGAAAGACAAGTATCACATGATCTCACTCATATGTGGAAACTAATGAACAAAATAAACTAACAAACAAAATAGCAACAGGCTCATAGATAGAGAACAGACTTACAGCTGTCAGATGGGGGGGATTTGGGGGCTGGGTGAAAAGGTAAAGAGATTAAGCAAAAAAATTTTTTCAGCACTGACACTATGGTGATTATCACAGGGGAAGTGATTTGGGGCAGTTAGAAGAGGGTAGAGGGGGTGTAAATGATAATGTAAGGAGACTTGACTTTAGGTAGTTAACACACAATACAATGTACCAATGATATATTATAGAATTGTACACCTGAAACCTATATAATTTTATTAACCAATGCCATCCCAATAAACTCAATTTAAAAAGACAACTGAAAAAGATTTCCTAGGTGAATTGTTTTGAGATATGTTTTTAAAATAAACTTTTCTTGTCCTTGACAAAAGCTTATTATAACTTATTGGGCTACTTGAACTTTCTTCTAAGATTATGTTACTCTTATATAGCTGTGCTTCCACTCACATTAGCCCTTAGCCCTTTTTGCTGTTGCCATAAATACTATTATATTTCATGCTGAAGATATAATCAACTAGGGGTTTAACTGTAACAATTAAAAGCTACAATCACATCTTGTAGAATCATTTTAAAAATCTAATAAAATTGTATGGTTTCAGAAGTTTTTATAGCCTTTTATTTGATTATACATATTTTTGCACCATTTTCACAAAATCCACAAAAGGAGACAACCTTCTTTATCCCAATCATCTATTCTTACATATGAACAACTCTTTATTTTATTTCAAAATAACTATAAAAATAGGAAGTCTAATCATACTGTCTGCTTAACTTTTTAACTGTTCTTTACATTTTTGCTCAGCTTTAACCATTTGTCCGTATCACCCCACTCTCCTGAGGCAGTAGGGACGTAGCTAGGAGTTCAGTCAGCACGTTGGGTCCCTGTGCTTGCCACATTAAACCACGCTCATATGTATTCCCATTGTCTCCCTACAACAAAGTGAGCTCCAGGAAATCTGCATCTGAGTCCTCTACCTTTGACATTAAATAAAGGTTTTTTGAATGAATCAATCAAATGGAGCCTGTTTACAAGGAGGGAAATTTTCCCTGAATAGCTAGAGTACAAAGGAGGTTTAAGAAAAATCAAGGATAGCAAGGGAACAATTTATAAATTATCTTGAGAAAGGACATAGAAAAATACATATATTTGAGATTGTCTGAGGTAGGAGAAAAAAGGTCAAACACATGAAAAAATCTAAGATACTAGTAAGAAAATCATTAAAATGGCTGGCTTGATTTAATTTTCTCTTTTAATTTTAATATTCCTGTTTGTTCAATATCCATGGTTGAGTAGAATATCATAAGTATCAAAGCAAAAGAGGAGTAATAAATATAAAAAAAAAGTTTAAAAAAATAAAACTCATTTTAAAATAAATTTTGTAAAAAAAAACCAACAACCTGCTTTGAATAAAACCTATGATGCCCTCTTGTGTGCATACATTTTAAAAACACTCTAACACATGCTTTTCATATTTTCTAAGCATTAATTGTTAAAAATCCCATTAATAATTGCAACAAATAACAATGCATTTGATTTCAAAAGATCCAAAATACTAACATGCAGATATTTAATGAATTTTCTACTATAAATGCAAATCAGCCTAGCCTTTTGTGTTCGTGGGTGAGAGAAGTAATTTCTGAATAAAATGCCAAAGCCTTAAGTTCTCTGTGAGCTTGTCTGCAACTCATCACAGGATTATGAATAAACATGATGGGGGAGTATGCAGATTTGCTAATAGAAAAGTCATGAATGTTTTAGCACCCGGAGGGTCAAATTATAATAAAGGGATAGCACCTGTCACTGGAGGCAAACTACAAGTCACCTTTGCAGTCCCTGGAGTAATGAAATCACCAACAATTTAGCTTGTCTCTGGCAAGTCAATACTGCACAGACCTCCTTGTATATAAATCTCAGAGGGCCACATGTAGGACAGTCGCCTTATGTTACACTGTGCATTTTTATTTATTTATTTATTTTTTTCTTTTTCTTTATTGTTGAAAGTTTTACAGATGTTCCCTTTGTTTGTTTGTTGCCCATCGACCCCCTCCACCCCAGTTAATCACTCCTCACCCATGCTCCTTGTCTCTGGATCTATTTTGTTCATCAGCTTATTTTGTTCATTAAATTCCACATATGAGTGAAATCATGTGATACTTATTACACTGTGCATTTAAAATAGCATTTTCCAAATATCTAATCAAAATTTTATTTTCAGAGAAGCTTAGCATGATTTCCTGTATGTTATTAAATTATGAAAGTAGATATCACATGGCTAGTTCTAATCATCATACTTGATCACCAATATGATAAGGCCTTTCTTTCCATTTAGTAAAATGTCATTCTGTGTAGTATGCATGCAGGTGATTTCTGCATTAATGCTTTTGTATAAAAAGTACTTCAATTGATTTATCTCCTGGCATACTTTTACAGGAAAAATGCAGAGAACGCTATGCTGAATGCTCCGGAGAGCTGCACAGCATGTTTCCTAGTTATGTTTATCTGTCTGAAGAAATGCAAGCTCTGGTCATGCTCACAGCCTGACTGAGGGATTGCTCATGCAGTCTCCTGTGTTTTCAACATCAAGCTGCCACTGCCCTGACCAGGCTTCTTACTGTAGGGACACACTGTAAGGAGTAGCTTCCTGTGATGGAGGCTGGTGCCTACTTGTCACTCTCTCATGGCACAGCTGTATGAAAGAGCATAATGCACAAAATAAAAGCTCAAGATACAAGAACGCAGAAGTAAGCAGAAGCCTAGGGGAGAAAAGAGAAGACACACAGAGCAGTAAAGCAAAGATACATGTAGCTTAGACATCTCAAGAAGGAGCACTGTAGCAAAGAGGGAAGTAGTTCCTTGTTGCAGTAGGGCAGCCGAGCTTCTAGAATATGTTCCTCTGCCCTCTGCTTCCCTCGGAGGCAATGCAGATAGTTCTCTCTCTCTCTCTCTCTTTCTCTCTCTCTCTCTCTCTCTCTCTCTCTGTCTCTCTCTCTCTTTCTCTAACTGTCCTAATAAACTCACGGCAATAGAAGTTACCTTAGCAACTATCCATTCTTTACAGCATAAAGTGCCTAGTTAGAATACTTCACTATACTCCAGTGATTTCATTATTTGTGCATCATATATTTAATAGGGTCATTTCCAAAGACTGTCCATTTCAACAAAGGGGGAAAAAGATAAAAGTGTAAAATATCAGGAAATTAGTTCTGTGAGAGCATACAATCAATGACTATTTCACAACATTGGGTACTGAGGAGATAAAGTTTTAAAACCTACAGAGCTGCTAAATGTACCGAATATGCTGAAAGTAAAGAATAGCAATCAGGAATTAATTTATATATTCTGAAACATTTTTTAAAGCTCCTCTCATACCCAGGGTTTGTATTAACTACTAGAAATTGAAATGCATGATATCTTACGTTTAAAATTTTCTCACATTACTGGAATAAGATGTATATAGAAGTATACAAAATTTAAAAATTATTAGTTAACATAACAAAGGCATACCAGAAAATACATTGAGGTCAAATTTTAATAACAAAACTATAAATACAGTAGGATAAGAGAAATATACGATGATACCTTTCAAATAACCTAAATATAGTCTGTCAAATAAGTATATAATTGTATATGCAATAGATTAATTTTTATATAAATATAAAGTGTATACGTAAATAAGTTTGGAGACATGAGTGCTAGATATATACTCTCCCTCTCCCTCAAACACACACAGCTGGAAAGCTTAATTTCACTTGAACGAAAGAATAGTTACCTGGTTTCACCCAATAATTGCTAGGATTTTTCATTTTTTTAAATTTTATTTCTGCCAAATCTACATAGACTTGCAGCTTACTGCAATACAGACAAATAGGCATAACTTTCTCTGGCTATTACCATACGAAGCTATACTGCGCTGACATTAAATAATGCCAATCTTCAAGTTAATTTGCTAAAAAGTAAGAAAAAAGATCTAGAAGGAGGTTAACCAGAAGAAAAGAGCGGAGTAGTATTTCAAATTAACATTAACTCTTTTCTCATTTAACTGTAATTTTATGTGCAAGGCACTTCGTTAATGGTCAATTGCTAACACTTACTGAATGCTAAAAGTTTTCAGGTGCTGCCTACTTGGTATTTTATATAGTAATTTCCATTTATTTTAAATAGAATCTGGAACTTTTTCATACTAAGTTGAGAGATGCTGGTGATTTTCTTTTTAAATATTTCATTGGAAGAAAGAATAAAGCCTTGATTTAAAAACAACATACATGTGTGCGTGTGTGTATGTATGTGTACACAACAGTAAAAAGGTTCACTTTCAATTACTGTTTAGTAGAAAATTAAATATTCTGTTACTTAGAAATGATGGCGTAGTTGAAAATGTTTCGACTCGATGGTCTTAAACCTGAACAAAGACATTCCTTGTCATGCATATTACCAATGTCAAGTCAGAGTGAGGAATGTAGTTATATACACCAACTACGTCATTTTAAAAAATGCTAGTTAGCGTAGGATTCCCCAAGTTTCTGGGCCATCATAAATTCCTAAGATTTATACTAAAATTTCTTATTTATGGCTTCTACTTTATATGTACTGCATGGAAATATCTCAAGGTGGGATTTTGCTCCTATATTTGGAAAAATTTTCCCAGGTAAGTCTTAGGCTCTGATAAATTTGGAAGAAATATATAATGATTACTTGTATTGTTGTTTCTTTGGTCCCTAATGATTAGAAAGGTGTTGAAAGAGAAGGGAAATGAGCATTAAAACATCACTTCTCAAATCTGCTGGCAAAAAAAAAAAACAAAAACAAACAAAAAAAAAAAACAAGCTATGATAAACAACTAATTAAATTTGCATTGCTTAAAATCCTAACAGTTTTAAATTTATTTTCACATATATTTTTACTACATGACTTCCTTTCATTGTGCTTTTAATTTGTTTTCTACTCTACACTACTGTCAAAGTTATCTTCCTAAAATACTAAGCAGCTTAGCTCAATCCCTTCTTAATAAATTTGTAGGGATCCTTAAAGCATACACAGAGAAGTCCAAAACATCTCCATTTTTTCTCATTAACCTAAGATTTCACCAAAGAATTATTAAATATCTATGGGTTGGAGGCTACATATTGACTACTAGACAAAAAAGACCAATCCCATATTTTCATGTTTTTGTTTTTTTATCTAGACGAGGCAAGAGATAGAAAATCAGATAGGCAATATCAATATTTATTGATAGAGAAATAGAGAAATATATTTCATGATTCACTGGATAACGGTAACCAACCCAAATATAGACATAGCATCCGAAATCCATTGAACTCTAAGAAGTCCCTAAATGGGTAACATTGGGGGTATGTTAACCTATGAAATTGAATGCAAACATTTGTGCTTATCTGCATGTTCAGAATTTTCTTAGAATGTCAATTAGTCTTATCAAATTGATCAGGGGATCACTGATTCCCCCAAATTTAAGAACTGTCTTATAGAAGATGTGTCTTACAAATTCAAAAGACTTCAGTCTCAGTCAGAGGATATATTAGTTTCTCATTGCTGCTGTAACAAATAGTCATAAAATTAGTGGATTAAAACCACACAAATTTATTCTCTTATATCTCTAGAGGCCAGACATCTGAATCTGAAATCTGTTTAACTGAGCAAAAGTCAAGGGCTCAGCTGGGCTGATTCTGTCTCAAGACTCCAGAGGGAATCTTTTTCCTTGCTTTTTCTTACCTATATTTCTTGGCCTGTGGCTCATTTTTTTCATCTTCAAAGCCTGTCACATAGAACATTTACTTGTGTTGTCACATCTCCTATGATACACTCTGATCTTCTGCTGTCTCATGAGGAGCCTTGTTATTATTACCTTAATAACTTGCTTGAATAATCCAAGATAATTCTCCCCATCTGACTAAACAGTGGTTATTGGTTATTTGGTATTTTAATATGTACTCTTTTTAAATTCAAATGTCATAGCCCACTTATTCAAATTATGGCATTATTCATGTGAAAGTCCATTTCCTATTCCCCAAAAGAAGTGAAATTTTGACACTGCCTAATTATTTTTAAGGTTTATAATATGTATAAGCTTATAGAGAAAAAACTTACGCCGAAACCGGTTTGGCTCAGTGGATAGAGCGTTGGCTTGCAGACTGAAAGGTCCCAGGTTCAATTCCGGTCAAGGGCATGTACCTGGGTTGCGGGCACATCCCCAGTAGGAGATGTGCAGGAGGCAGCTGATCGATGTTTCTCTCTCATCGATGTTTCTAACTCTCTATCTCTCTCTCTTCCTCTCTGTAAAAAATCAATAATATATATATATATATATATATATATATATATATATACTTACTATCATAATGATAATTTATGAAATTATTTTGACCAAACTATCTAAAACATCAAGACTTAAGAGAAGACAGTAAATAATTTTTCCTACAAAAGATAGCTATTTAAAAAAAAGTCAATATTTTGATACTATTATTTGATAATCATAAAAGTTGAGTCAAACTACTTTAAACTTATTTATATCAAGCATTTTTAAAATAGAAACCTTCTTCTTATATAACACCTGGTTTGAAATATAAATGATAGGGAATTTTTCTTTTGGTTCACTTATTCAATGCCAGATTAGAGAGCTACATTTTCTCTCCAGTGTCTATATCATATTGAAATAGGAATTTTTAGGGGTGAAATAGGCAGGTTTAGGGAATTATTAAAAATTAAAAGGGTCCATAGAAAAAGCACAGGCTACAGAGCTGCAAAAAGTTACATTTCTATAAGACAAGGGAGTTAGGGGAAGCAGAAGTTACATTTCTATAGGATAAGGGAACTAGGAGTAATCAAAGGTCTATATTTACTACAAAAAAAAAAAAGGAGGGCCTCACATGTCCCATGTAAAGTTTGACCTTTGAGCTCAGGAGTTGCTATAGTGACCAAATCAAAGGGAATATTGACCAATCAGAAGGAATATCAAGGCACAAAAACTGCAGCCTTTATAAACCGGGAAAAAGAAACTCAGTGGGACTCTTTCCCTCTCCCCATGTGGGAGTCTGTACTTGTTCTTCAATAAATTTCCACTTTTGCTGTACTATCTTCTGTCCGTGGATTCATTCTTTGACTCTGATGGACAAAGAATCTGGGGAAGCAATCCTGCCCAGGGGATCACTGGGTGTTCTAGTCTAAAAACCCTGTATCAACATTGATAAAGAATTCTTAATTAAAAAAAAATTACTAAAGTATTTGCTAGAACTTAAACCTAGTTCAGAAATATATATAGTTAAGCATCTTACGAGAGAAAAAGTAGTTTAGATATTAATTCTGAAATATCAATCACTCTGATAATATTTATCTTCTAATAATAAAAACTGATTTTTAACTGAAGGAAATTTTATTGAATTTTTCTGTGATTATCAATAGTTTTAATTTTTTAGCTATCATTACTTATAAGCATGTAAAAACTACTAAAGTATAAACTATTATTTTGATATTGCATTTGATGCTGTGGATACCAGAGTTGATTAAGGCATAATTCTATTACTTAGTAAAAAAATTATAATACAGTAACAGAAAATATTTAAAATGTATAATATTTTTCATCCATCGTTCATCTATGCTAGGTGCTAGAAATACAAAAATGAGAATATGACATCTGCCCATAGAACAGTTATATTCTAAGTAAGGAACTATTACTTGTGGTGAGAAGATGAATTTGAGTTTTATGAAAATTATGTTTTTATGTCCACTGAATAATTATTCTTATAATATATATGCATTTATTATAAGTATAATGATCAAAACCTTAGAAAATGTAGTTATTTTATATTAGTTGAAATATGGAAGATACATAATATAGATTATACATACATGTATGTAACATATGCACGGTACTTATAAACATGAAAGGCACATCCCTCTGGGAGATTTTTGGTATGTTTTTTTTTAAAAAATATATTTTTTATTGATTTTTTACAGAGAGGAAGGGAGAGAGAGAGAGAGTTAGAAACATCGATGAGAGAGAAACATCGATCAGCTGCCTCATGCACATCTCCTACTGGGGATGTACCCGCAACCCAGGTACATGCCCTTGACCAGAATCGAACCTGGGACCTTTCAGTCCACAGGCCGACGCTCTATCCACTGAGCCAAACCGGTTTCGGCTTTTGGTATGTTTTATAGATGAGACAGCATTTGAAGTGGGGCTTAGAGGATAAACTGTATTCTTACAAACCAAAGTAAATAAGAGAAATCTTCCAGAAAGAAGCAATAGATTAAACAAAGCTAATGAGGAGACAGAAGTGCTAGTCAGGGACAGGACCTTGGGAGAGGGAGGAGAGTGGGGAAGTCCTAGAATAACAGGACCTTACAGACATGAACAGGACACAGCTTGCTGACTATGTCCTGAGAAAAATCACAGAGACAGACAAAATGGCCTAGAACTGCTGGGGTCCAACCCCAGCAGGTCCAGGGGTCCCCAAAGGTGTGGACGGAGTCGGCGAAGAAGGAATGACACGGAGACAGCGTTCAGTTGATCAGCAGCCTAGCCAGGATCTCCAGCCAAGTTCTGGTCTGGATCTCCAGCGAAGTTCTGCTTAGGATCTCCAGCCAGGTTCTGTCCAGGTTCTCCAGGTTCTCCAGGTTCTCCAGCCAGGTTCTGTAGCCATGTTCCCTCGCTAGGTTCTCCAGCCAAGTTCTGTCCAGGTTCTCCAGCCAGGTTCAGTCACCAGGTTCTAGTCAGGTTCTCTTGCCAATTTCTGTAGTCAGGTTCAGTCCAGGATCTTTTGTTATGTTCTCTCGCTAGGTTCTGTCTCTAGGTTCTGAGGCCAGTTTCTGTCCAGGATCTTTTGCCATGTTCTCTCCAGCGAAGTTCTTCTGTCTCTAGAGAACGTTCTGTGTAGGTTCTGTGCCAATTTCTGTCTCTCTCCGTTCTGTCTTGTTACATCTGTATTTATACCAGTTGATTCCAATCCTATCAATCTCTATTCCAAGGTTAGGGCGTTTCTTATCTCCATTCCAGGGAGTAAAGATTATGTAGCTTAAGCATGATTGTTCATAGTTAAAGTGATTAATTACCCACCTGGCACTTAGTTAAGAGGTTTTATTCCCTCCCTAACTTCAGGGGAAAATCCCTACCTGGGGAAACAACCTTTCTCAGAGACCTTGGTTAAAACACATAGTGCCTAGAAGGTGAGCAAACATATTAAGAACAGTATGCCATATATGCCAGGTCCCTTGAAACAGCAAGCATGGACCGGCTCCCGGCATAGAACTGAACCCACCTTAGGGGAGTCACTAAGATGACCCAGCTGGTGGGGCGGGAGGGGGAAGAAGGGGTATTAGGGAGACATGAGTTTTAAAATGTATGGATGTTGCTAAGACAGGCAGCTTGAAGATAACCAATTACAAGGCAGTGAGGTATAGCAATCCCAAGGATGTTACTAAGGCAGAATTCTTTGAAAGAACCAATCATAAGCTAGCAAGCATGTATCTACTCCTAGACAAAGAATCTCTCTCTCTCTCTCTCTCTCTCTCTCTCTCTCTCTCTCTCTCTCTCACACACACACACACACACACACACACACACACACAAGCTCTGGGCTCCTATGGCAGGAGATGTGCTCCCCTGTGCCCATGTGGCTTATGGCCACGTGGGCCTCCGCACATGGACTAATGGACGTTAATTATCCTGGATGCTGAACTACACTGGCTGCGACATGGAACTGGGCTGCTTTTGGAGCCCCAGCTGCATCTGTCCCAGGACTGGCTTTTCTCAATAAACTTTTCTTCCACTAACCTTGGATTTTGTGAGACAATGAACTCGGAACTGGATACCACATTTTGGTTTCACTATGAGGGTGAGAAAAAAATAGGTCAAATTTGGGGAAAGGTGAATGGTTCAGCTTTGTTTATGTTGTCTCAGGATATATAGTGTTATGGCAGGAAAGAACTGATTAAATGTGGCTCCTGAAACACGTTTGCACTTCACTCAATATGGAAGGACAATTCTTAAAGTTGTTTTGTGGTTCTTTTTACAGAAATAAGATTTAGAAAGGTTATTCCAACAGCATTTACTAAGATGGATTACAAGAATAAAACTAGAGATAGAGAAATAATTTTAAAATGGAAAAAAGAATGGAGAGGCATTGATAGATGTAAGAGAATTGTTCTGATAGAATCCCTTGAGTATAGTCTCACATAATACTTAACCCCATCCTGGAAGCATGTTGGCTGGCATTCAGGGCCTTGCTTTTTATTTATTCTCTGTGTGACCTTTACCTTTTATTTTTCTCGTCTGAGACCAAGAATTATCTCATAGACTTTGAAGAATGAAATGAGATACTGTGTGAAAAGTTCTTAATATAATATATTTTAAGGTGTAGTGGTAAATGTAGTAGATGAGTATCTGATGACAGATTAATTGAATGGGAGAGGCAAAAGAAAGAATAAATTGAATGTGATTCAAGTTTTCATTCCGTGATTGAGCTCTTAACAGAAACAGAAAAACCTGGGAGAGAAAAAGGGTGATAAGATACAGAGCTAAACATGGAACTAAAAATCTACACCTATTCTTCAAACATTTTGCATTGTTAGTTCTTACCATATACTATCTTTATATGGACTTTGTAATCTTTTTTCTAATTAACTAAGTAATTTTATTCAAACACAGAATTGTTTTTATTACAACCTTTCAATTTTTTGTCCCATGTTTCCTACCATAAAGAGCAGTTGGCTTGCTCTGTCCCCATAGGTTTACTTGTCATTCATTGCCTTCTGCTCTATTGATTAAATGACTTTTTTGTGAATTTGTATTCAATCCAACACCTCTCCTTCTAAAAGGTAGGACCTAGAAAAAAATGCAGTTTCTTGGGCCAAATAGATTGTGGCACAGCTGATGCTTTGTTCAAAATCTCTACTGATTGCAATAACCAGATCAATCGTGTCCCATCTGCATTGATTGGTAAGACTACTGACAATTTAAATCAAATCATTTTGAATTGTAAACCATTGTCAAAACCTCTATGATTAAAAGCAACTTCCTTTCACGTAGAGAAAAGAGTAAAACAAAAACAAATCAGGGAATGAAAAAGATAATATCTGTGAACAAAAGAAAATAATATCACTACTTTATCAACATTATTATGACACTTAAATACACTTTCATGCTAAGCCTATGACACTGTTCAGGGAATTTGAATATAATATGTTTAAAATAATAGTTCTGGAAACATGGGGCTAGATGATAATAATAATGAAAGGTATTTAGAAACATAGAGCTCTACAGAAAATATGCAGTGAAATATACAGAAATAAGACTTGTCAATTATGAAACCCAAAATGTTTAAAATTGTTGAAGGAAAAATCATAGTTGTGGTTGTCTTTTTTACTTACTAAATTAAACTCATATTCTACTTAAATACATGTCTTAATGTATGTCTTAATTCTAATGTACAGAAAATAATTTTTCTGTATAATGACTAAAGTTCAAAACTAAATTTTCAGAAAACTTAGATTGATATCTTAATTCTTTCCATTGTTTATTATTAGAAATAAGAATACATTTATCAGATATTTTAGGTTAAGTTTCATAGGTAAAAAGGATTTTGTGTGCAGAACTACAGTACATAATTTATTAATTTTTATTCAGAATGTGTTAACTTCTTATTTATCATTAAATAATAAAATATGTCTGACAGCAGCAATGTGAGCTATACCTTAAGTGCTGTTATCAACATTTTAAAAATAACTAGATATTTCATCACCAATATAAATTATTTTCTTTGATTTTATTAACACATCTCTATTTATAACAGGAAAAAATCAAAATAGTAAATCTTTCACTTTTTTTTTCTAAAAATAGTATTTCCACAAATGTTTTGATTGAATAATCAGCAACATTTTTAACATTGTAGAAAGAATGAATTAGCTATATAATTAAATTTTTTGAATGTTTCAGATGTTTGCATCAAAAATTATATATTTAATACTGACAGTCACTGAATCATTAATATTTTAAGTAAAGAAAAACCATAAATCCTATTACCATAATAATAATTGAGAAATATGACACATATTTTAAATGTTGAAATACTCAATGTAACAAAAAATCAGTGGAAATGAGCAAAATAAAATTTTAGTACACAATATTAAAAAAATTTTAACTATTGATTCATACTTAACTTTGTATATATTTTGCTTCTCTATGTTCCCCATAGGATTAAATTAAAAGATTAATTTCAAATTAAAAAAAAAGTCTTAAATAAATTTTCAATTAAAGCCAATCTTTGTTGTTCTGTAGATGTCTATAGTTATTTAATTCCTTAGAAATCAAAACGTTCTAGATTAAATATATTATCTATAACGCTTTTAATTTAAATGTTAAACTTTAAGGGAAAACCCTCTCCAACATATTTCTGATTATATATTATCTATGACTATCCCTAATGGTGAGCTTATTTTCTTTATTGAAAAATCAACATGAAACAGAAGTATTAAAGGATGACTTACTCATTATTGCTAAAACTGCTGAAGTGTGAAGGTTAAAACTCATATATTCATTTATTTTTCCATGAGATCTGTTGTAACCAAAGAATACTAAATACTCGTATCTTCTGATGAATATATATCACTCTCAAATCATATAAATATATAAACATATTTTTTCATTAAATATTTATTAAAATAATATTCTCTGCACTCACCAATTAAAGCACAGTTTTATTACAAAAAGATAACAGCAAAATCCAAAACCCTAAGAGACTGAAATGATTCACATGATATAAGCCTTATGATTGACAGATCAATAATATTCACTCCATTTCTTTATTAGATGAAAAAATATATATAACATTGACCAAAAGCAGTTATTTAAAGCTAAAATAAATGTGCAAATCCTTATCAAACTTCATATTAAATTCAAAGTCTTGATTTTAGTAGTTTGTTGAAAAATAATTTTAATTTAAGGTTCTATTCTTCTCTTTTAAGTATGTTTTAAGAAAAGTCCAATAATATCCTTTACATCAAAAGTTATTTACATCTTCAAAATTCTCTCTGCCCTTCTCTCTCATACACGTGCATGGACATACACACACAGCTTTATCTGTGTTCAATAGGTAAGTGTAATTTTTAAAATTAAAAAAGTCATTTATTTCAGTTATGTTAAATAATTACAAAGACTGTTATCAATAATTATACACAGAAGATAAATATTAATTGTGATAAACATAAGTAACTGGTTAAAAGTACATAGTTATACATATAGATACAAAATGATTGGCAGATAACTTGTAGATGATAGATTGAGAGAGATACAGATAGGAAGACAGATTATTCTACATCTATTTTCTCTCATAACTAATTCCACTTCAAATATTTCTCATTTCAATTTCTGCTTTTGCTGGCAAAGTAAATTTTCTAAGTAAACTGACAAACAGTACACAATAATGGAAAAATGTATGTAGGACTATTTCAGCTTTTCTTCATAGCAGGAAATGGGTGCCCTCTGCTGTCAATTTGTAGATTATTTTAGATTTTATTTTTCTGTCATTTTGAAAGTAGTAAACACTGTAAAAATGCATCCTTGTACCATGGAACATATATATGATATTCTGTGATAAATAAATAACAATATTTAATTTATAGAGGTGATACATTTTCCAAAATAAAGACTTGGTATTGATAATTGTGAGAGGAGCAAGCTGAGGAATTGGGTGCAGATTGTTAATTGTGCTTTCTTTACACAATAGTAAGGAAAGATGATGCAACCCCAATGCTAAGTGAATGAAATAGCAAAGAGCTGAGTTTTATTAAATGAGTATTGAATTAATTTTTAAAAGAATTTTTAATTTTCCACTGCAATCACCAACTTGGCAGTATACAGCACATAGATTATTTATTTTACTGAGTAGTTTATGAAAATAAAACAAAGGATTATCATCAAGCTAACTGATATTTATTTTTTCTATTTTGCCTAATCTTCTCCCCAACTGTACAAAAGGCTTTTACTAAAGCAATGCAAATGTTATACGATAATTTGCAAAGATATGAAAACTTTTTTTTCATAATTTCATTTTCAGAGGTTATAATTTATGCTCAGGTATTTTATTTGCTTCAAATTAGAAAATATAATAAGTCAGTAAAACATCATATTTACTGAAAAATTGCCAAAAATATAATTTAGACACACTTAAAATGATTTTTCCTTTGTAATGATAAATGTTTTTTCACATGCTTATGTATTAATTCACTACCAGTTCATTTTGCTCTGCCTATATCTTAAAATCCATTAGACCCAATATCCTGATTTGATACTGTGAAAATTTTATAAAATAATTGTGGACTCTGAATTAAAGTATTTTGAGCAAGAATCAATTGGATAGCAGTGAAGATAATTTATTTATTTCAAAATAAGATAGAAGTGAGTGACTCAGCATCAGAAATAATGGTAAACTATTGGCAAAGAGATGTATGACTCAGATATCAAATAGTGGAATTTCTTTTAAATATAAAAAATAAATACAGTTAAATGTGTCCAATTATGCCAGTAAAACAAAAAATTTGTCTTTGTTATAGATTTTATATTTTCCCCAAATTTTTGATTATTATAATTTGTTTTACTAGCTTCTCTGTGTTGAGAAGATAACATTCATATTATTTGATGTGATCACACCGATAAAAAAATTTGAAATATTGCAGCAATAACCAAAATGTGGCATGGAGATAAAAAGTTAGCAAATGCTGTTAGAAAAATGCTACCAAAAGACATGCTTAACACAAAGTTGCCATAATTCTTCAATTTGATTAAAAAAAAAAAAGAGCAAGATCTGTAAAGCATCTATACTAATAAAAGGGTAAT
The DNA here is from genome assembly GCF_964212035.1 of Myotis nattereri. Taxonomy (NCBI): domain Eukaryota; kingdom Metazoa; phylum Chordata; class Mammalia; order Chiroptera; family Vespertilionidae; genus Myotis; species Myotis nattereri. The sequence continues at coordinate 95,111,772 of NC_138077.1, read as the reverse complement.
ATGCTAATTAGACCAGATAGACCAGATGTCTTCCAGATATCCTTCCGAACAAAGCCACAGGGGCCAAGGCAGAGGTGGCTAGGGGTGATCAGGCCAGCAGGCAGGCAGGCAGAGTGGTTAGGGGTGATCAGGTAGGCAGGCAGGTGAGCGGTTAGGAGCCAGTGGTCCCAGATTGCTAGAGAGATGTCTGACTGCCAGTTTTGGCCTGATCCCTGTGTGATGGGGCCTAAACCAGCAGTCGGACATCCCCTGAGGGGTCCTGGCTTAGAGAGGGTGCAGGCTGGGCTGAAGGACACCCCCCCCCCCATGCACGAATTTCCTGCACAGGGCCTATAGTCCTATCTAATAAAAAAGTAATATGCAAATTAACCATCACTTTACGATAAAGATGACGGCTCCCACAGCCAATAAGGTGGGAATATGCAAATTGATGCAACAAAGATGGCGGCTCTGGACAGAGCCATGGAGCCAGCCAGAGAGTGGGCGGGCGGGAAGGCTTGGTGTCCTGGGAGCAACCCAGGAATGGGGCTAGGGGCAATCAGGCCAGGAGGGGAGGGCGGTTAGGGGTGATCGGCTGGTGGTGGGGAAAGTTGGGGGTGAGCAGACTGGCGGGAGGAGCCAGTTGGGGGCAAGCAGGACAGCAGGGGGGGCAGTTTGGGGTGAGCAGGCCAGCAGGGGGGTGTCAGTTGGGCCAAGCAGGCTGGCAAGGGGGGGCAATAGGGGGCAAGCAGGTTGGCAGTGGGGGGAAGTTGGGTATGATAAGGCCAGTGGGAGAGGCAGTTTGGGGCAAGCATGCAGTCAGGGGGGTCGGTTGGGGGTGAGCAGGCCAGGTGGGGGTGGCAGTTGGGGCCGAGCAGGCTGGCGAGGTGGGCAGTAGGGGGCGAGCAGGCTAGCAGGAGGGCAGTAGCGGCGAGCATGCTGGCAGCGGGGGCAGTTGGGGGTGATCAGGCCAGCAAGGGGGTGCAGTTTGGGGTGAGCAGGCCAGCAGGGGGGCATTTTGAGGCAAGGATGCCAGCGGGGGAAGGGGCATTTGGGGCCAAGCAGGCTGGTGGAGGGGAAAATTGGGGGCGATCAGGCTGGGGGTGGCAGTTGGGGGCAATCAGAACATTAAGGGGGGCAGTTGGGGTGAGAAGGCTGGTGGGGGGGCAGTTGTGGGTGACCAGGCTGGCAGGCAGAGTGGTTAGGGGCAATCAGGTAGGCAGGCAGGTGAGCGGTTAGGAGCCAGTGGTCCTAGATTGTGAGAGGGATTGGACTTAAACCGGCAGTCGGACATCCCCTGAGGAGTCCCAGATTGGAGAGGGTGCAGGCCGGGCTGAGGGACACCGCCCCCGTGCACGAATTTTGTGCACCAGGCCACTAGTGATAAAATAAAAGACAATAAAAGGAGGTACTATCCTTGTAATCTAGATTAAAGAATGAAGCAGTGTCTTAGGGAAGCAGAGAGCCTCTCTTTAATCCTATATAATAAAAGGCTAATATGCAAATAGACAAAATGGCAGAACAATTAGTCGATATGACATGAACTGACCACCAGGGGGCAGATGCTCACCGCAGGAGCTGCCCCCTGGTGGTCAGTGCATTCCCACAGGGGGAGTGCCACTCAGCCAGAAGCCAGGCTCACAGCTGATGAGAGCAGCAGCAGTGGCAGGAGCCTCTCTCACATCCACGGAAGAGCTAAGCCATCAGTCTGACATCCCCCAAAGGCTCCTGGACTGTGAGAGGGATCATGGAGCAGGTGAGTGGGGGCACCAGACCAAGGCAGGGTGCCAGTCACTGTCATCAGGGCAAGACCCTGCTGACTGCTTAGAAAAAATAGCCCAATGTATTATTGCAGTACAGGATCAGATTGACTCACTGGCAGCCATTACTCTCCAGAACCGAAGAGAACTAGATCTTCTTACAGCTCACCATGGTCCTGCCCAGCACTTGCTGCTGACGCTGATCCCACTAGCACCTGCTGCCAGTGCTGGAGCTGCCACTCGCACCCACTGCCAGCACCGGCCCCGCTTGCACCTGCTGCTGGCGCCTGGCACCAGTCCCAATAGCTCGATGCCATCAGTGGCTGCTAGCGGCAGCTGCTGGCCCTGATACCCCCTGAGGGTTTCTCCACCTCCCCCTGCTCCTGAGGGGCAATTGGGGCAGCAGCCGCCACTTGCACCCGCTTACAGAGTCGGCCCTGCTCACACCTGCTGTTGGCACCGGCCCCAATCTCTCCATACCATCAGTGGGTAGGAGCAGTGTTGGCAGGATTGGGGCTGCCAGCAGGAGTGTGGCTGCCGACAGGGGACAGGGGGCTGCTTCAGGATGGGCCAGGCGGGGGTGCAGAGGATGGGCTGAGACCCATCCCTGTGCCCACCACAGCCTCGTGGCCCACAGTTTCTTTCAAGGTACACGAATTTGTGCACTGGACCCCTAGTGGTATATAAATTCAGAATGAAAACAAAGGACCTTTTGAGTGACTGTTAATATAAATTGTCTCAATACAACAGCTCAGTACAGTGGTTAGTATGACTGGATAGGGTCCCTTCCAAATTGGCTTAAAGGGCTCTTTTTTCCAGTCTTTTACCCAAACCTGGTCTCCAGTTTTATAAGGGTGTACAAGTGTTCCTAGAGAGATGGGTAGTTGGTCAGTAACCCATCTGGGACCTCAAAGACAGTTTTTCCAAGTCCTTGTAGTTGTTTCTGGATTTCTGTTTCCTATGTCCCACAAATCTTCCTTTGGCCGAATAAAGGGAGGGGGTTTGCCATATAGAATTTCAAAGAGAGAGAAACCTACCCTGGCCCTACAGCATACCCACAGGAGTATAAGAGGCAAGATATCTGCCCAGGGTCTGGTTGTCTCTTGGCATAGCTTAGCTATGCCTTGCTTGAGAGTCTGGTTCATGCGCTCCACTTTCCCTGAACTCTGAGGCCTGTAAGCTGTATGTAGATTCCATTTAATTCCTAAAATCTTGGCTACCTGTTGTACTATTTCTGCTACAAAGGCTGGGCCATTATCAGACCCTATGGTCAGAAGCATTCCATAATGCAGAATTATGTCCTTTAATAATGCCTTTGTGACTTCCCTTGCCTTTTCCATGCAAGTGGGAAATGCATCAACCTATCCTGAAAAGTTGCAAATAAAGATTAGTAGGTATTTATTTCCTCTGCTAGGCCCTACTTCTGTAAAGTCTATTTCTAAGTCCTCAAAGGGAGCTTTCCCACAGCACTGAACTCCTATCGGTCCTACAGGACCCTGTTTGGCGTTGTTCTGAGCACAGAGGAGGCAACACTGAGAGACTGAGGCACACAAGGAAGGAATAGAGGCAATCAGGTAGTACCTGCCTAACAAAGCTTCTAGGGCAGTCTTCCCTAAATGAGTGAGTTCGTGCTGCTGGAGGACTACCTTATGGGCTAACTGTTCTGGGACATAGACCCTATGATCTGGGAGTAACCACCAGCCTTCCTTTGTTCTCTTGCCCCCTTCTTGCTGAGCCCATTCCTCTTCCAGAGGAGAGTATTTTGGAGGTTCAGGTAATTCGGGATGATCCATGCTGGTGCTGCTTGCTCTTTAGCAGCCTGCTCGGCTGTGGCGTCAGTATGTTGCTTTCCTTCTAACACTGAGTCTTTCCCTTTCTGGTGACCTTTGCAATGGATGATGGCTATTTCCTTGGGCTCCCAAACTGCTTCTAGTAACTTTAAAATCTCATTCTGATTTTTGATTCCTTTTCCTTGTATATAGCCCCATGAATATTCAGGGTAGCAAAGGCATAGCATGAGTCAGTGTAGATGTTGGCACACTTATCCTTACTGAGTTCTCAGGCAGGACCTGTGCCTCAATTGTTTCAAAGTTTGATACCACTGCATATCTGGCTCGCTTTTTTCCTTTACCTAAGAAGCTGCTGCTATCTATGAACAATACCAACTCTGGATTTTGTAAGGGCTTATCCGTTAGATCTGGCCGACTGGAATAAACCTCCTCTAGGACTTCCAGGCAATCATGCTCAGGGCCCCCCTCAGCAATGGGTAAAAAGGTGGCAGGATTAAGAGTTCTTACTGCTTCTAGTTGTACCCTTGGGTTTTCACATAAGAGCCCTTGGTATTGGGTCATCTGAGCATGAGTTAGCCAGTGGTGCCTCCTAGCTTCCATTAGGGTAATAACAGAATGAGGTACTTTTACATTTAAATTTTGTCCTAGGGTAAGCTTATCTGCTTCTTTGACTAATAATGCCATGGCTGCAAGGGCCCTGAGACATGGGGGCCACCCGGAGACAACTGGGTTAATCTGCTTGGAGAGATAGGCAACTGGTCTTGCCAAGGTCCAAACTCCTGGGTTAGAACTCCTAGGGCTACCCCGCTGTTCTCATGCACAAAGAGGTTAAAGTCCCACATCACATCTGGTAGCCCTAGTGCTGGGGCCTCCGTGAGCTTTTCCTTTGTGGTGATGAAGGCTTTCTCCTGCTCAGGACCCCAGTCAATGGGTGCCCTCTCTTCCCCTTTCAAAGCTTCATTGAGAGGCTTGGCCGGGTCTGAAAACCCTGGGATCCAATTTTGCAGAACCCTGCTGCTCCCAGGAATTCCCAAATCTGCCACTGGGTGCTAGGGACTGGGATGGCACGTACTGTCTGCTTTCTTTCAGTCCCTAGCCTTCGTTTCCCTTGGGTGATTCAGAAGCCTAGATACTTGACTTCTTTCTGACAAATCTGTGCCTTTTTCTTGGACACTCTGTAACCTGTTCAGTTAACTGTCTCAGGAGGGCTCATGTCCCCTCCCAGCACTGAGCTCCTGTGGAACTGGCTAGTAGGAGGTCATCTACATGTTGAAGTAGAACGCACCCTAAGTCCTGTCCTGGGAACTTAGATCAGATGCTAGTGCTCCACTAAAGAGAGTAGGGGAGTTGTTGAATCCTTGTGGCAGTCTGGTCCAGGTGAACTGTTCCTTGGCCTCTGTAGTTGGGTTTTCCCACTCAAAAGTGAAAAGAGGCTGACTGAAGGGGGCAAACTGGAGGAAGAAAAAGGCATCTTTCAGATCTAGACATGTAAACCATTCCGCCTCTGATGGAATGAGTCCTAGAAGCGTGTAGGGGTTTGGCAGCGCCGAATGCAAGGTTATAACAGCCTCATTAACAGCCCGCAGGTCCTGCACCAGGTGGTAGTCATTAGTCCCAGGCTTTTTGACAGGCAAGAGGGGAGTGTTCTAAGGTGACTGGCATCTTTTAAGGAGTCCCCACTGAAGCAGCTGGTCGAAGTGGACCTGTATTCCTGGGCTGTCTGGGGGCCTGAACCTCTAAAAGCCGCTACTATTACATTGGCTCTTCTTTGTATTTTCTTTCTCTTCCTCCTTTTTTATGGGCCCTGTCTCGGTTGATAAAAACCTTGTTTGCTATCTTTAGCAACTCAGTAGCATTTTTTTTCTGCAAACGCTTCCAGCTTCTGTAATTTTCTCCTGATTTCAGGCTGGGCTTGGCCTAAAAAAGCGGCATTGCCATGGTTTGAGTGTCCAGGGCCTCAAGGTTAAAGGGGGTGTAGATCCGGTATGCCTCACACAGCCTCTCATAGAAAGCTGCTGGACTTTCATTGGGCTTCTGGAAAATCTCGGAAATTTTAGCCATGTTGGTGGGCTTCTTGGCTTTGGCCCTGACCTCCTGGAGTAAAGCCAGCCAATATCTTCCTAGCCTGGCCTTCCGGTCTTCTGAGTTCAGGGACCAATCTGGTTTCTCATCTGGGAGGATCTCCCTTGCCCATCTGTCGGTATCTAATGTCACTGCTGGGGCCAGGGTCTGGAGCCACTTCTGAGCCTCTGTCATTACTCTCATTCACTCCTCAGTGTTAAAGAATGTGAAAAGGATCCACTTGCAGTCCACCCAAGTGGGCTTCTGGGTCTGGAAAATCATTTCTAGGAGATCTACCATGGCCTGAGGTTTTTCAGAATAAGCTGGGGTGTGTAGCTTCCAATTCAGAATGTCACTTGTGGTAAAGGGCTGATAATAATAGACCGGCCTTCCTTCCTGTAAGGTCCCATCTTTGCCAAGCACTTGGGCACCCAAATTTCCCTAAGAGGCATCTGACATGCCGGTTGTGGTTTGGGCCCTTGGTTGGCTGAACACAAGCACCACCCAACTGTCTCTGGAGAGCCTGGTTAAGGAGAGACGAAAGAGGACAGTGTTTCCAGACTTTCCGGACCTTCCAGGCTAACAGGGGGAGCACTTGGTGCTGCTTGTGGCACATATGGAGGTGGTAAAACTGGCTGGATTTCCTAGGGTGGGGGAGAGTCCTGTATAATAGGGGGCTGAGCTTCCTTCTGAGGGACCCGCTTCTTTTCTCCTGCCTGCTTTTCCTTTGCCTGCTCCTGCCCTGCCTGCTTTTTGTTTTTCCTGCCTCTTTATTCCTGCTACTAAAACCTTACTCTTTCCCTTCTTACACACGCAGAACCAGACCCAAGGCAGCAAGGTTTGAGCAATTTCTAACCAGCTGTCTTTGTAGGGAAACTTATCTGGGTGTCCGGGGTCTCCTGTAACTACATTCGAGACTGCCCTGACCAGTGTTTCATCTAAAGAGCCTTCTGATGGCCAGTCAACCCTAAAGGCTGGCCATTCCAATTCACAGAATTTCCTCAGTGTTTCAGGATTCATTTTAATGCCATAATCCTCATTGAAACCCTTTTTAAAATTTTTCAACATGCAATTGAGAACAGTGGGTTTACTCTGACCTGACCCCATGATGATTGGTGGCATGAGACAGACAAGGGAGGGGATGACCTGTTTTCACAGATCCTCACTCAGATGCACACCTGGCTGCATCTCTTGGGAGCTTAGATTCGTCTTAGCTAAGGTGCACCCGTATAAACCCTGGGCCTGGTCACCTCCGAGTGGGGGTGAGTCACCGTTATGCTATATGATGAATAGCAGAACCACAGGTTAGGGCCCACTCGGATTCTGTAACCAAAGTCATGGAGCCACCCAAAGGAGAAGAGAGGGCAGGCCCTTTCCTTCCACTCACACACTTTCACCAGACATTTACTCAGAGTTTAAACAATCCACCTGATTCCTGAATAATTGCCTGAGGGAGTCGTATGACTTCCGGGGAGGTGATCAGGCTCCCCCTTTCACTCACTTGGAGTGGGCCTGCCTGACTGGGGCCCCTACCTTACCAATTCTGTCAACAGGTCCAGAAGTGTCTGTCCACTCTCTCCAGATTCTGGCCGGGTCCTGGGCTGAGGTCCAGAAGCCCAGAGTCCCCTGGTTCAATTCTGCTAAGATCAGCAGCCTGTGCGCCTCCTGGAGGCCTGTCTGGTGCCCCCGGGCCCCAAACCTGGTCCACTCACCGGAGGCCAAAAGGCCAGTGTGGTTGGTTCCTGGGCAGGGGACCGATAATGTTGCAGAAGACCGGAGAAGAACGAAGCAACGCTTAGAGAAATGGAGTTCCACTTTATTATTATTACACCGGCGGGCTCAGAGAAAAAGTTTTTCAAATCCTGAGCAAAGCAACAAACAGGAGTTTTCTTTTTATTAAAGAGCCAGTCCTATGAGTGGTTAGTAGTTATCTCGCTGGAAGCTTATGTCCTTGAAAATAACACAGTTCTATTCAGTTAAAAAATACATCTGGCATGAGCATGGGAGTATCTAGTCTCTGGCCTACAAAGTCAGATAGCTAAGTTTATCTTCCTTATTATTCAAGCAGGCTAGAAAGCAAAGTTATTTTTTTCAGAATAAGGGGCGGTCTAAAAAATAGCAGAGTTGACTTTACAGAATAAGGAACTATCTAAATAGCAGAGAATTTCAAACAGTAGTTTTACAAAATAGGGGTTAGCCTTCTCACCCCCATGGGAGAATGAGGTATTGTAGAAAGCTTTATTTCTGTGGAATCAAACCCTCGAGTTTCCAAAGGCTCCTTTCCTGCCAAGGAAGATGTCCCATTTTGCTTTCTTCGGGGCTAAGGTCAAAGTCAGTGTCCAGAGCTTTGTTCCACGTGGGAGCACAGGTCCTGTCCAGCATCAGGCTGGTTGAGTTTGTGTTCCCCACTGCAGTCGATTAGTCCATTGCATGTGGGGTCTACAGGGCCACTTGGCTATGGAGGGAACATGAGCAGAAGCAAAGCCAAAGGAACCAGAAAGCCAAGAGAGCCAAGACTGAGTTCATTTGTCTGGCAGATTATGTATTTCCAAATTTTTGTGGGCTTGCAATGGACCTGCCCCCTCTACCAAATGATCTTTGTTCCTAGTTTTAACTGACAGGCTCTTTCCCTGTGTTACCCTGACTTTACTGCATCTCCCCCTTTGTCCAGTCCCTTTTCCCAATGATCTGCAGGGAATGGGCCAATAGTTCCCTGGGAGTGTGAAATTGCAGCTTCCTAATGAAGCTGCCCAAATGACCATACTTATAAGGTCTGGCCTTCCCCTCTGCCCCTTCCTATTAGTAATAATTAGCTCAGCACCTTCACTCTGGAGGAGATTCAATACTTAATTCAAGTCTCCCATCAGTGTTTCTTCTGACCATGCCAAGTGTAAAAAGATTACTCTGTCAGAAAACATTACTTCTAAATTCTCATATTATAAATCTGCACTGTTCAAAAACTTGGATGTTGTGAAAATCATCTTCTCTCCATTCCATCACAACTTGTACCCCATGATCTGTGGCATTATGGTTTGAGCCCCCAAATCTCATAGTCCTTTATAAATGCATAACTTTTTTCAAGTCCTAACAAAAATGTTCAAACACATTAGATCTTCAAACACTTATGCATTCATTCTATAATGAAAATATTATCTATAATGTTTCTAAGTCTGATATACCCTGGTTAAACAATGATAAATGAAACATATTAACAACACTATTGTTATAGAACTAGCCTTCTATAGGTAAAAACTAATGTTAAATAATGGTTCTTAAATTAAAGGGTTTATTCCCTCAATCTATTGAGAAAATACTGTAACTCATTTCATTCAACACACACTTATCTAGAGATGTGAATAAAACAGAGATGTGAATAAAACAAAATGTCCCTTCCTTGTGAATTTAAATGTTAGAAAAAAAAGACAATAAAAATTTAACAAATAACATATAACAATCTACAATGCAACAAATTCGATTGAAAAATTAAATATGGTAAAAAAAAGGAAATATAATTGGATGGAGTTACTAAATTAATTTGAATAGCAGATAATATTTTTTAAAGTGCTATAAATGAAAAAAAGTGCATTTTGAAAGAAAAGTGTATGACAAAGGGGAATTTACTCAGGGGATAGGAAACAGTCTAATATATATTCAGGCCCTGAATATCTTCTTACCATTTATTTTATCTTTGTGACTATATTTCTTAAAATATATATAGAAGTTCAATAACTTTTAATACTGATAACCGGAACAGTGAGCCGAGGTGTTTTTCCCAAAGTTGTGTCTTGTGACATGGAAGAATGAGCTCCAGGGACCAGAAGATTTAAGCAAAAGTGTGGAAAATGTATTACAAGCAGATTCAGACTCCCTGTAAGAGGAGAGGGACCCAATAATGGGCTGCCTATTAAAGCCTTGTAGACCAGGGGTATATGTTTGCTGCAAGCCTGCTCTGTGTCTACCTGTATCATCACCTGATTGATTCCCACATTGTTCTTGCCCAGCAACAGACCTGAACTTTCCCTGTTTCTATGTGCTCTTTCTGTGTCCCTGTGCTGAACTTTCTGTATTTCTATGTGTCAGTGCACCTTATTGTTGCAGGCCCTCCCTTGGTTTCCCATGCCTCCCACTTCGAGTCCAGAAGCATTTTATCATTTCTGCTTGGTTGGTTCCTGTGGTTAGGCTGCTCAAACTGCCATGTCTGCCCCTGCCTATGTTCCACCTGCCTTTGTTTCCACTGGACCCCTGCCTGTCTGCCTGCATTTCAAGTTAACCCTCTCAATATCACGGAGAAATATGTGGACTGAACAAAATGAGTGGACATTTGAATGCAGCAATATTAGCTAGGTAATATAGGTTGTATACTCCCATTTCCTCAGTAAAGATTTCTTGACCTAGTTCTAACCTGTTATAGAATACACCAAGACACTTCTACTAGTCTCAGAACTCTACCCTCCCACATATCTAGCTATAGCTTGACAGTCAGACTTTGATTAGAGCCCTTTTTAAGCTACTCTATTTTTCATCCAGAGCTTTTTATCTGAACTCAATTTCTAACTGCACTTTGGCTTTGCACTTTGGTTTCTCTAATGAAACAGTGGGCCTATCCTTAACAAAAATTGGTTCTTAATAATTAATGAGGTTGTCCATTTGATAATAAATCTGAAAGGACTTGAATCCTGTGATAATAAAATGTTCAGTTTTATCTACATTGGTTGAAGAAGCGAACCCACCTTTCCTCTCATTTATTTATTCTCATTTGATTTACATTATCTCCTACTCCTAACTGGCTTGAGGGTAGAATTTATATTCACCAAATTCCAAGACATAGAGTCCCTGACTATCTAAGAAGATCTGTGCTCCAACTGCATTTTATATAAAATGCTATATGATTCTTCATTATAATACATCATTAGGTTCCAATTCTAAAAGCAAGAATAATTATGTCTGAAATAATAGGTGAAGGTAATGAGGAGGAAACTGGTCTTGCAGAACTTGTTATCTAAATGCAGAGGCCATGGAACTGTGCACAATGCAATGCCCTGGGGGGGGGGGGTAGACGGGGGGGTTGGGGGGAGGTTGTTATGCTGGTGCCAGGACAGACCATGGGATGTGACCTGACTCCTGGGGGCCCTCCTGCAGGGCTATGAAGGGGGCAGGGGGCATATCTGTAAGACAGACCCCAGCGGGATATATATATAGACAGGCTCTCTGCATGCTTCTTCACTCTGGTTTGGAAATTATTCCCAGAGTCCACTAGTGTTAATAAACGGGGTCCCTTCCTTTCTGTAGGAAGTATGCTTGGTATTTCTTTGGTCTTCTGCAACATATGGTCCCCTGACCGAGAAGCTAACTGCGTTTTGGCTTTGTTTAGCCTCTGGTGAGTGGACAGGGTTTGGGGCCCAGGGGCACGGGATAGGCCTCTGGGAGGCATGCACTGCTGATTTTAGCATAATTGAACCAGGGGAAACTCCAGGTGCTCCCGGACCTCAGCCCAGGACCCGGCCGGCATCTGGAGAAAGTGGATGGACACCTTTGGAGCTGTCGACAGAATCTGTAAGGTAGGGGCTCTAGTCAATCAGGCCTACTCCAAGTAAGTAGAAGGGGGAGCTTGATCACCTCCCCAGAAGTCATAGGACTTCGTCAGGTAATCAGGAGTCAGGACTCAGGAGGTGAGTGAATTCAGATTCAATTAAGGAATTATGGGTTCACTCTTCTGTTTGTGTGTGGGACAAGCCAATTTGCTACCGAGAAGGGGGGCTGGATGCAGCCTTAACTTCTCCAGTAGGTTTTCACCAAGATGTTTGTCGAGAATTCTGGTCTGGGGCATGGGTGCTGGGAGTGCCCCCATGCCCATCTGGGGAGTTGGGCATTATCTGCTCACTTCCAGTCTGGGTTAGTCTGAGAGAGAATGAGTACGGATGTTTGTCTGTCTTGGCATAATTATCTGCTGATTAACTGGTCTGTGTGAAAGCGAAAGCTACTTTTATTTTCTGTTTGCTCATCTGGTTAAAACGTTTGATTTGCTGAAGGCTGAACCCGTGATGGTCTGCCAAAGTCTCAAGCAGCGCTTTGAGTTAGTTTTCTCAGAGACGTTTGCTCTCTATCACGGGAGGAATCAGCCTACTTAGTAAAAATTTCTGTCTATGTTTGTGTACTAGGGACTTTGGTTTGCTCTGTGATTCTGCTGTGTTAGGTTGAACTTTTGGAATTCTGGGGTAGATTTAAAGGTATTTGTGGCTTTTCTTGTCTGACTGGGACTTTCAGGGGCGGGGCTCACAGCTCCGCAGGGCAGAGAGATTTTACAGGCCCTGACCCCTGCCTGTGCTGAATTAAGGATCTTTTCTTTCAGGAGACCCTCCAGGCTTTTAGTAAAATTTCCCTGCACCCTTGTCATCCTCTGCCTTCTTTTCCAGGCTAAGAGTCATTTTCCTCCATAGGAATTGTCTTTCTCTAACTCACAATAGGAAATAATACAGGCCAGTGTCATTTGGCTTGCCGGTTAAAAGAAGACAATGGGCCCTGGAATCTGTAAAAGTGGCTGGGAATGAAGCTGGTCAAATATACTGAAAGGGTTTGGTACCTGTTGCTGCTAGCAGAGGAGGGGCTGGTATCCCCTTCTAGTGCACTCCCTTGGGAGAGGCCTGATCGCTGCTCTGCCACAGGGGACGGGTACGAAGGCAGGGGCCTGGTACCCAACCCACTGCCACAGGAGCACTTTGTAATATGCAGGGCTGTTTCTAACTGCACTCTGACTGTTTTGGACTGGCAGCTTATGGCAGGACCCTGTAACTAGTAAACAGGGTTAACAAAAGGGCAAAGGAAAGGCACCCTCCCTGGACCTGGAAGGGAGCCTTCAGGACTTTGAGATTCTCCAAGAGAGGAGAAGTCTGACTGAGGAACTGGCTGAGACCCCGTTGGGTTGGGAGGACCGGAGGCTGCATATTGAACTCGGCAGTTTGCTAGGCAGAGGTCCCAGCCCAGTTGTACAGGGGTTAAGTACCTGTGTACAGAGAAGCAACTTTCTCCCATGCCAGAATACATTTCAGAAAATTGGACAGACTGTGTTTGTGGCTGGAAAGAGGAACCAGTGACCACACACAGCCCTGATAGTGGCCTGCAGAAAACTGTATAATAGACTTAGAAGATGCCTGCGTCTTCATGGACATGGCTCCAGAGAGACAAGGATGTTGTGACTCTTACTGTTCTAATTGCTACTGTTTGTCTCTGCCAGATCACAAACCCACCTCCTTCTGTGCCCAGGCCTCACTGTCCCTCTGACAGACAGCAAGGGTCTCTTGGCTTTGAGAGAAACTTCTGACCCATCTCAGCATGGAAGTAATTATAGAAGAGAATTTCAACGCCCATTTTCCCTGAAAGAATTCAGAGGCAGGATCCTTGAGGTAATATATTAGGCAGTAAGACAGACATGAGCAGAGCAAGGATGATGGGCCAACTGGCAATACCAGATGTGTATGTGAGACAAGGGGCATAGCCAAAGGGGTCCTCGCCCAAAGTCTTGGGCCTTGGTAAAGACCAGTAGCCTACTTGTCCAAGAGACTCGACCCTGTTGCATTCGGTTAGCTTGCTTGCCTCCGGGCGGTAGTGGCTACATCTATGCGGTCGAGGCTTTACTCGGGAGCACAGTGGAGCGCTGGATGTGAAATGCTCGAGTCATCCAGTTTCAGGCTCTTCTGCTACCAGCCTCCTTCCTGAGGATGACCCTGAGGAACCTCTACATAACTCTTTGGAGGTCGATGACTTTGTAAAGACAGCCCACCTGGGCCTCACTGACACCCCACTGGCATCACCAGATGAGGTACTATTCATGGACAGGAGCAGTTCTGTCCAGGGAGGAATCAGGTATGCGGGGCGGTGGTGGTTGCTTTGTACCGAACCATCTGATCTCAGGTGCTTGCCTGCAGATTTCGGCACAGAAGGCTGAGTTGATTGCCCTTATTCAGGCTCTCTGGTGGGCAAGAGAAGAATCAGTGACAATTTGTGCTGATGGTGGGTATGCGATTGCAACAGCCCACGTGCGGAGTGCTGTTGCAGGGTATGGGGACTCCACAGAGGCAAGAGGGAACCGGGCCACAGGTGAAGTGGCCTGGAAGGCTGCCCTGGAAACCAGTGGGGCCCTTACAGATTCTGGTGGGTAAAGGCTGAAATCCATAACTAATTTTTACTCAAGTTCTTACATGCTTTACCATCTACCCAGAAAGCAATCCAGAAGCACATCCGAGACGTTCTGCCTTCCAACCTGGTGACTCTGTTTGGGTAAAAACCGCCCAAAGGCTGACTCCTACCTGGAGGGGACCACATAGTGTCATCCTGACCACCCAACCGCTCTCAAGGTTGCAGGACTGAACACCTGGATACCAGAAACACCCTCTGCAGATTCGTTGCTCCACAAGGCTAAAAGAAGCTTGTGGGACAAGTTGGGGGAATGAGGAGGAAACTGGCCCTCCAGAACTTGTTATCTAAATGTAGAGGCCATGGAACTGTGAACAATGCACTGCCCTGGGGGGGAAGGGTTGTTATGCTGGCGCCAGGACAGACCATGGGATGTGGCCTGACACCTGGGGGCCCTCCTGCAGGGCCACAAAGGGGGCAGGGGGCATATCTGCAAGACAGACCCCAGCGGGATATACATAGACAGGCTCTCTGCATGTTTCTTCACTCTGATTTGGAAATTATTCCCAGAGTCCACTAGTGTTAATAAACGGGGTCTCTCCCTTTCTCTAGAAAGCATGCTTGGTATTTCTTTGGTCTTCTGTAACAGAAAGTGTTGTTTAAATTAATAAGTGAATAAATCAATGCACAAAAGTGAAAGATCAGACAGAGGCTTAAACCAGATCTACAGGCTTTATTAGAGGAGAAGCACCTGCCGGGCTGTCTCCCAAGGGGAGGACAGCAACACGTGCAGGAGTGGGCACGCCTTTTGAGGGGCGGAATGGGAAGGGGTGGGGGGCTTAGTGTACTCGGCGCACACTGATTGGTGGCTTACTGCATTGTCCATATAGGACAAGGGCTTAGGGTATTTGGCAGGTGTGGATTGGTGGTCCAATATATAGTCCATATAAGGTACCTGGTTAGTCACTCAGGTATTTCTGGGCTGCAGGTTACGTCATACTCTGCCCACCAGTTGGGGGAAGGGAGGATCTATCAAAAAGAACTCCCTCCAAAATGACATCTTCTGTAGTTTGAAATATCTGAAATAACTTTTTTCACAGTGTTAACATGTCCCCAAACAATTCTCTCTAGTTTTGGCTTACCATTTCATATGCTGTTCTGTTTTATCAATAAAGTTTAACAATGATGTAAAAGCATGAGTATGTGCTCCTGCCTGAGAGTACAAGCTTGGCTGTCAGTGCTCTGGAAATTTACAGAGTAGGCCATGCAAGTTGGAAGAGTATCATTACTTCATTCTGACTTTTAATCAATTGTTCCTCCATTACCTCCATCCTTCTCTGTTCTCTCACAACATGTAAAGTCTGTCTACTTAGCTAGATAAGAGAAGATATTTTCTCTATCTTCCAGTATGGTAAGGGAGCAGGCTGCAGGGAGAAAATGTGGAAATGCAGATTGAATTCTAACTGGTGCTCAAACAAGTTTCCATCTACCTTGCTATTTTCATATTGAAGCAGGAATTTTAAGGGGATATAGGCAGGCTTAGGGTTTTTAGAATTGGGGTCCATGTAAAAGGGCAGGGAGGGGCTGCAGACTGGGAGAAGGTACATTTCCATAAAACAAGGAAGCCAGGTGCAGTTACATCTCCATAAGACAAGGGAACTGGAAGTAGCCAGGAAAGGTCTATATTTACAAAATAAAGAGAAGAAAGCCCAGAGGAAATAGGGGAACAGTGGGGAAGGAGGGAAGAGAACCTCACATGTCTCATGTGAGGTTCAACCTTTGAGTCCAGGAGTTACTATAGTAACCAACTCGAAGGAGAATATTGATCAGTGAGAGGGGATATCAGGCACCAGGATCTGCAGCCTATATAAGCCATAGGGAAAGGGAACCCAATGGGACCCTTTTCCCCCTCCTTACATGGGAGTCAGTTCTGTGGGACTCTTCCCTCTCCCCACATGGGAGTCTGTACTTGTTCTTCAATTAATCTCCATCTTTGCTATACCAATGTCTGTCCGTGAACTCATTCTTTGATTCTGGCGGACAAATAATCTGGGTTCCAGTCCAAAAATTTGGTATCAATATGCTCTCCCTTTTGAAAGTATTCTGAAATTTCATTTGCTGAGACATATTTTTACCCATTGGGGTTACCAACTGGGGCCTCAGTTCTTCTAGTCAACACAGAAAAGATTTTAAGATCAACGAAAATGCAAGTAAATTAAGGTGGGATTTAATGAAGATATACTCCAAGTGAGGAGCTGGCCAGTCAAGAGAGACAATGGTCTGACCTCCTGGGCTATGTTATGCCCAGATTTCAAGATTCCCAAGAGCCCACCAGGGAGCCAGCGAGTCCGATGCAAAAGCAAAGAGTCCTTCATTTCGAACTAGTTTGGCTCCCCAACCACACCCACCGATGCAACGGTAAGCCCAGTGGCAGAGAGAGCAAAGCCTGATGGGACTGTGGGTTTTATAGGGGGGTGGAGTGAGGGCAGGAGAGGGGACTGTGGGCCCCGCCGATTGGCCAGGCGCGAGTCGGTGTCTCATTACACAGGATGTGGTCATAGTGATGGCGTGCACTTCCCTTGATTATCATTGGCTAGTCCAGAGAAATCCTGGGTGTGGCTACAGAGGCTTCTTCCGGGAAGAAGCCCTGCCGAGCACATGGCTCTGTCCAAAAATGGAGGACCCAGGGCAAGATGGAGGGCGCAGTCCTAGCACCCCCCAGGGCAAGCTGAGCCTGGGCTCCAGGGGCCAGTCCGGTTGCCGGGGGCCCAGCAGATCGGCCAGTTCCAGCCCAGACAGGAAGTCCATGTCCTTCGTTTTGTCCCTGGGGGCACCGGCAATCGCCTCCTTAGGCAACCTGGTAGGCCCCCCCCTGCCCCCCCCCCTCCACCCCCCGCTCCCGGGAGGTCACCATATTGATGCCGAACTTAGTGCGGACACCCGATCGGCATAGTGCACTACAGCCCAGAACTCCTGGGCTCAAGCGATCCTCCAGCCTCAGCCTCCCGAGTAGCTGGGACTACAGGTGCGCCCCACTGCGCCCAGTGCCACTGCCGTGGCTGCTCGCAGCAGGGAGACCTGGAGGTCCCCGGCTCTTCCTCCGCAGCCGCTGTCCTACGGTCCGGTCCAGGGGCTGCGGGAGGGTGGCGGCCTGAGCCGGGCTCTCGCTGCGGGCTGGGGAGTCGGTGCCTGAGGCCGCCAGCAGCATGGTCAGGCTGTGCCTCATGAGGCCTGGCGCCCGGCCCACGTAGGCCCCGCGATGACTCGCCCTTTCAGGCTACATGGTTTAAATGAGAGATTTTCTGGGTGGAGACTTTCATTTACATTCAGGGATGACTGACAGAAAAGGGTTATATAACTATATTTCTTCTGCATATGACCTTACTCAAAATGCATACAGAAAAACCCAAAGGAGGGAGAGGGGTCAAAACTGCAATGCAGATTTTATTTTAATTAGTCCAGGGCCCTAGTGAGGTCATATTCATGTCATGTCCTTTTCCTCTGAGCTTGTGCCAAGAACTAGCTGGTTCTGAACACTGGTGCTCTGCTGGCTGCTGGGCCACCCATAGAGAGGTGGTCTGAAGGCAATGTCGGTCCCACCCCTGTTCAGGACCCCAGGGCAGGCCCCACTCCAGCCACTCAGGTCTAACTTCCTACCTGACATATTTATATGTTTCCTTCTTGTTGGGTCCCTACATGTAAGCAATTAATTCCCAACCTTCTCTTCCCTGATAAAGTAGATACCGCTTGCTTGCTTTCTTCAAACATTTTTTTTTTCTTTCACTATGTTAACTTAAAAAATATTCAAACCTGGAAGAAGTTTTGTGAGTTTATTTGAACCAAACTGTTGACAATTGCCAAGAAGCAGAATCTCAACATATTGGGGTAATGCTCCAGAGAATGGCAATTTTTCACCTTCTTTTATATATTACAATCAAAGGAGAAGACATAAGTGGGTTACATGAAACCCATTGGTGATAGAGAGGCAGAAGAAAGCAAAGCGGGGGACATCTCTGGGATTGGATATAAAGTAAAATGATAGACACATACTTTTACTTAGGTGGGTACAGGATGGTTAACTGTCAACCATTAATAAGATAACAATAACAATGAGGGAATTTGTGGTCTCCCCCCTGAAGCCAGGCTGCATTGGTTGTGCCCTGAGGGGTCCAGAAAAAAGGGAAGTTACAAGGTTCCCTGACATTTCAACAATATGCTATAGTAGATGAAAAAAGTCAATAGGCTTGGTTAAGGTAAAGATTGACCTTGTCGGGAAGATACTGGCCTAAGAAGTGACTACCCACCATAGCTGCTTTTAGTTAAAGTTTAATTTAAGACCATCCTTCATGGCTACTTTGGGTCTTTGACTTTGCAAGACTGCCATGCAGGCCTTCCCTGAGCTTGTCAGGTTACCATGTTGCTCCTTTTGTCCACAAATATTTTATTGGCAGCATTTATTTGGTATACTAATCCCCCATTTTATTTTTCCTTTTGGAGTAATTCCAAAACATTGCATTGTAATAATGTTTAGCCCACATTATCTTCATTTTAGTTAGTGTTAGTTAAGATGCATTTGTAGTGTAATCCTCTTCTATGTTTGCAAAAATGTGGAATATAACTTTTAAGAAGTTTACTACTTTTGTTAATTTCAGCTATCATGTTTGATTTTTGCAAGTCATTCTCACAGAAGCTTGAGAAAAAATAAATTTCCCCATGCCTTTGTCCCATTCTTACTGTCATGGGTAATTTTATATGTCAACTAGATCACAGGATATCCAGATAAGTTGTTAAACATTATTTATGGGTGTGTCCATGAAGGTGTTTCTGGAAAAGATTAGCATTTGAATCAAAATACCTTGGAATGAAAGCAGATTGCCCTCTTCAATGTGGTTGGCCCTCAGGGTATCCTCCAACCAATTGAGGTATTAACTAGAACAAAAAAGTAGAGGAAGGGAGGGTCACTCTTTCTCTGTAGACTTGCATGAGCTAAGACCTCTGCCTTTAGCACTCTTGGTTCTCAACTTTTAGAATCAAAATATATATATACATTTTTATTGGTGTTATACTAAGAAAATTATATATACATATGTATATAATTTCCAGGGCTAGAAAAATAAAGTAGGTAGAGATGCTCTTGAGGAGTTACCAGTAGTTACATAGACACTATGAAACAAATATAAATACCAAGCTTACTTCTTTTCTCTTCTGGGAATTTCTGGATTTTCTGAAGTAGGAGAAATAGGCAATGTTCTCAATAATTTTTTAAAGTATACAGAATGCAATATTTTTTTAAAGTATACAGAATGCATTATTTTTTAAGTATACAGAAAGCAATATTGTTATTGTATAGGTCATGTGAAAAAAAATATGAAACAGGCAAGTGTTCAGATCTTGTTAGTATAGTAAACTTGTTTCAAGATACACATGATTACCATTGTTATAAGATGGATTCTAGTTCAGACCATAGTTATGATTTATTAAGGTTATGATTTATTAAGTCTAAAATTAATAGGAAGAAAATTTATAGAATGACATTCTTCTCCACTATTCTACAAAAAATATAATTTATTTTTCTTTTAAGTTAAAATGCATCTTAGTTCTGTTCTAGATAAACTAAACAACAGAATATATAATAAGGTTTGTTGCTCATTTCCATATACCGTAGATAAGTGAATATTAACATTTATGTAAATTTATATATTACTAGAGGCCCGGTGCACAAAAATTTGTGCACTCAAGGGGGTCCCTTCGCCGGGCCTGTGCCCTCTCCCAGTCTGGGACCACTCGGGGAATGACCACCTGATGGCTTAGGCCTGCTCCCTGGGTGATTGGGCCTAAGCTGGCAATAAGACATCCCTCTGGCAACCCGGCAGCCCTCGGGGGATGCCCACTTGCCAGCAGGGAGCAGACCTAAGCTGCAGGTGGACATCCTTAGCGCTGCTGAAGAGGCAGGAGAGGCTCCCACCACCACCGCTGTACTGGCAGCCATCAGCCTGGCTTGTGGCTGAGCAGAGCTCCCCCTGTGGGAGCACACTGACCATCAGGGGGCAGCTCCTGCATTGAGCATCTGTCCCTTGGTGGTCAGTGTGTGTCATAGTGACCAGTCATTCCCAGTCATTCTGCTGTTAAGATCAATTTATATATTACCCTTTTATTATATAGGATAGAGGCCTGGTGCATGGGTCTGGGCCAGCTGGTTTGCCCTGAAGGGTGTCCCGGATCAGGGTGGGGGTCCGGCTGGGTTGCCTGGCCAGCCTGGGTGAAGGGCTGAGGGCCGTTTTCAGGCTGGCCACACCCCTTTCAGGGTGGGGGGTCCTGCTGGGGTGTCTGGCCAGTCTGGGTGAGGGGCTAATGGCTGTTTGCAGGCTGGCCACGGCCCCCAACCACCCAAGCTCCCAGTGGAGGCTGGCTGGAAGCAGATATCTGGGATTTATTTATCTTATATAATTAAAATTTTGTAGCCTTGAGTGGAGGCCATAGCCTGCCAGGGCAGGCGGGAAGCTTGGCTTCCTCTATCACCGGGGCTACCAAGCCTCCTGCTTGCTCCAGCTCTGTGGCTGCTGGACGCCATCTTGGTTGAGTTAATTTGCATATAGTCACTCTGATTGGCTGGTGGGCGTGGCTTGGGGCATAGTGGAGGTGCGGTCAATTTGCATCTTTCTCTTTTATTAGATTAGATTTTAGTTTAAATGATTTTGATACCAAAACGACAAGCCGATGTTCTTCCCAGATCATGCCTCATGAAGTTGAAGTAGAAAATCACAGACCAGAAGATTTAAATAAAAGTGAGAAAATTTATTGTAAGTGGATACAAACTCCCCTTATGGGGAGGGTGCCCAAGAATGGGTTTCCACCGAAGCTTACTGGTCTAGGTGTTTATATTTACCAAGTCTGCTCTTTGTCTACCTGGTCACTTTTTTGATTGGTTCCTCTATCATTTTTTTTGTCCAGCAACAATTTTAAAATCCACCTGGTGTTCCCCCTCTTCTTTTTCCTCTTGCTCCCCATCTCTCATAATCTATGCATGTGCAATATAAGCATTCTTGTTTTGTGCATTCTTGTCTTGTGCATTCTGTTTTTTTGCAAGACCTGCATTCCTGTGGTTTTATCTGGCTCCAATACACATCCACATTTCTTCCTTCTTTTGCCCTTGACCCTGTCTAGCTAATCCTGTTTCTAACTCCTCTCAATTTCAAGTTTCAATTCTCCATAGGATTATTTTTTCCTAAATTACTTCAATTGAATTTTTTAAAAACTACTTAAATTATTTTGTAATTATCATTTATAATATTGCCAGCAACTCTATGAACTTCAATGGATGCCAATCAATTTTTTTTGGCAATACATGTATATGTAAGATTTTATACACGCACATTAAAATTTTAGATTATGTTTTTGAGATATGTTGTTATACTTAAAAAATTTGGAACTTAATGGTGCTTAATTTTTTAAATTTGATATAATGCTCAGATTAACAGAATAATGGTTTCACTCCTGGCTACTTGAGTATTTTTTATTGAGTTTTATTAACTTAGAGAAACTTTATAACCTCATTTTGTTTACCTACTGCTATGAGCTAGTCATGTGTCAACATATTTTTTGAACATGTCAAACATAAAATGAAGAAGTAACAAAGGAAGAAATTAGCAGTGGTTTGGGCTATAGAACATTGTTCTAGAACCTGTTGGTTCATGAAAAATTTCAATTATCCCAACAATGTTTTATCCACATCTCTAGTGTTTTTCATAATATGAATACTGTTTCAGTATCTATTATAATCATTTCAAACTTAATTCATATGGTAAAAATTAGATAGTGTAATTGCATTGAGGAGATATGTATCCTTTTTAAAAAAGTGATGATTTTCTTTAGGGGTGACTATATATTGTATTTATTTCCTTATTCTTGATGGAAAAACACACCAATAATCTTAATAATCAAGAATCTTTTAAAATTTATTCTCCAATTCCAATGAATAACAGAATGAGAAATTGAGCCATTTTATGTATAAAATATATTTTTTAGATTCCCTTCTTTCTTTTTAAATCAATACTTAGTCATATTTTCTTCTATTTCCTGATTATTTATATTTAATTTAGTTTATTCCTTATGTGATTTTAAAATTGAGTCTGCCTTACATAAGTAAAACAATATTTCTATTTCAAATCTTCTTTCTATAAATAAATATGTATATATATATATATATATATATATATATATATAATATATATATATTTGCCAAAGCTATCCCTGATATTTATTTAGTAGGCTCTGAAAGTGCAAAAGACATACAAGTTTGTTTATACACTTGAGTATGTCAAAGTGTAATGTAGTAAAGAATTTTTCAGAACATATGAGGTCATGGAGGTGCACCACTCATCCTTCTCATCAAGGGAACCAGCTGTGAGGTGGGTAGTTGGCATATAGCCTTCAACTATCTATTGTACATTTGGATCCACTACAATGTTCATGCTTAGGCTATAGTCTACCGTTAATGTAATTTTATATTAAGAATCTGAGAAATAGAAAATACATTTGGCTCCCATTCATTGGATGCACCCAGCCAATGAATAATAATGGTGGGATTAATAGAACTGGGCTATTCCTGCTGAATGTGGGAATTATCTGATGGGAAATCTTGGGGGGGGGGGGGTCTCCATGTGCCTAGAAATAAGTTGCACAGAGTTGCACTACAGAGTAAGGTAATCTTACTATTTTTCCTCCCTTCCTTCCTTCCTTCCTTCCTTCCTTCCTTCCTTCCTTCCTTCTTTCCTTCCTTCCTTCCTTCCTTCCTTCTTTCCTTTCTTCCTTCCTCCCAATACTGTCTAAAGGTACTTCCTGCCTAATTATTTGCCCCCTCCCTTTTGTTTTTCAAAGAAAATTCTTTCATTAAATATTGTACATGTCTAATATCGTATTGGTGTCTGTTTTATTGAATGATCCAAACTGATGCATAATTTATGAAATAAATTATGTTATAACCAAGAAGTTATGGGGGTTATAGAGAAGAAAATCTCACATTAATAAAAAATATTCAGTGAAGAAATTAAATTGAAAAGAGGTACACTGTAGTGTGTTATGTGATATTGGAAGAGAGGGCATTTGAAAATTTAATTTTATATTAAGGATTTAGGAAATAGAAAATACGTTTAGCTTTTATTTGAGGTCACCCTGTATTTCCATGTGTCCATGGGCTTTGTTTGTAAACCGCTTTAGCTTTTACAATTTTTTTGTGGTTATTAAAGACTAGGAGCCCAGTGCGCGATTCAAAATAGTGCAGCACGGCCCACCCACCTGTAGCCCTGCCTTGGAGAGCTCCCGCGCACCTGGCCCAAACCCTCTGGTCTTCTCTGGCTGCTTCAAGCCCTGCCCTCAGTCCCTTGAGTTGCCTCAGGCTGGTCCTGCTTTCTCTGGCGCTTTCCCGCTTCCACCCTGTCTCTGGAGAAATGTGATGGCTCTGCCCCGTCATGGCGCTAGAGGAGAGTGTGGAAGCTTCCCACCTGCTGCGCTGTGCTCCTTCCCCTGGCAGGGGAGCTCCGCAGCACTCAGAGTGCAAGCGGTGGGTGGCGAAGGACTGGTGAGGGGGGCACTATGGGCTCTCACCCCTGACCTTCCTGGGATGAGATGGCCCCGCCTCCTCTGGGCGCCTCCCCACTTCTGCCCCATCTCCAGAGCAATGCCCCGGCTAATATGCTAATCGACAATTAGCATATTAGCTCCTTATTATTATAGATAATATATGTAGAGCATTGAGCTCAGTTATACAACTAATACATATCAACTGTTCTAATTGTTTCTGATTAATGAATGAAATCATAATTTAATTTACTTTTATGTAAATCAAACCTATTTCAATGTCAGTACATATATGTGACAATTAAAAGAATACAGGGTGGGGCAAAAGTAGGTTTATGGTAGTGAGTACTTGAAACAGTTTATTCTTGTATTATTATTTATCTATTACTAGAGGCCCAGTGCACAAAATTTGTGCACGAGGGGTGGTGGGGGGGTGTCCCTCAGCCCAGCCTGCATCCTCTCCAATCTGGGATCCCTCTCACAATGCGGAAATGCTGGCTCCCAACCGCTTGCCTGCCTGCCTGCCTGATTGACCCTAGCCACTCCACTCCCAGCCTGATCAATGCCTAACTCAGCCGTGGGCAAACTACAGCCCGCGAGCCAGATCCGGCCCATTTGAAATGAATAAAACTAAAAAAAAAAAAGACTGTACCCTTTTATGTAATGATGTTTACTTTGAATTTATATTAGTTCACACAAACACCCCATCCATGCTTTTGTTCTGGCCCTCCGGTCCAGTTTAAGAACCCATTGTGGCCCTCGAGTCAAAAAGTTTGCCCACCCCTGGCCTAACTGCTCCCCTGTAGGCCTGATTGCCCCCAACTGCCCTCCCCTGCCAGCCTAGTCACCCTCAACTGCCCTCCCCTGCTAGCCTGATCGCCCACAACTACCCTCCCCTGCCTGCCATCTTGTGGCGGTCATCTTGTGACCACATGGGGTGGCCATCTTGTGTGAGGGCATGATGGTCAATTTTCATATTACCTCTTTATTATATAGGATTGCATTATTTTCCATATGAACAACTATAAAACTACTTTTGGCCCACCCTTTATAAAGAACACAGAAATAATGAAGTCATTTTCAAACTTAAAATGTACAAAAGAAAATCATCTAGGAAGCTATTTGAAATGTATGTATACATGGGCCCTATATGTAGATTTTACTGATTATTTCTGGGAAAAATTCAAGTAATTTGCCTTTTTAAGAAGAATCAAAGTTGTTTGAGAGTTCATGGAAAAAAAATTCGCCAAAAAATCTCTGTGTGTGTACCTATTAAAATACACTGAGTGGCCAGATTATTATGACCATCTGACATTTGTAGGCAAATTAGCTATAATTTCACACTGAAGTTGCTAGAGGGCCAGACCATTATAAAAGTCTGAATAGCACAACATACCTAAGTATCATTGCTGATCAAGTTCATCCTATCATGTTGATGGCATATCCCAATGGAGATGGCTTCTTCCAACAAGACAATGTGCCATGCCATGGTGCTCATATTGTGCAGGAGTAGTTTCAAGAACATGAGGGAGACTTTACCTTGCTTAGGTGGCCCCCACAATCACCAGATCTCAATCCAATTGAGCATTTGTGGGACGAAGTTAAAAGAGCCATCAGGCAGCTGGTTCGACAACCATCAAATCTCACAGAACTGGACAGTGCTATTTATCAGGCATGGTGTCAGATTCCTCGCATCACCTTTCAACATCTCATGGAGTCAATGCCAAGAAGAATCGCGCAGTATTGAAGGCAAAAGGTGGCCCAACGAAGTACTTATGGGATGGTCATAATAATCTGGTTGGTCATAATAACCTGGCCACTCAGTGTATATTTATTTATTAATTTAACATAAATACATTGATTTACTTCAGTTGTTCAAGTTTGAAATTATCTGGAATTATTATATAATTTTTATAAATAACACTATCTTAACTAAGAAAGGCATACTGTTATTAAATATAATAGATCTTTCAGCACTAGCTATATTATTTTTATGACTGCAATTAAAAAACTCAAAATTTAGCACTAGCTGGTTTGGCTCAGTGGATAGAGCGTCGGCCTGTGGACTGAAGGGTCCCAGATTTGATTCTGGCCAAGCGCATATGCCTGGGTTGCGGGCTCGATCCCCAGTAGGGGGCATGCAGGAGGCAGCTGATCAGTGATTTTTTTCTCATCATTGATGTTTTTATCTCTCTATCTCTCTCTCTTCCTCTCTAAAATCAATAAAAATATATTTTAAAAAAACCCTCAATATTTAAACGTGTAATTCTCATTCCAGGTGGCCTAAATACTTTTTTTTTATTGTCAAAATCTATGACAACATTTATTTGGTTAAATGTTAGCATCTTTCATAATATGAAATTCAATAATTTATGTCAATATAATTTTTTGTATCTGTTAAGTACCTAAAAATCTATTTCAGTTTTTTTATCATATAATTATGGGAATTTAAAAGTTGTAATTGATAAGACATTAAGGTTACTCCATTTGTACTAATAAGGCCTTTCAAAGTGTTATAAATGAGGCAAAAGAATAAAAGAATGCCTTTTAATATAACTGGACTCTTTATAGTGTCAGTCACCATTAATACATGGCAGCATTCATGGAAAAGCTTACCATAAGATTAGGAAACAATTTTCAGTCATTGTTTTAACTTGTGTGTGTGTGTGTATGTGTGTGTGTGTGTAAGTAAAGTGGCTCAGTATAAAATTCCTTAAGTACTGTATAACCCTTAATGAGTTATAACTAGATATTTCTAGATATTTCTTATTAATCCTATGAAGCTGCAAAGATTCCCTCATTAATCTTCAAATGAATTTACTAAATAAGCAGAATCAATGATAAGCCTAAACAGAAGCACAAAAAATAATTTATTTCTTATATAAATCAAACCAAATACCACTACACAGAGCAAAAGGAAAAGGGAGCAGATGCATTGAATGGACTTTTCTGATGCATCCAACAAACTGCGTGGAGCAACTATTTGCCATGTGTGTCTTCTCTGAAGCGCTCTCGTAGACGTGTGGATACAGGGCTAACAGTGTAAATTTTAGTCGGGAGGAGTTTGAAAACAAACCTCTAAGGAGCACAGGGAACCTATCCTGTGGCAGGCAATGGTATCAGCTGGGTATGGCATTCATTTATAAAACTGAGTTTTCTTAGTAATAGCTGATGACAGGTCATGCTTACATCAATAATCACTAGTTTCTCTTTGTTCTTAACCAGTTTTCCAAGGTCAGCAATATTCACTGCAGATTCTACAGATAATCTACTGGAGGATAGATTCAAACTTTCTTATACATTGTCACAAATGTGTCAAATATAAAAACAAGTTTGAAAACTAAGAAATATTTGCTGCTGGTAATTCTTCTTTCTAAAGTTGTATGAGATGATTATTAATGTTGACAAGCATATTCATTATGATAGAATGAAGTCTAATATTATAGTATGGCAATGGTTTCCTTAATGTGGACAATGTTGAGGGAGATAATGATAGACTGAGAATATTTAAAAGTGAAACATTAACTAGAAAATCAAGGTTATAGGACGCATATATCCTTGCATAGAATAGTATGGAACATCCTTGAATGAAATAGTATATGACTTATTTAACATGAGCATATTCACTATTGCTTAAAATTTAATTTTTATTATAAGCCAAAAACTCTAAAATAAACTTGAAAAAATATACTAATATCCCCAAATATAGAAAATAAAGACTTTTATGAAACTTATTTTACAGAACTAATAGAGTGGGAATATTTGCGGTGTACCATGATAGATTTGAATAAAGAAGAATATGATTATTTTATTATAGAAAAGCAACCAAGAATAGTTTAAAGTATATTTATTAAATCTCTGTCAAAGTATGACATTAAAGAACTACATTCTGAAGAGTATAAGAAAATTAAGTTACTTAAAAATCAGAACATTCACATTTCAAAGTGTCACACTGCTTTAAGAAACAAATTTACTACAAAGTACTTTTTAACTTTAGGATCCATGGAGTAAGGCTGAAATAGCAATATTAAAGGGGGAAAAATGAACAAGAAATGCATCATATTCTGATGGTGACTGATAAAAACAATTGCTAATACCAGGAAAACTGGGAAGAGGGCATGGACACACTCTAGGGGAAAGCTACAGAGAGAAATAGTTTAGTTTGAATGAAAGATGACCTTAATATAAGTTGCTGAATTTTTAAAAACTACAGATATCAAACATTTCCCTGATTATATGTTATGACTTAAATTGCAAAAGAGAGGGCATGATTTTACAAATAATTGTACATGTAAACAATTTTGCTTCCCAAATGGGTTATTTCTGTATTTCTTTCAGTCAATGCTCTTTGCTAAATGTTTCTTTCATGGCCTGAAAAAGTTTCCATGGCTTACAGTCAAAATGTAATTTTATGCTATCATTGATATTATTCATTTCAGTAAAAATTAATTTGAACTTTGAAATGTAAATTAAAAATTTAAATAATTCCCTTTATATAAAATGGCTCTAATTATTATGAGGCTCTATTCAATGTATTTAATGGACAGGTTAAATACTATTGCTTATAGCCTTTGTATCCAATGCCTTCTATTTCTTTTTTTGATTCTATTTAACACAGGACTAAATATTGGTCATACATTTATTGTAATAAAATTATTATGATAATTTTTAGATTTCTGGAATTTATCTTAAGATTCCAGACAAGACAAGTCTCTTTTGTTTTTGTGCAGGAATCCAATATTTAAAAATCCCCCTAAACCTTTCCTCCCTGCCTCCAATAGTAGAAGCATGAGGAACTTACAGATTGACTTTTACCTTTAAATTTACAAAACAAGGTTAATTGCTAAAAAAAACCAAAACAAAACCCAAAATACTAAGACATGGAGAGAAGAGCAGCAATAATAGCAAACCTCCTAGAGATTGTCAATTTAGCAAATGATTTGTAAATTAGAAAATCTTTCATTATCAAATGCATTCGCCCTAAATCTTCTGACATGCTGCTTGAAAGCAGTTGCTTTGGAGTGTTTGCCCTGTTGGTGTCATTTGTGCAATCACAAAAAAAAAAGTAAAATCCTTCCATAATTAAGAACCCTAAAGATAATTTTCTTTTGGAGTTGTTTTTGGGAAAAAAAAATGCAAAAAGTGTATGTTAATATTCAAGAGGGAACAATGATGCTGACTGATTAGAGGAAGAAAGGAAAATTTGAGAATGCTAATTAAGTATTTGTAAATTTGCATATTCTGTGAATAACTCTATCCTAAAGATCATTCCAAAGTGCTATTACTTGCAGAACTCTGATTACCATTAGCTTGGCCCTGGCATCATCATCCTCATTAGTACACAGATGGCTTGGGAAATGGCATAACCAATAGCTCACAGTCATTACTGGTCTCTACCAGTCAGACCAGTGGTGTAATTAAGGTAATGCCCTTCCTGCTTTGACTTCAGCTGCTGCCTGGAAAACTTATCTAATATTTCTATTTTCACAAATTAAGCAGTGTTAAAAATCAAGAGTCTTAGTATTCAGTTCTGGGCCCAACTCTTTCTGAATCTCTATATATTTATCAACGCCTGTATCTATCTATACACACACGCACACGCACACATACGCACATACCTATTTACCTTTCTAAGAATCAGTTTCTTCAAAGTAAAAGTATATTATAATTGCTTTCTACCCCATACCCTGTGTCATGAGGTCATATTAGGTAAAACATGTAGTATCACCATTCAAATGTACTGTGTTTACTGTCTGGAGGATTAGTTTTAAAGTGCTACAATAAGAAATCATCAACATTGTGTGCATGTTGCAGATGTAATTTCTAACTAAGAACAGGTGAAAACAATTTCTCAAAACCCCTTTTAAGGCCATTTATACATCTATGCATTCATTCATTCTTTTACTAAATAATTAGTCAGTGGTTTCTATGCTTCAGCCACTGATTGTTCCTGGGATACAGAAATGAGTATGAAAATGTCCACAACTCTATGGAATTTACATTCTAGTGGGAAGACAGAATAAAAATAACATAACAAGTATGTATTAAAGTGTTTAATAGTGATAATTATTAACCAGAAAAAAAAGTAGGGTAAAGTATAGTGAAATTGGTATAAGATTGGCGATGTATATTGGAGTTGATGCTCAGGAAATAACTTTCTGAGTAGAAAGCATTGAACTCAATAAGGTTAAATTACTTTCCCAAGGTGAAAATTTAAGTTAAACTCAGATATGCCTATCATTAA
The DNA here is from genome assembly GCF_964212035.1 of Myotis nattereri. Taxonomy (NCBI): domain Eukaryota; kingdom Metazoa; phylum Chordata; class Mammalia; order Chiroptera; family Vespertilionidae; genus Myotis; species Myotis nattereri. The sequence continues at coordinate 95,082,232 of NC_138077.1, read as the reverse complement.
AACAATGCCATAACCATTGTGTGATATTAGTTCCCAATGCAATATTAATAAAATATAAATAGGTGTGAAACTATTTTATGAATATGTTCCAGAGCAAGAAAAACACACACTCTATATTATTAAATGTTGCCTACTATACATTGATGGCTTATTTATCAGATGTTAAGAAATATCTTATTTAGAATGTGAATTTTTATTTCTTAATATACTTTCTTTTACACTTTTTAATACTTAGTACTAAGAAAAATTCATTAATCTAACTACAATGATGTAGAATGAACACAATCCTATTTATGAGAGAGAATGTGACCTTGACAGCAGAAAATTTAATTTAAATTTGTTAATAAGGCAATTTATACTCCCAGAAATATAGAGACCAAGGTAGTAAAATGTTCTGCAAACTTCAAGTTCACATCATTTTGAAAAACTATGAACTTGGAAGGAATTTTCCATTCTAATAGTGCATTTGAGAAGATGATCAATAGATAGCTTTTTATGACTTTGGTCATTTTTCTCTTTTGCTGGAGAATATTTTCTAATAATTTTTCCAAATAAGGATTGCAGATCACATTCTCTTTGATTACCAGTTTCTATAAAAGTACCATCATTTTGTCCTCATATTACAGTGAGGACTTTATTTCTTTTTTCTCTCCTTTTTTTTAGTTTTAGCTGTCTATGCTCAACATTATCTCCCCTCAGAACTTTGAAGATGTTATTACATTCTTCTATCATGCCATTAATTGATAATGAAGTCTGTTGTCATATATTTTAAGCAGTCTTCCCCCACATGAATTTCTCTGGTAATATTAGTACTTTGTTTTTTTTCTTGATGACCTGATATTGAATTGTCATGGAGTATAGGTATATACATGTATGTGTGTATATGTGCATATGGCAGGAGTGTATGCGATTATATATCATATGTACATGCATGTGGATGTGCATTTGCATATACCTTTAGTGTAGTCATGCTTCATCTTCACTGCTTCACTTTATTGAGCTTCAAAGATACTGTATTTTAAAGGTTTATGGCAATCCTGTGTCAAGCAAATCTATTGGTACCGTATTTTTAACAGTATTTGCTCACTTTGTGTATCTGTGTCACATTTTGGTAATTCTAGCAACATTTTATACTATTTCATTATTGTTATATTTGTTATGATTATCTGTGATCAGTGATCTTTGATGTTACTATTGTAATTGTTTTGGGGTCCCGCAGACCATACCCATATAAGATGGCAAAGTTAATAAATAGTGTGTTTGTTCTGACAACTCCACTGACCTGCTACTCCCCCATCTCTCTTTCTTTTTCTCTCCTTGGACATCCTTATTCCCTGAAACAAAACAATGTTAAGATTTGGCCATTTAGTAACCCCACAATGGCCTCTAAATGTTCAAGTAAAAGACAGTCTCTTACTTTAAATCACAGCTAGAAATAATTAGGCTAAGTGAGGAAGGCATGTCAAAAGGTTCCATAGGGCCAAATCTAGGCACCTTATGCCAAACTATTAACCAAGTTGCCAATGCAAAGAAAAAGTCCTTAAAGGAAATTAAAAGTGCTACCCTATTGAACACACAACTGATTAGAAAGCAAAACAACCTTATTGCTGATATGAAGGAAGTTTCAGTGGTCTGGATAGAAGATCAAACCGCAACATTCTCTTAAACTCAGAGCGTGGTACTAATTCTCTTCAATTCTATCAAGCCTGAGAGAGGTAAGAAAGCTGCAGAAGAAGAGTTTCATTCTAGAGGGTTGCATCATGAGGTTTAAGGAAAGAAGCCATCTCCATATAACATAAAAGTGTCAGTAAAGCAACAAGTTCCGAAATAGATGCTACAACAAATTATTCAGAAGAACTACTAAGCTAGTTAATTAATGTGGTGTCACTTAAGGACAGATTTTCAATGTAGACAAAACAGCCTTATATTGGAAGAAGATGCCATAGAGGACTTTTAGAGCTAGAGAGAAGCCAAAACCTGGCTTCAAACGACAAGCTGACTGACTCCCTTATTAGGAGCTAATGAATTTGGGGACTTGCACTTGAAGCCAATGCTCATTTGCCATTCAAAAAATCCTAGGGTTCTTAAGAATGAAATCTACTTTGCCTGTACTCTCTAAATGGAACAACAAAGCCTGGGTGACAGCACATCAGTTTATAACGTGGTTTACTGAATATTTTAAGCCCATTGTTGAGGCCTACTCCTTAAAAAAAAAATACTAGGTTGCACAAAAGCTCTGATGGAGATATACAACTAGATTAATGTTGTTTTCATACCTAACAAAACATCCATTCTGCAGTCCATGGATCAAGGAGTAATTTTTACTTTCAAACCTTATTATTTAGAAAATATATTTCACAAGCTTAGACCTGCCATAGATAATGATTCCCCTGATGGATCTGGGCAAAATAAATTGAAAAGCTCTAGAAAGGATTCACCATTCTAGATGACATTAAGAACATTCACGGTTCATGGGATGAGGTCAAAATATTAACATTAACAAGACTTTGGAAGAAGTTGATTCCAGCCCTCATGGATGAGTTTGGGTGACTCAAGACTTTAGTGGAGGAAGAAAATTCAGATTTTATGAAAATATCAAGAAAACTAAAATGAAAAGTGGAGCCTGAAGATGTGACTGAATTTCTGCAATCTCATGTTGTAACTGAATGGAAGAGAAGTTGCTTCTTATGGGTGAGCAAAGAAAATGGTTTCTTGAGATGGAGTCTACTCCTGGCAAAGATGCTGCAAAGACTATTGAAATGACAACAAAGGATTTAAAATATCAAATAAATTTATTTTATAAAACTGTGGCAGGATTTGAAATAAGTTGTATTGTGGTAAAATGCTATCAAACAGCATCACATACTTTCAACAAGTCATTCATGAAATGAAGATCTAGTAATGTTACAAATTTCATTATTGTCTTATTTTTGAAATTGTCACAGCCACCCCATCTTTAGCAACCACCACTCTGATCATTCAGCACCCACCAACATTGAAGCAAGACCCTTTACCAACCAGAAGATTACAACTTTGTGAAGGTTCAGATGATGGTTAACATTTTTTAGCAATCAAGTATTTTTTTAAATTAATGTACATACATTGTTTTTTTAGACCTAGTGCCTTTCTCACTTAATAGACTATACAGTATTGTGCAAACAAAACCTTTATATGCACTGGGAAATTTTTTAAAAAGTGTGACTTTCTTTATCATGATATCTGCTTTATTGTGGTGGTCTGCAACCAAACCCAGAATATCTGCAAGGTATGCTTATATTTTTTTTTCCTTTGGGGCCTAAATATACTTGACTATTACTTATTCAAATATTACTTTTCATCTAGTCTCTATATTGTCTCTTTTGGAACTCTTATAGGATAGATGCCGCTATTTTTAAACATCTAGTATATGTTGATTGGGAAGAATGTTTCTTAAAAATGTCGATACATATTTACATGTTGAAGAAACTGCATTTTTAGAAAGTGATTGGATACTTTCAACGCTTCTCTCAAAAATAACTTACTTGTTTTGTGAATTTTGGAAAAAGACCATTATCTCTCTTTTTTCTACTTGGCATCTAATTTGCCCACAGAAAATACCATATGTTCTCTGGTACTCATGGCCATACCATAAACTGTCAATAAAGTTGTGTTTACAGGAGATGGCCACTGGGCAGATTAAGTTGTCTGATTGATGTTCTCAAATCAATAGCAACCTGAACATAAAACTCCATACACAATCCAGATATTATCAACAAAAACAGTGACAATTTGTCCTTCATATATTTTAGTCCTTATTTTATTTCTAAATTGTTTCATACTGAGAGGTAGAGAAAAGGCAAGCCAATTATTGGGCATCTTCAGAGATACCAAATATTTGTCTCTTACCTCCTCTTTAAAACTTTTTCTTTTTCTTCTTCTATGCTTTCTTTTGTGCTGTTTTCTCAGGCTTTTCCTTCATCTAACCCAGTGGTTCTCAACCTTCCTAATGCCACGACCCTTTAATATAGTTCCTCATGTTGTGGTGACCCCCAATTTCATTGTTACAAATTAAACATAATTAAAGCAGGGTGATTAATCACAAAAACAATATGTAATTATGTATGTGTTTTCCGATGGTCTTAGGTGACCCCTGTGAAAGGGTCGTTCAACCCCCAAAGGGGTCACGACCCACAGGTTGAGAACCGCTGATATCTTCACATCAGTTTTATCTGTTAGGCTGATGAGTGATTTTGATAATTTTATAAATTTACACATAAATTTATGAATTGGGTATCTAACTTTTATGTTCTCTAGTTTGTTCTTTTACATACATAAATTCTTTGTTTCAATATGCACCTATTCTTCTGGAACAAGTCCAATATATATCTTTATTTTTTTAAGTTATTTTTTTAATATATGTTTATTGATTTCAGAGAGGGAGGGAGGAGAAGAGAGAGATAGAAACATCAATGATGAAAGAGTATCACTGATCAGCTGCCTTCTGCACTCCCTTCACTGGGGATCGAGTATTACATATGTCCCCTTTGACCCTTTCTAGCCCTCTCCAACCCACACCCCACCTTTATCACCCTATTGTCTGTGTCCATGGGTTATGCATATATTCATACAAGTTATTACTCTTTAATTTTTGTGTATTCTTCATTTTTTAAGCTTGTTCTCTGTGTTTCACAGTATTAAGTTTTCCTTATGAATGTATGTCTTTGCTTTTGACCACTTAAGATTGGTTGTTAGACTGTCTTGTGCCTATACATTTATGGAGTCTACCAACAATCCAGGGGGAAAAAAGCAGACATCCATGCCCACAAGTCCAGAATTTCAATTATCTTGCTAAGAAGTAGAAATCCTCCATCTCAGTGTCCTAAAAAGAAATTTGTTCCCCGTAACATATAGCATTGTTCTGTCTCTCTCACCCAAGCGTCTCATCTCACTGCTTTTGCCTAGTGACAGACCTCTTTCCTCTCTTCATCAATGCCACTTACTAGTTTACTACAGAAATCAAACTATAGAAATCATTGGCTTTTTTCTACGTCCATCCTGATTTCCTCTCTCATTATCTCCACACCCAGAAATACCCTGGTTTTCAATCTACACTTAACAGATTACAACTGTATAACCATTATTAATGTAAGAATAATATGTGATTACTAAATCCAGTAATATTATTATAATTATCTATTAACTATTTCCATATTCCTCTAGTAGTAACTTGCAACATTTAGTGATGACAAAGAATGTTGAGATGAAGTTATCAGGGAAGCATGGAGGTCCACTTAGCTTAATATTCACCCTATATTGTGGAGTTTGGTGAACTCCATACACACAGCTCCATATGTGTGATTCACATAGATTTTATTTGAACTTCCATTTTCAAAGATTTCTATTAAACCAATATTCTCTTGTATTATCATATCTAGAGTTAGTTATTCAGAAACTTCATTCATTTCATGATTAATACAGAGCCAATGTAACTTAGAACATATTCATATTATGACAGAATTTAAAGAATATTTATTTCATAAGTAATTTATGATAAACTGTTCCAAATAACAATTACTAATGAACATTGACAATTGTACCAGTTAATAATGCCGATTTTGAAATCAAAGGTAACACAATAATTTCAAGAGAAACATCAAAAGTGCTTTATTCAAAGTAATGTCCATCACTACCTACACATTTCCCCCATCTTTCAGGTAATTTGTGGATACTGTCCCAATAGAACTTTTCTTGTTTTGAGGCAAACCATTCAGAAACCCAATTTTCCACTTCTTCAGAAAATGTGTGTGCCATCGATCAGAACAAGTGGTAATCTGAAGGAGCAAGGTCTGGTGAATACAGCTGGGGGGTTAATACTTCCCAGGCAAGATCTTTTAATGTGTCTTTTAACTGGTTTTGAAGTGTGTGATGGTGCGTATCATGAAGCAAAATTACTGTGCTGCATCTTCTAGCCCATTCTGGTCATTTTACAATCAAAACATGGTTCAAATTGATTATTTGTTGTTGGTAATGATCAGAATTAGTGGTTTCACCTGGTTTTAGAAGCTCATAATACACCACATCTTCCTGATCCCACCAAATGCAGAGCATTGTCTTCTTTCTGAAGCTATTTGGCCTTGCAGTCAATGTTGATGGTTGACCTGGATCAACCCATGATTTTGTGCATTTGGGATCCTCAAAATAAATCCACTTTTCATCACCAGTCACAATTCATTGCAAAAAAAGACTTTCTTTCATGCCATTGAAGCAACTTTTTACAGATGACTTTTTGGTTTTCCATTTGTCTTTTGTTCAGTGGATGTGGCACCCATTTTCCTTCCTTTAAAATATTTCCCATTGCTTGTAAATGATCAGAAATTGTGTGCTGAGCAACGTTTAATTTTTCTGCAAGTTGTTTTTGAGTTTGACATGCATCTTCATCCAATAATGCTTGTAACTGTTGGTCTTCAAATTTTTTCAGTTGACCTGGACGTTCTTTGTCTTTCACATCGAAATCATCACTTTTAAAGCGTTTGAGCCAGCGTTCACAAGCATCTTGAGATGGAGCATGTTCACCATAAGCTTCCTGAAGTATACAATAACTTTCAGCAGCACTTTTCTTCAAAATAAAGTAATGAATTAAAACTTCCCGCAAATGCTCTTTTATAATAAGGCACAAAATTTAACATTTTTAAGTGTAAAAATATCTATGATGTTAACACCTTCAGAAAATTTGACATATGAAGTTTTGAAGCTTGTTGTCATACAATAAAATAGCATACATATCAAATCGTATATATATCAACATATGTGTAACTCCTACTATTGAAAAAAATCCACATTATTAACTGGTACACCTGGTATGTGTGTTCATTCAATAGTACATGCAAGAACTACTAATAATTTCAAAATTTGTCAAATGAAGGCATATATAAAGAAATATAAGGTTTAAATAGATGGAAGAAGTATGAATATTTTGTTCTTTAAAATGCTGGTTGAAAGCAACCAGAAGCATCTATGTAATGCTTTTATTTTACTAAATAACATAAACTATCAAATAAAATATGAAACATATAATCACAATGTGTACAATTAAATTTAAAAGTCAAGTGGTTAAAATATGACCTCTTAATAGTTATGAAATTATTATTAGGTTATTTTTCCTGAATAAAAAATAAGAATAGAAATTTTAGGTTTTAAAATATTTAAAAAAAGGAATTTTCTAAGGGAAATATCACATTTAAATCTTATCAATCAATAAATTAGACAAGATTTGAGGTATAAATAGTATTTCCTTTGTCGAGAGCAATTTGTCATAAACAGCATTTAAATTTCACAAAATAATTTGTCAATTCAATTACTCCTCCCTACAAATGAATGTTATGCTTGAGACAAAATTTTGAGGGTTGAGAAATAATATGAATGTTTTTCTAAAATCTGAAATATAGTGAGTGTGATACACACACAGATGCACATATGGAAGATTTGCAAATAATTTATATCCATTCAAATCACTATGCTGACTTTTCTCAATAAACTGCTTGGCTGAGTCTTTAATAACTGGGGAAGAGGTAGTTCTGGTTGCACTGTTTTCATAATTGACTATTGCTATGCTCAGTTTCACCTAATCAAGAAGCCTATTGGAACATTTAAACTCTTTACAACATGTATTGGCTTTATATTATTATTATTATTTCTTTGATTGTAACCACTTATAAACCAAAATACATTGTGGAGATATATAAAGCAAAAACTTTAATTTTTTTTTTCAGAAATATTTAAAAAAAATTTTTTTTTTGAGAGAAAGAGAGAAGGAGAGATAGAAACATCAATGATGAGAATCACTGATTACCTCCTGCAAGCCTCATACTAGAGATAGAACCTGTAAGCCAGGCATGGGCCCTGACAGGGAATTGAACATAATCTCCTGTTCATAGGTTGACACTCAATCACTGAGCCACGTTGGCTGGACCAGAAACATTTTTCTAACATCTTGATAAATTATGTCACATGGATTAAAATTTTCTCTATTAAATGCAACAAAAAAAAAGTATAGGCCTATGCCCAAGGACATAGTTTCACAATTTAGATAAGCTGTGTTCTCACTTTTCTGCATAGTTTAATAAAAGGGAAGAACAACAGCATATTTATTGTGATATAGTCTGTAATTGCCTTCAGGAAACAGTTTTATTTTTTGTTGTCTTCAGTAAAACAATACCAAGTAGAACAGCTTAATGTCAGCATTTCTAAAATATAAATCACTGCTCTTTCTGACATTCTGAAACATCTAAATGATCATTTAAAACATATTTTATGAAGTTATATACATTTTAAAGTATAGATAAACTTGTATACAAAATATTATGCTTACATTAACATCATATTAACATTATTTTTAGGAGTTCTACCTGAGCTTTGGCATCAAATTCCATTAATGTTTTCTCAGTCCATATACTCTCCTCCGTATTTCCAGAAGAAGATGTCTAGAGTTTGACTTGAGTATATGTTCCAAAATTTGAATAGATCATAAAAGCATTAGTAGAAAAGCCTTGGCTTTGCTGTGAAACAATTCTGTTCCACATTTGTGCAGAGAATATAATAAAAACTCTATTTTTCTTCCTTAAAACTTGTATAACATACATAAATATAAGGCAAAAATGATTAGAAATAATTATAAATACTGGTGATAACCTTTGGCTTTGTCTAGAAAGAGCATATTCCCAGGATTACAAAGGACTTTCAATAATCTCCCCAATGAAAATCCCCTCTCTCTATCCTAAGGACAGCCACTGTTCTTTATGAATATCATTTGCTTTATTCTTAACTTGAAATCATATTTACATGTCCAAATGCTAGGATTTACTTTTTTTGGAACTTATAAATGGATGAATAAAATCTGTATTTGGAAGGGGTACTATTATTTGTTCAATATTAAGTTTCTGTTTTATGTAACTACCATATATTCATTTTTATTCAGAATAATATTTGAAAGATTAATTATATATAAAAAATGACATTTTGGTTAACTATGTAACTAATGTATAAAGCATATACTTTTATTTTCAATACCCTGCTTGCTATTCTATATTACCTACTAATACTCCTAAGCTTGACTGAAACCATTTATATTAAAATTGTATAAGTGACATACTTTCACTTTATTTATCCAGAGTTTCATACATTATTTCTGTATCAACTCAGGATATCAGAAATTTCTATGCCTATAATATAATATGCCAGACACAGACAACAGTATGGTAATTGTCAGGGAAAAGTGATGGTATGGGGAAGTAGAAGAGGGTAAAGGGGGGATGAAGAGTGATAGGAAGGAGACTTGACTTGGGGCTGTGAACACACAATACAATATACAGATGATGTATTATAGAATTGTATGCCTGAAACCTATGTAATTGTGTTAACCAATGTCACTCCAATAAATTAAATAAAAATAAATTAAAAACATAATTACTTGCAGTCCAATTTGTCATTCTGTTGCCCAAGATAACATATTTTAGGCCAGCTTTTTTTTTTATTTCTAATAAGAAAATATTAAAAATGGTGAGTTAGTAAATTATTGGTAATCCTATATAATAAAAGCCTAATATGCAAATCAACCAAACGGCAGAACGACCGGTGGAACAACCAGTCACTATGATGTGTACTGACCAGCAGGGGGCAGATGCTCAACACAATAGCTGCCTCCAGTCTGGCCAAGCCGGGTGCCAGCTGGTCACCAAACAGATCAGCCCTGATCACTTGCCAGGCCCAGGGATCCTACCTGTGCATGCATTTCATGCACTGGGCCTCTAGTTTGGTAATGAAACTATAAAAAAGTTGACCTAAAATTTTTTTGTCTTTGGCAATAGATTGAAAATAGGACTGCAATTACTTTTATATGCGAAAAAAACAAACAAAACAAAAACTCAATTTGATAGTTTAAAGTTTACTTAGAAGTAATATTAAAAATAATAATAAGAAAAAATTTATCATTCCTAAATTACTCTAATTTTAAATTTTCTTTCTGTATAATTTACAATATAATTTAATTAACTAAAAAATAGGAATGTAAGATATTATCTGAATAAAAATTGATAACTATATTGAAGCCACATTTTATAGGTCTATTTATTTAAATATATTTGTCTTAAATAAAGAGAATTATTTTTACATTCTGGTGCCAGAAATATCTGAAATAAGTTATGTGTTTATTTGCAAAACAACTAACCTGGATTGTCTAGCCTTTCCATTCCATTACTCTGCCATGTTCTTGTCATCTCTTTTTGTTTTAATGTTTTCTTAGAGCTTATGTGTGCTTGCGCATATATGTATATATGAATATGTATATAATATAGTGTCTGTGTGTATACATAATATATACACATGTGCATATTATATATACCTGTGTATATAATAGTATATATACATATGTATGTATATATACATATATACATATACATACACATAATTTGTGCTTATTTCTGTGCTCACTATGAGTCTCATCATATCCTATATATTAAACTGTGGAAAGTATAATATAGAAATTTAGATGTAATATTATATATTTGAGCTTGATTTTTTTTTAAGTCATCACATCAACCTCTTGTATACTTATATAGTTTGACTAGAAAAAATGAGCCATATAGAAAATAATAATTTTGTAATTTAATATATCTGTATTGACAATTTATATGTATAATCAGTGTTTCCCTATATCTCATAATTTTTTTTAACAAAAACTGAGGGAAAATTCCAATTTATCAATCGTTTTCTCTTCAATTAACATTTCTTTAGAGATTTTATTTCTATGCTGCACATTAATTTTAAACTTTTAATTTGAACATACCAAAATTGCCACCAGGTATTTTTCATTATTAGGGGCTAGCTCAATTTGAGATGTTATAGGATTCATAAACTTTCCGAAGTCATATTCTCATTGGTCGTGGTTCTCTTGATTTTAATATACTCTTTGCCATTAATTCACACTGTTTACTATCCTTTATAGCTCACAATTCTCTTTTCAATTTGTTTCCAAGTTTTTATTTTTATCACTTCTAACATCTTTCAGTAGTTTTTCCTTGGGAATTTTTATGGACAAAATGTAATGCAATATATATTTCAGCATATATTCTATTTTAATTATTTGTCTTTATCTTCTATCACTCCTCACCCATTCTCTAAATTTTATTAAGCTTTTTGGTAACCATTGTTATTACAATTTTTACTATAATATTGTTGTCTTTAATACATTTATATGTTTTTGTCCTTCTGACTATATTTTAAACTTCTCATTGGCAAAAAATATTTACTTCTTTATCTTTATTGTCTATCATAGTAAAAATGCAAGTCAGGCACTAAAGTGTTTTTTTGTTGTTTGTTTAATGTGTTTTTAATAATTAAGGCAGGAATTGTTGCCTCATACTTAGCAGGTGATTACTGTTGAGTGTCATCATTCACACTCAATAATATCTTCTTGTTATTAAACAGAAAAACCTTGATTGGTATTGCTGAATTCTTTCTAATTCAATCTGTGTGGCTTATTTGAATGTTAAGTGAGTATAATCAGGAAAATGCTGGGTTCCATTACAATTATGGATTGAATTAAACTTTTTAAAATTTCACAAGACACTTGCCATTACTGACCTTAAAATAGGAGAAAAAACTTTTTCAATTTATAGACTAGAATTAAAAATTATTCTATTTTTGCATGTAATCCTAAATGATAAGATCTTAAAAATTGTTAACTTGACAAGTGTTAGTTTTCTCAATAAAATATTAATAAACAAGCTACTGCCATTTTTGAAATAATTTGCACAATGCTTCCCAAAGAAGAGAGGGCAAAGTAAGAAAACAGATAGTCCATTTAAACCAACAGTTCTTAACCTGTGGGTCGTGACCCCTTTGGTGGTCGAACGACCCTTTTACAGGGGTCGCCTAAATCATCCTGCGTATCAGATATTTACATTACAATTCATAACAGTAACAACATTACAGTTATGAAGAAGCAACACAACATGAGGAACTGTATTTAAAGGGCCAGAAGGTTGAGAACCACTGATTTAAACAGAAAAAAGTTAAAGTTGTTTAAGAATATTTCCTCTTCATCACCAATTGATTTATATGAAAGGTTTTATGAAAGTATCTCACGATTAATTTATGTCTAACCACATGACTTCCTACTTTTTGCAAAGTTTGGCTTTCACTGTGGTAGGGTATATAGATATTAATGTGACTTACAGCTAAAGGTATTTTCTTATTGCTCAGGATTCAGCAAGGGAGAAATAAACCACAATAAGTATTTCAATTAAGAGAATATAATAATAGGAATTTATTAGGCAGAAGATGGAAAACTTAAGACCAGAGGGGAAAACTGAATTTACAGTGTTAGTAGAAAAGCAGCAATTTCCCACCGGTCTGGGGGAGCAGAGGAGTTGGGGTTGTTATTGGAAACTAAAAGTCTAGAGAACAGACCCTGTAGAGTTGGGAATCAGACTGCAGGGAAGGGGCTCCGTGTCGCTGTCTCTGGAGCTTGGAGAAAGGGGCCAGCAGTGCTGGGAATTAGGCCTCTAAGTGGCAGCACTGCCCAGCTGGGGAGTTCAAGGAGACAAGGACACCGGCTCTGTAGGAGGGGAAAGGAGCTGGATGGTGGGACAGACCATTGTTGTCAGGGGGAAGCATTTTTGCTCTGGCAGTGACAGTGGCCACAGAAGACATGAAGAGGGAGAAAATCCTCCTTCATTTTTCCAGCCTTCAAAATCTCAGCCCCTGCCCTGGACTGGCAAACCCTAAAAGAGAGCCAACTGACAAAGAAGATCTAGCACTTGTAGACTCCAGTGCGAGTATGACAAAGCAGAGTGAAGAAAGATGTATTTGGAGTTTGAAAACCATGGCTTAATGTTCCACACAAAATTTTTAGTAATTATATAATCACTAGAGGCCTGGTGCATGAATCTGTGCATGGGTGGGGTCTCCAGTGGGGTAGGGGAGGCTGAGACATGATTGGCCTTCTGGGCGGGTGGTGGGATGCTGTTGCCAGATGGGGGTGGATCCATCCTGCTGATGTTCCTGATGGTTGTCGGGAGCCACCTGGTGGCCACTTTTATAGGGTGGGGAAGTGGTCACAGTGCTTGAGGCTGACTTCCAGGAGTCCGGCAGGACTGTCGGGATAGTGCCGGTGGCACTGGTCCATCAGTTCCTGGCCCATTCTCCAGAGATTGGACCTACAGGACTACTGAGGGAGTGAGTGGCAGCCTCCAGGCTGGTGGGCTGCCGGCACTGGTCGGTCAGCTGAGTGGCGCTCCTGCTGTGGGAGTGCACTGACCACCAGGGGGCAGCTTCTGCATTGAGCATCTGCCCCCTGGTGGCCAGTGGGTGTCATAGAAACCAGTCGGTCCGTCATTCTGGTCATTTGGTCATAATGATCACTTAGGCTTTTATATAGAGAGATGCCTGGGGTCTCAACTGATGTGAAACTGAGGGTGACTGGCTTAGGTAAAGGCAATAATCACAGGTCAGAATGAATTCAACCCATGAAAGTATCAGTGTATAATGTGAAGTATAAAATACTCAGGAACAATGTGATATATCAGCTTTATCGCATGTAGATATTTCAGTTATGCAATGTACCAACTTCAAAGAAGAATTTAATTATAAATTTCGATTAAACTTGTGAATCATAAAATGTTTACTACTATTGGAGAGTCAATTTTGCATAAACCAATGGGTGTTTTTTTATTAATTTATGTCTATTATTTCATAGAAAAAAAGCAAACTTCATATATGGGTTTTTAAGATTATATGAAATACGAAATAATTATATCTTCTATATGTAGCTTGAATCACAGATAAAACAATTTTTTTCCCAAAGATGCTCCCAGATGGGTTTTGGTTTATGTGGACAAAGCTCCACTGGAATTTTTAAACTAGTTTTCTGTAAAGCAACTTTTAATCTTGCAACGGTAAACAGTAGTTGCCATAGCAGCCCTAACGAAAAGGAGTATCAGAACCTCTTGTGAATTTACCAACTATCACCCAGTCTGTGCAGAGCAGTTCACTGAGGAGATGAGCAGATTTTCACAGGGGCCAGGGAGCTGTCTCAGAGGATGCTGAAGATCAACTTCCTTTTAAGCTTTAATGTTATTACTGAAAACTTTGACAAACTGAGGTAGCTTCAATGGGTGGGAGTTAGCAAGAAAGAGTTAAAAATTTCTGAAATGGGGCATACCAAGAAAGAAAATTGTCTATACTGACTTGAGACACAATGCCACCGCATGGAGGTTTCTAGGGCAAAGTTAGTCCCAGCCCATATGTAGTTGAGATGAAAAACTGTCAACATCCAGATGTACTGTCATTATTTTTATGAATTTTAGAGTAAGGGAGAAAGTGATAAAGATAGAAACATCAATGATGAGAGAGAATCACTGATCGGCTGCCTCCTACATGCCCCCACTGGGAATTGAGCTGAAAGCCAGGCATATGCCCTGACTTGGAATCAAACCATGACCCCCAGATTCACAGGTTGATGCTCAACCACTGAGCCACACCGGTTGGGCTAGTGTGTTAATCTTGAAGGCTGCCTCTATCTTGGCAAGTGAATCAGTATCTCCGTATAGTTGAATTTCATGTACATGAATATTTAAATCAATTTTTGTATAATGTATTTTTACATTGTTTTATTAAGATTTATTTTCCTAATGAGTAATGAAATAGAATATTTTATTAGTTCCTTTCCATTTTAAATAACATGAAGATCATAATGTAATTTTAACTATATTATCAATATGGCTAATGTTCATAATCACACAATTTTTCAATTTGCATAAATATCTTAACTATTTTCTAATGTGATGTAATACATGTGACAAAATTTATTTAATTATTTTATTATTTATAACTTGCTGTAGAAATCATTTCATTTGCTTTCACCACATATGATGTTGATAGACATTAGTAATGTAAATTATCAGTGTGGGTCTCCTAAATATGAATATAATTTTTTCAGAGTCATATTCTATGTACTTTGGCTAATATATTTCTTCCTTCAGTTTTCTTGGAAACTGCTAACAAAACACAAATTACTCTTGAAAGCATTATATATCTATTGGTATGATAGAGCAAGCTGAAGCAAAGAGATACATATTCTAATAAGGTGTTTAGATTATATTCCCATTGCACACATGCAAGTGTTTGCCAAAGTAAATTAAGCTGGAAAGCTATCATTTTCTCATTACTTATAGAGTTCATCTATATTCAGTTATATTTCTTTTTAAATATATATTTTAGTGTCACATTTTTTTCAATCTCTTCCCCTCCATTAGATGAATCTTGCCTTACTTTCTCTTTCTCATTATAATGGTCTTAGAGAGTAAGGCATATCTCATGAACCCTTACAATAGTGTTGTGGAAGATAATAAACTTCCATTTTTGTTGGCAAATGTTAATGCCCATTTTAATAAACATAAATTGAACTTTCTGTTTTATTTTCTTTTAATTATTTAATATGCCCTAGTCTTCAAGAATCTCTGATTAACATCTAACATCAAGGGCACCACATTTTGTATAAAGCTTTACAAGCATTAGTAAAAACAAGAGCACTTGATGATATACTGTGTATATAATATAGTTGTAATGATTATCATATTGTTTTCAAGTTATTGATTTGTTTGTCTCACATTTCTACTGCCATTGACCTCTCTAATGAAGAGACCATACGTTATTCATAATTGGTATCACTAGGGAAAACCTCAGTGTCTGCTACAAAGGGAATTCTCCAAAAATTATGGATGAATAAATGGGTGGGTTGGTGGGTGGATGGTTAGATTGATGGGTGTATAGAATAATGCATTATCTCCCCCCCACATAAAATGATGATGAAAATGTCTAGATACCCAGACATTAGAAATGCTTTATGGCAGTATATAGTGTAACAGAGTGAGGGTGAGATAGACAATTAAGATAGTATACAAAATAAATAAAATGTCATAAGACTTAGCATAAAATTGACTCACTTTTGTTTAGCATAAACAGAATTAATTATATATAAGAAACTATCTGAAAAAAAATTTAAAGACAATCTAAAATACACTCACTGATGTCATCTCTCAGAAGAACAGCACTTAGACATGCATGCAATTATGCAAGTCAATCATTTACATGGAGCATAACAGCGTCCTGCAGAGGCAGAAAATTAATAAGAATCAACAATTAGCTCCTTTCATCTATTCAAACATCTTCAATACTGAAATATACATCATCACACTGCACAATAATGCTTGGAATTTAGAGTGATGGCATCAAGGAAAAGGAACTATTATGCCCTTCATCTACAGGCATTGAAATCAAGAGCAGATATCAGAGAGTTATATACCATTTTAAAACCTGCTGGCACATCAATGCATTTCAGTTGATCATTCAGCCTTCTATCTACATACTCATATATGTGACTGTCTTGTCCCCTTTCACCTGTACTTCCTTGCTCCTCACAACATGACCATCAGATAAAGCTGCATTCTGCTCTTAGAAGTGCTCATCAGTGCCAATGCTGGCAATCACTGCAAATATGATTTCTCCAGATTTTACCAAAAGAGCAACTATTAAAATGCTCACCTTACCAAGTTTTTCAACTTAGACACAAGGAGAATGTCTGTTCCCACTTTTATGTTAAATTGCACACCAAATTAACATTGTTTTGCCTCTTTGCTTCACAGGTTACAATTGACTCCCCTTCCCTACACACCCACACAAAATAATTTATTCATTTACTTCATGCACCTTCTTCTCTCTTTAGATTGTACACAATTTCTACAAAGCTTGGCTGAAGACTTAATTACTGAGAAATACTATTGGACCCCGTCTCTCCAAGGTTTTTAGTCAGCCACCTGCAGGCAAAATAGCTTTCTCATCCTCTCTCAGATGAAAATTCTGATGCAACTTGAATCATGGGAGGTTTAATCACCAACTAAATTGAAATATACATTTAATTAACAAATACTTAATATTCTAGGCACTGAACTAAGCACAGAGAACAGAACAGAAGGACAATGGCCTTACTTCCTGGAGCTTGTTATTGTAACAGAATGAGGGTGGGATGGACAATTAAGATAATATACAAAAGCAATACCAGATAGTGGTCAATATTTGGGGGAGAGGCAACAAGAGAGTAGAATATCTTTGGGAGAGAAAATATGGATATTGAGATCTAGAAAATGTTGATTTGTTTGCTCTATTCCTAAAGTAAGGACCATTTTCAGACATGTTCAATCTTCAGGAATATATTTCACTTGGATAAACAAAACCCAACTCAGAGAAGATGCGAAGGGCTGTTTGCTAGTAGAAAAAAAAACCCACACACAAATAAAAAACAAAAACAACAACAGTGTTATAAATGTTTATCTAAAGAAATAGAAGGGAAGTCACCAGCAAAGAGCATAGCCCTTCAATAGTCAATGAACCTAAATGAAATTATAAATATCCATATGTATGAAAGAGGAATATGTAAGCTGATAAATGAATGACTAAAAAGAAAAAGCCATATTTTCAGAATAGGTGAAATGTCCTTTCAATAGAGTAAGAGCAACACAAGGACCCTAAGTAGGAATAAATTTATTGTGTTTCAGAGACATAAAGAAGGCCAGTGTGTCTACAGTATGATGCTTGAGAATGGAGTGGTATGAAAAAAAAGGTAAGATAATTAAAATATATCCAGATATACCAGGTAAGGGACATGGTTTTATTTGAACACCATAGAAAGTCATTGGTAATTTTAAGCATAGCTGTGACATAAGCTGGCATAACATTAAAAATTAATAAAGGTCACTTAGGGCACTATATCAAGAATGGATCAGAGTGGAAAAAGGGAGGAAGCACGGAAATCTATTAGGAGGCTGCTGTGATAATTTAGGTAACAAATAATTATAGCTTATCATAGGAATATGAAAAGAAGACATTTTGGAGATAACATTATAGAACTTGGTAATTCAGTTAGCTATTGGATGTTAGGAAAGAGTAGAATTATGGATAACTTCCAGCTATCTGACTTGGAGAATGGAGAAGACAGCGTTTCATTTTCTGACCCAAGGAGGCCTGAGAGAGAATTTGGGCCATACAAAATTTAATTTGTGTCTTAGACATTAAAGATGAGATATAAATTAGATAGTTGTATATATGAGGTTAAATTCAGTAAAAATAAGATCTGGGGGAGTTTAACTTCACATGAATGGAATTGATAGTTATAGTTGATGCAATCACTTGGGTCAAATGTATAGACAGAAAAGAGAAGAAGGTCCCAAATGAGTCATAGGGCAGTATCATGTTAGACATTGTATTAACTTTCTATTGCAGCAATAACAAATCACCACAAACTTAACACCTTAAAACAATACAAATTTATTATCTTAAAATTTTGGAAGTCAGAGTCTATAAAATGGGTCATTAGGGCTTCCAGGGTCTTTCGTAGAGAACTATTTCTTTCCCTTTTGCAGCTTTCACAGGCTGCCTACATTCCTTGGCTCTTGACCTTGCATCACTCCTACCTCTGCTTACTTCATCACATTTCCTTTTCTGATCTGGATGCTCACTGCCCTGCCTCCCTCTTTCTCTCATAAAGTCCCCTTTCATTTCACTGGGCTCATTTGGATAAACGGGGATCATCTTCTCATATCAAAATCTTTACCTTAATCACATTAACAAAGTTCATTTTACCATAGAGCATATACACATGAATTAGACAAGAACATCAATGGTGATCATTATTCTGCCTACCACACACATGTAGTAAAGTCTGGATTCAACTGTGACTTCAGAGTCGGTATACCCAAGTCTCTCTAGATACCAATAACCCTTAGAAATTACTGTGGAAAGAGGTTCAATTTTTGGAATAAATTGTACTAGGCTCATGTTGAATTGCAGACTTCCATTTGCAAAATTACTTGCGTTTGAATTCTGGCTCGATCACTTGTTATCTTTGCTCCTAGTTTCTCCATTTGCAAAATAATGACAATAATGGCATTTACCTCTTGGTGTGTTTATCAGGTTTCACCAGGAGAACAGAATCAGAATCAATAGTAGTGTTATATAATATGAGGTTTACTAAATGGATTAATTCATAAAACTGAAGGAGACACTGAGGAAGTGAAGAATCAGAAAGTATCCCAGTATGAGTTATCATCCAACCAATCGGAGAAGTTATTCATATACAATAGCTGACGTACAACTGGGAATTGGAGTTTGTGGGTTCATCTGTGGGAAAATATTATATTTTGCCTCAGTGTGTCTACAACCAAGCTTCCAGAGAAGGTATAACTGCTATTGATTAGCAGGACCAATCGTAGAGAAAATAGCTTCTCACCAGAGAGTCATAGAGAGAGAACATTCTAGAGTGCACCAGGCAATTTTTTCATGTTTGGCATAAACAAGTCCTCTCAATAGTTTCTACTGTGACCATGTATAACTTAGAATTATATAAGGAAGGAATTTCTAGAAAGTTTATTCTCCACTTTATACAAGTTGCACATTAAAAGCACTTACCACTCCATTCCTGGTCCGGGCACAGGCCCTGGTTGCAGGCTCAATCCCCAGTAAGGGATGTGTAGGAGACAGTTGATGGACGTTTGTTCTCATATCAATGTTCTCTCTCTCTCTCTCTCTCTCTCTCTCTCTCTCTCTCTCCTTCTCTCTCTAAAAAATCAATAAAAATAATATTTTAAAATATATTTTAAATACCATTTACAATCGCACATACACATTATTTGTCAAACATTAGTCTAATAAATTTGATGAAAAATTTCAATTTCAATATTGATCTAAATTGTTAATAGGCATTCTTTAAGATTCAAAATGCCACTTAGAATTAAATTACATATTGGACACAAATATATTGTATCTGACTATAAAAGAAGAAAATTAAGAAAGAAACCTATTTGTATATATAATAGCATTGCTTTAGAAATGTTCCATATTTTGGGAAGATATGTACTTATGTAACCATGACTCTATTGTTTAATTTCTTGTTTTTAAAAAAGCACATTTTATTAATCAGGTAGAATATTTTTAAAAATTTAGACTTATTGGAGATATAGAAATGCTCAATTATGCATTGTTTTTGATGATCTAATACTTTCTATTACTTCTATAAAGATCAGTTATTGATTTGGAATCCACCTCTCTAAATATAGAATGGAATTGGCTTGCTACAATTTTCTCCAAGGGCCAATTTTTTATATAAAATTCTTTTATTTTTCTACAAAATCAGAACAAGATATTAATATTCTATTCTTCAGATGTCATTCTTATGGCCTTATTCTTTTATTGTGATTTTTAAAATCATATATCAAGGACTCTTTCCAAAGGCTTATCATGACTTTAATGAAAACAGTTTACCGGTACTAAATTTAGAATACTTAATTAAAATTTATTATTTCCTGGTTTCAAAATTAGATAATTCTTTAGACTCTGAAAGCTTTGAAAGTGCTATATTTTTTACACATCACTAATTTTTTGTGTAATGTTTCCCAACAAAACTTCCTTTTGAATTTCACAAGTTTTGTTACACATTCCCAGCCTGTAATATTTTTCTTAGAAGAAAATATAATTCCTAAAATTAATTTTATATAAAATCATTATACACTCACAATATTTATTTATATTTTTATAGTAAATTCTGTTTTAATAGTTGACATAAAGATTATACATTTTTTAAGATACTGAAACTGAAAACAAGAATATTCAAAGCTCATTCTGCTGAGTAAATTCTGGAATGCCAAGTATAAAGAAGGTTAATGACAAGTTTAGTATCTTTTGTATTGTGCCAAGTGCAATTTTATAAAATTGGATTGTATTTAAAAACGGATGCTTTGCCTGTCCTAGATGGGTGGCTTGGTTGATTGGAGTATGACCCAGTGCACAAAAAGTTGTGGGTTCTGTTTCTGATCAGGGCAGGACCTAGGTTTTGGGTTCGCTCCCCAGACAGGGCATGAATGAGAGGCAACTGATCCATACTTCTCTCACATGGATGTTTCTCTCTCCCTTCCCCTCTCTCAAATCAATAAAAAGATATCCTCAGGTGAGGATTTTTGTAAAAAATAATGCTTTACCTCCATTATACTTACATTGCTCTTTCCACTTACAGAAACATAACATTTCTTCCACATTGTTACATATGAAGCTTCAGGCTCCATTTTTCAGGATCTGTGTACTTTAAGGAGAGACATTAATAGTTCACTGAACAGCCAAGTACTTTCCTAATTTTCTGGCCTCACAGCATTAAGAAATGTTCTAAGAATATGTTTAATATACTGAAATGCTAATTAGTGTACTATTAACTGTGAAATTGATTGCATTTAGCTGATAATATTGCAGTTTCACATACATGAATCTTAAAAATTATCACTCACTTATTTGGGTACTTTAAAAAGAAATGGAAAAAGAGAAAAAGAACAGAAATAATAATTAAGTAAAAATAAAGAACATGCTGAAGATGCACTGCTCTTTATTGCAAGAATAATCCAGAAGACAAATTCATAGCTGCTTTTCCAGCACTATTTCCTCCCACTGAAGGTTTTGTTATGGAATATAAAGAAAGGGAACAAAATATTCTCAATTACAGCATGGGGAATTCTTTTTTGCATTTGTCTTTGCCATAATATTTTATTTTTACCTCTCAGTACTGTAGAACTAGAATTTGGCCTGGAGAATTTTTTTTTTTATGTGGGAACATGAATAGTAACCAAAATACCTTTAAAGTCATCTGGCATTCTTCTATGTCTCTGAGTGAGTGGGGAGAGACCAACCCAAGAACTTGTATGAATATATGCATAACCTATGGACACAGGCAATAGGGTGATGAAGGCCTGGTGTGGGGGTGGGGGTGGGGGTGAGCTAGAAGAGGTCAATGAGGGGGAACAAAGGGGACATATGTAATACTTTCAACTATAAAGATTTTTAAAAAAATAAAGTCATATGGCAGAATATTCTTGTTAATAGAAGCCTACATTCTTGGTACAGCATTGCTACCAAGTGGCTGTCCAACATATATAGAACAAGTTAATTCTTCTTCCTCATGATTCTTTGTAGCAGACCTGAAATAACATCCTATATAATAAAAGTGTAATATGCAAATTGACCAAATGGCTGAACAACCAGTCAGTGGTGGGCAGGGCTGACGAGCAGGCGGTGCCAGGCCAGTCAAGGCCATGCAAGTGGGCAGAGGGAGGGGATATCAATGGGGGACGGGGAGGCAGCAGGGACCAATGGTGGTGGAGATGTGATGGGGGCGGGGCCACGCCAGCCATCGCCATCCCTGGATCAGCCTCCAGGTCACCTCCCACAGAGATATGCAATCAGCAGCAGCGGCAGGGTGATGGGGGTGGAACCTTTCCCTGATCAGCCTGGTCACCTCACACAGGGAGAACACCAGCGGTGGTAGCAGTGGTGTGATGGGGGCAGTGACATCCCCTGATCGTCTGCCCAGTCACCTCCTGCAGAGATAGGCTACCAGTGGCGGCGGCAGCGGCAGTGGCAGGGTGATGGGGGTGGCGATGGGATGATGAGGGTGGCGCCATCACCTGATCGGCTTGCCTGGTCACCTCCTGCAGAGGGAGGCCAGACTGTGGCTAAGTCTTCAGTAGAACATCCCCTGAGGGTTCCCAGACTGTGAGAGGGTGCAGGCCGGGCTGGGGAATCCCCCCCTCAGATTGCACAAATTTTCATGCACCAGGCCTCGAGTCTATAATAATAAAAGGGTAATATGCTAATTAGACTGGACATCTTTCGGACAGCATTCTGGATGTCTTTCCTGACAAAACCAGGGCCAGAGGGAAGCCAACCAGGGTCCAAGGAGAGAGCAGGCAGCCTGAGGGAAGCAGCCCGGGTCCTGGGTGCCTGCTGGTGGCTGGAGGAGAGAAGCCTGGGTCCCAGGTGATTGAGGGAAGCCAGTGCAGGAGGGAAGCTGGTGCTGGTAGCCAGGGAAAGGAAGGGAAACTCTTGCATGAATTTTCATGCATGGAGCCTGTAATCCTATCTAATAAAAGAGAAACATGGTAATTAGCGTACAACCGCTACCCTTCCCATTGGCTAATCAGGGCAATATGCAAATTAACTGCCAGCTAAGATGGTGGCCGGCAGCCAGGCAGCTTGAAACTAACATGAGGCTTGCTTGCTTCAGTGACAGAGGACTCCAACGTTCCCCGCTCAATTGCCGCTGCTGGCCTCTGAGCTGCAACTCTAAGCAACTATGTTACAAATATAGAAGCTAAACAAAAGCCCTGAAACCTGTTTTAGTCCACCAGGCTTCAGCCAGCAGGATTGCAACATTTTTCAAATACAGAAGGGAAACAAAGGCCAGAAACCTATTTTCAGCAGTGGAGGCCTAAGAGCTGGAGCCAAGCCTCAAAGCTAAAGCTGGCCCAGGATAAAAAAAGAAAAAAAGGAGCAGTTGGGAGCTTCAGTCACCCACCAGCCTGAAAACAGCCCTCAGCCCCTCACCCAGACTGGCCAAGCACCTGAGTGGGGACCCCCACCCTGAAGGGTGTGTGACCAGCTGCAAACAGCCATCATCCCCTCATCCAGGCTGGCCAGGCACCCCAGTGGGGACCCCCACCCTGACCCAGGACACCCTTCAGGGCAAACCAGCCGGCACTCACCCATTCACCAGGCCTCTATCCTATATAGTAAAAGGGTAATATGCCTCCCAGCACCGGGATCAGCAGAGACAAGAGGCCTCCTGGCACCAGGATCAGTGTGACAGGGGGCAGCGCCCAAACCCCTGATCGCCCTGCAGCTCTGTGTGTGACAGGGAGCAGGGCCACAACCTCCCTATCCACCCTGCTCTGTGTGTGACAGGGGGCAGCGCCCCATCCCCCTGATCGGCCCTGCTCTGTATGTGATGGGGTAGAGCCATAACCTCCCCATCGGCCCTGCCCTGAGTGTGAGAGTGGCGGCGCCCCAAACCCCTGATCCGCCCTGCTCTGTGTGTGACAGGGGGCGGTGCCCAACTCCCCTATCGGCCCTACTCTGTGAGTGACAGGGGGGAGCTCCTCAACTCACTGATTGGCCATGCTCTGTGCGTGACAGGGTACAGAGCCCCAACCCCCCTGATGGGCCCTGCTCTGTCCATGACAGGGGGTGGCGCTGCAACCTCCCCATCGACCCTGCCTTGAGTGTGACAGGGGGCGGTGCCCCAACCCCCCAATCAGCCCTACACTGAGCATGACTGAGGGTGGCATCGCAACCTCCCTATCCACCCTGCTCTGTGCATGACAGGGGGCGGTGCCCCAACTCCCCAATCGTCCCTGCTCTGAGCCCAACCAGGGGCTGCACCTAGGGATTGGGCCTGCCCTCTGCCACCCGGGAGCAGGCCTAAGCCAGCAGGTCATTATCTCCCCAGGGATCCCTGACTGCTAGAGGGCACAGGCTGGGCTGAGGGACCCCCCTCACTCCCCCGAGTGCACAAATTTTTGTGCACCGGGCCTCTAGTCTATATAATAAAAGCCTAAATGACCATTACAGCAGAACGACCAGAACAACCGGTCACTATGATACGAACTGACCACCAGAGGGCAGACGCTCAATGCAGGATGTCAAAGAGGGTAACTGAAACAGACTCAAGGAGTGGAGCATCCAGAGATGCAAGACCCAGCCCTGCATTTTATGTACATGATGTCTTCTAGTAATTCATGCTGTGAGTCCTTACACAATATCTTTTCCACTCCTTCCCTTTGAGACATTCTTTTAAAGATATCATCATGGTTTCTGGCCACTTTCTCAGCTAAGAAAACTTGAAAACGAAGAGAATGATGATGACTGAAGATGGTCCTAGGGTTGTTGGAGATACAGTATACAAATAGCACAGAATAATGGAAAAAACACTTTACCTTTGTTTCAGCTCAGCTAGATTAGATATGTGTCCATAAGCAAGTCCTCTAGCTTATCTCTACCACCCTGTCTTTATCTGTAAGTCATGTCATTTGAACTTGTTCTCTAAGATGCAGCTCAGGACTTATAGTGTTTCCATCTTAAAATAAGAGTTTTCAAAGCAGAAAGACAAGTTTTTCAGGGAAGGTATAAACACAAAGGGGCTGGGATCATCTTAGAATCAGCCTAGCACAAGGTGAACTACTGTAAAGAGTATTTTAGAATTGGTTGGCAGCTTGCACTGGCTTGGTTCCAAATTTCTTTCAGTGCTATTATTTTTTAATTAAATTTTTATTGAAATATTTGGAACACCAAAAAGCTTGCTTGTGATCATTTACAAGATATAGTTCAAAGTAACTCCTGCCCAGCAGGGTCATTTGCATGCAGAAAGACTCAAAAATTTGAATATGCCAGTTACTTTCATTTATTTGTTCATTCATTTAACAACTACATGCTATCTACCATGCCAGGAAAGTGCTATATAACAAAACTATACTGGAGGAAAAAAAATTGAAAGTGCCTGCCCTCATGGATCTGAATGATAATGGGAGAGAACCACATGAATCAAATGTTTAATTACATTTAGACATTTTTAGATAAAACCATTAGAGCCCTTACCTTCTTTTTTCTTTCCTAAATCTCACAGATTCAGATACATCACAGGGACTAAACTGTGTTTAGAACATAGTGTTAATACAGAGTGAAACCACACCTGAGCTTGGTCAGTTTGAGTGTTTAATGCTTTTCATCAACATTCACAGTATTGAGATATAACACTGTATCATAGTATGTGCTTATTGCACTGGTAAGCCAACAACAAAACAAGCTGTGTTAGATAATATTTACTCCATGCTGGCTTGTGACTAAATGTTTTTTGATGGACTATGACTTGTGGATTAAAAGTATAGCAACATCAAATAGCTTTGAGGCTCATATAAAGTGTCATCATAATTCATAGTAAACATAGCAGGAGAGACTACAGATATTTTAAACTCACTCTCAAGGAAGTATTGCCATCTTTCATGAAATTGATAAGGGCCATATAAATATATTAAGGAAAATCTCTTTCCATCTACTTTACTTTTTTAAAGCTTACAGCATATGTGGGGGGAGCGAAACCTTCAGACACATAGAAGGGTGAATTGCTAATAACTATTCAGCAGACATCCTACATATTTTGTTGACTTATAACTTTGTAAAATTCATAGTATGTGTTGAGTGTTTCCTTCCACGACTCGCGTGGAGTAGGGTTCGGTATCTGAAAGAGGAGCCGCACAGCAAATGAGAGAAAAAGACACGAGATAATTTTGCAATATTGGGGGACCAGGCGGCAAGTCCCGAAGGACTTCTCCTCTATGCTCAGGCCTCACCAAGCTTTTATTGATCTGGGATGCACCCATAGCATAGCACTAGGCAGCTGACCCCCTGCAACAGGCAGACTAGCCCATCAGCAAGGATTTACATAATAATAAATGGGGGAGTAGTTTCAGCTACCACTGTCTGGACAAACAGAGGTGGCACCTAGCTCCGACCTTTGGGAGGGCTTAAAAGGCACCCAGCCTTCGGGGGGTTCTCTGTCTATGCTTATCAGATAGTGAAGGCAATAAACAGTTTCCCACAGTATGTTATTTCTTATCATCATTGCTTGTGTTGTCTTTTCTCTTGGCCAATTTTCTAGGTGCATTTCTAGTGGCATAGATGTAACTAGCCTGCCTGAACATTTTTATGATGCATTTGACAGAAACTTTTGTCTTTTAAAGTAAAGTAAATAATTGTGGAGGGATTGAACCTACTTCCATGCTCATTACTATTCAAATTATGGACTAAATGAATGACCTAGTGGGCCTTTCAATTGATCCTATTTTTACTATAAGGTACCCATATTATTTTTAAAGTTTAATGATTTGGGATTTCATTTACACAAAATAATGAGAGCCTGTGCATGACTGCAAATTCTATCTTGGGTGTTGTCATGCACTACTGCACTTGATAGATAATTTATTCAATCTTGGAAGAGAGCTTCTTAGAAATAACTGACATTGAGGATGCCAATAAACATTGATGCCATGCATGTATCAGCTGCGAAATCATTACTAGGTGAAACACCTACCGTGCAAAAAGCTTCAAACTGACTCAATGAGGGATGTAGTTTAGCCAAAGGCATAACAATGAATTCATGAATATATCCTACTTCTCAATCTCAGTTCTATCTTTTAAATTTGTATTTATTCATGTTTTATTAAGGTAAGTTGGTGGAATAGCACTTAAAAAACAAAGTACTCTCTTTTCATATATCCTAATAGATAATTGCTATTTCAAGTTCTATTAGCAAATAATTGCCATTACAAACCTGCCTTTCTAACTAGGTGGCAAATAAACAGACTACCTGAAATTTTGCTTGGAACTTTTTATTGAGACTAGGTGAGATTATAGAAAGCCATGCTTAAATACTGGTACATGTTTATGTTATAAGAAACATATACATACTAGAGGCCTGGTGTACAAATTTCTGCACTGGTAGGGTCCCTGGGCCTAGCCGGCAATCAGAGCCGATCAGATTCCCGGCCTCCCGGCCTCCCAACCTCCCTGCGTCCTCCTCTCATCTCCACACACACTGCCACCTTGTGGTTCCCCACCTCCTGGCCTTCTCACCTCCTCCTTCCCTCACTCCCTCAGCGCCCTGTCACCACCGCTGGTCACCTGCCATGTTCTGTACCACCCCCTGTTGGTATCGGCCATGGCAGGATGGTGGAGCAGATGAGTGGGGGTGCCAAGAGGTCGGCACTGGTGCCAGGTGCTGGCAGTGGGCTCCCTGGTGGTCAGCACACTTTATAGCAAATGATTTAACTCCCAGTCTTCTGGTTGAATCTTGAGGGGACAATTTCCATACTAGCCTTTTATTATATAGTAGTAGAGGCCCAATGCATGAAATTCATGCACTGGGGGCGGGGGGTGGGGTGGGGAAGCCCTCTGCCTGGCCTGTGTCCTCTCGCAGTCCAGGACCCCTCAGGGATGTCTGCCTGCCCACAAGCCTAAGCTAGCAGTCGTACATCCCTCTTACAGTCCAGCACCCCTTGCTCCTTACTGCCTGCCTGCTCACTGCTCCTTACTGTTCGGCTCGCTGCTTAGTGCTGCCACAGAGGTGGGAGGGGCTCCCGCCATCACTGCTGCGCTCGCCAGCCAGCCAGGAGCCCGGCTTATGGCTGAGCGGCACTCCCCCTGTGGGAGCACACTGACCACCAGGGGACATCCCTCTCACAATCTGAGACCGCTGGCTCCTAACCGCTCACCTGCCTGCCTTCTTGATTGCCCCTAACCACTCTGGCTGCCAGCCTGATCAACCCTAACTGCCCCTCCCTTCCAGCCTGATCACCCCTAACTGCCCACCCCTGCTATAATGATTGCCCCCAATTGCCCGCCCCCTGCTGGCTTGCTTTCCCCCACCTGACCCCCCTGCTGGTCTGCTCACCCCCAAGTGTGCCCCTTGCTGGCCTGCTCACCCCCAACTGCCATCTCCCACTGGCCAGCTTGTCCCCAACTGCCACCTCTGCCGGCCTGCTCACCTCCACCTGCCCCCTCCCTGCTGGTCTGCTCATCTCCAACTGCCCCCTCTCCCCCCGCTGGCTTGTTCACCTCCAACTGACACCCCCTGCTGGCCTACTCACCCCCAACTGCCCCTCCACCAGCCTGATAACCCCCAAATTCCCTCCCCTCCCCTCCTGGCCTGATCGCCCCTAACCGCTTCTGCCTTGGCCCTGCCACTATGGCTTTATCTGGAAGGGTGTCTGGAAGGTCTTCCAGTCTAATTAGCATATTACCCTTTTATTCGTATAGATAGAGGCCTCTTCAGGGCAGACCTGCCAGCCGGGTGGGGGCGGCTGGTCTACCCTGAAGAGGGTCCTGGATCAGTGAAGGGGTCCCCTTGGGGGGTGGCGCCGGCCTGGCTGAGGGGACTGTGGCAGTTTGCAGGCTGGCCACACCCCCATTGGGGTGGGGGTCCCCACTGAGGGCCATGGCTGGCTTGGGTGAGGAACTGAGGGTCAGTTGCAGTTGCAGGCTGGCCATGCCCCCATCAGGCTGAGGGTCCCTGCTGGGGCCTGGGTGGGCCTGGGCAAGGGGCTGATGACCTGCTGGGGGGCATGGCCAGCCTGGGCAAGGGGCTGATGGCCGTTTGCAGGCTGGCCAAACCCCCATTGAGGCGAGGATTCCCACTGGGGTAGGGTGGGCCTGGGCAAGGGACTGATGACCATTTTCAGGCTAGCCATGCCCCCATTGGGGTGAGGGTCCCCACTGGGGGGCATGGCTGGCCTGGGTGAGGGGCTGAGGGCCATTTGGGGGCGGTTTTCAGGCCAGCCAAGCCCCTGGCTTTGTCCGGGAGGACTTCCGCAAGGTAGCCCGGTCTAATTAGCATATTACTCTTTTATTAGTATAGATTGAAATCTATATATCCTTCTTTAGCTTCTCTTGCCTTCAAAATAATTTAACTATTAATCTTTTAAAAAACATATTACTTTCATCTCTTAACATCCTCCCCATAATAAGCAGCCACCAATCTACTCTGTGTCTATAGATTTTCATACTCGGGACATTTCATATGAATGCAATTCTATACTATATGTTCATTTGTGACCTTCTTCTTCGACTTGGCATAATGTTTCTAGGTCCCTGCATGTTGTAACATGTATCAGTACTTTATATCTTTTTATTACTGAATAAAATCCCCTTGTATGGATATAGCACATTTTATTTATCCATCCATCACTTGATGCACATCAAACTCCATTTTCATTAAGGATACAAAGAGAAAGTTACAGTGAGAAAAATTATTTGTAAATGATTGAATATTTACAGTTTTATATTTACAGCTTTGTATTTACAGTTGCTTATTTATTCTAAAATGTTATTTACATGCTTTTGATACCAAGGCAAGAAGAACAAAAAAGAAAATACACCAGTTCGACCTTCAATTGCTTGTAGTTATTGAAATAACTTACAGAGAAGGAGGCTGAATAAGTTCCCAAAATGTGAAGAAAGAGCAGAGCTATTCAGTTTAAGGAGGCATTAATTTCTATTATCCTCTTTTATAAATAAGAGTTGTTAATAGCCCTAAACTTTATTTTAAAGTTCCTTTCTACCATGACAAGAATAATGAGCAATACCAATAGAACAATCTTTTAAATAAAAGACTGATTTATCAGTGGTAGGCTAGGTCATAAGAAATTGCTGTTTTTGTAGAGAAAAAAAGTATTGTCTAATGTGGTAAATTTAAGCCTACCAGAAATGACTGGAATTCAATGATGGAAATAAATAATTTTCTTCACTTACTTTGATAAATGTGGTAGATTGGTATTAAAATGAAATAAATATATAAATGCTGTTGTTATAATAATCAAATATCACAAATAATCACATTAGAATACTAAAGTGTGTGTTTTTTTTCTTTCTCCATTCTTCTTTCTGGGAGAATTTACACATACAACTTCTTTTATGTGGAAATTCAACTTTCACATCACTAATTTGTCTTCAACATTCCGAAAGCCATGCTGGCATAGCCATTTTTTTTTTTTATAGACTAGCTAGTAATTATGTCTTGGCTCAAAATAATAACCTTGAATAAACAGATTTACTAACAAAATTTTCAAATAACAGGAAAAAAGAATTCAGGAATGAATAGGAGAGGTGAAAGTAGTCATACCTAGGTCCACTGCCTTTTCTCTACTACATAAGCATAGTTTCACCCACTTATAGATTTCCATTAAAAGTCTATATACCCCCCAAATAAATCTACATTTTATTTTTTTTATTGTTTTTTTTAAATTAAATCTTTATTGTTCAGATTATTACATTTGTTCCTCTTTTTCCCCCCCATAACTCCCCTCCTCCCAGTTCCAACCCCACCCTCCGCCCTCACTCCCCACACACTGTCCTCATCCATAGGTACACGATTTTTGTCCAGTCTCTTCCCGCATCTCCCACACCCCTTCCCTCCCCAAGAATAGTCAGTCCATTCCCTTTCTATGTCCCTGATTCTATTATAATCACCAGTTCATTCTGTTCATCAGATTATTTATTCACTTGATTCTTAGATTCACTTGTTGATAGATGCATATTTGTTGTTCATAATTTGTATCTTTACCTTTTTCTTCTTCTTCCTCTTCTTAAAGGATACCTTTCAGCATTTCATATAGTACTGGTTTGGTGGTGATGAACTCCTTTAGCTTTTTCTTTTTTTAAAAAAAATATATTTTATTGATTTTTTACAGAGAGGAAGGGAGAGAGACAGAGAGTTAGAAACATCGATGGGAGAGAAACATCAATCAGCCGCCTCCTGCACATCTCCCACTGGAGATGTGCCTGCAACCCAGGTACATGCCCTTGACCGGAATCGAACCCGGGACCCCTCAGTCCGTAGGCCGACGCTCTATCCACTGAGCCAAACCGGTTTCGGCAGCTTTTTCTTATCTGTGAAGCTCTTTATCTGACCTTCAATTCTGAATGATAGCTTTGCTGGATAAAGTAATCTTGGTTGTAGGTTCTTGGCATTCATAACTTTGAATATTTCTTGCCACTCCCTTCTGGCCTGTAAAGTTTCTGTTGAGAAATCCGCTGACAGTCGTATGGGTATTCCCTTGTAGGTAACTGAGTTTCTTTCTCTTGCTGCTTTTAAGATTCTCTCTTTGTCTTTTGCTCTTGGCATTTTAATTATGATGTGTCTTGGTGTGGTCCTCTTTGGATTCCTTTTGTTTGGGGTTCTCTGCACTTCCTGGACTTGTAAGTCTATTTCTTTCACCAGGTGGGGGAAGTTTCCTGTCATTATTTCTTCAAATAGGTTTTCAATATCTTGGTCTCTCTCATATTCTGGCACCCCTATAATTCTGATGTTGGTACGCTTGAAGCTGTCCCAGAGGCTCCTTACACTATCTTCGTATTTTCGGATTCTTTTTTCATTTTGCTTTTCCGGTTGGTTGTTTTTTGCTTCTTCACGTTTCGAATCTTTGACTTGATTCTTGCGCTCCTCTGGTTTGCTGTTGGGTGTCTGTATAGTATTCTTTATTTCAGTCAGTGTATGCTTAATTTCTAGTTGGTTCTTTATCACAACATCGAGGGTCTCATTAGATTTCTTGAGGATCTCACTACATTTATCGGTGGTCTCACCAGTCTTTTCGAGGGCCTTACTAAGTTTATCGGAAGCTTCTAGACAGTTCTTGAGAGACCTTAAAAGTGTGGTTTTGAACTCTATATCTTCCATTTCTGACATTTGTGTCCTGTTTCTTTGTCTCCGAATTTTTTTATCTTTTCTTGGTGCACCCCCTAGTGGTCTTTGTGCGCAGTCTTGTTGTAGTTAAGCCTTGATTGTTGTCAGCAATACCAGGGGTGATTTGACCTCCAGGCTAACTGGCTATGAGAGGCCGCTGTGTTTGCATTGGGAGAGCTTCTGTGCTGGATCTCTAGGGCGGTGCTAATCTAGCGTTTGCCTGAGGCTATCTGGCAAATGGCTCTGTGCAGGGCTTGGGCAGGGCAGGTCCCTGGGGATCTACAAGGTGGGCGGAGCAAGCAGTTATGGCTGCTCTCAGTTCCGTCCCTTGGGACTCTGCCTCTCAGAGTCCCAGCAACCGCTGCAAACCTCGGAGAGAAAGCTGCCTTCGAGTTCCGAAAGCCAGACAGTCCCGCTTCTCCCGTTTGAGTCTGGGTCCCCAGAGACTCGCCCGGATCTGGAGCTCAGAGTCTGAAACTCCCTCCTGATTGAAAACAACAACCGCGCCCTCACCGCCAGCCCGCTTTGCGCGCGCACTCCACACCTGAGTATTTCATTTCAGCACTGCGCCTCCTCTGAGTCTGGGTATGATATTCTCTTTCCTCCTAGTTGTAGAATTTCCACTCAGCCAGCCTTCATGTGGTTCTGGATGATGTCCATTCTGTCCTTTAGTTATATCTCTGAAGTGGTTGTTCGAGGCAGCAATCTCCGGTGTTAACCTATGCCGCCATCTTGGTTTCTCCTCTTTATTTCAGTCCGTGTATGTTTATTTCTAGTTGGTTCTTTATCACAACATCAAGGGTCTCATTAGATTTCTTGAGGATCTCATTAAGTTTCTCAGCGGCTTCTAGACAGTTCTTGAGAGACCTTAAAATTATGGTTTTGAGCTCTGTTTCCTCCATTTCTGTCATTTCTGTCCTGTTTCTTTGTCTCGGCATTTTTTATGCTTTCTTGGTGCACCCCCTAGTGGTCTTTGTGCACAGTCTTGTTGTAGTTAAGCCTTGATTGTTGTGGGTAATACCAGGGGTGATTTTACCTTCAGGCCAGCTGACTGTGAGAATCAGCTGTGTCTGCAGTGAGAGAACTTCTGTCTTCTGGGGAGGTGCTAATCTAGCCTTTGCCTGAGGCTATCTGGCAAATAGCTCTGTGCAGGGCTTGGGCGGGGCCTTTCCCAGGGGATCAACAGGGCGAGCAGAGAGAGCAGTTATGGCTGCTCTCAGTTCCGTCCCTTGGGACTCTGCCTCTCAGAGTCCCAGCAACTGCTGCAAGCACCTCAGAGAGAAAGCTGCCTTCGAGTTCAGAGGGAAGCCAGACCATCCCGCTTCTCCCGTTTGAGTCTGGGTCCCTGGAGACTCACCCAGAACTGGAGCTCAGAACCTGGGACTCCCTCCCGATTGAAACAGACAACCACGCCCTCAGCTGCAAGCCAGCTTCGCGCGTACCTCCACACCTTTGTATTTTCCGCACTGCGCCTCCTCTGAGTCTCAGTATGCTGTTCTCTTTCCTTCTAGTTGAAGAATTTCCCCTCAGCCAGCCTTCCTGTGGTTCTGGGTGATGTCTCTTCCATCTTTTAGTTGTATTTTTAAAGTGTTTGTGCAAGGCAGCAATTTCCGGTGTTTACCTATGCCACCATCTTGGTTCACCCCTAAATCTACATTTTCTTGATTGGCTTATCATCTATCTTAAAGAAGCTTTACTGCAAGATTACTGCAGAAGAGAAATCTCAACAATTTTAGTGCTTTGTCAAACAAAGTCTGAAGGTAAACAACCTCTGCTTTCAGGTACATTGGTCCTTGCTGACTGAATTCACTTACTCTTATTCAGATAGTTTATAAACAATTTTAACACAGTTTCCTTTAGAAAGAAGACTTACTCAAAGAAATTACATTTTCTACAAGTTTTGTTGTTGTTGTTTTTTGCCTCCGTGTATAGCATGTTTTAAAGTGATTATATTAGTGCATTAGTACATGTGGCATACCTGAAGGAAATACTGTGAAAATTAATTAAATTATATGTATTTTATCTTATCAAATGAAAAATGATGGCACGTATTAAATAAAGTAGTGAGCTCTTTTCATATTTAATATATAGATTGAAAGTGGCATATATATACACTCTAAGATAAACATTTTTTTTCGGGTAGAATGCTGATTGGAAAGTAACTGAGAATAGAGCTACACATATTATAGCTATTAACATCTTGTTCTGATAAGAACGCACAGCCAAAAGAGCTTCCAGACCACTGACACAGAAGTTTTTATGCATTATACTTCACTACAGAAATAAAGAGATTTTAAAAAAGTTCTAGTTGCAAAGATTATAAAAACTATCTTAAATTATAGACAAAGATTTCCTATCTATGTTAAGTCTAAGAGAACTTTGATAATTATTTTTGTTGTTGTGTAGGCAGTCTTTGTGCCCTATTTAATAGCCACAAAATGCCAGGAAGGCTTCAATATAATGGCAGTCAATGTGAAAGAAAAGAAAGGATATAAACTGTTATTGATTTAGAAACAGACGTGTTATTAATGTCCCATGAAGCACATAAACTTTCTGTATAACTGACAACCAAACCATCACATTATAAAGTTATTGGTAATTTTCAACTAAGTATACACTAGCGCTCACTTTATAAACATGAAATAAGAAAATAAAATATTTAATTTTTACCATGTTTTTCTGTTTGGGATATATCTTCTTATCAGCCAATGTAATATAGATTATTATAGAAAGGTAGTAAAATATGGACCTACTGATGGATAACAAGAGTGAATGAGATGAAGCCAGATACTTTAAACAATGTGTGTTTTTTTAAAAAAAAATAATATCAATTTCATAAAATTTAGAAAATAACAGTGAAGTAAAAGAAAACATTTAAATGGATCACTTAAAATTCATTATCTAGCCATACATAGTAGTAAGCACTGTTAATATTTTTATATATACACTTTTAATATTGTACATGTATTTATGGGTACATACATACACACATGCACAGGTTTGCACAAATTTACTTTTATGATGTTTGCATATGAATAATACAAATACCTTTATTTTTCCAGAATTATATAAATAATCATTCATGTATTTTTTATTAATTTTACTATTTCATGTATTATAACAAAGTAGGAATGTCTCTGTAATTTATTTTGGTTTATTTTTAGAAATCAGGACCCCATTTTATTTTTATCCAAAACTTTAATTTAATAATATTTGTTTTAATCCAAAATTATATTATTTTTTTCTGATTCATTTGAAATTTCAACTCTAGTGCAGTCTCAACTGTATAAGAATATACACTGAGTGGCCAGATTATTATGACCACCTAACATTTGTAGGCAAATTAACTATAATTTCATGCTGAAGTTGCTAGAGGGCCAGTCTATTATAAATAGGGAAGCAGGTTGTTTACCATGACAGTAGAAGTGATTTTTTTTCTGAAGATATGGATAAACAACGCGATTTAACAGCCTTTGAATGTGGGATATATATATATATATATATATATATATATATATATATACATACACACACATATATATATACACACACACACATATATATATGTGTATATATATATATATATATATATACAGATACATACTGTAGATATATATACTAGTAGCCCAGTGCACAAAATTCATGCACTGGGGTGGGGGCGGTGCGGGGGAGGGCCCCTCAGTCTGGCCTTCACCCTCTCCAATTTGAGACCCCTCAGGGAATGTCCAATTACCTGTTTGTGCCCACACTTTTAACAGATAACAGCTCCATTGTTGTTTCTTTCTTATGCTTAAAACCATTGGAATCAGTAGGTATTCAAAGTGTGTATACATTTTGGGAGGGCACCCTGAATATCTCTAGTCAGCTGTGAAAGAAACCAACAGCAGATTTGGAACCCCCAGACAGGGAACCTCGTTCACTCCCCACAGGTCTCCCCATTTCACTTTCCACCTTCTTGGGCAGCAGGAGAATCAACATTTTCTCTCATTAATTGGGAAAAGCACGTCCTGTCACCCACTGCCCGGCCGGAGTGCGCTAGGCCCCAAGCAAGCGAGGCTCAGTCAGGGCAACCTTCGCTCATGGGTGCTGGCACCCAAAGTGCACATTCCTCCTCTGCAGTAGCCCTGGCTATCCCACTGTTTCACTGAGAGGACAGAATTCCTCTCCGCCTCTGGGTTCTTGATCTTGAACGCTGACAGAAGGCACCTCAGCAAGGGCCACCCGTGCCCACCAGGTGTGTCTATCTGCACCTGCTCCTGCCTCAGCACCTGCATTAACCCCCAGAGGTGATCTCGTAGCTGCACTGGCCTCCTTGGGAACAGGGCATCACCACTCCGCCCTCTCACTGTCATCTCATAGGCACCCAGAACACCCATACACTCTCCAAAGGACGTGAGTGCATCAGCGGGGATGTGTGCACATCCTGTGGGGGTGTTAGGCATGCTGGGTTGATGGAATTGTGGTGGACAGGTGGGGGGAACTTGTGCACGCCTTGGTTTGCAACTGTTGCAGGTGTGGGAGGGTGACAGTGTGCTGGGGGATGTTCGCAGGCCAGGGGGGAATGTGCACACCGGAGGCCTCTGGCTTTGCAGATCCGCAAACTCCCGTGGTGCGGCCAGGAGGACGACAGTCTGGCCCGCCATGGTGGCTGTCCCTGCGATCCTGCATCTTCTGGGCCAGGAGGCAGATCTTGCCCAGCCACTCCTGGGCGCTGATGGCCTGCAGGCTCTACTTCAGCTCAGCCTGCAGGCTCCACTTGGCACGCTCACAGCTGTCATCACTGCCATGTGGGGAGTATAGGCCGCCCTCCGCCGGCCTGCCTCCCCTGTCCAGAGGCTCTCTGCGCTGTTCACCTGCCCAGAGTGACTGGGGCTGAGTGGAAGCCAGGTGTCCTTCCCTGCCCAACCCCGGCCGATCCGCCGGTGTGCAAGCTGCCGCCCCACTGGGAAGGGTCACGGATCCAAGTCCCGG
Organism: Myotis nattereri; assembly: GCF_964212035.1. Classification (NCBI taxonomy): domain Eukaryota; kingdom Metazoa; phylum Chordata; class Mammalia; order Chiroptera; family Vespertilionidae; genus Myotis; species Myotis nattereri. The sequence continues at coordinate 95,045,127 of NC_138077.1, read as the reverse complement.
GACCACGGACAGCCTCAAGCGCTGCCGCCCTGCCCACCAGGACATGGATCCGGGTCTCAGACCACCAACAGCCTCAAGCGCTGCCCCCCGTCCAGCAGAGTCACAGATCTGGGTCCCGGGACAGCGGACAACCTCCCACGGTGCCCCCCCGCCCGCCAGGTCACGGTTCCGGGTCAGGACCGCGGACAGCCTCAAGCACTGCCCCCTGCCCGGCAGGGTCACACATCTGGGTTCCGGACTGCAGACAGCCTTGCCCACTGCTGCCCGCCTTCAGTATGCAAATTAGCTGCCATCTTGTTGCTTCAGGTTGGGGATCCCCACTGGGTCCCTGGCCAGTCTGGGTGAGGGGCTGAAGGCCTTTTCAGGCTGGCCGACAACTGAAGCTCCCAACCTCTCCTTTTTTTAATTCTGGGATTTATTTACCTTCTATGGCTGTCACTGGAGCTGAGAGCCAGCTTTAGCTCTGAGGCTCGGCTCTAGATCTGAGACCTCGGCTGCTGAAAGCAGGCATCTGGATTTGTTTGGCTTCTATAATTGAAACACTGTTGCGGTCCTGCTGGCTGAAGCCCGGCTGGCTGAAAGCAGGTTTCTGGGATTTGTTTAGCTTCTATATTTGCAACATTGTTTCTTAGAGTGCAGTTCAGAGGCCGGCAGCGGCAGGCAGGGAACCTTGGCTTCCTCCATCACTGGAGCAAGCAAGCCTCCTATTCGCTTCAGCTGCCTGGCTGCCGGCCGCCATCTTGGTTGACAGTTAATTTGCATATCACCCTGATTAGCCAATAGGAAGTGTGTCAGAGGTACAGTTAATTACCATGTTTGTCTATTATTAGATAGGATATTGTATATTATCAGTTTTACTCATCTATATACTATTGCAGTTATCTTACCACTTTAAAAAATTATTGATTGGCCCTAACCGGTTTGTCTCAGTGGATAGAGTGTTGGCCTGCAGACTGAAGAGTCCCAGATTCGATTCCAGTCAAGGGCATGTACCTTGGTTGCAGGCATATCCCCAGTAGGGGGTGTGCAGGAGGCAGCTGATTGATGTTTCTCTCTCATTGATGTTTCTAACTTTCTATCCCTCTCCCTTCCTCTCTGTAAAAAAACAATAAAATATATATATTTTTAATTTTTTTTAAAATTATTGATTGATTTTTATTTGATTGAGAGAGAAACGCCAATTTCTTATTTCACTTATTTATGCATTCATTGGTTGCTTCTTGTATGTGCCCTGATTGGGATCAAACCCCAAACATTGGCATATCAGAATGATGCTTTAACCAACTGAGCTTCCCATTTATTACTATACTTATATTTTCTTTTATACAATTATAATATAGGCTATTTTTAATGATTGCATAACATGAAATACAATCAACATAAATTTAGTTTCACCTAATTTCCTCCTTCACCATTATGAACTTGAGATACTTGAGATACTAAAGTTGAAAAGACACACCCTTTCTCGCTTTCTTGCTCTCGTTTTCTTGAACCAGCTATGATACAGCTTCTAAGGACCTCACCATCCCATCTACCATTGTACTAAATGTGTTCCAAATACTTTTACTCATTTATAGATTTATGTTTTTGGAGTTATTGTTAAGAATTTATACACAGTGAAGGTCACGTAATGTTTCATAATTCCAGATTCAAAGATTTTTAACAGGCTATAACTTTTCTCTTCCACTCATTAAAACAAAGACACCAGCGTCTTTCAGGAGGCAAAATTTTGCTTTCCATGTATCTGATCCACTTACAGTTGACTGTCTTTCTTGGCTAGAAATGACCAGTTCAGATGCTATTGAATTTTTGACATTATTGAAAAAAAAAATGAGCTTGGATAGTTCAGAGAGATTTATTTTTAATAAAAAGTAGTAAAATGAAAAACTTATATTCCCTTTATATGTCTTTTTCTATTTCATAATTAGATTTCTCAGAGACACAGAAAAATAAGAAGGATTTCCTATCTAATAAAAGAGAAACATGGTAATTGGCATACGACCGTTACCCTTCCTATTGGCTAATCAGGGAGATATGCAAATTAACTGCCAGCCAAGATGGCAGCCGGCAGCCAGGCAGCTTGAAACTAAAATGAGGCTTGCTTGCTTCAGTGACGGAGGACTCCAACGTTCCCTGCCTACTGCTGCAGGCCTCTGAACTGGCAGTTTGAAACATAGTTACAAAAATAGAAGCTAAACAAAACCCCAGAAACCAGCTTTCAGCTAGCCGGGATCTCAGACCTGGAGTTGATACAGAGTTTCGATTGTAGAACCTAAACAAACCAGATACCTGCTTTCAGGAGCAGAGGCCTAAGAGCTGGAACCTCAGAGCTAAAGCTGCCTCAGACTAAAAAAAGAAAAAAGAAAAAAAGGAGCAGTTGGGAGCTTCAGTCCCAGCCTAAAAACAGATCTCAGCCCCTCACCCAGACTGGCCAGGCACCACAGTGGGGACCGCCACCCTGATCTGGGACACCCTTCAGGGCAAACCAGCCAGCCCCCACCCATGCACCAGGCCTCTATTCTATATAGTAAAAGGGTAATATGCCTCCCAGCACCGGGATCAGCGGAGCCGCGAGGTCTCCCGGCACCGGGATCAGCATAACAGGGGCGCGCCCGAACCCCCTGATTGCCCTGTGGCTCTGTGTGTGACAGGGGGCGGGGCCACAACCTCCCTATCGGCCCTGCTCTGTTCCTGACAGGGGAAGGGGCCCCAACCCCCTGATCGGCCCTGCTCTGTGCCTGATAGGGGGGAGCTCCCCAACCTCCTGATTGCCCTGCGGCTCTGTGTGTGACAGGGTGCGGCGCAACAACCCCCCCACCCCACGGGCCCTGCTCTGTGTGTGACGGGGTAGAGCCATAACCTCCCATCGGCCCTGCCCTGAGTGTGAGAGTGGCGGCGCCCCAACCCCCTGATCGGCCCTGCTCTGGGTGATAGAGGGCAACGCCCCAACCACCGAACCCCATGGGCCCTGCTCTGTGTGTGATGTGGTACAGTCATAACCTCCCCATTGGCCCTGCCCTGAGTGTGACATTGGCGGCGCACCAACCCCCTGATCGGCCCTGCTCTGTGGGTGATAGAGGGTGGTGCCCCAAACCCCTGATGGCCCCTGCTCTGTGCATGACAGGGGGGAGCTCCCCAACCCCCATTTCAACCCTGCTTTGTGCGTGACAGGGGGCAGTGCCCCAACCCCCTGATTGGCCCTGCTCTGTGCGTGACAGGGGGTGGCGCCACAACCTCCCCATCGACCCTGCCTTGAGTGTGACAGGGGGCGGTGCCCCAACCCCCCAATTGGCCCTACCCTGAGCGTGACTGAGGGTGGCATCGCAACCTTCCAATCTGCCCTGCTCTGTGCATGACATGGGACGGCTCCCCAATTCCCCAATCGGCCCTGCTCTGAGCCCGACCAGGGGCTGCACCTAGGGATTTGGCCTGCCCTCTGTCACCCGGGAGTAGGCCTAAGCCAGCAGGTCGTTATCTCCCGAGGGGTCCCAGACTGCGAGAGGGCACAGGCCAGGCTGAGGGCCCCCCCCCCCCCGAGTGCACAAATTTTTGTGCACCGGGCCTCTAGTTATAAATAAAACATAAAAATTGAACAAACTGCTCTGGCCAAAATACATCCAGTTATATGCATAGAGTCTGGAGTCAAATTAATAGCCAGTACTAAGTAAATAAAAAGTAACTACTCAGAAAGCAACTTTACTGAGAAACCACTATATAAGATTATTACATTCGTAAACATGGTCAGAGAGTTGAGTCTTTAAAATCTCGTAAATCAATAAAGGGAAAATTTTTTATGTAATTTGTATTTGGCTGTTGGTTTTGTTTTTGTTTTGGTACATTAAAATGAATATTTATGGTGCTCTGTATAATCACAATAAGTATAATATAAAAGGATAAAAAGGGAAAGATGACTACGTAGACATTAGAAATGTATCTATTCTGTCCTTTCTCATACTTATTTCTATTTGCCTCATTGCATTATGGAAATGACTGTTCACCTCCTATACAATGGCTAAATTCTTAATAAAGCTAAATTGCATTCTCTTCAAACTATCATTAGAGGTTTAAGGTATTTCAACTGGAATAAAGGAAGAGAGAAAAAAGTTTGGGGGTAAGGTAAAGAATAAAATGCAAATAAAATAAATAAGTTTGCCAAGCCTATATTAGTTCATTATTTTAAAATCAATTCACATTTCCTCTTCAAAGTTTCTCACTAGAAAATGAAGTCAACCTTATTTTAAATAGTTATTTTTGTATTAAAGCATCACACACATTTAAAATAATTAAATGCTGTTGTATAGGTGAAATAACAATTTCAAACTTAAATTTTTGATTCATGAAACCCTGAAGGAAAAAACAACAGTTAAGGATGACTAATGATCAATGTGACAATGTGATGTTCCAGTAAAGTTTAGAAGTATAACTTTTTCCAGGGTTTAGTTAGATACCATAAAATAATTACAGAACATCACAGTGACAGGTTTAGTGTTTGGTTGTGTTACAGGCTGCAAACAGTGTCTAGACTAGAACATCGCCAGCTATTTACCTATGTATTCAGACAACCTATTGTTTGTGCACTAAACTGCTAAGTTTCAAAAGGAGTTTGCATTTTTCAATCATGTTAACTTTGTGTGTGTGTGTGTGTGTGTGTGTGTGTGTGTGTGTGTGTGTGAAAACAGTTTTAGTTAAAGAAATCTGTAGTTGATGAAAGGAAATCGGGTGTTATAGTAATGTGTTCAAACACACTTTAAGGTGTGAAATGTATATCTGGAATTAATAAAATTATTGCCATTTCCTCTACAGGAAATTCTTCCAGAGACATTTGAAAAATCATTCTGATTTCTTTTCCTGAAACTATGTGAAGGATTGAAAACATCAGTAGAGGGCACTAACAGGCTGTCTGGAAAGCCTTTCGTTTCATTGCTGTGACATAAGTTGAGCTGGAAGGCAGTACCTATTAGCTGCATAAAGTTGCAGATGTGGTTTTGGAGATGAAGAATACAACATCTATATTGTCCTTGAGCCAAAAGATAAATTTACAAACCTAATCCATTCAAATGTAATTTACTTTCTTTATATCAGATCTTATCTTACTAGCTTTACATATTCTTTCTAATACCTTATTTTGTCTATGTCCTTTTCAAATAAAACATTTTTATAGTTTAGACCTCATTGAAGATAACTAAACTCAAACCATAAGAATATTTAGTCAGGCAGTCAATTCTGGGTGATCTATATTGATGGAGGTATATAGGAACATTCCCAAATGAGAACTACCTACAAATAAGTTTTGGTTTTGACATCTTGTTTTTCTTTCAAGTTCATTTTTGAAACTAGACAAAAATGATTATAGAAATCTGTGGTAAAATACAAACCTTGAAATAAACAACTAGTAATGGCGATCCAAAGAGAGTTATTTAAACATTTTGGAACAATAACATGTGGGCAGAAGCTGCTCTACAGCATGTGACTTTAGAAACTTCAGAAAAGTCTTTCTGATTTGAAGGGCTTTGAAAAATGCAATCAAACCATGTGTCCAGTAGCAGGGGCAATGGAATATTTGTGAATAGTATTGGCAACAACTAAAGGGATGTAAGTACAAACACTAAAAATTATGTTAGGAAATGACCATGATGGAGCTAGAGAGCATTTGAAGTTTGTACTCCTCTTTATTTTATAAAATCAGTTAATTATTTTATTTTTTAAAGCAATTTGCTGTGCTTAACTTAAAAATTAGCTGTAGAACTATACCACATTGAGAAATATATTAGGATTCAGGGAGCTATATCTTCATTCATGCACTATCTCTAAAATGTTAAAGAAGTATCAAAATGACAAGAAATATGGCCTTTAGAAGTGTAGTTAATAGGCCCAGTTTTCCTTAACTTTAAAATGAATATAATTTCAGCTGTTTAAGTTGAACTGAGCATTAAATATGAATGTATATCTAAAGTACCTGTTGTATTTTGGTATTCAATAAATGCTTCTTCACATTCCTTACCCCCTCCCTTTTTCTTTTAAAATTAGTTTCTTCGGCTATACCAATTTTTATTTGAATATCACAAGTTGTCATAGGCAGTATTATTACTGGAATCACTTTGCCACAAGTATGTTATTTGGTTGAAGCCTATGTTTTGTTTCCTCTTGTCTCTTTGCTAAATATGCATGAAATGAGATTTTATTTGCATCACTTAAAATACAATGTGAAAGTGAGTAAATCTGGAATTAGATAAAAGTTTCTTGTTCAACTTAATAAGCTTGATTGCAAAAATTTTAAAGAAATTATATACATGAATGTATGTGTAAGTCCAATTTGGAAATATATATAAAAAGGAGTAGTATGTGAATTAACTGGGACATCGTAACCTGTCATGCCTGGACCATTAGCATATTACTTCTTTATTAGCTCCTATCATCAGAAAGCTGCCTGCTCATGCCTCCCTCCGGCATTGCTCTGGAGATGGCAGACAGGGTGGAAGCGGGGAAGTGGGAGCAGGGAAGAGGGGAGGTGGGAGCCGGGAAGTTGGGAGGTGGGGCAGAAGCGGGGAAGCAGGGAGGCAGGAGAAGGCGCGATCAGCCCTAGGCAACTCAAGGGTGGGTGGCGCCATGCAAATTTGCGCACTGGGCTCCTAATATCCTATCTAATAATAGAGAAACATGGTAATTAACCATAACTTCACTACCCTTCCCATTGGCTAATCAGCAAGATATGCAAATTAACTGCCAACCAAGATGGCGGCCGGCAGCCAGGCAGCTGAAGCGAATAGGAGGCTTGCTTGCTCCAGTGATGGAGGAAGCCAAGGTTCCCCGCCTGCCGCTACTGGCCTCTGAGCTTGCACTCTAAGAAACAATGTTGGAATTATAGAAGCTAAACAATTCCCAGAAACCTGCTTTCAGCCATCAGAACTGGAGCGAGCAGGACCACAACAGTGTTACAATTATAGAACCCAAACAAACCCAGATAACTGCTTTCAGCAGCCGAGGTCTCAGAGCTGGAGCCGAGCCTCAGAACTAAAGCTGGCTCTCAGCTCCAGTGACAGCCATAGAAGGTAAATAAATCCCAGAATTAAAAAAGAAAAAGAAAAAAAGGAGCAGTTGGGAGCTTCAGTCACCCGCCAGCCTGAAAACGGCCATCAGCCCCTCACCCAGGCTGGCCAGGAACCCCAGTGGGGACCCCCACCCTGATCCGGGACACCCTTCAGGGCAAACCAGCCGGCCCCCACCCATGCACCAGGCCTCTATTCTATATAGTTAAAGGGTAATATGCAAACTGACCCTAACAGCAGAAGGACTGGGAATGACTGGTCACTATGACACACACTGACCACCAGGGGGCAGACGCTCAATGCAGGAGCTGCCCTCTGGTTGTCAGGGTGCTCTCACATGGGAGGAGCTCTGCTCAGCCACAAGCCAGGCTGATGGCTGCCACTACAGCGGTGGTGGTGGGAGCCTCTCCTGCCTCCTCAGCAGCACTAAGGATGTCTGACTGCAGTTTAGGCCTGCTCTCCGCTGGCAAGTGGATATCCCCCGAGGGCTGCCGGGCTGCCAGAGGGATGTCTGATTGCCATCTTAAGCCCAATCCCCCGGGGAGCGGGCCTAAGCCAGCAGGTGGTCATCCCCTGAGGGGTCCCAGACTGCGAGAGGGCACAGGCCGGGCTGAGGGATTCCCCCCTCCGCCCGAGTACACAAATTTTTGTGCACTGGGCCTCTAGTCTTATATAATAAAAGTGTAATATGAAAATTGACCAAATGGCAGATCAACTGGTCAGTGGGGGATGGGGCTGGCAAGCAGGTATCACCAGGTCAGGCAATGCGCATGCCAGCAGGCAGGGGGAGGGGACCGTGAAGGGTTAGGGGGGGCAGCAGCAACCAGTGGTGTCAAGGCAATGGGGGCTGGTGCCATCCCCTGATCGTGCACCTGTTCGCCTCCCACAGAGAGAGGCCAGTGGCGGCAGCAGCAGCGGGGTAATTCAGGTAAGGACCGCCTGGCACCAACCCCAGATAGGCCTGCTGGGGTTGCCTCCCACAGTGGGAGGCCACCAGTGGCCATGGCACAATTGGATGATGGGCCGGCCACTCACTGCCCGTGCCATCCTGATCGGCTCACTGGTCACCTCCCACAGAGGGAGGCCAGACTGCGGCTGAGGCCTGCTCCCTGCTCCCCTAAGCCATCAGTAGGACATCCCCTAAGGGGTCACTGATTGAAGAGGGTTCAGGCTGGGCTGAGGGAACCCCCTCCCCACCCCACCCCTTTCCACAATTTTCGTGCACCAGGCCACTAGTGATTATATAAAATGGAATAATATACTCAAATATATATTCTGACTTGTATAGAAACAATACTATCTTTATGTTTTGCCAGGTTTTTCATATAGACTTTTTTCTTGTTAGTTTATATAAGTTTTTTTGTGTATATGATATGTATGCTGTTATAATCTTTCATTATAATCCTTCATAAAAAACAAGCATTGGGTTTTAGTAGCTTAGAAAAACAGTTATGTGTTTGCTTTTTTTTTTTATCATAGGTCCACAGAATGACTGGGTTTTGGCAAATTTCACCCGGTCAGAACTGAGATTGAGTCTACTCTAGAGATCAAGTTCAGGCAACCTTTGCATGCCTCATTCTAAAAACCATTAAGCTACCTGGGCATGTTTTTCTCATATTTACTGCTAAGAAGTACAAGAAAACAACTCTGACCACATAAATACACTTAAAAGCTCTCTTTTAAAAGCATGTATATATTTTTCTTCATATACCATTAACAGAAGTAAGTCACATGACCATGACCAGTAATGAAAATGTATAAAAACAAAAGTAAATTTGTGTACAAGTAATCTGATCTATCACAATATTGTCAATGTGTTCTGCACATAGGTTGTAAATGCTTTCATTTCCCTATAAGTTTTAAAATCTATGCATTCTAATAAGCTTTTCCTCTTTAAACTCTGGATTTTGTGTCAAGTATGCATGCTAATCACAAAAAATTTTCATCTTACATATATTTTTAAATGTTTTTATAGTATTTACTAGAGGCCAGGTGCACAAAATTTGTGCACTCGTGGGGGAGGGTCCCACAGCCCAGCCTGCATCCTCTCGCAGTCTGGGAGCTCTCAGGTGACATCCTTAGCACTGCTGCGGAGGTGGGAGAGGCTCCTGCCACCACCACTGCGCTTGCCAGCCGTGAACCCGGCTTCTGACTGAGTGGCGCTCCCCCTGCGGGAGTGCACTGACCACCAGGAGGCAGCTCCTGCATTGAGCATCTGCCCCCTCGTGGTCAGTGTGTGTCATAGTGACCGGTTGTTCTGCCGTATGGCTGATTTGCATATATGCCTTTTATTATATACTAGGGGCCCGGTGCACGAAATTCGTGCACTGGGTGTGTGTGTGGGGGGGGGGGGAGGGAGTGTCCTTCAGCCCAGCCTGCCCCCTCTCACATACTGGGAGCCCTCAGGCGTTGACCCCCATCACCATCCCATCGCCTGATCGGCCCCTTGCCCAAGCCTGACGCCTCTGCCAGAGGTGTCAGGCTTGGACAGGGGACCCCCATCTCCCCCCAATCACTGGCTCTGGCCCCCGCCCAGGCCTGAGGCCTTTGGCCCAGGAATCATGCCTGGGCATGGGACCCCCATCTCCCTCTGATCACTTGCTCCACCCCCCACCCAAGCCTGACGCCTCTGACCCAGGCTTCAGGCCTGGGCAAGGGGACCATCATATCCCCCCAATCCCCGGCTCTGCCCCCCACCCAGGCCTGATGCCTCAGCCAGAGGAGTTGACCCTCATCACCCTCCGATCACCAATCACCGGATCAGCCCCTTGACCAGGCCTGAGGCCTCCGGCAGAGGTGTCAGGCCTGGGCAGGGGACCCCCAGCTCCCCGCGGTTGCAGGCTCCGCACCTGCCCAGGCCTAACGCCTCTGGCCTAGGCGTCTGGCCCAGGCAGCGGGGACCTGCAGTGGCAGCGGGGGCCGCCGCAATCGTGGGCTTCGCTTTAGGCCCAGGCAAGGGACCCCTAGCTCCTGGGACTGCCAGCTTCGACCGTGCCCAGCTCCCATCGCTGGCTCCACCCCTACTTCCTGCTATCACTGGCCAGGGCAGCAAAGGCGCCTGATTCTCTGATCATGGCTGGGGGGCAGGGCAAAGGCGGCCCCAGGGCCGCCTTTGCCCTGCCCCCCAGCTCTTAGCTCCCCCGTGGGTTTCCAATCACTGTCAGTGGCAGGGGGCTTCTTCCTGCTTTCCCTTTCGCCTCCCTGCATTGTGCCTACATATGCAAATTAGCCGCCATCTTGTTGGCAGTTAATTTGCATATAGCCCTGATTAGCCAATGAAAATGGTATCACCGTACGCCAATTACCATTTTTCTCTTTTATTAGTGTAGAGGACTCCCCCCTATCAGGCACAGAGCAGGTCCGATCAGGGGGTTGGGGCGCCTTCACCTGTCAGGAACAGAGCAGGGCGGATCGGGAGGTTGTGGCCCAGCCCCCTGTCACACACAGAGCAGCAGGGCGATCAGGGGGTTTGGGCACTGCCCCCTGTCACACTGATCCCGGTGCCGGAGGCCTCGCGGCTCCGCTGATACCAGTGCTGGGAGGCATATTACCCTTTTACTATATAGGATAGAGTCCTGGTGCATGGATGGGGCTGGCTGGTGTGCCCTGAAGGGTGTCCTGAATCAGGGTGGGGGTCCCCACTGGGGTTCCTGGCCAGCCTGGGTGAGGGGATGATGTCTGTTTGCAGCTGGTCACACACCCTTCAGGGTGGGGGTCCCCACTGGGGTGCCTGGCCAGTCTGGGAGAGGGCTGAGGGCTGTTTTCAGGCTGACTGAATCTCCCAACTGCTCCTTTTTTTCTTTTTGTATTCTGGGACAGCTTTAGCTCTGGCTCCAGCTCTGAGGCCTCTGCTGCTGAAAGAAGGTATCTGGTTTGTTTAGGTTCTATAATCGAAACAATGTATAACTCCAGCTCTGAGATCCCGGGCTTGCTGAAAGCAGGTTTGTGGGGTTTTGTTTAGCTTCTACATTTGTTACAATGTTTCTTAAACTGCAAGCTCAGAGGCCCGCAAGGCAGGTGGGGAACGTTGGAATGTTTCGTCACTGAAGCAAGCAAGCCTCATGTTAGTTTCAAGCTGCCTGGATGCCAGCTGCCATCTTGGCTGGCAGTTAATTTGCATATCGCCCTGATTAGCCAATGGGAAGGGTAGCGGTCATATGCCAATTACCATGTTTCTCTTTTATTAGATAGGATTCTTGAATTTAGATCCTTGTTCCATTTGCAATTTTTATGTGTATTTTTCAACCTAAACCAATTTTTGCTGATTTTAACTTATCTTTCAACTTTGCCACTAATTTTATTAACTAATTTCTGCATGAATTTGTAATGCCATCATTTTCATATACTAAATTGCCCTGTATAAATTAGTCTATTTCTTGTTGCTTTATTTTTTTGTGGTAATCAACTTTGGTATTTCTGCACTAAAATTACGTAGTTCTCATTTCTGTTGCTTAAAAAAAAAAAGTTTGATTACAGTCCTGCCTCACAGGCTTTAATTTATCTTACACATTTTTTTTGGCCTGTTTTGGATGTTTTCTCTTGTGGGGGATCTAAAAGTTTAAGTTTTCTGTGCTCAATTTAAAAATGCTTTTGTAATTGTGGAAAAATAACATTTATACTAAACCATCTGAAATTGCAAAGCTTTTCCCTTTTAGGTCCACAAAAATAGTGATTCATTGTAATTCATCCTAACATATAAAATATATATTGTAAATATATATTCATTTAGAATAAATTATATCTTAAAAAACATAGACAGTTCCCATCCAGGAATATAACTTTTTTTTATTTTCCATTTATAAATTTTGGTTTGGTTTTCACATAGGCTTTTAAACATTTTTCCATAGGTAATTAATAAGGTTTCTGAAGTTTAATTTGTTGTAAATGAATGAGAATTATTTTGCATCATATTTTATATTTTTATTAGAGGCTTGTTGCATGAAATTCGTTCATGGATGGGGTCCCTAGGCCTGTTGGGTGATCAGGGCTGATCAGGGCAGGGCCAATTGGGGCCTAAAGGCCCTGGTAGGGTCCGGAGAGGAGGTGATGGTCAGAAGGAACAGACACCAGGTGCTGACTCTGCCCTTAGCGCCCCACCACCCCACGGTCCCCCCCCCCCCTCTTCCCTCCTCCTTCCCTTGGTGCTGTGTCGCTGCCGGGGGAGGGGGGGAGGGGGGAGGGGGGGAGGGGGGGGCGCCTGCTGGCCAGTGGAGGGATTAGGGGAGGAGCCAGGAGAGGTTTTGATCCCCAGTTTGGAATGTGCAGGAGGCAGCCAATCAATGATTCTCTGTCATCATTGATTTTTCTATCTCTATTTCCCTCTCCAAAATCAATCATATATATATATTTAAATTGCAAGGTTTTTAGAGGAAGAAATGTTGGGCAAAGAAGCTATCGACAGGGAGGCATTTGAGATCTTGCTCACATTTCAAATAGAATAACATAAGGTGGTCCTCAGGGGGTGACAGGTGAGGAGTGGCAGTGTGTGGAGCAGGGTACTGCAGGCTAAGGAATGGGCTGTCATGACTGGCAATGTCTGTGACAGTGACACCGAGTGTGTGTTGGGGCCATCGCTGGGATCATTCATCCCCAAGAAGTTTTGATTTCAGACGAGAGGAGAACACGGATATCAGCGGGCCTTTCTTAGCCTAGAGCAGTGATGGTGAACCTTTTGAGCTCGGCGTGTCAGCGTTTTGAAAAACCCTAACTTAACTCTGGTGCCGTGTCACATATAGAAATTTTTTGATATTTGCAACCATAGTAAAACAAAGATTTATATTTTTGATATCTATTTTATATATTTAAATGCCATTTAACAAAGAAAAATCAACCAAAAAATGAGTTTGCGTGTCACCTCTGACACGCGTGTCATAGGTTCGCCATCACTGGCCTAGAAGGTGACGCGGGCAGCAGGAATGGGCTGCCCTGCTTCCATACAAATGTAAACACACGGTGTAACTGCATATGGACGTCAGTCAGCGGCCAGATCAATGCCCAGCCAGCCCTGTGGCTGTGTCCTGCCACTCTGGCTGTGCTGTGGCGGAAGCCACACCCCCAATCGCAGGTAGTATAAGAAGGGGCAGGCAGGAAGCCAGAGCTGGAAGTCAGTCGGAGCTGAGGCAGGCGGGCAGTAATGCGTCCACCATGGAGCTGGACGGGGAGCAGCTATCGGTGTGACCAGCTTTGGAGTCGGAGGGTCTGTGCTTCCTGCACGTCACCAGTGACTCCCTGTGAGCCCGTGGTGCACCAGCCAGGCCAAGCGGGGCCTGGGGAGGCCTTTCCCTCCTGGAGCTGTTCTTCCCACAGTGGCGGTGGGGGCAGCTTTTTTTTTTTTTTTTTTTTTTTTTTTTTTTTTTTTATTGAAAAGCAAGCTCTGGGCTTGTGGTTCCTGGGATCCCTGGGCCATAGCATACGCCTCCAGGCCTCACTGTGCCCCCCCTCTCCCTCCTCCTTTGTTGAGCACCTGGCCCCTGGTGGTCAGTGTTCATCATAGTGACTGGTCGGCCGGTTGTTCTGGTCATTCCACCAGTATGGTCGCTGGGCTTTTATTATATAGGAATGCTGGTTTATAGGAAAGATACTGCTTTTTCCAAGTTGATATTGAAAGGAATTGAGTATAGTGGTTAATATCAAATCCTCTGAAGCCAGACTACATTGATTCAAATACCAACTCCACCACTTTGATGAATGATTAGGAGTTAGTAGTCCTCTTGGGCTGTGTCCTTCTTTACAAAAATAAAAATAATACCTGTCATGAAGTTCTGTTTCCCAGATTTCTGTCTTTTGTTTTATTTTCCTCTTTAAAGATCACATCCTCAAATCAGCAGCATGGACATATGTGTGTGTGTATGTGTGTATAAGTGTGTCTATATGTATATGTGTGTATGTCTAAGGGGAGAGTTCACATTGGAAGGGATGTGGGAAGCAAGCCTGCAAATGCAAACTTTAATCCTGTTTGTGAGATAATTTCATTTTCCTTGTTCTGGTAGGCCCCATTCTGCTAAATTATTGAGCGAAAGTCACCTAGCAATACATGAAAGGCCCCTAAGGGTTAAAATAGCATACAATCTTTATTTAAGTGAAAATGCACAAAGACAAAAATGTCAACCCATCATCCATCACCCACTTTATAAATGTGAGGTTCAAATATTATATTAACCAAGACAGTAAAGAATAAAGAGAATTAGTGAGCAAGAGTAACCTAAGTTAAGTGGGTAGAATAAGGCAATGTTAAGTGAGAAAATTTGGAGAAAGTCAGAGAAAAAAAGACATAAACAGATAAGATTTAACCTGACTAGTACACCTTTCTTGGGAAAATAGAAAAAAACTCCTAATGCCAGTATATATTTTTAAAGTAACTTTCTTATTATTGTGTTTTTAAATGTACAATTCAATAGTTATTATTATACCCACAGTGTCAACTTCAATAAAGAGGAAATCTAAGACAAGCTCAAATTACCAAAAATTGTGTTTATTTGGGAACAGCAGAGAAACTGCTATTTGGAGTAGGCAGATTGTAGTAAGCTAAAGGCTAGTCCACTGAGGTTTTGGCATTATTTATGGGCAGGAAGTACAAAGAGTGGGTAGGGTGTTCAGCTAGAATCCAAGCAGTAAGATCATTGGCTGCCGAATGGGGAGAAGTTCTTGGTCGATTTTTATCAGTTGAGTGGTAAGTTTTGGTTTTCTGTCAATAAGGCATTTACCAGAAATCAGTCTTTCAGTCCTTAAGTTTCATTTTACTGATGATGCATGCATGAGATTCTTTAATTGATATCCTTTTTCTTATGTTCCATTTTAGGTTGAAATACTTTTATAAATAAGTGGCACCTTCACCACAGTCAATTTTATAATATTTATATCACCTCAAAAAGAAGTATCACATGTACCCTTTAGCTGTCACCCCACCATACTCCACTCTCTATGGACTAAGCAATCACTAACCTATTTTCTGACTTTATAGATTAATTGATTGATTGATTGATTCTGGACATTGAATTTAATGGTTTAATGTAGCATAGATCTTTTATAACTGGCTTCTTTCACTTAACATCATGTTTTTGTTTCATATATACTAAGGTATGTATTAGTACTTCAAAATAATATTTCACTTTATATATCTACCACTTATTTTATCCATTCATCAGTTGATGAAGATTTGTGTTGTTTCCACCTTTTATTTATAATGAATAATGCTGCTATGAATATTCATGTACAAATTTTTGTTAAGACATATGTTTTTATTTGTCTTGGTATACACTTAGGAGTGGAATTACTGGGTTACAGTAACTCTATATGTAATCATTTGAGGAGCTGCCACACTGTTTGCCAAAGTGGCTGCACCATTTTCTATTCCCATCAGCAATGCAAGAGTATTCTGATTTCTCCACATCCTCACCTGGTTATTATCTGCTTATTTGTTTGTTGTTTTGTTTTGTTTTTATGATAGTGGATGCAAAGTAGTATCTCATTGGTTTTATTTGCATTTTTCTGGTAGACAATTATATTGAGTATGTTTATGTGATAACTGGTCATTTGTATATTTTCATTGGAGAAAATTCTATCCAGATCCATTGTCCATTTTTTAAGTGGAATTATTTGTCTTTTATTTATTGACCTCCAATGACATTTTATATTTTCTAGATCAAAGTTACTTATCTGATGTGTGCAAATATGTTCTTCCATTCTCTGGTTTGTCTTTTCATTTTCTTGATAGTGAGCATTGAAGCACAAAGCTTTTAAAGCAATCTTCCCTTTTCTTGGTGGTTATTCTCTTTATTATCTATAAGTAACTTGTTTCATATAAGATGCTGCATTAGATTGCCAGGGCTGCCATAACAAAGTATTGCAAACTAGGTGTCTTAAATAACAGAAAATTATTGTTTCATAGTTCTAGAGGCTACACGTTCAAAATGAAACTGCCTGAAGAATCTGCTTCATGCCTTTGTCAGGCTTCTGGTGGGTGTGGGCTATATTTAGCATTTACTTTGGAAAAACATCAGTCTGATCTCTGCCACTATCTTCACATTGGCATGCACCCTGAGTGTCTGTGTCCAAATGTCCCCTTTTCATAAGGATACCAGTTATATTGAATTAGAGGCCCACCCTACTCTAGTATGTCCTCATCAGAACTTAACTAATTGCAAATGTAACAACACTAATTCCAAGTAAGATTACATTCTGAAATACCTGGGGTTAAGACATCAACATATAAATATTTCAGAGATACAATTCAATCCGTAACAGCTGTATTGTCAAATAAATAACTTGTTATCCAAGACTTACTTAGACATTATGTAGTAAAAATTATTTGAAATTTATGTAACATAACCATTTGCAAGGTCTTTCCCATACCTTGTCTCATTTATATTTCTCATAATCATCTGATGCAATAATCAGTACTTATATTTTATCTCCGTTTCATAAATGAGGCAACAGCTGTTTAGAAAGATTATTGATTTGCCTCAGTTTATTGTTTTTATGTGACAAAAAAACAGGGGTATATTGTCTGACTCTACATCATCTCTGAGAGCTTTTAAATTCCTAAAATAATGCTTATGACTATATCTATCAATTGGAAGGAAAGGTGACACCGATAAACGTCACAATGTTTTTATACTTCTGTAAATTTATGAGAAATAATGCTCCATGAAAATGGTATAAAAGATTACCAATAAGCCTGTGGATTTTACCAGCTAGATAATCTAGGGAATGCCAAATTAATAAAAAGCATTATTCCTGCTTTTAATAATTATTAGGAAATTTAAGAATAATATAGAAAATATTGAGTGAGAAAACAAGATCAACCCTGTTCTGGTGGTTCAGTACGTTAACCTCACAGCCTACTCAATCCATTTGTATTTTTCTGGAACTACCAACAAGGTTGCCAAATGTGATCCATGCACTTGTCCACCCGAAACTGAATGGGAGCCTCAGCTCATTTCACACAGGTCAGCAAACAGCAGTCAAAGGCTAATGGCTTTCTGTCACCACTAACCCAGGGCAGGTGCAAAGGCTGACCTGAAGGTTAGAAGCTCTACATCCCATTACCTACCCCAGGAGCTATCTGGTCCCCTCTAAAAAATAATTTACTTAGTGCAAAACTGAAAGTACTGTCTGATTTGCTGTTTTCCCAGTGCTAATTTACAATGTGAAAAGTTTCTGAAGTGGCAGAACTGATGGACGGACCACTTAGTTAAATATTCGTTAAGTAGGAGGCAGCAGTGGTTAGGACTAATAAAGAGAAAAGTCAGGTTATGTTATACCAAGAGGTGAATCAGCATTCAACATACAATGAGACTCTTGGGCTAAAATCCTCATGCAACTGTTAAATGCAAAATATAGTCACACAAAAATGTTTTTAAGGAAAGCTTTTCTTTCACAAAGTAGCCACCAATTGATATTAATTATTAGAGATAAATTAGTTGAAAATAATTAATTTTCAGGCTATTTAAATTGAAACTAGAATTAAATGAAGAGTAGCCGACAACATATTCAGTATTAGTGTACTATAATTTTAGAAATATTTATTTTCAGCAATAGTTTTCCGAAACTATTCAGAAAACAAGTTCCATGTGTTTCAGCTTACATTTTAGGATAGTTTTGCCTTAAAAATAATTTTAAAAATCTGTTTAAAAATTAAAAATTGTGGGTAAATATACTCTGAAGTTAATAAAGATTAAGTTTTAGTCACCCTCAAATGCATAGGTCACATCCAAATCTCTAATAACTTTTGGTTGATTCATTCTATTATTTTTCTTCAAGAAAGCTCTTCACATTATACAATATTTAGTTCTAGATAACTTGGATGCACTCCTATCAAATTACTAATCATAGTGACACTTTACTAAAAGCCTTCCCAGTCTACACAAAAGTCACAGGAAATAATGTTTGAAAAGACTGTTCTCTGTAGGCCTCTGGGGGGAGACACAGCCCCAAAAGTGGTTACTGTGTTTTCTCATGCTAGTTCACAGCATAACTATACACAGAGATGCACACTTTGAAAAAATACAAATGCAAATGCAAAGATTAGGTTGAAGTGAAGCAGATACTAAGATTTGAAAAATGCTCAGCAATTCTACTTAGGATGAACCTAAAATATCACATTAATTTAGATATCTAATTGCATTTTGCAAGACATGAAATTACATTTAGTGAACACGAAAATTATATGACTTTCAATTAAAAACTCCCAGCTTTTCAGTTATGCTTTGTAAGGTGAAATAATTCTCAGAATTCACAAAGACCTTACAGACCCTATATTATTTTATTTTATATTTTAGTTCAAATAATAACATAATGATTTAACATTACCATTATATTCCTGGTAAACCGCATATATATATATTAGTAACCCTGCACATGAATCCCTGTGCCAGTAGCTCTTGCCGCCTTCCTATAGCTTCCCCCTTTCCCCTGCCCGCCCCCCATAGCTTGCTGCCCTGCCCCCTCCTGTAACTTTCCACCGCCCACTTGTAGCTCTCTGCCCCACCCTCCTGCTGATCCATGATCCGGTCGTTACTCAGTCGGTTGTTACACATCAAGGTGTAATGACCATTTGTATATTACATCTTTATTATATAGGATATATATATTATTCAAGGTTAATTATGTACTACCAGGAACACAATAGTCACTTTTTTCAACATATCATAGAAATCTGTTCCTATAATTAACTTTAAAATATTGTTACATGAAAAATATCTTAGAGTCAAATCAAAATTTAAGAGTTTCCTTAGATGTTGTGTTAGCAAAGAGATACACTTTAAATTTTAAAATAAGTTGCCTTGACAGCTGGCCAATGTCACTCAGTGGTAGAGCACTCACCAATGAACCAAGAGGTCACCAGCTCAATTCCCAATCAGGGTACATGCCCGGGTTGCAGGCTCAATACCCAGTATGGAGAGTGCAAGAGGCAGCCAATCAGTGAAGTTTCTCATTCATCGATTTTTATCTCTCTATCCCTTTCCCTTCCTCTCTCTCTAAAAATCAATAAAACATATTAGAAAAAGAACTTGCTTTGAAAGCTATGTTTTTTGCTAAAACCTGGAAAAATATTTTCTTTAGACTTAGAGAAAAGTTGAAATAAAAAGTACAGAAGATCCTTGCATACCCTTTATCCAGCTCCCATAAATGTTAACACCTTATATAATCACTGGGGGTCCAATGCACGAAATTTGTGCAAGGGGCCTGGCCTTTGCCACCGCAGCGACTTGCCTTGGCTTTGTCCAGAATGATGTCCAGAAGGTCATTTGGCTGTCCGACCTAATTAGCATATTATGCTTTTATTATTATAGATAGTACATTTATCAAAACCAGGAAACTCACAGGGTCCAATACTATTAATTAGGCTACAGACCACATTTGAATTTTCTCATTTTCCCATAGTGTCCTTTCAAGGGCCCAATCCAGGACCCTTCATTGTATTTAGTTTTTGTCTCTTTAGTCTCCTCCAGTATGAGACAGACTTTTCATTTTGCTGCTTCTCTTTCAATAAAAATTTCATTTGTTTTCTGGAGGAAAAGGATAGACATTGAATCCCCTGATTATCTATTATCATAATGATTTTATTATCATGTCAACCACTAAGCAAAGATGAAATTATCAATAGTGCTACTAAAATACTTAAAACCACACATTTAGGGTCATGTAAGAAAGAATAATTCAGACATGTATATTGTTCACATAAAGTCATATGATATAGTTTTATATTATCACAATATCTATTAGAAATAATTGTTCAATACCATTTTCTATGTGATGAAATTGAGGCTCGGAAAAAGCACTTGACCAAAATCACTTAACTGATTAGTAGCAGGCCAGAAT
Organism: Myotis nattereri; assembly: GCF_964212035.1. Taxonomy (NCBI): domain Eukaryota; kingdom Metazoa; phylum Chordata; class Mammalia; order Chiroptera; family Vespertilionidae; genus Myotis; species Myotis nattereri. The sequence goes on along the minus strand of NC_138077.1, from coordinate 95,025,259 downwards.
TTTAAAAAAAATATTAATTACAATTCATACATTTTACACAATCTCCAGTGCATGAGTTGTACTAACAGCTACAACGTGATTACATTGGGATAGAACATAACAACTGTCAGTAGCTTTTCAGTAGCTTTGCATAGGTTCAAATCCTACTCACAATAAAATGTGATACAACCTAATAGAACATCATTTGCCAAAAAATCCTAAACTTTGCACTTAATTTTTCTGTTTTGTTTTTTTTATTAGGCTGGGTCAAATGTCACATCTACATAAACATGTTAACATATTTTACTAAATTGCAATGAGTTCAAATAGTTCTATCCAAATACCAAAACTAAATTTCTCCCTATATAGCACCTCTCAGTTTTGAGAGAAGTCATATTCAGAGAGGTCTATTGATATACCTCTTTTCCAAATGTCCTTGTCACCAAGTTACTAGGCCATTTGAGTTGTCAGTCAAGAACTAAGTGTTATCTCACTCTTGAGGCCATAAAGTTTGACATGTACAATAGCACTCCATCATCAAATAGAAGTGGTATATACTTGACTGAGTGGTATATATAGGCCTGGGCAGGTCTTGAAAATACAAATAAGTTACATGAAGAAGTAGTCAAAATGTCCATGACACTCATTCCTGTCACACGACCTCTTCCTCTCAGCCTATGCCTAAAGTTTCATGATAAGTTCCCTGCCATCAATTGACAGGAAAAGAAGAAAGAAAGAAAGAAAAAGAAAGAAAGAAAGATAGAAAGAAAGAAAGAAAGAAAGAAAGAAAGAAAGAAAGAAAGAAAGAAAGAAAGGAAGGAAGGAAGGAAGGAAGGAAGGAAGGAAGGAAGGAAGGAAGGAAGGAAGGAAGGAGAAAGAAAGAAGAAAGAAGGAAAGAAAGAAAGAAAGAAAGAAAGAAAGAAAGAAAGAAAGAAAGAAAGAAAGAAAGAGAGAGAGAGGAAAGAAAGAAAGAAAGAAAGAAAGAAAGAAAGAAAGAAAGAAAGAAAGAAAGAAAGAAAGAAAGAAAGAAAGAAAGAAAGGAGAAAGAAAACAGGCCCGGTTTAGAAATCATTCTACATAATATGTAGGCACTACCCCAAATGGACAGCAGGAACACCACAGCCCATTTCTGGGACATCCTCCTGATAGGCAGAACATCAAGCAATGCACCTATTTTGTCACTTTGCTTGGAAGAAGAAATAGCCAGATGTGCAATTGTACTAGTATTCTAAATTAAGGATCATGTTAAATTATTTTGCTGGGTGGTCAAGGGTTTAGAAGGAACATAATTGAAAAATTGTTGACAAGGAAATTTGGAGAAGTACATAGATGTTCATCTCTGAATAGATGAACAATGTAGAGATAATTGTGTCCCAAGGAATGCTTCCCAAAGGGTGACTCAGCAGAGAATTTTTATTTATTTATTTTAATTAAATATGTTGTTATTGATTTCAGTGAGGAAGGAAGAGGGAGATAGAGATAGTAACATCAATGATGAGAGAAAATCACAGATTGGCTGCTTCCTGCCTGCCCCATACTGAGGTTCTAGCTTGCAACCTAGATATGTGCCTTGACTGGGAATCGAATCATGACCTCCTAGTTCATAGGTCAATGCTCAACCACTGAACCATGCCAGCGGGCAGAAGAAAAGTCTTTAAATAATCAAGTGGATTGGACCTTCTCTGTAGATTCCAGCCAGCCTCAACCCTGTTGCCACCCAATAGGCTCATAACAAGGTGGCCATGATGGCAGGGATGAAGGTTATGCAAAGGCTCAGCAACAGGGACTTACACTCATCAAGGTAGTCATAGTTATGGTTACTGCTGAGTATACAATCTGCCAGCAGCAGAGATAAACACTGAGTCCAAGATGTGTCACTATTTCCTGGGGTGATCAGCCAGGTTGTTTACACTGGACAACTTCCATCATGGAAAGGGGCACTTGGCCTTATAGGAATAGATTCGGGACATGGGTCTGCCTTTCCTGCATGTGATGTTTCCACCAAAACTACCATCCATGGACTTGAGAATGCCTTATCCACGATCATGCTTTTCCACAAAGCATTGCCTCTAATCAAGAAACTCACTTCACAGAAATTGTTCCAATATCCTGAAGCAGCTGACTTGAAAGAACAGTGGAACAGCCTTTTGAAGATCAGTTACAGCTCCAACTAGAATGGAAACACCTTGCAGTGCTGTGGCCAGGTTCTCCAGAAAACTGTGTATGCTCTGAATCAGTGTTCAATATATGGTGCTGTTTCTTTCTCCCATAGCCAGGATACGGAGGTCAAGGAATCCAGGAGTGAGAATGAGAATGGTACCATTCACTATTATTCCCTAGTGATCCACTAGTAAAATTCTTGCTTTCTATTTCCATGACCTGATACTCTGCTGGCCTAGAAATGTTTGTTTCAAAGGGAAGTATTCTTTAATCAGGAGTCATTGTTGTAATAATTCTATTGAACTGGAAGTTAAGACTGCCATCTGGCTACTCTGAATCCTCATGCCTCTGAAACAATAAGCGAGGAAGGGAGATGTATTTGGTGAGGTGACTGATTCTGGCTACCAAGGGGGAATTAGACTATTATTCTATAGTGAAGGTAAGAAAGACTATGCTTAGGATATAGAAGAATATAGGGTGTCTTTTAGTTGCCCTGTAAGTTCAGAAAAACTACAACTGAATCCAAGCAGGACTACAATTGGCCCATACCCTTCAGAAATGAAGGTTTGGGTCACTACACCAGGTAAAGAACTATGATCAGCAGAGTGCTTGCTGAAGGCAAATAGAATACAGAGTGCATAGTACTAGAAGGTAGCTATACATACAGCTATTTGTGTTAAAGCAGAATTTCTGTTAAAGCAGCTGTAGTAATCTAATATAGGTGTTCATAGTCATAGCAATATCAAATATAAATCTGGATAGATCACAAAATATTTGAAAGAATGCAGAATGAATAATAAGTTATTATCCCAGTGCATGAAGGTAAGTTATTCTCGTTCAACTTTCTAATTAGCTATTCAGGCATTGTTTGACAGCTACTTAAATAAAGTGGACCCAGCATGCATTGACACATGAGACCTTATTTTCCAAAATTGACTAAATATATGTCCAGCACACCAGAGTGAAGAGTATAAATGGAACAGTTCCAAATGCAGCTATTCCTGATTGCTCCATAAATCACATCTTTCATCTTATGTTAGTTTTTATTCCCATGTAACAAACTGCTGTGAACTTAATGGTATAAAACAATATACATTTGTGATCTCAAAGTTTCTGGAGGTCAGAAGCCCAGGCACAGGTTACCTGTGTCCTTAGTTAAGGGTCTACCAATGTTGAAATAATGATACTGCTGAGGTTGCATTCTCATCTGGAGCTTTGAGTCTTCTTTCAGTCCAATCAGATTATTGGCAAAGTTTGGCTACTTGCGGTTGTAAGATTGAAGTCCTGGTTTTGTTTTGTTTTCTGGATGGCTAACAGTCAGCGGTTGCTTGAAGCAAGTAGAGACTTATCTCAGGAGCTGGCTTTAAGATTAATCCTTCCATCTTCAAAGCCAGCAATGGAGAATGTTCCTCTGATAGAATCTAACTTCATAGGCAGAACTCATTCTTTCTTAAATGGTCATCTGTTTAAGTTAGTAACACAGTAAAAACAAAAACAAAAAAACCTCTCTTTTGATGACTCGAAGTCAACTTATGAATAGTCTAATTAGAAGAGTGATATTTCATCATATTTAAAGGGGAAGAGGATTTTACAAGTCATATAAACCAGAGGGTGGAAATCTTTGGGGGCCATATTAGGCTTCTCTCTACCATATATGTAAAGTTCAGAAAAAAGTTATCCTAGTGGATAAGAACACAAACCTTCAAGTTAGACTTTCTGAATTCAAAATACATATTTGTTACTTTTTAGCTGTACAAACTTGCGCAAGCTGCTTAAATTTAATAATTTTATGCCCATATGTGTAATATACGAATTATAATTGTATCTTGTGAAGGTTAAAATTTATATAGAGAGAAAATGAGAAGAGAGCTTAGAAAATTGTGTGGTATACAGAAAGCACCATATGCATTTTAGCAATTTTATTATTATTCAAAATATAAATATGTTAACACAAAATGAGATATATTTAAGCTTCCCTGCCCTGCTCTGGATCCCTGAACACTTCCACAATTCCCTGTGACTGCTTTATCTAATTACATTTTTTTTTTTAACATTTGCTAGTTAAATAATTATTTTTTTAGTTACATCAAGACCTATTTACAAGTTTCTAAGGCAGAAGGTGACATTTAAAGACCAACAAATCTGCAATGATCTAAACGAATAACTCTCTCATGCTCTAATCTGATGTTTCATAATTTATCTGGACAATATTTTGAAGAGTTTCTCACTTAAATATATGATATTGTTTGAGTTCATATTATTCACACCAAAATTGGAGTGCAATAATTACCTTTAATAGGCTATGGTTGCTTAATGCAATTTAGTATGTATTATGAAAATATAACATTAGGAGTAGCAAACATGTTGTAGAAAAATAGAAAATTTGGAAATCAAAGCACCTAATTTCTAAAGTTAGTTCCCCATGTAACTTTCCCAGTGACTTGTGAAAATCTCTAAACCATTGTGGGATTCTTCACACTAACTCCACAACAACAACAAAACAACAATGAAATGGTCAACAAAGGTTGAAGACTCTTTGAGGTATAAAAGCTAATATCAATGTTAGCTCCACCAGTTAAAATTTAAGAGACCAGTGCTTGTTTTCCAATTTGATCCATAAACCCAGATCATCCAGGTTGAATTCTTTTTAAATAGCTAATATTTTCATTTGAGTCTATTATTTAAAATAGTTTTCATATTCATCATCTCATTTTAACTTTACACATACGCAGGCACAGAATGTAGATATAGAGTAGGTAACTATTATTCTTACTTCGTAAATGGAATAGGGTAATTCAGAAAGGTGAAGTAACTTGCAAAAAGGCACACAATTTATGAGTGCTAGAGCCAGTACTTAACTTTAGGTTTCTGTCTATTTATTTTTAGCACATCATGCTACCTTTTTCATGTAATTTGTACTGTAAAATAACATAGTCTAACACACACATATACATATATTTTTTAAATATACTTTATTGATTTTTTACAGAGAGGAAGGGAGAGGGATAGAGAATTAGAAACATTCATGAGAGAGAAACATTGATCAGCTGCCTCACACACACCCCCTCCTGGGGATGTGCCCACAACCAAGGTACATGCCCTTTACCTGAATCGAACCTGAGACCCTTCCATCAGCGGGCCGACGCTCTATCCACTGAGCCAAACCAGTTATTGCTAACACATATATTTTTAATCTTTAGGGCAAATAAGAAAAGAATCATAAATCATTTGTTATCAGGTTTGAGTGGCACAATATTGTACACTGTCCTGTCCACTTGAGTGGTCTTTAGAATCACAAATTTGGCAGCCAATATACAGACTTTTATTGAGTCTATTGTTTCCTAGTCACTTGGTTAAACAATATGAAATGCTGAGATATCTAAAGCAAGACAACATTGCTGCGTTCCTATGTCAGTTGTACCTAGAAGGGAATATCATTGAGAAGAGTATTGTTAATATTATTTAATTCATTTTTTTTCCTAAATACTGTTTTATGTCTTGTGTTGTCACCTTATATAGGAGATCTCTTTTGAAAATTGGTGTGTAAAAATCAAAAGACATGTACAAAAGGATAATCTTCTTAGAAATTAAATAAGGAATGGCAGAGTGACAGGGTCTAACATTGGAACACAATGTGAAAAATAGTATAAAGAACTTAGCGTTCTTTACTCCAACTATTTTCTTGTCTTCCTTGATGGGAGTTAATTTGGTTTGGGTTTCAAGGAAATTGGTTGAATATATTTCAATATTATGCTTCTAAAAATGTATCACAAATAAAGATGATTCCAGAGAATATCTTTAAAGGATGGCATATATGATCTTTAGAGAAGAATTATGTTTATATTTCCACGCAGACATGGTACATTTTTTCAATCTTGCTAGCCAATTCTAGTTAATAGAGCACCAATTATAAATTGCATTTTCTTTTGGTATAAATGTTAGGCTTACTGTTATCAAAGATGAAGAAAAAAACAATAAAAATTTGGAACATAAAGGGTTACTGCTTAAAATTTTCAAAGCCCAAGTTAATACAGTTATTTGCTAAACACAAGAGACAAATTTTAGAGATTGGTTTATGGAGCTGTTAATGAGAATTCAATAGTTTCTTGACAATTTTGGTTTTACAATGACTTGCATTAACTCCAAGGATTCCAGCCCCATATTTTATTATTATATTATAATATAATATAATAATAATATAATAATAATATAATATAATATATTTTATTATTATAATACTATTATTTTAGTTCATCTTCACCTGAGAATATTTTTTTCTATTGCTTTTTCAGAGAAAGTGGAAGGGAGGGAGGGAGAGGGAAAAAGAGGAACGCCGCAATGTGAGAGAGCCACATCAACTGATTGCCTCTCACACTGGCACCAACTGGGGGTAGAGAGTGCCCTTTGGTGTGTGGCCCAACACTCTAACCACTAGGGTCCAGGCCCATATTTTAAACTATTTTTTTCTTTGAGAAATACAAAATAGTCAGGTATAGGAGGTATCTCCATATTAACCTTGAGACTAGTATAAAAATAATCTATAATAATAAAAGGGTAATATGCTAATTAGATGAAACGTCCTTCTGGGCATTCTTCCAGATGTCCATCCAGACAAAGCTGGGGCCAGAGCAAAATCCTGATCCCGGGTGCTGGAGGGAAGCTGGTGCTGGCAGCCAGGGGAAGGAAGGTGTACTCTTGTATGAATTTTTGTGCAACGGGCCTCTACTAGCTTTAAAAAAGTAATTAGGTAATCAGTAAGGTATACAAGTAGTATATTTCTTCTTGTATCATCCTTAATTATCTCATAATTTATTTCTGAGTTATAATTTGCCACAGCAGTGTGAGCTAAGGTTTAGGATGATGATTGAACCTGAGCTATTTTCTTATATTCCCACTACAAATATCATTTTGCTTTTAGTGGGACATCATGTCTAAAATCTTATGATTCTACTGGTGAGTTAAAAAACAGATAAAAGATTTTGTAAGATTACCAAGCTGTAAATTTTGCCTTAACTATATGAATTAAGAGGAACATTTTTAAACACAAAAAGAAAAACAAACTCAGCTTTATCAAGCCTTTCCACTGATTACTTTATGTGATTTGGGACAAAAAATTTAACCTCTCTTTTCTTTCAGCTCCATCTGTTAATTTATATTCTATGAAACATTTTTGTGTTTTAGCATATTTGCAAGGTAAATTAATGTTAAAAAGAAAGAAAGTGTCATTTAGAAAATGAGGATAATGATATAGTAATTGTCAGTTAAGCAGTTTGATTTTTTGAAAAAAAATATGAAGCAATTTGAAACATTATTACTTAATGAAAACAGTTATATCCATAACTCAGTTCATATGGGCATAACTGTATACATTATAAATGAATCATTTTGTTTTGGATAGAAAATGGGAGGTAAAAATTGTCATTCATCAATAACATAATGTGTGAAAAGTAAAGAAATTAAATTTATCTACTGGCTTAATAAGCAAATGAACTTAAGGATGAAATCTGTTTCAATAATTAGAGTTTTATTATACTGACTACGATCCCAGCGCGTGATTGGAAATCGCACGGCGCCACCCACCCTCGAGTTGCCTAGAGATATTTTCCCATTGATTTTTAGAGAAAATGGAAGAGAGAGAGGAAGACAAAGAAAACATCAATGTGAGAGAGACACATCGATTGGTTGCCTCCTGCATAAGCTGGGCCCACAGTGCAGCAGTCCCTGCAGCCGCTGCCCATCCGGCCCTGCCTCGCATCTCCAGACCCCCCAGCCTGCTGGTCCGGCCCTGCCTCGCTCCCTGTCCCTTGAAGCAGCCATGGCTGCTGCTGATCAGGCCCTCCCCCAGTGCAGGCAACGAGGCCCCTGCCAGTCCTGCCCCGATGCTGTGTCCACAACCTCTTGTCCAGTCAACCCATTACAGAGTCCCAGTTAATTAGCATATTTCTCTATTTTATATATATAGATTGTTTTTGCCTATATTAGTCTTTTCATTGTTAATGTAAATGGAAAACACTTTATTCATATTTTGGTTGCTTCATGTCTTAAAATATCATTTTTTTACACACTCAAACTGAAATAGGGATTGTTTTTATCATAGATATGATAGCATTATGTATTGAAAATCCTATCAGATATTTCCACTGATTTGGCATTTTTTCAATAGATAAATATCGGTCACCCATTAAATGCAATGTACTAGGAGTTGTGAGGTTTTACAAAATTGCAGTAAAGCTTGCTAACTATGATACAGGATAGAAGGTTGACTCTGAGATTTAATGAAACAGCAGCAGGTGTAAGCTAACTCAATTGCACGGGGTGGGGAGGGGAGAAGGCTGGTCAATAAGGACATTAGGTATAAGTCTCCAGCCAGTCTCCATCTAAATGTCACAAACAGAATCCCGCAGTTCTCTCTTTTCTCAACTGTCCTTTCTACCTTAAACATTTCTGTTAAGTCTGCATAGTCAGGAGGCATCACCCTTGGTTAAAGATTCAATACTTCTCTCTGTCACCCTAGTAAGAAAACACAAAAAGATTTGGTCTGCCACTTTAGGAAGGTGCATTCGTTCTCAGTCTACATTTTGTAGATTCCTGTATAGATTAATAAAAATAAAACTCAATTTTGAACTTTTAGTTAATGAATCATTCACTCAAATTTTGACTAAATATCTGATCATATTTTGTGGGGAAATTACTTAATATTTACTCACTTTTAAATAATTGGCTTGAATAAAGATGATGTGAATTGATTTTATTAAACAGCTTAATTAATAACTTGGGAAGCATTTTAATAACTACTTCAATAATGTCACTGTATATGCAGAGCTCTCTGTGAATATTACCATGAATTACCAAAAATAATGCCATCGGCTAATACCCTCAAAAAGCTAATAGTCAAGTGAGAGAATCTGACATGCACAGTGTGTTTCAATGATACAAGGAAGTATATTTTAAATGCTTTTTAGCTCTGCAAAATATAATGCCAGTGCTCAGAGAGAAAACAGCAATATTAATTCTACCTGAGGATCAGGAAAAACTTGATGAAGGAAAAGACATTAAATAAGGGTAAGATTCCTATTGGTGGATAAGTATTGAAATATATCTCTATAGTAAGAATACTGCAAAAAGAATGATTGCCAGGGAGAGAAGTATGCTTGTCCAAACAGCAGTTTGATATGCATCATTCGTACAATATGAGGTTCAGAAGAGGGAAAATGGCTAAAATGTGACCAAACCAAGACTGACCTTAAATCAATTCTAAAAAATGCAGACTAGGATAAAACATATGAAACCTATTAATGTTGATTCCTAACCAAATCATTAAGTATATAAATGTCCTGATAAAGTAATTTTTCAATACAAGTAACGGTAGGTACTATACATTTTAAGAATTCTTAGAAAAATTGAAGACACATTATGCTAAGTGAGGACTCAGTTTGTTTTTCTAGATGGCTATATAAGTCTGAAGTAGCTCAGAGAAACACCTAAATGCTAGTTGATTTAAAATATCTAGTCCTTTATGAGTTGAAATGTGTTGGTATTAAAATTTTTATGGCATTTTGAGAAAAAGAGAAACTGAAGAAAGCTTAATAAGATTATAATAATTTAATTAATATGCATTGTATCTGTTCTTTTAAATAAAGAATTGTAATGTGTTTGGTGGCCGGGAGGGGGGGGATCCCCCTAAGTCTGAATTGGGCCTAATGAGTCATTTACAATGGGGGCATATCACCAGTCATTTCCTTAAAAATAGGTCAATGGGGGGAAAAAAGGAGACATATGTACTACTATTTGTAATACTTTAAACAAGAAAATAAAACAAAAAAAATAGGTGAAACAGAATATTCTAGAAAATCCCACATCTTTTTTAATACATCTCACTCTTCTTAGAGAAGATAGTAGTTACACTATTTGTAGCTTTCTCATTAGAACAAAATTTACTTAGGTGTCTGCATATCCAGGGTAAAAATATAATGAATGCTTTAGTTTTATAAGTGTGTTGAGACTGTTTTCCAATAGTGAAAGAATGACTATCAATATGAAAGAAGTTTAAATAAGCTTTATTAATATTTGAATTTTTATTTTCTATGTTAAGTAGAAATTATAAATATAGTTCCATTTAACACAACAGAGATGGTAATAAGGGATTTATCTTTAATATTTTATGTATGTAAAGGTTTATACTATTTCAATATGTTTCTAATTCTGATGTTGTTCTGAAAGAATTAGAATGGCACCATCTGTGCATTTGTTAATTAATCACCATCAAATCAAATGTGTCACCATCAATGGTAATGTGTGTTGATCAAATAAAATTTGAATGAGCTTAACCCAAGTTAGTATTACAAGAGTAAAATATGCTATAGATTATAAAGCCTCTTATTAAATAATGTGAAAAACACAAATGATAAAGTCTAAAGTTTTAATGATGTCTGCCAAATAAATGTTGTATCAAAATCCTGCTTCAAATTTATTTTATAATGGTAGACTTTAATCAGAATGGAAAGAATCATGGAAAGAACATATATTGAAAATATCCTTGAAAACTGAATCATTAAGCTTCAATTAAAGACACTCTAGCAGTAATTATATTTACCTATAAGTTTTCATCCCTGTTTACTATTTGACGTAATGTTTAATGTGGATTAATAGAAATGAAAGAATTTCCTTTAAGTAGAAACCACATTTTCAGTCCTAGATTTACCATATTTTTTGAGCTTCACATTAGTCTTCAGGGACATCACAGATTCACTCTAATTTATTTTTTTAATGTATCTTTATTGTTGAAAGTACCCTTTGTGGTTTTTCTGTTGCTGTTTTTTTTTATTTTCCCATTGACACCCTCTACCTGCCCTCCCCCCATCTGCCCCCCTGAGGCCTTCGCCACACTATTGTCTGTGTCCATGGGTTATTCATATATGCAATAAGTTCCCAGATTAATCACTCGCCCACCTTCCCTCTGAAATTCATCAGTCTGTTCCATGCTTCTATGTCTCTGGATCTATTTTAGTTTATCAGTTTATTTTGTTCATTAGATTCCACAAATGAATGAGATCATGTGATAATTATCTTATTCTGACTGGCTTATTTCACTTAGCATAATACTCTCCAGATCCATCCATACCGTTGCAAATGGTAAGAATTCTTTCTTTTATACAGTTGCAGAGTATTCCATTGCGTAAATGTACCACAGCTTTTTTATCCACTCATCTGCTGATGGGCACTTTAGGCTGTTTACAATTATTAGCTATTGTAAATTGTGGACCTATGTACATAGGGGTACATATATTCTTTCTGATTGGTGTTTTTGGTGTCTTAGGATATATTACTAGAAGTGGGATCAGTGGATCAAATGGGAGTTACATTTTTAATTTTTTGAGGAAACTCCGTACTGTTTTCCAGGGTTAGTTTCCAAAATATGTAAGGAACTCATAAAACTTAACAGAAGGATGACAAACAATCCAATTAAAAAATGGACAAAGGACCTAAATAGGTACTTCTCCAAAGTGGACATACAGAAGGAGAAGAGACATGTGGAAAAATGCTCAGTCACTAATTAGCCGAGAGGTGCAAAGTAAAATGACAATGAGGTATCACCTCATACCTGTCAGAATGGCTGTCATCAACAAATTAACAAAAGACAAATGTTGACAAGGATATAGAGAAAAGGGAACCCTAGTACACTTCTGGTGGGAATGCAGACTGGTGCAGATCAACCCAAGACCTTTTATGCATGCATATGAGCATAACCAATGGACAAAGACAGGAGGTGGGAGGTGAGGGCATGTGCTAGGGGGTAGGGGTGGCCGAGGAGAGGTCAATGGGGAAAAAAAGGAGACATATAATAATTTAAACATTAAAGAATTTAAATTAAAATATATATATACAATAGGGCCTTGACTTACGAGTGTCCCGACTAACAAGTTTTTCGAGAAACGAGCAATCTCTCGGCCGATTTTTTTGCTTTGAGTTGCGAGCTAAAATTCGGGTTACAAGCCAGCTTCAGATACCCCACCGCTAGTTGGCGCAGCGAACGTCACAGTGAACGCCACAACATCAGCCCAGCATCACGTGTCTCACTCGTTCACAATTTATTTGACATATGAGTAATTTGTGTTATGAGCTCCGTCACGGAACGAATTAAACTCGTAAGTCAAGGCCCCACTCTCTATATATTTTTTTCATTGTTTGGTAAGTTTAAAAGCCTTTGAAAAGATTAATGTATTATTTATTAAACAACATATATGCATGAACATTTTTTTACTATTATATAAGTCTGTTCCGAACATCTTAACCTCAAAATATATATTCTCCATCATTGTTTCCTGGTATATATTGTTCAGGTATAACTTCCTACTTTTAAATAATTAATATACTTTATTTTATATAATAAAAACTATTGAATATAGCTTGAAAATGATATAATAAAAATAATGCAAAAAGCACCAAGGCAAAGAGAAAATGAGGTAGGACCATAAAATGAGGTAAGACAATAAGTGGATACACATTTCATAAATTCATAAATAGTTAGTCAAGATTATTACAAGTTTGTCCTTGAGTTTTCATGCAGCTAAATCAAAGAAATATATGAGGCAAATTTCATAGGATTGTGCTGACAGTTTTTTAAAGTAAGTTTTTATTTATTTATTTAAAGAGGAAAGAAGAGGTATAGAGAGATAGAAACATAAATGAGAAACATCATCGATTGGCTGACTCCTCCACACTCACTACTGGGATCCAGGCCACAACCCAGGCACATGCCCTGAATGGGAATCGAACTGGTTACCTCTTGTTGAAAGCTCTACTTTTGAATTATAGTGTTTTAAAAGCTACTGATATTTCACTGATTGCTTATATTTTCTATGCACTCTATATTTTAATGACTTAACATTTTAAAAGTTCTGAGACTTCTTTTGCCAGGCATTATAGCAACATAATAACCCCATCACTGCCAGGTGGAAAGGGGTAGACACTGTTCAGATAGGTCAAAAATTCACACAACTAGTGCATTGATCCCAAAACGTTTACTATTATTGATAAGGAAAGAGTTGGGGCTAGGCTAGGGGAGGTGTTGGAAAGCCAGAACCCTTAGGCAATCTTGTCAGGATACTGCATCTCTAAGCATATGTTTTACCCTCTGAGTTGGCAGGAACACACATACTAGACACAAGTCTTATCAGTTCCTATTTTATTCCCTTTTGTTGTAAACTGGGCCAGAAACAAGACCTAAAAAGATGGATTGCCACAGATGTGGGAGGAAGTCCCATCTAATGCTCATATTAAAAATTAGGAGATCTGTGTCTGCCCAGGAGTTCTACTTCCACTCGGGATGTGGAAAACTAGAAATAGCACTGATCCCACTCCTACAAGAAAAACGTAGCTTGAAGTATTTCCTTGTAAAGAAAGACAGGAAACAAGCATTGGTACATGTGTGGTAGAATAAGGGAAGAGAGATTCTGAATGACATACCAGCAGATAAGAAAAAATTAGCTGGCTTGCCTCAAACAGGCTGCAAGAAAAGGATGGTAGCCAGCGACCAGAGCTCAGTAGGTGTGGGCTGCTTTATTTATTTATTTGTTATTATTCTAGTCTCTTCTTTTGTTCATATATCTATTTTTTCATTTCCTATTCCTATTAAATTATTTCTCTTTTTTGCTACTCAACTTTTTTCTCTTTTCTTTTTCTTCTGTTATCTCATCTTTTTTTTTCCTTTTATTATTTTATGTCTATCTGCTTTGTGCCCTCTATTTTCCTTTTCAAAAGTTTTTTCTTAACTCTTCTTTACTCTTTTCTTTCCTTCCTCCTTTAAACTGTGTTTTTAACCTACTCTCCTAATTCTTTATTTTGATTTTCTTATTTTTAATATATTTGTATTGATTTCAAAGAGGAAGGGAGAGGGAGATAAAGTTAGAAACATTAATGATGAGAGAGAATAATTGATCAGCTGCCTCCTGAAAGCCTCCTCCTAGGACTATAGCCCACAACTTGGGCATGTACTTTGACTTGGAATTGAACTGTGACCTCTTGGTTAATAGGTTGATCTCAAACACTGAGCCACACCAGCTGGGCTATTCTTATTTTCTTGATTTCAGCTCTACATCTACATAGTCCTTCCCCACCTTTTTGTTTGTTTGTTTTCTCATATTTCTTTTTCTAACTATCATTCTTGCTGTCTTTTCTCTTTCCTAATTCTCACTTCTCTGGTGGTTGATTTTGTTGCTGCTGTAGGGGTCTTGTTTATTTTTTTGCTTTGTTTCTTTTGTTTCATGTGTTATTGTGTTGCATTTTGTTCTGTTTAGTCAGCTTTTATGACATGGTTGGGGATGAGCCACATAGTCAGCCACCCTGAGAGGAGACTCCATCCATGAAAGGGACAATAAGATTCAAGACTAAACTACAACAGGAGAGACCAAAAACTCAAGTAAGGGGCTTCCCTAGAGCAGCCGTCGCCAACTGGTGGTCTGCAGACCATTGTGATCCATGAGGTCCAAAAGGTTGGCAACTGCTGCCCTAGAGCACCCAGCTCAAGAAATCTAAGAGGCTGAACCACTAGGTCCCATAAAATACCTACTTACATAAGAAAACCCCACAAAGCCTGGGAAGCATAGCAGCTTTATCTAATACATAGAAACAAAACTAAAGTGACAGGAAAAAATGGGGAGACAAAGAAAACAAGAAAAGGAGGAATTGCCAGAAAAGGAACTAAATGAAATAGAGGCAAGCAATTTGTTAGAGAATTCAGAGTAATGGTAATAAGGGTGCTCTAGAAACTTAAGGAAAATTATAAGGGACTTAATGAGAGCTACATCACCATGAAAAGAGAGATTGAAACAATAAATAAAAATCAATTGGAAATGAGGAATGACAAAGTTGAAATAAAGAACACCTTGGAAGGATTCACCAGTAGACTAGTAGAAGTTGAGGACAAAATCAGCAAATTAGAAGATATAGAAAAACATCCATCCAGAACAGCAAATGAAAAAAAAGAAAAGTAGGATGTTAATCGAAGGGAACTTTGGGACAACATGAAATGTAACATTTGCATATAGGAGCAAAATCAGAGAAAGGAATAGAGAGCCTTTTTGAAGAAATAATGGCAGAAAATGTTTCTAATCTAGCAAAGAAAAACATCACTGAAGTTAAGGAAACAGAGAGTTCCAATCAAGATGAACCCCGAAAGCCCCATTCCTAGGCACATATTAACTAAAATAACAAACATTAAAGATAAAGGAAGAATCTTAAAGGCTACAAGAGAGAGACAGAAAGTTACAAAGGAGCTCCCATTAAACTGTCAGCTGACTTTTAAGTAGAAAATATTCAGGCAAGAATAGAAAGGCATGAAGTATATAAAATAATAGAAACTAAGGGACAGAACCAAAGACTACTCTATCCAGCATGACTATCATTCAAAATTGAAGGTGAGATAAAGAGTTTTGTGGACAAAAAAAAAAAAAATGCTAACAGTATCCATTATCACGAAGACAGCACTGCAATAAATGAGAAGGGGACTGCTATAATGAGAAGAAGAAATATAGAGAAAGAGAAGATTACAGGCATAAAGAATAAGAATGCCAATATAAGTACCTATCAATAATAACCTTAAATATAAATAAATGCCCCCCAAAAAGACATATGGTAGCTGAATGGATCAGAAAACATGACCCATATATATGCTGTCTACAGGAGACCCACCTCAGAACAAGGAACTCACACAGAATTAAAGTGAAGAGATGGGAAAAAATTCTTAAATAAAAAAAAAAGCTGGGTAACAATACTGATATCTGACAAAATAGACTTCAAAGTGAAGGCCATAAGAAGAGATAATGAAGGCCCTTTCATAATACCGAAAGGATCAATACACGAAGAGGATATAACTCTGGTAAACATATATGCACCCAACACAGGAGTATCCAACTATATATTAAAAAACGTCTGGAGAATTTTAAGGGAGAGATGGACAGCAATACAATAAGAGTAGGGGACTTTAATATCCCACTGACATCACTGGATAGATCTTCTAGACAAAAAATCAACAAACAGCTATCTTAAATGACACACTAGATCAGATGGAATTGACATTTTCAGAAAATTTTACTCTAAAGCTACAGAATATACATTTTTCTCAAGTGTACATGGAACATTTTCAAAGACAGACCACATGTTAGCAAACAAACTAAGTCTCTACAAGCTCAAGAATATTGAAATCATAACAAGCATCTTCTCAGATTACAATGGCATGAAATTAGAAATAAACTACAATAAAACATCCAAAAACATTGGAACACATGGAGGCTACATAGCATGCTATTAAACAGTGAATGTGTTACCAAAGAGATCAAGGAAAAAATAAAAAACATCCTGGAAACATATAAAAATGAACACACAACAACCCAAAATCTATGGGAGACAGTGAAAGCAGAACGGCTATTATCAACAAATCAACAAATGACAAATGTTGGCAAGGATGTGGAGAAAAGGCAGCCCTAATACACTGCTGGTGGGAATTCAGACTGGTGCAGCCACTTTGGAAAACAGTATGGAGTTTTTCCTCAACAAATTAAAAATCGAACTCCCAATTAGCCCAGTGATTCCACTTTTAGGAATATATCCTAAGAAACCCAAAAAACCAATCAGAAATAATATATGTACCCCTATGGTCATGGGAGCACAATTTACAATAGCTAAGATTTAGAAATAGCCCAAGTGCCCATCAGTTGATTAGTGGATAAAAAAAATTGTGGTACATATACATAATGGAATATTATGCAGATGTAAAAAAGAAATAACTCCATTATGCATCCTCATGGATGGACCTGGAGAGTATTATGCTAAGTGAAATAAGCCATAAGAGAAAGATAAGTATCATATGATCTCATTCATATATGGAATCTAATGAACAAAATAGATCCAGAGATATAGAAGCATGGAGCAGACTGATGAATTTCAAGGGAAGGTGGGGGTTGGTCTGGGTTGAAAGTGATTAAACTTATATGCATACATGCATAACCCATGGACACAGATAATAGAGCAGGGAAGGACTGGGAAGGGTGGCTGTGGTGTGGAGGGATAATTGGGAAAAAAACAAACAAAAACAAACAAACAAACAAACAAAGGTGACATCTGTAATACTTTCAACAATAAAGGTACTTTTTTAAAAATGTAGAAACATTAAAAAAAGAAGAAAAAATCAGCTAAAGTTTATCAAATTGCTACAGTCTAAAATAGTGTAATCTGAGAGTACAGAAAACCTTAAGAGCCACAGACATAAGGGAAGGTCATCGTACCCTTATACTTTCCTCTACCAAACTCACTGGCTGTTCGTGAGAAAAAATGGAAACATGGTAGACAATAAGAGAAAGACATTGGTGAAAAAGAAAGTGTATGTACACACCATGGGAAATTAAATAAATAAATAAATTTCCTAGACAATTCTACCAAAAGCAGGTGGCATAAGGGCATAGATATGCACCGTGTCTTAGGAAAGGGCAGTCTATCATGGGTCCAGATCATAAAAGGGCTTCTGCTGGTGGGAGAGGACTAGAAAACTCTTTCACTAATAAGATCTACCAAAAATACAAATCACAGTTTAACCATGGATAGAATCACTGAAAAAATCATCCTAAAATGCAGAATGAGCTAAATAGTCTAAGACTGAAGTTGGATCAGTACATGCACCCCACTTCCAGGGTGCACACACACACACTCACACACTAATTAAGCAATAGCTTCAATTACTAAAGGAGGGGCAAGAATACCAATATTGGAGAGATCACATCTGAATTATAATCATACAGGGAAAATGGAAAGTTGAGGGTGAAGCAAGAGCACCAAGAGGAACTATTTGGCACACTAGCCCACTGTAAACATAACTGATTTTTATCAAAGCTGGAAAAGGAAGTTCATTAGAGAAAAAATACAGGGTGTTTTTTTTTTTAAACAAATGATGCTAGAACAAGTAGATATCTGTATGTGAAAGATGAAAGAGAGAGAGAGAAAGAGAGAGAGAGAGAGAGAGAGAGAGAGAGAGAGAGAGAAAGAAAGAGAGAGAGAGAGAAAGAAGAAAGAAAAAAGAAAGAAAGAAAGAAAGAAAGAAAGAAAGAAAGAAAGAAAGAAAGAAAGAAAGAAAGAGAGGTAGTTTTGCTTTCAAAGACACATGTTAAAAAATTAAAAGACGAGCATAGACTTGGCAAAAAAAAACACAACATTTTCAAACATATATTGGAAAAGGAATTGTATGTAGAATATGTAAATACACCTAAAAATCAGTAAGAACACAATCTAATTAAAATGGGAAAAATGATTCAAGACACTTTATCAGAGGTCTAATGACAAACGAGGCATCAATAAAGATGTTGTACTCAATTAGTCATTATGAAAGTACATATTGAAACCAAAACAAAATGTCACAATACCTGTAAAGATGGCTAAACAAGAAAATAAACAAACAAACAAAACCATAAAATTCTGAATGCAAGTAATAATGGGCAACAGTTCATTACTAAAGTTAAGTACCAATTTACCATAAGATCAAACAATTTGCACTTTGATATATACCCAACAGAAATAAAAACTTATGTTCACACAAAAACATACAAATGTATATAACAGTTATATTCATAATTGTCAAAATTACACAAATGTCTTTCAACTGTGTTACACACAACAGTGGTATATATATATATATATATATTAGAGGCCCAGTGCACAAAAAATTGCACACTCGGGGGGGAGGGGGGGTCCCTCAGCCTGGCCTGTGCCCTCTCGCAGTCTGGGACCTCTCCGGAGATAGCGCCCTGCTGGCTTAGGCTTGCTCCCGGGTGGCAGAGGGCAGGCCCAATCCCTAGGTGCAGCCCCTGGTCTGGCTCAGAGCAGGGCTGATTGGGGAGTTGAAGTGCCACCCCCTGTCATGCACAGAGCAGGGCGGATTGGGAGGTTGTCATGCCACCCTCAGTCATGCTCAGGGTAGGGAGGATTGGGGGGTGGGGCACCGCCCCGGTCACACTCAAGTCAGGGTCTATGGGGAGGTGGCGGCGCCACCCCCTGTCACGCACAGAGCAGGGCTGATCAGGGGGTTGAGGAGCTCCCCCCTGTCACTCACAGAGTAGGGCTGATAGAGGAGTTGGGGCATCGCCCTCTGTCACACACAGAGAAGGGAAGATCAGGGGGTTGGGGCGTCGCCCTCTATCACCCAAAGAGCAGGGCCAATCAGGTTGTTGGGGCGCCGCCACTGTCACACTCAGGGCAGGGCCGATGGGGAGGTTATGGCTCTACCCCATCACACACAGAGCAGGGCCTGTGGGGGGGGGCGGGGGGGGGTTGGGGCGCCGCACCCTGTCACACACAGAGCAGGGTGGATAGGGACGTTGTGGCCCACCCCCTGTCACACACAGAGCCGCAGGGCGATCAGGGAGTTTGGGCACTGCCCCCTGTCATGCTGATCCCGGTGCCAGGAGGCCTCGCAGCTCCGCTGATCCCGGTGCTGGGAGGCTTATTACCCTTTTACCACATAGGATAGAGGCCTGGTGCATGGGTGGGGGCCGGCTGGTTTGCCCTGGATCAGGGTGGGGGTCCCCACTGGGTTGCCTGGCCAGCCTGGATGAGGGGATGATGGCTGTTTGCAGCTGGTCACACACCCTTCAGGGTGGGGGTCCCCACTGCGGTGCCTGGCCAGTCTGGGTGAGGGGCTGAGGGCTCTTTTCAGCCTGGCGGGTGACTGAAGCTCCCAACTGCTCCTTTTTTTTTTTTTTTTTTTTTTTTTTTTATTCTGGGCCATCTTTAGCTCTGGCTCCAGCTCTGAGGCCTCTGCTGCTGAAAGCAGGTATCTGGTTTGTTTGGGTTCTATAATCGAAATACTGTATCAATTCCAGCTCTGAGATCCCAGCTGGCTGAAAGCAGGTTTCTGGGGTTTTGTTTAGCTTCTATATTTGTAAAAATGTTTCAAACTGCAAGCTCAGATGCCGGCAAGGCAGGCGGGGATCGTTAGAGTCCTCCGTCACTGAAGGAAGCAAGCCCCATGTTAGCTTCAAGCTGCCTGGCTACCGGCCGCCATCTTGGCTGGCAGTTAATTTGCATATCGCCCTGATTAGCCAATGGAAAGGGTAGTGGATGTACGGCTAATTACCATGTTTTATATATATATATATATATATATATATATATATATATATATATACACACACACACACACACACACATATATATATCTATATATACACACACACACAATGAAATACTAATCAACAATAATGATAAATAAATTATTGATACAGGAATAATATAGATACTTCTCTAATGAATTATTATAAATGAAAGAAGCTGATTTTAAAAGGCTTTATTTAGAATGATTTGCTTTTTTAAGTCATTCTAGTATATTCAAACAGATATGTAGTAGGCCAAGGGTTGGGGGTACAGGGAATGGTTGATACAGAGAGATGATATGGAATGTTATTCCAATAATAAAAGTGTTCTATATAACTTGATCTCATAAATCTATCCATTTGTCAAAACTCATAGAATTGCATATTAAAAGCAAAAATTTGGGTTGTTGATGATACCTTAATAATCTAATTAAAACACAAGTGTTAAAGGTAAGCACAATTGAATCTTTGCAAGGGTTAAATGAAGGGCAGTATTTCAGGCATTTCTATTAATACTAAGTGCAAACTATAGTTATAAAATGATACATTTCACAGTAATGGAATTTTAAATATGCCTTGTTGGAATGAGCATCACATAAAATTTTTTATGGTAGAAATCTAAGTTTTTACATTCCATAGTAAAATTATACAGTTCTCATACTTGTAGAATGCAGGTCATAATAACAAATAATGGTGTATTTAATAGAAATGAACCATTCAGTCTATTAATATTCAATGAAAAAGAATATATGCTAACTCTGCTATAATAAACTTTAACAATTACTTTTTCCAAAAATGACATTGATGATATAGAACATAAATCATCGGTTTAGCCAGTGGTTCTCAACCTGTGAGTCGCGACCCCTTTGGCAGTCGAACGACCCTTTTACAGGGTTCGCCAAAGACCATCTTGCATATCAGATATTTACATTATGATTCATAACAGTAGTAATATTACAGTTATGAAGTAACAATGAAAATAATTTTATGGTTGGGTCACAACATGAGGAACTGTATTTAAAGTGCGAGAAGGTTGAGAACCATTGGTTTAGACCAGCTGTGGGCAAACTATGGCCCGCGGGCCGGATCCGGCCCGTTTGAAATGAATAAAACTAAAAATAAAAAAAAGACCGTACCCTTTTATGTAATGATGTTTACTTTGAATTTATATTAGTTCACACAAACAATCCATCCATGCTTTTGTTCCGGCCCCACGGTCCAGTTTAAGAACCCATTGTGGCCCTCGAATCAGAAAGTTTGCCCACCCCTGGTTTAGACCATACCAGTTTCACTTTGCATTAAAGTACCACAGTATAGATCAGTGGTTGGCAAACTGCGGCCCCTTGAGTGTGGCTCTTCCACAAAATACCACATGCGGGCTCACATGTACAGTGCAATTGAAACTTCGTGGCCACACTCAAGGGGCCAAAGAGCCACATGTGGCTCGCTAGCCGCAGTTTGCTCACCACTGTTATAGATCATGTCATACAATGATCAATGACTAAATACAAATCCCATACAGAGCTAAAGGACTGTCTTTTATTTGAAAACTAGAGGCCTAGTGCATGAAATTCATGCATGGAGGGTGGGTCCCTCAGCCCAGCCTGTACCCTCTCCAATCCAGGACACCACAGTGGATGTCTAACTGCCAATTTAGGCCCGATCTCTGCAGGATGGGGCCTAAACCAGCAGTCAGATGTTCCTCTCACAATTCGGGACTGCTGGCTCCTAACCACTCACCTGCCTGCCTGCCTGATCACCCCTAACCAGCCCCCCATGCCAGCCTGATTGCCCCTAACCGCCTCTGCTTCAGCCCCCGCCACTGTGGGGATGGCCGGAAGATGTCTGGTCGACCCTATCTCATTAGCATACTACCCTTTATTAGTATAGATCATCTGTCAAAAGTTGGCTTTAGTGAGATAATTAATGTTAAACATAAATGCAAATATGTTAACAAATGGATCTAGCCCAAATACCTAACCTTAGCAATTCACTTGCAGTTTTTATTTAAATAGTCATTAAATGTATTTGTTAAATGTGTTAATTTTGTTATGAACTACACTAAGCTCCTAATAGACCTACCACTATTAAAAATATGTTAAGAAGGCTGAATGCTTGAATATATGTTATATATTTGGGCAAGGATCTAGGCCACCTTTGCATAGTAATAATAGTGTTTTTAAAAATCCTGTAGAATAATCATGACCTGAATTCCATTTTATTTTTCAATCATATTCAGTGAAAAATAATAAAACAAAACAAGATGCAAGCCCAGTCATCTGGGCAATTGTTTCTTTGGAATATTTTGTTGTCTCATTTTACTTTTTCCTGAGGAAAGGAATAGTTTAAATACAGCTAGAAAATCTCCTAATTATATTAAAATTTTCCCATAGTATAGCAAAATAAAGCAGCTAAGGATAAAATAATTTTTCCAGGAGGTAATAGTTTATTGTGTTATTTCTTTAGACCACTATTTTCAGCATTAAAAGGAAAGTTTTTTTTTTTTAGTTTGACATATAACATATTAATACTTATTCTAAAACCAATAGCATCTATTTATGGTTGTCTTAAACAATCAATTTTTTATATTAACAGAACTTTAATGAGGTATTTAGAGATATGACATAAAGTTCAGTGTACTTCACTACTATCTGCAACTTTAAATTTAACAAACCCAGTTTAATGTCTTTATATCATCACTATGAAGTGAATACATTTGAAAATGTTAGAAGTCATGAATACTTTTAATAAGTTTTTGATTCATCAAATATTATAAACCATTTTTTGCAGCTTAACAAGAAACATTTTTACTTTTTCTATGAATTTAAATTTAAATATAAAATATAAATGCATTATAAGTTTTAAATATTACACACTATAAACAAGATCCCAGAAATGTGATTTTCTCATAATATTCTAGAAAACAGCTAATGCTATGGAACCTCCTAAATTATGCTTTCCTAGAGGTATAGAGTCTTTGTTTAGCTCTTTTAAGCTTGTATTTTATAACTGTGAGGTTCACCAATAACTACTTATTTTTCAAAAAAAGGGATTCTAATTATGTAATTTCAATTCAATAATCTTCATTTATGGTTCCAAGATTAATAACAAAGCTGGGATAGAATGTGGTTTTCCAGTGTAGCTCTTAGGTTTTAATCATCAAAATTTTCATCAAGTATTAATTATTGCTTTTTTAAAAAAATTTCTCTGCAGATTTTCCAGGAATTTCTCCAAAGTGATTTGACATATCTTAGTTACATATTCTATTACAGTTCTGAGTTAAAATGATCATTAAAGAGTACATTTGAGGAAAGAAAACTAGTTTGGAAAAAGCACTGGAATATCATCAAGGAATAAAATTGAAGCTCTGTTTTTCCTTTCTGCCTGCTTTCATCTGAAAATCTAATACCTAATTCACTTCACTTGATATTCTAAGTGCAGAGTGGTATGATCAGTGAACCTTCTGCTAACATTGACCACTCTGGCATAAACTTATGGGTTTTAGATTTCATAAGGTACGTAAAGCCTCATCAGTAATCAGTAATAGTATATGTTATCATACATTTACAGAGTAGTGTGAAATTAACTGTAAATTTAACTTCCTGGGAGTGTTTGCATTTTGTGTCATGACTTTTTGAGGAATAAAAAGATTGGTGCTCAATTAAAACTGCTGGACATGAGTGCTCAGAATGGGGAGGATTTAGTCAGATAAGAAAACATCTCAGAGACTCTAAATTCATGGTATGCAATCTGTTTGTGCCCTACCTATGCCAATCATATTCATTTTCATTCAACATTCATTGAACACAGGTTAAAACATTTCCTATAACTGCTTAAAACAATGTTCGTCAGAATTCCACAGAAATCAGTCATCAATCACCTTTCTCCACCCATCATCCAAGAAACACCCCTTTCTGAGTTTTCTGTAACATCTTTCAGTTGAATGGACACTTACAGAAAAATATGTACTTGCCATAAATTTCAGTAAATGTCAAGAAACAATCTGCCTTCATAATTTAGTGTACAAGCTAAGCAAAAGCAGAACCTGTGGTGAATTATTGATCCCTGTAGTCATAATGTGCCTTGTTTCACTGCCCATAAAACAATATGAAAAGTGGCCCTGTGATAGATTCAGTAGTTATACCATATGCCAGAATATTTTCCTGACAATATCTTCCCTTAAATATCTAACAAAACAGGTAGCTTCTCATGAGCTGATGCATATGTTAGTCTAAGACATGTCCTGCCTACTTGAAAAGGTCCTAAAATAAAATAAAAGGAGAATAAGTTGTTAGAATTATTTCAATAATTAAATGCTCAGGAAGTTAGATGGTGGCATTGGTAGGCTCTTAGTGCCTGATGCACAATTACAAAAACATATCCTATAAAGAATATGTACCCACAACTTAATATCAGGAAGCTAACATGCAGACTGTGCTAACAATTATACAGTCTCAACTGCTTAGCATTTAGTAGAAGATGCTACTCCAAAATGACAATAATGTTTTCTAATCTAATGCAATGTTTGAAAAAGATATCCTGATCCCACGTTAGTGTTAATAATGGCAAATAAGTGAAAAAATCCAAGCCAAGCCTGTACATTAGGTTGAAAATTAATCATTTACTACTATTTATAATTGAGGTATAATTGACATATAGCATTGTATTAGTTTCAGGTGTATAACATGTTTCCATATTTGTATACACTGCAAACTTATCACTATAGTAAGTCTAGTTAATATCAATCCTTATATATATTACAATTTTTATTTTCTTAATGAGAACTTTTAAGATCTACTGCAAATATGCAACACAGTACTATTAACAAGAATCACCATGTTGTACATCACATCCCCAGGACTTATTTAATTAAACAATAACTAGAGGCCCAGCACACGAAATTGTGTGCAGGTGAGCCGCGAGCCACCCCGCCCCGATGCTGCGAGACACCACTTGCAGGCCAGGGGCGGAAGGGACCGAGAGGTGGTCAATGCACCTCATGGTGATTGGTCAAGCGGTCATTCCAGTCATTACGCTTATGGTCCCTGGCCTTTTATTATAAGCTAAATCCATGTGCAGTGTATGATACAAATAAATTTTCACTGTCATTTCTCTTATCCATTAGTCTATCACCACAGCAAGCCCAGGGCCAGATCTATAAGAACAGCTTAATAAATAGACTTCAAATATATGAATGATTAAATAAAATGTTTCCTAGAATTACAGTTATTTTTTAAGTTATGTTTTAATTATTATTTCAAGTCTTTTACTTAATTAATGCAATGTTTCTCTTTTTTTCTCACCTCATTATTTTCTATATAATCCTCTTCTTTCCCTTGTATTCTTTCCCTTTCCAAACTCTTTCCAAACTGCTGAAAAGTAAGAAAATGTCAAAGGTTAGCTTGTAAAATATTTTCCTCATTAAATGAAAATATATCATAATTTGAAAAAAAATGGTAATTACTAGGAAGTTAAGTTTTTTAAAGGGAAAAAAAAAAGCTATGTGGCCAAAAAATAATTCTATATAATTGGGGACAATTTGTCCTAGATTTGCAATTTGTAAATAAGAAAAAGAAGAAGAAATAAGCAGGTGATAACTTTGTTGTTAATATGCTACTCAATTACTCTTTGAAAAATATATAAAAGTACACAACAATTTCATATCTTAATTTAAATGTTTTTTTGTATGTTTTTACTTTCATAGGAGTTAACATTATGTATGCTGTATAATAAGTACTTGAGAATATTTTTCATTGTGGATCCATATAGTACTCCATATTTTTTAAACTAAAGGTTGTCTATGTTAGTCAGTTCACAATTATACCTTCACATGCCATTAACTTGTGTCCAAATGGTACATGACTAATATTCCATTGTGAATAGCATATGGAACATGAAGACTAGATTTATAATTATTTGCCTATTGGTAGTTTTATCTTGGAACATTCATTTAAGTTTCTTAGATTTTTTAATCTGTGGAATGCAGACATGATCAATATGTTCTTCCAGAACTATCTATACTAATAAAAGGGCAATATGTTAATTAGATTGGACTTCTTCTAGACAACTATCCGGACATCCCTCCTGACAAAGCCAGGCCCAGACAAAGCTGCCCACCTGCAGTACTGGGTACCAGTGGCTGCAGCTGTAGCCAGGAGAAGGAGAAGCCACCCACCCTGCGCTCTCTGGCGCTAGCACCTGCGGCCTTGGTGAAGCCGCCTGCCCATGGTCCCCTGCAGCTGCGGCCGGCCCAGGTGAAGCTGGCCCGAGTCCTGGGTGTTTGCAGCTGGCCAGAGGGAGGGAAGCCCAGGTGCCGGTTGCCAGGTGCTGGGTGCCTGCGGCTGGCCAGAGGAGGGAATTCTGGGTCCCGGGTGTGGGGCCAAGGCAGAGGTGATTAGGGGAAATCAGGCCAGCAGGGGAGCAGTTAGGGATGATCAAGCAGGCAGACAGAGGGGTTAGGGGCAATCAGGCAGGCAAGCAGTTAGGAGCCAGTAGTCCTGGATTGAGAGAGGCATGTCTGACTGCTGGTTTAGGTCTGATCCCCTGTGGAGGCCCAGATTGGAGAGAGTGCAGGCCGGGCTGAGTAACCCCCTACCCATGCACAAATTTTGTGCACCAGGCCCCTTGTCTATATAATAAAAGTCTAAGTGACCATTGCAGGAGAATGACCATTCGCTATGATGTGCACTGATCACCAGCGGGCAGATGCTCAACACAGGAGCTGTCTCCCGGTGATCAGTGTGCTCCAACAGGGGGAGCGCCACTCAGCCAGAAGCCAGGCTCGTGGCTGGCGAGCATAGTGGCAGTAGCGGGAGCCTCTCCCGCCTCCGCGGCAGTGCTAAGGAGCAGAGAGCAGGCAAGCAGCAAGGAATGAGGGCTCCTAGACTGTGAGAGGGTGCAGGTTATGCTCAGGTACCCCCCTCCCCATGCATGAATTTCGTGCACCAAGTCTCTAAGTATTCATATAAGTTTATTGGTCTATTAAGATTGATGATAATAAGATTTAGGGTTATTAATAGCTGCAAATAATATATCTGTTACTCCTAATAAGTCACTTTACTGTAAACTAATGGTCAATTAGTATAATAACTGAAATAAATCAGAAGGTAAATGCTTTACTGGTACTAAAATAGCCAACCTGCTAATATGAGTAAGATAAATGAGATTTGTAACATTCATTCTTCATTAAAGAATACATATAATATATCATCACAATGTACGTGCTGATTGCTAATTAAAAGCAATGTTTATGATAATTATTTCTGATGTTCTTTTGCATTTGGGTACTTTAGAGGTTGATTTGGAAGGCTATGAAACAATTTCTTAATTTTACCTTCCCTTTTCCTTTACTTCTCTAACTTCCTGACATCAATAGTACTAATCCAGAAAGAAAATATCTAATTTTAAAATTATTTTTCCAAAATATATTGTTTATCACATAAAATTCTATTGTTTTTTAACTTCTTAACATTATGAGGTTTTATTTTGTTTATAGAATAAAAAAAGCTTACAAGAAATTTGCCCATAAATGCATTTAATTTAAACCAAATTATATTTAAAACTGTATCATCAGAAGAGCATGATTATTTACTTTTGTTTGATTCTTGAAAACTCCAATAATAGTTCAAAGAATTGTGAGTTAATACAGTAAGTACTGGATTGGTTTTTAATCTCTTTCTCTAGCAACATTTTGGGCATTTAGCAATTCACCAATCATCTCTTAGGTATTTTTATTTATATGTGGACTGAAATAAATTTAAGTGTTCTAATTTATATTGAGAAAAATGTATATTTTTTTCCCTCAGAGTTTTTCTATATTGTTGGTAGGAACAAAATGAGCGCAAGAGATTGCTGATTTTTAAATGTACGGGTGGGAACAGATTGGCCCTCTCTCCTGAAATAACTATACACTAAATAAATTTAAGAAACAATAGTATGCAGACTTGAGATACTAGGCAGTAAAGGACAATAACCTGACAGAAGGGAAACAATTAAGATGAGCACTAAGATTGCCCCTGTTCACTGGTGTTAAGAGTCTTCAACTGGCACAGAAGGATGAGGGAAATGGGGAAGAGCCTGGCAATGACCCTGAGTTGAAGATATGGAGTTAGCTGTCTGAGAAGGCCCAGATGGCTGGAGTGAGCATGGGATAATATCGAAGAGGGGGAGATTCACAGAGACCTTCAAGTTCTCACTTCAACATATGTGGAAATCACATAACATTGGGGAAAGAACTGCATGAAAAAAAAAAAAAAAGAAAGAAACAACCCCAATTTTCACAGAGCCAAAAACAGTTTGTGATCCCACCAGTAATAGGTATGAAGCCTTCATATTGCACAGGGCATTAAGTATTGACCCATAATAGGGAGAGAGAAAAAATCAGTGTAAACAGATAGAGAAAGGAATTAGATGGAATTAATATTCAACAACATTGAAAATTATTAATTCCATATGTTGAAAAATGTCTAGGAACACGAGCATAATAAATAGAAACAGTATGAAAATGATTGAAATCATGCTTCTAGTGATAAAAATTACCATGTCTGAAATTAAACAAATACACCAGTGGTGATTTAGAGATTAGATACTGTAGAATAAATGTTTAACAAATTTAGAGACATAGTAATAGAAAATCAAATATATATTAAAAAAAAAGTTTGCAAAAAATAACAGTAATTCATTCTCTTAAGAACATATTTTCCAGACACCAAAGCCAGAAAAATAAATCATAAGAAAATTAAAATATGCACTAGTATCTCTCATGAATACAGATGCAGAAATAATCAACAAAATATTAGCCAACAAGATCCAGCTGTATATAAATAGGAATCTACATAAAGTTCAAAATATATGACTAGAATTAACAAGCAAATTAATCATGATCAGTGGATACAATGTCAATATTAATATTGTATTTCTATAAATAGTAAAAACCAATAGAAAATAAAATTAATATAACAATCTCATTAACATGAATATATCAAAAATAAAATAATGAATAAATTTAAGAAAAAAATTATATCCAATAGAAACTTCAAAATTTTGCTAAAATAAATTTTCTAAAAAAATCTAAATAATTGGAGTAACATTGGATTTCTGTGGTTTGGAAGATTCACTTCACTAATATATATATATATATATATATATATATATATATATATATATATATATATATATAGTCCAGCCTGTGTGGCTCAGTGATTGAGCATCCACCCATGAACCAAGAGGATGCCAGTTTGATTTCTGGTCAGGGCACATGCCCTGGTTGCCAGCTCAATCCCCTGTAGGGGAAGTACAGGAGGCAGCCGATCAATGATTATTCTCAACATCAATGTTTCTATCTCTCTCCCTCTCCCTTCCTCTCTAAAATCAATAAAAATATATTTCAAAAAAGAAAAAAACTGAAAATGCTTCAAATTTGATGAAAATTAATAAACCACTCTTTGAAAAAGCCAAATGGATTTCTAGAATAAGACACATGAAGATAGCTACATGATAATCAAATTTCTTAAAATCATTGATAAGGAGGAAATTTTAAGAATAGCTAAAGTTAAAATAAACATTACATGAAAATAACAACATGATTCTGGACAGAAGTAAAACAACTAGAAGATCATAGAGCAATATATTTAAAGTATTTTTTAAATAATTGAAAAAATATCAACTGATAAATCTCTAACCAGCAAAAATATTTTTCAAAAATAAGGGAAAAATAAAACCTTTTACAGATATATAAAAGTTGAAATAATTCATCACTAGCAATCTAACAGTACAGATAATTTTAAAGGAAGTCATTCAGGAAAAGATGAATAGAAGGAAATCTGATTCTACTCAAAAAAATAAAGTTCAATGATAATGGTAATTGGGTAAGCAAAAATTTAAAAAAATTATATTTTTATTTTATATATCTTTGAATTTGAAATTTATAGACAAAATGATGACAATGTAACAGGTTTATAAGCTATGTAGAAATAAAAAATATGATAAGAGTGACACAAAGGACAGACTGGAAAAATATACTATTATAAGATTATAAAATGTATGAAGTAAGATCATATTAATTGAAGTTAGGCTACGATAATATATAAAGGTATACTATGAACTTTAACCATGAAAAGAAGACAATGAAGAAAGAATTATTGATAATAAATAAGCCAACAAAAGGAAAAATGAAATAAAATTTATCATTAAGCCAAAAGATGATTTTTAAAAAAAAGTGGGGGGAAAGAGAGACAAAGAACAAATAGAAAAGATAGAATACAACTAGCAAGATGGACAATTTAAACCTAATCATCAAAAATCATATTAAACATAAGTAGTCTAACAAGCTAATTATAAGGCAGAGACTCAAATTAGATTTAAAGAAACTAAGCCTCCTACAACATGATATCTATAAGAAACCCACTATAAATTAAAATGCGCTAATAGATTAGAATGAAATGGATGGGAAAATCTGTGTCTGGCTATCCATGATGAAAAGAAAGTTCAACTTATATTAAGATCAGACAAAGTAGTTTTTAGAGTAAAAGATGCTCCCTGAAATAAATTAAGTTTGAGGCTAAGATCTTTTCCACAAAGGAAACTCCAGACCCAGATAGTTTTACTGATGAGTCAATGTCATTAAAGGAAGAAGGGAAATTTAGCCTGTATTTCACAGCTGCTAATAATAGTAATTACTGTGTTAGTACCGATCTCTGAGTAGTTGATGTCGTGACCCAATTAATTATTGAACATACGTGGCTTTTATTATGGGACATACATGTGAAAGAAATGCAGAGGAGATAGGATAAGACTGACAGAGCTGAGCATATAGCTGTCCAAATCTAACCCTGGGTGAATGCTGACTGAATGTTTGTATTCCTCCAAAATTCATATGAGGAAATCCTACCACCATTGTGATAATATTAGGAGATGAGGCCTTGTACGGTGATTACTCCATGAGTTTAAAGTCCTCATGAACAGCATGAGTGCACCATGAATGAAAGGTACACCAGAGAGCTCCCTGGCCCTTCCGAGCATGTGAGGTCTCAGCAACAGAGCAGCTGACTATGAATGAGGAAGAGGCTTTCACCAGACACGGAATCTTGATTTCAGCTAGTCTGAAGAACTGTGAGAAATAAATATCTGTTTTTAAGTCACTCAGACTGTGGTAGTTTTATTATAACAGCCCAAAAGGACTTTGACAAGGAAGTACAGAGGGAAAGGATTGGGTGGAAGCAACCTAGACAGTCATTTCATCCAAGAAAAGTTTAACAAGATCATCAGAGAGTTATCAACCCAAAGTCACTCAACAGACATGTCCTGTCTCTCGAGATCTGGACATGCAACCAAATTCAGTCAGAGCTTAGAGATGATGAAGGAGAAGTGTGGCCCCACTGAAAATACG
Organism: Myotis nattereri; assembly: GCF_964212035.1. NCBI lineage: Eukaryota > Metazoa > Chordata > Mammalia > Chiroptera > Vespertilionidae > Myotis > Myotis nattereri. Next base: position 94,993,600 of record NC_138077.1, on the reverse strand, counting down.
ACCAAGGATTTCAGACTACAGGAACTGGGCCCCTGGTAAATTACTCTCCTTATAGTTGAAGATCTGTGAGTTGCATTCTCATGGCTGCCATAGTGTACCCTTCCTGTTATCCTATCTAATAAAAGACAAAAAGGGTAATTAACCATACCTCCTCTACGCTTCCCATTGGCTATTCAGTGCCATATGCAAATTAACTGCCATCCAAGATGGCGGCTAATTTGCATACTGCAGGCAGGGCGGGACAGTGCCAACCGGCAGCTAGCAGCCATCTGGGGCTGGCGGGCCAGCGGTCTGCCCTCATCCAGCCCTCCCAAGGGGGACCCAGTGCTGGCGGGTGGGATCCTGGCAATCAGGCACCCGGGACTGAGGGTGGGACCGCAGTGTTCAGCCAGCCCACCTGCGCATCCCGTGTGCGACCCAACCTGGGCCGGGTAGGTCGTGGGCATGCCCGGCAGCCCCCGTCAGTGCCTCAAGCCCCAGCAGCAGCAGCAGCAGCAGCAGCAGCAGCGGCAGTAGCGGTGGCAGCAGTGCCAGCGACCTGCCCGCCCAGGTGTGAGCAGCCCCAAGCGGGCAGTGCATTCCATCAGCTGCCCGCCCGCCGGGTGCACACACATGCAGGTGAAGTCACCGGTGCCTGCTTTACCACAGGCCTGAGCCCCCAAGCAGCTCATCCCCAGCTGCTTGGGGGCTCAGGCCTGTGGGAAAGCCGATGCCGTGAGCTGGTGATCCCAACGGCCGGATAGCCCGGCAGTGGAGGCGGTGTTGGGACTGGGGTCTGGCGAGTGGGCAGTAAATGTCCCTGATTGGGCCAGTCGCTGTGACGCCCACTGTAGCCAGCACACCACCTGATCAGGGGGTGGGGCCAGCAGCCAATCTCGCAACCCCTCCCCCCTGCAGGCCTTCCCCTGATCAGACTCTCTCAATCACATCGAGAGCAGTGCGCTCAGATCCTGGACCCTTCCAGGTGTGAAGGCAGCCCCGAGTCTCTGGGGTTAAGAATTCTGATGGCCCTGCCCAAAGAGTAGAGGTGCCTGAGGGGCACGGACAGGGACCACAGGCCTCCAGGGAGCACCGCAGAGTTGGTAATGAGAGGAGATGGGCCTGCGGAGAGGGGAGGTGACGAAGATAGAGGACATCAGCCCAGAATCCAGCCCTTCCCCTCCGGAGGCAGCAGGACCTAAACCCAGAACCCCAGCCCAATTGGAAGAGCCTGAGGGAGCTTCAGGAAGCTCTATGCAAAGCTGCACATTGAGAACGAGAGACTTCGTGAGGCCCGGACCCAGACCACGCTGCGGCTGGCGCAGCTCAAGGTGGAGCTGGAGCGCACAATGCAGAGGCAAGAGCGCTTTGCAGAGAGGCCGGCCATCCTGGAGCTGGCTAGATTTGAGTGCAGGGCCCTGGAGTGCAAGGCCGCTGAACTGGAAGAGGAACTGAAGGGCCTGTCCAACCTCCGAGCTGACAGCCAGCGCCTCAAGATGAGAATGTGGCCCTGATCTGCGTCATCAGCAAACTGTCCAAGTGACCCCAGAGGACTTGCCCCTGCACCTGCATTTATACAGCTGCTTTTGCCACATGCACCCCTTCCCTGTGTGAACATGAGTGACAGGGCTGTCGAGGAGTCTCTGAGATGCCATAACCTCCCTTAAGATCTCCAGGTTAGGAGGGGAGGACAGAGCCCCAGGAGCTAAGGGGGCCATCTGAGGCCAGGATGGAGACGGGAGGCTGAGCCAGGTAGGGGGACCAGGGCTGCAGGCAGGACCAGAAAGGAACTGAGGACCAGGAAGTGCCAGGACCAGTAGCCAGGATCAGAGTGGTCACCCAGAGGTCCCCTCATGTGTGCTGCCACCAGTCACCCCTCCAGCCCCTGAGCAGGGATCCTAGAATGTGCCAAGCATCCTTCCGGCCTGGGCCAGGTGAACCTGTATATAGGGTCCGTGTGCAATTGGGAGGGATGTCTTCTATTTTTTGCTGCCCCCTCCCCATCGCTGTCCCGGGCAAGGGGAGAAGGTATTTTTCAGACATAGCACAAGCACCACAAGTAAAAGTTGTGAAGTTGCCAAAAAAAAAAAAAAAAAAAAAAAAAAAAAGAGCAGGCCAGCGGCCAAATATTGAAGCATATATAAATACAACTGACTGCTTTATTGATCTTGTATCCTTCAACCTGTCTGAACTTATTTGTATGCTGTAATAATTTGGTGATTCATTAGGGTTTTCTATATATAAGATTATACCATATGCTAAAAGAAATACATTTACTTCCCCCTTTCTAATCCAGATGCTTTTTTAAAAAATATATATTTTATTGATTTTTTACAGAGAAAGAGAGGAAAGAGATAGAGAGTTAGAAACACTGATGAGAGAGAAACATCATCCATCAGCTGCCTCCTGCACACCCGCTACTGGGGATGTGCCCACAACCAAGGTACATGCCCTTGACTGGAATCTAACCTGGGACCCTTCAGTCCGCAGGCCGACGCTCTATCCATGGAGCCAAACCGGCTAGGGCCAGATGCTTTTTATTTATTATTTATTTATTTATTTATTTATTTATTTATTATTAGTTAAGGTATTACAAATGTGTCCTCATCCCCCCCATTAACCCCCAACCTCCCCCCCCCTATTTATTTTTATTGTATAACTATCCTGCCTAGAACCTCCAATATAATGTTAAATAGAAGTGGTAGCAGAAATCCTTGTTGCTATTGATTTATCTGAGGGGAAAGCATGTTTTTCTTTCAACATTAAATATGATCTTAGTTTGGGGCCATTTGTTGTGACTCTTATCAGGTTGAGGTAGTTCTCTTCTACACCTAGTTTTTTTTAATGTTTCTATCATAAATATCAGATTCTTTTTCAGTGTCTATAAGATGGTCATGCCATTTTGCCTTTTATTCTGTAGATATAATTATTAAATTAATTGATTTTGGATGTTTAACCGTGGTTGCATTATTTATTGGGTATGAACTGTTTCTTAAATGATATATTAGTCTCTGCTGTGACTGGCAGGCTAGCACCTGTGCTTCTTTCACTGGAACTGACTATTATCTCCATACTGAATATTTTTCCATCACAGGCACCTCCAACACCGTAGCGTCTGCCAGACCTAGTGTCATTTCCTGCTCTGGATTCCACTCAGGGCTGACTGAATTCACCCAGGACATGGATTAAAGTAATATCCCTGAGTTTAGAAATATGTTTGCTCCAGAATTTGAACAGGCCTTCCAAACACAGTGTGTGTGTGTGTGTGTGTGTGTGTGTGTGTGTGTGTGGTATAGATGCAAAATGTAACAATTTGTCTTTTATTTTGGAGAGAATGTTTCAGTAACCCCCCAGCTAGTGGAACCCTAAAACTATCGTGGCCAGTCTCTGAAGCTAAATGAAGTTTATCTCTCAGTCTCAGGAGCACATGCATCCTAAGAAAGCCTCCAATGTACCAGCTACTTCATATATATATTATTGATTTCAGAGTGGAAGATAGAGGAAGAGATACAAACATCAATGAGAGATAGAAACATCCTGAATGCCTCCTACCTGGGCATATGCCCCTGACCAGAATCAAACCCAGGACCCTTTTGTCTGCAGGCTGATGCTCTATCCACTGAGCCAAACCAGCTACTTCTTAGTCAGTGTGATGTTCTACAAAATATCCAGGATCCAGATCTCTGGATTATATGATAACATAGGAAAGGACAGTTAACCCTAAGAAAAAACTATAAGTTAATATGATTGTCCATCCTAGCTGAACAGATCTATATCTGATTCCCTGTTTTAACTGGAAGGGAAAAGAATACATTTTCCAATCAATATCAAACCAATAAATAAACAATGGTCTCAAATAATCTGCTCTAGCAAAAAGATCACATTTGGCACAGCAGTTGTAATTGGGGTAGCAGCATCATAAGTTTATGGTAAGCTATCATAATTCTCTAGACTCTGGTTTCAATAAGTGGCATTAAACTCTCTAACTCCACTGAGTATGCGATAGTGTTATTTATTAACTGACAACGGTGGGTGATACTTTCAGACATTTGCTATTGTCCTTCACAATGATAACTCTTTTTATTTTTAATATATTTTATTGATTTTTTACAGAGAGGAAGGGAGAGAGACAGATATTTAGAAACATTGATGAGAGAGAAACATCGATCAGCTGCCTCCTGCACACCCCCTACTGAGGATGTGCCCGCAACCAAGGTACATGCCCTTTGACTGGAATCGAACCTGGGACTTTTCAGTCTGCAGGTGATGCTCTATCCACTGAGCCTAACTGGTTAGGGCAACATTGCAGACCACTATGGAGGTTACTCCAAATGCCAAGTTTTTGCACACACAGACAGCAGATGATCTTTGGATAAACCTGCAGAAGCTGTGAACCCAGTGTGAGCCTATATTAGCCAGGACTCTATTATTTGATCTCTGTTGGCCCCTACTCTAACAGTGGACCAAGATTCTTTGAGTATCAGTGCTAAGTAGTGCTAGAAAACTGTGGGACCTAGAAGTTTCTTTCTTCACCAGCGGACAGTAACCTCGGGAAATAGTTATACGTCCTTTGGAAAAGGACTCAGGGAATCATCTCAGTATATGCTTTGCATAGTGCTGTAGGGAATTCTCCTAGGGACTTGACCAGTACCTGAACTGGGTTCTGAATCCAAAAATTGTCTCATATTTGGAAACTAATTAAGGGATAATTGAAGGACAATTTTCCTTGGCACTCACATTTTTACACAATTTTGTGAATTAAGTACTGATTGACCTTTTTTGGACTATCTTTACAAGGGTGTTTTGAATAGCAAACAGTCTTTAAAGATAGTTTCCCCCTCCATAGCAGAGGGTAGATTTGCTTAGTACCCATAATTTAAAAAAATTACATTTCCTAAGCTCAGGGTTTTTCTCCTGTAATGCATCATGTATGCAGATATCACCTGGATTTCTTGCTGTTCCCCTATGCAAATTGGGACATAAGTAACTGCACCCAAAGAGCTGAACTCTGGCTACCATTATTGCTAAGAGTAATAAAGTTTCTCTCATCCATGGCCCAGAAGTCTTGTGTCTTCTACAAGCTCTTATAGAACTGTGGCAGACTAACTTGTTAGCTTGCAAGTAAGGCAAAATATCCCTCTTCATAGTTTTTTGATTACTCTTATTGTCTATTTGTTTATTAGAGTGGTTAAGTAGGACCTTTATTGACAGCCTATACAAGACACAAGTTACATCTCTAAGATGGAGATCTTGGCCTCGTTCAATAATTTCTTCACTTCTAAATTAGAAAAAAAATATTAGTTTCCTTCTCATAAAGGCTTTCTATGTATTAAGCAATATACTACATATAAGATATTGTGTAGTATTTGTGTACAGTGTGTAGTATTTATGAGAACTCAATGTATTAACATCACCTGTTTACTAATATAAAAACTAAAAGTAGTAAGTTACCTGAGAAAACATTTTAAGGCCAATCCTAGGTCCGATCAGCTGCCAAACTGTGAGATAATTAAAAGAACAAAATATTTCATGTTATGTATAAACTAGTGGCCTGGTGCACAAAATTTGTGCACTCTGGAAGTGAGGGGAGTCCCTCAGCCCAGCCTGTGCCCTCTTGCAGTTCAGGAGCCCTCAGGGGATGTCCAACTGCCCGGCTTCTGGCTGAGCGGTGCTCACCCTGTGTTGAGCTTCTGGCCCCTGGTGGTCAGTGCACATAATAGTGACCGGTGGTTCTGCTGTTTGGTCTATTTGCATATTAGCGTTTTATTATATAGGATTACCTGGCACATTAAGGTTGGTAAGTAACTATTAATGCTGCCTTTCTTATATATGTACACATTAAACTTTTAAAGAAGAATCTGAGAACTTTAGAACAAAAGCAAGATGATCTCAATCAGAATTTCCAAACTTACATAGGCAGTAACAATTGTTATCCTTATTATTTTGAGTAAGTATCATCATAAAAAAATAATGAAAATTTTCATTAAAATCCAATTGATGTATGATATTATGGGCAAAGTATAACAGAGCTATAATTATAAGATTAAACATTATTTAATGTAGTTAAATATCTTGTCAACTTTAATTTACTATTACAAGTATGACTAGATATTTGAGTGACTTGATGAGAAATTGCCTTTAATTTATTTCTGTCATCATTTAAAGATAACCCGTATTCTTCATATATTAATACCTCAGTTCCTCCTTAAGAATAATGTGCTGGATTTACAAAAATAAGTAAAAGAAAAGCGGATAGACATATTAACTAGTAAGACATTCAGTGCATTCTTTCACCTAAATGTTTTTGTTTTTTTTTCTCCTAACATTATTGATTTTGGCCCACAGATAAACCCAGTCACCATGAGTGATAAACTATCACCAAATCCCATTGACTTTTTTCTCTTTTTGCTGTAGTTTTTGTCAGGTCAATGAATTATCCTTGGCTTATACTTTGTTCTCTAAGGCATTAATCAAGATTTTTAAAAAATGTTGTATTCTCACAAGTTTAGATGGATACAGCCAAATATAGCCTAAAAAGAATATCTAAGTTATTGTTTACTTAAAATTCCTTGCTCTGATTCATAGAATATCAGTGTCATTGCTATTTATTAATGATCAGAACTGGTTTATTTTCATTAATTTTTAATTTTTTAATGAACAAAAATAAAGGACTTCCTTTTGTTTTTCTTTATGCTCTTTAACATCAACAGTCACACTTCTGTAAATTTAATTAGTAAAGATCAAACCATGTATTCACAATGGTATTATTAATAATCACAAATATTTATTACATGTTCAGCTTTTGGCAGATGGCATATTAAATAACATCTGTCTATCTACTATATATTATCTCTCAATCCATATACCTATTGATCTAAAATCATTTACATCTAAATATAAGAGGTAGATACTCTTCTCTATTTCATAAAGTTGAAAGCTGAGGCATATGTGGCTATGCAACTTTCTCCAGTGAACAAATCTAGTATGTAACAAGAAAAGTATGAATCCAGGCCTTCTTAGTTAGAGCCTATAGGCTTTTAAGATTAAATTATATATACTGGTTCTTTAATGTAACAGCAGAGTTATCCTATATAAAAAAAGGCTAATATGCAAATAGACTAAAGGGTGGAACAACCCAGCAACCAAACAACCGGTCACTATGACATGTGCTGACCACCAGGGAGTGCACGGGGAACATGGTGGGCATGGGCAGCAGGCAGCAGAGCACAGAGCATGGCAGGCATCGGCCATGGCGAGATGGTGGAGCAGGTGAGCGGGAGAGCCAGACCAAGGCAGGGTGCCGGTCCTGTCAGCGGAGCGAGCCTCTGGTGGTTGCTGAAAATTCTTTGCTCCTGTGCTCTGTAGCTCCACCTGGCACTCGCACCTGCTGCCGGCACATGGTGCTGGCCCTGACCGCGCAGTGCTGTCAGCGGGTGTGAGACGCCTTATATGAAAATTCAGTCTTATACTAGCTCTCTGATGTCTCTCAAGTCATTCACCCAATAATTGTTTCCCTTCTAGTACATTCATACTTTTCATTGTCATAGTAATGTTGCCACTTCTGATTAAAAACTATATTTCACATTGTATAATTTTTAACCAATAAACATAACTCATTGAGTCAGATAATAATATACAATTAACCTATTTTGAACTAAAACTGATATTGAATAGGATACTTTGACTTTTTGCAAACATATTTCTTCTCTCTTTATAATTTCTATTAATGGGATCAAGATTTTTCCAAGTACTTCCAATACCCTACAGAAAGTTTACTAAATACCAATTTTCTAATTACCTTCAATGATATTTTTTTACAACCAGTGTAACACAGACATTTAAGTGCTAATAAAAAGCAAAATAATTTATTACAATTATAACATAAAGTCTTATTATAAGTCCATATATTTTGATGTTATTTAATATTTTGTAAATAGATCATGAATTTTTATTTATACCTTCTCAAACCTTATATTTGAGCTATAACAGGCAAAGAAATGCTAACAAAGGTGTAATATGGAGTATCAAAAAAAGGGAAGAAAACCAAAGGACAATAAAACAGGAAAAATATTTTTTAAAGTGTATATAAAACTTGAAACAGTATATTAAAATGCCATAGATTCACTAGCAATAAGATAAATGATCTTCCAAAAATATGTAATTCATGCCTTTTTCTTACCTAAAACTATTATATTCCTTTCCACTGTACTTCAAATTAACTCTAATTCTTTATTTTAGGAAGCAAGGCTACATATTATCTAGTTTCAATGTGTCCTGAACTCAGCTTCTCCATATTTTCTACACTGTGGCCACAGTGGCCTATTTTTCTCTCAGCAAGCTTATTCCTGCCTTCACATCCTTATTCAGGTATTCTTTCTGAAAACAACAAGCTAATTTTTCCATGAGATTCTTACATGACTGATATTTGCATCATTTCATATTTTTTATTAAATGGCAAGTCTTTAGAAAGGCTTTCTCTGAATATGTAAATCTAAATAACTCCATCTGCCACTATCATATTACTCTGCCTATTGTCTTTGTTGAACTTCCTAAGTTATCATCCATTTCTTTCCTTTTTACTGGCTGTATTTTCATCTCTAATACGTAAGTTTTCTGAGAGTATAGATATCGTATATCATATTCACTGTTATATCCTTAGCATTATGACAACTGAAACATATCTAAGTGCTCAGTATATATTTGTAAAATCAAGAATAGCCATTTTAAGAAAAGGGGGGGGGGGCTATGTAATACTTTCAACAATAAAGATAAATTTTAAAAAAATAGGTCATGTTTTAACCAATCATTATTTAATCAAAACATACTCCTTTATCCACTTTTCTGTAACATAGCTTTTGAGAACATGATGACATATGAAGACTGACATTTGGAATAATAAATCCTAAACAAAAATATTAAGGTCTGAAAATAATATGGTAGTGTGAGTTGATGTGATAAGCAATATGAATTATAAATTGTTGGCTTTTTAAAAAAATGTTGAGGGATCCACATTTAAAAGGAACATTTCCTTTTTAAATTAAATAGCACATTTGATCTTTTCTTTTAAAAGGGGAATATTGCATTTTATTGCTGTGAAACAAGTTATCACAAACTCAGTGACAAATAATGTCCATGCATTTGCTCAAAATTCTTTAGCACAGAAATCGAAACATGTCTGGGCCTCATGAGAGCAAAATCAAGATGTTAGCACAGCAGTTTTTTCATCTAGAGCTCAATATTTGTTTCTAAGCTCACATGGCTGTGGAAGAATTAAATTCCTTACGGTTATGGAACTGAGATCCTTGTTTTCTTGCTGTCTATCAGATAAAAGCCATTCTTAGGCCTCATATGCCAGTTTCCTTCCTTCCCACATTGACTCCTTTAACTTTGAAGCCAACTATAAAGAATCTCTGACATGCTTCCTCGTGTCAAACTCCTCTCATACTTCTAATGTCTTTAAGGGTCCATCTAATTAGGCCACTCTCACTAAAAATTCTCTCTCTCTCCCAGAATCAACTGTTCCTGTAACATAAACCTAATCACAAGATTTATACATGTGTGTGGGTTCCAAACTGTACGTTAAAAATACTATTTTTGATCATAGTTGAATCCACAGATGGAAAACCCAGGGATATGTATATTTACTGTTAAAAAAAGTCTATGTAAAAGGAACCTGCACAGTTCAATTCTGTGTTGTTCAAGGATCAACTATGTAAAGAACTCATCCTATCTATAAAAGAGAAACATGGTAATTAGCATACGACTGCTCCCCTTCCCATTGGCTAATCAGGGAGATATGCAAATTAACTGCCAGCCAAGATGGTGGTCGGCAGACAGGCAGCTGGAAGCGAACATGAGGCTTGCTTGCTTCAGTGATGGAGGACTCCAATGTTCCCCGCCTGCCGCTGCTGGCCTCTGAGCTGCAACTCTAAGCAACTATGTTACAAATATAGAAGCTGAACAAAACCCCAGAAACCTGCTTTAGTCCGCTGGGCTTCAGACAGCAGGATCGCAACATTGTTTCAAATACAGAAGGTAAACAAAGGCCAGAAACCTGCTTTCAGCAGCGGAGGCCTAAGAGCTGGAGCCTCAGAGCTAAAGCTGGCCCAGAATAAAAAAGAAAAGAAAAAAAGGAGCGGTTGGGAGCTTCACTCACCCACCAGCATGAAAACAGCCCTCAGCCCCTCACCCAGACTGGCCAGGCACCCCAGTGGGGATCCCCACCCTGAAGGGTGTGTGACCAGCTGCAAACAGCTATCAACCCCTCATCCATGCTGTCCAGGCACCCCAGTGGGGACCCCCACCCTGATCCAGGACACCCTTCAGAGCAAACCAGCCAGGCCCCACCCATGCACCAGTCTTCTACCCTATATAGTAAAAGGGTAATATGCCTCCCAGCAACAGGATCTGAGGAGCTGCGAGGCCTCACGGCACTGGGATCAGCATGACAGGGGGCAGGCCCAAACCCCCTGATCGCCCTGCGGCTCTGTGTGTGACAGGGGGTGGGGCCACAACCTCCCTATCCGCCCTGCTCTGTTCATGACAGGGGAAGGCGCCGCACCCCCCTTATCGGCCCTGCTCTGTGCCTGATAGGGGGGAGCTCCCCAACACCCTGATCGCCCTGCGGCTCTGTGTGTGACAGGGTGCGGCGCCCCAACCCACTGATCGGCCCTGCTCTGTGTGTGACAGGGGAAAGCCATAACCTCTCCATCGGCCCTGCCCTGAGTGTGAGAGTGGCGGCGCCCCAACCCCCTGATCGGCCATGCTCTGTGCGTGATAGAGGGCGGCGCCACAACCCCCCCTCCACGGGCCCTGCTCGGTGTGTGATGGGGTAGAGCCATAACCTCCCCATCAGCCCTACCCTGAGTGTGACAGTGGCAGAGCCCCAACCCCCTGATCCGCCCTGCTCTGTGTGTGACAGGGGGTGGTGCCCCAACTCCCCTATGGGCCCTACTCTGTGAGTGACAGGGGGTAGCTCCCCAACCCCCTGATGGGCCCTTCTCTGTGCGTGACAGGGGGGAGCTCCCCAACCCCCTGATCCGCCCTGCTCTGTGTGTGACAGGGTAAGGAGCTCCAACCCCCCTGATGGGCCCTGCTCTGTGCGTGACAGGGGGCAGCGCCCCAACCCCCTGATTGGTCCTGCTCTGTGTGTGACAGGGGGTGGCGCCACAACCTCCCCATCGGCCCTGCCTTGAGTGTGACAGGGGGTGGTGCCCCAACCCCCGAATCGGCCCTACCCTGAGCGTGACTGAGGGTGGCATTGCAACCTCCCAATCCGCCTTGCTCTGTGCATGACAGGGGGTGGCACCCCAACTCCCCAATCAGCCCTGCTCTGAGCCCGACCAGGGGCTGCACCTAGGGATTGGGCCTGCCCTCTGCCACCTGGGGCATTATCCCAGATAATGCCCCACCAGCAGGGCATTAGCTCCCGAGGGGTCCTAGACTGCGACAGGGCACAGGCCGGGCTGAGGGACCCCCCTCCCACTCCCCAAGTGCACAAATTTTTGTGCACAGGGCCTCTAGTAATTAAATAATGAGAAAACAACTCTTAAAATGGGGAAAAATCAACAGACACATACATGAATGGCTAGTAAGCACATTAAAAGGTAATAATACCATCAATCATCAGATGATACTATAGTCTTTATTATGTTGAGTTACTTTCCTTCTCTTCCTATTTTATTGAGTGTTTTAATCATAAATGGATGTTGTATGTTATAAAATGTTTTTCTGCATCTATTGATAAGATCATATGGTTTTTATCCTTTCTTTGGTTAATATCGTGTATTACATTGGTTGCTTTGCATGTGTTGAACAATACTCATGCCCCTGGAATGAACCCCACTTGACTGTGATGTATTGTCTTTTTGAGATATTGTTATATTTGATTTGCTAGTGCTTTGTTTAGGATTTTTGCTTCTCTATTCATCAGATATATTGCCTGTAGTTTTATTATTTGTGTTATCCTTGCTAGGTTTTGGTATCAGGGTTATATTGGCCTCATAAAATGTGTTAGGAAGTATTGCCTCTTCTTCAATTTTTTGGAAGAATTTCAGTATAGGTTTTAAATATTCTTTGAACGCTTGGCAGAATTCACTGGTGAAGTCATCTGTTCCTAGAAGTTTATTTTTTAGAAGGTTTTTGATGGTTGTTTAAATTTCCTCAATGCTGATTAGTCTACTTAGATTTTCTAGTATTTAATGATTTAGTCTAAGAAGGTTATATATTTCTAGGAAGTTACCCATTTCTTCTAGGTTATTGATTTTGGTGGCATATAGTTTTTCATAATATTCTAGTATGATCCATTGTATATTTGTTATGTCTGTGGTGACTTTTCCTCTCTCATTTCTGTTTTTGTCTATATGGGTCTTTTCCCTTTTTTTCTTAGTGAGTCTAGCCAGGTGTTTGTCAATTTTATTAAACTTTTCAAAGAACCAGCTCTTTGTTTTATTTTTTTAAATATGTTTTTATTGATTTCAGTGAGGAAGGGAGAGAGAGATAGAAACATCAATGACGAGAGAGAATCATTGATCAGCTGCCTCCTGCATGCCCCCCCTACTTGGGATCAAGCCCACAACCTGGTATGTGTCCTTGACCGGAATCAAACCTGGGACCCTTCATTCTGCAGTCTGACACTCTATCCCCTGAGCCTAACCAGCTATGGCTGTTATATTCATTTTTGTATTGTATTTTTGTCCTCTATTTCATTCAATTCTGCTCTAATATATATCATTTCCTTTCTTCTGCTGACTTTGAGCTGTGTATTATGAACTTGACCCCAAAGGCAAGGGAAGTACAGGCAAAAATAAGTGAGTGGAGGATGAGAGATCAACCAAAGGACTTGTATGCATGCATATAAGCATAAGTGATGGATGTGGACAACAGGGGGTGGGGGTGAGGGCAGGATGTGGGGGGGATGAGGGGACATTGGGGCGATATGGACACATTTGTAATATATTATCAATAAAGGGAAAAAATAAAAAAAAAATAAATGAGTGGGACTATATCAAACTAAAAAGCTTCTGCACAGCAAAAGAAACTGACAACAAAACAAAGAGGCAGCCAAGCAGATAGGAGATGATATTTGCAAACAGTAGCTTCTACAAAGGTTTAATTTCCAAAATATATAAAGAACTCATAAAACTCAACACCAAAAAAACAAAAAACCCAATAACAAAATGGGCAGAGGACCTGCACATATGCCTCTCCCAAGAAGATGTGAGAATAGCTAACAGATATATGAGAAGGTATTCAACTGGCAATTAGGGAAATGCAAAAAAAAACCCCAAAACTTCAATGAGATATCACCTCATACCTGTTAGAGTGGCTTTTATTAACAAGGTAAGTAATAACAAGTGGTGGAGAAGTTGTGGAGAAAAGAAAACCCTCATTCACTGCTGATAGGACTGTAGACTGGTACAAACACTATAGAGAGCTGTCTGGTGGTTTTTTAAAAAATTAAAAATAGAGCTTCCATACAACTCAGCAATCCCTCTCCTGGGTATGTACCCGAAAAACTCGGGATCATGTATTCACAAAGATATATGCAACCTTATGTTCATTGCATCACTATTCATAGTGGCCAAGGCATGGAAACAATCAGAGTGTCCTGTGTCAGAGGACTGGGTACAGAAGATGTGGTACATATACACATGGAATACTACTCAGCCATATAAAAGGATGAAATACTGCCATTTGCAACAACATGGATGGACCTTGAGAATATTATGGTAAGCCAAATAAGTCAGTCAGAAAAAGGTAAGGATCATGTGATTTCACTTATATCTGGGATATAAAACTGAAACTCATGGACACAAATAGTAGTTTGCTGGTTGCCAGAGGGAAGGGGGTATGAAGTGAAGGGGGTGTTAATATATGGTGATGGGATAATATTTGATTTGTGGTGGTGGGCACACAGTGCAATATAAAGATCTTATAACATAGAAACCCACACTTGAAAATTAGTATGAACATATCAACCAATAAATTTAATTAAAATAACGCAAATACACACACACACATGCACAAGGCTCAATTGTATATTAACAGCCTCTTGTTGAAAACAAACAAAAAACACAGCACCATTAATCAAGTTATTTTGTCAAAACAAGAAAACTTTATATGATCTAGCTTCTAGATGTAGCTAGCAGACAGAAGATACACTATTTAGAAAATCAGGTTAAACCACAATAATTCAAAAAAGCATTATTCAAAATATGGGATACTGGTTCCAGGAACCCCATGAATATCAATAATGAAAGCAAGCAATCTATTTATTTCACAAATAAATTTCAAAGGGATAAAGGAATTTCGTGGAATCTCTTGATTAAAAGATATTTAGGAGACTTTAAACACAAATGCAATATATAAACATGTTTAGATCCAGGAAAGCTTGGGGTACTATATAGAATCTATGTATTTTATAAATAGGTGATGTATAGGTAGATGATAGATAGATAGATAGATAGATAGATAGATAGATAGATTGACAGACAGAATTATTTATTTATGTGTATTTATAAATATTAATGTTGATATTGCATATTTGATCAATAACAAGCATGTCAAACTTGCAGCCCATGGACATGCGGCCCACAACGAATATTTCTGCGGCCCAGCCAATATAACTGTATGTAAAAAACGTTTTAATAAAAATTTTGTAACTTAATTTTTACAATATCTTGTTATACATAATTATTAATAACAAACTACAATGTTCACTAATGACTGATTACTATAATCATGTTGCATTCATTTCCCTTACACGCCTCTACACGCAGGTGCACCATTTCTCCCCATTAATACTAGCAGCGAATATTTTAGCAGCCAATTGCTACGTCATTAGTCTTGCACTGACTTGTTTGGTGTGTGCAACAGGAAATATTTTGCTTTTGGAGAACAAGGAAAATAGGTTTATTTGTGTTACGCTTATTAATTTGTGAGTTATTCAATGTCTGGTAAGTTAATGCTCAAGAAAAAATATTAATTTTTATTAAAATGTTCTATTATTTTATGTTAATGATGACTCATTTATTTCAGCCCTTTGTATTCAGCATGTCTCTATTGAAATAAACCTACATTTCTATGAAAATTGAGGCTTTTGTTTTTTTGTGGCCCACATAAACTTAAACCTTGTTTATTTGGCCCTTTTTAGGCTTTGAGCTTGATATGCTTGATCTATAACCTATATAATCTATATTAAAGATATGATATAATAAGAATAGAAATTTCACCATTAGATATGTTAAGAAATAATTGTCTTAATTGTATAATAATGAAATTTTGGCTACATTAGAAAATATGTACTTAATTTTAGGGATGCATACATATGTATTTATGGATATAATTATTATGATGCCTAAGAACTTTTAAAAATAATTCAATAAGGAAAAGAGGGGGGGAAAGTTCTAAATGAAATGGGATTTACCATAAGTTAAATTGAATGAAAGTCAATGATACATATTTAAGGATTCCTAATACAGGTCTCTCTACTTTTTAATATTTAAAACTTCCAAAATAAGTAGTTAAAATGTCATCACAATAGAACAATCACACCTTACAGTAATTACATCTAAGCATATAATTGCATCTAAGCATTCTAAACCTATGAATAGGGTCGTTTTGAAACTTTTTTCATATGACAACAGTCCATCCTTAGTTCAAATGAGTAAAAACAGTTTTATGGTGGCAAAATATTCCATTCCATATACAATGTCTCAAAGGATCTAAAATAAAATTTTTATTTTAATTTTGACAGTTTTACAGATTTCCCCAAAATTCCCCTCACCTTGACCCCCCCCCTCCTCCCAGCCCCTGCCCCACCCCAGGCCTTCACCACACTATTGTCTGTGTCCATTGGTTATGTATATCCTATATAATAAAAGGGTAATATGCAAATAGGCCAAACGGTAAAACAACCAATCAAAGCGTAATATGCTAATGATATGCTAAGACTGCACAACTGCGCACTATGATGTGCACCGACCACCAGGGGACAGATTCTCCTACCAGTAGGTTAGCTTGCTCCTGGGGTCCGGCTGATCGGGACTGATCAGGACTGAGCGAGATGGGCCGGACACACCCTGGAGCCCTCCCGCGGTCCCTCCCCAGCCCAGTCGTGCACTGGTGGGGTCCCTCAGCCTGGTCTGCACCCTCTCACAACCTGGGATCCCTCGGGGATGTCAGAGAGCCAGTTTCAGCCTGATCCTGCAGGTGACTGGCAGCAGGTAGGAGCTGCAGGTGGCGTTGAACTGCGGGTCTTGGCCAGATCCCGCAGGCCACCCAGAGGGACCCCACCCATGCACAAATTCGTGCACTGGGCCTATAGTATGTATATAAGTTCTTTGGTTAATCACTTCTCTTCTCCTTCTGCCAACCTTCCCTCTGAGATATGTCAGTCATTCTGCGCCTCCATGTCACTAGACATATTTTGTTTTTCAACTTATTATGTTCATTATATTCTACTTATAAGTGTGATCATGTGATATTTGTCTTTCTCTGACTGGCTTTTTTTCACTCAGCATAATATTTTCTGGGTCCATCCATGCTATCTCAAAGGGCAAGAGATCTTTCTTTTTAACAGCTGCATAGCATTCCATTGTATAAATGTACCACAGCTTTTTTATCCATTCATCTACTGATGGGCACTTGGGCTGTTTCCAGATCTTTGCTATTGTAAATAACAGCATTGCTGTGAGCATAGGGTTGCATATATTCTTTCTTATTGATGTTTTGGGCTTCTTAGGATATATTTCTATAAGTGGGATGGCTGGGTCAAAAAGTAGTTCCATTTTTAATTTTTTTAAAATATATTTTTATTGATTTCAGAGAGGAAGGGAGAGTGTGAGAGAGATAGAAACATTAATAATGAGAGAGAATCATTGATTAGCTGCCTCCTGCATGCCCCCTACTGGGGATTGAGCCTGCAACTCAGGCATGTGCCCTTGACCAGAATCGAACCTGGGACCCTTCAGTCTGCAGGCTGGCACTCTATCTACTGAGCCAAACCGGCTAGGGCTATTTTTAATTTTTTAGTAAATTCCAAATTGTTTTCCATAGTGGCTGCACCAATCTGCATTCCCACCAGTAGTGAACCAGGGTTCCCTTTTCTCCACACCCTAGACAGCACTTGTTTGTTGTTTGTTGATTTATTGATGATAAGCATTCTGTGAAGTGATAGCTCATTGTAGTTTAATTTGCATCTCTCTGATGATTAGTGACTTGAACATTCTTTCATATGTCTATTGGATATCTGATGTCCTCCTTGAAGAAGTGCCTATTCAGGCCCTGTGCCCATTTTTCAAATTGGGTTATTTTGTCTTCCTTTTATTGAGCTGTATGAGTACTTTATATAAATACTCCACCAAAAAACTACTAGATTTAATAAATGAATTAGCAAAGCAACAGGATACAAAATTAACCCCCAGAAATTGATGGCACTTTTATACACCAATAATGGACTCAGAAAGAGAAACTAAAAAAAAAAAAAATTTAACCACTTCAACAACAACTGAAAAATAAGATACCTAGTATTAAACTTAACAAGGATGTTAAAGACCTGTACTCAGAAAACTACAGGACATTGAATAAAGAAATAGATGAAGATGAAAACAAGTTGAAGGGTATATTGTATTCATGGATTGGAAGAATTAAAATCATTAAAATGTTCATACTCCCCAAAGAAATCTATATATCCATTGCAATTCCTATTAAGATACCACTGGCATATTTCACAGATCTAGAACAAATATTCCAAAAATTTATATGCAACCATAAAAGACTACAAATAGCCACAGCAATCCTGAGAAAGAAGAACAAAATTGGAGGGTTCTCAATACCAGATATCAAACTGTACAACAAATCCACTGTAATCAAAGCAACCTGACACTGGCACAAGAGCAAGCATTTAGATCAATGAAACAGAAGAATGATCTCAGAAATTGACCCACATCATTATGGTTAATTAACATTTGACAGAGGCAAGAACATACAATAACTCAAAGACAGTCTCTTCAATAAATGATTTTGGAAACATTAGACAGCTACATGCAAAAATAATGAAACTAGATCACCAACGTACACCATACACAAGAATAAATTAAAAATGAATAAAAGACTTAAATGTAAGTTGTGAAACCATAAAAATTCTAGAAAAAAAAACATAGGCAGCAAAATCTCAGACATCTAACATACCAGAATTTTCATAAATACCTCTCCTAGGGCCAGAGAAACAAAGGAAAAAATTAACAAATGGGACTGCATCAAACCAAAAAGCTTCTGCGCAGCAAAAGAAACCACCATCAAAATGGAAAGGCAGCCCACTGTATGGGAGAACATATTTGCCAATGACACATCTGATAAGGGGTTAGTCACCCCCACCCCCTCAAAAAGTGGATTTTTTTAAATTATGGAATTATAGACATTCTTTGAAAATTTATATTTATATATGTGAAAACCTTTCTATAACCTAGGCACTGGCATACAATATCAATAATCAAAAGCCTAATTATAATTAAGTCTGTCAGGAGGACTTAACTTTTTCCTTCATTTGCTAATAATGACCCTAATACAGAATAGTAGTATGATTACCTAGATATTTTCATACTGGTTTCTATTCACTTTTCTTCCCCTTTAATAGCTTAGAAGTATTTCTGCTGATTGCCTATATCATCCTTGCATGAATTTTAAAATTTCTGGTTGGTAAAATGAGGTCTGCAAAAGCAAAATGTCAACCTTAGCTCAGAGAGGCAAAGAAAGAAAGGAAGCTGGAAACCAGTGTTGTTGTTCTTCATTGAGATTATTTTCACCAACACTGCCCCCGCCCCCAACCTCTATTCTTCTGTCCTAATGTAATCATACTAATGTAGGAGCTTATGGTGCTATTATGTATAAAGTTGAAAATGGAAATAATTATTCAATGCTTTGCATTCTAGAAGTAGTGCTGTCTCATACACCTTATATATTAGTTAAAATCTATATCTTTCAAACACATATCTTTTTAAACCATCTTGATGTTTGTCTCCCGAGATGCTTTTGGAAAGCAATGGTTTATAAAATCTTATAAACCTCTGAGGAGAAAATATATTTTTCTTAACTGATATTTATCCAAAAATAGGAAACTATTTTCCTCAAAAACAATGTGCTTAACAATTAAATAGATAGAAAAAAAAAGAATCAAATTTCCAGAGATCTTTTTATGAAAAATTAAACTAGATGTGATACATTTCAGTAAAAATTCACTTGAAGTACATGCTACCAAAAACCCATCTTAGCCAGTCAGATCCTCAGCAATGTATTCCCACATGTTCTGACCCTTGTGAGCACTGGTGACTTCCAACCAAGAGAAAGTCATTTCTATGTGTATGTCTTAGTAACACAAATTTATAGGCTGCCAGTTTTCATGACCTAAGCTCTACTTAATTTATAGGGTCATCTTTCAAAAATGATAGCCTTGCTTTTCAAATATTGAGTGTTCCGCCAAGTTAAAATTTTTAAAGGTAGTCACTAATTAAATACTATTTCTTTAGGAAATATAACTTGACAAAACTATTACCTAACTCTCCTGTTCCCAATTTCACTGACTCTCTCAGATACATGATATTTTACGTAAAAATACATATTTATATTTGTGCATTAAAACTAATTTCTAACTTCAAATTTAAAGTGAAGAAACACAAAGTAAAAGTCACAATTAATGCTAAAGGTTAATGTTAAATTCATATTAAAGTCATTTTTTTCCCTTGGGTAGACAAACCCCACCAAGATTGGTTTCTTACGACCCACTCCAATGAAGAGCTACATTGCTCAGATATAATGATATATCATTAGACTAATAAGCAGGGATTCTGTTTTATTAATGTCTCCTTTAAATTTGGTTCATTTGATTTGTATCTCATTTTGACAATACCTCTGATATTCAATGAGTTGAACAAAAACTAGACCATAGAATGTTGAACTGTAACACAAATAATAAGTGGTTCCAACTATGTTATACATAAAATACCAATGGCATCCTTATCTGAAATAGAATAAATAATCCTAAAATTTACATGAAATCACAAAAGACCTCAAATATCCAAAGAAAACTTGAGTAAGAAGGACAAGTTTGGAGGTATTATGCACCCTGATTTTAAACTATACTAAAAAGTTATAATAATCAAAACACTATAGTACTAGCACAAAAACAGACACTTAGATCAATGTAATAGAATAGAAAGTGTAGGAATAAACCCTCACTTACATGGTCAATTGATCTACGGCAAAGTGTTGTATCATAAATCAGCGAGCTAGATTCAAGACGCCTTAACAAGCCAATTAATTAGAAGTCTTTTATTGTGTGAGGGTTCAGAGCAGAATATCTCTGTCAAATTCTGAATCAAAAACATGGAGGAAGCTTTCTCTATTTATATCTTTCCAGTTTTTTGTCTCCCAAATATGTTTTTTCTGGACCTTCTGCAGACTTTACAAAGAGCTTTGTGTAAGTTATTTTTTTTTATTTTTTCTTTATTGGTTAAGATATTACATATGTGTCCTCATCCTCCCATTAACCCTCAACATCCCCCCCACCCCGATTTTTGCAGACAGTTTGTAATCTTGGATATATAATGAACAAACAGTTGGCATGAGAATATGGGAATTATTATCAGTATTTGCCTATTACGTTAGATGGCTAGCTTGCAAAGTCAGAAAGTTAAGCCTTATCTTTTTCTATTATTCAAACTAAAATGGTTATTTTATAGAATAAGGGACTATATAAAAATAACATAGTTGACCTACAGAATAAGAGACTATCTAAGAATAACAGAGTAGTTTAAACAGCAGTTTTCCAAAGGAGGAATCACTATGCTTCAAAAGGAGGCAAGAATATTCAATGGGGAAATGGCAGTGTCCTCAATAAATGGTTGTTGGGGAAATTGGAAAGATACATGTAAAACAAATGAAACAGGGCCATTTATTGACCCACATAAGAAAATAAACTCAAAGTGGATTAAAGACTTAAATGTAAGACCTGAAACCATAAAAATCCAAGAAGAAACATGTAGTAAACTCTTTGACATAGGTTTTAGCAATATCTTTTTATTTATTTATTTATTTTTCAGCCTGTTTTATACTAGGAAAGAAAAGAGGCACTAGCACTTAGAATCTTGGGCAAGGTGCTGAATCAGGGACTTACCTGATACAAACACTCTAACATTCCAGGCTTCCTAAGCCTTTGGAAACCTTCCTCTAAAACAGGGGTGGGGAACCTTTTTCTGCCAAGGGCCATTTAGATATTTGTAACATTATTCACTTAATATAAACTTATGTTGCTATGAAAAAAGCTCCTAGGTTTATTGAAGTTTGAATCCTACCTGTGATTGCCTGGGCATGACCAAACCAAAAAAATTTGTGGGCTTATGTGGCCCATGAGCTGTATGTTCCCCACCCCTACTCTAAAGTATAGCTGGCATTTCAATTTCCTTTAGTACAGTGGTCGGCAAACCGCAGCTCACGAGCCACATGCAGCTCTTTGGCCCCTTTAGTGTGGCTTTTCCACAAAATACCACATGTGGGCGCGCATGTACAGTACGTGTTGGGGTCCAACCCCAGCAGGTCCAGAGGTTCCCAAAGGTGTGGACGGAGTCGGCCAAGAAGGAATGACACGGAGACAGCGTTCAGTTGATCAGCAGCCTAGCCAGGTTCTCTAGCCAGGATCTTCAGCCAAGTTCTGTCTAGCAATATCTTTTTAAATATATCACTTGGTGCAATTGAAAGAAAAGAAAAAAATAATCAATGGGACTACAGCAAACTAAAAAACTTCTGCGCAGCCAAGAAAAACACTAACAAAACAAGAGACAACCTACTGAATGGGAGAGTATATTTGTAAATGATTACTTAATAAAGAGTTAATATTCAAAATATATAAGAAACTCATAAAACTCAACATGGACAAATACAAACAATCCAATTAAAAAATGGGCAGAGAATCTGAATAGACATTTCTCAAAAAGAAGACATTTGCATGTCCAACATACACATCAAAAGATCACTAATCATCAGGGAAATGAAAATCAAAACCACATGAGATAGGTTGATACACCTGTAAGAATGATTATTATAAAAAATCAATAAATAACAAGTATTGGTGATATCACTTTAGTTTAAACCTATATATTCTCATAAACTGTTCAAGCAGCTGTGATATCCCTCAATGCTTTTAATCACTTCTGTGCTTTTGCTGTATTAGTTCCCACATATTCAGCCTCACTTCTTTCCTCCTCTCCATCTCAAGAAGTTTCACAAGATCTAGTTTAAGTACAGACTTATCTATAAAATCTTTTTTAAAAATTTAAGTATATTTGGTATACAATATTATATTAATTACTAGAGGCCCAGTGCAGGAAATTTGTGCATGGGGCGGGGGGCGCAGCATTACTCAGCCCGGCCTGTACCTTCTCCAATCCAGGATCCCTCTCACAATCCAGAATCACTGGCTCCTAACCACTCACCTGCCTGCCAACTGATCCCCCTAACTGCCTAACTGCTCTCCCCTCCTGGCCTGATCCTTCTAACTACCTAACTGCCACCTTCTCCCTTCTCCCATGGTGCTGGCCTTCTCATCTTCTCCCTTCTGGCATGGGTCCAGGCCTTCTCACCTTCTCCCTTCTCGCATGGTACCAGCCTTCTCCCTTCTCCCTTCTCCCTTTGCCATGATGCTAGCCTTCTCCCTTCTCCCTTCTGCCTTCTCCTGCAGTATCTTCTCCCATGGCCTCTTCAAAAGGGACAGCAGCACTGGACTGACCCTCACAGCTGCCACAGCTGCAGGCCCTCGGCCCTTGCAGCCACTGTAGCTTTGTCTGGAAGAATGTCCTGAAGGCGTCCAGTCTAATTAGCATATGACCCTTTTATTATCACAGATAATTAGTTTCAGGTGTACAATATAGTGATTTGACATTTTTGTACATTATGATATGTTCACCATACTAATTCTAGTAATCATCTGTCATATGCAAATTTGTCACAATATCATTGACAATATTACCCTTTATTCCACATTTTTACCCATTCCCCAGCCCCTCCCATCTGGTAATCAGAAATCTTTATTTTACATATCTATGAAATTCCAACGCCTGTAAAATCATTGTCAGAATGAACCCTGCTATGAAGTAGTTTAAAGGTTCTCAATGTTTCAAAGAAAGCAAACCAGAAAATGACTTATGACAGGAGCCATGGCCAAATGAGTGATATGAACCATAGTGCATGGCTGAGGCAAGAGATATTACCATGGACTGGTAAAAGATTTGTTTATTTAAAAATGGCAATATAGCCACACAGAGGAAAACTCCAGATTTTAGGGATAAGATCAGGAAATAATAACTTTGGAAATACATATAAGTGTGAGAAAAATCTACCTTTACTCATCTGTAGGAAATGTGTGTGAAAATATATAGGAGCACATTGTATATTAAATAAAGTTTATAAAACCAAAGCATTGTATTTAAATTAATGGCAATCCTAAGTCCTATCACAAAATCATTTCAAAGAGATACTATTTCATGATTTAAATATGAAATTTAAATAATTGTTACTCAGGACAGGAGATTTTTTGTTTTTTTAATAGCAGAAACTTATGTTGCATTAAAAGAATTGTATATATAACTATAAATTGAAAACTTGTCTGGTTTTCCTAATATTGATCAAAGCAGAAATAATCTGATCAGAAATAATTCTGATTTGTAACAGGTACTCAGAGAAGAAATTCTCTAGAGAAGAGAAGGGATATTCATTTTATTACTACAGCATGAAAAAAATATTTTTAAAGAGCAATCAAATTCCCTTCTTTCTAATTCAGTGCGCTCCAGGTAACAATCTTATCCATCATTTATTTTCCTGAGTCTATGTATTCAACCCCACTAGGACTGTTTCTAATGATCTGCACATCAGTTAATTTGGCAATATTGCCCATTAATAAGCAGGCATTGTGCTTCATTAATCAGTCTCTTGTGAAATTGGTTCACTTGATTTTTACCTCATTTTGACATTTCTGTTCAGTTGATAAAATAAAATTCTTAAAATGGAACACCTAGAATAATATATACTCACAGCATTCTGAAAAAAAATATTTAACTTTAACAGTTTTATCTTGTTTTTAAGTTCTTTATTTATTGTTTAATGTATTACCTAAGTCTCCTTTTTCCTCCTTTGAACTCTCCCATGCCTCCCCCAAAACCCAGCACATGCTCTCACCCCGCCCTTGTCTGTGTCCATTGGTTATGCTCATATACATGCATACAAGTCCTTTGGTTGATCTCTTACCCTCTCACCCCATGCCTTCCCTCATAGGTTGGACAGTCTATTTGAGGCTTCTATGACTCTTTTCTGTTTTTGTTCATCAATTTATGTTGTTCATTATATTCCACAAATTAGTGAGATTGTGTTATATTTATTTTTCTCTGACTTGATTATTTCACTTAGCACAGTGCTCACCAGTTCCATCCATGCTGTTGTAAATGGTAATGATTTCTTCTTTTTTATAGCAGCATAGTATTCCACTGTGTAAATGTACCACTGTTTTCTAATCCACTCATCTACTGATGGGCACTTAAGCTGTTTCAAAATCTTAGCTATTATAAATTGTGCTGCTCTGAACATAGGGGTGCATATAACCTTTCTGATTGGTGTTTCTGGTTTCTTGGGATACAAGTACATTCCTAGGAGTAGGATTACTGGGTCAAATGTAAGTTCTATTTTTAATTTATTGAGGATATGCATATTGTTTTCCATAGTGGCTGTACCAGTCTTCATTGCTGCCAGCAGTGAAAGAGGGTTCCTTTTTCTCTGCATCCTCTCCAGCACTTGTCATTTAATTTGTTGACGATAGCCATTCTGACAGGTGTGAGATGGTATCTCATTGTTGTTTTGATTTGCATCTCTTAGATGATTAGTGACTTTGAGCATGTTTACACTTGTCTCTTGGCCTTCTGCATGTCTTCTTTGGAAAAGGATCTATTTAGGTCCTTTGCCCATTTTTGATTGGATTATTTATCTTCCTTTTGTTAAGTTGTATGAGTTCCCTATAAATTTTGGAGATTAGTAAACCCTATCACAGATAACATTGGCAAATATGTTCTCTTGTTTTGTTGATGGTTTCTTTTGCTGTGCAAAAGCTTTTTATTTTGATGTAGGCCTATATTTTCTCCTTTGTTTCCATTGTCCTACGACCTGTATTGGTAAAGATATTGCTATAACAAATATCTGCTATTTTGCTGCCTCTAGCTTCTTCTAAGATATTTATGGTTTCCCGTCTTACATTTAAGTCCTTTATCCATTTTGAGTTTACTTTTGTGTATGGTGTAGGTGGGAGGGCTAGTTTCATTTTTTTGTATGTATCCATCCAATTTTCCCAACACCATTTATTGAAGAGACTGTCTTGACTCCATTGTATGTTCTTGCCTCCTTTGTCATATATTAATTGAGCATAATGGCTTGGGTCAATTTCTGGGTTCTCTTTTCTGTTCCATTGGCCTATATGTCTGTTCTTGTGCCAGTACCAGACAGTTTTGAGAACAGTGGCTTTGTGATATAACTTAATATTTGGTATAGTGATCCCTCTAATTTGTTCTTCTTTCTCAAGATTGTTACAGCTATTCAGGGTCTTTATTTTGTTCCAGATAAATTTTTGAAAAGTTTGTTATAGATCTGAAATATGCCATTGGTATTTTACTGGGGAGTGCATTGAATCTATAGATTTCTTTGGATAGGATGGACATTTTAATGATGTTGATTCTATCAAACCATGAACACAGATTATTCTTACATTTGTTTATGTTTTCCTCTATCTCTTTTTTCAGCATTCTGTAATTTTCTGAATATAGGTCCTATATCTCCTTGATTAAATTTATTTGTAGGTACCTTAATTTTTGTGTTGCAATGGTCAATGGGATTGTTTTTTCTTTTCTCTCTCTGTGAGTTTATTATTGGTGTATAAAAAAGCCAAAGATTTCTCGGTGTTAATTTTATATCCTGCTACATTGCCAAATTCATTTATTAAGTCTAGTAATTTTATGATGGAGGCTTTAGGGTTTTCTAAGTACAATATCATGTCATCTGCAAATAATGATAATTTTACTTCTTCTTTTCCAATTTGTGTGCTTTTTATTTCTTCTTCTTTTCTGATCTCTATGGCTAGCACTTCCAGTACTGTCAAACAAGAGTGGTGACAGTAGCCATCCCTGTCTCCTTGTTGTTCTTAGGGTCAATGGTTCTAGTTTTTGCCCATTAAGTATGATGCTTGTTGTAGGTTTGTCATATACTTTGATTATGTTAAGTTATGACCCCTCTATTCCTAGTTTGCTGAGAATTTTTATCAGGAAAGGGTGTTGGATTTTGTCAAATGCTTTTCTGCATCAATTGATATGATTATGTGATTTTTGTCTTTCAATTTGTTTATGTGATATATCATGTTTATTGATTTGTGGATATTGTACCAGTCTTGTGTCCCTGGGGTAAATCCCACTTGGTCATGATGTATGACCTTTCTAATATAATGCTGGATCTGATTTAATAGGATTTTGTTGAGGATTTTGACATTTATATTCATCAGGTATGTTGGCCTATAATTCTATTTGTCATGTCTTTATTTGGTTTTGGGATTAGGGTAATGTTGGCTTCATATAAAGAGCTAGGAAGTGTGCCTACCTCTTGGATTTTTTGGAATAGTCTGAGAAGGATAGGTTTTAGTTCTTCTTTGAATGTTCGGTAAAATTACCCTGTGATGCCGTCTGGCCCCAGGCTTTTGTTTGATGGGAGTTTTTTGATGACTGCTTCAATTTCCTCCTTAGTTATTGGCCTATTGAGATTTTTTAATTCTTCTTTTCCTTAATATTTTTTTTCTTCATTGATTAAGGTATTACATACGTGTCCTTATCCCCCTATTGTCCCCACCCCCCCTACTCATGCTCTCACCCCCCCGCCAGAGTTTGTGTCCATTGGTTATGCTTATATGCATGCATACAAGTCCTTTGGTTGATCTCTCCCCCTTCCCCCACCCTCTCCTGCCTTCCCTCTGAGGTTTGATGGTCTGATCTAGGATTCTCTGTCTCTGGATCTGTTTTTGTTCATCAGTTCATGTTGTTCATTATATTCTACAAATAAGTGAGATCATGTGATATTTATCTATAATGAGTTTTTGAAGGTCATATTTTTTCAGGAATATGTCTATTTCCTCAAGTTATGAAGATTATTGGAATAGAGTTGTTCATAGTATTTTTTTTTACAGTCCTTTGTATTTCTCTAGTGTCTGTTATTATTTTGCCTTTTTCGTTTTTGATTTTGTTTATTTGGGTCCTCTCCTTTGCTTCTTGGTGAACCTGGATAGAGGTTCATCAATCTTGTTTATCCTTTCAAAGAACCAGCTCTAGGTTTCAGTGATCTTTTGTATTTCTTCTTTTGGTCTCTATGTCATTTATTTCTGCTCTGATCTTTATTATCTCCTTTCTTTTGCTCACTCTGAGATTTTCTTGTTGTTCTCTTTCTAATTCTTTAAGTTGTAGAGTTAGGTAATTTATTACCATTTTTTTTTAAGGTAGGCCTGTAATGTTATGGACTTTCCTCTCAAAGCTGCTTTCACTGTGTCCCATAGGTTTTGGATTGTTGTGTTATCATTGTCATTCATTTTCAGGAAGTTTTTAATTTCTTCTTTGATCTCTTTGGTAACCCACTCATAGTTTAATATCATGCTATTCAGCCTTCAAGTGTTTGAATTTTTTTATTGTTTTTATAGTAGTTGATTTCTAATATTATGCCATTGTGGTCTGAGAAGATGCTTGATATGATTTCAATCTTTTTGTATTTGGAGAGACTTTGCCTGTAACCCCATATGTGATCCATCTTTGAAAATTTCCCATGTGCACTTGAAAAGAATGTATATTCTATAGCTTTGGGATGAAATTTTCTAAAGATATCAATTAAGTCCATCTGATCTAGTGAGTAATTTAGGATATCTTTTTCTTTGCTTATTTCTTGTCTAGAGTATTTATCCAGTGATGTCAGTGGGGTATTAAAGTCCCCTACTATGATCATATTGCTATTGATCTCTTCCTTGATATCTTCCAGAAGTTTTTATGTATTTGGGTGCTCCTGCATTGGGTGAATAAGTGTTTACCAGAGTTATATTCTCTTGTTTTATCAATCTCTTTAGTATTATGAAGTGGCCTTCATTATCTCTTATTATGGCCTTCACTTTGAGGTATATTTTGTCATATATAAGTATTGCTACCCCAGTTTTTTGTTGTTGCTTTTATTTTTTATTTCCATTTGCCTGAAAGATATTTTTCCATCCCTTCAATTTCATTCTGTGTAAGTCTCTTGTTCTGAGGAGGGTCTTGTAGACAGCAAATATATTATGAGTCATGTTTTCTTATCCATTCAGCCACTTGCTGTCTTTTGATTGGAGCATTTAGTCCATTTATGTTTAAAGTTATTATTGATAGGAACTTGTTTGTAGCCATTTTTATTTTTTATTTTTTTGCCTGTGTTCCTTCTTCACCTTTTTTATATATTTTTCTTCTTTTTATATCAATCCCTTTAGCACTTCTTGCAATGCTAGCTTGATAGTGATAAACTCCCTGAGATTTTCTTTGTCTGTGAAGCTCCTGATTTCCCCTTCAATTTTGAGTGATAGTATTGTTAGATAGAGTATTCTTGGATTCAGTTCCTTACTTTGCATCACTTTGTGTACTTTCTTCCATTCCTTTCTGGCCTGATGTGTTTCTGTTAAGAAATCATTTGATAATCTAATGGGAGATCTTTTGTAGGTAACTTTCTATCTCTCTTGCATCCTTTAATGTTCTTTGTCGTTAACATTTGCCATTGCTATTACAAAGTGTTTTGGTTTGTATATTTTTAGGTTTATCTTGTTTAGAACTCTGTGCTTGTGTGACTTTTTCTTCACCAAATCCCGGAAGTTTTCGGAGATTATTTCTTCAAATAGGTTTTCTAGCCCTTGCTCTTATTCTTGTCATTCTGACACTCCTATTTTATATATGTGGCTTCATTTCATGTTGTTCCAAAGCTCCCTCAGGCTCTCCTCCTTTCTTTTGATTTTTTTTCTCCAATGGCAGTTCAGCTTCCCTGTCTTCTAATTTGCTAATTTGGTCCTCCACTTCTCGTAGTCTACTGTTGAAAGCTTCCATAGTGAATTTATTGTAGCTATATCACTCTTTATTTCTTTTTGGTTCTTAAATAGGTTGTTGATTTTCTCATTCATCTAGTTCATGAACTGTGCGACCCTCATTCTGAATTCTTTTTCTGACATATTGTATGCCTCCATTTCATTTAGTTCCCTTCCTGAGAATTCCTTCTTTCCTTTGGGAGGGGGTGTTCTTCTGTGCCCCCATTTTGCTCTCACTGAAGTATCTATGTGTTGAATCACATGGGACCTGAGGCTTCAGCGAAGTGCCTGGTGGCAGGTCACATGGTCGTGGGCAGCAGCTGCTCCTCAGGCAGTCATGGGCAGTGTTTACTCTTCCTTGGTTGCCTGCTGCTCTCAGGCTTCATGGGGTGGCTGCTGGCTCCTCAAACCATTGTGGGCAGCAGCTGCTGAATCCCTGCGGAGTCACAGATGGCATTTGCTGGCTTAGCCACAGGTGTGTGTGATCTCGGGCAGTGGCTGATGCTCCCTGTGAGGTCATGGACAGTGGCTGCTGGCTCCCTGTGTGCATGGTAGTGGGTAACAGCTGCTGTCTCTCCCATTCAAGATGGGTCAGCCTCTTATGCAGAGACAGCACTCTGGGAGAGATTATAGCAGTATCTGAGACTCCTTGGCTTTTTAGCCTGTTCGGCCAGGCCCTGAAGGTCCTGTGAGGTCTAGCTATCCCTCCCTCAGACACACACACAGAAACACCACACGTCCACATACTCTCCTTTCACTCCCTCACTCACACTTTCCTTCACTGCCATCCTCCTGGCTGCCACCTTGGAATCCAGGCCTTATAATTTTTCTAATGGTTTTTATCTTAAATGAATTATTTGAAGTAATCTAGAACCCAAACCTACCACCTTAAAAATTTGCACAAATTTAAAGATAAAGTTGTTTATTAATGATTTTATTATTAGCTTAAATAATTGATGTAAAACTGAAAATTAAGTGTTATGGAATATAAAGTAGATAATTTTTAAAATTATGTTACAGGCTTTAACATTTTTTTAATAAATATAATGGTGTGTTGACCTTGGTCTTCTACAATTAATTTTATGATCATATGTATCAATGTTATGTTAAAGATGAACGTAGCTGAAAATAAAATAGGGATTCTTAAAAGTCAGGTTTTTATACATATACCTGAAAGGGACTAATTAATTATAATTCATAAATTGCTTCTATAAAATAAAAATGTGAAAAACAATTATTAATAAACATTTGGTTCTATAGTCCACTAATAACCTCCAATCAAGAAAAAGACATCATTAAATATTGGTAACAATTAAGCATTCAAAATTACCTAAATTAAATACCCCAAATCTTCCTTTCTATAAAAGACTTGGTCTGATAAAATTACTGACTTATCATATCATATCAGTAATTTTAAATGCTCTAAAAACACTAAAATTCATATTTGGGTAATGTTAATGGCTTTTCATTTAGTTAGGATGATGATTTTGAGTTTGCTCATTCCTTCCAATTTTATTTTCATATTTAGAGAAAGAATAAAGACAAAAAGAAATTAAACAGACGGAAAATTAATATTGCTCATAATTTTCTACATTTCTCTCCTTCATTGTTCATCACCTGGTTTATTTGCATGAGAACAAGGCCTCTGATTCTTAAAAATGTATTTGCCTAAACTGTTTCAGCACAAAAAATAATCACAAGATTTTCATTAAGTACAACTGTATAATCATATAACAATAGAATATAAAGGTGAATGGGACCCCAGAGATAATTTGAACCATTCTTCACACAGATGGAGACAGTAAACTCCAGAAAATAAAAAATTCTACCAAAATAACTCTATAGTTTTAACAAATGCAGAATTTGGTTTAAATACTTGTGAATTCCAAGTAATTATTTATATTTCATTACAATATAGCAGTGATGGCGAACCTTTTGAGCTCGGCGTGTCAGCATTTTTGAAAACCCTAACTTAACTCTGGTGCCATGTCACATATAGAAATTTTTTGATATTTGCAACCATAGCAAAACAAAGACTGATATTTTTGATATTTATTTTATACATTTAAATGCCATTTAACAAAGAAGAATCAACCAAAAAAATGAGTTTGCGTGTCACCTCTGACACGTGTGTCATAGGTTCACCATCACTGCAATATAGTGTCACCATGATATTAATGTGACACTATATTGTTAACTTTTATTTATTTTACTTACTTACTAGAGGCCCAATCTACAAAATTTGTGCAAGAGTAGGCCTTCCTTCTTCCAGCTATCCGCACTGGCTTCCCTCTGGCACCCAGGTCCTGGGCTTCCTTTTTTTATTATTGTTTTATTGCTTAATATATTACAAAGGGTATTACATACGTCCTTTATTTTCCCTGCCCTTGACAATCCCCTGGCCTCCCCTGCCCCCAATGTCTTATGTCAATTGGTTATGCTTATATGCAGACCTGGGCTTCCTTCTGACTACTGGAAGGCACCTGGGACCAGGGCTTCCCCCCAGCCACCAGCAAGCACCCAGACCCAGGCTTCCCTCGCAGCCTAGGCTTCGCCCGAAAGATCGTCCGGAAGAATGTCAGGAAGGATATCCAGTTTAATTAGCATATTACGCTTTTATTATTCTAGATTCTATTTTTATTGATTTCAGAGAGGAAGGGAGAGGGAGAGAGAGATAGAAACATTAATAATGAGAGAGAATCATTGATCAGCTGACTACAGCATGCCCCACACTGGGAATTGAGCCTGAAACCCAAGCATGTGACCTGATCAGGAATCAAACCATGACCTTCTGGTTCATAGATTGAAGTTCAACCACTGAGCCATGCCAGCCAGGCTAATGTGACATACTTTTAGATCTCAGGATACAAAATTTATTTTTATATTATGTTGCTTATTCATATTTTGAAGGTTATTCATTTTTTTCTTGGCATTATTATGACAAACCACACAAAGCATAATAGTTTTAGATGAGGGGTGGTTAATCTACACTGTTTTCTTTATATTTTAACTAGTGGCCCAGTGCACAAAAATTTGTGCACGGGGAGGGGGGGTCTCTCAGCCTGGCCTGTGCCCTCTCGCAGTCTGGGACACCTTGGGAGATAATGACCTGCTGGCTTAAGCCCGCTTCCGGGTGGCAGAGGGCAGGCCCAATCCCTAGGTGCAGCCCCTGGTCGGGCTCAGAGCAGGGCTGATTGGGGAGTTGGGGCGCCGCCCTGTCATGCACAGAGCAGGGCGGATCGGGAGGTTTCGATGCCACCCTCAGTCACGCTCAGGGTAGGGCTGATTGGTGGTTTGGGGCACCGCCCCCTGTCATATTCAAGGCAGGGTCGATGGGGAGGTTGAGGAACCAACCCCTATCACTCACAGAGCAGAGCCAATCAGGGGTTTGGGCGCTGTCCCCTGTCACTCACAGAGCAGGGCCCATCAGGGGGTTGGGGCTCCATACCCTGTCACTCACAGAGCAGGGTGAATCAGGGGTGTGGGGAGCTCCCCCCGTCATGCACAGAGCAGGGCCCATCAGGGGGTTGGGGAACTCCCCGCTGTCACTCACAGAGTAGGGCCAATGGGGAAGTTGGGGCACTGCCCCCTGTCACACACAGAGCAGGGCAGATCAGGGGCTTGGGGCATCGCCCCCTATCACCCACAGAGCAGGGCCAATCACAGGGTTGGGGCGCCACCACTGTCACACTCAGGGCAGGGTCGATCAGGGGTTTGGGGAGCTCCCCTCTATCAGACACAGAGCAGGGCTGTTCAGGGGGTTGGGGTGCCTTCCCCTGGTAGGAACAAAGCAGGGCGGATACGGAGGTTGTGGCCCCGCCCCCTGTCACACACAGAGCTGCAGGGTGATCCGGGGGTTTGGGCGCTGCCCTCTGTCACACTGATCCCGGTGCTGTGAGGTCTCGCTGCTCCGCTGATCCCGGTGCTGGGAGGCATATTACCCTTTTACTATATAGGATAGAGGCCTGATGCACGGGTGGGGGCCAGCTGGTTTGCCTTGAACGGTGCCCTGGATAAGGGTGGGGGTCCACACTGGGGTGCCTGGCCAGCCTGGATGAGGAAATGATGGCTGTTTTGAGACTGGTGGGTGACTGATGCTTCCAGCTGCTCCTTTTTTTCTATTTCATTTTTTATTCTGGGCCAGCTTTTGCTCTGGCTCCAGCTCTGAGGCCTCTGCTGCAGAAAGCAGGTATCTGGTTTGTTTGGGTTCTATAATCGAAACACTGTATCAATTCCAGCTCTGAGATCCTGGGCCAGCTGAAAGCAGGTTTCTGGGGTTTTGTTTAGCTTCTATATTTGTAACAATGTTTCAAACTGCAAGGCAGGCGGGGAATGTTGGATTCCTCCATCACTGAAGCAAGCAAGCCTCATGTTAGCTTCAAGCTGCCTGGCTTTTGGCCGCCATCTTGACTGGCAGTTAATTTGCATATTGCCCTGATTAGCCAATGGGAAGGGTAGCGGATGTATGGCTAATTACCATGTTTCTCCTTTATTAGATAGGACTAGAGGCCCAGTGCATGAAATTCGTGCACTCAGGGGGTGGTCCCTCAATCCAGACTGCACCCTCTCTCAGTCTGCGAGCCCTCAGTGGATGTCTGACTGACGGCTGCGGAGAGCAGACCTAAGCTTTCAGTCGGACATCTTTAGTGCTGCTGTGGAAGCGGGAGAGGCTTCCGCCACCGCTGCTGCTCTCTCCAGCCTTGAGCCCGATGTCTGGCTGAGGGGTACTCCCCCTGTGGGAGCATACTGACCATCAGGGTGCAGCTCCTGCATTGAGCGTCTGCCTCCTGGTAATCAGTGCACGTCATAGTGACTGGTAGTTCCACTGTTCAGTCAATTTGCATTTTAGCCTTTTATTATATAGGATAATTCAATTTGATGCAAAATGTGAAAAACTATAAAGAAATTTATAAGCGGCCTCGTTTCTAGGTATAAAGTTTTGGAAAGTTTTTATTTGCTAACTTTTATTATATGTAGTGTTGTGACATTGGTTAATAGGATCATAAAGGTTCCAGGTGTGGGTTTCTATGTGCCCACTACCCAAAGTCAAATCATCTTCTGTCACATATAAGTAATGTAATAAATGCTTATACTTTTAAATATTGTCAGTAGCCTATTATTTTGTATTAATAGTAGACTTTGATTTTTAGTGAAGGCTTAGGTTTACAAAAATAAAAAAATGAGTAGTAAATAAAGAGAACTCCCATAAACCCCTCTCCTTCCTCCCTCCCTTCCATCTCCATCTCACACAATTTCCCCTAACATCTTTTATTACTGTGATTACATTGCTACAATTGTTAAACCAACATTGATACATTACTGCTAACTAAAGATCATCTATATATATAAAAGCCTAAGTGACATTGCAACCAAACGGACAACCAAACAGGCTGTGTGGGGGGGACTAGGCCAGTAGGAGGATTAGTCAGGGACAGACAAACAACTGAGCAGAAGGCTTCATGGGGCAACCAGGCTGGTAGGGGGAGGTCAGTGAGGGGTGACCAAAGGACCAAGCAGCAGGCTGCTTGGGGTGTCCAGGCCCACAGGGTGGGAAGTTGGGGGTGACCATCCCAGCTGGGGGGGGCAATGAGGGGTGACCAGACCAGTGGGGGGATAGTGGGGGGTGACCAGGCCAGCATGGGGATCAGTAAGGGGCAACCAGGTTGGCGGGGGGGGGGGGCAGTTGGGGGTGACTAGGCTGGAAGGCCGGTGACTAGTTAGGAGCCAGTGGTCCCAGATTGTGAGAGTGATGTTCTGGATTAGAAAGAGTGCAGGATGGGCTGAGGGGACCCTCCAACCATGCACAAATTTTGTGCACTGGGCCTCTAATACTTTATACAAGAGTCCGTCTTTGTATTGTATAATTCCATAGATTTTGACCATTTACATGTCATGTCTCTACCATAAGAGTATCATACCATTATGTTATAGTTACACTGCTCTAAACATCCCATGTTCTACCTATGCATGACTCCCCCTACCTTTCCTTTACCCTGAAGCCCTAGAAACCATTGACTATTTTAACTGCCTCTATGGTTATCCTTTTCCATGAAGTCATATATTTGGAATCATACAGTTTTTAGTCATTTAAGATTGGCTTCTTTCACTTAGTGATATGCATTAAGGTTCCTCCCTGCTTTCTCCTGGCATGCTATCTTCTGGTGTTTCAAGAAAGTTTTGACAATATAAAGAAAAGCTTTATTAATGTCCATGTGTAGGCTTTTGTGTAGACATAAGTTTTCAACTCATTTGTATAAATTCCAAGGAGCATGATATCTGGATCATATGGTATGATTATGTCTGTCTTTGTAAGAAACTGTCAAACTGTCTTCAAGTAGCTAAAAACAAAACTAATCTCTCAATAAAAAAGATTTTAATTAAATCTCCCTATCATTTTTAATTAAATCATATTAAGTGGTAAAAAACTGAGGGCAAGCCCACACTTACCACTTCCACTCATCATGAACCTGGAAGTCCCAGTCAGAAATGAGGCAAGAAAAAAATCTATATAATGAAAGCCTAAGCAAATATTAAGTCATAATGACCAGAACAACAGGCCGCTATGATGTGCACTGACCACCAGGGGGCAGACGCTCAACGCAGGAGCTGCCCCCTGGTGGTCAGTGCACTCCCACAGCGGGAGTGCTGCTCAGCCAGAAGCCGAGCTCGTAGCTGGCGAGTGCAGTGACGGTGGCGGGAACCTCTCCGGCCTGCGCAGCAGCACTAAGGAGCAGCGAGCCAAGCAGAAAGGAGCCTACTGCTAAGGAGAAATGAGCTGAGCAGTAAGAAGCATGCAGGAGGGTGGTAAGGAGCGAGAGATCCGGATTGCGAGAGGGATGTCTGGGGGATCGGCCTAAGCCAGCAGGCAGACAACCTCTGAGGGGTCCCAGACTGCAAGAGGTCATAGGCCGGGCTGAGGGACAACCCCTCCCTCCCCCAGTGCATTTATTTTGTGCACTGTGCCTCTAGTAAATAAATAAAAGGCATCCAAGTTGAAAATTAATGAGTAAATTATCTATGGTTACAAATACCATGATTTTACATACTGAAAACCCTAAGGGCAAAGAAAACAAAACCAAAAAATATCTGTTAGAATAAATGAATGTATAATATTGCAGCAAACAAAATCAACATTCAAAAATCACTTATTTCTATACACTAACAACAAACTATATGAAAAGAAAAATTTAAAAATAATTATATTTACTATAGCATCAAAAATAATGAAATACTTAGAAATAAATTAGCTAAGAAGAAAAAAGACTTGTACATTGAAAATAATAATATATTGATGAAAGAAATTAAAGAAATAAATCAGTAGAAAGACATTCTGTTCTCATGAATGGAAGAGTTACTATTGTTAAATTGTTCATACTACCCAAAGTGAACTACAGGTTCAATGCCTATGAAAATCCCAATGGCATATTTTTACATTTGTAGAAAAAAATAAAAAATCTAAAATTCTTATGGAATCACAAGGGACCTCTAATATCCCAAGAAATTATGAGCAAACAAACAAAAAACTAAAAGCTTTGTGTCTCCTCTTTTTTTTTTTTTCCAAGTTACTTAATCTGGTCAGAGGTTTATCAATTTTATTGGTATTTTCAAAGAATCAGCTTTAGATTTCATCCATTTCCTCTATTGATTTTTATCATCAATTCCATTTATTTTTGCTCTGAATTTTTTATTTTTTTCTGCTTAATATAGATTTAATTCAATCCTTCTAGTTTCCTAAGGTGGAGCTTAGTTTATTGATTTTATATCTTTCCCATTTTCTAATATGTGCATTCAATATTACAAATTTGCCCTTAAAAACTGCTTTGCTGCAGCCCACAAACTGTGATACATTTTTATTTTCATTTTTATTTAGTTACAAATGGCATTTAAAACCATTCTATGATGA
Organism: Myotis nattereri; assembly: GCF_964212035.1. Taxonomy (NCBI): domain Eukaryota; kingdom Metazoa; phylum Chordata; class Mammalia; order Chiroptera; family Vespertilionidae; genus Myotis; species Myotis nattereri. Next base: position 94,956,569 of record NC_138077.1, on the reverse strand, counting down.
CACATTTAAAGACTTTTACTCAACAAAGTTAAACCAATATGGTATGCATAAATTATTTAACATTATGCCACGCTAATAATCTCCAAGAACCATTGTCATTTTCTCAAATTATCATTTTTAGTTAAATGGAGTCAAATATTTGTTTGACTTCCACTTGTCTCCATTGAACATTTATTAATTGCCTTCATAGTTTTTGGGTACTAAACCATCCAGTGCAACTGAAGAATTAAATGATATATGATTACAGCTACTCTAAAGAGCTAGATATCAGACCCAATTCTGTTCCTTTAAATTGTTTGTGATACAAAGCAGTTTATTTAATAACATTTTTATTTGATTAAATAAAATAGCAATATGAGATTAACACCCTCCTTTAAATAATTGGAAATTAAATTTTAAAATAAAAGGGATAAAAATGTAAAACTCAGAGAGGCAGTCATTAAAGGAGCCAAGGGCAGGTTTTAGTGTGAGTTTTTTATTTTGTACTGTGTAAATAAAACATTTTTTCTTTGGATCTGTCCCTGTTCATTATTCTATGTTGTTCTCTATATTCCACAAATGAGTGAGACCATGTGGTATTTATCTTTCTCTGACTGGCTTATTTCACTTAGCATAATGCTCTCCAGTTCCAGAGAAACAGCCATCAGACTGCCAATCCCCAGAGGGAAAGTAGGTGAGGGTGGGGATAAGGGGAAGAGGTCAACAAAAGGACTTGTATGCATGCATATAAGCCAAACCAGTGGACATGAACAACAGGGGGATGACAGCATGAGTGGGGGGGGTGGGGTGGGGGGAGGTTGGGGGTTAATGGGGGGGATGAGGACAAACTTGTAATACCTTAACCAATAAAGAAATTAAAGATTAAAAAAAAAACATGTTTTCACTTGTAGGTAAAGAATTGTACTGTAACCTAATAATCAGAACTATTTTAAAAGATAAGAAACAATACAACACTTAAAAAATAATATTAGATAAGATTCACATTAGTCATTTGGTCTATGCTTTCTTTAGCAGAGCCAATTAAAACAAACAAACAAACACAGCCTGGCCAGTGTGGCTCAGCGACAACACATGAACCAGGAGGTCATGGTTCAGTTCTGGTCAGGGCATATGCCTGGGTTACAGGCTTGATCCCCAGTAGGTGGCAAGCAGGAGGCAGCCGATCAATTATTCTTTCTCATCATTGGTGTTTCTATATCTTTCTCCCTCTCCCTTCTTCTCTGAAATCAATAAAATTATATTTTAAAAAACACAAAGATAATGTCTGATGACTGTATTGGATACAAGAGGAATAGGAGCTAAACAAATTGAGTTAATATGTAGACAAGTCAATTTAAACATATATCTATGTAAACTAATGATATTAATAATGTGTGAAGTATTGACTTTTTAAAGTCTGTGTTGTTGAGAAAGGGTGTTATGGTATTAATTTATACTTAAGAATGCAGCATAAAATGTTAAGCCCACCCACCAAAAGATAATTTAAAAAAATTATCTTCCAAACTAGGATATTGAAAAATGCAATAATGAATCACCAATCATGAATGACTGCTCAGAAATGGATCCACACATGTATGTCAACCTGACATGTGAAAGAGATTACAATCAGCTGAGTGGAGAATGTTCAAAATATGACACTGTGGCAATTATTTATACAACAGAAGCCCAGTGCATGAAATTCGTGCATGAGAGGGGTTCCCTCAGCCCAGCCTGCCCCCTCTCCAATCCGGGACCCCTTGGGGGGATGTCTGGCTGCTGGTTTAGGCCAGATCCCGGGCAGTCATACATCCCTCTCACAATCCTGGATTTTGGCTCCTAATCACTCACCTGCCTGAGGGCCTGGTTGCCCCTAACTGCCCCCCTTGCTGGCCTGGTCACCCCTCACTGCCCCCCGTGCCAGCCTAATTGCCCCCAACTGCCACCCCTCCGCCACCCTGGTCACCTCCAACTTCCCTCCTTGCCGGCCTGGTCATCCCTCATGGCCCCCCTGCTGGCCTGGTCGCCCCACGTAGCCTGCTTGTTCAGTCTTTAGGTTGTCCCTTACTAAAACCCCTGCCAGCCTGGTCATAGGAAGCCATCTTGTGAGGGTGTGACAATCAATTTTCATATTACCTCTTTACTATATAGGATAGCAAAACAATGTAGGATGTTTATATACTAAAAACCTAACTTGAAGAGTTCTAAATGAGATAGAATGTTAAAATATCTCAGAAGAATACAAATAACAGTATTGTGTATATAAAATATTACATATAATAAATATTACAAGGTAGGCAAAAAATTTTGTTCTTGTTTTGTGCTATTTTTAAGCTAGTCTGAAAAAATAACTAAATATAAAAGATGCATTTGCAAATATGACTATATTAAAAGAAACAGTACTTGTTTATCAAAAGACTAGAGGCCCGGTGCACGACATTCGTGCCCTGGCAGGGCGGGGGGTCGCATTCCTCAGCCAGGCCTGCATGCTCTCTCAGTCTGGGAGCCCTTAGGGGATGTCTGCCTGCTGGCTTAGGCCTGCATAAACTGGCAGCCGAACATCCCCCAAGGGGTCCTTAGCGCTGCTGTGGAGGTGGGAGAGGCTCCAGCCACTGCTGCTGAGCTTACCAGCGGTGAGCCTGGCTCCTGGCTGAGCAGCATTCCCCCTGTGGGAGCACATTGACCACCAAGGGGCAGCTCCTGCATTGAGTATCTGCCTCCTGGTGGTCAGTGCGCATCATAGCGCCCAGTCATTCCACTGTTCGGTCTATTGTGTATTAGTCTTTTATTATATAGGATAAACTAATAATAGCAAAGAGTTATGATCTAACAAGTTCACATCTAGATACATATCCATGAGATATTCTTGCACATACACAGTAGGAACTATCTGCCAGGAATTTCATAGCAGTGCCTGTATAATAAAAATCTGGAAAATATATATACACAATAAGTAATTATATACACACACATTAAATGAACAAATAAATATGTGTACCTCTTCTCTTCTTTACTAGCATGAAGACAGCAATGTTATAGTGATAATGGAATTAAAATTAATATATCACCTAATCATATATTCACCTAGCCTTTCTGATATCTTAAGAACTTAAAAACAGTAGTTTCTATCATAACTTACATTTATTAAAGTCATTGGCTTTAATAATAATATTTTCCTAATGCCTCATTTTCAGTAGGTGCTGTTATTTACATTTTCTGAAGAAGATTAGAAAGATGCCCAAGATCATAATGCTTGATGTTCTTCTGATCCCTGGTCTGTCTCTCCAAGGCTATTTCTCATGACCTCCCTTGGTCTGTCAACCCACAAGTCTCTCTGCATTCCTCAAATAGTCAAGCATACTGTCCCATGTAAAGTCTGGAAGTTCCTTTCCTCTGTCTGGTCTATAGTCTCCCAAACAATCTTTTCAACTCATCAATTCATTCACATCTTTTTAAGTTTTATTTTTACCAGAGAGGCCTCCTTTAACACCCTTATATAAAATTGCATTTTATATTTATATCTTCACTTTTGACCATGTTACCCTGGTTTGCCTTTTTTTTTTCTTTTTTATAGTACTTACTACCACCTAATACATTATAGAATTGCTTATTTTCTACTCACCTTAGAAAGCCATTTTGGTGAAGCAAGGACTTTTCTTTTGTCCACTATTGTGCTATATATACATAGAACAACGCTTTACAATTGTAGGCATTCAATATATTTTTGTTCAGTGAAATCAAAGAAGATAGTGAATCGAAGCCAGGTACCAGGGGATGAATATCACAATGCCTACTAAAATGACTGTGCACTTGCATTAGTTGATCCATAAAATGCTCCCCACAGTGTTAGCTGTTCTAATCCCTCTCACAGCTGTGCTGGTAAAGGCAGGCAGGAAGGAAGAACCTGCGCTCATCACAATACGACCATTGCCTCCTTCCAAACTGGGTGATGGCATGCAAGTAAGTCCTCAGGGATGGATCCTCTTACTTCCTAAGAAGACCACAAATGTATGTTGCATGTCTACACACAGAGAACTAGGCCCTGCACTGTATCATTGGAGTACTCAATTCACATTTATCCATAATTGCTCCAAGAAAGAGAGCGATTCACACAGAACAAACCTACAAACACTTGTTTCTGACCTACTCTTTTATTTATTTTTACTGTTGTTTGTGATTGGGAAAAACTAAACAAAAAGTTTCCTCTCTGTCTCTCTCTCTCTCTCTTTGGCTAAACTGCGATCCCCTAAAACAGTGGTTCTCAACTTGTGGGTCGCGACCCCTTTGGGAGTCGAACGACCCTTTCATGGGGGTCGCCTAAGACCATCGGAAAACACATATAAAATTACATATTGTTTTTGTGATTAATCACTATGCTTTAAGTATGTTCAATTTGTAACAATGAAATGGGGGGTCACCACAACATGAGGAACTGTATTAAAGGGTCGCGGCATTAAGAAGGTTGAGAACCACTGCAGCGCATCATTTTTTTTTTATTTTTTTTTTTGTCCCCAGCACAGTCCTGGGTTAAACTGAATAAACGAACTAGCAAAGAAAGGCTTTTAGAATTTATAATATTCTCTTAAATTGTTTTACAATTTTTTTGTAGTCTAAAACAATCTGACCAAAAAACATAATCTGCTAGTTAAATTCTCAGCTTTGTCTGCTCCTTTAGTTGCAGTTATCTATGAAAACCATACCACTAAGCAGGCAGCAGAAAAAATCAAGGTAAGTGTTAGCTATTTAACTTTAGAATTGCACTCTTTGTAACAGCCAAATGTTTCTTCTCGTTGACATTTTGGGAAATTTCACTCTCCCATAGTTCTGTTTTTGAAGTGCCCTGGCATCCCAAGCAATCGTATGATGGTTCACTTCATTCTTCCCGTACACTGAGACTCTCTGAATGTCAGCCAAGAACACAGTATAAATATCCCCAAATAAAGCATATTTAGCCTTTCACAACTCACTTAAAATCTGTTTAACAACCCTTTTTAACTTTTTCAAAATGGAGATATAAATACACAAACATACACAAGCTTAAAAGAAGTAAACTTTTAAAAAGAAACCAAAAAGGGAGGAATAAGGTTCTTCTATCCACGTGATATGCTCTACATTTGATTTTGAAAGTGAATTTGCATTTTGAATTGTTTTGGTAGCATCTGGAGGTGGCTACCTACCTTTAGTAGATTCTTATAAAGTAACTAGTGGCCTGGTGCATGAAATTCATGCACATTAAAAGGGAATTGGAGGAAATATTTTAATATTGCTATTTTCCCTTTCTCTATAATAGAAGTATCAGAGCTGAAAGAAAATTAGTAAAATGTATATGAAAATATTCCTCCTGTCAAAGTCTGGGGCACGCTATGGGACCCAGAGTCAAGTCCCCGCCCACCCGTGTGCACCTCAAAATCATGCAAGACCCAGACCCAGCTGGCCCCACCCACATTGGGTGAGATCCAGACCCAGCTGGCCCCACCCCTGTCAAGCCCCACCAGGTGGGGGGGGCGCTGCCTCAGGTCCCCTGTCAAGCCCCATTGGATATGGGGCACAGCCTCAGGTCCCCCGTCAAGCCCCACCAGGTGGGGGGTGCGGCCTGAGGTCCCTTGGTATGGCACTGAGGCACACAGCCTGAGGTCCCCCATCAAACACTACTGGGTGGGGGGCTTGGCCTGAGGTCCCCTATCAAGCCCTGCTGTGCTGGGGGCGCGGCCTCAGGTCCCCCGGCCAAGGGTGGAGGGGCACAGCCTGAGGTCCCCCTTCAAGCCCTGCTAGGTGGGGGGCATGGCCTGAGGTCCCCCGTCAAACCCTACTGGGCCAGGGGCGTAGCCTGAGGTCCCCTGTCAAGCCCCACTGGGCGGAGGGCGCAGCTCAGGTCCCTGGCCCTGGTGCCACACAGCCTCAGGTCCCTGCTGCTTGCTCATTATGGCTTGTTACAGGAACCCCGCTTCCACTGTGGGTGCAGCCATCTTGTGATGGCATGAGGGAGTGAGGGTCAATTTGCATATTACCTCTTTATTATATAGGATGTGATATAGAAAGAGAAAATATATAAATATCAAATCAAACAGACATTATTTTGAATGTCTCTGAAAACAGTTGCAATAAAGAATATATTTTTATATTTTCACTATATCACTCACATGTTTTAAAAAACTGACGCTTTGCCCTGGCTGGTTTGGCTCACTGGATAGAGCGTCAGCCTGGGGACTGGGGAGTCCCGGGTTCGATTCTGGTCAAGGACATCTGCCTTGGTTGCAGGCACATCCCCAGTGGGGGGTGTGCAGGAGGCAGCTGATCGATGTTTCTCTCTCATCAATGTTTCTAACTCCCTATCCTTCTCCCTTCCTCTCTGTAAAAAATCAATAAAATATATTTAAAAAAAAAACACCGATGCTTTAAAACACGGGCAAAAGTAGGTTTACTATGCCATTGTGGCATTGTTTTGAGTTAATAAGACTATTGTAATAATCACATCCTGCATGTCTTTTTCTATATGAGCAAATGTAAACCTACTTTTGCTAAACTCTGTAGCTAACAAAAATTTATACAAGCAATAAGTTAAAATAGAAAATATTTTTTAATTTATTGCCTTTATATAATTCAGAATTTTTTTTTATTGTATGTAATACTCACTAGCTGTGAAATTTTGGGAATGAAACTTTACTTGCCTGGGTTGATCTTCTGAGCTTCCTGTTTAATAATAGCATTAAGACTCAGCATTATATAAAGATCTAATTGAATAATATATGTAAGTCATTTCAAAAAGTTGTAAGGAGGGACTAAGTGCCTGCAATTATTTATTAGCAATATTCTCTCATTTATGTAGGCAATAAATACACACACTCACATGTACAATATAGGGAACATGCTTATTTTAAATTAAGCAAAATAAAAAATAAAACTGAGTCCTGGCCAGTGTGCTTCAATTGATTGAGCATTATCCCATGCATCAAAAGGTAACTGATTAGATTCCAGGTCAGGGCACATGCCAAGGTTTGATCCCCTGTCAGGGTGCATATAGGAGGCAATCAAACAAATCAGTGTTTCAATCTCCCTCACTCCCTCTTAAAATCTATATAAATATTAAAAAATAAAAATAAAACTGATCAGTCAGAGGAAACCACCAATGAACATATAGTTTCTTTTCTCCTAAATATTTAACTTTAAAAAAAAATTATAGATTTATATGTGTTTAAAATGTAATCATACTATATTTTCTTCTGTAACACTAAAGGCCCAGTGCACAAAATTCATGCACGGGTAGGGCCCCTAGGCCTGGCCAGTGATCAGGGAGGGTCAGGTTCCCCACCTCCCCACCTCCCCGCCTCCTCCTTCCTCCCTCGCTCCCTCAGTGCTCCACTGTCGCTGGTCTCCTGCAATGTTCCACGCCACCCCTGGTGATCAGCACAAGTCATAGCAAGCAATCTAACTCCTGGATTAATTCCTGAGGGGACAGGGACACTTTGCATATTAGCCTTTTATATATATAGAAAGCTTTGGATTTTGCATTGCAACTTCAAATAAGTTTTTATATCATTTTAATGATTACATGATATTCTAATCATATATATATATATATATATGTAATATATATATATATCCATATCTATACCCCAATCTAATATATATACATATATATGTATATATATATGTATATATATATATATATATATATATATATATATATATATATATCCATATGCATAGATATGCAGTTCCAACAGGCCTTTATAATGATTTTTATTTTATCTTATTAAAATATTTCTGGAATAGAAAGTTGGGACATAATATTTGGCATACTAACTATTTTCAAAATAACGAACCCAATAAATAAGAAATAAAACTCTCTTGTTTTAAATTTGTATTATATTAATGATTTTTTCTGTATTTTAACTTATGTTTATAAAGTATCTCTCATATTATTTAAACTATACAATAACCCTAAGAACCAAACTTTGTGATTGTTCTACAACTCATCATACACAAATTTAGCATTAATTTTAGATGCTATTTACTTACAAGAATCACTGGGATTACCAGTTAAAAAAATAATATATATATATATATATATATATATATATATATATATATATATATATAATTTTAAGGCCTACCTCCTCGAATTTTTAATTCAGTAGGTCTCCATAGACTCTGAGGAATTTGTATTTTAATATGCTTTTGAAGTAATTTTTCCCCTTTTACACAGTGTGCCAAAAACTGCATAATCTTTGCCCTAATTTTGGTGTTCTTACTCAAGATATTCCTGCAGAATGTTTAAAAGTTTTAATGAGGCCGAAACCGGTTTGGCTCAGTGGATAGAGCATCGGCCTGTGGACTGAAAGGTCCCAGGTTCGATTCCGGTCAAGGGCATGTACCTGGGTTGCAGGCACATCCCCAGTAGGAGATGTGCAGGAGGCAGCTGATCGATGTTTCTCTCTCATCGATGTTTCTAACTCTCTATCTCTCTCCCTTCCTCTCTGTAAAGAATCAATAAAATATATTTAAAAAAAAAAAAGTTTTAATGAGGATGGCTTCCAATCGCCTCCAATTACCATATCCACTCATTATGTATTTTTTTTACTTGAAAAGGTTTTTCCACGTTTTTTACTCAAGATATTGTAGTTAGTATAATATGGTAGTTTTTTATCTTTTATTTTTTTAACTCTTTATTGTTTACTATACATACTATACATGCAAATAGTATTACATATGTCTCCTTCTTTCCCCATTGACCTCTCCCAGCCACCCCCAACTTTTTAAAATTTATATGTAAAATAGAAATGGCAAATGCTAGAAGGCTTTAGCTGTAATATTTTTTTCTTAAGACTTGAAACTTTACAGAAAATTCTGAGAAATATAATAAATTAGTAATGTGTGTGGTTACACAATAGGTATGATTTACTCAAAAGTCAGTTCATGGAGGAAAGGAGATTGGTGAAAAAATTTGGGAATAAAGAAATGTTTTCACCAACATTTTACAATGTTTTAAGCTTCTGGGACTATAGAAAAAGAAACAACCACAGTATAGTTTAGTAATTACTAAGGCACAACAAACCAGTACAGGGTGTCTATGGATAACAAGGTTACATTTCCTTCAGGTTTTATACACACACACACAAGCACAAACTATCCTCTCTAATAAAGAGGGAATATGCTAATTGACCCTCAGACCATTGCAAAGATGGCAGCACCCACAGCCAATAAGGAGGGAATATGCTAATTGACTGCCATGCCCTCAAAGATGGCAGTGCCCACAGCCACAAGATGGCCTGCAGGGGAGGGCAGTTGGGGGTAACCAGGTTGGCAGGGGAGGGCAGTTAGGGGTGGCCAAGCCAGCAGGGGTCAGTGAGGCGTTGATCAGGCTGGCAGGGGAGCAGTTAGGGGGTGATCAGGCTGGCAAGCAGAAGCGGTTAGGGGCAATCAGGCAGGCAGGCAGGCAAGTGGTTGGGAGCCAGCAGTCCCGGATTGTGAGAGGGATGTCTGACTGCTGGTTTAGGCCCGATCCCACAGTCAGACATCCCCTAGGTGTCCCAGATTGGAGAGGGTGCAGGCTGGGCTGAGAGACACCCCTCTCCAGTGCACGAAGTTTATGCACCAGGCTCTAGTGTATATATATAAATATATGTATATGTCCATGCATATGTATATAAGTGTATGCATATGTATAAATATATAGGAATATATTATTTGCTACCTTCACTTTGGAAATAGGTGTGCCTTATCTCTGAAACAATCCTAAAAATAACTTATTCAAAGTATCACTGTCAAATTTTCCAGACCCTATCATGCCTTATTTTTTTATTGTTAACAGTATTACAGATGTTCCCCTTTCTTCTACCTTTTCCCCTCTCCAGCCAATCCCCACACCACCCAAGACCTTCACTATCTGTGTCCATGGTCTAAACATACATACATATATGCATACATACATATATGTTCTTTGGCTAATCTCTTTCCATTCTCCCCACACCCCTCCTGTCTGAGAACTGTCAGTCTGTGCCATGCACCCATGACTCTGGAACTATTTGGTTCATCAGTTTATTAGGTCCATTAGATTCCACATATAAGTGAGATCATGTGACACTTGTCTTTCTCTGACTGGCTCATTTCATTTAGCAAAATACTCTCTAGGTTCATCCATGCCATTACAAAGGGTAAGAGATCCTTCTTCCTTACAGCCACTTAGTATTCCATGGTGTAAATGTGACACATCTTTTCATCCATTCATCTACTGATGGGCACTTGGGCTCTTCCCAGAACTTAGCTATTGTAAATAATGCTTCTATGAACATAGGGATGCATGTAGCCTTTCTGATTGGTGTTTCAGGTTTGTTAGGATATATTCCTATAAGAGTGACTCAAGTGGCAGTTCTATTTTTAATTTTTTGAAGAAATTTCATACTGTTTTCCATAGTGGAAGCACCAGTCTGCATTCCCACCAGTGTGTACTAGGGTTCCCTTTAATCCACATCCTTGCCAGCCCTTGTCATTTGATGATTTATTGCTGGTAGCCATTCTGTCAGGTATGAGGTGATACTTCATTGTTGTTTTAATTTGCATTTCTATGATTAGTGACTGAGCATTTTTTTATGTTTCTTGGCCATCTGTATGTCCTCTTTGGAAAAATGTCTAGGTCATTTATCCATTTTTTAGTTGGATTGTTTCTTTTCCTGGGTTCGCACTGTGCAAGTTCTTTCTATATTTTGGAAACTAACCCCTTATGAGATGTAGCGTATCATTCACAAATATTTTCTTCTATACAGTTGGGTCCCTTTTCATTTTGCTGATGGTTGTTTTGCTGTGCAGAAGTTCATTAATTTGATGTAGTCCAATTAGCTTATTGTTTCCTTTGTTTCTCTTCCCCTTAGAGATGTATGAGTGAAAATACAGCTACGTGCAATGTGTGAGCTTTTACTGCCTATGTTTTATTCCAGGATTTTAATGGTTTTGGTATTTTATTTAAGTATTTTATCCATTTTGAGTTTATTATTGCGTATTGTGTAAGTTGGTGGTCTAGTTTCATTTTTCTGCACGTACCTAGCCAATTTCCCATCATCATTTATTGAAGAGACTGTCTTTATTTCATTGCGTGCTCTGGCCTCCTTTATCAAATAGTAATTGACCATAATGGTGTAGATCAATTTCTGGGTCTCTGTTCTGTTCCATTGATTTATATGCTTATTCTTGTACCAATACCAGGTTGTTTTGATTACATTGGCTTTGTAGTATAGTTTGATATCTAGTAGTGTGATCCCTCTGACTTTGTTCCTCTTTCTTAAGATTCCTTGGGCTATTAGGGGATATTTTAGGTTCCATATAAATATCTGAAATATTTGTTCTAGATCTATGAAATATGCCATTGGTAGTTTAACAGGAATTGTGTTGAATCTATAGCTTGCTTTAGGTAGTGATGTTTGTTGCATTTTAGTGATGTTAGTTCTTCCTATCCATGAATACAATATATGCTTCGACTTATTTGTATCTTCCTCTGTTTCTTTCTTCAGTGGCCTATAGTTTTCCAAGTACTGGACTTTTCCCTCCTTAGTAAAGTTTATACCTAGGTATCTCACTTTTTGTTGTTTTAATAATAAATGAGATTTTTTAAAAGTTTCTCTTTCTGAGAGTTTTTTATTGGTTTATAAAAATGCCATTTGTGTCTGGATGTTAATTTCATATCCTGCTACTTTGCTGAACTCATTTATCATATCTAGTAGTTTTTTGGTGAAGTTTTTAGGGTTTTTTTTTTATGTACAATGCTATGTCATCTGTGAATAATGACATTTTATTTCCTAGTTTCCAATTTGTATGTCTTTTACTTTTTCTTCTTGTCTGATCACTGTGGCTAGGACATCCTTATACTATGTTGAATAAGAATGGTCAAAGTGGACATCCCTGTCTTGTTCCACATATTAAGGGAAATGATTTTAGTTTTTGCCCATTGATTATGTTGTTGTCTATAGGTTTGTCATATATGGCATCTATTATGTTGAGGTATGATCCCTCTATTTCCACTTTTCTGAGCTTTTTTATCATAAATCAGTGCTGGATTTTCTGGAATTTTTTTTCTGCATCTATTGATATGATCATGTGATTTTTATCCTTCATTTATTTGATTCACCAGATTTATTTATTTGTGAATGTTGTACCTGCCTTGCATCCCCAGAATAAATACCACTTGGTCATGGTGTATGATTTTTTAAATATATTACTTGATACAATTTGCTAATATTTTGTTGAGGATTTTAGTATCTATGTTCACCAGGGATATTGTCCTATAATTCTTTTCCTTAGTGGTGTCTTTATCTAGTTTTGTTTTATGTTGCCTCATAAAAAAGCTTGTTAGTGTTCCCTCCTCTTGAATTTTTTGGAATAGTTTGAGGAAGATAGGTGTTAGTTCTTTAAATATTTGGTAAAACTCACCTGTGAAGCCACCTGGTGAAGGATTTTTGTTTGCTGGGAGGTTTTTTTGTTGTTTTTTTTTTATTATTATTGTTACGGCTTCAACTTAATTAGCTGTTATTAATCTATTTAGGCTTTCTGATTCTTTCTGATTGAGTGTTGGAAGGTTGTACACTTGTAGGAATTTATCTATTTTACCCAGTTTGTCTAATTTGTTGGCATTTAGTTGTTCAGAGTATTTTCTTAGAATCTTTTGTTTCTTTGATGTCAATTGCTACTTCACCTCTTTTATTTCTGATTATATTTATTTGGGTCCTCTCTCTTTGTTTCTTCATGAGTCTTGCTAAAGACTCATTAATCTTATTTATCTTTTCAAGAACCCACTCTTGACTTTATTAATCTTTTTTTATTGTTTTTAGAGTTTCTATGTCATTTATTTCTGCTCTGATCTTTATTATTTTCTCCCTCCTACTTACTCTGGGCTTTTCTTGTCCTTTTTCTAATTCTTTTAGTTGTGGGGTTAGCTTATTTATTTGAGATTTTTCTTGTTTCTTGAGATAGGCCTGTAATGCTGTGAACTTCTCTCTCAGGACTGCTTTCACAGTGTCCCATAGATTTAGGGTTTTTGTGTGTTCATTTTCATTTTTTAAGGAAATTTTTTATTTGTTCCTTGATCTTATTTATTCACTGGTAGCCCACTCATTATTTAACTGTATGGTATTTAACACCCATGTGCTTGAATGTTTTTGAATGTTTTTACTGTAGTTGATTTTTAATTTCATGCCATTGTGGTCTGAGAAGATAGATGCTTGATATACTTTAAATCTTCTTGAAATCCTTAAGACTTATTTTGTGTCTTAACATGTGATCTATCTCATGTGCACTTAAGACGAATTTATATTCTGCTACTTTGGGATGAAATCTTCTGTAAATATCAATTTAATCCACCTGATCTAGGGTGTTATTGGAAGTCAAAAGTTTCCTTGTTGATTTTTTTTTTTTATCTGAAAAATCTTTCTGGTGAATATAGTGTGATGTTAAAGTGTCCACTATGATTGTATTGAAGACAATCTCTCCTGTAACGTCCACCAAGAGTTTTTCTTACGTATGTAGGTGCTCCTATTGTGGGTGCATATATACTGTTGTTGTATCTATCCCTTTAGAATTATGAAGTGACCATCTTTGTCTCTTTCCATGGCCTTTGTTTTAAAATAATTTTGTCTGATATAAGAATTGTAACCCATGCTTTTTTTTTTTTTAAATTTCATTTGCTTGGAAAATTACTTTTCATCCCTTCACTTTCATCTGTGTGAGTCTTTTGTTTTGGGGTGGGTCTTTTGTAGACAGCATATATATGGGTCATGTTTTCTTATCCATTCTCGCTACTCTATGCCTTTAACTGGAGCACTTGATCCATTTATATTTAAAATTATTATTGATAGGTACTTTTTATTACCATTTTTAGTCCTTATGCCTACATTTCTCTCTGTCTTCTTACAGCAGTCCCTTTAACATTTCTTGCAATACTGGTTTGGTGATAATAAACTCCTTCTGCCTTATTTTGGTCTGCTCTTTAACCTTAGATTTTGACTGATAGCCTTGCTGGATAGAGTAGTCTTGATTTTAGATCTTTCTTTTCATTACTTTGAATACTTTATGCCATTCCCTAATGGCATGTCGTGGCTCTGTTGAGAAATCAGCTCACAGACATATGGGAGCTCTCTTGTACATAACTGACTGTTGCTCTCTTGCTGCCCTTAAGATTCTCTCTCTTGAAGCATTGAACAGACTGTCAAATTATAGCAGGAAGGCTGGGTAGTGTTAAGGGGGTGGTAAGAGATCAACCAAAGGACTTGTATGCATGCATGTAAGCATAACCAAAGGACGCAAGATACTGGGGGTGGGGTGAGGGCACGTGCTAGGAGGTAGGGAAATCCGGGGGAAGGTCAATGGGGAAAAAAAAGAGACATATGTACTACTATTTGTAATACTTTAAACAATAATATAAAATTTAAAAATAAATTAATTAAAATAAAATCCACATGACTGTGCAATTAAAGATTCTCTCTCTCTCTCTCTCTCTCTCTCTCTCTCTCTCTCTCTCTTTAAGTATATTTCTTTATTGATTTCAGAGAGGAAGGAAGAGGGAGAGAGAGATAGAAACATCAATGATGAGAGAGAATCATTGATTGGCTACCTCCAGCATGCCCCTTACTGGGGATTGAGCCCGCAACCCAGGCATTTGCCCTTGGCTGGAATCAAACCCGGGACCCTTCAGTCCGCAGGCCAATGCTCTATCCACTGATCCAAACTGGCTAGGGCTCTCTCTCTCTCTCTCTCTCTCTCTCTCTCTCTCTCTCTCTCTCTCTTTTAACATTTTGCTATTTTAATTATGATGTGCCTTGGTGCAGGTATCTTTGGGTCCACCTTGATTGGGACTCTCTGTGCTTCCTGAACTTTTTTGACTTTTTCCTTCCTCAAGTTAGGGTAATTTCTGTCATTATTTTTCCAAACAGGTTCTCTATACCTTGCTCACAGTCTTCCAACTCTGGTACACCTATGTTGTGGATCTTATTACATTTCATGTTGTCTCAAAGTTCCCTTAAACTATTCTCATGCAGTCTTAATTATTATTACTTTTTTTATTTTTTCTGCTCTTATTGATTTTTCTACCTGGTCTTCTAATTCGCTGATTCAGTCATCAACATCCTCTAACTACTGTTTATTCTTTCTAGTGTTTTCTTTATTTCAGCTATCATTCCTCATTTCTGACTGGTTGTTTTTAATGGTTTATATATCTTTCCTCATGCTGAGCATTCTTAAAACCATTACTTTTTACAGTTTCTGATAAAGTTCTTGCCTCTAGTTCATTAGCTTTTTTTTTTTTTGCTTTTTTTTTTTCTGAAAATTCCTCCTACTCTTTCATTTGGGGACTGTTTCATTGTTTTCCCATTTTTTTCTGTTTCTTTCTTTTTGTTTCTGTGTAATGGATAGGACTGCTATGACTCCCAGTCTTGGTGGTGTGGCCTTATGTAATGGGTATCTTGTGGGATCCAGTGGTGTAGTCTCTTTAATCCCCTGAACATAATGCTCTGGGAATGTGTGGGGTATGCAGGCCCTCCTCCTGTATTTGAGTCTTGATTACTGCTGTCCTCTTCTTGGTCAGGCTCATCCTTCTGCCTGATGATTGTGAGACTCAACCAAAACAACATATTGCCAACTGTTATACCAGTGCTCACAAACAAAACAAGACATAACTAGACCAAACCAAAAACAGCATGTCAAAATAACAAACCACCACCAACAACAAAACACATAGAATAATTTTAAAAAGTATACTAAAAGACAAGAGACCAAAACAATTAGACACACACACACAGAAGATGCAAGAAAAAAAAGATACAAAAGAAAAGAAGGAAAAGAAAAAAGAATAAGAATTTTAAAATAATAAATGAAATACTAATAGTAATTTTTAAAGTAATATTAATGAATAAAAGATGAGGAAATAAAAAATTAAATAAAATAAAAGAAAGAGAAAAAAGAACAAAAGGAAAGAGAAATAAGAGATATGAAACAAAAAGAGAAGAAAGAAAAAAAACTAAAGAAATACAAAAGAAAATATGAAGAAAAATTAAAAATATAAATTAATTAAAATAAGTGGAGTTCACCTCCACAGATTTTTGTGCCTGCTGTGATTATCTTTTGGACCTGCTATTTGTGAAGCTTGCTGGATTTTGCTTTGATGATGACTGGATCTGGCCTTTTGGTGTGCTGGTTCCAGGCCTACCATTAGTTTCTCTGGTAGAAGCTAATGTCAACCACTTTCCATGCCTGGACCTTGGCATCCTGACAAAAGTGTGGTAGGGCAGAGCCCCAAGTAGTTCATAGACAGGCCTCTGCAGTCCAGAGCCTGGGTCACCTTAAATGTTTGTGCTCACAGTTGTTCTCTCTCAGTTCTGTGGGAGTTTCTGGGATCTGGTAGGGTGGTTTAAACGGACTCCTCTTGTGGATAGTGCCTGTATTTTATAAGAGGGGAGGTGGGTACTTCCTCTCCACCTCAAGGCTCTGTTGGCTCAACTCCCTGGGGAGCTTGGCTCTGGCTCCCCATAATTCAGCAAAAGGCCTCAGGACATGCCAGTGTGTCCCAAGCTCACCCAGGACACATAGACACAATGCCTCAGCTTTGCCTGGCTCTCTGGTACCTCTCATCACCCCACAAGCTGGAAGAGATAAAACATCTTATATAATAAAAAGCTAATATGAAAATAGACCAAATAGCAAAATGAACAGTCGCTATGATGTGCACTGACCACCAGGGGGCAGATACTCAACACAGGAACTGCCCCCTGGTGGTCAGTACACTCCCACAGGGGGAGCACCACCTGAACCAGGCTCATAGCTGGTGAGCACAGCGGAGGTGGCAGAAGCTGCTCCCACCTCCACAGCAGTGCTAAGGATGTCTGACTGCCGGCTTAGGCCCGCTCCCTGCCTAAGCTATCAGTTGGGCATTCCCCAAGGGTTCCCGGACTGTGAGAGCGTGCAGGCTGGGCTGAGGGACCCTGCCGAATGCACGAATTTTGTGCACCGAGCATCTAGTATAAAATAAAATGAGATCAACCTCACTTGACACTCCAATTTTTCAATGCATCTGGCTCCTGCTAATGGCTCTGCCCAAGTTCTGACCAGGCCAAATATCCAAGTCCTCTCTCATCAGACCTAGTGACATGAATGCAGATTTCCAACCCAGAGCCATTCCCCTTTGCCTCTAGTAATCGCAGGACTTTGAAGACCTAGTGCTTCTGCAGGTGCTTGAGGATTGCAGCTCATGCACTAGAGTTGGGCAAGACTCATCCTTTTTCCCAAGCCGAATTGTTCATCTCCTTTCTGGCTCTATGCCCAAAGTTCTTCCAGAGAATAAAGGACTCCTCAGATTCACTGCTGGGTGTACCAATCAGACCCCTCCACAGGCCCTAATTATTTCCACATGTGCCCTCACATAGATCAGAACAGAACAAACTTTCTGGGCTGGTGTTGAAACAACAAAATCCCTCGTGCAGTTTGAGACCCCCAGGTGGATTGAGTCCCCACTGATTCCCACCATTGATGCTATGCAGGCTTCCCTTCCCTTCTCTGTTGCCCTTAATTGGGGATCACTCAACTCATTATTATTTTTTCAAATATATATTGATTGATTTCAGAGAGGATGGGAGAGGGAGAGAGAAACATCAATGATGAGAGAGAATCATTGATTGGCTCCCAACTGCACATTTTGGATTGTCGATCGATCCTGGTAACTGGGGCATGTGCCAAGACCAAGAATCAAACCATGACCTCCTCATTTGTAGGTTGATTCTTAACCACTGAGCCATGCCAGCCTAGCTCAGTTAGTTATTTTTTAATTGGTACAACTTTTGATGGTGATAAAGTACAATATAAAAACATATTAATTCATTTTCTGAAAACCAGTAAATTCAGTTCAGGAAAATTAAGAAAGTGAGCAACTACCTATTTTTGGATTAGGACCTGAGATCTATAGTCTTTCATTGTCTGAATATTTTCTAAAAGTAGTGTTTTTCAATTTCAGAAAATATCAGAATCAACCATAGATTTACATATGTAAAATAAAATTTTCTTAAGGAAGTTTTCTCTTATAGTTCCCCTTCCATCCTTTTTGCTTCTCTCTTTAAAAAATTCCCTCTGCATTTCATGTAATATTTTTCTTACTCCAAAATAGATTTTAATACCCTTGAAATTCATTCTTATACCATCCAGTTTTTTATGTATCCCTGCTTCTTTTTGGTTTAGATTTGATATGTTTTTCATGTGTCTTATTTTTCCTAACGGATTTCCCTTAGAAGCAATGCATTGAAAATAATTTTTCTAAAAATGTATTCAAGTATCTGTTAAAAACATTTCAAAGTTATGCTTTAGTCCTGAATTATGAAATTATATTCCCCTTATCTGCTTTTAGGATGTATTTTCAGGGGAACCATACAATGATACAACTCCCATTTTATTTAGTATCATATGAGAAGAGCTATTTAAGCCTGATATTTCCTAGGAGACACACTGTGCATATTGGCCTTACTTCAGCTAACTTTTCATTCTGGGCTTGATTACCTACAGTTGAATACACTCAGCTCTCATTTCAATTCCCAGGGGACTTAATCTATGTCACCTATTATGGACTCAGGTAGAACTTGTTCTATACCTATTACATAAATAAAGAACACAAAAATCCCATATTCCTAATATTTACTGTTGCAATTTTTTTATTTTTTTGAATTTTGTTATAGCCTTTAAGTTGTAGATTCTATATTTTTAAATATAAAATGTACAAATACTTTTACATACTCCTTCATATTTACAGTTTGGTGCTTTACCAGAGTTTATTGTTTACAGTATTTATAAAGAGAATACTGTTAGGAGAAAGAAATGAGGGTATTGGAAATCCCGTTACCTCAAAGAGACCATATCCTTTAAAAAAAAAAAGCTTGTTTAGGTCTGGGTTTCTTCATATAGCACTATATGAAAGCAAAAGAAAAATCTCACTGTAGATTTGCTCTGCTCAGGACAGACAGAAATGTGTGAAATGCCAACACTTTCTTTACTTAACCCAGTACAATTAGGATATAGTTAGTGGAAATTATCCCAAGCTTCTGAAATACATTGGTGGCAGTTTTTTGTTGTTGTTTTTCTTTGTTTCTCTGGTAGTCACAGTTCCATTAGAATTATTAATAATTTTTATTATTAATGGATGCATGAGTAAATTCAAGGAAGAAATATCTTTATTTTGAAACAAGAGAAAGTACCAAAATCATTTGGAATACATCTTCAAATATGTGCTTCCTTTTTCCTTCTCTTAAAATCTAATAAGACTAATCTGTTGTTTTCTTGGAACATCAGCACTGACAGAATAAAATCAAAAGCCTTCATCAGAACATTTAATATTTAGATGGTCTATTCCCCAAATAACAAAGTAGCTTCTTTCTCCTTCCAATCCCTAAACTAGATCTATGAGACACTTGGGGAATATGCTGACCTGACTATTCCTATATAAGTTGCACATTCTACAGCTCCCTGTATAGTCTATATTGAAACCGTGTTCTTCCTAAAGTTTCCCACAAATGCTACACATAATTATGTGTTTTTTTAAATTTTATTTGCTGATATGAGTGGATCTACCCCCCTTTTGTGCCACAGCCTGGTTTTTATAATGCTGTTTTGCACTATTCACAAATGAATACTGAATCCCTTGTATATCTTCTCTAATGAATTCTTCTCTTCCATCTCACAGTATTTCTTTTAAAATATCACACTTGTCAAACACCTTTCCCTCTACTGTCCATTTAACTTTACAGAGAAATGCCAACCAGGAGAATTTCATTAATTCTCAAAACCTTCTTGGTCATTATGCAAATCTTCTCCTCTCTCTCATCAAAAAGGGAAGCAGCCTCCCCTTTTATTGCCAAGACAAACCCCTTTACTTTTGCCTTGAGTTCTATCTATTCTGACTCAAATAACAACCAGTTCATTTGAGTTCTAACTGTCTTCACCCCAATAACTGCTGGTTTATCTCCTTTAAAAACATTTTTTACTAGCTTTTCATCAGTATTTCAACATGTTTAACATCTCCCACTTAAATATAATTCTTACAATCTCGCATATTATTTTATGAAAAGAAAGTATTTAGTAAGTGTAAATTTAAATGCTATAAGTATAAGGAAATATATTTATTCCTTTGTCATAATTTGGGTCAATAAAGTGATACCTTCTAAGTCTCTGTTTCTGTCCTTATGTTTCTCTTGAATCCAAAGACTTTCTGAGCATCTCCATTTATGCCCTCAAACACTCAAATCCTTCTTCTAATGTACTTCTCTTGCAAAATCACATAACTTATTAAATTATGAATTTTCACCCCATTATGAGAATTAGACACTTGCCTGTGTTATTTGACTTCTAACCACTAAGCCCCAGTCACTACCAGGCCCTGTTGTTTCTTTAATACCATTTTTTTCAGTCGTCTCCCTTTTCTTCTTACTCATGTTCAGGTTTATGGTCCCAAACACCATGACTTATTACCCAGTTTTTGACAATATTTTCTTTGCGGTGACTTTGCTCAATTGAGATGTATAATTTACAGAGAAGCCAGAGTGTTGTTTCTACTGTAAATCACACAACTGATGTTACTGACTAAAAACCTTAACACACTTCTAAAGCTCATTGTCTTCAAAATCCAAATTTCTTTGTGTAGCACGGGGGCTTTCCTAAACAGAAACTTAATTTCTGCTCCCATGATTCCAACATTCTAGTGGGCCCTTAAAACCTATTCTGCGACTCTCCACATGCTCTTCGGTTGACAAACAGATGCGGCGGTCCAGTGGAATCTGCAGGACTCTAAAGAATGGCTGGACTGCAGAATGGAAAGAGCCAATGTCTTTGTGAAATAGGGAAGCCTCAACGGATTTGCAGTGCACTATTATAGGAAAATAAATAAAACGTGTGGGTTTTCCTTAAGCAGTGAAATATAGTACTCATTTGTTACAACAATTAATCTACCATAGCTAATATGGTTAGGAGAAAAAGTATTTATTATAAAAATAGTATTCTCAAGAGATGGTTAATCAACACAATGGACTAAATGAATAGGGTTTTTGTTGTTGTTTGTTTGTTTTTGTATGATGATCAAATCTGTGAATACTCCCAAAATTTAGTACAAAAATAACAAAATGAAAACTATAAAATAAATACTATTACTGATGTGAAATTCCAGATGTAGTAACATACATGTACATTTGTTTCTGGATAAATATGAGTTAATGGAGAGAGCAAAAATAATCACTGGCGAAATTTTAAGAAAAATTTTCCCTAGCTTAAGTAAGATACAAAATTTTAAATTACCCTCAAAATAGCAAACAGAAGAAATTAAACAGACTATAGCTATAATTGCCTTTGGGAAATATCAGAATTCCAAAGACAAATGGATCCTAAATGCTTATAAAAAAAAAGTAAGCGGAGAAAAAAAAAAAAAGCAATTCACTTACAAGGACTGTAATTTCACTTTCACAGGATTTCCTATTGGTAATGCTGACTATAAAACAACAGCGTTGGTTTCAAAAGGATGATGGAAATACATTCTCTCAAGAAAGCTTGTGCTTAGCCAAACTGCAAACTATTAGGGCAGAAGAAAACATTTTTAGACATGTAAGCACATACAAAAAAATTAATTTTGTTTCCATTTTTTTTTTAACGAAGGATACTATGGAATGTATTTTAGGAAAATTAGAATGAAAAGAGAAAAAGATGACTACTCAAGATCAAGAAGCTGAAACAAACCAGAACATAATGAAGGGAACTCCCCTCTGTATAGAGATAGGGATGAAAAAGGAGGTACTCAGTGTCATAGGCATATTAATAAATGGAGGAATATGAAGAAAAAGATAAATATAAATTGTTGCTTTAGAAATTAGATAAATAATAGACATAACCATAAACTCCAAGATAAAATTTTAGAGATTTTTTATTTGACACAATTCTAATACTTTTGGTAGATTTATTGTTTGTCTTGAATAAGTAAAAGCCAGAACTTAAGAAAAACCTTCAATTTCACCTTTGAGTCACCCTTGTCTCAATTAGCAGTGGTTTTCATTTAAAAAAAAAAGATACATGCTCTTATATACATGCAATTTGAGAAGTGTCTCAATATAGTAACAGAATAAGAATATGTCCAGTGTGCATTAAATTTAAAAACATGCCAGAAAACAATGAGACATAAGTTGTGCAATTTTATAAACTTGAGAGTTCCTTTTGGAATAAATTTCTCCTCTTTCTTGATGCAGAATTAGTTTGAAGAATGAATAGAACATTTTTAGTTTTTGTTATTTTTTTAATTTTTTTTATCATAAAATGCCATATATTCAAAGTTTAAACTTACAGAATGAAAGGTAGCATTTTTAAGAGAAAATGACAGAATTTATCATTGACATATCATAGTGATCACTGAAATAACATTTTGCTTACTGAATATTAAACTAGTTAACTTTAGCTTGGTAGATATAACTAGCATCATTTATTTTGGCTCCAAAACAGAATATTTTTACTTGTCAATTTGCTTTATATGAGCTAAAACTATATAGAAATAAGGACTATATTTTGTCACATGAAGCACAGAAAAAGAATTGATTTTTTTATGTCCAAATATAAAGAAGACCACCTTTTCTTTAAATTCTGGAGTGATTTGAGTTCAATCAATGAAGGCAAGTTCTTTGTGTGGACATAAATGTTTGACTCTCTATTATGGTGTCTTGTCTTCCATGGAACAAAAGACCATGATGGTAATGAGCAAAATGTTTTTCGATGATGAGGAGCAGGAGAAAAATGTTGTTTGGCTAATCTAGTACCCTCATACATCCTTTTAGTGGCAAGTTCTGAAAGCAATAACATAAGTTGCTAGAGTGTGTAGTCTAACATTGTATTGATCAGCTGCAGTGAAAAGGGGCCATAAAAACAGAAGCTAATGGAGTAGCAAAGGGAAAATTCTATTCTGATAAACACATAAAGCCTACAGTTAAGGTACAACAGAACTTATAATAGAGAAGAATAATATTGTGAGCCCTAAAATACAAAAAGAGAATTGAGAAATTAATTATATTAGTTTGAAAGCTCTACTCTTTTTATATTCAGTAAATGCTAAATATTTGAAGGAGGAAGGTCCATCACTGAAGGGAATATGTATCAGGGATACCCCTTTTGTATTGCGCATTAGTATTGGACTTGAGAATATATTGGTAAGGAGATACTGTTATAATTCTATCAAAGTGCCTTCTTAGTGAAATAAGTAAAAATGTTGACTATCCTGTGAACACATGTTTTTTGTTTGTTTTTCTGGGAAATCTGCCAACAAGGACCTCTGTATTGCCTTATTGTATAATGTGGGTCATGTTCCTTTTAGCTGACTTATCTCAGTCCTTAACCTCTAACTGGTGATGTTCTTTTGCCCCTAGAACAGCGGTTCTCAACCTGTGGGTCACGACCCCTTTGGGGGTTGAACGACCCTTTCACAAGGGGTCGCCTAAGACCATCGGAAAGCACATATATAATTATATATAGTTTTTGTGATTAATCACTATGCTTTAATTATGATCAACTTGTAACAATGAAATCGGGGGTCACCACAACATGAGGAACTGTGTTAAAGGGTCATGGCATTAGAAAGGTTGAGAACCACTGCCCTAGAGAGTTTTAAAAGTAAAATGTAAAACAGTGCAAAATTGTAACGAAGAAAACAAAGGTGGGGAGAAAGAAATGAGTTGGATTCAGAAATTAGTCTGAGATGATATATTGTAGTGTAATGCATCTTTGGGAGGGGAAGTTTGGGAAAAAGCCAGACTGAAGTGGGCTGAATAGAAAAGAGAAAGAAGGAAATGAAAATAAATAGAGAAAATTATTTCTAGGAATTAGAAAAAGAGATCTTAAAAGTTAAGGAGAAATGTGTTTAAATTCAAGGGGTTTAAATAAAAAAGAAACCAGAGTGAAACTTCCTCTATGGGAATGAAGGGGGGAAAGATAGACTGATTTAGGTACAATTTTTAAGTAACTTCATGGTTACGGTTTTCTATTCCCATTTTAATATTGGCTAAGACTCATCTAT
The DNA here is from genome assembly GCF_964212035.1 of Myotis nattereri. Classification (NCBI taxonomy): domain Eukaryota; kingdom Metazoa; phylum Chordata; class Mammalia; order Chiroptera; family Vespertilionidae; genus Myotis; species Myotis nattereri. Next base: position 94,932,544 of record NC_138077.1, on the reverse strand, counting down.
ATATATAAAAGTCTAAGAGACCATTGCAACTGAACAGATGAACAAACACGCTGCGTGGGGCGACCAGGCCGGCAGGGGGTTAGTGAGGGCCAACCAAACGACTGAGCAGCAGGCTGCAAAGATGACGGTGCCCACAGCCAATAAGGAGGGAATAGGCTAATTGAGTGCCATGCCCTCAAAATGGTGGTGCCCACAGCCAATAAGGAGGGAATATGCTAATTGACTGCCACATCCTCAAAGATGGTGTCCACAGCCACAAGATGGCTGGCAGGGGAGGGCAGTTGTGGGCAACCAAGCCTGCAGGGGAAGGTAGTTAGGGCGGACCAGACCAGCAAGGGAGGGCAGTTGGGGGCGATAGGGACGGCAGGGGAGCAGTTAGGTGTCAATCAGGCTAGCAGGGGAGTGGTTAGGGGGTGATCAGGCTGGCAGGCAGAAGCGGTTAGGGGCAGGCAGGCAGGCAGGCAGGTTAGTGTTGGGAGCCAGCAGTCCAGGATTGTGAGAGGGATATTCGACTGCTGGTTTAGGCCCGATCCCACAGTCAGACATCCTCTGAGGGGTCCCAGATTGGAGAGGTTGCAGGCTGGGCTGAGGGACAACCCCCCGCCCCCCCAGTGCACAAATTTCATGCACTGGGCCTCTAGTATCAATTATAAAAATTTACAGGTACTGAAAAACTAATGTGGTCAAAGTTTACGTAAATAATCCTGAGGAAGATTATCTTTGCTTTCTAGATGAGGAGACTGAAACACAGAAAACTAACAAGCAGATGACCACATATTTAGTAAGTGGTAGAAATTTTTTCTAGAACTGATATTCTTAATTAGTAGTATAATAGCATCTGAAAATTAGCAAGCAGTGTTAGAAGGTTTAAGTAGTTTGGTCTTGGCCATAGTTTATAGTGGTAAAGTTATACTTAACATAAAGAAAGGAGGATTTTTAAGGGATTATGAAATTTTTCCATTTAGTTTTGAGGGCCCCAGTAATGTTAGGACTAAGGATTTTGAATGCTATTTATCACATTATTGTATGAATGTCCTTTTGTTTTTCTTTAAAAAACAAAACAGAACACTGAATTTGATCAGATACTAAGAAAACAAAATAAAAGAAAAAGATGGGCCTAGAAAAGACAAAACAGGATTTAGAGAAAATATAAAGAACTCAGGCCTCGGGGTTAGAAAGTAAAATTCTCCTTTATCTCAGATTATATTTGTTTTTAAGGGCTGCTATAACAAAGTACCACAAACTAAATGACTTACAACAGAGGCTAGAAGCCTAAAATCAAAATGTTAGCTGTCATGCTCCCTCTGAAACCTATAGGGGAAGGATCCTTCCTTGCCTTTTCCAGCTTCTGGTAAACCCAAACTATTATTGATTTGTGACAACATAACTCCAACCTTCACAGGGTATTCTCTCTGTGCCAAATGTCTCCTTTTTATGACTCCAGTCTTATTGGGTTAGAATCCACCTTAATGACTAACTCTTTTTAACTTAATTACCTCTGTAATACCCATTTCCAAACAAGATCAAAATCTGAAGTACTGGAGGCTAAAACTTCAACGTGTCTTTTTGGAGGACACAATTCAATTCAGAACACCAATATTTTTATATAGGAGAAGATTCTCAAATCAAAAATAGCCCAGAGAAATATAAAGAGCACTAAGATATACCAAGTGGCCGTAGACCAAACCAATCACAGCCCACCCTGTCTTTAGTAAGACCTCTATGGTTATCCTAATAGAGTTCCTTATCTGGTGAAAAATATTCCTAGAAAGATTAAAGGCATGGTTTCATCACAGCCGAATGTACCAAAATACCCATAATTAAGTATATATAGGGAGGCATGTCTATAAAAGAGTTATCATGTGGCTTCGGCACTAAATAAAATAAAATGCTTTGAATTTTTAAGTTACTGAGAGAACTTTATTGGAAAAGCACTCCAGTCTGGAATAAAAGAGAATGAGATTAAGATAAAAGACTTCTGGCACCCAAATTTCTACATAAGAAGGGAATTGAGAAAGCTGCTCAATTGCCAAAAGGGAAATGTTATTAAAAAAAAACTTTTCCAGTAAAACCATGCAGGATAATTAAAGAAACTTCCAAAAAGCAGCATATTGAATTGTAGTGGTATTGGAAGCCACTACTAAGAAGCCTAAAGAAGGTGTGTTACCTAAAGCCAGGATGGGGAGACCTGACAATAGTGGTTTGTGGGGAAGCACGAGACTTGGTTGGAAAGTTTGTAAGGAGGACATTCTGAGAAAAGGGGAGTGTGTGGAAGGCCCCCTGCCCTGCTTATTGGAATACTGACTTAGGGGCGACTTAGGGAAGTGTCGAAGGTGGCACCCCAGTTACCCCTTGACTTTTCCAAACAAGTCTGTGCACGTGCAGAGCCCGGGTGTTTACTGGAATCCTTATGCTTAATCCCTGGATGCCCTTGCCTAGAGGACAATGTAAACACATGTGTTCTTTCAAGATTACTCACCCTACTGATTATATCTAAAGATAAAAATTCCAATAAAAGCCTAAGGAGGCAGACAATCGAGGCTGCCTGGTCACTTCGGCTAGGCCCGTGGTCGGCAAACCATGGCTGGCAGCCACATGCGGATCTTTGGCCCCTTGAGTGTGGCTCTTCCACAAAATACCATGCGTGGGCACACACTTACAGTGCAATTGAAACTTCATGGCCCATGCACAGAAGTCGGTATTTTGTGGAAGAGCCAGTATTTTGTGGAAGAGCCACACTCAAGGGGCCAAAGAGCCGCATGAGGCTCGCGAGCCGCGGATTGCCGAGCCACAGTTTGCTGACCACTGGTAGGCCATACCTTAGCTTCTCTTTCACAGTGAAACTGTTGGAGTAACCCATTGATTCATCGCTCAGGGGCTGCTGGTCAGCCCTGGCAAGGTGGTTCCCCATGTGAGGACCAAGGAATACAAGGAGACGCAGTGGAACCCTCATAAACGAAGAGGAAGTAAACAAAAGTAACTGCGCAGTAAGTCATTGGAGCCGGCTTGGGATTTCCAAGTTCGAGGAAATTGTTTTTCATCTAAGGTTTCACAATAGGACAGCAACTGTCCACCGAGTAACAGATCTCTTTGTTACTTAAAAAGTTATGAAAAGCAAATGGTGCCTATAATTTATAATCCTTGGTTCCCTGATGCTGGGGCATTAGATGTTGATCTCTGGGAACAAGTAGGTAGGAATTTAAAGAGAAATCAGGCTCAGGGGGGAAAACAAGTGCCTTTGTCATCTTTAACTATGTGAGCTCTTGTTCAACCTGCACTATGTCCACTTCATATTGAGGATCAAAAGCCTAAAGCATGCCAGGAGGATTTACCACCCCCACTTCCTCCTGAAGTAGAGCCTGTAATACCTAAGGCCCCTGATCCTCCACGTCTGGTGTGGGAAGGCTCATCCACTAGAGAAAATGGGTCTAACAGTCCGTTTACAAACAGACTCCTTAATGCTTTGTCTGAAAATTACCATATGACACCTGGGAATGGCAGATTTGTGCTAAAACAACTTTAGACGCCAGTCAATATTTGCTATGGAGAATGGAATATGATGAGGTCTGTGAACAGCAGGCTGTTTGTGGGTATTCACTAACGACCCCACCTGGGAACTCTCTGGGCCGCATTCTGGCTGTAAGTCCCCAGCACTATAAGACATCTGTGAAAGATCCATGAAAAGAACTCTGATTTATTCTACTCAGAAAGAAAAATATAGGAAATAAAATCTTCTAAAATCCCCATCTTTTTCCTAGAAGGATCAGACTTGTAGAAGTGCCCTCCAGCAGGCTGCATAAATAGCAATGTTGGGGCCACTCCCATTTAAAAAAAAATACTACTTTAACATTAAAGCCACTGAAAGCCAGTGAATTATCCCTGTTAAAAAATTTGCCAAGAAAATGCCTTGGGTAATAATGATTGGTTTTAAAATCTCAAAGTTGTTAAGGCAAAATCAATATAACTAAACTGAGGAGTATATGATAAAGCTTTTTCAGTGGTAATTATATATGCCTAAACATAGTTTTCCAAAGTGTTTGGTAACTTAAAACTTTGGAGTTTGCTGGATTAAATAGTAAACTTTATTAAATATCTAGGTATTTTGAAATAACAGGATACTGGAATACATATTAATCAGAATTTGCCTCATATGGAGAATCTAGAAGATGGATTTGAATTTGTTAATGAATGTCTTGTATTTTATTTGAAATATCTCTTAAAATGTGAATGTATTGCTAATCTGAGGAATGTTAATTACTTACATGTCACCTAAAAATTAAGGGTATGCAGGGGTGGGCAAACTTTTTGATTCGAGGGCCACAATGGGTTCTTAAACTGGACCGGAGGGCCGGAACAAAAGCATGGATGGAGTGTTTGTGTGAACTAATATAAATTCAAAGTAAACATCATTACATAAAAGGGTATGGTCTTTTTTTTTTTTTTAGTTTTATTCATTTCAAACGGGCCAGATCCGGCCCGCGGGCCGTAGTTTGCCCACGGCTGGAGAGTGGTTTAGACAGTATTATAGCAGGGTCCTTGAGTCCCATAGCTGTTCAGTGAGATTTTGGACTTGTCATAAAACAATGGCTGCTATGTTTCCCTTCTCTAAAAAGAAGTCTTCATGACTATCAGCTTTTCCCTGTTTCTACATTATGTGGTGGGATTTGGAAGACAGCTATAACTTGGTCCTTTATATTATAGGTCTTTATTTCAAAAGCAAATACCTGAATACTTGTAGAGTACAAAATCCTGGATTTCTTTTTTTTTTCAAGTTTTCTTTAAATACACACACACACACACACACACACACACACACACACACACACACACACTGAGTGGCCAGATTATTATGACGACCTGATGTTTGTAGACAAATTAGCTATAATTTCGTGCTGAAGTTGCTAGAGGGACAGATGATTATAAATAGGGAGGCAGGTTGTTTACCACGACAGTAGGAGTGATTTTTTCTGGAGATATGAGTAAACAATGCAATTTAACAGCCTTTGAATGTGGGATATATTATATATATATATATATATATATATATATTATATATATATAATATATAGGCACTGAGTGGCCAGATTATTATGACAACATGACGTTTGTAGGCAAATTAGCCAGTGTATGCATCATATGGGATATGGAAGCCAAAGGCCTGTTCAAACACCTTTGCTGTCTGCAGTTACCAAGATAAAATGTCTCCAATTAGCACAGGAACACAAGAATTGGACAGTCGAGCATTGGAAAAAAGTCATGTGGTCCAATGAATCAAGTTTCCAGTTGCATCATGCAAATGGCAGAGTGAGAATTTAGTGGAAACAGCATGAAAGCAGGCACCCTACATGCATGAGTACATTCCTTCAAGCTGGTGGGGGCAGTGTTATGGTTTGGGGCATATTTTCCTGGCATGATTTAGGCCCTTTAATTCGCGTGGAACAATGTCCGAATAGCACAGCATACCTAAGTATTGTTGCTGATCAAGTTCATCCTATCATGTTGATGGCGTATCCCAATGGAGATGGCTTCTTCCAACAAGGCAATGCGCCATGCCACAGTGCTCATATTGTGCAGGAGTGGTTTCAAGAACATGAGGGAGACTTTACCTTGCTTAGGTGGCCCCCACAATCACCAGATCTCAATCCAATTGAGCATTTGTGGGACAAAGTTAAAAGAGCCATTAGGCAGCTGGTTCCACAACCATCAAATCTCACAGAACTGGACAGTGCTATTCATCAGGCATGGTGTCAGATTCCTTGCATCACCTTTCAGCATCTCGTGGAGTCAATGCCAAGAAGAATCGCTGCAGTATTGAAGGCAAAAGGTGGCCCAACAAAATACTGATGGAGTGGCCACAATCATCTGGCCACTCACGTTCAAATATATCCCACATTCAAAGGCTGTTAAATTGTGTTGTTTACCCATATCTCCAGAAAAAAATCACTTCTACTGTCATGGTAAACAACCTGCTTCCCTATTTATAATGGTCTTGCCCTCTAGCAACTTCAGCGTGAAATTATAGCTAATTTGCCTACACACATCAGGTGGTCATAATAATCTGGCCACTCGGTATATATATACCAGTTTTATTTTTTTCTCATTCATCCACTTTACATTACTTCCATGATGAGGTTCACCTGCCATTGCAGTAAGAATATTTAAATTAAGAATCCACCTGCTAATATAACTTGTGATTTCTCAACTTGCTTGAACCAGAATATATGTGCTGCTGGCCATGTCAGCTTTATGGTTTGGTAAGTAAGAAGACACCCACTTTAAGAACAGCAGTTCAAATTATTTTGATACTTTGTATGACATGTTAAACATGGTCTCTACCAAGAACTAATACTGAAACTTGACCTCTAGATTGGAAGTAGAATAATAATTTACCAAAAGAAGGAATGGCTTTGTTATAAAATAAATGTCACAGAGATGTAATGTATAGCATGGTGATTATAGTTAGTAATTATGTATTCCATATTTAAAAGTTTCTAAGAGATTAGACCTTAGAAGTTCTCATCACAAGTAAAAAAAAAAATCTGTAAGTATACATGGTAATAGATAATAACCAGATACATTGTGGTGATCATTTAATAATATATATACATATTGAATTATTATGTTGCACACCTGAACCTAATATAATGTTATGTCAATTACACCTCAAATAGAGAAGATATGATTTTGCTTCAAAGCTCAAATAACCCACAGTGTAATTCTTTTATGTGGGCTTCCACAATCACTCATATATATATAAAAAAATTCCTTAAAAGCCTTGTAACATGTAAATAAGAATTTCTTCATAGTAAATGGAGATTTTTCTCTCATGCCATCCTTGCATTGACATAGTTTGTGTCATCTGCCATTAGATCCAGCCTTTCCTCTATTGTACAGAAAGTTCTTAGCTATGTGGGAATTTTGTACATAACAGAAATGATTAGAAAATACACTATATCTGAATTACATTTTTCTACTTTACTCTCATAATCTATTCTTTTGGTGATCAATAATATTAACAATCTCTGTCATGCCCTGTCCCAACCCAAGTGATTGAGTAATATTCTTTAGCTGTACTTTTTCTGATGTTGACTTTCCCTATTCCATACTGCTGTAGCAATAGATGATCAATAAATGTTCCTTGAAGTAGCGATAATAAATAATAATAGAACACAAGGAATTCAGAACTAACTGGGTAAGTAAGATAATATTTATCTCCTAGATATTTTTATAGGGATATAAAGTATGAGTTTCTTGATTTGAAAACCTGGATTTAGTTTCTAATATTCATATTGTTTTTCAATTTCTATTGCAATTATCTCATCCTTTATTACACAACCTAAAATAAAATTTACCCAAATCCCATAGCCTGTTGCAGCACCCAGAATCCATGTTCACTCTCTACTCTCTCTTTCACTCATTACATAAATAAATATATGGTATACTTTCTTTACTTTACACACCTAAATATTGTGGTGAATGTTTTATTTTGTCTATTGTGTGAAGATTTTATTTTGATGAAACATTCTTTTATACAAACTAGAGGCTCAGTGCACAAAATTCATGGACTGGGGGATGGGGGGGGGGTGTCCCCCAGCTCAGCCTGTGCCCTCTTGCAGTCCAAGAGACCTCGGGGGATGTCCAACTGACAACTTAGGCCCACTCCCCAGAAAGCACTAAGTCATCAGTAGGACATCCTTAGCACTGCTGTGGAGGTGGGAGAGGATCCCGCCACTACTGCTATGCTCCCCAGTCTTGAGCCTGTCTTCTGGCTGAGCGGCACTTCCCCTATGGGAGCTCCCGAGTTGAGTGTCTGCCCTCTGGTGGTCAGTGCATATCATAGCAACCGTTTGTTCCACCGTTTGATCAATTTGCATATTAGCCTTTTATTATATAGGACTAGAGGCCCAGTGCACAACAAATTTGTGCACTTGGGGGGGGGGTCCCTCAGTCCAGCCTGTGCCCACTCGTAGTCTGGGACCCCTCAGGGGATGACCACTTGCTGGCTTAGGCCCGCTCTCTGGGGGATTGGGCCTAAGCTGGCAGTCAGACATCCCTCTGGCAGCCCAGGAGCCTTTGGGGAATGTCCACTTGCCAGCGGGGAACAGGCCAAAGCTGCAGTCAGACATCCTTAGTGCTGCTGAGGAGGCGGGAGAGGCTCCCATCACCACCGCTGTACTGACAGCTGGCAGCCTGGCTTGTGGCTGAGCAGAGCTCCCCCTGTAGGAACACACTGACCAACAGGGGGCAGATCTTGCATTGAGCATCTTCCCCCTGGTGGTCAGTGTGTGTCATAGTGACCAGTCATTCCCAGTCGTTCTGCTGTTTGGGTCAATTTGCATATTACCCTTTTATTATATAGGAGTGCCTGGGCAGCCTGGGTGAGGGGATGATGGCTGTTTGCAGGTTGGCCATAGCCCCTTCAGGGTGGGGGTCCCCGCTGGGGTGCCTGGCCATCCTGGGTGAGGGGCTGAGGGCCATTTGCAGGCTGGCCGCCGCCCCCAGCCACCCAAGATCCCGGGGGAGGCTAGCTGGAAGCAGGTATCTGGGATTTGTTTATCATCTATAATTGAAACTTTGTTGCCATAAGCGGAGGCCACACCAGCTCAGGGCAGGCGAGAAACTTGTCTTCCTCCATCGCCCAGGCAACCAAGCCTCCTGCTTGCTCCAGCTCCGTGGCTGCCAGCCACCATCTTGGTTGGGTTAATTTGCATATAGTCACTCTCATTGGCTGGTGGGTGTGGCTTGGGGCATAGCAAAGGTACAGTCAATTAGCATCTTTGTCTTTTATTAGTGTAGATGGGCCAGAATTGGCCCTGTGTATTGGCCTAAAATGGACCCCATGCTTACTTCTTCACAGCAGGCTACATTATTAACCCAAAGCCTGGGTGCCAAACTCAAATTCGTATATATCCAATTGCTTTGAATATAGTCCAAGTAACCATATTTTTAAGTATTTTTAGCTTATTTATATGGTATACCCTACAAAACTGCATCTAACATTTATTAATAACTAGAGGCCTGATGCACATATTTGTGCACTGGTGGAGTCCCTCGGCCGGTCCTGTGCCCTCTTGTAATCCAGGACATGTTGGGGGATGTCAGAGGCCCAGTGCATAGATTTGGCCTGATCCCCACAGGCCAGGCTCAGGGACCCTAGCAGTTCACAAATCTGTGCACCAGGCCTCTAGTATGCATATAAAATCTTTGGTTAATCTCTTCCTCTCCCCGCTTCCCTCTGAGATTCATCAGTCTATTCCATATTTCTATGTCTGTGTGTTCAGCGTCTGCCCCCTGGTGATCAGTGCGCAACATAGCTACTGGTCAAATGGTCACTTAGTCTTTTATAAATATAGACTAGAGGCCTGGTGCACAAAAACTTGTGCACTGGCGGGGTGGGGGGTGTCCCTCAGCCCCACTTGTGCCCTTTCACAGACTGGGACCCCTCAGGAGATAACGACCTGCTGTCTTAGGCCCCCTCCCGGGTGGCAGAGGGCAGGCCCAATCCCTAGGTGCAGCCCCTGGTCGGGCTCAGAGCAGGGCCAATTGGGGAGTTGGGGCGCTGTCCCCTGTCATGCACAGAGCAGGGAGGATCGGGAGGTTGCGATGCCACCCTCAGTCACACTCAGGGTAGGGCCGATTGGGGGGTTGGGGCGCCACTCCCTGTCACACTCAAGGCAGGGTCGATGGGGAGGTTGTGGCGCCACCCCCTGTCATGCAAAGAGCAGGACCGATCAGGGGGTTGGGGCACTGCCCCCTGTCACGCACAGAGCAGGGACCAATTGGGGGGTTGGGGCTCCGTACACTGTCACACACAGAGCAGGGCTGATCGGGGGTAAGGGCACTGCCCCCTGTCACACATAGATCCGCAGGGCGATCAGGGGATTTGGGCGCTGCCCCCTGTCACGCTGCTCCCGGGGCCAGGAGGCCTCGCCACTCCGCTTGACACAGGGGCAGTGAGGTGTTGCTGCTCCACTGATCCTGGTGCTGGGAGGCTCTGCTGATCCAGGTGCCAGGAGGCATATTACCCTGTTACTATATAGGATAGAGGCCTGGTGCATGGGTGGGGGCCGGCTGGTTTGCCCTGAAGGGTGTCCTGGATCAGGGTGGGGGTCCCGCTTGGGTGCTTGGCCAGCTTGGATGAGGGGATGATAGCTGTTTGCAGCTGGTTGCACCCCCTTCATGGTGGGGGTTCCCACTGGGGTGTCTGGCCAGTCTGGGTGAGGGCTGAGGGCTGTTTTCAGGCTGGCGGGTGACTGAAGCTCCCAACCTCTCCTTTTTTTCTTTTTTTTTTTATTCTGGGATTTATTTACCTTCTATGGCTGTCACTGGAACTGAGAGCTGGCTTTAGCTCTGAGGCTTTGCTCCAGCTCTGAGACCTCGGCTGCTGAAAGCAGGAATCTAGGGTTTGTTTGGTTTCTATAATTGAAACTCTGTTGCAACATAGTTGCTTAGAGTGCAGCTCAGAGCCCAGCAGCGGCAGGCGGGGAACCTTGGCTTCCTCCATCACTAGAGCAAGCAAGCCTCCTGTTCGCTTCAGCTGCCTGGCTGCCGGCCGCCATCTTGGTTGGCAGTTAATTTGCATATTGCCCTGATTAGCCAATGGAAAGCGTGTCGGAGGTACAGTTACTTACCATGTTTGTCTATTATTATATAGGATAAGTAATATAAATCCTGTAGTTTTAAATACCCTGAACTTGCCCTATTTGGTTTGGTTCAGTGGATGGAGCTTTGGCCTGCGGATTGAAGTATCCCAGGTTTGATTCTTATTAAGGGCACATGCCTGGGTTGCAGGCTTGATCCCCAGTAGAGGGCATACAGGAGGCAACCAATCAATGATTCTCTCTCATCATTGATGTTTCTATCTCTCTCTCTCTCTTCCCTCCTCTCTGAAATCAATCAAAATATATTTAAAAAATAAATAAATAAAATACCCCAAATTTGTTCTGCCTGTTGGAACTCTCTGGCCCAGAAGCTCCCTGCCTTACTACTGAGCAATAGATAACCCCTTCTCCAACTTCCTGTTACCCCCTGGAGGTCCCTCACCCTGTCTACTCTCCTTGCAGGTGGTGGCCTCGTTCTGCTATTCCTGGATGGTCTCTTGTTGGAGAGGACTTCTTCTCTCATAGAACCCTGTTCAAACAGCACCCCAGAAAGTGGGTTATTTGTTATTGCTTCTTGTGATCCTGTCTCCTCCTAGATCAACTCTAAAATCCCCTAATTTACCATACACTCCAAAAATTTAGCAAACTTCCAACCAGTATATTACAGTAAATATAATATACAATCAACATACTTAACTTATAAGCCTTTTCGATAATTTCCTTCATTTTCAACCTTTCAAAAACTCACAGAAGAGGGGCCAATTCTGGTTACCAAGAGATGAAGAAAATATGAAATTTAAAGGTGTGAATAGCACAGGGCTACAGGTAAACACTATATTTCAGCAGCATTAAGAGAAGTCACTTAGTGTTAGAAACATCAGAAATATTAGTGGTAATAAGAATATAGTGTATGCAAAGAAATTGTATACAGAATTCAGATAACAGTAATACTGAGGGGACTTCAGGACAGAAAATGTCAGCAGAGAGAAAACAACCAAAGGCACTGGGGAAATAATTTTGTCCTAAAGTGCCCCCTTTGCTGTTGATTATAAAACCAAATGTAATTTCTATTTATGCCGATCTCTCTTTTTTTCCAGAACTGTTGATTTTATGAGTCATGTTCTGAGATTTATAGCTGGAGTAGTGAAGAAAACTTAGCACAAACACTTTTGCTTCTTTTTCCTAAAGTACTAAAATGATAGAGGAGAAAAAGAAGATGAAATGTTGATTATATGGTAGTATGAGATGGGAGAAGGAAAAAATATGATTTTTATGAACTCATGTTCTTGCAACCCAATTCATCAGTTTGAAATTCGAGCACTTGTCAAACAGAGCAACTTCTACATGGTTATAAGTTAGTAGCATTATAGTATTGATTTTTTAAAATTTAGATTTTTTTGTCTTAGAAATGCACCAAGTTTAGTAAAATTTACTGCAATTTCAGTGGGAAAAAAAAATGACACAGTAAATACAAGAAAATAACTCAAGAAAAATCATCAAAGTGTTTTTCAGAGAATTGTATATATACACAGGGCAAGCGTATGTGTCAGATTTTTCAGTACAGATCTTATTATAGTATTTTGACTTTTTTCAATCAATCCAATGGGCTACATGTCTTAATTTTTGCCTTAGAAAATCAAATTGCCTCATACACACTTCCTATGCATGCATAAATAGGATACTGATAATAGTTATGTATTTTATATTCAATTAGCAAGTTTGTCACAACACATTTACCAGGCTATATAATCTTAAAAAATTACATTTGTAATAGGTTTGCTAATGCTAAAAATAAGCAACAACAAAATTTGTTATAGACCTAAAGAGACAATTTGAAAATTAGTTTAAAAAATAAACCAAAGGTAATAATACTATACTTATTAAATTATTATAACTTAGTGTTATAAAATAATATAAATAAAATAATACTTTAAAAATTAGTTACATAAGATAACTTAAATGTGAATGATATTAATAAGCATTTAGATTAAGACACCAAAATGTTAAAATCATTAAGGGCTTAAGAGTTTTCTCTATGACATTATAGCCTAGCTTTGTTTACCAAGCAAGTTTAGGAAGATTTGGTGAGTGATTATTAAATTATATATAAACAAGTATATATACATTTTGTTCCAATTTGTCTTATATGCATAGGCAATACAATAAAATTTCCAAATACCATCTGAACTCTATCTTCAGACTGTATGTGCAAGTCATTAACTTTTACTAGTTATTTTATATCCAAAAGAAGTAACTTTACCTAGTGATTTACTTCTAATGAATAGTATACAAAAAAAAAAAGTGACAGGAAGTCACTCCCAAGAGTATTTTATAAAAATGTTCTGGCTTCCATTCTTCTCATTTCTCTTGATCTCTTATTTGCAAACTCTTATAAAAACCAGCTACCATCTTATGAGCTGCCCCATAGAGAGAACAGTGTAGCATTAAATTTTTTGTTGTTTTAATGAGGGAGTCCTCTAGTGAACAGTCAGTAAAATATTGAAGCCTACAATTCAACAAGTTATGAGAATGATCTTCTATGTAGATCCTCCCTATGTCAATTCTTGGGATGTCTGCAGCCCTGATGACACCTCTACTGCATCCCTATGAGATATCCTGACTGAGAAAACCCAGCTAAACCATATTCAGATTTCTGACCCAGAGGTGTGAGAAAATGTTTGTTTGTTTTTTAAGTCATTAAGGTATGGGGTAACCTATTACACAGCAATAGATAATTAATATACACAACTTCAAAAGAAGCCTCAAAGTAACATTTGGAGGGCTCAGGATGCATGATCCATGTGGGATGCTAGAAAGGTGCATAGAATTATCCACTACAGCTGTGCTCAAACTGGGATATGGGGTATTGGTGGGGAAATGTCTGCTTTGGTCTCTTCTTTGTATCTTTAAATTCATTTGTGACTCATATAAATTTATTATATGTCAATTCTTCTTTTTTAAAAAAATATATTTTATTGATTTTTTACAGAGAGGAAGGGAGACAAATAGAGAGTTAGAAACATTGATGAGAGAGAAACATCGATCAGCTGCCTCCTGCACACTCCCTGGATGTGCCCGCAACCAAGGTACATGCCCTTGATTGGAATCGAACCCAGAACCCTTCAGTCCGCAGGACGAAGCTCAATCCACTGAGCCAAACAGGTCAGGGCATATGTCAATTATTCTTAAGGTTGTGGTTCTTCATAGATAGGTAGGTATATGACAGATATAGATGTTAGATTGATGATATATGATGATAGATAGATGATAGATAGATAGATGGATGGATGGATAGATAGATAGATAGATAGATAGATAGATAGATAGATAGACAGATGAGATAGATAGATAGATAGATAGATAGATAGATAGATAGATAGATAGATAGAGATAGAGTACCCTTACACTTTTGCAGCTCTTTAGTTATTTTAGAATGATTGCATGGTGAAATGACCCAGATCTCCTTTTTTTGAGAGGAACGTGTAGTCTGAGATTTGTTTTCATAATTTCTCCATCAAAGTTTTCACCACAAGGGAATCAAAATATATCCCCATCAGTAGCTCAATTTCATGTTTACTTCTCTTTGATCCTATTTTGTTTCATCAATACTAGCTTCTTATAACTAGAATCAATTATCATCACCAGTGTAGTAATTGCTTTTTTGTTTGTTTTGCCTGCTTGTTCATCAGCATAAGGACCCAAAAATGATGAAGGAGTAGACTTCTGGATTGGTGTTAATTCTGATAAGGAAAATGTGCTTTATTGGATGGGAGGGAATGATAGAGTTGACTTGACAGCAAGTAACTGGGAAGATCTTAAGTGGATGGTGCAATTTCAGGAAATCACTTCAGCCTCTGCTGTTGACTGGTAGGTGTCCAGCATTTGCAGTACCTAGATCAGCCTTCATGAGACAACTCTCTTGTCATTGGGACCATTTTAACTCAATTTTGCTTACTATATTCATATACTAGTACTTATTGTGCAAGTACTGGTCTGGTAGAGAAAGAGACTGGTTAGTCCTCATGGAACAAATCATTCTAATTGACTAAGGCACCTAGTTGATCGGGTGACACCTCTGTGTCACATGCTTTTTAGTGACCAATTACATGAAAGAGAAACATCCCCCAATTTTGTAACTATTTACGTAATAAGTTACTCCAAATGCCACTTCCCTAGACTATATTGTTTATGAATTTATAAACTTTCTTCCTCAGACCCTGACCAATTAGTAAAATTATTCTCATTACCCATGGTCTGTGTACATAATGCCACCAGATCACTTATTCCTCTAGATCAGTGGTTCTCAGCCTTGGCTGCACATTAGAATCACCTGGGAATCTTTTTAAAATCCTGATTTCTGGGCCTCATCCTCCAGAAATTCTGTTTCTTTGTTACTAATGTTGTGGCCTCACCCCATAACAAAGAAACAGAATTTCCAGAGGGTGAGGCCCAGAAATCAGGATTTTAAAAAGATTCCCATGTGCAGCCAAGGTTGAGAACCACTGCTCTAGATTAAGTTGATGACCTAGCAGAGATCTCAGCTCTGCCTATAAAAGGTGTCTCTTCACCACTGCCTTTTAGAAGCATTCTGATTGGAGTTGTAGGACTTGGGCACACATATCAGGCAAAACCAGGGCCATGTTTTTCCTCTGCTATTACACAGTTACAGGAAATCACCGTTAAGTCTTTGTTTACTCTGAGAGAGGGATGTTGATTCAATACAGATCCCATGGATGTCTGAGCCACCCATGCATTCAGTTCATGTTTGTTCTCTAGATCTGTCCAGAAAATTTTCTATTGCACATTTTTTCATTATAAATGATCACTGCTGCATTTGCCTAGTTATATAACTGGATGAACCTAACAATATCCAGTACATGAGGTGCAGCTCTGATTGTACAGGCACCAAAATCAGGTACTCACACTTCATAGGCACATTCCAAGAGCTGCATTTTGAACAAAGGGCAATTCTTGCTGTAGTACAGCAGAATTCAAGGATATATAGTGCATATCTCTTAATGTGGTTTGCCATACACTCTATACTACTTCCTTATCTATATTATCATTGGATCTGCTGGATCGTATGGTCCAACTGACAGGAAATTTGCACCGTATCCTGAGAACCCTCTTTTGCTATGGTCTTCACTCAAACCTGGAATTTGATAAAAAAAAGTCAGAACAGTACCCAAATAACTTAGTAAATTAGTTAGAGCAGTACCACAAGGAAAATATATATTTGCCAGCCAGGCCCAACTAATTACTGTATCTCATTCTTAGGGATAGATAGTGCAAGATGCAATAAATTACCTTGAATATTAGATAAAATGTCATGCCCGAGATTACTGCACCCATAGAAACTTTACTGCTATGGAAAAACCCTGAAACCCTGTGGGTTTGATTTTTCTTTGGTCTTTGGCATACATTTGTTTTATTAGTGCACTCAGAATTTCTACCACTTCTTGAGAGTAGAACCCAATAGCATGTTTTCAGAAATATAGTACACCAAAATAAAGGCGAGGAATGTCAAGATGATCAATTCTCTACACACTATATAGCAACAAAAATGAAAATATTTAAGAACCTGTGGAATGAGAGTGTGTATTGTCATCACTTTTGTTTAGAGGCAAACAGTGCTTGATCCTTCTAAAAAGCACATACTTCATACCAATCACCATGCAGTGTGCTCATTAGTTCCTATAAAAGAATCATATCCATCACAGCATCTTGAGGTTACAACTTGGTTGATTTACTATAATTCTACTACTTAACCAATATAAGAGCAATAGGATTTATGATGACTCCCTGGTGAGTTTGTTTATAGATGCTTAACTAGTGGATAGACAACCTTTCTTGACTATGTGACCAGAGGCATAAAAACACCACTTAGGAACCAAGATCATTATGTTCTCCTGAAATCAAGATCCATTATGTACAACTTGCTGGTTCCATCTGGAGACAGTGCTCATCAATGTGTCAAATAACATTGTAGAGTATGTGCCTGGATGTCACTCAGATCGCTAACACTTGTCAGCATTTATCATGCAATATACTGTTTGCCTTTAAATGAAAACTTTCATGACTATTCTTGGTGGGAATCAGTTGAGTTAAGTACATCACCTTGAGAAGAGGAATTTAATTAGTTGGATTCAGTTATGAACAACATGTCCCCAACTTGCTTGGAACTCTCAGAGGAAACAGGTAGAAAATGGCTGACAGTTATAAAACTGAAAGATGGAATGGCTGACTCTTTTTCCAGTGACTCTCTTTTCTATTTACTGAGTTTTCACAGATAAATTAATATCTCTATATTTCCTCATTGTGCTTATAGGTAGGTTGAGGGGCTTTTCTGTCTCTAGCAAAACTTAGATGTATAAAGCAGGAAGATGTCTTAATTTGAAGCTTTATATACTGAGTACTGCAAAATGAATGAAAGTGTTCACTCTTATGAAATCATGTAGAATTAGAGGATGTCATAAAATATGTAATGAGTGTCACCACACTGCTTTGAAGAAGGTGTGTGTTCATGTCAACATGTGATGAGGGGCTGGAATGACCCAAGTCTGTAAGAGGCAATGAACAGTAAGAGGTTTTAGAAAATAAAAAAGGGCTGTTATAGAATTTTGTTGATTTAACTACCTTCTTTCCTCCACCTCCCTAAAGTAACTCCAATATAAAAAGTTACAATTTATTCAGAATTATTTTGAGATGATAAAGAATTAGCTGTAGATGTGACTGCATAGGAAAAAATATTGCTTTTAGTTTATCTGTGATTTCTTCTGATGGTGAACACGCCATCCAGTTTTACATCGATATGGTTCTTTGGGGTCAGGGTTGAGAATTTTACACATATCTAATCAGTAATTGGATGCTGTTACATTTGGAGAGTGAGTGGGAAAAGGTTTAACATATGATTTAAGGACAATTAGATTTTGTCTTTAAAGAAGGTATTGGAAGATGTTGGAAGAAAAAAGGTGTCTTTTCTCAGTTCTCTATGTTAGGTCAATATTTTTTTAATGCTAGAACAATATTACTATGGGCTTTTGGAATATTCATCATGCAGTCTTCCTGGTAATATAGATAAAGCCAGTCTAAAAAATAAAGACAAGCAAAGTAAAGCAAAAACAACACAAACAAACAAAAAACATGGGGTTAAGGAGATAACGCAGGAAATTCTAAATTTGGAGAGCATGACTGTTATAGCTCTAAAAACAATATTTTCAATTGTCCCGGTACAATTTCCAGATACCTCAGCAAGTAGTAATTTTTATTTTATTAAGCTGTTTTAATTGTGATTTTATCATTTAAGACCTGAATTCATGACAAAAACATAAGCTATAACATAAATCTAAGGAGTTCTGCTACAACAAACAAAACTATTATTTTCACATCTCTAAATAAATAAATACCAATTTTCCAAGAATTTTAATATGTAAGAATATTAACTTCAAAAAACATTCTAAATCGGCATGGCAAAATTGATGAAAGAAAAGGAGCGATATTTAACAATTAATGTGACTGTGAAGTTGTGGGTGTAGGAGCTATACTATATGCATTGAAAACTCTAGTGTTACTAATTTTTAAGGAAGTCCATGTAAAAAACTTGCATTACTTTTAAATATTCTGGCATAAAATTTATATTTTATTTGAATGCAAATTTTTGAAAAGATTGGGTCAGATGAAGGTAATGACTCACATTAGATTCATATATATTAAGAAAGAGAAAATAGCCTGGATGGTGTGGCTCAGTAGTTCAGGTGTTATGCACCCAGAGGTTGCTGGTTCTATCCCAGGTCAAGACACATGCCCATGTTGCGGCTCAATCCCCAGTAGAGGGTGTGCAGCCAATCAATGTTGCACTCTCTCATCCATATTTCTTTCTTCCTCCCTTCCTCTCTCTCTAAAAAGTCAATATAATGATTATTTAATTTTTTGTAAAAGAGAAAATAATATTTAAAAACAGCATAAAAACTGACAGTTGGCATTTAAGTTATCATTATAACTTCCCTCCTGAAGATAAATAATGTTGTTGACTGTCATCACTATTAGACAAGGTCACTCCATATCCTTTGTGAAGCCACACACAAATATCTCCACTCTGAAATCTTGTCTTAATATATGATGAAGGAAAGAAAACTACAACAAAAGAAAACACTCTCAACCACCCTGCCACAATGTACTGGCTAAAATTAGTAAATATTGATTCTTTACAAATTACAATTCTAGCCATGCTTCATTTCTTCCACATCTTAAATAAAACAAATACTCATATAGCCAATTCCAAATTCCCCACTCTCTGGACACCACCTAATACATGACAAACTCCTACTTCCTAAAGGCTTTTCCCAAATCTCCTACCATAAGACCAAATGCAAAAACCAGACAAAACTGACTCCATTTCCTTGAGCCACTTACACAATTTTCTAAGGTGCTCACTATCCCTCCGATCTGTATGTTAATAAATCTAACTTGTTTTGACTTCAGATGTGTTCCTAAAGGGCTTTCTGGATAGACAGAGATGTGTGTGTGTGTGTGTGTGTGTGTGTGTATCTACATAATATATTGAAGAAAAAAGGCCAACATTCAACAGTGATTATCCTCAAATAAATCACTTCTAATTTTATTTCTTGGGTTTTTCCTTATGTACCACAACAATTATATATTTTATTAAAAATTTAAACAAAGCCCAGCCAAAGTAACTTGGATCAGTGGTTAAGCATAGACCTATGAACTAGGAGGTCACACTTTGATTTGTGGTCAGGCAGGGCATATGCCCAGTTTGCAGGCTTGATCCCCAGTAGGGGAGCCTGAGGGGGCAGCTGATCAATGATTCTCTCTCATCATTGATGTTTCTATCTCTTCCTTCCTCTCTGAAATCAATAAAAATATATTCAAAAAATTAAATAAAAATGTTTTTAATTCAGAAAGTTCTTAAAGTTTACATGAAAACTCAAAAAAAAAAAGAAAAAAGAAAACTCTGAGAACAACCAAAATTATGGGGAAGCATGGGACTTTGTTGGAAAGTTGTAAGGAGGAATCTCCGAAAGGCCGGAGGCCTCTAGAGAGAGCTGGCCAAAGGTGGCCGACCCTGCCTTGACTTTTCCAAACAAGTCTGAGCCCCTGTGTGTTTTATTGGAATCTTTATGTTTAGATGTCCTTGCTTAAAGAACACTAAAGACACATGTGTCCTCTTAAGGATGCTTACCCTACTGATAGTATCTAATAGTTAATTTTAGTTTAAACTGTTGCTACAATAAAAGCCTAAGGAGGCAGGCAAATGGGGGGTTTGGTTTCTCTAACCAAGCAGTCCCTTAGCCCTCTCTTTCACAGAAACATGTGTCAGAGTAATCATTCATCCGTTCCTCAGGGTCTAAATTATCTTAAAAAATAAAAAAAATAAAAACATTATAGGATTCACACTACCTAAATTTATTTTTTAAAATATATTTTGTTGATTTTTTACAGAGAGGAAGGGAGAGGGATAGTTAGAAACATTGATCAGCCACCTCCTGCACACCTCCTACTAGGGATGATCCTACAACCAAGGTACATGCCCTTGACCGGAATCAAACCCGGGACCTTTCAGTCTGCAGGCCAACACTCTATCCACTGAGCCAAACCAGCTAGTGCCACACTACCTAAATTTAAAGCATCTGTAAAGCAGTGTAGTGAAGATAATATGTCATTGACATATGGTAGACTATGAAACAGTGAAATAAAAAAAAAAGTCTTTAAAAGAGAACCACATATATATGTCAATTATTTTTGACAAGCTTCTGAGATAATTGAGAAATAATAAGCCTTTTAATAAATGGTGTTGGAACAATCAGGTATCCTTAAATAAAAAGATGAAACTCAATTTTTGCCTTGCATTATATAAGATTAATACAAAATGGATTATAGACTTACATATAAAACCTAAAGTTATAGATATCTATATATACGAAAGGCTAATATGCAGAGTGTTCCCTCAGGAGTTCGACTGGGAGACCAGAAGTTCAATAACTCACTATGATGTGAGCTGACCACCAGGGTGTGGCATGGAACAAAGGAAGGCCCCGGCTGGCAGCCAGAAGGCCCTGATCACTGGCCAGGCCTAGGGACCCTACCCATGCATGAATTTTATGCACCTGGCCTCTAGTTCATATATAAAACATAGAAGAAAAGCTTTTTATTATCATGGACTAGGCAAATATTTCTTAGAGAAGTGATTTTCAACCTGTGTGCCGCAAGATTTTTTAAAACATGCAATGCACGACTATTTAGTCAGGAACACTGACCTCTTTTCCTTTAGATTGTCAAATAAGAAAGTGACAATAGCTGCTTCGTGTGAATGAATAAAAATTATAAGTAATTTTGTCAGATAAGCAAAAACTGTAATATATTTTTTGGTGTGCCACTGAATTGTATTAATTAGTCTATGTGTACCATAAGAAGGAAAAAATTGAAAATCACTGTCTTAGAGCAAAAGAAGCACTAAGTAACATAGAAAAAATATTTAAGAAGTTTGACTTCATCAAAATTTAAAACTGCTACTTCTTGAAAGGCACTTAAGAAAGTGAAATTTCAAGCCACAGATGAGGGTTAAAAATTTGCACCACACATATCTTCTAAGGGACTTAAATCTAGGAAGTATTAAAAACAGTAAAAAGAAGATAAATATAAGCAGGCAAAAGATCTGAAAAGGCACTTCACTAAAGAAGTGATACAGATAAAAATATAAGCCCTTGAATAAAACATTCAACATTATCAGTCATCAAGTAGATGCAAATAAAATGCACAATGAGACATCTACCATGGCCAAATCAATGATACCCCAACAATACTAAGTACTGACAAGAATATGAAAGAACTGGAACTCATATACAATGCTTGGGGTGTGAAAATGAGTCCAGATACTTAAGAAAACCATTTGGCAGCTTTTTTCTGTGTGTTTTTTTCTTCAATAAAGTTAAGCATAAAGTAATTACATGTCCTAAAAATTCTACTTCTAGATATTAATTTAAGACAAATAACAATATATATGTATCAAAGACCTGTACACTCATGTACATTTTGTCTGTATTCTTAATTGCCAAATCCTATAAATAACCTACATGTATTAGTATATCCTGTCACGATTGAATAAACAATTGTGTTACAGATGCACAATAGGATAGTACTCAGCAATAAAAAGAATAAACCACTGACACATGCCATGACAGGGAGCTAGAAATAGGTGCCTTGACTGCCTAAAGCTGAGGGTAAGGGAAATTATTGTACAGATGCTCTGAGAAACTTTTTGGGACGATGAAAATATTGG
This sequence comes from Myotis nattereri, assembly GCF_964212035.1. Taxonomy (NCBI): domain Eukaryota; kingdom Metazoa; phylum Chordata; class Mammalia; order Chiroptera; family Vespertilionidae; genus Myotis; species Myotis nattereri. The sequence goes on along the minus strand of NC_138077.1, from coordinate 94,910,644 downwards.
TTGTGGTTGTATAACTGTACTCATTTGTTGAGTACACAGAACTGAAAATCTAAATTTTGTGGATTTTACTATGTAAGATCTATATTAATCTGACAAAAAAAATCAGTAAGCTCTGTGACAAGTGCATTTTGTAAATAGTGTCTGATTAGAAGTATAAAACCAGTGAAAATCAATTGCAGTATTGTAAACACAAAGTGATTAGAATCTAGACTTATGTTTGAAAGTAGAAATGAAGAAAGAAGGTCAATTCAAAGAGGTTAACTTTTTTAAGAAACAAAAATGAAACAATAATTTTGATAACTGGATATAGGTTATGAAAGAAAATAAAAGCAAAAATGACAAATATGTTTAACCTTAGTGACTGCAGAATGTGGATGCCAGAGATAAAAAGGATGGATTTGGGAGTAGAAACCACCTTGGGCATAGGAGTCAAGTGAACTTCACTTTTGGTAAAATCGAGGAAATGGGGCTTTAAAGATTAGAAAATTTAGAGTGAGAAATGAGATAAATGATCATAGTTGAATATGTATATTTAAGAACCAGAACTTTAGCTATTTAGAGCCATATAGCAGCTTAAAGATTTTTCTGATTTAATACATCAATTAAAATATGACAAGAAAAAGATGCCTAGAAAGTGATTTGCTATGAAAAATACCATCCATTTATTTGAAGACCTAAGACTGGGACTACTAACCTAATTCTGGACATAGAATATGCTTTTCCCCCATTTGATTCTAATTGACATCTCATGTGAATAAGTGCTTGGAAGCACACAGTGTGGACTGTTAACAATATAATAACATTTAATATTGATAAAGTGTTATGCCAATCAGGTACTAAGCATTTTATTTGCATTTCTTCATTGAGTCTGATAAGTAGCATCTAAAATGATAGACAGAGTTATTGTATTTATATAGAGAAATTTAAAAAAAAGCAAACAAACTGAGGCTTAAGAAAGTGTTAGTAAATTTCCTAAGCTTAACAGCACATTCATGTTGAACTCTGGAAATCAAGAGCTTAAAGTTGAGTTTATCAGATTTGAGTATGTTGCACTAATTATAAAAAAGTAATAAGATGGCTATAATAAATCATAAAGATTGAATTGCTAAGCCTTTATGACAGGTTCAATCTACCAAATTTTGTCCTCAAAAAAGTACAGATTTTAAGTCCATGACATTGTTTTTAACATTCCAATTTCTGGTCACACACAATTATCTGACTGATTTTTTTTTATTTGACTGATTTTAGTCAAGTACACCATATAGTTGTAAAAATATTGAAAACATGCCCTTTAAATATCCTATATAATAAAAGGGTAATATGCGAATTGACCCTAAAAGTAGAACAACTGGGAACCACCAGTCACTATGACATGCACTGTCCCCCATGGGGCAGACTCTCAATGCAGGAGTTGCCCCCTGGTGGTCAGTGTGCTCCCACACAGGGAGCTCCTCCTAGCCACAAGCCTGGCTGACAACTGCAAGTGTAGTGGCGGTGGCGGGAGCCTCTTCTGCCTCCTCAGAAGCACTAAGGATGTCCGACTGCAGCTTAGGCCCATTCCCCACAGGAAGCAGACCTAAGCCACAGTCAGACAACTCCTGAGGGCTCCCAGGCTTCCAGAAGGATGTCTGACTGCCAGCTTGGGCCCGATCTCCTTGGGAACGGGTCTAAGCCAGCAGGTGGACATCCCCTGAGGGATCTCGGACTGCGAGAGGGCACAGGCCGGGCTGAGGGACCCCTCCAAGTGCATGGATTTTTGTGCACTGGACCACTAGTTTAACTATAAAAATATAAAAACAATGCTTAATCAGAGTGTCTAAGAGTTACTTTTCAACACATCCTGTGAAAAAAATAATACTGCTTTATCATTTGAAGAAAAATAACTTAACTGTTAATCTTCACCTGAGGATATATTTTTCCATTGAATTTTAGGGAGAGTAGAAGGGAGGAAGGGGGAAAGGATATGTGAGAGAGACATATTCATTGGTTACCTCCCACATGTACCCTGACCAAGGATCAAATCTGTCACCCAGGTATATGACCTTGACCTTAACTTGGAATCAAACCTGTGACCCGTTGGTGCTTGGGACAATGCTCTAACCACTTTGCAACACCAGCCAGAGCACTGTTAATATTAATACGCATGTTCTCATGAAGGTTTTTTTCTATTAAAAGTAAATTATAGCTTTAGATTTGCTTAGATTTATTGAAATAATTGGTTATAAAAGCATGAGTCTAAAATATTTCAAACATGACTCAGAGTAAATATGATGTCTAATACCAATTTGCTTTTATATAATTGTTATTTTTACTTTAGTAAAATTTATGTAGTTTATTTATATACTAGAGGCCCAGTGCATGAAATTCATGCATGGGTGTGGTACCTAGGCCTGGCTGGCGATCGAAGCATGACTGTCTGGCTTGGAAAGGCAGGTCCCAGCTGACCTCTGGGCCCCCACCTCTGCCTGAGTCACGGTGCCCAAGTCTCCATGTGCAGATGTGGTGAGCATGGCCAGACAATGCAGGCCAGAGTGCAGCTTGGGCCTCTGGGCTTCCCAGTGGCACCATACAGAAGCCAGGCAGGCAGTGCACTCTCTCCTGGCCAGCCTCATAGGCAACCCATGGGGAGCCTGACCAGCCCCTGTGGTCCCAGTGACTGCAGCCAACTCACCCGGAAGAGGCCACATGGGTGCAGGGCTGGATCCTCACAGGTGCCCGGCACCTGAGCATGGGGCCTTCCTTGGCATGCGAGGCCTGGCGTCCCGGGGGAGGGTAGCAGGGAGAGTGAGAGCGAGCTTGGCAGACCCCCCTCATTCTCACCGCACTTCCATCCCCATCACCTCTGCCCTCAGGTAGCAGGCCCCAACCTCAATTGCCATCACCCAACCCCAGTTCTCCATCCCAGTCTGGGGCCCCACCCTGGTTGAGTGATCAGGGCCTGCTGGCCACTGGTCACTGTCTTTGGGGTGATTGGTCAGGGCCAGACCCCCTGCCTGGCTCCCTCAGTGCCTGGGAGCTGGGCAGCAGCCCTACCCCCCATTGCTGCCACTATCTGCGGGGCAATTGGTGGGGCAATAAGGCCCCTGCTCACCCACATTGGCTTGGTGCCACCCACTCACTTGCCTCACCATCCACCATGGTCCTGCTCACGTCAGGGCCCATGGGGGTCGGGAGCACCTCCACTGCCACCTATTGCCAGCACTGCGTTGCCAACACCCGCCATGTTCCGTGCCACCCCCTGGTGGTCAGCACACATCATAGCGAGCAGTCTAGTTCCCAGTCGAACACCGGTCAAACAATTTGCATATTAGGCTTTTATTATATAAGACTAGAGGCCCAGTGCATGAATTCATGCACCAGTTGGGTCCCTCGGCCTGGCCTGCGGGATCAGGCCAAAACTAGCTCTTCAACATCCCCCAAGGGGTCCCAGATTGTGAGAGGGTGCAGGCCAGGCTGAGGGACCTCATTGGTGCACAATCGGGGTCAGGGAGGGATGCGGGAGGTTGGCCAGCCAGGGAGAGACCATAGGAGGGCTCCAGGGTGTGTCTAGCGGCTAGACTCTAGTCCATCTCACTCAGTCCTGATTGGCCAGACCCCAGCAGCAAGCTAACCTACCAGTTGGAGTATCTTCCCCCTGGTGGTCAGTGCATGTCATAGCGAGCAGTTGACCATCCTTAGCATATCATTAGCATATTATGCTTTGATTGGTTGAACAGATGACTGAACAACCAGACACTTAGCATATTAGGCTTTTATTATATAGGGTAGTCTAAATCAATACCAAAACTCTCAAAAACTTTCTAATTGAAGTTTCAACTTTTAAAATTTGTGTCCCAGGAGACCTAATCTACAATCCTGCAGTAATCCAAATGTTTCACACAAAATATAATTGTTGTTCAGCCGGTGTGGCTCAGTGGTTGAACCAGGAGGTCATGGTTCAATTTCTAATCAGGGCACATGGCCTGGTTGTGGGCTTAATCTCCAGTGTGGGGCATGCAGGAAGCAGGCAATCAATGATTCTCTCTCATCATTGATGTTTCTATCTCTCCCTCTCCTTTCCTCTCTGAAATAAATAAAAAATATATTTTTAAAAAAAAAAAGACAATTGCAGTCTTAATGCAACAATCAGTGCAACTCTTAAAACCACCTTGTAAGTTCTAGGCACTCTGTTTCATTAACTGGTCTAATCTCAGTACCTAGCACAGGGCCTTACACAAAGAAAGCACAAAATAAACATCAGTCAATGAACAAAATCTCAGAAAAGCCTTATTAGAACAGTGTTATGAGAACAAAGACATCCTAACTTATAAGCTATTGTCAGATTTTAACAGAAAGAGGCCTCAGATGAGAACCAGAAGAATTTAATTCTGTTAGTTCTGACACCTCCTGGATGCACAACTCTGAATGAATCACTTAACCATTTAAGGATGCAGTGTCATGTAAATAAAGAAGTATCTCTACTAGGTAACAAAAGAGGGTTCTTTCAGTCTAAAATTCTATGACTTCTGAAATTTCTGAGGCTTTTAATACTTATAATTTTATTTCCAATGCATAATATATTTAATTGAGCAGATTGAGCTGTATAACTCTTAAATAGACAACATTGTCATGCTTAATCATCCGTTAATGGACACAAAGCTCGTAATTCAACATTTCAATTGGGTTGTATATTCTAATAGGGGCCTATCTTCACAGTTTTATTTTATTATTTCTTAAGTATGAGAAACCTTTCCATGTTAATTATTTTACATATATGAGTATCAAAACGCATTGCTGTTGGTGTCATATATATAATTAAAACTTATTTAAGACATTTCTATAACTATTGGCAGAACTAAAAATATGTCAAAAACGAGATAAGAAATCACACTAATTCATGTTAGGTACAATATTAGAAAATAATCTCAATCCTAAGAGAAGATTGACAGTAGTTATGTGGAAGGAAAATGGAGCTGCCAAGAATAACTCAGTTAACACTGACATTCTAAGCAAAAGTCTTTAAAGTATTTCAAATCCTTTCTCATATATGATGGGGTGGTTAAAAATAAAAAAGATGCCCAAATAAGGCTCAGAATTGTGACTTACATATAAAAATGTAGTAGGTTTAAAATTTAATACCGACTGTATAATTAACTTAGAAACCAAATATAACTGAAAGGAGTTTTTAGGGATGAAATAGGCAGGTTTAGGAAATTTTAGGAATTAAGGGGTCCGTGGGAAAAAACACAGGGCACAGAGGATCAGAAGGCACATTTCCATAGAAGAAGGGAGCTGGGAGCTGCAGAAGGTATACATTTACAGAATAAAGGGAAGGAATCCCCTCATTCAGAAAGTAAAGAGGAAAGCTCTAAGGGAAGAAAACAATAAGGGAGAAGAAGGAAGGAACCTCACATACCTCACCTGAGGTTTAAGCTCTAAAGTTGCTATAGGGACCAAATCAGAGGGGATATCAAGGCACAAAGAACTGTAGCCTTTATAAAGCATGGAAGAAAGGGACTTAGTGGGACTCTTTCCTCCTCCCCACGTGGGAGTCTGTGCTTGTTTCTCAATAAATTTCCACCTTTGCTGGACCACCTTTCACCCGTGGTTTCATTTTTTGACTCCAAAGGACAAGAGCCCAGGAACCATCCTGCCCAGAGTAACACCATGGGTTCCAGTCCAACTTTCCCATTTCATAGGTATATAAATAAATAAAGCTTTTGTAAGCAATAAAGCTTCTCTGTAATTTAAATTGCTGAGTAGAAGATAGTATTTGAAAATTCCTAAGAGAAATCTTAGGATTTATTTTCAGAATGATAATGAATGGACATGTTTGGTGTACTTCTTTCAAATCAACACTTTGAACAAAGTTTTCATGAAGTCTGAGTAAAGTGAATTAAAATAGCTGTATTAAATCATGGGACAGGCAACAGTCATGTGAGCTGCTTAGTAAGGAACATGGGATTCTGGAGATATACAAAGAGAAGGTAACAGAACCAAGTACAGAAACTCCAGGAATAAAAACAGCTCAATTAATACAATCTCCAGGCAATACCGTACTGAACTCCATATGAATAGAGGTATTCTAAGCCCTTAAAATTTGAATCATAGGAAGGACCTAAGAGTCCATCCTCATTTTATAAATGAACTAAGAATAACTCAGGAGATCAGGTAATTCCCTAATGTCATTAAATAATTAATACAAAATTTAAATTGTATGTCCAGACTTTAAATTCCTACTCTACTGTTTTCCTCCCTTTGCCATGTCTCATTTCTTAAAAACTGCATCTAAAGAATAGCTTTTTACAAACTTCTAAACCCTTTAGTACATATTTCTTATAGTAGTCTAAAACTGTTACCAGTGATTTTATCTCAAGCTATTATTTTCTTTAATTAAAGTACAATGCATTAATTTCATAATTCATGAAGAAATATGAATATTTTTAAAGAGTGAATTAAAATTATTACATTATTAACCTGATATCCTATGTAATAAAAGCCTAATATGCAATCAACCGAATGGTGGAACGACTGGTGGAACAACCTGTCACTATGATGCACACTGACCACCAGGGGGCAGATGCTCATCACAGGAGCTGCCCTCAGCCCACAGGCCCCAAGCCAGCCAAGGCGGGTGTGAGCAGGAGGCCCCACAGAGGGAGGCGACTAGTGGCGGCAGGGGACGGGGCCAGTGAGTAGGCAGCACCAGGCCAGTCAAGGCAGGTGCCAGCAGGGGCCCCCTGATTGTCCTGCCGGTTGCCCCACTGATTGGCCCTGATTGCCGACCAGGCCTAAGGACCCTACCTGTGCATGAATTTCATGCACCAGGACTCTGGTATAGAATAAATGTGGCAGCTCAAATATATTTTAAATTTCTTTGCAAAATAAATAGGAAATGTTTGAATATTTGAGTTGGTGAAATAATGCTCCTATTTCTCATTGCCTCTTCCTAAATCATCATTACTCAATCGCATAAACATCACTTAATTAAGTAAATGAAGATGGGCAGATAAAGTCATTAAAATATCATCTTGTCTTTCTTATTACCTAGAAATTATCTGTATCATAAGACCACCATCCCTTTAGTTAAACTCCTTTACCCTCCTCCACTCCAGGTTTTCATACTTTAGTTGCAGTAGAGTCATCTGGTTAACAATAACTGCCTATCACCCACCTCATAGGACTCAGGAAATATGAGATGTGGCCTGAGAATTAGCATTTCTAACAAATTCTTTTGTGATGTTAGTTAGTGCTACTTGTTGTGAACATACTTTAAGAATTCTACCTAGTTCATTTGTATTTTTAATTTATACAATCCTACATTATTATGTAAAAAACAACAGCCATTACTGTAATTAGCAACATGTGTTTTTCTTTAGGCTTTTGTTTTTCTAAGTTGGGGGCGGGGGGACACAAAAACTTGACCTGGGTTATTTCCATAACCATACTTTCCCATTGCTTAAAAACACAGTATGCTTCAATCTGTTCAAAAATAATTAGATCCCAATTTCATATATTTTTAACCTGTATTTCTCACTTTAATATGAGGTAATTTATTATATTAAATGCATCTATAAATGTAAAATAATTGTGATTTTGCTTTATAATAGTAATTCTTATATATTTAATGATTGATATTAAATAGATAACGAGTCTCTTCAGAAATTCTCTCATGAACAAACACTGATTGCAGGCCTTGATGGAAAAGCACTAAACTGGTGATTTGTAAAATACAGCCTGCCAGAGACTGTAGGAGCTATTAAATCACCTCAGTTTTTCTTCTACAGCTTGAATTACCAGCTCATTTATTTGTTCTTCCTTCAACTTCTCAGAGATTTCACCTGTTAAATTACCCTCCCTTTGACTCTTCCTTGCTTTTAACAATCTAATTAAATTATGGAACAAAAAAATGGAGTCACAGAGAGTGAAATGTATTTTGAGTTTGTACATTCACTAAAACATATATAGATCAGAGCATGGGTTTGTGTGTGGGTAAGGGGGGTGTGTTTGTGTGCACGCGTGTGTGTGCTAGCTTCTGTACTCCTGTAAGAGAAATGACACAACACTTCCTTGACAGTAGTCCGGATTTCTTATTAAATCAAAGCATGACACATTTAATATTATATAATGGCCTACCAAAGATAAAATTCTTAGAACACAAATTTAAATATTTGTATATGTATGTTGCCAGGAAACACCTGGTAAAGTATACGATCATCTAGCCACTATGCTGTAGACCTGAACTAATACATAATAATATTGAATGTAAACTGTAATTAAGTATTTTTTAATTAAAAAGAAACTGTTTGTAGATATGGCGAGTTGTAAAAATTCTTACAAGTCTTTCATAGTACCTGAAACACTAGCAGTAAATATCACAATAAAGTCAGTAAAATGAATATTTCTGAGTTCCTGGGTCTTTGAAAAGCAAACAATAACAAAACAAAACTAACTTTCACTGGAGAGTTTTAAAATTCACTGGAGAATTCTTGAAGTCAATTATGATTGTAATAAATATGTAGGAGTGCTTGGATTTTACTCAAAATACATCATTCTTAACAAACTAACTGCTTTTAGAAAGCAAGACAACCTTGTGTTATGTAAAATACTGAAATACAAAACTTCTATATTAAAGCAAAAAACATCACAACTGGAATTAAACTTTCTAAGAACTGGTCATGAACTTATCTGTATGAAGGTTCTTATTTTTGAGTTCAAAAAGATGAAAATATAAATAGAATATGTTTCTTCTGCAAGTATCCTAGAAACTAGAATTCAGAAGCTGCCAGAAACAACTTTAGAATCTGCTTGGCAATATCTGAAAGGAATTAATAATTATATTATGCGTTATATCATGTAGAGCATGGCCTAGTTGATGGTAATAAAAGCACATTATTTTATTTTTTTTCCTTTTTGTTGAATTTATTGGGGTTATACCAATTAACACAATTACACAGGTTTCAGGTGCACAATTCTACAACACATCATCTGTACATGGTATTGTGTGTTCACCACCCCAAGTCAAGTCTCTGTCCATCACCATTTACCAGTATCTCCCCTACACCCACTTCCACCTCCTCCCATAGACAACACACTTGTCCATATCCATGATTTTTTTCTCTTCTTTTTTTCTTTTTTGCTCAATCCCTCCACCCACCCACCCAACAATATTCAATTATTGTTCATACTAATAAATGAATTTCCTATTTGAAAACCAGGAACAAAAATGATGTTTTCAGAGACTTCTCCAATATCAAACAAGGCAGGTGATCTTAAATAGAACATCACTCAAAACAAATGAAAAGATCAAATCTCAGAACCATTTTTAGCAACTTTTATTAATTTGTGTTTACTCTCTTAATTATTATAGGGTTAAAAGGAAGCTATAGTAAAGAGGGCATTTAATTTACTAACTGAATATAAGATTCCCTAGATGAAGTCTAAATATTAAAGGTACTAAAAGATTGTATAAAGTATAAAATTATTTTAAGAGTGCTGAGCACAAAGCCAACTTTCTTAATCACTCAGAGGAAGCCATCTGAAGTCCAAAGTCTTTTGCTCATCTCTATTCTGAAGTATGAAAATGTAGGGGAAATAATATCAGTAAGGATTACACTAAAATGTAATAAAGTGTTAGGAATTTTATGTCATGGATTTTCTTTGAAGTAAATATATTTCAAGTTTTATATATTGCCACAAAATTATTATTAAGTCATTCTTTAAAGTTTCAGATGTTTGTGATTCCAGAACCTATATTTTCACATGATATAGGACAACTTAAGTCATTTTAAGAATTTACTGTAAATTATAAAATTTCAAAGGATTCTCAAGTTTAAATATATATTTTATTTAGAGACAAAGAATCACCATTTTTTCATGTATCGTTTATATAGATTCTGACTCTTAGTGCAGAAAGATTCATGAGCTATTTATAGCAGAAAAGTACATAATTAACAGCATAACTTTAGTTTACTAAGTGATGTCAGAAGATATTGAGACAGCTAAAACAAAAAGCATTATAGTCATATTGAAAAGGTAGTAAACAATCGTTAAAAAAAATTTTATATGTACATGAACCATACTTAGTTTTTAGTATTCTTGAGCAATTATTTGTATTCTCAACAGGAGTTAATTTTATTCCTAAGAGCAATTTTTACATTTGTTTTTCCAAATGTTTTATGATAAAACCTTCCACACATACAGAAAAGACAAAATAATTGCTCAAAAACTATATCATATACCTATACCCTCTTTTAAAACTGTTAGATTTTGGTGGAATATAATGAACAACATAAACTGATAACAGAAATAGATTCAGGGACACAGAATCATGGAACAGATGGTCAAACCTCAGAGGGAAGGCAGGGGAAGGTGTAGTGAGGGAGAGAGATAAGAGATCACCCAAAGAAGTTGTGTGCATATAATTGGGTGGGGGGTGAAGACCAGTGCTGGGGTGCAGGGCCAAGCTGGGAGAGGACAATGGGGGGAAAGGGGGCCATATGCAATACTTTCAACAACAAAGAATTTTAAAGAAAGGCATTACTCAGAAACTATATCATATATCTACGCCCTCTTTTACAACTGTTAGATTTTGATGTTTGCTTTGATATTCCTGTCTATCCTTCAATCATATTTTTATGTATTTCGTATATTTTATTTTCAAATACTTTAGAATGCATACCTGAAATTGAGCTTACAATTTTAGGGAGTAAAATTTACATGCTGTATATGCACAAAAGTTTAGTACATCCAAATATAATTTTACCACACCTTAGCCTTTCTTGTTTCTGCACTAAGTTTTGCATCCTTATTCTACACCAGATGTCCCTGTTTCACTACAATTCAGAGACTCTAAATGGTACAAATCACAAAGAATCCTGTTTTCCCTAGCCCTTCGCCAATATGCTGCCTATTCTCACTGGGATACTAATATGTCATGTAGCTTTGTACTAGGCTGTTCTCTGTCACATTCTTACAAGAATATTGAACCAAAGCAGGCAGCCATCAGCATTCAGTAGTAACAGAGGAAAATAGAAACAAACACAAAAATGTCAAGGCATAAGATAATTAATCCCTAAGTGAAAGGTCATTTATAATTTGGGTACACAAAAGTGACATTACTAAAATTAGCAGTCGTGACTTCATACACAGGATCTATTTTCCTGACAAATGGCAGCCTACATCTGCCTTAGTTGTGTTAATAAGGGCTATTAAAGGCAATGTTGTTAGCCTAAAGGCATGGTACCTTAATGATGTGAAATGTTGCCTGAAGTTTATCAATGATAACACTTGATTGCTAACAGGCAACCCTATAAAATCAATTACCTCTGCTCTAAATAAAATTTGAGTGGCCTCATAAATAATTAAACTAAGGGCTATATAATACCAGAATATTTCCAGTGACCTCAAGAATAACTTTGTCATTGCGGTTTTATGTTTTTTTTAAAAGACAGTTTTCATAAATAGTGGTAAATAGAGTGCATAAAATTTTAATACCTATAAAACATGTGACTTCTTTAATTCTCTAGAGAGTCTTATAATCAGACACAGTCAACATAATTTAGGAGTCAAACTACACCACCCTGATTTTTTCAATAGGCTTAAAGGAGCTCACAATAAAGCTGAAAAATATTGTTATTATGCCATATGTAATATATTTTTAAGTGTCTATTTAAGTCCTTTGCCCATTTTTTAATAGGATTATTTGTCTCCTTTTTCTTGAATTATATGAGCACTTTATATATTTTGGAAATTAACCCTTATCAGATGTATCATTGGCAAATATGTTCTCCCATACAGTGGGTCCCCTTTTTAATTTGATGCTGATTCTTTTGCTGTGCAGAAGTTTTGTAGTTTGATTTAGTCCCATTTGTTTATTTTTTCTTTTGTTTCTGTTGTCCTAGGTCAGGGGTGGGCAACCTTTTTGTGAGTGCGTGCCAAAACCAGCAAAATCTCTGACTCAAAATTCTTCTGCATGCCAACCCTAATTTTTTGAGAACGTGTTATGCCTACTTGATATCTCTTAAGGTGTACGTATGTGAAGAAAATTGAAGAAATAATAAAATTCATTCGAGCGACAAAAACACAGTATATGATGATGAAAAATACATTTATTTTTTAATGTATACATGTACACTGATAGTCCTACAGAAAACTTTATGACTTTGTTTGATATTATCAGTGGAACTTTTGCTGCTGCATCACTGATGACAGAGATTTTACATCAGGTTTATATTTCATGACCTTCAGAGATATGCACGAGCTACTACTTTTATCCGTCAGGCTATTCCTATTATAAGACTTAACAAAATTCATCACTGAGAACAAACATTCTCAAGTGTATGTGGATGAAACCAAAACACTGGTCAGATCTAGGAAGGCAGGGAGAATTAAGGCAGAGGCATAGATATTGCTCTTCCCCTCTCTCGTCAATCCATGTCTATGGTCTTTAAGATAACTTGTTATGTAAAATTATTTATTTATCTAAGATGCACCTACACTGAATTTATCTGAAAAATAAAAAAGTCGATATTAAGAAAAAAATTGTAAGTGGAAGATTATAAGAGAGGGTTTCACTTGTCAGCAAAAGTTACTGGCGTGCCATGTTTGGCACACGTGCCAGGGATTGCCCACCCCTGCCCTAGGTCATTGGTTGGCAAACGGCAGCTGGTGAGCCACATGCGGCTCTTTGGCCCCTTGAGTGTGACTCTTCCACAAAATGCCACGTGCGGGCACACATGTACAGTGCAATTGAAACTTCGTGGCCCATTCATAGAAGTCGGTATTTTGTGGAAGAGCCGGTGTTTTGTGGAAGAGCCACACTCAAGGGGCCAAAGAGCCGCATGTGTCTCACAAGCCGCAGTTTACCGACCACTGCCCTAGGTGATGTATCTGTAAAAATTCTGGTACCTGAGATGTCTGATATTTTGCTGCCTATGTTTTCTTCTAGGATTTTTATGGTTTCATGAATTACTTTTTTTAAAATTTTTTATCCATTTTGAGTTTATTCTTGTGTATGGTGTAAGTTGGTGGTCTGGTTTTATTTTTTTCAAAGAGGACATACAAATGGCCAAGAGACATATGAAAAAAATGCTCAATGTCACTAATTATCAAAGAGATGCAAATTAAAATGACAATGAGGTATCACCTCACATCTGCCATCAATAAATCAACAAACAACAAGTGCTAGCGAGGATGTGGAGAAAAAGGAACCCTAGTACACTGCTGGTGGGAATGCTGACTGGTACAATCACTATGGAAAACACAATGGCATTTTCTCAAAATATTTAAAATGGAACTTCCATTTGACCCAGTAATCCCACTTCTAGGAATATATCCTAAGAAACTTGAAACACCAATCAGAAAGAAAATATTCACCACTATGTTCACAGCAGTGTTATTTACAATAGCTAAGATCTGGAAACAGCACAAGTAGATGAATGGATAAAAAAGCTGTGGTATATATTCACAATGGAATACTATGCATCTGTAAAAAAAGAGGATCTCTTACCACTTGAGACAGCATGGAGAGACCTGGAGAATACTATGGTAAGCAAGATAAGCTAGCCAGAGAAAGACAAGTATCACATGATCTCACTTATATGTGGAATCTAATGAACAAAAAAACTGATGGGAAAAAAAAAGATCCAGAGACATTGAAGCATGTGACAGACTGACATATTTCAGAGGGAAGTCGGGGTGGGGAGGAGATAAACCAAAGAACTTACATGCATAGCCCATGGACAAACAATAGTGCCAGGAAGACCTTGGGAGGTGGTGGGAGTGGGGTGGAGGGAGTTAATAGGGGGAAAAGGGGGACAGCTGTAGTACTTTCAACAATAAAGATATAAAATAAAATAAATAAAATAAAATAAAATAAAATAATAAAATAAAATAAATAAAACTGTGAGATAGAGTGAATCAAAGTCTTAGTGAATGTGAAACACTGTTAGATGAAACAGTGGTTTGCATATAAGTACAATATGAGCTGAATAATAATATAAGTATGATGATCCATTCTTATTCGTTGTCTACAGTTGAATGATGTCAAAAGAGGTTAGACAAGAATCATTTACAAATAAAATGCTAAACATAAGAGTTCATTAGTTAATCTCAAAACGGAATATCCCCAGGATTTAGACATTTAATACCTGGTATTTTATGAATTCTAATGTTTTACAACAATTTTCTTAGCAATCTTTCACTTCTCGCTACAAGACAAAAATGATTGCAAGTACTAAAAGGAAACCAGATAGTCTCCAGCGGTCACCAACCTTTCGGACCTCACGGACCACCAGACTCCAGACCATCGGTTCTCAACCTGTGGGTCGCGACCCCTTTGGGGGTCAAATGACCCTTTCACAGGGGTCGCCTAAGATCATTGGAAAACACATATATAATTACATATTGTTTTTGTGATTAATCACTATGCTTTAATTATGTTCAATTTGTAACAATGAAATTGGGGGTCACTACATGAGGAACTGTATTAAAGGGTCGTGGCATTAGGAAGGTTGAGAACCACTGTGAGACCATGAGACTGAGCTCCAGTGTTCAGTCTCAGGTGAGTGGATTGTAGTTAGTCCACCACAGTGAGTATGCAGTACTTTTCCCCCATTATAATCCACTGAGTGTAATAAATTCTAAAAGTCATCATTGTACTCTTGCTATGCAACTTTCGTATTTTGAAAACTATTAAAAATCAAACAATCTGCATCTTGATAAATAACATAATTTGTGGGACAAAGTGATGTCAAATAAGGTAAAAGAAGAGGGACATTTGAAGTGAAGAGACAAAACAGATTTTTAAAAATAACAAATGTTCAAGTACCTATAGTTTTATTCCAATTTGAAATAGTGTATTAGTTTTATTTAAAATTAACTTAAGAAGGTAAAATTTCTTAAATTAGTTGTTAACATTTCTTCTAAAATAATAAAATAAAATATTACTAACAAATAATTTAAAAGAAATGTGTTCTTCCAGAAAATACCTCAGTAAACCATTTTAAATTAATTATTATCTAAAATGATGCAATAGTTTTTTGGGTTTTTTTTTTTCCTGTTAACTAATGATGTTAATTCAGTGATAGTCTTCTGGGCAATATGGTATTTCATTTTTAGGGAACAGCAGGAAAAGTTGTAGGGGGTGAAGCTGTATGTTTAATAGAGACTTTGAAGTAGACCAGAAATAAAAATGCTGTTCATTCATTCCATCCACTCCCTTATCTTGAAAATGATCTGTGCATCTAGTCTGTAAATAGATTTTGTAGGAAATACCAAGGCAAACTACTCTTCCCCAGAAGTTGGTTTATTCATGAACCAAACCAAACCCAGAGATATGGGCTGGCCTGATTCAGCCTAGGAAGGAGACTGCACATCTGGGTAGAAGTGAGTTTTGCCTATAACTCACCACTCAGACAGCAGACTGACCCTTATTATCATCCCACCTGTATCCTCTCTCCTTTGATAAAACTTATGAGTTTAACTTATTTGTTATTGTTCATAGTTGATAAATAACTACTTTATATTACTCTTGGAATATTTGTAAATAACAGGTAGAAAGAAGCCCTCACTAGACAAAGCAACTATTAAAAAGTAGTATAATATTGCTACAATGGAAGTCTTAAGCTGATATTGGAACACATTAAAAAGGTCCACACTGAATCACCAGCAGTCGGGGAGAAGAGAGATGCCCAAAGTAGAAAATGGTTAACCAAGTGAAATATAAAGAAAATAAAGCATATTAGGAAGGAAAACAGGATAGGCAAAGACAAATAACTTAAAATAGTTAGAAAATAAAGTGTAAGATTGACAATTAATCTGTAGTAATTGGCATGCAGCAGATAATAAAGAATCTAGAATACATCTATGGCACACAATGATCAAGGCGAGGAGTGATGAGGATACTAAAAATGAAGCTAGACTCCTGCAGACATTCAGTTGCAGAAATCCATATCAGAGATGCTATTAGCGTATGGTCTGGAGTGAAGGGAAGAGCTGGCATGGAAACAGTCAAGACTTCACATATTTTGATATAAAAAAAGAGTTAAAAACAGTCCAAGGATACCTAAGGTTGTTTTGGCTTTTAAAGATTTTTTATCTTAAGCATCCATGGTTCTTTTGACCCTGGAAAATGGATGGAACAGGAACTAGGAGCTAACTCAAGAAATTGAAAAGCAAAAGATCAAACGTAAATAGAGGGTCTATCAAACAAAATTCCTCAGTGTCAATATTAACTTAAAAAGTGAAATATTCAAGCTCCAATATTTGACAAGGTGGAAAAAATGGTAAAAGATGAGGTAGAAAAAAAGATAAAGTAAATTAGATTTATTTTTCCAAGCTAATCAGTTAAACAGCAGCATCCTAAGAGCAATATGAGTTATTTCAGGATTCCAAATAAGTACTATGTATTATGGCATTTGTCTTTAAAAAAAGATCACTCTGGAAGCGATATGAAAGACTTATAGGAGGCATTGAGCCAATTTTGTGGTTATACCATGATCCTGGTGAGAATGACAAAACTGAGCTAAACCACACAGCATGGATAAATTTCTAGAGGTGGTTAAAAGGAATTGATTATATAATTGTAGGACTTTCAGACTATCTGAATTCAATCTGCCCTCCACCCTAACCTCCACATAAATTCACTGCCACCAATTTTCATGTGTGTATTTTTTTATCTGTAATTTCTATTTTGAACTAAATAACGTACTTTGGATGACCCTCAGGTCAAGAGGAAAGATAATGACAACAGAGAGAATGACATGATTTCATTATCCTTGAATACTAAACTGTATTTAATGACCAGGATGTTTTTAATATGTTTTCATTGATTTTTAGAAAGAGAGAAAGGGAGAGGGAGAGAGAGAGAAACACTGAGGTGAAAGAGAAACACTGGGGATAGAGTCAGCAACGTAGGCATGTGCCCTGACGTGGAATGGAACCAAAGACATTCTGGTGCATGAGACTACAATCAACCAACTGATCCATGACAGCCAGGGCCAGAATCTTCTAATAGTCATTAATTAGTGATTTCAAATGTGGCTTCTTTGATGGCCAGATGAATAAGATTGGGGTTGAAAACCCCCATGTGTGTTTAGTCCCATCCCAGTTCTGCCCCTGAAAACTGATGTCAAGCCTGTAGGCCTGTTGTGTATTCCTAGTACTGATAGAGGAGTCTACAAGAGCTTGACTAGCATTAAGTATCAACAAGTAAAACCAAAAGAAGAGCAAAAAGACCAGTTCCTAATGCTGACTGTAGCACAAAGACCACTTATTAATATTTATAATATTTTTAAGCAAAAGAACAAATACACACACAGTTTATCATTAAATCAAATAGTAATTATAACACAAAAGTTCCCTCTCTTCCCTTTCTACCTTCCAAGAGGCTATCTCTATTCATTTTTTATTAGAAATCCTACATTTCTAGATTATATTTATAATTTTATTTCATGGTTTGTCAATTTTAGAAAGATTATATTGACTTCTTTATGGAGGATTTAGATTATTTTATTTCCCACTATCTTCCCTCAAACCCCTGGTTCATTGATTTATTTTGATGAAAGAATAATCAATGTTTATGTTTTTAACAATTTTAAAAATACTGCTCACTACAGAGCCAAGCAGTTTACTATGATTTCATTTTGTTTCATGTACTATTTTTATTTTTCAAAAAAATAATCATTTTTTTTTACATTATTTGCTATCAGCATAGTCACTGGCTGGAAACATAAATCATGCCTGCATAAATAAACATATTTGAAATAAACTCAGTTGAAAACATAACTGAGTCTTCATGAGGGTAAATAGTAATCACTTTGAATTCCATGAGTGTATGCTCATTAAATTGTCTCACACAGTTAGGGGGGGGGGGCGGGGGGGCCGGGGGAGCAGGGTAGGAATGTCCCAAGATTTGCAGATGTGCAGTGGGCAAGCTGATGACTGAAAATAAATAATATGCACATACAGTCCCAATCTGAAGGCCTGAGAATTAGGAGAGCCAATTGTCTAAATTCCAATCCCAAACCCAGGAAGCTCAAACCAAAAACAATCTGATGTTTCAGTTCAAATGTGAAAGCCAGAAAGACTGATGATCCAGCTCTAAGTAGTTAGGCAGGAGCAGTTCCCTCTTATTTGCTGGAAGGTCAGCCTACTAGTATATGTTCTATGATTGGATAGGACCAGATGAGGGAGGATTATCTGCTTTACTCATCATACCTATTCAAATGTTAATGTTGTCAAAAAGTAACCACACACACACAAGGTAACGCATAACCAAATATCTGGGTACCCTGTGGACAATTCAAGTTGCATTATAAAAGTAACTCATACATGGTTTTTATAAGGTAAAATACACTATTTTGGTGGACCTTGAAAATTGATATAAAAGTCTTCGCTCTCAATGGAGGTAATTTTTTTTCTCTAAAGGGATATTTGGCAATGTTTGGGGAAATTTTTTTGTTTTAAAACAGGGAGGGATGGTCCTGGCATCTAATGCTAGAGACCAGGTAAATACTGTTAAACATCCAAAATACATGGGAGAGCTCCACACACAAATAAATAATAATTTGGCCCAAATGTCAATAGTATTGTGGTTGAGACTCCTGGATTTGGAGAAAAATGTGTATGTCATGGAATTACTTTATCCCATGTGTCAGAGGCTATGTGGTTGTATTCCAAAAAATATATACAATCTAGAACATAAATTGCCATTGAATGAATCTCTGTTTAAGTTTATGATAATCCTTAGTAATTCTTTAAGATCTATCTGCCTTCTTCAAAGCCCTAAAAGCAAGACAACTGGACATGTGATGGGAATCACCACTTTTGTGCTATTTATTTGATTTAAGATCTTACTAAGAACAAAGAGTTCTAGGGGCTCTTATTTGATTGTCTCTATCATAACGACTCTCAAACAATAAGCCCTACTTGTTATCATATATGTCTTCCATTCAGTAACGGGGCACAGTCAACCCAATGCCCTTACTGACCTATGAAATTGGGTCATATGTAATTTTTTATTTGGCCAACAGAAGTCCCCATTTTGACTGGTAGACTCCAGTGTCATTTGTGGTTCTTGACAACCAAGTTTAATTTATAGACACTGTCTAATCCTATCTAATAAAAGAGAAACATGGTAATTGGCGTACGACCGCTATCCTTCCCATTGGCTAATCAGGGAGATATGCAAATTAACTGCCAGCCAAGATGGTGGCCAGCAGCCAGGCAGCTTAAACTGAACATGAGGCTTGCTTGCTTCAGTGATGGAGGACTGCAACGTTCCCCGCCTGCCTTGCCGGCCTCTGAGCTTGCAGTTTAAAAAACATTGAAACAAATATAGAAGCTAAACAAAACCCCAGAAACCAGCTTTCAGAGAGCTGGGATCTCAGAGCTGGAGTTGATACAGAGTTTCAATTATAAAACCGAAACAAACCAGATACCTATTTTCAGCAGCTGAGGCCTCAGAACTGGAGCCAAGCCTCAGAGCTAAAGCTGGCTCAGAATAAAAAAGAAAAAAAAAAAAAAGAAAAAAAGGAGCAGTTGGGAGCTTCAGTCCCAGACTGAAAACAGCCCTCAGCCCCTCACCCAGACTGGCCAGGCACCCCAGTGGGGACCCCGACCCAGAAGGGTGTGTGACCAGCTGCAAACAGCCATCATCCCCTCATCCAGCCTGGCCAGGCACCCCAGTGGGGACCCCCACCCTGATCCAGAACACCCTTCAGGGAAAACCAGTCGGCCTCCACCCATGCACCAGGCCTCCATCCTATATAGTAAAAGGGTAATATGCCTCCCAGCACCGGGATCAGTGGAGCCGCGAGACCTCCTGGCACCGGGATCAGCGTGACAGGGGGCAGCGCCCAAACCCCCTGATCGCCCTGCGGCTCTGTGTGTGACAGGGGGTGGGGCCACAACCTCCCTATTGGCCCTGCTCTGTTCCTGACAGGGGAAGGCGCCCCAACCCCTTGATCGCCCCTGCTCTGTGCCTGATAGGAGGGTGGTCCCCAACCCCCTGATCACCCTGTGGTTCTGTGTGGGACAGGGTGCAGCACCCCAACCCCCCCACCCCATGGGCCCTGCTCTGTATGTGACGGGATAGAGCCATAACCTCCCCATCGGCCCTGCACTGAGTGTAAGAGTAGCGGCGACCCAACCCCCTGATCGGCCCTGCTCTGTGTGTGACAGGGGGGAGCTCCCCAACCCCCTGATCGGCCCTGCTCTGTGCGTGACGGGGCGGTGCCCCAACTCCCCAATCGGCCCTACCCTGAGCGTGACTGAGGGTGGCATCGCAACCTCCCAATCCACCCTGGTCTGTGCATGACAGGGGGCGGCGCCCCAACTCCCCAATTGGCCCTGCTCTGAGCCCGACCAGGGGCTGCACCTAGGGATTGGGCCTGCCCTCTGCCACCCGGGAGCAGGCCTAAGCCAGCAGGTCGTTATCTCCCGAGGGGTCCCAGACTGCGAGAGGGCACAGGCCGGGCTGAGGGGCCCACCTCCCCCCCGAGTGCACAAATTTTTGTGCACCGGGCCTCTAGTAATATATAAAATAATTTTGCGTTCTGTTTTCTCATGTACAGATATCCTCGTGGCTTTGTTGCCCCAAGGAAAGACTGGGGGAGCAATGACAATGCACACTCATGTCAATATTATAGCATCATTTCTGAAAGAGGCCTGGGATCCCATTCACTGATATTTGTACTGTCTTGGGTTTGAAAATTGAGTAAAAAGACCAATGACTTGCAATTATGGCAATAGTAAAAATTTTTACTAATGAGACCTAGAGGTTTTTATGTTATAAACCAAGTAATATTTTAATTCACTATCATCTACTTTAGTCCTAGGAACATACTGACTAAGTAGACCATGCTGTTAGACTAAGAGAATAAAAGTAGTTGTGCTATAAGACATAAGAAAATCAACCTGGATGCTGAGAATGTACACTAGCCATGCAATGGGTTGCCATGATTTGTTTCCCTCTATCTGCATTTCTGTGTGTGGATTTATACATAAACAAAAACACACACATATCCAAATACAGAGATATAGTTTATGTATTAGCACAGCTCTCAGAATTTTCCTGCTCTCCCAATTTTTGCTCTCTTTCCCTGTTGCAATCTGGTATTAAATGCTTGTGACTGAATTTATATATGGTCCCCAAATGGTGATGACTTATCAGTAACTCTAGAATCACAGAAACAATAAACTTTTAACTGAACTCCATTCAATCAGAGTTTTACTTTTTTTTTTTTTTTTTTAAACCACACACAAAAAAACCCTGCAGTATTGAATTTGATTTTCATTGTAAGTATAACACAATTGTTTGGGTTCCACTCTCACTTTCCCCCCAATCTTTCTTTCTATTTATTTTATTTTTATAATATATTTTTATTGATTTCAGAGTCGAAGGGAGAGGAAGAGAGGGATAGAAACATCAATGATGAGAGAGAATCATTGATTGTCTGCCTCCTGCATGTCCCCTTTGGAGATCGAGCCCACAACCTGTGCATGTGCCCTGACCAGGAATCCAACCGTGACCTCCTAGTTCATAGATTGACGCTCATCCACTGAGCCATGCAGGTCAGGCCCATATCTTACTTTTTAAATCCTTGACATGATGTTGAGAAAGAAACATTTGCCCTATAAAATAACCTTTATTGTATTTTTATTTTATACCTCTTTGAACACAGCAGTGTGTAAAAATCAGTCATTGATAAACAATATAAGACTATTTGTGATACTTCACATACAGAGATTTTACAGAAAATATTGTGCTATTAAGGAGGCAAATAATGAAATGAGATGCTGTCACTCTGAGCTAACAGTTTCTTAATCAAAGGAAAAGAGCCACATGTTATACTAAAGCTTGAGACCAACTTAAAACGTGATAGAAAAAGAAAGATTAAGTCAGCGGTTCTCAACCTGGGGGTTGAACAACCCTTTCACAGGGGTCGCCTAAGACCATTGGAAAACACATATATAACTACATATTGTTTTTGTGATTAATCACTATGCTTTAATTATGTTCAATTTGTAACAATGAAAATACATCCTGCATATCAGATATTTACATTATGATTCATAACAGTAGCAAAATTACAGTTATGAAGTAGCAACGAAAATCATTTTATGCTTGGGGGTCACCACAACATGAGGAACTGTATTAAAGGGTCACGGCATTAGGAAGGTTGAGAGCCACTGGATTAAGTGATCAAGTGTTGGATTAAAGGAGCTTCCAGGGACACTTGTCTTGGGCCTAAAGATCAAGTTACCTAATTTAATGTTGATTTTCTGTTGAGTCAACATAAAATATTGTTTTAAAGATGGAGATGATTTTGATTGAGTTTTATATGTTAAGGAGAAAGTGACCAGAATAAGGAAATTTTAGAAATTAAGAAAAATTAAGTGGCAGGTAATGAAACTAATAATAATCAATACCCAAAACACTGAAAAGAAAAAGCAAGGTGAGAATATTTTTCTAGAAAGGTGTTCTCTTGGTGGTGGTAGTATTCTACAGTAATTGGTAATGAGAACCCAGAGCTAAAGATTATGTATGATATAATTATGCTGATATAGCCACTTAGTGAATTTGCTTTCACTAATTATTTACAGATTTGTATAATGTCAAAAACAAAATTCTGGAAAAGGTAAAGTCTCCAGCTAAAGTAGTCAGGTTTTTCCCAGTGTTTTCCTTTTTTTGTACAGAAAGTTTAAAAAAAAAGTGAAGAATTATCTAAGTTAAGTTTGAAGCAAACCAATCAAAGAAACAAAAAGCAACAAAGAAATCATGCTACTTATGAGTTAGTGTATTGTTTGTTAGAAGCCAAAGAGCCAGTATTCAGTGCCTTTAAATATAAACACTAGCCTTGAGGACAGTGGTGATGGTAAGGAAAATAAATTAAAAGGGTTAATTTACAGTGTGCAGAAAATATAATTCTCAAAAATTATAGGAATCAATGAACTAGCTTTAGAAATGTCAGCTAGGGTCATAATTGCAGTTTGGTTGAGATAAAGAGATGAATCTAATGTCTTTTGAATTTATAGAATAAAACACAAAAGCAGAAAGGTCAATTCATATAAAGCTTTCATTGGTCATTAATTATTTAGTTAATTAAAAAGAAAATGTAATTGAAGCTAAGCAGAAAAAGCATGAAGGTAATTCTTACTGAGAATAAACAGAGCCGTTTTAGTACTTGGTCCAAAGTAAACACTGGAGGAAGTCACCAATATCAGGCCAAGATGGGCTGCAATCTGTATTCAAAGATTCCAACACGATTAAGTCAGGAGCCAGATGGTTTATCCAGGACAAAACACAATATTATAAAAATTAGGCCAACTAGGTCCTTAGGAGTTTTAGTGAGCTACAGGAGATGAAGTGAGGGAGAAGTATTTTTCTCAGTAAGCCTGGCCTCTGGAATCTAATTTGTTGTTTAGTAAAATGGCTTAATACAGTTACCTGCTGTGTTGTTAGTGATTTCAGTAAATGGAGCCTTCAGTCTCAGTAGAAGTTTCCCACTTCTCTTAAAAACAGCTGCTCTAGTGCTAGTGAGGAACTGTGAGGATGCAATAGAGAGGGCCAGGTTATATTAGATTGAAGGCCACATTATCTTCGGCTCTTCAGTTTTCTTCAAGAAAGGTTTTAAATAATCATATGATTCTTCCATTTTGTCCCTAATGGATAAAAAGAAGATGCCCCACATGGAGTGTATACCTTTTAATATAACAGGTGGAAAAAAATCCCATTCCTCTGACAAATGAAAGTAGTCACCCATAGCCATCCCCTCGATTTAACTGGGTGGTGTTCTTGGCTTTCCCCTAAGCCAGTGTGTAGAGACCATTATGAGGACTATCAATCAAAGCTTTCAGTGTTACAGGGATGAGCACAGATAGAAAGAACAAAGGCCCTTTTGTCTTTTGAAGTAAAGCTTCCTGTCCTGTCATACTCTCCGTTCATGCAGAGCTTCCTGTGACCTAGATGTTCACTCCCTTTTTCCTCCATCTAGAGCTTCAAAACTTGATCTCCATCTAGGTTGGTCTGGGCCTGGCTGGGTAGCTCAGTTGGTTAGAGCACTGTCCCAATATGCCAAAGTTGTGGGTTTCATCCCTGATCAGGACACATATAAGCATCAACCAATGACAAATAGATCTTTCTCTTTCTCCTTCCCTCTTTCTCTAAAGCAAACAAACAAACAACTAACTAAATAAATAAGCTAGGTTCGCATTATCTCCAAAAGGAGAGATACAGGAAATATCAGAAGACAATACCCACTCCCTCTCTCTCCTTTTCTCTCTCTTCTTCCTCTCTCTCTCTCTCTCTCTCTACACACACACACACACACACACACACACACACACACACGTACAGGCACAAAAATCCTCAAAAAGAATAAATTGATTTTACATATTGTACTAAGTGTAGTAGCTGACTTTTGAAACAATACAATACAAATAATCCAAAATAATGATAGTGTTTTTTAAACTAAGAATAGAATAAAGTTACAATTAGCTGACATATTATATAAAGGGGGAAAATTATAATCCTACATGGCCCAAATATAGGCTTCAGGGTTGTGAACTAATGTATTTAAGCAAAAGATCTGGGAAATCTAAAAAAAGAAAAAAAGATTGCACAGCCTCTAAAAAAAAATGGAAAATGAACTAGTAGAGGGAAAAAGTAAATGGCCTGTTATGTGGCCTTTCCTCTAATCTAAAAGAAGTCTGAGAATTTACTCCTTCATTAAGTACCCCTTGTAACATCAGCTCAAACATTTTTAGGAGTTTACTCATACTAGCTCCAAGATACATAAGACTTCATCCGAGCATGATGTAGATTAAATTTATGCATGCATTGTTGAAATTGTTTATAAAGCAACATGTGACCAATATTGATGAGCTGTAGAAGCACAAAAGAATGAACACTGTCATGTACGCCTTTCGGAGGCTACATAAGTAATTGTGTTTCAGTGTAAACAGACCTGGAGCTGGCTCTTCTAAGCTGAGGTTGTATGTGCTTGTGTGACTAGAAATGTCTGGAGTACCAAAGGACTGAGCCATTCAAGGATGTGCCTGAGAATTATAAGACCTTCATTAGACTTCAGATTGGAATGTTCCATAGTATTCTGTAAAGAGTCCTTTCTAAAACCTAAGCAAATTTGGTTCTATTTGAAGCCTGTTTGTCTCTTGGGTTGATTGTAATTCTGAAATAAAGATCACTGCTCCTAATAGAATAAAATAGCTAAAGTAACTAGAGAATTTTAATCATTTGATGAAAAGCCTACCATGCCTGGCCAAAGTGGATCAATTTCTTTGGCGTTTCCATTTCTGGTAATAAACTCTGTGTTTAGTCAGCCCTATTTCACACCTACTAAGTCTTGTAGTGAGATTTGTAGCTACATCTCCTGGTTCCACTTATTCTTGTTTATACAATCATTTTAATTCTCTTACCAAAAAACCCACAAACTTATGACTTATGGCTCTCTAACTCTTCCATATTCAAACTGTCATCAAACCACAGTCATCTCTTTATCTTTCAAATGACTCTCACCCCTGTTCCCCCTTCATCATCCTCCTACAAGCAATCTGATATGTCTTTATTCTGCCAACACTTTGCACTACTAATATGGTCGCCTAATTGTTTTTCCTCAAGGCACTTACTTTTATCTCCACTTTTAAAAAGGACTGTTTAGTTAGCAAATTTCTTTTAGCTACAGTAAGCTTAAAAGCTAAAAGAGATTCATAATGAACTAAAAAGCTTAATTCAAGAACTTCGACATTTCTTTGAAACACCAAAACCAACATTTTAGAATTATCAGCATGAGGTGTTAAATTTCCTAATAAACTTTAGACAAAGCCTACTTGCCTATGTTCTATAGGATATTAAATAAAATAAATGAGATAGCAAACCTACCAAATGTGTTACTTTGAATTATAGCTACTTGTTTTAGATTTTTTTAAAAAAAGAGTATATATCAATGACAGAAAAAGCATTCAACAAAATCTAATACCCTTTTTTTGATATAAACTATTAGCAAAGTGGGAATAGAGGGATCATACCTCAATATAATAAAAAAATATATGAAAAACATATAGCCAACATAATACTCAATGGGCAAAAACAAAAATCATTTCATCTAAGAACAGGAATAAGACAGAGATGTCTGCTTTCACCACTCTTATTCAACATAGCCCTGGAAGTCCTAGCCACAGCAATCAGGCAGGAAGAAAAAAAGTAAAAGGCATCCAAACTGGAAAGGAGGAAGTAAAACTGTCATTATTCTCAGATGACATGATATAGTGCTTAGAAAACTCTAAAGACTCCACCAAAAAACGACTACACTTAATAAATGAATTTCGCAATGTAGCAGATACAAAATCAACACCCCAAAATCAATGACTTTTTTGTACACCAATAATGAATTCTCAGGAAGAGAAACTAAACAAGCAATCCCATTTACCATTGCAACAAAAAAATTAAGATACTGGAAATAAACTTAACCAAGGAGATAAAAGACCTGTACCCAGAAAACTACAGGGCATTGAAAAAAGAGATAGAGGAAGATATAAACATGTGGAAAAATATACTGTGTTCATGGATTGGTAGAATCAATATTATTAAAATATCCATTAACCCAAAACAATCTATAGATTCAATGTAACCCCTGTTAATATACCCATGGAATATTTTACAGATCTAGAATAAACACTACAAAAATTTATAAGGACCCCAAAAAAGACCTTGAATAACCGCAACAATCTTGAGAAAGAAGAACAAAGTTGAAGGAATCACAATATCAGATACCAAGTTAATACTACAAAGCCACATATTCAAAACAGCTTGGTAGTTGCACAAGAACAGAGACCCTAGAAATTGACCCAAGCCATTATGCTCAATTAATATTTGACAAAGGAGGCAGGAGTATACAATGGAATAAAGACAATGTGTTCAATAAATGGTGGTGAGAAAATTGGACAGGTACATGCAAAAAAAGTGAAACTAGACCACCAATATACACCACACATAAGAATAAACTCAAAATTGATAAAAGACTTAAATGTAAGTCATGAAACCATAAAAATCTTAGAAGAAACTATAGGCAGCAAAATCTCAGACATCTTTCATAGCAATATGTTGGCAGATACATCTCTTAAGGCAAAGGAAACTAAGGAGAAAATAAACAAATGGGACTACATCAAAATAAAATGTGCACAGCAAAAGAAACCATCAACAAAATGAAAAGGGGGCCATAGCATGGGAGAACATGTTTGCCAATGATACATCTGATAAAGGATTAATTTCCAAAATATATAAGGAACTCATACAACTTAACAAAAGGAAGACAAACAATCCAATTAAAAAATGGATAAAGGACCTAAATAGACACTTCTCCAAAGTGGACATACAGATGGGCAATAGACATGAAAAAATTCTCAAAATCACTGATTATCAGAGAGATGCGAATTAAAACAACAATGAGGGATCACCTCACGCATCAGAATGGCTATCATCAACAAATCAACAAATGACAAGTGTTGGCAAGGATGTGGAGAAAAGGGAACCCTCATGCACTGCTGGTGGGAATGCAGACTGGTGCAGCCACTATGGAAAACAGTATGGACTTTCCTTCAAAAATTAATGGGACTCCTATTTAACCCCATGATTCCACTTCCAGGAATATATCCTAAGAAACTTGAAACACCAATCAGAAAGGCATATGTACCCCTATGTTCATAGTGACACAATTTACAATAGCTAAGATTGGAAATAGCCCGAGTGATCAGCAGCAGATGAGTGGATAAAACTCTGTGGTACATTTACACAATGAACTAGTACACAGTTATAAAAAGAAGGAACTCTTACCATTTGCAATAGTATGCATGGTCCTGCAGAGTACTATGCTAAATAAAATAGGCCAGTCAGACAAAGGTAAGTATCATACAATCCCACTCGTATGTGGAATGTAATGAACAAAATAAACTGATGAACAAAATAGATCCAGAGACATAGAAGCAATGAACAGACGAGATTTTCAGAGGGGAGATGGGTGGGTGAGTGGGGAGAAATTAACCAGGAAACTTATATGAATATATGCATAGCCCATGGACACAAACAACAGTGTGGTAAAGGCCTGGGAGGGGCTGTTGGGAGGTTAGGGGATTAGTGAAAAACAAACAAACAAATAGGCCATATGTAATACTTTCAACAGTAAAGATAATTTAAAATAATAATAAAATAAAAGTAAAAATAAATAAATAGAGTATATTAACAGTGCAGTGCAATGTGGTTAAAAAATACAATTTAAACTGGTTTAGTAAAATATATTTACTACCTTATTTAAGTAAGCTTTTGTCCCTGTGTTAAAAAATACTAAAGCTGATTTTTTTAATAAAAGATCTTGATTTTTTCATGCAATAATAACAAAGCACAATTAATAAACCATACTTATATAAGCTAGTTTTTCATGAACGCTTGCTATGTGCAGGACAAAAATTTATCAACTTTACACAAATATCTTCATTTAATTTTTGCACAAACCTGTTGATGTAGGCAATATTATTTTTATGCTATTTCAGCCATGAGGAAATAAGAAACTGATTCATTTATCCAAGTTCATAATTCTAGGAAGTGGTATGGTCAGGTTTGAAAACCAGGCATATTGACAAGTTGTTAAAATATAGTCTATTCCTTTAAGATTTTTTTAATTGAGATGATAATCAAGATTAATTCCATTGCCCAAACTCATTTATTTGAAATATTCATATAATCCTTCTTCTCCTTCCATTCCTTTAGAGCTGTACTTTCACTGCCAAAAATATGTATATTTATTAATCTTTGGTTACCTATACAATATATATTAGAAAGCTACTGGTATTTTTCTGTAAAATATTCACCTCTCTGGTTTCTTAGCTGTCCTAATCTAACCTGTGAACTGCTGCTGAAGGACACACTGATTACACTTACTGGCTGAGCTATGGAGGCCCTTCCTGGCTTCTCAGCAGGTCTATTCAGCCTTCCATCTGAGGTCTGTCCGTGGCATCACACAGCCTTGTTTTATGCTGGTTGAGATAAAACAATTTATGCTCTCAAACTACCTTTATTTTTCTAATGTGTTTCTGCTTCCTATGATTTCAAACCTATTTCAAAATAAGGTGCTTTCAAGCCACCTTATTTTGCTAGTATGCTTCTGCTCTGTATGATTTTCTCACTCTTATTGCAATAATTCAATTTTCTCAGAGCTCATATTTTCTATTGTGTCTTCACAATCCACCGGAGTAAACTCTTTTTATTTTTCAGCAATCCAATACACTTCATATTTTTGACACCTACTTTTGTCCCTATGGATTATGTAAAGGTATTGCTCTGGA
Source organism: Myotis nattereri (assembly GCF_964212035.1). Taxonomy (NCBI): domain Eukaryota; kingdom Metazoa; phylum Chordata; class Mammalia; order Chiroptera; family Vespertilionidae; genus Myotis; species Myotis nattereri. The sequence goes on along the minus strand of NC_138077.1, from coordinate 94,881,307 downwards.
TTAGCGTATGATTATTTCTGTTCTGATGTTCCAGATGAAAAACTGACCTCAACTATTTTAGGTATCAATCACTGATCTACTCCAAATGCTTCTAATATAAACTCTTGATGAATATTTATTGTTCAAATACAAAATAAAATATTTGTTTTATCATAAAGAATAGTATTGTTTTTTCAAATCTGCCTCACCTTCACCTTGGTAGATAACCATTTCTTAAACGTCTTTAGAAAAATTTGTCCCAGATACAATAGGTAAAGTGGTAGCTATAAGCGTAGACTGAGTTCTTAGAACATTTGGTGACAATCTGTCTGCACTGCAACTTTATGCTCGATATGAAAGGTCCAGACAGACAAGGTAGAATAAGGTTTAATGTTCTCCAGTTGTTTAATAGCCTTTTGACTTTCCTATTCACAAAATGATGACTGGATTCTCTCATTTTCAATTTCTTAATAAATGTTATGTTTTCAAAAATTTGTCTCTTAAGAGCATATCTATTTTGACCAACTTAGCCACACTGCCCAGGCTCAAATACCCTAATTTTACTTAATAATGACACATTCACATAACTGTTATTATAGTATACTGTTATAAGTGTGCTATTTTATTATTAATGCTTTTAATATCTTACTGTATCTAATTCATAAATTAATTTTTTTATAATTCTTTTTTTATGTTTTTTTGTTTGTTTAAAGTCTTACAAATAGTAGTACATATGTCTCCTTTTTCCCCATTGACCTCCCCCCGGCCTCCCCTGCCCCCAGTACATGCCCTCCCCCCCTCCCCCCACAGGGTCTTGAGTCCACTGGTTATGCTTATATGCATGCATACAAGTCCTTCAATTGATCTCTTACTCCCCCAACCCTCCCCTGCCTTCCCACTGTCATAAATTAAATTTTATCATAGATATTATACATAGGAAAAAAACATCTACACTAATAAAAGACAAAAATGCTAATTGACTGTACCTTTGCTATGCCCTAAGCCAGCCGTGGGCAAACTACGGCCCACGGGCTGGATCCGGCCCATTTGAAATGAATAAAACTAAAAAAAAAAAAAAAAGAAAAGACCGGACCCTTTTATGTAATGATGTTTACTTTGAATTTATATTAGTTCACACAAACACTCCATCCATGCTTTTGTTCTGGCCCTCCGGTCCAGTTTAAGAACCCATTGTGGCCCTCGAGTCAAAAAGTTTGCCCACCCCTGCCCTAAGCCATGCCCACCAGCCAATCAGAGTGACTATATGCAAATTAACCCAACCAAGATGGCAGCCTGCAGCCACGGGGCTGGAGCAAGCAGGAGGCTTGGTTGCCCGAGCGATGGAGGAAGGCAAGCTTCCTGCCAGCCCTGAGCTGGCTGAGGCCTCCGCTCATGGCAGCAAAGTTTCAATTATAGAAGACAAATAAATCCCAGATACCTGCTTCCAGACAGCCTTCACTGGGAACTTGTGTGGCTAGGGGTTGTGGCCAGCCTTCAAACAGCCATCAGCCACTCACCCAAGCTGGCCACACCCTCATGGGGTGAGGGTCCCCACTGGGGGGCTTGGCCAGCCTGCAAACTGCCATCAGCCACTCACCCAGGCTTGCCAGGCACTCTTATATAATAAAAGGGTAATATGCAAATTGACCCTAACAGCAGAACAACTGGGAATGACTGGTCACTATGACACATACTGACCACCAGGGGGCAGATGCTCAATGTAGGAGCTGCCCACTGGTGGTCAGTGCTCTCCCACAGGGGAAGTTCTGCTCAGCCACAAGCCAGGCTGATGGCTGCCAGTACAGCGGTGGTGGTGGGAGCCTCTCCTGCCTCCTCAGCAGCTCTAAGGATGTCTGTCTGCAGCTTAGATCTGCTCCCTGCTGGCAAGTGGACATCCCCCGAGGGCTCCTGGGCTGCCAGAGAGATGCCTGACTGCCAGCTTAGTCCCGATCCCCTGGGGAGCGGGCCTAAACCAGCAGGTGGTCATCCCCTGAGGGGTCCCAGACATGCTAGAGGGCACAGGCCGGGCTGAGGGACCGCTCCCCCCCGCCCCCGAGTGCACAAATTTTTGTGCACCGGGCCTCTAGTAGTATATAAAGGGCTTGGTACTATGCCCAGTTTCAGGCATCTACTGGCGATCTTGAAATGTATCCTCCAAGGTAAGGAGGATGACTGCCCTACAGTTGCCTATGCTTTTTTGTTTTTGTTGTTGACACTATTTGCTTATGTCTCCATTCCCGCACCCCATTTTCCGACCTCCACCCAGCTCCCACTCCCTGCTCCCCTGGACTTTACCACACTGCGGTCTGGGTCCATGGGCTATACATATATGCTATTTGGCTAATCTCTTTATCTTATTTTATCCAGACCTTCCCACACCTCTCCCCTCTGACAAACATCAGTCTTTTCTGTGTATCCATGACGCTGGTTCTATCTTGTTAATCAGTTTATTTTTCTCATAGATTTCACATATAAGCAATATCACATGATATTTGCCTTTCTCTGACTGGCTAATTTTGCTTAGCATCATAACCTCCAGATCCATCCATACTGTCACAAAGGGTAAGAGTTCCTTCCTTTTTATAGCATTTATTAGAGACCCAGTGAATGAAATTCATGCATGCGGTGGAGGGGGATGGGGGTGAGGAAGGGGTCCCTCAACCTGGCCTGTACCCTCTCACAATTTGGGATCCTTCTCTTAATCCGGGACTGCTGGCTCCTAACCACTCACATGCCTGCCTGCCTGATCACCCCTAAACACTTCTGCCTGCCTGCCTGATTGCTCCTAACTGCTCGCCTGCCTGCCTGATTGCCCTTTACCACCTCTGCCTTGACCTCTGCCATGGCGGCTTCATCCAGAAGGACGTCTGGAAGGTCTTTTGGCTGTCCAGTCTAATTAGCATACTATGCTTTTATTATAGACTAGAGGCCCTCGGGGGGGAAGGGAGGTCCCTCATCCTGGCCTGTGCCCTCTCGCAGTCTGGGACCCCTCAGGAGATAACGCCCTGCTGGCTTAGGCCTGCTCCTGGGTGGTAGAGGGAAGGCCCAATCCCTAGGTGCAGCCCCTGGTCGGGCTCAGAGCAGGGCTGATTGGGGAGTTGGGGCACCGCCCCCTGTCACCCACAAAGTAGGGCCGATCAGGGGGTTGGGGGGCCGCCATTCTCACACTCAGGGCAGGGCCGATGGGGAGGTTATGGCTCTACCCTGTCACACACAGAGCAGGGCCCGTGGGGGGTGGGGGGTGGGGCACCGCACCTTGTCACACACAGAACTGCAGGTTGATCAGGGGGTTGGGGAGCTCCCCCGTATCAGGCACAGAGCAGGGCTGATCAGGAGGTTGGGGCACCTTCCCCTGTCACAAACAGAGCAGGGCGGATAGGGAGGTTGTGGCCCCGCACCCTGTCACACACAGAACCACAGGGCGATCAGAGGGTTTGGGCGCTGCCCCCTGTCACGCTGATCCCAGTGCCAGGAGGCCTTGTGGCTCCGCTGATCCTGGTGCTGGGAGGCATATTACCTTTTTACTATATAGGATAGAGGACTGGTGCATGGGTGGGGCTGGTTGGTTTGTCCTGAAGGGTGTCCTGGATCAGGGTGGGGGTCCCCACTGGGGTGCCTGACCAACCTGGGTGAGGGGATGATGGCTGTTTGCAGCTGGTCACACACCCTTCAAGGTGGGGTTCCCAACTGGGGTGCCTGGCCAGCCTTGATGAGGGGATGATGACTGTTTGCAGCTGGTCACACACCCTTCAGGGTGGGGATCCCCACTGGGGTGCCTGGCCAGTCTGGGTGAGGGGCTGAGGGCTGTTTTCAGGCTGGCGAGTGACTGAAGCTCCCAACCGCTCCTTTTTTTCTTTTTTTTTATTCTGGGCCAGCTTTAGCTCTGGCTCCAGCTCTGAGGCCTCTGCTGCTGAAAGCAGGTATCTGGTTTGTTTGGATTCTATAATCGAAACAATGTATATCTCCAGCTCTGAGATCCTGGCGGGCTGAAAGAAGGTTTCTGGGGTTTTGTTTAGCTTCTTTATTTGTTGCAGTGTTTCAAACTGCAAGCTCAGAGGCCGGCAAGGAAGGCGGGGAACGTTGGAGTCCTCCGTCACTGAAGCAAGCAAGCCTCATGTTAGTTTCAAGCTGCCTGGCTGCCAGCCGCCATCTTGGCTGGCAGTTAATTTGCATATTGTCCTGATTAGCCAATGGGAAGGGTAGTGGTCGTACACTAATTACCATGTTTCTCTTTTATTAGATAGGACTAGAGGCCCGGTGCACAAAAATTTGTGCACTGGTGGGGGGGGGGTATCCCTCAGCCCCACTTGTGTCCTCTCGCAGTCTGGGATCCCTCAGGAGATAATGACCTGCTGGCTTAGGCCCCTCCCGGGTGGCAGAGGGCAGGCCCAATCCCTAGGTGCCTTCCCCGCAGCCCCTGGTCGGGCTCAGAGCAGGGCCGATTGGGGAGTTGGAGTGCTGCCCCCTGTCATGCACAGAGCAGGGTCGATCAGGGGGTTGGGGACCTCCCCCCATCAGGCACAGAACAGGGCCGATCAGGGGGTTGGGGCACCTTCCCCTGTCACAAACAGAGCAGGGCGGATAGGGAAGTTGTGACCCCGCCCTCTGTCACACACAGCCACAGGGTGATCAAGGAGTTTGGGCGTTGCCCCCTGTCACGCTGCTCCACGGGCCAGGAGTCCTTGCGGCTCTGCGGATCCCGGTGCTGGGAGGCCTTGAGGCTCTGCTGATTCCATTGCTGGGAGGCATATTACCCTTTTACTATATAGAATAGAGGCCTGGTGCACGGGTCGGGGCCAGCTGGTTTGCCCTGAAGGGTGTCCTGGATCAGGGTGGGGGTCCCACTTGTGTGCTTGGCCAGCCTGGGTGAGGGGGTGAGGGCTGTTTTCAGGCTGGCGGGTGACTGAAGCTCCCAACCTATCTTTTATTTCTTTTTTCTTTTTTATTCTGGGATTTATTTACCTTCTATGGCTGTCACTGGAGCTGAGAGGCGTCTTTAGCTCTGAAGCTCAGCTCCAGCTCTGAGACCTAGGCTGCTGAAAGCAGGTTTCTGGGCTTTGTTTATCTTCTGTATTTGAAACTTTGTTGCGACTCCAGCTCTGATATCTCGGCCGGCTGAAAGCAGGTTTCTGGGGTTTTGTTTATCTTCTATATTTGTAACAATGTTTCTTAGAGAGCAGCTGAGAGGCCCTCAGTGGCAGGCGGGGAACCTGGCTTCCTCCGCCACTGGAGCAAGCAAGCTTCCCTGTTCGCATCAGCTTCCTGGCTGCCGGCCGCCATCTTGGTTGGCATTTAATTTGCATATCTCACTGATTAGCCAATGGGAAGGGTAGCAAAGTTAAGGCTAATTACCATGTTTCTCTTTTATTAGATAGGATGTGTGTAAATGTACCACAGGTTTTTATCCACTCATCTGCTGCTGGGCACTTGGGCTGTTTCCAGACCTTGGCTATTTTAAACTAGTGGCCCAGTGCATGAAATTTGTGCATGGGGGTTTAGCTCAGTTCAGCCTACACCCTCCCCCACAGAGATCTGGCCTAAACTGGCAGTTGGACATCCGTCTCTCAATCTGGGACCGCTGGCCCTATCCGCTCACTTGCTGCCTGCTTGGTCGCCCCCAACTGCCTCTGCCTGCCTTCCTGATTGCCCCTAACACCTCTGCCTGCCTGCCTGATCGCCCCTGCCTGCCTCTGCCTTCCTGCCTGATCGCCCCTAATTTCCCTCCCCTGCCAGCCTGATCTCGCCCCTAACTGCTCTCCCCTGCCAGCCTGATTGCCCCTAACTGCCTCTGCCTGCCTAATTGTTGGGGTTTGCAGTGCAGGTGAATGGGATTCCTGGCTGGCAGGTCACTGACAGACAGAAAGCTATGCCACAGCTGATTCTGCAAGGAATGGGGCTCCATCCTTCCTCCTGTCAGGGTCTGGTTTGAAGGCCAGCCATGCCACCGATCTCGCGAGACCTAGAGTTCTACTGCACCAATGCTGGGGCCCACAGCTCCTTCCTGCCACAGCGCTGGGGCATCCCAGGGCCCACACCCCTCTTCTGCCATGGCACTGCAGTGTTCTGGGGCCCACAGCCTCCTCAACAGCCAGTGCTTGGTCACCACAGCGCCTGTGGTGGCGGCTATCAGTGCTAAGTCGCCATGGCGCCAGTGGATCCCTGCGCCAGCAGCCCCCTTGGCAGTCCACAAGAGGCGGGGGGGAGGGACCAAGAGGTCAGCAGTTCAGCCGGCTTTCCAGCAGTGCACTAAGGTTCCCTTTTCTCCACATCCTCACCAGCACTTGTCATTTGTTGATTTAATGATGGTAGACATTCTGGCAGGTGTGAGGTGATACCTCATTGTAGTTTTTAACTTGCATCTCTTAGATGATTACTGACGTTGAGCATTTTCTCAAATGTCTATTGGCCATCTGTATGTCCTCTTTGGAGAAGTGTCTATTTAGGTCCTTTACCCCTTTTTAATTGGATTGTTTGTGTTTCTGGTGTTGAGTTGTATAAATTTGTAATATATTTTTGAAATTAACTCTTCATCAAATGTATCATTGGAAAATACATTTTCCCATACAGTGGGTTCCATTTTCACTTTGTTGATGGTTTCTTTTGTTGTGCAGAAGCTTTTTAGTTTGATGTAGTTCCATTAGTTTACTTTTTCCTTTGCCCTAGGACAGTGATGGCGAACCTTTTGAACTCGGCGTGTCAGCATTTTGAAAAATCCTAGCTTAACTCTGGTGCCATGTCACATATAGAAATTTTTTGATATTTGCAATCATGGTAAAACAAAGATTTATATTTTTGATATTTATTTTATATATTTAAATGCCATTTAACAAAGAATCAACCAAAAAAATGAGTTCTCGTGTCACCTCTGACATGCGTGTCATAGGTTTGCCATCACTGCCCTAGGAGATACATCAGCAAAAATATTGCTATAAGAGATTCTGAGATTTTGTTTCCTATGTTTTCTTCTAGGATTTTTATGGTTTCATAACTACATTTAAACCTTTAATCCATTTTGAGTTTATCCTTATGCATGGTGTAAATTCTTTGTCTAGTTTTATTTTTTTGCATGCACCTGTCCAATTTTCCCAACACCATTTATTGAAAAGATTTTTTTTACTCTATTGTATGTGTTTGCCTCCTTTTCCAAATACTAATTGACCATGATAAACTAAACTTTTGATGTTATATCTCAGAAATGATTGCCTAATTTAAAGTAACAAATGTTTACTACTATGTTTTTAAGACTTTTATAGTTTCACCAGTTTCTTTAAATGTGTGATAAATTGTAAGTTGAACTTTATATACTCAATCACATTAGTATGTAGACTAAAAGAGCATATTCTCTCATAAGAAATTAGGATTTATAATCAGAAGAAAGTAGAATGTACACAGGTGAGCACAGACCACAGACATCCATTGCTCTTGGAATAGTGAGTTACCCCTCTAATCTTGAATATTCCCATCTGTCACACATGGGGTATAATTGTATGTTAACAATCTTGATCTTAAATGGTTGTAAGGCCTGTAGAAAGTGATTGAATTTACTCTTTAGTATGTTTTTCATGTTATTTACTCAAAACTGTAATATTTTTATAATGTGCCAAAATAAAAACTACAGGCAAAATATGTAATAATTATAAACTTAACAAATGGTGTTTTTTTTTTCAATACAGATGTTAATTATTTGCCTTTGAAATAAATTTTTATAATTATTAAGTGACTCATTATAGTTATATTGTGATAGAAAATGCCTTAGTCTACATCATGTAATATAGTGCACACAATTCAAATTTACTTGATTTTTTGTTGTTATTTCTGGCATAGTCTTTGCACTGGAAAAACTGAAAAAATATATAAACCAAAATGAACAGATATTTTCTTTATATAAGAAGATAAACTCCAAAATTTTGATTTGTTAGTGTACAACCCTGTTCAACTGAGATCCTTTCTCAAGCTTTGGCACCAAGGGATGTAATTCTTTTCTCTGATGACAGTCTGGAGTTCCTAGGGTGCTTGTGTTAATCAAAATCTCTTTTGAAACATGCTACAAGTGAGAGAGGTGGTTTTTTTCTCCTTTAGCACTCCTTCCCATCCCTAGATTTTAGAAGCCTGTTATACTAGCCTTTTATCAGCAAAGCCAGAAGTCTCTCTGATGGAGCCAGGACAACATGCATACTAACTTTTCTCACCTCCTTCTCTTCTCCAGCATGACATATTTTCCCATTAATTACAGTTCCTGGCTACATTATATTGTGATTCTGTAGCTTTAGGCAAGTTATAATTAGGTAGTTACAATTGAGTTTTCAAATACCACCTGGCCACACCTCAGTTCCCCATTTTATGGCTTACTCTGAATTCTAAAGACTGTGACCTGGAACTGGAGAGATGTTTTCAGAATTCCACAGTAGCCCCATCTCATTCTATCCCACACTCAACAATGTCCTAATTCTGTGTATGATATTAAAATTTAAATTTATATGCTGCTTATGTTCAACTTCTCTCCCATTCTCAACTCTTTTTATTCTAAAGAATATTTTGGTTATGTGTTTCCAAGTAACTCTTTTCATGTGTTTACTAATTTAGACATAATAAATGGAGATTTTAATTAATCTAATTGTCCATAGTATATGTCAACAACTTCCTGTATTAACTCTGTATTTATTTTCTAAAATTGTAAGACTTACATATAAAATGCTAATCTAGCTTCCAGAAAGTTCATCAATAGCTCTACAGAGGAAGAAAAGAAAAACATAAATCCAATCTGTCAATATTCTTTTTATATTTTTGTTGTTTAAAATATCAATTTATTTAATTTTATTACAAAAAGTAATTCTCCTTTGGGCTTAAACAAGTTAGAATTGATTTTTGTGTTTTGAAACCAAAGGATATCCACTCATTTTCTATAATGGATTTAATTTTCAACACACACCATTATAATAACATTTACGATTTTAATCATTTTTTTTACTCTAGAGAATTAAAGGAGCCACAAAGTAATATGAAATTGATACTAAGAAACATGTCATTGTGTTTAGATAATTGCCAAATGTTACATCTTCCCAAAACATACTGAAAGATGCTCATTTGCTTAAACCCTAAAACAGCAAAATTAAACACATCATTTTTTTCTTAAGGTTACCATATATATATATCTCCTTAATGTTGCTGTTACAAATGACAAATTGCTTGGCCAGAAGTAATATCAGCCCAGATGCTCTGTGCCTGACATGGGAAATGGGACCTTAAAAGCTCTCCCTTATTATTCTTTTTCTTATTTTTTGTTCACTAGTCACAATTAGTAAAGCGGCAGATGCTTCCACTTATTGCCTACTGTTTCAGAATTATACTTGACATAGATGATAATGCCCTTCCTATTACCTCATTACGGAACATGCAGCTGCATCTGAAAGAGAGCAAGGAAATATCTATGAAAACAGCTTGCTTCTAATTGAATAATTTAAAAGATCTACTAGTGTCCAGAACTTGTTAGAGTTCATAGTAACTGGGAGTGTTCCCTCTGTGATACAGCAAGACAAAGAGTGAACAGACATGGGTACTCTAATTAAAAAAGAAAAATGAGTAGACATGCTGTCAGGCCAAAAGGGATTTAATATACAAATAGGAACTCCATGTGTAAGACATACAAAGTGACAGTTTGAAAGGCTTTTACACTTAACACATTTTCATTAGAATTGAACATGTAAAACTAGACATTCTATTACCAGATCATAAAACCAATATATCCTTGGTTGTTTTTTGAAATGAGATTTTCACAAATTTGCAACTGTAAGAATGCAACCTTAGGAAAGGTTCTGAAGGGCCAATCAAAAGTTAATAGGAAAATGTACTCAAGGAAAAATTTTTAACCTAAAAAAAAAAGTTCTTTCATTCTCTAAACAATGGTATTCAATAGAAAGAAAATGCCTAAGTTTATATGAAGCTAGGCAATAATTATATTTATTCTGAATATCTATCATATTTTAACAATAATACATTAAAATTTGGCTTATAATACTGTCAGTATAAGAAGGAAACCATTGCCGAAGCCGATTTGGCTCAGTGGATGGAGCGTCGGCCTGCGGACTGAGGGGTCCCAGGTTCGATTCTGGTCAAGGGCATGTGCCTGGGTTGCGGGCACATCCCCAGTGGGAGATGTGCAGGAGGCGGCTGATCGATGTTTCTCTCCCATCGATGTTTCTAACTCTCTATCCCTCTCCCTTCCTCTCTGTAAAAAATCAATAAAATATATTAAAAAAAAAAGAAGGAAACCATTTTTAATATGCTTTTAGAAGAAGAAAAATCAATTCAAAAAGCAAAAAAAATAAATTCCTGAATAAATTTAAAGTAAGGTAGATTCTGAATTGACATGTTATTTTGATCCTTTCATTTATGATTACCTTTTATATGTTTATATTCAGTCTGCCCTGCTTTATTGTCTTTTTTCTTTCACTCAATCAATAATGTGGTGGTCTTTTACTCAGCTAAAGTATTCCAGTAGATTTTATTAACAAAGTTAATATTTGGAAAGATTTTAGTTTAACCAATTATCCTTGTGATACTCTTTTTAAGTCATTCCAGTTAGATGAAGATTTACTTCAAAATAAAATGAAGACCACATGAAGGATGAAAAACTAACATAATGGCATAGTGCACTTATATCCAAGACTGTTCATTTGACATTTGCTTTGATGCCAAAAAAGTTACTTCCATAGTAGATATAGAAACAGATTCTACTCTGGATTACAGCCATTTCTATCTATAAGTAATGGCTGATAAGGAATATATTTGATGCATTATAATAAACACTAATGTACCAATTATTTAGCAATGAATTTCAAATGCTACAATCCTATTTGGGCAGTCAGATTTGCATAGTAATTTGAACTCTCCTATACCCCTAGAAGTATCTATTATCACTGGTTTAACAATAGATATTGATTAAGCATCAATTTTGATTCAGGGACTGAGATACTATATAGCATTAATAGAAATAATAGTTGAATGAGTTATAAAGATGGAAAAGACCAATAGGAGCTAGAATCTGCATCAGTAAAAAGAAATTAAGGCAATCACAAGTAACCAAGCTAGAAATTAGATAAGTTTGAATCCTAAAGTAAGTCCAAGGAGATAGGGGCAGCCTTATTAGAAAACTAGTGGGCAATATCCGATGGCTAGAGAACATTATGCAAGGGTCACTATACCAAAGGCGAATGTACATATTTAAAATCCCTTTATTCAGACAACATGTAAAGTTACTCATACTGTTTTAGGCGTCTACTATAAGGCAAACACTCTGGGCGGTGGTGCACCAACATTTTAAATTTTGAGATCTCAAAAACATTACATGACAGTCAACTTATGACAATACTAGTAGCTTTGCGCATGAATCCGTGCACCAATAGCTCGCCAGTAGCTCGCTACCACCCTTCATTAGCTCTCCAACCGCTGCCCTGTCCTCCTGTAGCACCCTTTGACTGGCCCACCCCCAGAGCTTGCTGCCTTGGCCCCTCCTGTAGCTCTCTGCTGCCCGCTTGTAGCTCGCTGCCCCACCCTCCTGCTGATCTGTGACCCGGTCGTTAAGTGTTAGGTCATTACACTTCATGGCATAATGACCATTTGCATATTACATCTTTATTATATAGGATTGGATATAGAACAGGTACCCAGTTTAGGGATGATTAGGTTAAAAGAATAGAAGCATTGAAATAGAAGGACACCGTGAAGAGATGAATTTTACTTAGTTTACCCTTTCATTTAAATCAGAAGTGCTAAATATGGGACACAAAAAACACTGTAATGCCAACTGCCAAATATGGCAATCACTGCTAGGTGAACAAAGTGTTCTATTCCATCAAACTAGAATGCTTCCAACCCAGAATTCTAGAGCCACTTTTGTGGCTCAATATAGCTTAGAATGAGTTAAAGCTATTTAGGTTACCTAACATTCCCCAAATAATAAGAAATATAAACCAAAACAAAAATCAATACTTAAATCAATACTGTTAGTAGAGATTATCAGATCAGAAATAGAACTTAATAGTACATACCTACCAAAATCATAGAGATTTGTTAATACCAACCCTTGTGTGTGGCAACAATGAATGTACAGATATTCCCCAAGTATCATGGACTGCAAATAACAAAGGCTTTGATATTTCTACTTCCATGTAGAAAGCATGCTAGAGGTTCCCATTGGATAAATAAAATTTAATGTTCTTATTGTACCATATTTATCTTTTTATACTGTAGCAACAGAGAGAGCTCTGTATAGCAAAACTTAATGATCCTATATAATAAAAGAGAAACATGCAAATTAACCATTGCTCCACTATGTTCAAGCCATGCCCACAAGCCACGCCCATGAGCCATGCCCACAAAGCCAATTAGGAGTGAGTTTGCAAATTAACCCAACTAAGATGGCAGTGGCCATGGAGCTGGAGCAAGCAGGAGGCTTGGGTTGCCCCCAGCGGTGGAAAAAATCAAGCTTCCCACCTTCCATGGCTGGCCCTCGGCTCCACTCAAGGCTACAAAGTTTCAATTATAGAACATAAATAAATCCCAGGAAAAAAAAGAAAAAGAATAAAAGGAGAGGCTGGAGTTTGGGTTGCCGAGGGGTGTGGCCAGACTGCAAAGGACCATCAGCTCTTCACCCAGGCTGGCCAGGCACCCCAGTGGGGATCCCCACCCTGAATGGGGTGTGGCCACTCTGAAAACGGCCCTCAGCCCCTCAGCCAGGCTGGCCAGGCACCCCAGTGAACCCCTCCACCCTGAAGGGACTGTGGCCAGCCTCCAAACAGCCATCAGCTTCTCACCCAAGCTGGCCTGGCACTCCAGCGGGATCCCCACCCTGATCCAGAACATCCTTCAGGGCAAACCAGCCAGCCCCCACCTGTGCACCAGGCCTCTATCCTATATAATAAAAGTGTAATATGCAAACTGACCCTAACAGCAGAACAACTGGGAATGACTGGTCACTATGACACATACTGACCACCAGGGGGCAGATGCTCAATGCAGGAGCTTCCCCCTGGTGATCAGTGCTCTCCCACAGGGGGAGCTCTGCTCAGTCACAAGCCAGGCTGACGGCTGCCAGTAAAGCGGTGGTGGGAGCCTCTCTCGCCTCCTCAACAGCACTAAGGATGTCCGACTGCAGCTTAGGCCTGTTCTCCGCTGGCAAGTGAACATCCCCCGAGGGCTCACAGGCTGCCAGAGGGATGTCTGACTGCCAGCTTAGCCCCAAACTCCCCGGGGAGTGGGCCTAAACCAGCAGGTGGACATCCCCCAAGAGGTCCCAGACTGCGAAAGGGTACAGGCCGGGTTGAGGGACACCCCCCCACCTGAGTGCACAACTTTTGTGTACCAGGCCTCTAGTGTTATAATGGTTCCAAAGACCATACTACTTCAATAAGTTAGTTTTCAAACACATGAATATAAATGAGCTGAAAAGCTTGAGAGTGCAACAGTCATGAGGGAGGTTAGAAGAAAAGAACAAAGTTTTAAAAATGTGAGTTTTTGTTGCTGTTATTTCCCATGGACAAGATATAAGCAAACAAAAATATCCAGCCAGACTCTGATTTCCACCTAAGCATTCAATTAAAATTGTGCACAATGGAATAAAGCTATCAACAAAGTCACTGGAGAGGATAAATACTTAGCCTCAACCATCTGCTTCCTTTAGAGGGAAGGGAGGCATTCTCAATCAATAAGTTGTTCATTTTTATTTGTGGCCTGTTTTTTAGAGTAATCACAGAAATCAAGCCAGGCTTCAACCTCACCTTACTCCCTGTTTAAGTCCATGATACTCCGGTACATTTAACTTACTTGTGCTGTGTTCCTTGGGGAGTGACTGTGTCCTCCAGCATTGCTAAGGTATTTGTTGATAATATTCTATTAAATGCAAATGTAATAATCAGTAATCTTCTTCTAGTTTTAATTGTACTAAAACATTTTATACCTTATCTCCTACTTTTAAAATTACCTATTCCTCACAGTTAAATTGAAATACAGAATTTTAACATAAGTTTGAATATCTTTAAATCTTATATACCAACTAAAGGCCCAGTGCACAAAATTCTTGCATGGGAGGGGGGGTTCCCTCAGCCGGGCCTGAACCCTCTTGCAATCCGGGATCCATCAGGGATGTCCAACTGTCGGTTTAGGCCCAATCCTGGAATTAGGCCAAAACCAGCAGTCGGACATCCCCCTCGCAATTCAGGATAGCTGGCTTCTACCCACACACCTGCCTGCCTGCCTGATCATCCTAACCACTCTGCCTGCATGCCTGATTACCTCTAATCACTCACCTGCCTGCCTGATCATCCCTAAATGCCTCTATCTGCCTGCCTGATTGCCCCTAACCACCTCTGTCTGCCTGCCTGATCTCCCCTAATCACTTGCCTGCCTGCCTGATCACCCCTAACTGCTCGCCTGCCTGCTTGATCACCACTAACCACCTCTGCCTTGGACCCTGCTGCCACGGCTGCGTCAGGAAGGACATCTGGAATGATGTCCAGAAGGTCATTCGGCTTTCCAGTCTAATTAGCATATTATGCTTTTATTAATATAGATGTGTTGTATGTGGTAACATTTCATTAAATACTAGGGGCTCAGTGCACGAATTTGTGCACCTTGAAAGGAACTATGGGCCGCAAGGCTGCTGTGGGCACAGGGGTGTGTCTCAGCCCATCCTCTGTGCCCCTGCCTGGCCCCTCCCACTGAGTCCCCCAGTCCCCTGTCTTCCAGCAGCCTGGCTCCTGCCTCCACCACTCCTATGTGCTGATGGCATCGGCCCTGCTCGAACCCACTGATAGCACTGAGCAATTGGGTCTGGCGCCAGCAGCAGGGGTGAGCAGGGCCAGTGCCGTCAGCAGGTGCAAGTGTCAGCTGCTGCCCTGATTGCCCCTTAGGAGCAGGGGGAGGTGGAGAAGACCTCATGGGCGATCGGGGCCAGCAGCCGCTGCTCGCACCCACTGATGGCACCAAGTGATCAAAACCAGCACTGGGTGCTGGCAGCAGGTGTGAGCAAGGCCAGCGCCAGCAGCAGGTGTGACAGGTGGCTGTTGGCCCCGATCGCCCCTCAGGAGCAGGAGGAGGTAGAGAAGCCCTGAGGTGCGATCTGGGCTGGCAGCCGCTGCTTGCACCCACTGATGGCGCCTGACGATTGGGGCTGGCACTGGGGGCTGGCAGCAGGTGCGAGCTCCAGGCAGGACCACGACGTGTGGGAGCAAAGAATTTTCAGTAACTACCAAAGGGTCTCCCTGATAATAGTGATTGGCACCCCACCTTGGTCTGGCGTCCCCGCTTACCTGCTCCACCATCCTGCCACAGCCGATGCCCACCATGTTCAACGTGCACCCCCTGGTGGTCAGTGCACATCATAGTGACTGGTTGGTTGCTCAGTTGTTCCGCAATTCAGTCTATTTGCATATTAGGGTTTTATATATATATAGATAGATAGATATGTTCATTAAACTTTGAAGCTGGATATTTTCCCCCATTTTTTTTTTCCTTTTACAGTATTTCAAAATCAAGAAATTGTCTTCCCATATTTAAATATAAAATTATTTCTGCCATGGATTGAATTTCTACCTCAGCAATTCCATTAAAGATATCTTAGCCACACATAAAATTTTAATTATCCTTTTTCACAACGCTGAGATTCTAGTGGGAAAGACACAGTGGTTTGTGGAAAGCATATAATTGGAGAATAAACAAAAGCCAGAGTTTTGTTTGCTTTTTCTTAATTGAATTTATTGAGGTGAAATTGGTTAATAAAAGTATAGGTTTCAGGTGTGCATTTATGTAATTAATCATCTTTATTATGTTTTCACCATCTCAAGGCAAATCTTCTTCCACAATCATTTATCCCCCTTTTACCCTCTTCTCCCTCCACCTCCCGCCCCTCCCCCCGCTTTTCCTCTTTGGCAATCACCGTACTATTGTCTGTGTCTATGAGGTTTTTCTTAATCCTTTCACCTTTTTACCAGTCTCCCAAACCACCTCCTCTCTGATAGCTGTCAGTTTTTTCTCTCTGAGTCTGTTTCTATTTTGTTTTTCAGTGAATTTTGTTCACTAGGCTCCAAATATAAGTGAAATCATATATACTTGCTTTTCTCTGACTGGCTTATTTCTCTTAGCATAATACTCTCTAGGTATAATTTTAAAGTTTTTAATGTAGTCACATTAAAAAAAATAATACTCAGGTTAAATTAATTTAATAATATATTTTATTTAATTAAATATAGCCAAATATTACCATTTCAAGGTACAATGAAAGTAGTTATTATGAAGATATCTTATACTTTTACATATTACAGTTTCAAAATCTGGTATGACTTTTACACTTAACAGTATATATGAATTGAAACAAGCCATATACCAAATGCTCAGTAATCACCTGTGGCTAGTGGCTACTGTATTGGACATTGTAGCTCTATATTCATCCTGCTTTTGGGGCATATGTAATACAGTGTATTTGATATCAAAAGTTGTTCAGTTTGCCATGTACAAAAGTTCTTCTCTTTAAAATGGCTTTAATACTGAGATGGAGAGCCTCAAATTATACAAACCCCTATAATAACAATTCTGTGACTAGTTTTTAATGGTAGAAATTCAGTACAATGAGTAGGTACAATGCTGAATTATTGTTGTTTTGTGTGTGTTTTTTCCTCTGTGCCATCTGAACTTATAATTCACTTGAAACTATTATTCTTTGGGTCATCATCAGTTTATTATAGACTGATCAGTAGTCAGAGGTAAATCCTAATCACAAGAGTGCTCATTTTCATCACTTGGCTTAAGATTAAAAAATAAAAGTCAATCTTTTATTAATGTTTTAGATCAAGAGCTGCATTCCAGAATTCTTTAACACCAGCAAAAATCTCTAGGTTTTTCAACAGTTACCAAATTAATTTAACTGAAAACCATGTTTTGTTTAGCTTTTCTCTTTTATGATGAATAGCACCTTTACATCACTTAACCTGTCATGGTCTATAAAAATTAAAACCTGAAAAACAGTTATGGCATGGTAGAGAAGCTAAGAGAAAAGAAAAATTAACATATAAATATTATTATATTATTGGATTCAAGGCTAAATTTATTTTTCAGCAATGCTAATGTTAAATTTGTAGGAAAAGAGAAAACAAAGCAGAAAATGTTCCATAAAATTGGTTTTGATTCTTTTTCATAGGTAAGAGATTCTAGTTCTGAGATTCCAAAAGATGGAGATCAAAGCTGGATATATAGTTCATTTTATTTCTGGAAAGTTTCTACCATAGAAGTGAGTTCACTAAGCTCATCCACATCATGAAACCAATTAATCAAATCAGGAGTAATTTTTTTTGAGAACAATCTAGCTTTATTTTTTTAATTCTAATAGGTTAATAAATACCCTGTGAAAATGTCCTTCTTATAAATTCTTTTAACCACAGAAAATAATTGATGATCCAGTCAGAACGTCTTCCTAAATCAATCTTGTTCTTGGTCTGTGGATCTCAACTTCAGGAGCAGTGCATTTCTGTCTGCACTTTTGTTGTTCCCCTGCAGGGTCCTACACCTGGGACAGCACACCACAGTACAAAATGTCAATGGGAATTGTGCCTTTTGTCTGCACCACAGAACAAACATAGCTGTGAAAGGAGAGGTGGGAAGCAATAGCTAGTAGGTAAATTCTTAGTCATGTCAATTTTGGAAAAACTTACCTAGAGAATTTAAGACCCAGAAATTGGTACTCATGCGCTGGCTAATATCCGCAAAGTTCTCTTTTTCTTTAATTTGAAAATTATGACTTAAATCTTCTACCTTGTTTTTGCTACAATCTCTGTTAAAATTTTATTGTGGTCATGTAAAATCACTGAGTTATAAAATGTTTGAAGATAGGAGTGGAAGATAATTCTGAAAATTACATAAATATGTCTGAATTCAAAAATTCACAAAACTTTTGACCAAATTATTTAATAGTTGTTTTATGAAGCCCAGAGTAGCAGTAATACCAGTTGCCTCAATCACATCGACTTGACCCTTTTCTGATTCCATTCAAGGCTTGTGTAGGTGGTTCCATGCAGCCTTCCCAGGCCAAGATTCACTTTAACCTGACAAATCCTCACTTGATGAGCTCTGTCATTTTATTTCAATATAAAATTTGAAATTTTTAGCAATGGGAGTGCCTCAGAAATATGGGGAAATTATCAGTGAAGGGAATAAAAAAATAAGAGCTAATGAGAGACAAATAACATTGAGGACATTCTGAATGCTTCTCAGGATAGGTACAATGTTGAATTGTTGTTGTTTTTTCCTCTGAGGCACCTTAAATTATTCAGGTCATTTCATGGGATGACCTGAATAATTCTCCCTTAAATGGGCCTTTTCTCCTTCCCCACCTCACTTCTATTCTTCTCAACTCCTATTCTCTTGGAAAATATAATGAACTAATTTCACACAAGACTTTGTTTCAAGCTTTGCATTCAGAGGAACACAAACTAAGATATTATCAATACTGAAACCCTAGAAAGCAGACCCTCAGGATTCTAGGGCTGTTTCACTCACTGACTAGACAGTAAGAAAGACAACGCTGCAGATGGGGAATGAAATTACGATAACCGCTGGCACAATCATTAAGACACTCATATATATTGGATTGGGGTAAAGTTCAAGATTATGCACTTGAACAATTTTATAGTTGCCTTGCTTATTAACTGCTTTGATTACTTTGTTAACTATTGACTGCTTTGTTAACTTCTTTTAAAAGTCACAAATAGCCGAAACCGGTTTGGCTCAGTGGATAGAGCGTCGGCCTGCGGACTGAAAGGTCCCAGGTTCGATTCTGGTCAAAGGCATGTACCTGGGTTGCGGGCACATCCCCAGTAGGAGATGTGCAGGAGGCAGCTGATCGATGTTTCTCTCTCATCGATGTTTCTAACTCTCTGTCTCTCTGCCTTCCTCTCTGTGAAAACTCAATAAAATATATTTAAAAAAATCACAAATAAAGAGAAGTGATAAGTTCAGTTCAATAAAGTGTCAAATCAGGGAATGCTTTAAAAGCCTGGCATTTTATAACACTGTGTGCCAGTGTTTAAAAATTGTCCCTGTCTCAATGGTCTGAGGTAGATGAGAACATATCAGCTCACCAAAGGGTCTTGAAATGGATTTATGTTGCTCTGCAACCCTATTCAAGATTTTTTTTTTCAGTTATCCGTGGTATATTTGATTGTCTTATTTTATATAGAGCGAAGATTAGCCTGAGGTAAAATATACCTAAATGTTTTGCAGTGACAAGTGACTTCAATGTTGGTCAGGGGCCTAAAATGAGATCAGAAAAGAAGAATATGAATAAAAGAACAGAAGTGGGCAAAAGACATGTATATTTTTGTGTCTCACGGTAATACCTACCAGAGATCATTCACTACATAAGAAGCCAGGTGGACCAGAGAATCTTTACTTTAAAGAAAGGATTATTGCTTTCATCCTTCCCATTGCTTGTGTGATGAGTCCTTAAAAAGTGAATCATTTGTAGAAGGGATTTGTTCAACAGCTTAGACTTCTAATCCAAGCTTTTCTCACTACTGATGCTGCTGAATATCCAATCTTTCATCAGTAGATACCAACTGTTATGTTTAATATGTCCTTGATATTAAACAAAGAAATATTAAAAATATGTAATTATGTGATATGTGGGAATTAGTGTATCAAAGAAAATAAAGACAGAGTATAAAGAGGATGGGGTCAGAGGATGGGTCGTATGTGGATGAACAAGAATTGCTTTTCAGAGAAGGTGAGATTAGAGCAAAGATCTAAAAGAAAAGAGGGAAAATGGAATATGGATATCTGGGGAAATAACATTTTAGAAAGTGGGAAATTGAAGTTCAAAATTTCTTGGGCTGAAGCACGCTGTGTGATAGAATAAATACCAGGAGAGCAATATGGCTGAAGAACCTGAAAGAAGATGTGGATATTAAAAAATGAGTTCTAATAGAGAGTGGGAGAAACGACTGTAAAACCACTGATACAGTTTAAGCTCATGAGTATAATGAATGAAATGAGAAGCCACTGGGGAATCTGAGCAGAGGAATCATAGAACCTGACAATTTGAAAGGAACTTTCTGTGAAGAGTGTCTCCTTCATGGGCTGATATTAATTCCAGGAATGTTATTCAGGAAGCTACTGTAAGAATATAATTGAAATATGACCACAGATTAGACTAGGCTGGTGTGGGGGAAAGTACAGAGAAGTGGTTGAACTTTGAATGCATGTATGTGTACACACACACTCATATACACATACATAAAGAAGTTAATTATATTAGAAGGGAGATTAAGAAGGATGGAGCCAAAAGTCTCTTGTAATTCTCAAATTTCTTGCTCATATGTCAAGAACATTAATCAAAGAAGTGTATTTTGCTTCTCTGTACATTTAATTAATAATCCTCTAACTTGGTTTAAGTATACCAGTACATACACATAATTATACATAAGCATATGAATATATAAAAAGTACATATCTCCTGATTATATTCATGATATATTTTTCTTCCATCTTTTGATTAAGACTATTTGGGTAATATGATTTATGACTTGGATGCTTTTTCACCTCTCAGATATTCCTTAAAATCTCACTCAAGCTTTAAATTAAGGACATTTGTTTATGTTTGTATTTAATGCATATGTGCTTTTACTGGCTTTGGTTCTTTCATATTACCAGTCGTTTTATGTTTCTTCAAAAGAAATATGGGAAAGAAAGAGACATTTTAAATCTTATAACTGACTGTTTAGAAAAAGAGGAAATTTTACTGTGACTTTTGGGAGAAATTGCTTTATGTCATGATTTCAATTGATGTGCTTTCAGACACCTGCAACCTGGATACATGATCATGACATGTGAGGTGCCACAGTGGGGATGTGATTCATTTCCACACAGACACACTGTCTTCAACTTTTGCAATAAAGTTTTTTGAAAAATGCATTTGATAAAAAGATCAACTTCTCTCAGTAATGTTTTTTCTTCTTTGATATTAACATTTATAGCCTTTTGTACAGTTTTTTAAAAGTATTTTAAATTAACACTTGACCAGGTGCCAGGGACACTAACCTCTATTCACCTTAGCTTCTCCATCCCAGGTTCAGTTTTCTTCTTCTAAGAGCCATAAATTCCTGATCTCTAAATTCTCCAGGAGACTCCTGTCATCCAAAGCTCTCCTTAGGGTTTTATTCTAGCCTTCCTCTGCAGCTGTCACACATATTGTCTATCACTTCATGGCTTAGCAGATGGAGAAATGAAAAAATAATGCATTTGTAGAATTAAACTCAGCACAGTAATGAAGTCTCACATAAATGCTCCTTCCACCAAAAGACAATATGCTTAGTTGGCGCAATGATGTTGCAGTTAAAACAGAAGAAGCACCGTCATCAATTCTATATGCATTGCCTCAATATATGCAAATAACTTTTTCAATTATTTAACCTATTTTTATCTTTATAGGTATTCATATATGTGTATATAGGAGGTGGGTGTGTTTTTATAAAATATGAATAAGAATGCCTTTATGGATAAGATGAGGTTAGAACAGACATTTAAAAGAAAAGGGAGAAAAGAGAATATGGATATCTTGGAAAAAACCATTTCAGAAAGTTGGAAATTCAAGTTCAAAATTCCAGTGGATAAAGCAGGTTCAGTGTGGTAGAATAATAACCAGGAGGCAAGTGTGGCTGGACTGTCTGGATAAAAAAGAGCTTATTAAAAATATGACATGCAAAATAGGGGGAGAGGTGATTGTAAGACCATTTATAAAATTTTCAGCTTTGTTTATATATGTATGTATTATTACATATCCTATCTAATAATAGACAAACATGGTAATTAACCATACCTCCGACACGCTTCCCATTGGCTAATCAAGGTGATATGCAAATTAACTGCCAACCAAGATGGCGCTGGCAGCCAGGCAGCTGAAGCGACCAGGAGGCTTGCTTGCTCCAGTGATGGAGGAAGCCAAGGTTCCCTGCCTGCTGCTGTCGGCCTCTGAGCTGCACTCTACGAAACAATGTTGTAATTATAGAAGCTAAACAAACCCCAGAAACCTGCTTTCAGCCAGCCAGGCCTCAGAGCTGGAGTTGCAACAGTGTTTCAATTATAGAAGCCAAACAAACCCAGATACCTGCTTTCAGCAGCCGAGGTCTCAGAGCTGGAGCTGAGACTCAGAGCTAAAGCCGGCTCTCTGCTCCAGTGACAGCCATAGAAGGTAAATAAATCCCAGAATAAAAAAAAAAGTAAAAAAGGAGAGGTTGGGAGCTTCAGTCACCTGCCAGCCTGAAAACGGCCCTCAGCCCCTCACCAAGACTGGCCAGGCACCCCAGTGGGGACCCCCACCCTGAAGGGAGTGTGACCAGCTGCAAACAGCCATCATCCCCTCATCCAGGCTGCCCAGGCACCCAAGCAGGACCCCTACCCTGATATGGGACACCCTGCAGGGCAAACCATCTGGCCCCCACCCATGCACCAGGCCTCTATCTTATATAGTAAAAGAGTAATATGCAAACTGACCCTAACAGCAGAAGGACTTGGAATGACTGGTCACTATGACACACACTGACCACCAGGGGGCAGACGCTCAATGCAGGAGCTGCCCTCTGGTGGTCAGGGCACTGTCACATGGGAGGAGCTCTGCTCAGCCACAAACCAGGCTGATGGCTGCCAGTACAGCAGTGGTGGTGGGAGCCTCTCCTGCCTCCTCAGCAGTGCTAAGGATGTCCGACTGCAGCTTAGGTCTGCTCCCTGCTGGCAAGTGGACATCCCCGAGGGCTGCCGGGCTGCCAGAGGGATATCTGATTGCCATCTTAGGCCCAATCCCCCAGGGAGCAGGCCTAAGCCAGCAGGTGGTCATCCCGAGGGGCCCCAGACTGCGAGACGGCACGGCCGGGCTGAGGGACCCCTCCATCCCCCCCAGAGTGCACAAATTTTTGTGCACCGGGCCTCTAATGTATTAATTATTTAGGTGATGCAATAGACCAATGCTCATAACATTCACATAGATACACCAGGCATGTGTGTAGGTTTGCATGTAGCTTTGATAAAAAAGACAATTTCTATTAGCAAATATGTTGTTCTGGTGACTTATCTGTCATAGAAAAAAAGTATATTTTAGGTGGGAAGAAATAATAGATATCATCCAAATTTAAATTCAATTTATAGATGAGAAAAACAAAGCTCAGAGAGTTGAAATGACCTATCTAAGGACAAATGGCTAATTACTGGGACAGAGCATTAGAACCCATGTCCCTCGGCTTTCAAGTAAGCATCTTTCATCAATGATATCATAGTTGCTAATTGATTAAGTTGTTCAAATACTAGAAAAAATAATAGTTTGTTTCTGAAAAAAAATATAAAATTTAGCCCAACCAGTGTGGTTCAGTGGTTGAGTATTGACCTAGGAACCAGGAAGTCAAAGTTCGATTCCCAGCCAGGGCACATACCAGGGTTGCTAGCTCAATCCCTAGTAGAGGGCATGCAGGAGGCAGCTAATCAATGATTCTCATCATTAATGTTTCTATCTCTCTCTCTTCCTCTTCTTTTCTCTCTAAAATCAATAAAAATATATTTGAATATATTAAAAATATAAATATATTTAAAATATATATGTAAAATTTACTATTATGAAAAATATGCATAAT
Organism: Myotis nattereri; assembly: GCF_964212035.1. Classification (NCBI taxonomy): domain Eukaryota; kingdom Metazoa; phylum Chordata; class Mammalia; order Chiroptera; family Vespertilionidae; genus Myotis; species Myotis nattereri. Next base: position 94,857,668 of record NC_138077.1, on the reverse strand, counting down.
GCAGCAGGCTTGTAAATTATTCAACTATGAAAAAAAAAAGTGATCTTCTTAAAAGTATCCACAAATCAAAACTAGTAAAATCATAGGTATTTACATTTCAATTGTTTAAATAGGATTTTAACATAACTGATAGAAAGTTATCTGCATATAACTCCTCAGGTTACCATTGTATCTGCTAGGAAAACTTCAACACTTATCTGAAACTTTCAGAGATGAGGAATATGAACCATTATCAAGATGTATAATTATTATTTATCACAACATTCCACCCCCCAAAACAAGGTATCTCTCTGGATATGACATAAATATTAACACAAGCTTTTGTTCAGGTATCAGGGCTGACACGAAAGGAGTATGAAGAATTTAAACCTCTGTCGTGGAGTTAGCCTAAGGGAAAGTGGAAATATCTGGGCTATGCTAGATCACGCTAGCAATCACGAAGTGGGTGTCAAATTTCAGAAATCAAGCAAGAACTATTTACAAAAGACATAAATCCTACTAATGACAATGAGGAAGGCAGGAGCATTTGCCTTGGAGTGCCATAGAAATGGTGTATAAAATTAAGGAATACTCCAAAGACACATTTTCATGAGATTAAAAAAGGGAAAAGGGAAAAAATATGTCCATTGAAAAGTATTCAGAATGCATACAGAGCAAAGCATCTGCCACCCGTTTGCATTCCATATATCTGACACTCCCTTTCATTTTAGTTTAAAGGAGGCCCTGAATCCAGAACTTTGGTATGACTGAAAAATAATACAAAATCCAGAAATAAATATCTTTGAGCTTTATGTGAACACATTATCCATTTCTTCCATTACTACTAAAGTATTGTTCACTTGTTGCCTTGGGAAGCATGATCATCCATACTGCACTCCTGTATTCTTAGCATAGCCTAATGTTTGAAATAAATGTGCTATTTAATATCTGCATATCTTATATTAGGCGACCTTAAAACATCAGAAATAACTTTAAAATTGTAAGCTATTTTATTACCTTCCTTTAAATCTGGGGAGTTGGAAGCAGAAATTAAAGTTGTCTTTCTGATGCCTATGTTATAAAATAGATAATCTACCATTTAGTGAAAATATTTCAAGGATATTTACATGCATTGTTTCCTTGGTTAAATGGCCAACCTGAAACGTTCAACATAGATCATTGAAGTCATTATAATATGTGTTACATTTCCTTAACTATTTAGCAGATATATTCAGTATGTGCAAACTGGTGCAAATGGAAAACATGGCCCATAATTATAGCAACTGTGAGTAAGCATGTTTCTCTGGCTTTGGATCAACATAAGTTCATCCTACCCTTGCTTCCACATCCTGGTTTTACTTATGGACTAACATGAGTTCTCAATGCAAGGTTACTCAGATTCTGATTTGGTATAAATGAATTTTCTAACTGCTATGAAACTATTGTGAAAATTCCTGATAAGTTTTCAAATATTCTGATCATCTTTCTTTTTTAAGTTTTACTTAAATTAAAAAATAAACTTTAGAAAATAGCATATGAGTTATTAGAATTGTTTATGTTAACAATCCCAGACCAATAGTGAGTGTGCATTAAAAGAGATAAAAAAAAAAAAAGAATGGGGGCAACACTCACTTGTTAGAAAGGTAGTTTTATTAACTCTAAACCATTAATTAGCAAGCAGCTAGATTATTCCTGGGAAAGGAGAGCTCTTCAAAGATGACTGGGCCATTATGTCCTTAAAAGTAGAAAGGAGGCAATTCTGTGACTGTTATCATTAGAAGGAGAATTGTTAACACTTCATAATTTCCAACCACAATGCCATATGAGTAAAGACACAAGCATTAAAAGAGAAAAAACAGAGCCATGCTGGTGTGGCTCAGTGTTTGAGCATTAACCTATGAACCAAGAGGTTGTAGTTCGATTCCAGGTCAGGACACAAATCGGGATGCTGGCTTGATCCCCAGTATGGGGCATGCAGGAGTCAGCCAATCAATGATTCTCTCTCATCATGGATGTTTCTACTTATCTCTGAAATCAATTAAAAATATTATATTTTTAAAAAGAAAGTAAAAACAGTGTTCAATAATAGTATTAAGAAATATTCCTCTGGCTCAAGTATTCCTTCAAAACTGTAACTTTAGCTTGGTTTCAAGTGCCTCCCAAGAATTCTAGGTCTTCTCAAGAGGTTCACTAGTATTCATTGGAGGATTCCTATTGCAATTTAGCTAACATGCTAACCACCTCCACTCCCACACTGCATATCCCTGGCACACTTGGTTAATCATTTCTCCTGGGCATTTTGTGAGCACCTGCCAAACTCTGAGCCTGACAATGCTTTACAATGCTTTATGTGGAGGGGGTGATGTCTGCCTTGAGGCATTGTTTCATGTTGTTGCCAAGCAGCTGGCAATGCCTTGTATTGCTGAAGAAGCTGTTGGCATCAGTACCAGGGCTGCTTTGTTCTCTCAATGTCCCAAGGAGACCTTTGAGTCTTTATTCAATTGTTAATTACAGACCTTAATGTCTCAAGCATAAATCTATGGGGAGTATGGGGAGGGAAGCTCTGAATGACTAAATTCTAATTTAGAACCATTCCTCCTCTCATGCTGGTCTTTGAACCAAATTTTTGCAAATAATTTTTCTTAATTAGAACAATATTACCACTAGGTCTGCATTTTTTTCTCTCTAGAAATGTCTGAATGGGTGAGAAGCTTAGAATCAAACAAGAATTACAGCTATGGAAGAGAAAAGCTAAGAGCACCACCAAAAATATAAAAGACAAAAGAAATCTTAACTCTTAGTGATGGAAGTAGTTATGGAAAGAAAAATAAACATATCAAATTAAGGAATTTCACTTCCATAGCTTTTAAAACAAAGAAAGCTACAAGAATTCTGTCCAAAATGTTCTAGATACCCCATCTAAGAGAAACAAGTAAATTACAAAAACATCTGAATTCACATTTGGATTAATATTAAATTTTATTTAATATGACATTGAAAATAATAAATTATTAGTTTAAAATAAAATATCAAATGTATTTTTCACTGATTATATTTGTTGTCAGCCCACGATAACTATATTATGCTATAGCTCTGTTTTAAATCAAGAAGTTCAATATGAAAAAGCCAAATTTTCTGATGTACATCAACTTCATTCTGAAAAATGCTATTACTTAAAACTATGTCCTAAGGCTACTATTAGCAGAATTTTTCTGACACAACATATGATCATAAAATGTACCTGAGTTCCTCAATGTCTGATTCAACCCTCTCATGGAGTAATGACTTCCCTGCACTCTAAATGAGAACTGGGGAAACTCCTGACATTTTCAGTAGGTAGGTATTTATTTATTTATTTATTTATTGGGGAGCATGAGTTTTGTTGGAAAGTTGTAAGGAGGGCATTCTGATAAAAGGGAGTGTGTGAGGCCACCTGCCCTGTTTATTGGAATTTTATAATTTTTGTATGATATTTGCTATTTAATTGTTTTTTACTCATATTTTATTATTTTTCCTTTGTACTTATTTTATGTTTAATTTGTTCTTCTTTTCCTAGCATCTTATTTAGAACCTTAGATCCTTATTTTAGAAAGAGCATTTTTATTTTATGAGATTTAAAACTAAAATATACATTTTTTTCTAAATACTTTTAGATAGATGCATAGATATCTGACTTAGGGGAGTGTGTAAGGTGGCACCCCTAACTATTCCTTGACTTTTCCAAGCAAGTCTGTGCATGTGTAGACCCCCAGGTGTTTACTGGAATCCTTATGCTTAATCCCTGAATGCCTTTGCTTAGAGGACAATGTAAACACATGCGTCCTCCCAAGTTACTCACCCTACTGATTGTATCTAAAGATAAAAATTCCAATAAAAGCCTAAGGAGGCAGGCAATTGAGGCTGCCTGGCTTCTTCAGCCGGGCTGTCCCTTAGCCCTCTTCCCCACAGTGAAACTGTGTCAGAGTAATCTGTTCATCCATCCTTCAGGGGCTGCTGGTCGGCCCCAGTGTTTATTTATTTTAACTCCAAGTTCTAGTGTCAAGTTAAATCACAAACACAGCCATAATAATAAAAATGCCAGCCCCAGAAATTGATTAATTCATAAATTTAAAGTGAAAAATTTTCCCCTCAATGATCCATGGTCTATAAATAGCTTGGTAAACTGCGCTAAGAAAAGGGATCAGTTTGAGCTCCTAATTTTCTTGCTCTGGCCTTTATCTCTTCTTGTTTGTCCTTGCTACAAGTTGATCAGTTTTATTAATTGTTTAAAAAAACCAAATTTTGGTTTTATAATTTTTGTATGATATTTGCTATTTAATTGTTTTTTACTCATATTTTATTATTTTTCCTTTGTACTTATTTTATGTTTAATTTGTTCTTCTTTTCCTAGCATCTTATTTAGAACCTTAGATCCTTATTTTAGAAAGAGCATTTTTATTTTATGAGATTTAAAACTAAAATATACATTTTTTTTCTAAATACTTTTAGATAGATGCATAGATATCCCACAGGTTTTGCTATTTTTTTTTATCATTCAATTAAATTATTCCTAATTTACCTTTTTTTGTGATTGGATCGATGGATTATGCAGAATTGCTTAATTTTATCCAACATACTTGAGATACTCTAGATGAGCAAGTTTCATTTGAAACATGCAGGACCTGCCTGTTTAGTCAGGGTCACCGACCTCTTTCGCCTTAGATTGTCAAATAAAACATATAGCAACACCATGATAGCCATCTGGTGTGAATAAATTGAAATCACACATTTTTGCTCTGTATTTTTTGTCAATTCAGCAAATAATAAAATATATTTTTGGGTATGCGGCAGAATTTTAGTAATTAGTTTTTGTGTGCAAGGGGATGGAAAAGGTTGAAAATCGCTGCTTTAGGTACCTTTTTGTATTGATTACTAATTTAATCAGTTATGGTCAAAGACATATTTTGTATAATTTAAATCCTTAGAAATGTATCTAGACTTGTTTTAGGGTCTTCCATAATGACTATTTCATTCAGTTTTCCATTTGAATTAGGAAAACAAAGTATATTCTGCAATATATTCTGCATAAGTTGAGTGGAATGCTATATCTGTATAAAGTACCGTCAATTAGGTTGATGTGGTTGGTAATGACAGAACCTCTATATTTTTTTAAAAAAATATTTTTATTGATTTCAGCAGAAGAGAGAGATTAAAAACATCAATGATTAGAAAGAATCATTGATTAGCTGCCTCTTGCATATTCCCTACTGGAGAATGAGCCCACGACTCAGCTATGTGCCCTGACTGGGAATTGAACTGTGACCTCCTGGTTCATAGGTTTACCCTCAACCAGTGAGCAACACCTGCCGGGCAGAACTTCTATATTCTTAATGAAGTTTGTTTTCTTTTTGAATTACTGAAGGAGGAATGTTTAAATCTATTTTTTTTCTTTTCATTAGTTTTGTTACTATTTTCTTTCTGTATATTAAAACTCTGATATGCCCAGCTGGTGTGGCTTAGTGGTTGAGCAGCTATCCAGGAACCAAGTGCCTGATCAAGGCACATGCCTGGGTTGCTGACTTGATTCCCAGTGGGGGCATGCAGGAGGCAGCCAATCGATGATGTTTTTCATTAATGTTTCTGTCTCCTACCCTCTCTCTCTCTCTCTCTCTCTCTCAAAAAAAAAGGAATCAATAAAAACATATTTTGGGGGAGAGAAGAAAATGGTCGCCAAATAGCCAGACCTGTTGTGCACCTCCCCTCAGGGCCAGACTAGAAATACAATTAAATTGGAGACCATTCACCTTGAATTACCAGCTGAGGAGGAGACTTATATCAGGGAAGGACAGAAAACACCTGGAGACCAATAGGAAGGGTGAGGTCACAAGAGGCGCTGACCCAGCTCCCAGGGGGGACAGGCCAGTGGGCTGAGAGGGAGGAGGGAAGTACTGGCTACAGGAAAGTCTGCTCCCTCAGAAGATAGAAGCCCAGAGCCCAGCTGGGCTCCACAGTCCAGAGCACCAGAGCTGAGACCTGCAGCCCCATAGCATCCAGCTGTGAAAGGTGGCAGGGCTGCTGGCTGCAGCAGAGCCTGGAGCCTGTAGACCAGAGCTTGTTGAAGAGAAAGTGGCAATTTCATTCCCCCTGCCCCCCATAAACCCAGAGCCTAGGAGTTTTCATGTGCAACAGCTCACCCAAGGCTTTGGTGCAGGGAAGGAGACATGAACTGGAGGGCCTGTGGGAGAGGCTGCGGTGGAAAGCATTGGGGGGAGACTTGGTAGATCAGCAGCCAGAAGCATTTGATCATAGGTCCCCAAACCAAAACAGCCATTTTTCCTGAGAGGAGCTAGCTGCTCCCAGCAGCCAGAGGTCAGGAAAAGAAATAAAAAAACCTGCCCTAGGTCGTATAGCCTGCCCCACCCTTAGAAGCCCAGCATGTCATAACCTGCATTTTGAGCTTTTCATAGGAAACAAAAGCAGAGGCCAAGCTTACAGGTTTGAGCAGTCTCAAGGAGCCCTCAATGACTGGATTGGGGGAGGGGCCGTCAGCCCCAATATCCTGAGAACCAGGCTGATATTTTCTCCACATGGGAGAACTGATAAAAACTCCAGGTTTATAGCTGACTCCACTGGTCTGCACACCAGAATCTCTGTCCAGCCAAGGGCAGAGTAATATTTTGGGCCACTCACAGAGGAGTAGCTCTGGGACAGAGAAACACACCCATCATATTCCCTGAAAGCTAGACAGCACCTCCCCCACCCAAAGTCCTTTCAGAAACAGACTCTTGAGTGATTAAGATTGACAGTTAGGTACCAGGCTAAGGCAGGCAGAGGCAGAGACCAAGGAACCAGAAGAAATATTCTGACCCAGCTCTGGGTCCCGTGCTGCTAACAAACCTACTCTAAAGGGAAGATTGACTCATCCTGCTAGCAGCCAAGACCTGTGGAGGCAGACACCAGTGGTGGATTGGTGATCACTTGGAGCTTCAAACTGGTTGCCAAAAGATAGTGTCTGACAGGGGTTGACACCTAAGTACCTACAAAGAAGCTCAGAACTGGCAGACAGAACAGAAGAGTGGAATACAAAGCTAGCTCCCATGGGACATTACATTGAATTCCACTTCACTTTTTTTTCTTTCCTCCTTTTTTTTTTCTTTTCTTTTTTTCCTCCATTTTGTCTTTACGTTTCTCTTTCTGAATTGTTTTTCCTTTCTTTTTTCTCTTTAAAATTTATCTTCATCTGTTTTATTAATTTGTTATTACTCTAGGCCAGTGGTCTGCAAACTCATTAGTCAACAGAGCCAAATATCAACAGTACAATTGAAATTTCTTTTGAGAGCCAAATTTTTTAAATTTAAACTATATAGGTAGGTACATTGTTATTAACTTAATTAGGGTACTCCTAAGGCTTAGGAAGAGCTACACTCAAGGGGCCAAAAAGCCACATGTGGCTCGCGAGCCGCAGTTTGCTGACCACGGCTCTAGGCTGTTGTTTTGTTCATATATCTAAATTTGCTCATTGCTTTTCCTACTCAGTTTTTTCTTTTTTGTTATGACTCAATCTTTTTCTCTGTTTTCTTTTTCTCCTGCTTTCTCATCTTATTTATTTTTCTTATTTTAAGTCTATCTGCTTTCTCCTCTATTTTACTTTTCAAATTTCTTTCTTGTCTTTTCAGTTCTTTTTTCCCTTCTTTATTTTAAATTGTTTTCTTTACCCTATCCAGCTAATTCTTTATTCTTATTTTCTTTATTAAATCTCTAAATCTACATATCCTTCCCCCCTTTTCATATTTTCATTGTGTCCCATAGATTTTGGATTGTTGTGTTTTCATTGTCATTTGTTTCCAGGATGCTTTTTATTTCTTCTTTGATCTCTTTGGTAACTGAATCATTATTTAATAGCACACTATTTAGCCTCCAAGTGTTTGCTTATTTTTGATTGTTTTTATTGTAGTTGATTTCTAGTTTTATGCCATTGTGATCTGAGAAGATGTTTGTTATGATTTCTATCCTCTTGAATTTGAAGAGACTTTGCCTGTGTCCTAATATATGGTCTATCTTTGAAAATGTTCTGTGTACACTGGAGAAGAATGAATATTCTGTAGTTTTGGGGTGAAATATTCTGAAGATGTCAATTAAGTCCATCTCATCTAGTAAGTCATTTAGGATTGCTGTTTCTTTGCTGATTTTTTGTTTAGAGGATTTATCCAGTGGTGTCAGTGGGGTATTAAAGTCCCCTGCTATGACTGTATTGCTATTGATCTCTCCCTTGATATCTTCCAGAGGTTGTTTTATGTATTTGGGTGCTCCTGTATTGGGTGTATATATGTTTATTGAGTTGCTTGTTGAGTTGCTCCCGTTAGAATTTTGTAGTGGCCTTCCTTATCTCTTGTTATGGCCTTTGAGGTCTATTTTGTCAGATATAAGTATCGCAACCCCAGCTTTTTTCTCATTTCCATTTGCCTGAAAATTTATTTTCCATTCCTTCACTCCCAGTCTGTGTGAATCCTTTGTTCTGAGGTGAGTCTCTTGCAGACAGCAAATATATGGGTCATGTTTTCTTATCCATTCAGCTACCCTATGTCTTTTGATTGGAGCATTTAATCCATTTAAATTTAATGTTATTATTGGGAAGTTCTTCTATGTCACCTTTTTTATTCTTTTTTTTTTAATTAAATCTTTATTGTTCAGATTATTACATTTGTTCCTCTTTTTTCCCCCCCATGACTCCCCTCCTCCCAGTTCCCACCCCACCCTCCGCCCTCACTCCCCACCCACTGTCCTCATCCATAGGTGCACGATTGTTGTCCAGTCTCTTCCCGCATCTCCCACACCCCTTTCCCCCCCAAGAATAGTCAGTCCATTCCCTTTCTATGTCCCTGATTCTATTATAATCAACAGTTCATTCTGTTCATCAGATTATTTATTCACTTGATTCTTAGATTCACTTGTTGATAGATGCATATTTGTTGTTCATAATTTGTATCTTTACCTTTTTCTTCCTCTTCCTCTTCTTAAAGGATACCTTTCAGCATTTCATATAATCCTGGTTTGGTGGTGAAGAACTCCTTTAGCTTTTCCTTATCTGTGAAGCTCTTTATCTGACCTTCAATTCTGAATGATAGCTTTGCTGGATAAAGTAATCTTGGTTGTAGGTTCTTGGTATTTATCACTTTGAATATTTCTTGCCATTCCCTTCTGGCCTGCAAAGTTTCTGTTGAGAAATCAGCTGACAGTCGTATGGGTATTCCCTTGTAGGTAACTGAGTTTCTTTCTCTTGCTGTTTTTAAGATTCTCTCTTTATCTTTTGCTCTTGGCATTTTAATGATGATGTGTCTTGGTGTGGTCCTCTTTGGATTCCTTTTGTTTGGGGTTCTCCGCGCTTCTTGGACCTGTAAGTCCATTTCTTTCACCAGGTGAGGGAAGTTTTCTGTCATTATTTCTTCAAATAGGTTTTCAATATCTTGCTCTCTCTCATCTTCTGGCACCCCTATAATTCTGATGTTGGTACGCTTGAAGCTGTCCCAGAGGCTCCTTACACTATCCTCGCATTTTTGGATTCTTTTTTCATTTTGCTTTTCCGGTTGGGTGTTTTTTGCTTCCTCGCATTTCAAATCATTGACTTGATTCTTGCGCTCCTCTGGTCTGCTGTCGGGAGTCTGCATAATATTCGTTATTTCAGTCCGTGTATGCTTAATTTCTAGTTGGTTCCCCAATATAAGATCGAGGGTCTCATTAGTTTTCTTGTAGATCTCATTAAGTTTATCGGCGGCTTCTAAACAGTTCTTGAGAGACCTTAAAAGTGTGGTTCTGAACTCTATATCTTCCATTGACAATTTTGTCCTGTTTCTTTGTCTCCGCATTTTGTTATGCTTCCTTGGTGCACCCCCTAGTGGTCTTTGTGTGCAGTCTTATAGTTAATACCAGGGAGGGTTTGACCTCCAGGCCAAGTGGCTATGAGAATCAGCTGTGTCTGCAGTGAGAGAACTTCTGTCCTCTAGGGAGGTGCTAATCTAGCCTTTGCCTGAGGCTATCTGACAAATGCCTCTGTGCAGGGCTTGGGCGGGGTGGGTAGCACAGGATCAACAGGGCGGGCCAGAGAGAGCAGTTATGGTGGCTCTCAGTCCTGTCCCCAGGGGCTCTGCCTCTCTGAGTCCCAGCAATGGTTGCAAACCTCGGAGAGAAAGCTGCACTCGCTCTGACCAAAGCCAGACAGTCCCGCTTCTCCCGTTTGAGTCTGGGTCCCTAAAGACTCGCCTGTATCTGGAGCTCAGAGTCTGCGACTCCCTCCCGATTGAAAACGCCAACCGCGCACTCCGCACCTCAGAGTTTGACTTCAGCACTGCGCCTCCTCTGAGTGTCCGTATGCGTTTCTCTTTCCTCCTAGTTGTAGGACTTCCACTCAGCCAGCGTTCCTGTGGTTCTGGGTGATGTCCCTTCCGCCTTTTAGTTTCACTTTTGAAGTAGTTGTTCAAAGCAGCAAACTCCGGCGTTAACCTATGCCGCCATCTTGGTTCTCCCCCCATCTTTTTTATTCTTAATGTTTGTGTTTCTTCTTGCCTTTCTGTTTCTTCATTTTACAGCAGTCCCTTTAGCATTTCTTGCATTGCTGTCTTGGTGGTAATAAACTCTCTTAGTCCTTTTTAGACTGTGAAGCTCCTGATTCCACCTTCAATTTTGAATGATAGCCTTGCTGGGTATAGTATTCTTGGAGTCAGTACCTTGCTTTGCATCACTTTGTACATTTCATTCCATTCCCTTCTGGCCTGATGTGTTTCTGTTGAGAAATCAGTTGATATTCTAATAGGAGATCCCTTGTAGATAACTTTCTGTGTTTCTCTGGCAGCCTTTAAGATTCTTACTTTGTTGTTGGTGTTTTCCAATTTAATTATGATGTGTCTTGGTGTCGGTCTTTTGGGGTTCATCTTGTTTGGGACTCTTTGTGCTTCTTGGACTTGCATATTTTTTTTTCTTGCCAATATCAGGGAAGTTTTCTGTCATTATTTCTTCAAAAAGGTTTTCTATTCCTTGCTTCTCTTCCTCTCCTTCTGGTACCCCTATTATGCAAATGTTGTTTTGTTTTGTGTTGTCCCAAAGTTCCCTTAGGCTCTCCTCTTGCTTTTTAAATTTTCTTTCCAGTTGCTGCTGTGTTTGTGTGTTTTTTTCTACCTTGTCTTCTAATTCCCTGATGTGGTTCTCAGCCTCTTCTAGTTTACTGTTTAAGCCTTCCATTGTGTTCTTTATTGCAGCTATGTCGTTTTTCATTTTCTCTTGGTTCCTTTTCATGTTGGTGACATTCTCATTCAGCTCCTTATAATTATCATTGAGTTGTGTGTATTTGTCATTGAGTTGTGTGTATTTGTCATCCAGCCGTTTGAGCATCCATATAACCATTACTCTGAATTCTTTCTCTGACATGTTATTTGCCTCAATTTCATTTAGCTCCCTTTCTGGTGATTTCTCTTTTTCTTTCCTTTGTGGATTGTTTTTTTGTCTTCCCATGTTTTGCTGTAACATTTTAATTGTAGATCTACTTGCTTTGCTATCCAGGTTCTTTTGGGTATGGTGCTACTAGTGTGATCTCTCAGGTTTCCTGGGCTTGGTAATCTAGTGTAGCTCCCTACTTGAGCTATTTGGGTCCTCTTGATGTAGGCCTGTGAGCTATAAAGGCACAACTGTGGTGTCTAGAAGTCAGCAGCATGGAGGGGGGTGTCCCAATTTTTGCTGTCTTGCACCGTTAGTTGAAATCACGCATGCCCAACGGGGACTCATAGTGGCCCCAGGAGCCATCTGTTGGGGTGTTGGGGCTCAGGAGGCCTGTGCTCTGGAAAGGTGTGACTGTGGTGTTTTGAGTTCTGTAGTTGTGGGAAGGGCAGACTCAGCTTTTTCTGCTGCTTCTGTGGTTGGATACATGTGCCCCCAGTGGCAGCTCACAGGGGCACCCATGGTGTGTTTACCAATAGGGTGTACTGATGCCCTCTGAAGGGCCCTGGTGCTGAAGCCACATGATCATGGTGTCTGTGGGCAGGTATCCCAGAAGAGGGAATTTAGAGTTTCTACACCCCAGCAGTGCTCCCTTGTTGGTATAAATTCACACCCAGTGGGGCTCACAGCAGTGCCCAAGGGCTGCCTGTGGAGCAGTGGGCTTGGCATGCCTGCATGCTAGAAAAGCGCATGACTGTAGTGTCCAGAATTCTGCAGCTGTGGGGTTGGAAGACTCAGTTTTTGCTTCTGTGCCTGTGGTTGGATATGTACACACTCTCAGTGGCAGCTCACAGGGGCACCTGTGGTGCATTTGCCAGTGCAGTGCACTGAAGCACTCTGAAGGGCCCTGTCACTGAAGCCGCACAATTGAGGAATCTGTGGGCAGGTATCCAGGATGAGTTCAGAAATTCAGAATTTCTACTGCCAGGGAGTGCGTCCCTGTTTGTCCAAGATCGCACCAAGTGGGGGCTCACAGTGGCTCCCAAGAGTGCCCTGTGGATTGATGGGCTCAGGGGGTCTGCTCCCTGGAAATGCATGACTGTGGTGATGCGTTTGCCGGTGCAGAGCTCTGACACACTCTGAGGGGCCCTGGCGCTGAAGTTGTGTAGTTGGAGTGTTTGTGGGCAGTTATTCGGGAAGAGGGAATTCAGAATTTCTACTGAGGGCCAGCGCACCCTTGTCACACCCAGCGGAGGCTCACATGGCTCCCAAGAGTGGCCTGTGGAGTTGTGTGCCCTGGAGGCCTGCACGCTGGAAACGTGCAACTGTGGTGTCCGGAGGTCTGTCGCTGGGGAGGGGGGAAGTTGCACTTACTGCTGTGGGAGCAGTGTACCTTTGGAGGTGGAGGTCCCAGGGTCTGTGGGTCTGCGGGTGGGGCAGCAGGATTTTGGCTGGAGTGGCTGTTGGTTCACAGGCAGTGTCCAAGGCCTGTCTGGGTGGTAGTGCTGATGAGCCTCTAGAAGAGGCTGCTCTCCCCTTCAAGATGGCGTGGGCTCTGTCGCAAAATATTGTTTTTAAATTTTCAGTTAAAAACTGAGATAAAAATTTGCTAGAAAAAAGAGCACACTAAAAATTGCTAAAGGAAGTTTTTTTGACTGAATAAAATTATTTTATTTATTTATTATTATTATTTTTAAATATGTTTTTATTGATTTCAGAGAGAAAAAGAGAGGGAGAGAGATATAGAAACATCAAAGAAACATCAATGATGAAAGAGAATCATTGATTGGCTGCCTCCTGCACACCCTCTACTGGGGATTGAGCCTGCAACCCTGGCATATGCCCTTGACCAGAATCCAACCTGGGACTCTTCAGTCTAGCCACTGAGCCAAATCAGAGAGGGCTGAATAAAATTATTTTTGATAGAAAGCTATGTCAGAAAGGATATAAGTGTGGCAAAAATGGTAAAAATGTTTAAATATAACAGATTACATTTTGTTATATATTTAAAGTTTACTATAAATTGTTTTACTAAGAGCAAATCAACAAAAAGAAAGATTAAAAAAGTTGTGACAAATTTTGCATATAATGGTAAAACATGCATACATAGTAAGATTATTTTGTTATACTATAATAATGTAATTTTAAAACATGATTGTCCAATATTAATGATATTAAAGGTTAATTTAAAAAGGAAGCCCAGAACAGGGAGTTGTAAATGATCATTATTAGGATATCTTTGTAACAACTAATATTTCATGTGCAGATAAATCACTACATTTTTAGGATTTAAATCTATAAACACAATTATATAATGAAAGACCAATCCTTTTAATTATTCTACATGTTTTATAAGATGCAATATTAAGATATACACATATAAATAAAAATGCAATTGGTTTTGATTACATGTGGGTTAATTTACTTTAAAATGTAATATTATTAACATAATGAATGTCCTTGGTTTTAAGTAATGTCAAATCCATGAAGTAATTATCCTCCTATATAATAAAAGGCTAATATGTAAATTGTCCCCTTGGGAGTTCAACTGACTGGGAATTCAATCACTCACTATGACCTGTGCTGACCACCAGAGGGTGGTGTGGAATGAAGGAAGGCCCTGGCCAGCAGCCGGTGGCCGGCGGGAGGAAGGCCCCAATGAGCCCTGATCACCAGCCACGCCTAGGGACCTTACTCATGCACAAATTTCTGCACTGAGCCTCTAGTTATCTAATAAATAATGCAGGCCTAGACAGTTTGGCTCAGTGGATAGAGTGTCCACCTGTGGACTGAAGGGTCCCAGGTTCAATTCCAGTCAAGGGCAGGTACCTCAGTTGCAGACTTGATCCCTGGCCTTGGTCCAGGTGCATGCCGGAGGCAACCAATAAATATATCTCTCTCATAGTGATGTTTCTCTCTGTCTCTCCCTGTCCCTTCCACTCTCTCTGAAAATCAATGGAAAAATGTCCTTGGGTGAGGATTAACAAGAATAAAAGAATGTAGCCAGTTGGAACTACTTCAAATATACTAAGACTATTCAATATTTCTATCATCAATTTTGTTAGAAGAAATAGTATATTCATTAAATGTTTATATTATACTAAACTTTAAAATTGTTATATGGAAAATAACTATTAAAAATTTAATAAGAATTATGCTAAGCAAAATAAATCAGTCAGAGAAAGATCAATACAATATGATCTCACTAATATGTGGAATCTTATAAACAAAATAAACTATGAAATAAAATGGAACTAGAAGCATGAATACATAGAACAGACTGGCTGGTGCCTGAGAAGAGGTGGGTGGAGTTGACTGAATAAAAAAGGTACAGGGAGTAGTTAAAGAATATATATGCATACCCAAGAACAATACTTTTGTGAAGGCCAAGGGAGGTCGGCGGTGAAGTTGGTGAAGGTGGCACAAGGGAGGGAAAAGGAGAACACCTGCAATTATGTCAACATTAACAATATCTGTAAGATAAATAAATAAAGCTTAATCTATATATATAAAAACCCAAGTGACTGTCTGATCATTCAACCGTCCGACTGGTAGCTATGATGCACAATGACCACCAGGGGGCAGGTGCTCAACACAGGAGCTGCCGAGCTCCAGTGACTTGGCAGCTGTGATTCTCAGGTGATGCACCCAGAACCAGAGAGGAAGGAGTCCGATTCTGAAGTGCGTCACCCAAGAACTGGCCTCTTGCAATCTGGGACCCCTCGGGGGATGTCAGAGAGCTGGTTTTGGTTCATTCCCCACAGGCCAAGCCAAGGGACCCCACCAGTGCACAAATCTGTGCACTGGGCCTCTAGTATACAGTAGGTTCTCAGGTTACATCGGAGATCCGTTCCTACGGCACAACGTAATGTGATTTTCTCTGTAAGTCGGAACCCATCTACACAAGCACCTACGTCACTCACATGGAACACATACACAGCAGTAATGAAGTGAAACAGTAAAAAAAAAAAAAATAAAAGAAAGATAACAATTCCTGACCTTTACTTGTGGTAAATAAATAATAAAAAACATAAAGCACATATGTACATACGTTGAAATGATGGAACTTTTTTTTTATAAATACTGTAAATGGGAGATGGTGACATAACCACAAAACGACATACGTCGAGTCTGACGTAACCCGAGGACTGCCTGTAAAAATAAAAAAGAAAATCACTATAACAGTAATTATAGAATGCATAAAGGAATAAGTGAGTATTTATAGTATGGTTTCTCTTAATCCAACTAAAAAATTTTGTGTAATGAAATAAATACTTCAACATAATCAGGAGTGTCTTCTGTACAAATAAATTTAAAATAATAAATATTAAGTGAAATTAGTAAAAAATAAAAATAATGCCAACATATATTTATCTTTTCCTTTTATTCAAATATATTCTCAGCATCATATTCAGTGCAAGTCAGGAGGCAGCTGATTGATGACTCTCTCTCATCATTGATGTTTCTCTCTCTCTCTCCCTCTCCCTTCCTCTCTGAAATCAATTTAAAAATGTTTTTTTTTGTTGTTGTTTTTTTTTAAATAGATGAGAAAATTTAAGCAGAGAAAAGTTAACTTGCCAAGGATAAATGTAAATGGCAAACTTAGTCCACGGACCCAAGCCATGAATCATAGTGAATGGGAAGAAAGGATTTTTATTTTCTTCTAATCACGCTTTTACTGAAGTATATTATACTTTTACTTCTTGAAAACAAGGATTGAATTACATTCTCCTTTATGTTTCCTAGATATGTTTGATTCTATTAAAAAGCCTAAAATATACAGTTCATCCTGAAAGAATGTATTAAATTCCTTATCTGTCAGGGAAATATGCAATTTGATCTAGCAATTTTGATTGATCTGCCTTATTCATCAGAAGGGAAACAAACCCCCGTTAGAAATATTGATTAGGATACCTTTTGTGTATAGCCTATATAGTCTTTAAAGAATCATTCCTATTTTGTTGCAGAGGTATTGGACTTCGGATACTTGATGCAACTTCCACTCTCGTAAGTTTCATGACTTTTTTTTCCAGTTAAGTACTATTCTCTACCTTACTCTACTACTTTTTTCAAGTACATTTTTTGTTTTTAACAGATCTCATAAAAAGCAGGAAGAGTCCAGTTTTAAGTTGAATAAATTAGTGAATTATGAAAATCCACATTGGAGAAATAATTTTAGTTAACAACCTTGTTCTCACACCCACAGCAGTTTGTTTTCCATTTGTATAAATTACTTGGAGAATTCAACTCTTTACTCTCAATAGGGTGATTGACAAAGTATCAGGCAGTTAAAGGTCAAAAGAGCAATGGGAGAGGGAAAAGAGAAAGCCAGTAGAGAATAAAAAAGTATTTCGCATTTCTTAGGAAAACAAATGTATGGTATAATAGATTTATTTCCAGTCATATGTATTAAACTCAATAGTTTCCATTGAAATTTTCTTAAAATTTTTCTCTTTTTCACATATTGTCACTTTTTTGATGTATGTGAGTTGATTTATAAATAAAAATAATTCAATGAATAGAACAGACTGACAGCTGTCAGAGGGGAGAGGGTAAGGGTGAATGGATGAAAGAAAGTGAAGGGATTAGCCAAAGAACATATATGCATAATCCATAGACACAGACAGCATTGTGGTGATGGCCAGCGGGATGGGGGGACAGGGCTGGGTAGAGGTGGGCAAAGGGGAGAAGGGGTATGGGGACATCTGTAATAGTGTCAGCAATAAAAATAACGTTTACAAAATTTAATGATTGAACTCTCATCATGAAATAGTGAGCAAATACACTCAAATCTTGTCACTGTCCATAAAACTTTCAAACTGACATTTCATTTGCCAATAAAAGAAAAACTGAATATAGTTGCTTTCAAAAGTAAAATAACATGCTTGAACATTTTAGTTTTGTGTATTGGTTGGCAGTAGGAAGAGGTGGTACTATTGCTAAATTGCTAACTACTATTACAAGGGAAGTTTCCCTAGGGCTCAGAGTAGAGTAAGTCAATTAACAAACAATATTTATGATAATTTATCCACCAGTACTAAACTTAATATTCTTCCTAGGGTTAATGTTGCATTAACTTCATTTTGAATTAACTTTAAATCCATTATTGAGTTATGGGTCCACAAATGTCTCTTTTTGTTGTTGTTGGCCAGGGTCTATTTGTAAGATTCTTTTGATTGCTTTAAATTTCCTGTACTTCCTTCCAATAATGTCATTGTTTCAGCTGTGAGAGCTTATTAGAAAATATATGATGCTTGCAGTTTTGCAGAAGTTGATTCCCCCCTGCGGAATAATCTTCATTCTAATTTGACTGTAAAATTTGTATAAATTATTTCAATCTCATTTTAGACTAGGACATATTTCATTGATTGGCAATAGCTTTAAATTACTTTTTATTGTGATTGTAATGTTTTCTGTCAAATAGCAGGAAACAGTAAATTACAGAGTAATTTAACAGGTGGAAGTATAGACAGCAAAAATGGTTAGAAACAAAGATAAACCATTAAAACAAATTGCAGTCTGCACATATCTAATCAGTTCTTTCATGTCTATGGCTTGAGAAATCAATTCTTTTTATCCACAAAGTTTAATTAATCTGGAATCGTGATGTATGCAAAATAAAACCTGTATATTTTTGAATCATGGAATCATAAAATTAGAATGCAACAAAATATGTCTGATGGCATTTATTTGGGGATAAGAATGCTTTGATTTGAATACCAGAAATGTCATAATGAAGGACCAGCACAAAACTATAAACCAGTAAATATATCTTGGCCTTAAATGAGCTTTTCTACTACACACAGAAAAAATGACATCATCACTCTCAGTAAAAGAGAGTGAAATATAATAGCATTGAGAGATTGTTAGGCTTTCATGAAATGTATGTCACACTTCAGATGGGAGCCCTTGGGGATTCCTAATGGGCCCTAATGGGAATTGAAAATTTATGAAAATCAGTCTTCTTTCCTAGGAAAGCTGAATTGGCAAAACCTCCTATTGGTCTGAGTGGCATTGCTATTTCATTTGAGGACTCCATTTCTAAGCCTTACTCAGATCCACTGTAATGTCCTTAGAAGGTCCTCTGACTTCTCCAGAATCCAGTGACATAATAAGAGGAAAACATCGTTTTGGAGATTTTCAAAAACCATTTAGTCAGCAACCTGATTTTTAGAAATTTTGAATTATTAAAATTTACTAAGTTGATTACTGAAATTGGCAATACTTTTTCCAATATAACTAAATCAGGAGGAAAAAAAGGCAAAACCTCAAAACAATAATATGTCAAATAAATGAATGACACAGCATTTCATTTTGTAATATGTTGAATGCTTTTGTGTATGTGATAATATGTGGCTAAATATGTGTATTTCTGTATCTTATAAAGTAAATTTTATGTTATTCAGTTTAATTTAATATTACATTTTACCAGTAGAATATTATCTACACTAACAAAAGAGAAAGATGCAAACTAACCATCACTCCATCACTCTGCCACTCTGCTACACCCACAAACCACACCCACCAGCCAATCAGGAGCAAATATACAAATTAACCCAACTAAGATGGTGGCGGCCACAGAGCTGAAGTGAGCAGGAGGCTTGGGTTGCCCCGGGCGATGGAGGAAGCCAAGCTTCCCGCCTGCCCTGGCCAGCCCTGGACTCCGCTCAAGGCTACAAAGTTTCAATTATAGAAGATAAATAAATCCCAGAGCTCAAGGAGGCCCTGAAAAAAAGAAAAGAAAAAGAAAAAAAGGAGAGGCTGGGAGCTTGGGTTGCCGGAGGGGGGGGGGAGGGGCGTGACCATCCTGAAAATGGCCCTCAGCCCCTCACCCAGGCTGGACAGGCACCCCAGCGGGACCCCCACCCTGATCCGGAACATCCTTCAGGGAAAACCAGCCGGGAATCACTGGTCACTATGACACACACTGACCACCAGGGGGCAGACACTCAATGCAGGAGCTGCCCCCTGGTGGTCAGTGCGCTCCCACAGGGGGAGCTCTGCTCAGCCACAAGCCAGGCTGACGGCTGCCAGCACAGCGGCGGTGGCGGGAGCCTCTCCTGCCTCCTCAGCAGTGCTAAGGATGTCCAACTGCAGCTTAGGCATGCTCCCTGCTGGCAAGTGGACATGCCCCTAAGGGCTCCCGGGCTGCCAGAGGGATGTCTGACTGCCAGCTTAGGCCTGATCCCCTGAGGAGTGGGCCTAAGCCAGCAGGTGGACATCCCCCAAGGGGTCCCAGACAGTGAGAGAGCACAAGCTGGGCTGAGGGACCCCCCCACCAAAGTGCACAAATTTTTGTGCACCAGGCCTCTAGTCTACACTAATAAAAGAGAAACATGCAAATGGATGTCACTCTGCTATATCTACCAGCCAATAAGATGAGTATGCAAATTAACCCAACAAAGATGGCGGTTAATTTGCATACTCAGGCATGGAGTGAAGATTGAAGACAATGTGGAAGGAAGCCAAGCGCTGCAGAAGGGAGCGAAGCTGCGGAAAAGCATGCAGGGCAGCAGAGGCGGGAGGGAAGCAAGCGGGGTGGTGGAGGCAGGAGGGAAGCCCACCTCGGCAGATTTTGTTCCCTTCTCTGCTTCACTCTGACCGCAAGAAGCCCTATTCTTGCAGGAATCTTCCTGCAATGGGCGTCTAGTATAATATATTGACCTTATAATAAATGTACTCAATGATTTTCTCAAGCAGGTAATGAAATATTGTAGAAAAAAAACCATGAATTTATGAGCCAAAAAGGCCTAGATTTAGTCCTGGGTTCTAGTATTTATATATACTTTTTATATAAATTTGTTCATAAAATTTTTTTCATAAATATAAATAGATAAGATAAGACCTATTTTCAGTTAGGGCATGAAGATTAAATATACAGTTTAGAGCTATCTTAAACCTTTCCAGAAATAAATAATGTCATAAATTGTTTAGAATAGACTCAGTAAATTTTAAATTTAATTTCATTTAAACTAAGCAATCAACTTGTAGGCTGCAACCTTATGTCCCACTAAAAAAGGGAAAATAAACAATGACACTATAATTTAAAAATATTCCATTATGGTATTTGTTTTGGAGTCATTAGCTTCTATTTGCTTTGAAATGTCTTCTTTCTTTTCTGAGAGATTGGACATTTATTCCTTCAATTTCTTTTTTTTTTTTTTTTTTTACAAATAATTCTTTATTTTTGAAAGTATTACATATGTCCCATTTTCTCCCCCAGTGATCCCCTCCAGCCTGCCCCTGCCCCAGGCCTTTAGCACTCTATTGTCTGTGTCCATGGGTTATGCATATATGCGTACAACGTCTTTGGTTGATTACTTCCCACCCACCTACCCTCCTCAGCCTTCCCTCTGAATTTCCGCACTCTGTTCTATGCTTCCATGTCTCTGAATCCATTCCATTCATCCTTTTATTTTGTTACTTAGATTCCACATATGAGTGTGATCATGTGATACTTGTATTTCTCTGCCTGACTTATTTCACTTAGCATGATACTCTCCAGGTCTCTCCATGCTGTCTCAAAGGATAAGAGATTCTTCTTTTTTACTGCTGCATAGTATTCCATGGTATAAATGTACCACAGCTATTTTTATCCACTCATCTACTGGTGGGCACTTGGGCTGTTTACAGATCTTAGCTATTGTAAATTGTGTTGCTATGAACATAAGGGTGCATACATTCTTTCTGATTGGTGCTTCAGGTTTTTTAAGATATATTCCTAGAAGTGGGGTCACTGGTTCAAATGGCAGTTTCATATTTAATCTTTTGAGGAAAATCCATACTGTTTTCCATAATGGGTGCACCAGTCTGCATTCCCACAAGCAGTCTACTAGGGTTCCTTTTTTTCCACATCCTTGCCAACACTTGTCATTTGTTGCTTTGTTGATGGTAGCCATTGTTGTTTTAACTTGCATTTCTCTGATGATCATTAACTTTGAGCATTTTTTCATATGTCTCTTGGCCATCTGTATGCCCTCTTTGGAGAAGTATCTATTTAGGTCCTTTGCCCATTTTTTAACTGGATTGTTTGTCTTCATTTTGTTAAGTTGTATGAGTTCCTTATATATTTTGGATATTAATCCTTTATCAGGTATATTAATGCCAAGTATGTTCTCCCATACAGTGGGCTCTCTTTTCATTTTGTTGATGGTTTCTTTTGCTGTGCTGAAGCTTTTTATTTTGATATAGCTCCATTTATTTTCTCCTTAGTTTCCTCTGCCTTATGAAATGTATCTGTAAACATATTGCTTTGAGAGATGACTGAGATTTTGTTGCATATGGTTCCTTCTAGGATTTTTATGGTTTCATAACTTACATTTAAATGTTGTATCCATTTTGTGTTTATTCTTTTGTATGGTGTAATTTGGTGGTCTAGTTTCATTTTTTTTTTTGCATGTTCTGTTCAATTTTTCCAATACCATTTATTGAAGAGATTCTCTTGACTCCATTGTATATTCTTGCCTCCTTTGTCAGATATTAATTGAGTGAAATGGCCTGGGTCAATTTATGGGGTCTCTGTTCTGTTTCACTCACCTATATGCCTGTTCTTGTGCCAGTATCAGCCTGTTTTTATTACAGTGGTTTTGTAGTATAACTTGAAATCTTGTATTGTGATTCCTCCAACTTAATTTTTCTTTCTCAAAATTGCTATAGCTATTTGGAGTGTTTTTTGATTCCATATAAATTTTGGAGTATTTGTTCTAGCTCTATGAAATATACCTTTGTTATTTTAATAGGGATTGCATTGAATCTATAGATTGCCTTGGGTAGTATGAACATTTTAATGTTGATTCTACCGACCCATGAACACGATATATTCTTCCACTTGTTTATATCTTCTCCTGTCTCTTTTTCCAATGTCCTGTAGTTTTCTGAGTGCAGGTTTTTTGCCTCCTTGATTAAGTTTGTTCCTAAATATCTTAATCTTTCTGTTGCAATGGTAAATGGGATTGTTTTTTAATTTCTCTTTCTGTGAGTTTATTATTGGTATATAAAAAAGCCATTGATTTTTGGGTATTGATTTTGCATACTGCTACATTGCTAAATTCACTTATTAAATCTAGTAGTTTTTTGGTGAGTTCTTTAGGGTTTTCTATGTACAATATCATATTGTCTACAAATAAATATAGTTTTACTTCCTACTTTCCAATTTGGATGCCTTTTATTTCTTCTTATCTGATCTGTGTGACTAGGACTTCCAGTACTATGTTGAATAAGAGTGGTAAAAGCAGACATTCCTGTCTTATTCCTGTTCTTAGGGGAAATGCTTTTAGTTTTTGCCCATTGAGTATGATGTTGGCTGTAGGTTTGTCCTATATGGCTTTTATTATGTTAAAATATGCTCCCACTTTCCCACTTTGCTGATAGTTTTTGTCAAAAATGGGTGATGGATTTTTTGGAATGCTTTTTCTGCCTCTATTCATATGATCATGTGATTTTTGTCTTTCAATTTGTTTATGTGATGTATCACATTTATTGATTTACAAATATTGTACCAGCCTTGCATTTCTGGAATAAATCTCACTTGGTCATTTTGTGTGACTTTTTAATATATTGCTAGATCCAATTTCCTAATATTTGAGGATTTTAACATCTATGTTCATTAGGGATATTGCCCTGTAATTCTCTAACATTGTATTGTCTTTGTCTGGTTTTGGAATTAGGATACTGCTGGCCTCATATAAACAGTTTGGAAGTGTTCCTTCCTCTTAGATTTTTTGAAATAGTTTTAGGAGTATAGGTGTTAGTCCTTCTTTGAATGTTTGGTAAAATCCCCCGTGAAGCTGTCTGGACCTGGGCTTTTGTTTGATGGGAGTTTTTTGATTACTGTGTCTATTTTATCAGTTGTTATTTGCCTATTCAGGTTTTCTGATTCCTTCTGATTCAGTTTTGGGACATTGTATTTTTTTTAGGAATTTGTCTATTTTATCCACATTGTCCAGATTGTTGGCTACTTGTTATAGTATTTTCTTACAATTCTTTTTATTTCTGTGGTGTCAGTGGTTACTTCTCCACTTTTGTTTCTGATTTTATTTATTTGGGTCTTCTCTCTTTGTTTCTTGATGAGTCTGGCTAAGGCTTCATCAATGTTGTTTCCTTTAAAGAACCAGCTCTTGGTTTCATTGATTTTTGTAATTTTTTTTAGTCTCTATGTTATTTATTTCTGCTCTAATTTTTATTATTCCCTTCCTTCTACTTTCTCTGGGCTTTTCTTACTGTTCTCTTTCTAGTTTTTTAAGTTGTAGGGCTAAATAGTTTATTGCTGATATTTCTTGTTTTTAAAGGTAGGCCTGAAGAGCTATGAACTTCCCTTTTAGGACTGCTTTTGCTGTGTCCCAGAGATTTCAGGTTGTGTGTTCATTTTCATTAGTTTCCAGAAAGTTTTTTATCCCTTTCTTGATCTTTTTGGTAACCATTCATTGTTTAATAACATGCTATTTAGCCTCCATGTGTTTGAATGTTTTGGGGTGTTTTTACTGCAGTTGATTTCTAATTTCATTCCACTGTGATCTGAGGAGATGCTTGATATGATTTCAGTCTTCTTGAACTTGTAGAGACTTGTTTTGTGTCCTATTA
The DNA here is from genome assembly GCF_964212035.1 of Myotis nattereri. Lineage (NCBI taxonomy): Eukaryota > Metazoa > Chordata > Mammalia > Chiroptera > Vespertilionidae > Myotis > Myotis nattereri. Next base: position 94,833,707 of record NC_138077.1, on the reverse strand, counting down.
TGTGGTCTATATTTGTGAATGATCCATGTGAACTTGAGAAGAATGTATATTCTGCTGCTTTTGGGTGAAATGTTCTATAAATGTCAATTAAATCCATCTAATCCAGTGTATCCTTCAAATAATTGTTTCCTTGTTAATTTTTTGTCTGGAAGTTCTATTGAGTGAATTCATTGGGGTGTTAAAGTGTCCTACTATGACTGTGTTATTGTGGGTCTCTCTGTTAAAGTATTCTAGAAGATATTTTTGTTTGTTTTTTTAATATATATTTTTAGGTGCTCCCTTATTGGGTGCATATATGTTTACCAGTGTTATATACTCTTATTTGATCAATCCCTTTAATATTATGTAGTCACCTTTGTTGTCTCTTGTGATGGCCTTCATTTTGAAGTCTATATTGTAGGATATAAGTATTGTTACTCCAGCTTTGCTTTGCTTTTCCATTTTCATGGATTTTTTTTTCCATCCCTTCACTCTCATCCTGTGTGTCTTTTGTTCTGAGGTGGGTCTCTTGTAGACAGACTATAGTTGGGTTATGTTTTTGTATCTATTCAGCTACCCTGCACCTCTTATTGGAGCATTTAATCCATTTACATTTAGGATTATTATTGATAAGTACTTATTTATTGCCATTTTAATTCTGTATGGGTAGGTTTCTCTTTCTGTTTCTTCTTATTATACCAGTTCCTTTAGCATTTCTTGTAATGCTGGCATGGTGCTCATGTATTATTTTAGCCTTTTTTTTTTTTTTTGTCTGGGAAGCTCTTTATTTGACCCTCCATTTTGAATAATATCCTTGCTGGATATAGTAATCTTGGTTTCAGGCCCTTGCTTTGCATTATCTTGCATGCCATTCCCTTCTGGCCTATAGTGTTTCTGATGAGAAATCAGGTGTCAGCCTTATGGGAGCTCCTTAAATGTGTCTAATGGGGTGTAGACACATTTGGGTTCTTCTTGCTTGGGGTTCTCTGTGCCTCCTGAACTTGTGTAAGTATTTTTTTTTACCAGGTTAGGGAAGTTTTCTGCCATTATTTCTTCAAACAAACACATTTTCTGTCTCCTTTTCCCTTTCTTCCTCTTCTGGCACACCTGCTATTCTAATATTCTTGCATTTAATTTTGTCCCACAGCTCCCTTAAGCTGTCCTCCTGTTTTTAAATTGCTTCTCTTTTTCTTTCTGGTTCTCTGATTGAGTGATTTATTCAACACTATCTTCTAATTCACTGATTCAATCCTCAGCTTCCTCTAACCTGCTGTGTATTACTTCTAATGTGTTCCTTATTTGTGCTATGTCATTCTTTATTTCCGAATGTTCTTTTTTTATAGCTACTATATCTTTTTTCATGCTGTTGAGCATCTTTACCATCATTACTCTGAACTCTGTTTCAGATACATTTCTTATCTCTGCTTCATTTATCTCTTCTTCTTGAGAATTTTCTTGTTCTTTCATTTGGGGTTTGTTTCTTTGTCTCCTCATTTTGGCTGTCTGTTCGGATTTGTGACTAAGTATTAGGTAGATCCTCCACATCTCTCAATCTCTAGTGCAGGACAGCATCAAATGCTGTTTTTGATTAATTAGATCAGGCAAATACTCAAAGCTTCCAGAGACTGCCTCTGCCTATAGACTGATAGAATTCCAACTTGAATTGCCCCCAGGCAATCATCTTCAGATCTGGGGAAATTTTTACTTTCAACATGGTGGGGCAGTTGCTTCTGTCTGGAGACTAATTGTTATTTTTAGTCTCTTATGTGGCCTCAGGGCAAGGTGTTTTCCAATAAAGTGGGTAAACTGTCTTTCCCCCAGGCAAGGCAATGGTCTGTTTGTGAAAGATGTCCTTTGCTGCCTGAACAAACGACTCAGCACTAAAAACTGGTGGTGTCTGCCTTCTGAGGTCTAACCCCTGAGTCCCTAGTCCTGGCTTCTGCTCACACAGCTCCAGTATACTCTGCCCTTCCTCTTCTGGAGCACAAGGTGGGTGGCTCCACATGGAATTTTATGCATTGGCCCTTTAAGAGGGTGACTAAATTTCAAGCCAGATGTTATGTGGGTACCCTTCCTAGTTCTGGTGCTCTCTGTTGGGGGGCCCAGCTTAGGGGTTAGATTCCAGTGTTCTCAGTGGCAACCCCAACAGCTGAGATATTTCTCCAGAACTTAAGTTGCTGTCTGTGGGCACCCGGCCAGCCCTTTCACACCTCTGCCCCTCCTACCAGTCTCCATGGGGTCTCCACTTTCAGTCCTGAGTATCAGGGTTCTCTCCAGCAAGTCTTCCATTGATTATTCAGGAAGTTTTTCTGTATTTTAGTTGCTATTCCAGTTTGTTCCTGGGAGCACATCTATGCAGCATCCATTTACTCTGCCACCATTTTTAATCTGCTTATGCCTTCAATTTCATTGCAACAATAAAAAATCATAGTTTCAACTCCTTGTTTTTTGTGTTTTTTTTTAATATTTTTTATTGATTAAGATATTACATATGTGTACCCTCTACCCCCCCTCCCCCCGCTCATCCCCTCACCTCCCCGTTGTCCATGTCCATTGGTTAGGCCTATATGCTTGCATATAAGTCCTTTGGTTGATCTTTCCCCCTTGCCCCCACCCTCCCCTACCTTCCCTCCAAGGCCCGACAGTCCAATCAAAGCCTCTCCGTCTCTGGATCAGTCCTTGTTCATCAGTTTATGTTGTTCATTATATTCCACAAATAAGTGAGATCTTGTGGTATTTATCCGCTCTCCAGTTCCATCCATGCTGTGGCAAATGGTAAGAGTTCCTTTTTCTTCTTCCTCTTCTTAAAGAATACCTTTCACCATTTCATATAATGCTGGTTTGGTGGTGATGAACTCCTTTAGCTTTTTCTTATCCGTGAAGCTCTTTATCTGACCTTCCATTCTGAATGATAGCTTTGCTGGATAAGGTAATCTTGGTTGCAGGTTCTTGCTATTCATCTCTTTGAATATTTCTTGCCACTCTCTTCTGGCCTGCATGGTTTCTGTTGAGAAATCAGCTGACAGTCGGATGGGTACTCCCTTGTAGGTAACTGACTGTCTTTCTCTTGCTGCTTTTAAGATTCTCTCTTTATCTTTTGCTCTTGGCATTTTAATTATGATGTGTCTTGGTGTGGTCCTCTTTGGATTCCTTTTGTTTGGGGTTCTCTGCGCTTCCTGGACTTGTAAGTCCATTTCTTTCACCAGGTGGGGGAAGTTTTCTGTCATTATTTCTTTGAAAAGGTTTTCAATATCTTGCCCTCTCTCTCCTTCTGGTACCCCTATAATTCTGATGTTGGTACGCTTGAAGTTGTCCCAGAGGTTCCTTACACTATCTTCGTATTTTTTGAATCTCTTTTCTTTTTTCTTTTTCGGTTGGGTATTTTTTGTTTCTTTGCATTTCAAATCTTTGACTTGATTCTTGGGATCCTCTTGTCTGCTGTTGGATCTCTGTAAATTATTCTTTATTTCAGTCAGTGCATGCTTAATTTCTAGTTGGTCCTTTTTCATGACCTCCATGGTCTCACTATACTCCTTGAGGGATTTATTAAATTTATCAGCGGTTTCCATAAAATTCTTGAAAAACCTTATAAACGTGGCCTTGAACTCTATATCCAGTTGTCTGGCCTCCTCCGTTTCTGCCAATTGTGACCTGTTTCTTTGTCTCCGCATTTTGGCTGCTTCCCTGTGTTGATAGAGTGGCCTGCGCGCCAGGTGTCCTGTAGGGCCCAGTGGCTCAGCCTCCCCAGTTACCCAGGGTGGACACTCTTGGTGCACTCTTGGTGCCTTGGTTGTTGTAGGATCACTGGGAGGAATTGACCTCCAGTCCAATTGGCTGTGGGAAGCAGCTGTGTCTGAAGTGGGAGAATGGTCCCCCTCTGACCACTGGGTACAGTGGCTCCTAGTTCTAAGGAGGTGTTAAGTCAGCCCCTGCCTGAGGCCACAGAGCAGGAACCACGAAGAGGCTCAGCTGTGAAGCAATGCAAGCCGCTGCGGGGCCTTGGGCCTTCTCTTGGAAGTTCCGGGTCTGCTTGGCTGGGCTATAGTTAGGTACATTCACATGCAAAAGCCTCTGCCACAGCCTGGGTGGGGCGGGGTCTCAGGGAGTCAAAAGGGGCGGAGAAAGACGCTATGGCTGATTCTCCGCGCCCGGAGTCGCGCGTCTCAGTGTCCCGGTAACGGCTGCAAGCACCTCTGAGGGAAATCCGCCCTCAAGTTCGCCTGCTGCTGCCTGACAGAGTCGCCTCTCCCCGTATGAGACCTGGGTCCCCAGAGACTTCCCGGAACTGGAGTTCAGAGCAGTCGGGAGCTTGTGATTCAAAAAGACAGCCGCGTCCTCAGGTGCCACCCCCTTTCCGCGGTGCGAGCCGCCGCCGCCGTACCTCTGCACTCAGCCTCCGCAGCTCCTCTGGCTCTCAGCGTGCTTTTCTTTTCTTCTAGTTGTAGAAATTACACTCAGCCAGCCTTCCTGTTGTTTTGGACAATGTTTGCTCCGTCCTTTGGGATAATTTTCAATTGTTGTGTGGGGCGACTATTTCCCGGTGTTTATCTATGCCGCCATCTTGGTTTCTCCCTGGACCTAGTTTCAACTCCTTGTATCTTCTTTATTTAGGTCTCAAAAGCCCCTTTGCAGTTACCTTGTTTTACTTATATATTGTATATTCACTATTCTTTTTAATGAATATCTGCATTTTCAATAAGCTTTTTTTGTTTCAATACCAAATCAATATAGTCTTTTTTAACTTTTTTTAAAAATATATTTTATTGATTTTCTTACAGAGAGGAAGGGAGAGGGATAGAGAATTAGAAACATCAATGAGAGAGAAACATCGATCGGCTGCCTCCTGCACACTCCCCACTGGGGACGTGCCCGCAACCAAGGTACATGCCCTTGACTGGAATCAAACCTGGGACCCTTGAGTCCGCAGGCCGATGCTCTATCCACAGAGCCAAACCAGTCAGGGCATAACTTTTAAAATATTATTTGAATAATTTTAAAATGAAAATTATACTCAATATGTGAAACACCGACAATGCTTATAAGTCAATACAAATGTCTATAATATGAGAATCAAAGCCAAATTAATGCCTACATAGGCCATGAAAACTGAGTCATGAGTGCTATCTAGCCAATAGAAAATGTATAATGCAATTAACTACAAGTTTCAATTCAATTTTGAAGATGATACATATGAAATATTTTGAATCTTAAAATGGATGACATACGATATTAGTATTTGCAAGACATTTAACACATACAATATAAGTTACATAAGTACATGTATTACTGATGTATGACTTTTTTTAAAAAACTAAATCCATGGAATACTTGTTATTTTTACTAAACACCATCATTGGCAAGAAGAGTAATAAGAAGTAGTAAGCATAGTTTCAGGGGCAGTTTGGTATCATGGTAAAGTATATAGATTCTGAAGCCAAAGTCCCTGGTTCAAACCCTGCATAAATCATGGCAATATTTTGTTTAGCAAATTATAGCTATTTTTTTTTGTTTATAAAGACTAGAGCAATAGCTGGGGAACCAGGACACCTGAATCTAGACTCAGATCCTGGCCCTGAATCTGATCTCCAGAATGGGAATGATAGTGTTTAGATCTGGGTTACTGCATAAACCAAGATGGCACCATAATTTTCAAAGTTGTTCAGATTGTACAACAAGGAGGAAGTCTGGGTGCTCTTTGAAGAGTATGAGGATTAAAAAATTTCTTGAGATCACTTTAAAATGTACATCAAGTACTCTTAGACCTCAGCCCTCAATTTTACAGATGGGCAGCCTGAGGCCTCAAAAGTTTAAGCCATTTTATCAAGGTAACGCAAATAGTTAGATACACGATATTTAACATCTGCAACTCAACACCTGTAAAGTTTGTTTTATGTTCTATAAACTCTTGTTGAAACAGTACTTTGTCCTGAGAGTAGATAAAATATTTTCTGTGACCTAGAGAGGCAAAATGTTATCATGGTTGCAACAATACATTCTATCTCTTATTGAATTCAGGTTTATCTCTAACTCAGTACATTCCCCAGAAAATGGACTTACCACTGGTTTCTATAATTGAGCTTCACTGTTGTCTCAGGCTATAACTTTTTTAATGGAAAAGTGTTTAAATCCAATAATCTATTTTATATCTTTTTGTGTTGTTTCCCCCATACAGCTGTTTTGTTGATAAGAAGCAATACTGCCCTTAGGGTATTTAATCAAAAAAGTAAAATAAAAAAAATAAACTTTGCTGTGTTATGAAAGTTTAAATAAATACATAAGTTAATTAATTAATTTCACTTAAATATTAATAAAAATGGGTGGCACACAAAGCATTTAGATCTTCCACTAATCCAGCTACGGACATTATATTAACATCTCAACTATGGTCATTTACTTATTCCTTCATTTGAAAAAATAATTCATTGAATCCCTACTATGTGTGTCAAGTTATAAGGTGCTTGAAAGACAGCAGAGTTAACCAGTTGGAAGCAAAATATGTTTTGAATATAAAATATTAACTAATAATAAACAGTTGTGAATTTTTTCAATATACATTCTCTAAATATTTGTGGTAGCTACCGGTATTTAGGGGAGGATTTAGCAATTTGGTCATTTTTTTTTTCCAGAGAAGATTAATTTAATAGTAAATAATATACTATAAGGCAATATTAGAATATATAGATTTATCAATTTATCTCTATATTTTAAATATACATGCATTTCATATGTTTCATTAAGTTTCAGTTGGGTATTCTTTCATTATGGATAAATCATACAATAAAAATGCAAGTATCTAGCAAATCAAGTAAACCTCACTGTTCATCAATAAAGGTTTTTTGACATTAATAGGCAAGAAGTCAAAAGGAACATTGATAGATTTGTGAGATGCAATTTACTTAAGTAAATGTCCACAAAACTACCTATATATATAAAAGTCTAATACGCTAAGTGTCCTTCCCTCCGTCTGGGTAATTACATCACATAGCAACACCAGGCTTCCTCTCCCTAGTGACAACTAGCCTCCTTGGAGTTTCTGCAGCCCAAGAACATGACTTGCTTTATAGCCAGGTGGAAACACTTTACACTGTAACCAAATATCTGTGAAGCATTTTCCCATGGCTCATCTCATTTGATCCTCACAGGAGTAGGTAGATAGAACACTCGGTGGAATCCTATTTTCTTTTCATTAGCTGGAAAATGGAGATTTAAAAAGCTTAGAAACTTGATCCGACTGAAGAAAAATAAGAAATGGTGGAGATTGAAAATAACTTCAGGTTTTCTCACTGTGAAGAATATAGTCAAACACTGCTGCAGTTAAATATTTTACCATTTTGTTCTCCCTGCATGATCTATAATAATAATCTGCTTTGTGTTGATATTTACTGCTGTGTTGCTGATAATTACCTGAAAGAAAAGTTGGGGTGCTTCACTGAGCTGGAAAAAGTTTAGCTACATCAGAAAGCAGGTGTAATTAAGTAGGTGTTCTATATATATAAAAGGCTAAGTTGATTTGCATATGTGTGATACATATGAAGCTCTCGCTGGCACCAGTTGCACACGTGTGTTTCCTTCTGTCATTGTAAATCATGAATTGGTTGGCACTTCTATTATAGAGAAAGGGCGAATAGTGATATTAAAATATTTCTTCTAATTAATTTTCTTTCAATGTGCACGAATTTGTGCACCAGGCCACTAGTAGAGTATAATACTGTCTAAATTATATGGAAGTAACATGACTTCTATAAAATAAACATTGTTAAGTTATTATATGAAAAAGAAAACAATTTATGGAAGCCAAATGAAATGCTATGCCAATAAGAAAAAGAAAATAAAAATATAAGGACAAGAATAAAAGAACAGATAACTATGGAAATAAAAAGCACAGGATTTAGATGAAAATAATTACCAAACTGCAATACTTGTGAAAGGCCAAAACACAGGAAAGATGATTTCTTCCTGTCTGTATACAGTTATTTGGGTATTATTTACATGCTATGCATATTTCTCATTCCATATGAGTACTTCATATTAAAATTGAAGTTGTCTTATACATTTATCCCTTCCTATAGTCATCAACAAGACACAAGCCACACTTATGGGAGAATATACTTATAAATGTTGAAATAGAAATCAAGTCTATATTTAAATTTCAGTATTTTGCATTGGGACCTTCGTAGATATAGCGTTTTAGAAGACCATAAAATCAACTAACAATTCCCTGGAAACTCTTCTGGAAATAAATGTACTTCTTACAAACATTCATTTCCCTCTTTTCAATGGCAATTTTAAATATATTGAATTAGAAAATATTGATCTGCAATTCTTGACAATGTCAGACAAATGCTATCATTTTTACCAATATTTTCCCTCTAAACTGTAAAAGTTTAACATATTAAGTATTAAATGAAAATAATAAAGCTGTAAAAAGGAGAAATCTGGTATTGTCTTCAGACATGGGATTGCCTTTTGTTTTTGACGTGAAACTAATTATTGAGTAGCATCAAGAAAGCCATAAATCTGAGCATTTTCCTTAATGTCTGAGCTTTTCCTTTTTATAAAATTACACTGATCTGGGAGTCAGTATTTCCCCAGGCTATAAAACTGTCTTAATACATTACTGCACTATGTCATTTATTCCTATGCTTCTATGTGTTCCATAGGTTTTCCTCCAGTGTCTAACCCACAGCAGTCATAGAACATAGATATGTGCCTGAAATGGCTTATTTTTCATTCTATTACCTCTGCAACTGGAGAAAGCAAAGCTACTTTTAGTTTCCCAGACTTAGCAATAAAATCTGTACTTTAAAAAACCTTTCAATTGGGGAGCATATTGCCTACTATTTTGCCTTTAAGTCCTAACTTAATCTCATCATCTACTTGATCCATAAGTTTTATCTCTTCACTGAGAGTCTCTTCCTTGCTGCCTCAGCACTTCAAGTGCCCTGTAAAGATTGGTTACCTCTCAAAGCTGCAAGGATAGCATAGCATGAAAAAAAATTATATATATAATTTCACGCTATTTTATATATTCACATAATTAAGGTCACAGAAGAATTTTAACCAGTCGCCTACAGCACAATTTCAAGTGTGTTTTATAGTGCATTTTCTTATTTTTGCTATCATTTTGTCCTAGAATATTATTAGGTACATTTAATAAGTGAGTCCTAGCTGAGATTTGATTCTCTGATCTGATGCATAATAGAGTTCCTAACCCAATCAACTATCAATGTAGGACTTAATATGTTTAACAGATTCAAATAATGAAAGAAGATCAAAACTCAATCTGTATCCCCAGATACAAATTTTAACAGTATAGTTTAAACTTGATTTTCTTGTCATAGAAAATTGATATACAAGAATTAAAACCAAAACAAAACCAAAATAGAAATATCAAGAGAACTACCAAAGGTATATCTCCCTAGGGAATAAAAACTACTACATTTAAATATATTTTCCCATAAGTACCTTTGAATATGACAACAAATATAACTATGTTGCACTATTTTAAGTGTAATCTACAAACCTACACACTCTATAATGAATATCCAGAAGACAGAAAAAATCAGTTAAATATATAGGTTTATTGGATAAATGGCACTAATCATCTGAATATCTTAAAACTATCTTAGAAATCAAGTATTCTAACACTTGCAAAATGCAGAAATTCTTTATTTTTACATCACTTACAAATAAACTTTAAGTAAATTCTTAAATAATAACTATTTTTATTTACTATCTCCTAAATCACTCCCTACCTCACTTAACAGTTTTGACTTTTATAAAATCATATATAATACTAGTGGCCCAGTGCACAGATTTGTGCACATTGAAAGGAAATTAATAAGAAGAAATATTTTAATATCACTTCTTGCACTTTCTCTATAATAAGTGTCAACCAAATTCATGATTGACAATGACAGATCGAAACACACGCATGCGATTGGTACCAGTGAGAGTTTTATATGTATTGCGCATGCGCAAGTCAACCTTTATTTTTAAATTAGAAGCCTGGTGCATGAATTCATGCACAGGTGGGGTCTGGCTGGCCTGCCCCAATCGGGTTGGGGGGGCCAATTGGAGGCAGGGCTGGCAGGGAGAGGGGCTGCATGCCAGCCAGGGGGAGGGGCCATGGGCAGTTGGCGGGCCAGCACTGTCCCCTGGCCAAACTCCCGGTGGAACTCCTGGTTGAGGGAACAATTTGTATATTAGCCCTATATTATATAAGATTGCCAGCGCACATCATATGTACCAACCAGTCGGTCGGTTGTGCAGTCAGACAGATGGACGATCAGTCACTTAGCCTTTTATATATATAGACTAGAGGCTCAGCGCACAAAATTGTGCGGGTAGGGTCTAGGCCTAGCCTGTAATCAGGGCCATCTTCTGCCCATTTGCCAGTCCCCAGGCCCAATGCCCCATCGGCTGCTGGGACGGGTAGGTTACAGGTGCGCCCTGCAGCTTCCGTCAGTGCGGCAAGCCCCAGGAGCAGCGGCAGCGGCGGTAGCCAGCGGCAGTGGTGGCACCCATGTGAACGGCCCTGAGCGGGCAGCATGTTCCATCAGCGGCTGGCCCGGTGCATGCACATGGAGGTGAAGTCACTAGCACCCACTTTCCCGCCGGCCTGAGCCCCAGAGCAGCAAGGGATGAGCTGGGGATCTCAGCGGCCTGACAGCCAGCCAGGTCCTCCTGCCACCCACCCCAGTTCCCTGGTTCACCATTGCTGATCCATCAGAGCCTGTGGGCCGGGGGGAGGGACCAAGAGGTCAGCCAGTCCTATCCCACCCTGCTGCCACCCACCTGCTTCCCCGTGGTTCTCTGATCACCTGCGGGGGGGTGGGGTTAGGGGGTGATGGGTGGGAGAGGTGGGGGTGGGGAGGGACCAAGAGGTGGTCAATGCACCTCATGGCGACTGGTCGAGCAGTCATTATGCTTATGGTCCCTGCCTTTTATTATATAGGATTATGAGATAATTACCCTCTCCTTATAATTTACAATTGTTGATCCTATTCCTGTGTTCCTAAAAAACATAGAATAAGTTAACTTCACCTCCACTTGGTTGTTCCTTAAATGTTTTTTTTTTTTTAATTATATTTTTATTGATTTCAGAGAGGAAGGAGAGGGAAAGAGAGAGATAGAAACATCAAATGTGAGAATCATCAAGTGGCTGCCTCCTGCATGCCCCCCATTGGGGAACATGCCCACAATGGGGATTGGGCCCACAACCCGAGCATGTGCCCTTGACTGAAATCAAACCTGGGACCCTTCAGTCTGAAGGCTAATGTTCTATCCACTGAGCAAAACCAGCTAGGGCTAGGGCTCTTTAAATGTTTTAAGACAACTATGAGATCTTCAGTTTTTCTTTGCCCCTCTAAGTAAATTAGACATCATAAATATATAGACATAGATATAAACATAGACATAGACATAGATGATAGAGATGGAGATATATAGATTATAACTAGCAAAATCTGATTTGTCAAATTTCATCTTAAAATATAGTCTCAAAAATTCAATCAATATTTCATAAATTCCCTGAATAATTCAATATTCAGGGAAGGACAAAATAATTGGATAAATAAGACTCTATATATTTATAATAGAAAATTGTAAAATTGATTTGAGATCATTATATGTGTCTATAATTGTTTAAGAATCTTACATTTATTTGAAATTTCTTCTTATAAGAAATAGGTAACATAATCCTAATTATCTGAATACTTTTTAAAAATCTTTTTTGGTTGTGTAGGTGAATCCAGTGCATTTGTTCTAAGTTCATTCCTACTCTTCCCTTCACATTTTAGCACTAACAAAAACCTTACTTACTCTAAGGATACTGCTTTTGAAATTTGGTGTGTTTTTTCACTCTCACAGCCTCTGCACTGCTCCTACTAGCTTTTCATTCAGATAGTCCCCCTTTTCTCTAAAAATTCTCAGCTCTAATCTTATATAATCAACTTCCTCACTAGTTGCTACCTTTGTGAACTGACTCTCATTTCTTTAGCTTCTGACATTCTGGCTTGTTTTTTAGTAATTTATATAAATACCATAACTTGTCAATTCCTTAAAATGTACTTTTTCAATTATCTTATCCTTTACTCCTCTTCTGCTACTTCTTTCCACAGTCATACCCTAGAACTTATTACCAAAACCATAGTTCCTTCAACATGTCAATTCCATGCATCTCAATGACCAACAGCTCCTATTTTTCATGCCAACTCTTTGCACCTGGTTCCAACAATCCTTTTACTCCACTGAAATTTCCAAATTTTTGTTCAGTCATATCTCTTCTCCATATCCAGCTTGAATTTAATAATCAATCATTATAACCATTCTCTTGCATATACCTTACTTTTTATGTCCCTCTATCACTTGACTGTTCTTGGCTGGAAAAATCATACCCAACTTTAATCCAATACTTGATATACTCCGCACCTGTAACCATGCAGATAAACGTGGCGGAAGAAAACCACACAAGTGGTTTCAGTTACATTTATAACTTAAACTTTAAATGAATCACATTTTATGTGCATTTATGCTTTATGTCCCTTCTAGTCACTCTCATTTTTCTAGGATAGGGGTTGCTGAATATTTTCTTAAAGGGCCAGGTACTAAATATTTTTGGCTTGCAGACCATACTGATTCCATTATAATTATTCAACACTAGGGGCCCAGTGCAAGAATTTGTGCACCTTGAAAGGAACTGTGGGCTGTGAGGCGTCAATGGGCACAGGGGTGGGGTTCAGCCCATTCTCCATGCCTTGGCCTGGCCCCTACTGCCACGGCCCTGGCCCCAGTCCCCTATCTGCTGGCAGCCCTGCTTCCACCACCACTGCTTCCACACACTGACGGCACGGCTCTGCTCACACTGGCTAACAGTGTAGAGTGACTGCGGCTGGCACCAGCAGTGGAGGCTAGTGGCAGCTGCTGGCCCCCATTGCCCCTCAGGAGCAGGGGGAGGTGGAGAAGCCCTGAGGGGCAATCAGGGCCAGAAGCTGCCGCTTACACCTGTTGATGGTGCTGACAGTGGATGTGAGTGGGGCCGGCACTGGCAGAAGATATGAGCACCTGGCAAGGTCACAGCCCACAGGAGCAAAGAATTTTCAGTAACCACCAGAGGCTCACCCTGATGACAGCCAGTGCCCCACCTTGGTCTGGCACCCCCACTCACCTGATTCACCATGCTGCAGTGGCCGATGCCCACCATGTTATGCATGTGCACCCTGGTGGTCAGCTCACATCATAGTGACTGGTTGGTTGTTCAGTTGTTCCGCCATTTGGTGTATTTGCATATTGGGGTTTTATATATATAGTCTAGAGGCCCGGTGCACAAAAATTTGTGCACTCAGGGGGGAGAGGAGGTCCCTCAGCCTGGCCTGTGCCCTCTTGCAGTCTGGGACCCCTCGGGAGATAAAGACCTGCTGGCTTAGGCCTGCTCCTGGGTGGCAGAGGGCAGGCCTAATCCCTAGGTGCAGCCCCTGGTTGGGCACAGAGCAGGGCCAATTGGGGAGTTGGGCACTGCCCCCTGTCATGCACAGAGCAGGGCGGATCGGGAGGTTGCAATGCCACCCCTAGTCACTCTCAGGGTAGGGCCGATTGGGGGGTTGGGGCACTGCCCCGTCACACTCAAGGCAGGGTCGATGGGGAGGTTGCGGCGCCACCCCCTGTCACGCACAGAGCAGGGCCCATCAGGGGGGTTGGGGCTCCATACCCTGTTACACACAGAGCCGCAGGGTGATCAGGGGGTTGGGGAGCTCTGCCCTGTCACACACAGAGCTGCAGGTTGATCAGGGGGTTGAGGAGCTCCCCTCTGTCAGGAACAGAGCAGGGTAGAAAGGGAGGTTGTGGCCACCCCCCCTGTCACATACAGAGCCGCAGGGTGATCAGGGGGTTTGGTCGCTGCCCCCTGTCAAGCTCGCGGCTCCGCTAATCCCAGTGCTGGGAGGCCTTGCGGCTCCACTGATCCCGGTGCTGGGAGGCCTCGTGGCTCCGCTGATCCTGGTGCTGGGAGGCATATTACCCTTTTACTATATAGGATAGAAGCCTGGTGTGGGGTGGGGGGCAGACTGGTTTGCCCTGAAGGGTGTCCTGGATCAGGGTGGGGGTCCCGCTTGGGTGCCTGGCCAGCCTGGGTGAGGGGATGATGGCTGTTTGCATCTGGTCACATCCCCTTCAGGGTGGGGGTCCCCACTGGGGTGCCTGGCCAGCCTGGGTGAGGGGCTGAGGGCCATTTTCAGGCTGGATGGTGACTGAAGCTCCCATCCTGTCCTTTTTTCCTTTTTTTTTTTTTATTCTGGGCCAGCTTTAGCTCTGAGGCTCAGCTCCAGCTATGAGACCTTCGCTGCTGAAAGCAGGTTTCTGACCTTTGTTTACCCTTCTGTATTTGAAACAATGTTGCGGTCCTTCTGGCTGAAGCCCGAGGTTTTGTTTAGCTTCTATATTTGTTACAATGTTGCTTAGAGTGCAGCTGAGAGGCTGGCAAGGCAGGAGGGGAAGCTTGGCTCCCTCCGTCACTGAAGCAAGCAAGCCTCATGTTAGTTTCAAGCTGCCTGGCTGCCGGCCGCCATCTTGGCTGGCAGTTAATTTGCATATCTCCCTGATTAGCCAATGGGAAGGGTAGCTGTCATAAGCTAATTACCATGTTTCTCTTTTATTAGATAGGATTGCCACTGAACTTGAAAGAGCCATATACAATATGTAAAAAACTGGCTACATTTTAGTAAAACTTGAAATAGATTGTTAGCCTGTGGGGTGTAGGTTGCCAAGTCTGGCCCTAAAAGACTATTTAATACCTATCCTCTCTCCTCAAATCTATATTTTCTCTACCCTCTTACTCAATAGAGAAAACTTTGCTTTAACTTTACTGAAAAAATGAAAGATTTCAAAAACAAACATCCATAGAACATCACTGTAGGGAGCAGCTATAGGGTTAAGCCTTGGACTGACCTGTTGGCAAAGCCACAAACAAGTCCCAGTTTAGAGGGCACAGTCCTCTTAGCATAATTAGGCTTGACCTTGTGAAGCTCCCTAGATCTTATCTGGGTAGCTAATGGGCTGAGGGAGATGTAGCAAGTGCTGCCAAAACAAGTGAAACTCACAAGAACATTGTAACTATGGTGACCACTACCTTATTTACCTCTGGCTATAAAATAAAGGCTCAGCTCACCTCTGGATATCTCTCTCTCTGTGATCTCAGCCAGGCACAGGAAGACCACCTAGACCCAGCTTATTCTGTCTGTCATTTCTCCATCCTTCACCGTCCTCACTCAGGCTTGTGGAACCCTTGACTGAGCTGGCTCGGCACATACCACTATTACATCTACTTTCTTATTAGCATTTCCTTCCATAAGCTCCTTCCTGTATTTTCCCTGTTTCTTTATAAAGCCAACCCCTACACTTATTGAAATTATCCCATTCTCTCTCTAGTTATTAATGACATCTATTAATTTCTTTCTTTATTCTCATTTTACTTGTTCTTTCAATAGATGATCCTAAAACTTATCATCCAAATGGAGACTTTATTAAGAACTTATTATCACTCATACAAAAACCTAATGATAGACCCACATTTCTTTGGAAAAAAAATGCGATAAATGAGCAGCAGCCTGTCACTAAGTTAATCACTCCTTCTTGCTTGATATATTCTTTCTACTTGGCTTCCAGGGCGACACCCTCTACCTGATATCCTCCTACTTGACTCATCACTAATTTTCAGCTTACATTGCTGATGCCCCCTCTTCTTCCCTATCTCAGGTCTTTAGTGCCACATGGCTAAATCCTAGACCCTATTTCCTGTATGCGCCCTTGCTCTTATTGATCATACTCAGTATCATGAATTCTGATACCATAGATAGTCAAATGATCCCCACATTTATATTTATTACTTTACTACTACCCACCTTTATCTGGGCCACCATTATCTCTGACCTAAATAACTGATCTCAGTGAATCTAACCTTATGCTGCCGTGGTCTATGTTCAAACCAGCACTCGGAGTGATCCTTTTAAAAGAGAAATTAGGTCATGTACTCCCTTACTTTGAACCTCTTCAAGCAAAATAGAAGCCAGTTTTCCCTATGTTGTATTATTTCCCCAACTATATATTCATCTTGGCCATATGAGCTTTTTTGCTATATTTGTTAACATAAAAGGCATATCAAAGAGAAATCTAGCCTTATAGATTTGAAATTGGCTGTTTCTTCTGCCTTGGGTATGCCTCCTAAAGATATCCCTACTGATTCTTTCATCACCTCCTCTAAATCTTTGCTCACATGTCTACTGGTCAACAAGGCTGAACTTGACTCAGTAATCACACACTTAATTACTTCTTTCATGGCTAGTGTGCTCAGTGGTTAAAGTGATTTCTGGTCAAGGGCACATACCTGGGTTGAGGGTTTGTCCCCAGCCCTGGTTAGGGAGCAGTTAGGAGGCAACCAATCAGTTTGTCTCTCTTACATTATTGTTTCTCTCTTTCTTTCTCCCCACTCCCTTCCTTACACTCTCTCTAAAAAATCAATGGAAAAAATATCCTCATGTGAAGATTAACCCCCAAAAAGTTATTTAATTAATGAATTTGCCCTTAATTTAAAGAATACCTTAGTTTCATTATTTATGTAAGACTAGGGGCCCGGTGCACGAAATTCGTGCACTGGGTGGGGGGGGGGGAAGTGTCCCTCAGCCCAGCCTGCCCCCTCTCACATACTGGGAGCCCTCAGGCGTTGACCTCCATCACCCTCCAATCGCCTGATCAGCCCCTTGCCCAGACCTGATGCCTCCGCCAGAGGTGTCAGGCTTGGACAGGGGACTCTCATCTCCCCCCGATCACTGGCTCTGGCCCCCGCCCAGGCCTGAGGCCTCTGGCCCAGGAATCATGCCTGGGCAGGGGACCCCCATCTCCCTCTGATCGCTTGCTCCACCCCCCGCCCAAGCCTGACGCCTCTGACCCAGGCTTCAGGCCTGGGCAAGGGGACCATCATATCCCCCCAATCCCCAGCTCCGCCCCCCACCCAGGCCTGATGCCTCAGCCAGAGGAGTTGGCCCTCATCACCCTCCGATCTCCAATCACCAGATCGGCCCCTTGACCAGGCCTGAGGCCTCCTGGGCAGGGGACCCCCAGCTCCCCGCGGTTGCAGGCTCCGCCCCTGCCCAGGCCTAATGCCTCTGGCCTAGGCGTCCGGCCCAGGCAGCGGGGACCTGCAGTGGCAGCGGGGGGCGCCGTGATCGTGGGCTTCGCTTTAGGCCCAGGCAAGGGACCCCTAGCTCCTGGGACTGCCAGCTTAGACCGTGCCCAGCTCCCATTGCTGGCTCCACCCCTACTTCCTGCTACCACTGGCCAGGGTGGCAAAGGCGCCTGATTCTCCGATCATGGCTGGGGGGCAGGGCAAAGGTGGCCCCAGGACCGCCTTTGCCCTGCCCCCCAGCTCTTAGCTCCCCCCTGGGTTTCCGATCACTGTCAGTGGCAGGGGGCTTCTTCCTGCTTTCCCTTTAGCCTCCCTGCATCGTGCCTACATATGCAAATTAGCCGCCATCTTGTTGGCAGTTAACTGCCAATCTTAGTTGGCAGTTAATTTGCATATAGCCCTGATTAGCCAATGAAAAAGGTATCGCCGTACGCCAATTACCATTTTTCTCTTTTATTAGTGTAGATACCATTAGTTATGTGTTATTCTTTTATTTTTTTAACCTTACAAACTTAACTTACACTAAGTAAGTCTAAAAAAAAAAAACTGCTTCTTAAAGATAAATGAAAGTTATATTCCCATTTGTATAAGATACCTATTCTGGTTCTAGGTGAGAACATTTTTTTTTTCTTTTTAATTCTTTATTGTTGAGAGTATTACAGATGTTCCACTTTTCTCCCCCATTGCCTTCCTCCACTCGGATCCCACTCCACCCCGGGCCTTTACCACCCTACTATTGGCTGTGTCCATGAGTATTGCATGTATGCATATAAATTCTTTGGTTAATCTCTTTCTGCCCTCAACCTTTCCTTCTGAGATTTGTCAGTATATTCCATATTTCCATGTCTCTGGTTCTATTTTATTAAGTTTATTTTGTTCATTATATTACTGTTCATTTATTTTGATTTTTAGATTCAATTGTTGATAGATATGTATTTATTGCCATTTTATTGTTCATATTTTTTATCTCTTTTCTTTTTCTTCTTCTTAAAGAAGACCCTTTTACATTTCATGCAAGACTGGTTGGTGGTGATGAACTCCTTTAGCTTTTTCTTATCTGTGAAGCTCTTTTTATGACCTTCAATTCTAAATATTAGCTTTGCTGGGTAGAGTAATTTTGGTTGTAGGTCTTTGCTTTTCATCACTTTGAATATTTAATGCCACTCCCTTTGGCCTGAAGACTTTTTGTTGAGAGATCAACTGACGGTCGTATGGGTGTTCCCTTGTAGGTAACTAACTGCTTTTATCTTGCTGCTTTAAGATTCTCTCTTTGTTTTTAACCTTTGACATTTTAATTATGATGTGTCTTGGTATGGACCTCTGGATTCATCTTGTTTGAGACTCTCTGTTCTTCCTGGACTTGTAGGTCTATTTCTTTCATGAGGTAAGGGAAGTTTTCTGCCATTATTTTTTCAAATAAGTTTTCAATTTCTTGCTTCCTCTCTTCTTCTGGCACCCCGAAGATGCAAATGTTGGTACACTTGAAGTTGTCCCAGATGCTCCTTACACTATCTTCATATGTTTTTATTATTTATTTTTGTTGTTGTTCTTCTTCTGATTGGGTGATTTTGCTTTCTTGTGTTCCAAATCACCAATTTGATTTTTGGTGTCCTCTATTCTACTGTTGATTCCCTATAAATTATTTTTCATTTCAGTTAGTGTATCCTTCGTTTCTGATTGGTCCTTTTCTGTGTCTTTGATGTTATCACTAATTTCCTTGACAATCTCATTAAGTTCCTTGATCATTCTTATAGCCATTTTAACTGTTTACCTGTGTTTGTTTCTATGTATCAGGTAGAGCTGCTATGTCTCCTGGAATTGGTAGAGCGGTCTTGTACATGAGGTATCCTGTAGTGCCAAGCAGCTCAGCTCCCCCAGTCACCTGTGCTGGGTACTCTAGGTGCACCCCTGTGTGGACTATGTACACTGTCCAGTTGTAGTTGAGCCTTGATTGGTGTTGGTGTCACTGGGTGGGATTGACTCCCAGGCCAGCTGGCTGTGCATATCAGCTGTGACTACAGTGGAAGAGCTGCTGTTCAGGAGATGCCCCCATGGAAAAGAACTTGTTTCAGTGGGGCTTTGGTGCTCACTGAGCCAGCCACTTGCGTGTGTTGCTCATGGAAGTAGTAGGGTTGTAATCTAGCATGGTCTGAAGCTGGCCACCAGGTGACTCTGAGGCCTCCCTGGTTGTGAAAAGTCAGCTACTGCCTGTCCCCTGCCTGGGGCTACCCAGCAAATCTACAGAGTGATCTTCAGATGGCTGCTACTTGTGTTGGGTATGGAGGTGCCCAGGAGAGGTCAAGCTGTAAACCAAGGCAGACTGATGCTAATGCTAGGCCTGGGGCCAGTTATCAAGAGGTATGGGCCCTGCTGATGACAGCTGCTATTTGTTTAAGAGATTTCAGGAAAGTTTGAAGGCTAAGCTAGGACAGGCCATTCACATGGAAGACTCACTGCAAATAGCTTGGGTGGGCCTGAAAATTGGGTGGGGCATGGACTCAAGGAGTCACCAGGGTGAAGTGAGCAGTGTGAGACAGGATAATGGAGTCAGATATGGTGAATGCCTGTTGGCACTGTGGCAATGGAGGTTTCAGCAGAGGAACAATGGACTCTACCAGCACTTGTCTGGAAAAAAAGCTGTCCACCAGTTCTTGCTCTGATGTCAGACAATTTAATTCCTCCCCATACGTCCCTGGATCCTTTCAAGCTGCTGCCTCAGCACTGGAGCTCAGAGTAAGATCATGCATGGGCCTTTTAAGAGAAATTGCCTGGGACTCCAGCAGCCTCTGTCCTTCTCAGACACAATCCCCACTGTTTTTTGTTTTTTTAATATATTTTATTGATTTTTTACAGAGAGGAAGGGAGAGAGATAGAGAGTTAGAAACATCGATGAGAGAGAAACATCGATCAGCTGCCTCCTGCACACCTCCTACTGCCCACTGGTTTTTAAAGCCCAAAGTTATGGGGATTTCTCTTCCCCGCACTGGTACCTGGGCTGAGGTGTCTGGTGTGGAACTGGGACCCCTTACTTCTCACGGGGGGCCTCTGCAGCCAAGATATTCCTCCCAATTAAATAAAATGCCACACATGGGTTTTGGACCAGCCCATTCTGTGCCTCTGCCCATCCTACAAGTCTCAATGGGCTTTATTCTTTAATTCTCTATTGTAGGGCTGCCATTCCGCCAGGCTTCAGGCCATTCTGAATGATGTTGTTCTGTATTTTAGTTGTAATTTTGATATGTTATGGGGGGAGGTAAGTACTGCATTTACCTACATCACCATGTTTGCCCACCTTCTTCTCGGTGAGAACATTTTAATTTCAAAAACAGATCTTATACAACAAATGCGTGTTGTTCTTTGAAATGACACGTTAGGTGGCCAAATTATTTTATTTTAGTTATGCTTCCATATATGGAAATGCTTTTTATAATATCTCCTTTTGAAACCAATTTATAAAGCAAATGAAGAAAAATAATCTCATAACTATATATTCATATCCTATTTTTTAACCATAAATTACTAGTACACTACCCATTTTGATAACCCATCTTATTCTCTATATTTAAAACTACATCTGTATTTACCTAATTTAAAATCTACCCTCGAGGAATAATTATTTGTCACTACTAAGGATGTTCCAAAGAATGGGTAAGAGATTTGGAAGTCAGTTCAAAAAATACATCTCTAGAAATAGCAATATCATTTGAATACATTTGTAGAATTTGAATTTTAGAATGTTTCTTAAAATATCAGTAACATCGCTGTATGGATACACTGTGCATCCTTTACTGAGAGGCAAATATAAGGGTCTTTAAAATATTCAATAGGACAACAGCAAGAATATGAAGCAGACTATTTTAAAATACATGTAATAATAATATCATCACCATCAACATAACAAAAAAATACATTTGTTTCCTTTCTTTTGTTACATCTGAATTTTACACGTGTATCCACACACTCTTCTTTTCCTAACTCCTCTCAGTTACTCACATTCTGGAAATATCAATTTCTGCAATTCTAAATATACTGACATCCATTCTAAGTGTATACTGTACAATCCATATGTGCCATTAATGCTTATCTCATTCATCATAAACTTATTAGTTATATAAATTTGAGAATATGCACTTCTGGCAAATTTATGGAAAACTGTGATCCACAAAGAGATCAGTACTTAATTTAGAAAGTATAACAATTAATAAGATTTGGGGAAAATATCAGAACTACATAGTATTTACAAAATTTCCATCACTAATAAAACTTCCACTTAAGTTATGGTGTCTCAATTTCTTAGCTCCATTTTACTAACCTACCTTTTGATGGACACAAAAAGATCATGCTCATCTTTATGTTTATTTGATATTAACAAGTAGAATTTAAAAATATAGTAGTAACATTTTTCTCTAATCTATTTGTACTTGGCTCACTTGTCATAGATGACCATCTACTTTCATTTGTAGTTCAAGTTAAATATATTCAATTTAATTTTAAAATGTAAGAACATAATAAAATACTAGTGAGTTGATCATAGTCCCTAATTTTCATAGTATCATCTTATAAATTTAATCTATTCACAATATCATCTTATTAATTTAATCTATTCACCTTCCTATCTAATTAAAACAATATTTTAAGATAAATACATCCATTTTAATTAAATAATATATTAATATAAATATCTCATTTTATGTGTATGTTGATAACAATGAAATTTTTTACAAAAATAAAATTAGCATGGAACCCCAAAAGACCTTGAATAATCAAAGCAAAAGAACAAAGTTGGAGGCATCATACTTCCTGGTTTCAAATTACACCACAAAGTATAGTAATCAAAAATAAGTATGTTATTTGCATAAAAACATGCATCTAGATCAGCGGTTCTCAACCTGAGGGTCGCGACCCCTTTGGGTGTTGAATGACCCTTTCACAGGGATCGCCTAAGACCATCGGAAAACACATATATAATTACATATTGTTTTTGTGATTAATCACTATGCTTTAATTATGTTCAATTTGTAATAATGAAATTGGGGGTCACCACAACATGAGGAACTGTATTAAAGGGTTGCAGCATTAGGAAGGGTGAGAACCACTGATCTAGATCAATGGAACAAAAAGCCCAGAAATAACCCCACATATAAATGTTAATTAATGTATGACAATGGGGCCAAGAATTATAATGGGGGAAAGGTCAGTCCCTTCAATAAGTGGTATTGGGAAAATTGGACAACCACATGCAAAAGAATAAAAGTGGACCACTACCTAATAAAATACACAAAAATTAACTCAAAATGCATTAAAGACTTGAACATAGGACCTGAAATAATAAAATTCCTAGAAAGAAAAAAAAAAACTTACACAGGAAGCACCTTTAGATTGGTATTAGTGATGTTTTTTGTTTGTTTGTTTGTTTTATTTGACACCAAAAGCAAAGGCGACATAAGAAAAAATAAATAAGCGGAACTACATCAAACTAAAATGCATAAAAACACATAAAATGCAAAAAAACACATAAAAATAAAAAAGAAAGGAAAAGGCAACCCACCAAACAGTAAAAAAAAAAAAAAAAAGAAAGTAAGTTACCTACCTGATAAGGGGTTAATATTTTATAGGTCTAGCCGATAAGAAACTTTCATTAATGATTCTGTTTTTCCTACTTCTGCTGGATTGACACTGATTAATATTGGGGTCAAATGTTAAAAATGGAAAATCCTTCATAAGCCTAGAGTTATGAATGTCCATGTGAAACAATGTTCCACTATGATCATCACCACCATACCCACCATCTACACAGTGACGGGACCTTATGCAAATAAGAAGTAAACTTCTATTGCATTAATGGCTGAGATCTTGAATTTATTTGTAATTACATCAATGTTTCTCTCTGTCTTTCCTTCTCCCTTACACTCTTTCTAAAAATCAATGGAAAAATATCCTCAGGTGAGGATTTAAAAAGAGAGAGAGAGAGAGAGAGAGAGAGAGAGAGAGAGAGAGAGAGAGAGAATTTATTCACCTATAAGGTTTATAGTACTACTTAAAAGGATATTAACATGAAGTTGCTTTAGTAGATAATTTTATTTTTATATATAGAAAATATTATTATTTATTTCCATGTCTAACTTACCTTTGATAGTTTTAAGAGATTGAACATCAATAAACTATGGAAAGATAAGCAACACAAAGCAAGTAAATTGTGGCAGGAGTTAGTCAAACACTCGCATGTCAACTGAAGTCACTAGTTCTATTAATATCTGAATAAAATTGACTGAGGCCTCCATTTTCTTACTTGTGAATGCTCATAAATCATCTAAAATCTTTGCAAAACCTGAGGGTCTCATGCCACTTGGTGACCTACAAGCTCATTGATGACCTTCAGGTTCATACTTCTGTTAATTTACTTTAGTGTATTAATCACCTTTTGTTTTCTTCTCAATGGATATGAGCAAGAGAATCATGTAACATATTTATTTAACACGCTAGAGGCCCAATGCATGAAAATTCCTGCAAGAGTAGGCCTTCTTTCCCCCAGCTGTCGGCACTAGCTTACCTCTGGCACCCGGGACCTGGTCTTCCCTCCTCCAGCCACCCACAGGCACCCAGGACCCAGCTGGCTTCCTTCTGGCCCTGGCTTCATCAGGAAGGATGTCCAGTCTAATTAACATATTACCCTTTTTTTTATCATAGATACACAGATATTCCAACATCCTATATAATAAAGAGGAAATATGCAAATTGACCATCACTCCACCACAAAGATGGCAGTGCCCACAGTGGAGGTGGGGTTTCTGTAACACAAGATGGCTACATGACAGCAGAGGCCGAGTTCCCATAACGAGCGTTAATGAGCAATCAGCAGGAACTTGAGACTGTGTGCCCGCCAGCCCCCAAGGGGCTTGACGGGGGACCTCAGGCCATGCCTCCCACCCTGGCGCCAGGCCGAGGGACCTCAGGTCATAACGCCCACCCTGGCACCAGGCCAGGGGACCTCAGGCCGCATCCCTGGCCCCAGCGCCAGGCTGGGGGGGCTCAGGCCTCAGCCCCCACTCAGCAGGGCTTGACGGGGACCTGAAGGTGCGCCTCCTTCCCCAGTGCAGGGCCAGGAGACCTCAGGCTCTTACCCCAGCCCCAGCACCAGGCTGGGGGATTTCAAGCCATGCCCCCAACCCTATGCCAGGCCAGGGGCCACAAGCCATGCCCCACACCTGGCAGGGCTTGATGGGAAACCTCAGGCAGCACCTCCCACCCCAGAGCTGGGCCAGGGGACCTGAGGCCACACCCCTTGCCTGGCAGGGGACCTGACAGGGACTTGACAGGGGACCTGAAGCCACACACCCCACCCAGTGGGGCTTGATGGGGGCCCTCAAGGTGCACCCCCCATCCCAGTGCTGGGCTGGGAAACCTCAGATCATGCCCCCCACCCGGCGGGGCTTGACAACGGTGGGGCTGGCCAGGTCTGGAACTAGCCCAATGGGGGGGGGGGGGCAGCCAGGTTTGGGTCTCGTGCAATTTTCATGCACACGTGGGTGGGCAGGGACTTGACTCTGGGTCCCATGGAGCACCCAGACTTTGACTGGAGAACAATTTTCATATAGATTTTACTAATTTTCTTTCATCTCTGACACTTCTATTATAAAGGACAAATAGCAATATTAAAATATTTCCTCTAGTTAATCCCGTTTTAATGTGCACCAAGCCACTAGTCTACACTAATAAAAGAGAAAAATGGTAATTGGCGTACGGCGATACCTTTTTCATTGGCTAATCAGGGCTATATGCAAATTAACTGCCAACTAAGATTGGCAGTTAACTGCCAACAAGATGGTGGCTAATTTGCATATGTAGGCACAATGCAGGGAGGTGAAAGGGAAAGCAGGAAGAAGACCCCTGCCACTGACAGTGATCGGAAACCCAGGGGGGAGCTAAGAGCTGGGGGGGGGCAGGGCAAAGGAGGCCCTTGATCGGAGAATCAGGCGTCTTTGCCGCCCTGGCCAGTGATAGCAGGAAGTAGGGGTGGAGCCAGCAATGGGAGCTGGGCACGGTTGAAGCTGGCAGTCCCAGGAGCTAGGGGTCCCTTGCCTGGGCCTAAAGCGAAGCCCCCCACTGCCACTGCAGGTCCCCGCTGACCTGGCCGGAAGCCTAGGCCAGAGGCATTAGGCCTGGGCAGGGGCGGAGCCTGCAACCGCGGGGAGCTGGGGGTCCCCTGCCCAGGCCTGACACCTCTGCCGGAGGCCTCAGGCCTGGTCAAGGGGCCGATCCGGTGATTGGTGATCGGAGGGTGATGAGGGTCAACTCCTCTGGCCGAGGCGTCAGGCCTGGGTGGGGGGCGGAGCCGGGGATTGGGGGGATATGATGGTCCCCTTGCCCAGGCCTGAAGCCTGGGTCAAAGGCATCAGGCTTGGGCGGGGTGTGGAGCAAGCGATCAGAGGGAGATGGGGGTCCCCTGCCCAGGCATGATTCCTGGGCCAGAGGCCTCAGGCCTGGGCGGGGGCCAGAGCCAGTGATCGGGGGGAGATGAGAGTCCCCTGTCCAAACCTGACACCTCTGGCGGAGGCGTCAGGCCTGGGCAAGGGGCCAATCAGGCGATCGGAGGGTGATGGGGGTCAACGCCTGAGGGCTCCCAGTATGTGAGAGGGGGCAGGCTGGGCTGAGGGACATTCTCCCCCCCCCTTCACACCCAGTGCACGAATTTCGTGCACCGGGCCCCTAGTACATATATAAGCTGATACCTCCACCACCACCACCACCACTGCCACAAGCATACACCCACACTCTCAAGGTCCCTGTGTATTGCAGACTTCACTGAAGGTTTAGCAAGGTAATTATACCACAGAAAAACTAGCAACTTCTATGTCAATTATAAGCCTCCATATATACTTTCTTTAGCCATCCTATGACTGTGAATTTTTCACTTCTTTATTCTTGTACACCAAGGACAACCTCTTGCCGTCTTTTAAGTTTTCTTTAATTCTTCTCTCTGTGTGTCCTCCTTTTGATTCCAAAGACATTTTTCTAGACTCCAGGTTTTTTATGCATTGATGGTCTATCACATACATTATCTTCCTAAACAAGACATTTTATTTCCTACCTTGGTGCAAAAGACATTCATTTATATAACTACATGTTTAAGAACAGTTATAAAAAATAATCTGCAGTTTCAGTTGCATACATTGAAATAGTACTCTACCCAAAATAGTATTTGGTTCATTCTTTCTTTTGAATGCTAAAACATAATTGCATAATAATTGTAATATTTATTTTTTAAATATATTTTTTATTGATTTAAGAGAGGAAGAGAGAGGGAAAGAGAGATAGAAACATCAATGATGAGAGAGAATCATTGACTGGCTGCCTCCTAAATGCCCCCTACTGGGGATCGAGCCCCTCAACCCAGGCTTGTGCCCTTGACTGGAATCGAACCTGGGATAGAGTGTCACTCTGCAGGCTGACACTCTATGCACTGAGCCAAACCAGCTAGAGCTGTAGTATCTATTTTAAATTTCTATTACTGACTCCTTAAAAAAAAGACTTATAAAACTAGAATAAATTCTATTTTGAATCCATAAAAAATGTTTCCTATAAATGGTTAGAATAGTTTATGAAAAAGTTATTCGTTACTTTAATTGTAAAAACACATTGAAAAAACAATAAAATTTAGTAAACCATGTATATCTTAAAGTTTTATTACCAGGAAATGTCAAGTGACAGTGAAGATACTGAGGATAGAGTGAGAAAGCATAATGATAAATCAAGACCTGATAAGTGTTGATGACAGCAGACTCTTAAGCATTCACTGTTGCTTTTTGACCACATTCTGAGGATATCAATGAAGGCTCTTATGGTTATAGACTGCATAATGCTCAGTCACAAGTGCTAACTAAAAAGAGCTATTTTTCAAATTCTATATATGTGAACTCATATGGTTTCAGATTTTTTCCATATTGTTCTAAAATCTTGACACCAGTGAAATATTTGAAAATTCAAAACATCCCAAAATAGTTGACTGACA
The DNA here is from genome assembly GCF_964212035.1 of Myotis nattereri. NCBI lineage: Eukaryota > Metazoa > Chordata > Mammalia > Chiroptera > Vespertilionidae > Myotis > Myotis nattereri. The sequence goes on along the minus strand of NC_138077.1, from coordinate 94,806,543 downwards.
GTAATTTCTATGCCAAAATCCAGTCAGAAAAATATTCTATTTGACATAACACACAAGTTAAAAGACAAAGTTTTTGTCTTATATACCTGTGAACAAAGGTAGAACAATTAGTATTAAGAATTAAAATCAGAAAAAAAACAACAACACAAAGAAGCCCCATTCAACTCAATTTCTCCCACCATCCTGCCCAGAAACAGAAATGCCCACTACAGTCATGTGCTGCATAAGGATGTTTTGATCAAAGACTGACCACACATGATGGTAATCCCCTAAGCTGGCACTGGAGGTAAAATATTTCTATTTCCTAGTGACATGGTAGCTGTGGTAACATTATAGCACAACAGCACATTATGTTTTGTGTTTCAGTCTACTGATTGCACTGCTATGGGCTAAAAATGCCTGGGGGTTCCTCAACTGGGTTCCCAGTGAGCCTGCCCTTGTGATTCCTTTATGGTTGCAATAATCATTAGAAAACTTTGAAGAAAAAGAGTGTATTACTTATGGGCTCTGGAGCTCACAAGATACAGCAGGGGACACACAGCAAGTTCCCAGGTAGAGAGAGCATATGCGTGGGGCCCGAGGTCTCTTATTTTTCAGTGGAAGGTCAAGTCTAGGGTTTTGCATTTAACAGGCTCACTTTTGATTGGTGAATTTAAAACATATAAACAGGAATTTAAAGAGGGGAAGAGAAACACACACAGAGAAAACAGAAGGAGTCCAAATAGTCAGTTACTTAAATCAACCAAGATCTCAAGCCCTAAAACGAAGAAGTCTCATTAGAGAGAGGTGGCCTGGCTCTTTATCCAGTCTGTAGCTGGCAATGCCTTTATTGTAGAAGACAGCTTTGATGTGAATACCTTGACAATCAGAACTTAAATCAGACACTGGAATTACAAAAAAAAGTGCAAGTGTCTGACTGTCAGGGCTTACACTACAATTATGCAGGTGTCAGTGATGACGCTGGTGTAAACAAAACTGTGGTGCTGCTGGTTATATAAAAATATCACATATAATTACAGTAACAGGCTATACCATCTAGGTTTGTATAAATACACTCTATATGGTCACACAATGATGAAATTGCCAAAGGATGCATTTCTCTGAACACATCCCCATCATTAGGAAACACAGGACTATTCTAAGATTAAGATAGTGACTTTACAGGAAATTTCAGAAAGGATAATCCACGAATACTCATGAGTATTATCTCATATCCTTAAAGTGATATATTTTAATGCTAATTATGAGGTTAGGAGACAGAAAGTCTGAGGCATGGATGTTAGATATCCAGTAGGGGAGAGAAGATGGGGCTGTGTACAACACTTTGATTACCTAAGGGGTAGTGTGGAATAATGAGCAAATGCAGAAATGTGGGAGACTTATTACTAAATCATATCAATTTAACATACTATATTTCCTATCAGAGTTGTCTAAATTGTTTTTTCTTAGCTTTTTTCTGTGATCAAGGTAAGTTGTCTAAGAATTCAAAACAATATGTAAGTAATCTGTTTGAATGAATAATTAATTTTATCAATTTGATGGAGGAAAGAAATATATAAAATTCGATTTTATATGTACATTCTATCTAAAAACAGACAATCATACAGATGGCCAATAGATATATGAAAAAAATGCTCATGATCACAAAAAATCAGAGAGAAACAAATTAAAAATACACTGAAGGCCCAGGCTGGTGTGTCTGTGGCTAGAGCATCGGCCTGCAGGCCAAAGGATTCTGGGTTTTATTCCAGTCAAGGGCACGTACCTCGGTTGCAGGCTGATGGTGAACATGCTCCATCTCAGGATACGTGTGAATGCTGGTTTAAATGTTTTAAAAGTGATGATTTCGATGTGAAAGACAAAAACGTCCAGGTCAACTGAAAAAGTTTGAAGAGCGACAATTACAAGCATTATTGGATGAAGATGCGTATCAAACTCAAAAACAACTTTCAGAAAGATTAAATGTTGCTGAGCAAACAATTTCTGATCATTTACAAGCAATGGGAAAGATTTTAAAGGAAGGAAAATGGGGGTTGTTCGAATTAGGAAGATGAGGGTAAAAAGGCACAAACTTTCTTATAGAATCAACAATTTCTAAGGACCTACTATAAAACATAGTGACTAGTTGATAACATTGCATTTTATAACTGAAATATTAAATAAAAATGTAAATCTGTGAGATAATAAAGGTTTCAATTAACTTGATGTGGGAATTATTTCACAATATACAGGGTATCCGAAAAAATGTTTCCACACTTTAACAGCTGGTAGCTCAATTTTGAAAGTGAAATGTATTTTATAAACACTACCTTTATAGTTATACAAGGTGTGTATTATACATTTTTGGAACACTCTATATATGTATATTGAATCATCACATCATATACTTTAAATATCTTATAATTATATTTGTCAATTATACCTCAATAAAGCTGAAAAATTTTGATTATGAGCCCCCCTAAAAAAAAGAAAAAAAATCTTTATTTGTCATCCTTCTAATAAAAGGGACTTCAACATTACTATCTAACTATGGCAATTATGTATCTTTTGCAATCCTTACATACTTTATTTTTCTTGACTTACATCATTGGCTAGGTTTTCCAGTACCAATTGAATAAAAATCGTTATAGTGGTCATCTTTATCTTATTTCCAAGCCCAGGGAGAAGGCTTTCAATCATTTAAGATAAATTATTTCATTTATTAAAATTTTATTTTGTTTGCATATATAGCAATATTTCTTGCTTTAAAGTGTTCTTAGCTAACATTTGAATAGCTACACCAGCTTTTATCAAATTTATGTTTTTTTTGTTATAACTATTTCTACCCATTACTTTCATCATTTATATGTCCTTATTGGTTAAAATGTATCTCTAATATGCAGCATATTAATGATTTTGCAAGAGTTATGTGTGTGTGTGCAATCTCAAAGTTGTCTTTTAATTTAAGCAATTAGTACACATATATTATGCTAAAATTTATATCCTCCATCTTACTATATGTTTTCTATTGAACCCACCTGTACTATGTTTATTTTCCTCTATTTTTTTCTCTATTTTGTCTTCTTGGATATTAATCAAATCACTTATTGCATATTATGTATTTGGCATACTTACTGTGAATCAAATGCCATGCATTGTGTTCAAAACATGTGTAGTTGATACAGAAACAGTGGGGTTCGATCACCTTATTCCAATCAAGGGTTGAGCTGAAGGATTGATAACTTGCAGTTTTGGTAAAGTTGTGCTTACCTCATTCTTCCTAATTGACAACCTTATGTGTTCTCTTTGATCTTTTCTCTGGAAGGATCTGAACTAATTCTTATCTCCTAAGCATGAGTGAAGTAAAATTACCACTCTACTCCTCAGAGTATTTTTGTGTGACTTTTTACTTTCCTATCTTACTCAACTTTTTAATTCAATAGCATCTTGAGGGGAAGAACTGCATGGATGAATCTGAATTCACATACACACCACCCAGTATTACCGCTGATATTGGCCACTCAAGGTTTTGATTTGTCTCACCAGTTCTATGAGACCACAATACTCTCAGAAATTTTGGTCTTTTCAAGTCCCTCTCAATTAGCGTGGTTCACTGAAGACAGTCCTGATATTACCCATGAAAGTCCCACATCCTGGGAACTTGCTTAGTTTGGGGAAGAAAAGGATGATTCACCTTTTTATGAAGTAAATGTGTCATTAATAATAATGAATTTTATTTGGATTTCAATCTTGGCATTAAAGTGGCTTCAGCTGAAGCCGAATGCCCAATGAAATGATCACAAAGTAACTGACATCAGACCCTGAGATGTTTGGGATGTTTCTAACAGCAAGAAATATGCTTTAGAAGAATAGCCAAAACGAGTAGCATAGTGAAAGATTAAATGTCATGCCTATACTATAGGTTCACAGAGGACAAAATGTGATCAAAACTTAGGTCATCTTACCTAAACTCCTTTCTCTAACCATGTAAAACTCACTGGAAAAGAAGTTGCCCTGTGTGTATAACAAAGAACAGAATATAGTGCTTTGGGTCATAATTAATTCTGAATATATAGTTTAATCTCATAACAAGTAAATCTATTTGTGATGGAGATCTTCTTACCTATTTTCTTATTTTTTTCTCTTTTCTTCCTCCCTTCCTTCAAATAGCAGATTCTACTCATCAGCATATTACCTCAGTTTAAGCTTAGGACATAGTTACACAGCAGGCAACTGCATTTCCCAGGCTCTACAGAAGCGAAATACAGTTTTGTGACTTACTGAATGCAATAGAGAATGACTGTCAATGCTGTATGTGATTTCCTCACCATCTCATTATTGGCAGAGCCCTTGCCCAAGGACTCCTTTTTCCCTTTCCTTCCTTTTGGCTGGAAACAGCAGGGGTCTGGAAGGAACCCATGGATTGAAATCAAATATCCTTTCTATAGCTGGCATATTTTTACAGTGTGCATATTAATATTGTAGTTTTCAGACATGTGATAAAACATTCATACTCCTATTCAAGATTTTTGAATCAGTAATTGAATCTAATAGAATAATTTAAAGGGTCTAGAAATTTTAAATTGGGTTAAAGAGAATCTATATCTAAACACTTATTTCAGGGTCTTCCCTGAGCATTGCTAAGAGAAACACAATGAGATTTAAGTGTTACCAAAACACTCACATGATTTTACATTGACATTTTATGGTATGTTAATGCTCATTAACAGATTTACTTAGAGAGGACCTTTAAAATACACACACACACACACACACACACACACACACACACACACATATATATATATATATATATATATATATATATATATATATATATATATAAATTGATTTCAGAGAGGAAGAGAGAGAAAGAAACATCAATGATTAGAGAACATCATCAATTGACTGCGTCCTTCAGGCCCCCACGTGGGATCGAGCCTGAAACCCTGGCATGTGCCCTGACCGGGAATTGAACTGTGACTTCCTGGTTCATGTGTCGATGTTCAACCACTGAGCCACACTGGCTGGGCACAAAGGACCTTTTTGAACATATATGTATATTTACTGGCATTATTTAGGGGAGGGGGCTAAAGATATATATTACAGTAATCTACCAATTTTTAAGTAACAGAGAGTGAGATCAGAATACTTGTTGAGAAAAATGAAAAAATAAGAAAAGTCAGGATACAATCTTAGGTCAGAAATAGACAAAAAAATAGGAAGCAAACCTAAAAATACAATTCTAGGACTTCATGTATATCAAGCACCATTCTAATTAAAATGTATGAATTAATTAGTGCATTTAAATTTCATAATATGCCTATCACTTACATTGTTATTATTATTATTGAGTTATGAATAAGATTAGTAATGCTCAAAGTATAAACCTTATAGATATTAGCACCAGGATTCAAATTCAGTCTAACTTCAGATTATCTACTTTTAGTTACCATCCTATAAGACCTAACATAATGTTATGTGGCATCTGGGTCATTGGTAATTACTTATCTATGGTTGGGAAATCCAGGGAGAATATTTTTTGAGAACAGGTTACGAGGGAAAATTGTGTCCAAATTCAGACCACGTGGATCAATGCTTTACACATAAAATGTTGATGATGTAATTATGCTAATTTTGAATAGTGTTCCTTCTTATTTGTTGAGTCACTGGAATAATTTTAGAAACCAAATATTAGAAGTAAAGGAATCAGAAGGTTTCACAGGTCAAATCAAGTGTTGACTAGAATTTCTGTATTGTCTTGCTTTTATGTTTTCCTCTGAGAAAGCCAGCACAACCGAGGACCAACCTATGTTATCATGTGAATTTTTCCTATCAGCATCAAGATTTTCCAAAACTGAATATTTCTTTATGTACGAATTGCTATATCCTGTTGACACAGATGATAACCAATAAATATTGTCTTTGGGAAAACTAATACAATGTGGAAAATAATTTTTAACATGTATTGTAAGTCTTTTTACACATATTGTCTTTTACATCCACCCAATGACCTTGAACATAAGTCCCCAGTAAGGAGAATTCTAACCTATTTGAAGAGGCGTAAAATTACAAAATAATAAAAGAGCATTAATATAGAGAATTCAGATGTGAGAAGGTAAATGCTGAGTCTAAAAAGAATGAGGCAGAGGGCAGTCTCCAGAGGGCAGTCTCCAGTTTTCAAATTGCTGACATTCCAGCGTGGACAGGCCACTTTGAGAATCCTGTACCTGTGGCTTTCAAAGTTAGAGCCTTACTCAGAACAGAGGCCACCAAAACAGTTCCAATTAAAGAAGTGATGTCCAAAGTGTACCTAAGCAGCAGCACTAGCAGAGATGCATATCTGAACATTAAAAATTAGACTCAATCAACAGATATTGCTAAAATAACTTATTCATATCAAACTAAAAATGTCCTAAACCATTTTCTAAAATATTTTAAAATTGAAAGTAGTTTCAGGGAAGTAGCCCAGTGCTGCATAAATACAGTTAAATGAACCAGAGAACCTTGCCATGTGCATGCTCATTCTCCATATGTGGCCCGAATCACTAAGTTTAGACACTCTCATTCATGAGCATGACCTTCCTTGCTAAGATTTAAAATGGAAAGAAAAGCACTCAGGAAAGGTTTTAGCTTAATCAGTCATACTTTGCAAAGCCAGCCAACATGTATACGCATCATCCATCTGGGCAAAAGGCTTTACAGCTTTTAGACATTAAATGACTCACTCTGCAAAGCTCTTTCCAGACTAATGGTGGCTTTAATTTCTCGATTAGATGAACTAGAATATTAGGGAGGCAAATCTCTGCTGTTATGCTTCCAAAGAATGAACTCCCCCAAAGCATAGATGAGCATAATAGCTGATAAAACCTTGAAAAATGCAAGGTTAAAATTGTTTTTATGTGCACCATGCCATCTGTATCCCTTAAGAGCTGGAACAGGAAGGATTTGTTCCTTAAGCATTATTAGTTTTGCTAAAAATTGTCCTTGTTTTTTGCTACCCTGAGGAAATAAATGGCATTGTAAAAATGAGGCTGCACTTATTATAACCTAACCTATGGGCCACTTTTTCAAAAGTAATTTGGTCATTTGACATCATATACCTCCCAGTGAGAATGAATAGAAATAATGTGCGTGTGTGTTTTTTTCAAGTTCATCGTGTCCTTTATGTTTACTTTCATTTTATATTCTTTCCATCCAGTTATTCATCATAATTGGTTTGTATTAAATAAAACTCTTCCCGAAATATTCTGGATCTTATTTAGCAAATTTAATATTTTACTATTTTATTAATGTATTGTGTTAGGAGTCAACATGGTGTTTTTTCTTGAGAGGCACTAAGCAGAAGAGGGATGAAGGGGACTCTGGATCCTGGTAAAATTCTACTTTCTGGTGTTAGTGCTCAATATGCAGTTGAGTTTCACTGTATAGAAATTCACTAAGCTCTATCCTTAGGGTTTATTACCTGTACTCTGCAAATGTTATAGTTGAACAAAATTTACCAAAAAGGTCTATTTAATAAAATTTAGTATAATCCAGAACATTAGTACAATAAAATATAATAAAAATTGCCAAGAGGCAACATTTCTGAGGAAGGCAGAAATATTATAGTACTTCTAAAATTTGCTTTTAAATAAACTGCATCTTAGTTATCTCAAACAAAATAAATAAACTATAATAAGAAAAATTGTTAAAAACTATATTATTTACTTCTCAAACAGTCATAATGTTATATGGAAGCTATGATTACACACTTAGCAGCTAAGCTTGTACTAAATATGATGGAGCAAATGTAAAACCTTTACATCTCCCATGAATGCTCATTTATTCTATCTAATAAAAGGCCAGGTGTCACGACCAGAACTATGTTGCTATGAGGTGCATTGACCACCTCTCAGTCCCTCCCCCCAGCCTTCAGGCTCCAATTGCTAGATGGCCGACAGGGAATCATGGAAAACCCGGCTGGGTGGCGGCGGAGCAGGACTGGGGCCTGGTGAGCAGGCGGAAGGCAGACCTCTGGGTCCCTCCCCCTGGCCAGCAGGCTCTGATTGATCCTCCGTTTCTTCCAAAAGAAACGTGGCGCCTCCACTGTGCAGCCTCCCGGGACGTGGGCTCACCTCTGTGAAAGGCTCTGAGCTGAGACTCCAACAAGGACGTCAGCGCCTGCAGCGACCCTCAGCCTTCGCTGCTGGGAGGTGGATGGAGAACATCAGCTTTAAGCACAAACACCCTCCTCGGGAAGAACCCGCCACCCCCCTACTCCACAGCCACTTCCAGTCTGCAAGAAACTGCGCATGCTCCTCCCTCCAGGATGGGCGGGGCCAGAGCCTGAGCTGAGCTGTTCCATGATGGGGGAGGGGCCCAGCCAGGGGCTGGGACAGTGCAGGGACAGAGGGATGGCGGGAGGGCAGGGCAGGAGCAAGGGGGCAGCTCTGGTTCCCTGCACCTCCTTCCACAGGCGTAGCCTTCCTGGTTGAGTTTCCCACGTCATTGTTAGGGTTTTGGCTGGTGACACCAGCTGTGAAAGGATTCACAGGGGAGAGAAGAGCCAGGTGAAGAGAGAAGACGTTTATTTTACTTCTTTAAAGGGAGCAAAGGGCCAGGTGCCCTTTGATGGCACAAGGCACCTAAGGCAAAGTGGGCTGTTCTTTTGATCACCAGATGGCAAATGAGGAGCCGGGGTGGGTGGCAGCAGCGGGGCTGGACTGGGGACTGGCGAGCAGGTGGAAGATGGCCCTGATCACAGGCTAGGCCCAGGGACCTTACCTGTGCACTATTTAGTGCACTAGGCCTCTAGTTCTTAAATAAAACTAACTCCATGGTTATGGAGCATTCCTGTTCTGATCAGAGTTTATTTGTGTTTTACTATGTGTAAAATTTAGTTTTAAACTTTCTGTAGCATGAGAAATTCTGAAAGACATAATCACATAATTACTTGGACAATAATATTTTTTCTTTATTATGTACACTAGTGATATTAAAAATGACTCAAATTTCTCAACTTATAGAGTCCACAGTTTTCTTCATGTAAAAAATCACCTGGAATACTTGTTAAATATACATGTATAATTTTGGGATTTATTTTGCACTTTATAAAACAGTATTTTAAGAAGATAAGAAAAAAATGAAATATGTAAAAATAACTTCAAATATTGTTTCAATAAGGAAAACTAGAGAAAAAGTGGTTTAGATTTTTGTGTTCTAAATCTCTACTACCAATTCACTGGGAGAAGGAAAATTCCAAATCAAGAATTTGCCCACCCATCCCAATGAATAAGACCCCATGCAGGGCAAGACATTTGATAGCCTCTGCATACATGCTTGCCTAATTGTTAACTAACAATTGATCCTTGGAAGACAGGGTAATATCAGGAGTGGAGGAGGATATATTAGCTATAAAGATACATTAGATAAATAGATCATTTCTATCACTGAAGTAAGGAGGCCAAGTAAAAGTATGAAATATATGTAATGTGATTTAAAAGTTCCAAATTAGCTTCCTTATCATTAAAGAACTAAATGAAATTGATAATCACCTTGATAATAACCTGCTTCAAAAATTATATTAAATGAAAGACAAATTATAGAGGTTGGAGTCAAGGAAGAATACTAGAGACAAGTGTAGAGATTCCAATTTCCTTTCATTTCATAGTGTAGTAATTATCAATGTCTGCTAAATTTTCAGTATTCATTCTCTTACCAGGCACATAACAGATTTGCATTATCTTGCTTCCACAATAACATGAGAAGAGCCCTTCCTACCCATCCCCATGCTATAAATCAGTGAAAAACAAGGTTTAATTAACAGTGATATTATAGTCATAATTTCTATAGAATAACTAGCCCAGACTTAATCATCCTATATAATAAAGAGCTAATATGGAAATGCTCATCACGCCCTCCCACCCTCATGCCCTTGCGTCCTCATGCCCTCGCACCAGGGCCAGGAGACCTGAGACCAGATTGGGGGACATGAGGTGACAACCCCAGCCCTGGCACTGGGCTGGGGGACCTAAGGCTGTGCTCCCTGCCCTGGGGGGCTTGATGGGGGTGGGGCAGGCTTGGTCTGGTCTCACAAGATTTCGAGGCACACGTGGGTAGGTGGGGACTTGAATCTGGGTCCCACGGCGCACCCCAGATTCTGACAGAAGGGAGATTTTCATATATATTTTACTAATTTTCTTTCATCTCTGTCACTTCTATTATAGAGAAAGGGCAAATAGCAATATTAACATATTTCTTTTAATTTCCTTTTAATGTGCACAAATTTCATGCACCAGGCCACTAGTGTGTGTGTGTGTGTGTGTGTGTGTGTGTGTGTGTGTGTGTATATATATATGTATATATACTAGAGGAGGACCGGTGAACAAAAATTTGTGCGCTTCGGTGGGGGGGTCCCTCAGCCCGGCCTGTGCCCTCTTGCAGTCTGGGACTACTCGGGAGATAACGACCTGCTGGCTTAGGCCTGCTCCCAGGTGGCAGAGGGCAGGCCTAATCCCTAGGTGCAGCCCCTGGTCGGGCTCAGAGCAGGGCCGATTGGGAAGTTGGAGCGCCGCCCCCTGTCATGCACAGAGCAGGGCGGATTGGAAGGTTACGATGCCACCCTCAGTCACACTCAGGGTAGGGCCGATTGGGGGGTTGGGGCACCGCTCCCTGTCACACTTAAGGCAGGGTCAATGGGGAGGTTGCGGCGCCACCCCCTGGCATGCACAGATCAGGGCCAATCAGGGGGTTGGGGCGCTGCCCCCTGTCACGCAAAGAGCATGGCCCATCAGTGGGGTTGGGACTCCATATGCTGTCACACACAGAGCAGGGTCAATCAGGTGGTTGGGGAGCTCCCCCCTGTCACTCACAGAGTAGGGCCGATAGCGGAGTTGGGACACCGCCCCCTGTCACACACAGAGCAGGGCTGATCAGGGGGTTGGGGCGCCGCCACTGTCACACTCAGGGCAGGGACGATGGGGAGGTTATAGCTCTACACCATCACACACAGAGCAGGGCTCGTCGGGGGGCGGGGGGAGGTTGGGGTGCCACCCTCTATCACCCACAATATAGGGTCGAACAGGGCGTTGAGGCGCCGCCACTCTCACACACAGGGCAGGGCTGATGGGGAGGTTATGGCTCTACCCTGTCACAAACAGAGCAGGGCCCTTGGGGGGGGGGGGATTGGGGCGCTGCACCCTGTCACACACAGAGCAGGGCCCTTGGGAGGGGGATTGGGGTGCTGCACCCTGTCACACACAGAGCTGCAGGGCGATCAGGGGGTTCGAGAGCTCCCCCCTATCAGGCACAGAGCAGGGCTAATCAGGGGGTTGGCGTGCCTACCCCTCTCACGAACAGAGCAGAGTGGATAGGGAGGTTGTGGCCCCGCCCCCTGTCACACACAGAGCCGCAGGGTGATCAGGGGGTTTGGGTGCTGCCCCCTGTCACACTGATCCCGGTGCTGGGAGGCCTCTCGGCTCCGCTGATCCCGGTGCTGGGAAGCATATTACCCTTTTATTATATAAAATAGAGGCCTGGTACACGGGTGGGGGCCTGCTGGTTTGCCCTGAAGGGTGTCCTGGATCAGGGTGGGGGTCCCGCTTGGGTGACTGGCCAGCCTGGATGAGGGGGTGATGGCTATTTTCAGCTGGTCACACCCCCTTCAGGGTGGGGGTCCCCACTGGGGTGCCTGGCCTGTCTGAGTGAGGGGCTCAGGGCTGTTTTTAGGCTAGCGGGTGACTGAAACTCCCAACCTGTCCTTTTTTTCTTTTTCTTTTTTATTCTGGGCCGGCTTTAGCTCTGGCTCTAGCTCTGAGGCCTCTGCTGCTGAAAGCAGGTATCTGGTTTGTTTGGGTTCTATAATCTAAACTCTGTATCAACTCCAGCTTTGAGATCACAGCTAGCTGAGAGCAGGTTTCTGGGGTTTTGTTTAGATTCTATATTTGTAACTATGATTTAAACTGCAAGCTCAGAGGCCAGCAAGGCAGGCGGGGAACGTTGGTTTCCTCCGTCACTGAAGCAAGCAAGCCTCATGTTAGTTTCAAGCTGTCTGGCTGCCAGCCGCCATCTTGGTTGCCAGTTAATTTGCATATTGCCCTGATTAGCCAATGGGGAGGGGGTAGCGGACGTATGGCTAATTACCATGTTTCTCTTTTATTTAGATAGGACTAGAAGCCCAGTGCACAAAAATCTGTGCACTCGGGAGAGAGGGGGGGTCGCTCAGCCCGGCCTGTGCCCTCTCACAGTCTGGGACCCCTCGGGAGATAATGACCTGCTGGCTTAGGCCTGCTCCTGGGTGGCAGAGGGCAGGCCCAATCCCTAGGTGCAGCCCCTGGTCAGGTTCAGAGCAGGGCTAATTGGGGGCTGGGGCACCGCCCCCTGTCACACTCAAGGCAGGATCAATGGGGAGGTTGCGGTGCCACCCCCTGTCACGCAGAGAGCAGGGCCAATCTGGGGGTTGGGGAGCTCCGCCCTGTCACTCACAGAGTAGGACCGATAGGGGAGTTGGGGCACCACCCCTGTCACACACAGAGCAGGGCAGATCAGGGGGTTGGGGTGCCGCCCTCTATCATCCACAGAGTAGGGCCGATCAGGGTGTTGGGGCACCACCACTGTCACACTCAGGGCAGGGCCGATGGGGAGATTATGTCTCTACCCTTTCACACACATAGCAGGGCCGATCAGGGGTTCAGTGCACCCCACTCTGTCACACTCAGAGCCACAGGGCGATCAGGGAGTTGGAGAGCTCCCCACTATCAGGCACAGAGCAGGGCTGATCAGGGGGTTGGGGTACCTTCCCCTGTCACAAACAGAGCAGGGCGGATAGGGAGGTTGTGGCCCCGCCCCCTGTCACACACAGAGCCGCAGGGCGATCAGGGGGTTTGGGCGCTTCCCACTGTCACACTCATCCCAGTGCCAGGAGGCCTCAAGGCTCTGCTGATCCTGGTTCTGGGAGGTATATTACCCTTTTACTATATAGGGTAGAGGCCTGGTACACGTGTGGGGGCAGGCTGGTTTGCCTTGAAGGGTGTCCTGGATCAGGGTGGGGGTCTCCACTGGGGTGCCTGGCCAGCCTGGGTGAGGGTATGATGGCTGTTTTCAGCTGGTCACACATCATTCAGGGTTGGGGTCCCCACTGGGGTGCCTGGCCAGTCTGGGTGAGGGGCTGAGGGCCGTTTTCAGGCTGGCAGGTGACTGAAGCTCCCAACTGCTCCTTTTTTTCTTTTTTTTTTATTCTGGACCTGCTTTAGCTCTGACTCCAGCTCTGAGGCCTCTGCTGCTGAAAGCAGGTATCTGGTTTGTTTGTGTTCTATAATCGAAACACTGTATCAACTCCAGCTCTGAGATCCCGGCTCGCTAAAAGCAAGTTTCTGGGGTTTTGTTTTGCTTCTATATTTGTAACTATGTTTCAAACTGCAAGCTCAGAGGCTGGCAAGGCAGGCGGGCAACGTTGGTTTCCTCCGTCACTGAAGCATGCAAGCCTCATGTTAGTTTCAAGCTTCCTGGCTGACGGCTGCCATCTTGGCTGGCAGTTAATTTGCATATCACCCTGATTAGCCAATGGGAAGGGTAGTGGACATATGCTAATTACCATGTTTCTCTTTTATTAGATAGGATATATAGATATATCTAAATGTGAGCAATGTTGTCTGTCCAATGTTCATAGATCAACAATCGGAGTTTTAGTAGACCCATTATACTAAGTTATAAATGTAATTTTAAAAATGAACTAAAAATGATAGTATTTTTAACAAAAGTATTCAATGTGTAATGGGGAAGTGAGATGATTTTGTATGAATGGGCATTTATATGGTTGAATGAAAACCCCCAAGTAACTCACAGTCCCTATGTCCACATGCTTGTACAATAATAACCTTTCACACAGACTCTGATCTTTACCATGTAATACACTTTGGTCAAAATCACTGTTGCAAAAGTAGAACAGATAAATGAAAATGTCTGTGTATTAGAGCTTAAGTTTTTTTTTAAGTTCCTGGAAACCTGATGACATGTAAACAAGCCAGGGTAGCTTGATGGTGATCAGGGACAAATATTCTCAGTTCTTGCTGTAACAACAGCTGACAGTCAGCTGACTGCAAGACATTAGAGTGAGGCCACCAGGACCAGTGGCCCAAATCAACTTTTGAAGTGATTACAGATTTCTGAGTGAGCTCATCTAGGCCCAGTGCACCCCCCACAATTCACTCTTCAAATCATGAGATAAGTGGTTATTTTAACTCAACTGAGTTTTGGGAATAATTTGGATACCCAGGAAAAATTAACCATTACAGATATTGGTAGCAAAGCACTATGGTATTCATCATTCAATCTGCATTTGCTAAATGACAGTTACTACATCAATCTGCACCTAGCAAACATGAGGAAAGCTCTGGCCAGTTTTGCTCAGTGGTTAGAGTGTCTGCCAGTGAACTGAAGGGTTGTGGGTTCAATTTTCAGTCAAGGGCACATATCTCAGTGGCAGGTTCAATCTCCAGCCCTGTCAGGGCTTGAGCAGGAGGCAACCAATCAATGTGTCTCTTCTCTCTCTCTCTCTCTCTCTCTCTCTCTCTCTCTCTCTCTCTACCTCTTCCCTTCCACTATCTTTAAAAATCTATGGGTAAAAAATCCTCAAATCCCTCAATCCCTGGGTGAGGATTTAAAAATGAGGGAAAAGATTCAGGCTATTAATTTCATGCAATATTTATATACACCTACTTTGGCAAAGTTTATACTTTCTCTTTGTCCTCTTGCTTTATTCTGGGCAAGCTTTGTAGGAGAAATTTGTGCTGCTCCTATATATGTTGAGCCCCTATTGTCATGCTGGCAAGGTGCAAAAGCCACCTATCTACTGAAGTATAGAATGTTCTGAGGACATTCTAGACAACAGCTTAGTTCCTTTTTCAACCTCATTTGCCTTTGCTTTTGTGTTGTTGTTTTTTTTAATAATTCCCATCTTAAATATTTTGATAATTTTGTGAATATATATATATATATATATGTATATATATATGTGTGTGTATATATATATACATATATATATATATTTACAAATATTGGTAGCAAAGTGCTGAAGCAGGTAGTGGTATAGTCTGGAAAGCAGCATAGAAATTGTTAGTAGAGGCTGGAAAATGACAAGTACGTGGCCATGGCAAAATGAAAGAATGGTGAATCACATTATATAGTTGCAAAATAATTCACAAAACTGTCATATGCAGTACCTTGGAAAACAGAAAATGTATCATACTTAAACTTGACAAGACGATTTACAATCCAAATGTAAAAATGTCTGTTAGAGTATAACTATCTATGGTAAGGTATGAAAAGAAAAAGATAAGCTAGATAAAGAAGTATTATATGCACAAAATTTAGAGGTAGTGTGGTGGAGTTAGGACTTGTTGTGTTGGAAAATAAAATTATTCTTTATCTCTAGCTTCTAAGCAATTAAAAAAATTCTGAAAGTCAAACAAGATCTAGAAACGAAGATCAAATCAGTGTTATGGCTATAGAAAACTTTAAGACTTCTGAACTACTTTATGGGGTGGCTAATATGCATCCTCAAATAGACAAAAGCATTTCTAAGAATCATAAGAAAATGGTCCTGTAGAATACTAATCTAAAGGTAGTAGTGACTATGTTACAGGGAAGCATATCTTTGAAATGAATCAAATGATCTACAGTAATAAAAGACAAAGATGTTAATTGACCGTCCCTTCGCTATGCCCACCAGCCAATCAGAAGAGTATGCAAATTTACCCAACAATGATGGCCTTTAAATTTGCATACTGCAGGTGGGGCGGGCAGTGCCAGATGCCACCCGGGGAGGAGGAGCCAGTGATCGCCCCAGCCAGAAGCCTGAGGCCTGGGCAGAGATGGAGCTGGCGATCGCACAGGACTGGGGGTCCCCTGCCCAGGCCTAACACCCCAGCCAGAGACCTGAAGCCTGGGCAGGGGTGGAGCCAGGGATCCGTGTGAACTACAGAAGAAACACCTTTTCTGACCACTCATTGGCTAAGCTCCCTGTATGCCACTGGTAATATTCTTAGTAACTTGGGTGATAAGAATCCAAGAATGTGATGTAGGGTTTTTTCCACCTCACTCCTGGAGAAAAAAATGAAGGTCTGCTGCTGGAGGGGCTAAGAAATATCATATCCTGCCCTCAGTAGATAATGCCTCGGCCTGCCTACCACAAGGTCTGGGTTCAATTCTGACCAAGGGCATGTACTTAGGTTGCAGGCTCCTCCCTGGCCGGGGCCCAGGTCAGGGCTCATGCAGGAGGCAACCAATCAAAGTGTTCCTCTTACTTTGATGTTTCTCTCTGTCTTTCCCTTTCTCTTCCACATTCTCTAAAAATCAATGGGAACATATCCTCAGGTGAGGATTAAAAAAAATTAAAAAAAGAAATGTCATATCCTATAAAAGACACATCTTGAAAATGCCTAAAGAAAGTTGTCATTTTTTTATGGTGAAGGGACTGGAGTCCGTGTTGATGAAAACACCTTGGTGGCTGTGGTGATTGGCAGTGGCTGCAGCAGTGGGGTGATGGGGCTGGTGCCTTTCCCTGAGCAGCCCAGTCACTTCCCACAAAGGGAGGCCAGACGGCGGCTTAGGCTTGCTCCCCAAGGGGAGCAGGGAGTGGGCCTAAGCCATCACTAGGACATCCCCTGAGGGCTCCCAGTATGTGAGAGGGAGCAGGCTGGGCTGAGGGACCACCCCCCCCTCCGGTGCACCAGGTCCCTAGTAAATAAATGATAAATAAAAAGGGCAAAACCTTCTTTGGAGTGTTATGTTTCCAAGCTAAAGGATTACCAACTTAGACTTCAAGAAACTGTATTTTTTCAAGTTTCAAAAAGGCCTTTGGGAAATTTTAATGGGCAGGAAGCTGGTTGAAAAAAAAAACAACTACTCAGGTGCACACTAAGGCTGCAGTCTTATGAAATGTAGGATATCACAGAGAATGAAGCCAAGAGTCCAGAGGACAGAGCAAAAGAGAGAAAACATTGGATTATCTCTTCCCACCCACCCAATGAACTTGGATGCACATATGCATAACCCTTGGACACAGGCAATGGAGTGGTGAGGGCCTGGAGGTGGGTGGAGCACTGAGCAGGACTGGAAGGGATGAAAGAGGTTAATGGGGGGGAAAAGGAGGACCTATGTAATACTTTCAACAATGAAGATTAAAAGAAAAAAAAAAGAGAGAGAAAACAAACATTGGATATTTTCAAAAACATATAAGGCAAACAAAACTGGGAAGTTACTTTCCAAGGAGTAGAACCAGGTTCCTCCAAAAACAAAATAAAACAAAACAAAACAAAGCTTTTTTAGTTCTTAGAAAACGATTCCTGACAAAATTTGCACTTTGTGCCTCCAGTACAAATTTGAGAGTATCTATTGAAATTATTCTGTTCTTGTATCACTGTTGTATGTTATGTATTTATGTATCTTTTTAGTTCATATGTTTCAGAATTTAAAAATAAACCAACAAACAAAAAATTGCTTCATGGAGCCACCATGAGGCATGGTATAGAACAAGAAATCCTAAACTTTAATCCTGATTCTGTAATTGGATAAGACATTTATTGATTTTGAGAAGGTATGAGAGTATTTGCCTGTGAGAGGGATACCCTACCTGTCAGTCCTATTGCATGCAAATGTTAAAACTGAGTTAGGTGTGCATAGACTTGTTGAAAACAAACCATGACCTCAGCTCAAAAGCAGAAGAGAAACTGAAGGAATTTAGCTGGAGACTAGGAGCTAACCACAGTCTGCCCAGGTAAACAAAGAAACTTTGCCTGAAAGTGAATTAGGTCAGAGTATAAACAGAAATGGATTGTGGTAGTTATGGCCTTGATTTGTTCCCATCTATCTACATCTACATCCTTCCATACTGACCCTGGGCTTAGACTTTTGCCATTGTAACCTACTAGACAAGAGCTAAGACTTGAGAAGGGTATGCTCATTGGCCTTGCTTTCCTGTTGCTCTAAAATCCTGAGAATATGTAAGTAATCCTGGGTTAGCCTGCTGAATTACCTAGCTAGCCTATAGCCTAATCATTATTATTGCCTTCCAGGGGTGGGGAACCATTTTTTTGTCAAGGACTATTTGGATATTTATAACATCATCTGCCAGCCACACAAAAAATTATCAACTCTAAAAATTATGTTGCTATTAAAAAAGCTCCTAGATTTATTGAATTCCGAGTTCCACCTGCAGTTACCTTGGCAGGACCATACCAAATGATAGGTCCTGCAGGCCGATGTTCCCCACCCCTGCCTATTAGCCAAAAGCAAACTAAATGCCAGACACATAATTAAGGCATCTGGAGATAACAATTTCCCTCCCTCTAGTCTCCACCTTCCCATTCCCTCCTTCTCAGCTGATCTACCAATTGATTGCAACACAGGAAAGCCCTTGGGGTGGTTTGTTATGCAGCCAAAGTTAGTTGATACAGTAAGGAATCTTCTCAATATACATGATGGAGACAGTATAAGGAAGTCATAAGAAAATTAAATATAAAAGTAGAGATATCATATCATTTATTTATATTATATATTTATAGTATTATCTAATATATAAGTATACATAATTATCTACATAGATAAAAGCCTAAGTGACCAAATGTTCAAATGACCGAACAACCTGTCAACTGGTCACTATGACACCCACTGACCACCAGGGGCAGGTGCTCAATGCAGGAGCTGTCCCCTGGTGGTCAGTGTGCTCCCACAGTGGGAGCGCTGCTCAGCTGACCTATGGGCGCCAGATGCCAGGCTGACAGCTGGCAAATGCAGCTGCTGCGATGTGAGCCTCTCTCACCTCCGTGGCAGCACTATCAAGCAGCGAGCAGCGACAGCGGCAAGCGGAGGGGGGCCAGGATGAATGGGATGAATGGGAGCAGCGTGGCGCCTGACCCGGGCTTGGGCTCCTCCCTGGCCACTTGCTTCTTCGAGCTCTACTACATCCCCCAAGGGTCCCGGATTGCGAAAGGGTGCAGGCCGGGCTGAGGGATCCCACCGGTGCATGAAACTGCACCAGGCCTCTGGTGTAATTATATAATCATAATAAAATAAAATATACCCTATCTATAAAATAGATAATGCTATGATAGTTTTAAAAGTAATTAGATAATCTATTCTGATTATTAAAAATAGAAATTCTAAAAATTGTTTACTTTTGAGCAGTGGCTATAGAGGGATATTACAGTATAAGATATTTATTCTTTATTTTATTCATTTTGTGCCATTTGACTATTCACTTCCTTGAACATGAATCATGTTCATAATATTCACACAGTCATAAAGGGAGTACATTTACCTTTACTGATTTAAACATAAGTGACACATTAAATATTTGATTGGAGGATAAGGTAAATAATTTAACCATATAATTTAAATATTATTTTATATTGGAACAGAGGTATAACATGAGACAAAGCAAAACCTGCATTAGCACTTATAATTTTTTAGATGTAACTGATATAAATAGATTGCATATATTTAAAGTCTGCAATTTGATGTGTTTAGATATGTATACACACCTAAAACTATCACTATAATCAAGGAAATGAACATTCAAAATAAAAAGGGATGTATGTAATACTTTCAACAAGAAAGATTAAAAAGAAAATGAACATTCAACCAACCTGAAAAGTTTCTTTGTGTCCCCTTATAATCAATTCCACTTGCTCCCACCAGCCCTAGGCAATAACTGATCTGTTTTTGTAACTATAGACGAGATTGCATTTCTAGAATTTTATATAATGACTAGAGGCCCGGTGCACAAAAATTTGTGCACTCGGCGGGGAAGGGGGGTCCCTCAGCCCGACCTGTGCCCTCTCGCAGTCTGGGACCCCTCGGGAGATAACGCCCTGCTGGCTTAGGCCTGCTCCCGGGTGGCAGAGGGCAGGCCCAATCCCTAGGTGCAGCCCCTGGTCAGGTTCAGAACAGGGCCGATTGGGGAGTTGGGGCGCCACCCCCTTTCATGCACAGAGCAGGGAGATTGGGAGGTTGTGATGCCACCCTCAGTCACGATCAGGGTAGGGCCGATTGAGGGGTTGGGGCACCGTCCCCTGTCACACTCAAGGCAGGGTCGATGGGGAGGTTGCGGCGCCACCCTCGGTCACGCACAGAGCAGGGCCCATCAGAGGGTTGGGGCACCGCCCTCTATCACCCACAGAGCAGGGCCGATCAGGGGGTTGGGGTGCCGCCACTCTCACACTCAGGGCAGGGCCGATGGGGAGGTTATGGCTCTACCCCGTCACACACAGAGCAGGGCCCGTGGGGGGGGGGGGAGCTCCCCCCTATCAGGCACAGAGCAGGGCTGATCAGGGGGTTGGGGCACCGCACCCTGTCACACACAGAGCAGGGTGGATAGGGAGGTTGTGGCCCCACCCCTGTCACACACAGAGCCCCAGGGCGATCAGAGGATTTGGGCGCTGCCCCCTGTCATGCTTATCCCGGTGCCGGGAGGCCTCATGGCTCCACTGATCCCGGTGCTGGGAGGCATATTACCCTTTTACTATATACGGTAGAGGCCTGGTGCAAGGGTGGGGCCGGCTGGTTTGCCCTGAAGGGTGTCCTGGATCAGGGTGGGGGTCCCCACTGGGGTGCCTGGCCAGCCTGGGTGAGGGGATGATGGCTGTTTGCAGCTGGTCACACACCCTTCAGGGTGGGGGTCCCTACTGGGGTGCCTGGCCAGCCTGAGTGAGGGAATGATGGCTGTTTGCAGCTGGTCACACACCCTTCAGAGTGGGGGTCCCCACTGGGGTGCCTGGACAGCCTAGGTGAGGGGTTGAGGGCTGTTTTCAGGCTGGGGGTTACTGAAGCTCCCAACTGCTCCTTTTTTCCTTTTTTTTTTTTTTATTTTGGGCCAGCTTTAGCTTTGAGGCTTGGCTCCAGCTCTTAGGCCTTGGCTGAAAGTAGGTTTCTGGCCTTTGCTTACAATGTAGCGAATCAGCTGGCTGAAGTCCAGCGGTATTTGTTACAGAGTTTCTTAAACTGCCCCCTCAGAGGCCTGCAGCTGCAGGCGGGGAACGTTGGTTTCCTCCGTCACTGAGGCAACCAAGCCTCATGTTAGCTTCAAGCTGCCTGGCTGCCGGCCGCCATCTTGGCTGACAGTTAATATGCATATCTCGCTGATTAGCCAATGAAAAGGGTAGCGGCCAATTACCATCTTTCTCTTTTATTAGTGTAGATATCCTAGAATATGTACTCTTTTTTTATGTGACTTTTTCACTCTTCGGCATTATTTTGAGGTTTAGCCATGTCATTGCATATACTGATACCTTTTTAGTTTTTTACTAAGTAGTATTTCATTGTATGGGTATACAAACAAGTGTTTTCGTATCCTTTATCTATTCATGAACTCTTGAGGCTTTCCAGTATTTGGTTATTACAAATAAAACTGCTATGAACATTTCTTTATAAATCTTTATGTGAGCATACACTTAATGACAAGAGAAAGTGGCCATCAATAATAAAGAGAAATGACATTACAAGCCAATGGAATGGATATGTCAAGGGTACGGAAAGTAAACAATCTTTATTAGAGCACATGAATTCAGGGATAGGTAGTCAAGGTTAGTTTAATAATGTTTTTCTGCAATAATGTTTGGTATCAGTAGTGTACAATTAATACTTTTTCTTCCTTCATGGAAAAAAAAATCTGACTGGAAGATACTTGATAGTTCAACTGATATATTTTGGGCTTGTCTGTACTGGCTCCAGACTGTAGGTAAGGTTCAATAGGTTTCTATCACTGGTCTTATACCAGAAACCTTCCAAGCATGTTTTTCTCATGATGGAGATCAACACTCCAAGAAGCCAAGCATTTTCCTGCAAGTACATGGTTTGTACACATTTGATTGTACTTGGTATACATTATATTCACTTTCCATTGCTCAAAGGAAGACAAATGGCCAAATCCAAATTGAGTCAATTGCAAAGTAAAGGAACTAGGAGATAATGCTAAGTGGGGAAGTAAGGAGATGAGACCAGTATTCCAACTGGTCACAGGTTTTTTGATAGAAAGGCGGGGAACAGGTACCATAGGTTTTGGCAAGCCAGTGTAAATATTTTGCAAAATATTCCAAATATTTTTAGTAGGGCATGACATGTTCTGATTAGCATTTTATAAAGATCTCTTGGCTGCCATTTGGAGGATGGATTACAGCCTATTACTAGCCACATAAATCAAGTGATGGCAGGAGTCTGGATTAGAGATGGATGACTTGATTTAGAGAGCTGTCCAATATTCAGCATTTGCTCTCAGGTTTATTTGCCACCCTCTTGGGCCTGATTCTGTGGCCTAAGATGCTGACCATCCAGATGGAATCATATGGGCTTCACTGTCTGTTCTTTTCCAGTTGGTTTGATCAAAAATACTTCAACATGATAAAGAAGAACACAGAGAGCACAGTACAGTTGTTTCTTCCCTCCGCTCCCTCCCTGCTTCAGTACAGAGGGTCCAGAGGTGGTCTCTGCACCTCCCGCCTGGCAGCACCTCTTCCAAGAGTCCAGCTTTCATAGGTTCCAGAACATGCCTTTCTCTTGACAGTTCACACCTGGGTATATAAGAGCAACCAGCTGTTGCTGGTCCTGTGTGTCCCAATATGCCTTAAAGTCTTCTTAAATGTTATTCAACATTTGAAATTGTTGAAATTTCAACAATTTGAAGGAAAATTGTTCCTTTATTCTTTCAATTTTAACATGTTTCAATGGATTTCTATTCCTTTTTAGGATCCTGAGGGGTAAGTGATAATTATGAAGATAGAAAAAAAGGTGGACTAATTTGGAATATTTAGTGGAATAATTAACATAACTGACAGAATGAAAGTTAGAGAGTGAGGGTAAGAGAAGAAGGGAAGATGACTTCTAGAGTTCTGACAAACTATTTGATGGAAGGTTATGACTAATGAGTGGAATAGGCTATAAAGAAGTGTTTTTTTTGCAAAATATATTTCATATTATTATATAAACACTTACATGTAGATGACAAATAGCAATTGAATGTATGAGGCTGTGGCAAGTCATTGGCAACTAATAGCATGTAAAGTCATCACTGTGATAGAAAGATATAGAAAACCCCTGAGAGAGACCTGGAATATTTTATTTTATTTTTTATTTACTTATTTTTAGAGAGAGAAGAAGGGAGAGAAAGAGAAACATCTATGTGAGAGCGAGACATCGATTGGCTGCCTCCTGTAGGCCTCCTACCAGGGGTCTAGCCTGAAACCTGGCATGTGCCCAACCGGGGATCAAACCAGCAAATTTTCAGTGCTTGGGATGATGCCGAACCAACTGAGCAAGTCCCAGACTATCATAATCTACAGAAAAGGGGAAGCCAGCAAAAGAGTCTAAGAAGCAAGCGGCTGCAAAGTAGTCAAAAAGCAGAAGAATATGGCATCATGGAAGGAAATAAGAAAATTATGTCAAGAATAGTAGGTTAACTATGACCAATAACAAATATAAAATCAGAATAGTCCTACATTTTCTAAAGAAACTAAATCCATAGTTAAAAATCTTCCTAGTTCACATTTTCACTGAAGTGCTTCTATGAAACATTTAAGAAAAAAAAATATTACTAGTATACATTTTATTTCAGAGATCATATTGAGGAAATGCTACCCAACTTGTTTTAGGAGGTTATCAAAATTTTGACATAATAACCTGACATTACAAGGAAATTTCAAGATTATACACCAATATCCCTCATTAATAAGGATGCAAAAATCTTCAACAAAATGTAAATATATATTAACATTGCACATGTTACTTATATATCTGTAAATTTAAGCCTTTTCATTTAATATACATTTAAACTATAAATACCCCTCTAAACACTGTTGTAACTGAATTCCATCATCATTTTTAAGTGTTCTTTTATTATTTACTTCTTAATACCTAGTAATTTTCATTCTGATTTCTTCTTTAATTAATAAACTATGTGTCTTAATTTCTCAACATTTGTGGATTTTGTAGTTATCTTTGTTATTTTTAGTTAAATTCCATTGACATCATATAACATATTCTATATGATTTCAATTTTAACTTACATAATATTTTGAAATTTATTGACAGCTGTTTTTGACCCAGTGCATGGTCTTTCTGGATGAACAATCAATGTGCATAGTTGAAAGGGTTGTGTATTTTGTAGTCATTGACTTTGGTGTCTAATAAATAATAATTTGGTAAAAAAAAAAAAAAAAAAAAAAAAAAAAAAAGAAGAGTTGGTCAACTATGTTTGCTGGTATGTCAAGTACAGAAAGAAGATCATTGAATTAGTCAAAGTGAAATTCATTGGTGACTTGTCAAGGGCAGTCTCATTGGGATTTAGGGGAACACAGCCCAAAAGTAGTAGATGAAAAATCTATAAATGAGGAAGATGAAATACTGAAAAATTCCCTCTCTATGTATATAGATAGACTTTAATAAGTTTGTTCTTAAAGAAACATAGATATTGCACTAGAGAGAAATAAACTTTTTGAGTTTGTGTTTGTTTATCTTTTATCTTTTGGGTTGTTTATTCATTTGTTTTGTTTGTTTGTTTACTAAGATAGGAGGTGACAGAGCATACTTGTAAACTGCAGTATAAGTTAAAAAAAATTGATGACACCAAATAGAGAGGGTAATATTAGATATGAAATTCATGGAAAAGCAAAGAATTAACATTTAATAGAAATAGTGATCTTCATTATTAATATAGATGGGAAGCCAAAGAATATTAAAATGAATGCACATGTGTTGATATTTTTGCTTGTAGGAAGATAACAAAAGCACTGTATGTTTGCTTCTCTATTTTATTTACTTAGTTATTTATTTACATTTATTGGGGTGACATTGGTTATAAAGATTATATAGGTTTCAAGTGTACATTTCTATTATGCATGATCTTAATATTGCATTGGGTGCCCACCACTCAAAGACAGATAATCTTCTGTAATCACATAATTTGGCCTCCTTTACTGCCCCCACCCCCTTTCCTCTAGTATCTTATGGTTTTGTCTGATTTATTTCACTGGTCATAATGTCTATTCATGTTACCCAAATGGCATTATTTCATCTTTTCTTATGCCTGAGTAGTTTCATTTTAAATATATATATATATATATATATATATATATATATATATATAATAAAATTTCATATATATATATTAAAAGCATAATATGATAATTAGACTGGACGACCTTCCAGATGAAGTCAGTGCTGCAAGGGAAGCCTGGGTCCAGGTGCCAGAGGGAAGCCAGTGCCAGAAGCCAGGGGAAGGAAGGCCTACTTACTCTTGCATGAATTTCGTGCATTGGGCCTCTTTATCCAATCATCAATTGACAGATACTTGGACATTTGTGTTGTTTCCATGAATAATGCTGCAATGGACATAAGGGTACACATAGTTTGTGAATAAATTTTTTCAAATGTTTACGGTACTTAACAAGAAAGGGGTTGCTGGGACCTATGGTGACTCTATTCTTAATTTTTTGAAGAGCCTCCATACTGTTTTCCATAGTGGCTGTCCCAGTTGACATTCCCACCAGCAGTGAGTAAGGGTTCGTTTTTCTCCACAACCGTTTCACATTTGTTATTATTTGTCTTGTTGATAATAGTCATTTAACAGATGTGAGGTAGTAGCTCTTTGTAATTTTTTTTTGCATTTCCCTAATACCTAGTGAAGTTGTGCATCTTTTCATATATCTGTCTGCCATTTGTATGTGTTCTTGGGAGAAGTGTCCATTCAGGTTCTCTGCCTATTTTCCAATTAGATAGTTTGTTTGTTTGGTGTAGAGTTATATGAGTTCTTTATATATTTTGGCTATTCACCCCTTGTTGGAGCTGTTGTTTGCAAATATCTTCTCCCACTCAGTTGGTTACCTTTTTATTTTATTGGCGGATTCTTTGTTGTTGTTTTTTGCTGTTTAGTTTGATATAGTCCCATTCATTTATTTTTGCCTTTACTTCCCTTGCTTTTAGGCTCAAATTCATAAAATCTCTAAGATGAAGGTCCATAGTTAGTAGCCATGTTTTTTTGCTATGTAATTTATTGTTTCAGGTATTTAATAACAGAGAAGGTGAGACTGAACTTCTAAAAATTCTAAAATATTATTTTCTCTTTTGAAGTAATTAGGGTAAATTATTCAAAATTTTTGAGAAGTAACAAAATGAAAAGATTTAAATACAAGCTCTGTTACTAGCTGCATGAGTTTGGGCAAACTATATGACCATTTTTATCCCCAATGATTTTATCTTTAAAACATGAATTATAGTTTTCATCCTATCCACATTCATTGTAAAGATAAATCAAAATCAGATATAAACATTGATATTCTAGCATGACTTATCAGAGTTTGTATACTAAAACTCCACATTCCTTTATGAAATCAGGACCATATAAGTAGTTTTAAACAAATCAAGTCATTTACCTTTTATAAAATTATTTTTACCAGTATGAGTTAAAAAGTAGAGGAATGCATTATGAAAACTTGGGAATCTGCAGACCTAATAGTGAAAAATGTTCATGCTGGTGTGATCTCCTCAGATCCTTGATTTGGAAGTGAGCGCAAGGAAGTGTCCCCTTATTCTTTTTCTTAACTTTGATTCCCCTTCCCTCTTTCCTGACTTGTTTATTTTTTGCTTTTCTTTTCGATGACGATGAGTTTTTTGCAGGAATTTGCTCCTCTGGAAGATCAGTAAACTAGCTGGGTGTGGCTATAATTAGTAGAAACATACTATTGTTTTTCTTCCTCCAGCTCCAGCTCTCAATGCTCCCTGTGGGTGCTAAACTTGCAGAGAGATGCAGCCACCATCTCCTCCAGACATCTTAATCAGGCTCCCTACTACCTGAGGGCACATAAGGCCGCAGAGAGCAGAAAGGAGAGAGTATCAAAGACCACTGTGACAAGAAATTGGCCCAAATCCTTCATTTTCTTGCTATTCAGCACAATTTTCTCTTTTCCACTCTGCTGAAGGCCCCATCAGTTTGAGTAATGAGGCTAAAAGCCAACACAAGATTAATTACTCTAAGTCAAGAGAGTTTTAGGCTACAAACAGTTTTAGATGGATTAACCACCAATTTTATACTAGATGGAATAGAGTGGGGAACAAATGGAAGGTAATGCACATAGAGCTAAACTTACACCCAAATCCTTTCAAGGCAATATAAAAATAATTTAAATGTCCATTATGATCATGCAAAATATATAATATTATCATTCAATAGATAAGAAGCTTAGGCTTGGAAGTCACAAGATTACAAAGTGGCAGTGCCAGTGCTCAAACCCAATTTTTCCACCTTGCTTTAGCCCTCAAAATTAAGTGTCTTGCTATCCACTCACTAATCAAATTCTAAATGAGCAAAAGGAAGAGCTCTGTGATGATTTGGAATCTGTTTTTCTTTTATATGGAAGTTTCACATAAGAAAATTCAATAAATAGTTTATAGAATTTGCACATTGATGAATTAATAAAAAGTACGTAAATTGTTGAAAATAATTTTGAGGAGATACTTTATAATTTTTAATAAAATGCTATGGACAAATGATATTTAATAACTCCATGTTAAGCTACTTTGGCTACACACAGTTTTATGTTTTAACTTGTATTAATTATCACTGTTCTCCTGTAAACATAACTGCTTAATTCTATGTATCTCTTCTCCCCAATGAAAGAAAATCCTTCAAAGAAACCAGTCTTTTGTTATATTCATAGTTGCACACCAAAACACAAAATTAAAATGAAATAAGCCCATGCTGCTAAATTTTAATTAATGCTTTACCAAGCTAAATAAACCAGAGCCTTTACATATAGCACATGGGAAGGTATGAGATTATAATATATTTGCTCTATAGACTGTTTTTCTCTACGCCAGGCAAATGCTTTTAGAGGAAATTAAAGTTACTATGACATAATTTCTTCTTTCACTAAATAAATTCACCTCTTGCTTTTTATGATAAAGGCCTGAAAACTCAATTGTCAAAATAAGACTTTTAATAAAATAATAAGAAATACATTGTTTATGTTCAAGAATAATAGTTCTTATATCTCTGCTGAGCTTGTCTTTCATATACCTATCTAATAAAATTATTCATAGTATTATTTGAAACCTTTGCTTATTTTTTAAATGAGGTTTACTTGCTATGTAGCATCATATTAGTTTCAGATGTAAACATTATGATTTGATGTTGGTGTACATGTGAAATACCCACCACAACAAGTCTAGTTAACCTTATCACCTTACATAGTTACAAAAATTTTTTCTTGAGATGAGAAATTTTAAGATATACTCCCTTAGCAACTTTGGAACATGCAGTACAGTATTATTAATTACAATCACAATGCTGTACATTACATCCCATGACATTTATTTTATAATATGTTTGTACCTTTTGACCCCTTCATCCTAGTCATTTGTTTTGGTATGATAACATTTATATGCTACACTTTCTACGTGCAGGTGATATTCTAAATGTTTATACTAATATTAAATTATTTATTCCCAAGTCTAAATTGGGGTCCTCCAAGAAACAGGCACCATAATAAGATGAGATGTAAGGGACACTTATTAGGGAAAATTATCTGTAGGATGAGGATGAGGAAGTAGGTGTATATAAGAAGAGCATTCAGACTCCAAGCAAGAATGGCATCTGTGAATGGAGACGGGGAAGGAAAGTGATTGGGCAGCAAGGGTCTTAGACTGCAGCACAGGTCTAAGGAAGACTCTGAAAGGTCCATGGTAATCCTTGAGCTAAACTTGTGAGTGAGTGAAGCCCTGAATCCTGCAGGAATGGGTATGTAACAGGAACCCTGCCCTGGTCATTCACGGACTGTAAGCATCCTTGTAGGATGGCTTCAGAGCAAATGCGCTATGGGATTCAGTGGGTGGCATCAGTGGGCAATGGCCAACTTGCTGATTTTTGCAGCCAGTTTTAATGGAGAGCTGAACACTAGAACTTCATGCCCAACACTCTTCACAACCATCTTATGAGTTGCATATTACTCTAATTCCATTTCAGTTATGAGAAAACAAAGAAATAGAGGTTAATTAAAGCACCCAAGGTCACATTTTAATGTTAATCAAATTCCATGAATTTTTCTTTATTTGTTTTGAAATTGTTTTATACAGTCTCTGAAAAAATTCTGAGTACTACATGTACTTTTTGGTTAATTAAGTGATTTAAAAATCAGCAGGTATTTCTACCACTGTATATTAATGTTTACATAATATTTTGTCATCCTGTGATCTGTTTTTTAAACTCCCCCTCAATAGAAATTTCACAGGGATTGTAAAAGTTAAAAAACATTACAAACTGCCTCCAACAATAAATAAAACTTTTAAACAAACTCAGAGAGATTAAAACTCACTGTTTTGTTGATTTCCATGTGTCCTCATCTCAAGGTAATATTGACAACATTAGGTAAAGGAAGAGGTCAGATGCTATGAGGCCATCCTTTCTCTTAAGGGTAAGAGATCCTCATGGTTGCTAAAATAAACAAATTGGGTCATCTCTCTAGGCCAATAATCTGTGATCTAAATGTGAATGTTTACTTTTTGAAATTATACCCCTTGAAAAACTATGAGTACTTTTGTACTAGGAAAATGCAGTGACTGCGATACTGCCCTGCCCACTATACCAGACTAGCAAGCAGGGCTCTAATCTTGCTCTGATGTTTATCTTAACCTTGTAGTTCTCAGCTCCCTCCTCCTCTATCTACAAAAGAAGTTGAATTCTATCAGAAATGTGAATAAAGAAAGGATCTTCAAATTCACCTGAGATATATTTTTAAAAAAATCAAGTTTCTTGGATCAAATGAAGAGAATCAAATTAAGAAGAGCAGAGTGAGACCACAGAATTTTCTAAAAGTGCACCATGATAGACTAGGTTTGGAAATCACTGAACCAAATGACCTGTAATTGTAAAGTTCTTTTTACAACTGTTTACATACTGAAGTTAACATTTAAGAACTCCTTTACAAAAATGTATACGTTTAATTAAATTTACTATGATTTTTTAGAGCACCAAAATATATTGTGATTGTTTTTATAGCCAAACGTCACTAAAATATAATATACTAATGCATAATGTAAATTAGAAACATAAACTATTTGCTTAGTAGGACAATGACATTCATTATATTAAAAATTTAAAATGTATTATCTATAATAATATGTTAATCAATTATCAGTGGACACCCTTGCTATTTATTAAAGGTAGAATTTCATACAATGACCTGAGTACAAAATGTTTTCAAGAGAGTATCCTTTGTGCATTTTCACATCCAGCCTTCTACAGTGCAGTCTAAAATTTCAGTTGAATGATGTTTGCAATTTCAGTTTCTCTATTTTCATATATCAGCAGCAGATTACCACTTCATGTTACAATTACTCACAGAGCTTATCTGTAAATGAAATTCAAAAACATGATGTGAACATAATGTGCTGCCAGCACAAGCAGAGACATGGCTATTGCTCCTATCACACCTTATGTCAACATGTTCATTCATAATAATGAAAAAGTACACCTTTGAGGACATAATTTCATTAAACCTTATCAGAGCAACTAACATTTCCTATAGCATGTGTGTAACATTTCAAATACTGCAAAATCTTACAGGCTCATTTACAGAGCGGTGAAGTGCAATGGCAGCATTCTTTAATATATACAAATAAGACACTGCATTCTGTTCTTGCTTTGTTTCTGTCCGTATGTGACATTGCAGGTGAAAAGCAAAGAAAACTCATGTAGTGTTTCATTGCTGTTGTTTGAAACTTATTTAACCACTGGTTAGAGCTTACCAAGTTAGTTGCATTAGACAGCTTAATTAAGTGTATTGATAAACTTGCTTCTCACTGCTCTCAGCACCAGCACCAACCCAAACATATATGCCTAGATTTTATTCTAATCCAGAGTTGATCACTCCCTTAGAGAAAGGTCATTAGAAACACTAACATTGTGCAAATTAACTGCATGATCTATTCAATTCTGAAAATAGAAGGAACTCTAGATTGAAGATGAAAGAGAAACATGAGGAAACAAGGGTTATGTCATCCACCTAGGGGTTGTGAGGGAAAATATTTTTAAAGTCACATTGGAATGCTGCTTTATGTAAAGAGTGATTCATGCTCTTTGCAATAAGTAATGTAGTACAAATATGCATACAGATGATTTTCTTTATCATTTTCACCCCATTTCTTTATTATTTTACCACATTCCAGTTCCATCTCTCTGATGTAATCAATATTAACTATTGAGTGTGTGCTCTTGCCACCCATTTCCTTATGTTCTTCATGTATGTATGTAGAGATTTTGAGATTTACATGTTTATTTTAACACAAATTGTACAATGCCTAGTTACTTGGCTTTCTTTCACTTAAACTCTCTCTTCTCCCACCTCCTCCTATCTCTGTCTCTGCCCTCTTCCTTTCCTCTTTGTTAACTCTTCCTGTGACTGTGTGCGTAAGAAGTGTACAAAATAGGACTCCATCGGGAGAACTGGAAGCAATCTATGTTTTCAAGCACAAAGAAACTGAGAGAGCTGAGTTCACAGTAAAAACTGCTGTGGCCTTCAGACCTGAGGGGCAAGAGTTGCCTGCAGGATTTGGAGGCAATTCACACAGAATCCACAGCAAACCTCATGCTCTCTGTCTTTACATCTGCCTGTTACTTCCCTCCCTCTTTCCAAAGTCGGGGAATAATAGCTCCTCATTGGGAGCATCTAACTCAGATTTCTGCTGGTAAGAGAGTCTAGGTAATCAATATCACAGTTTTATTCTTTGAGATGCATAGGGGAGTGTGGAGTGAGAAGAACAATACTGAATTAGCCACAGACAGTGGTTATTTATCCAGTAAAATATTTAAAACGTTTGGGACTTTGTATAACTATACATTTCTTTACATCAGAAATGATTTTAAAAAATGACTAAGGATAAGATTTATGTTGAAAATCTCCCTCTCTCATTCTCTCTCTCTATTGCTCACTCACACTTTCTATTTCATTTTATAATATTTTAATCTTCAGGTTTTTGAAACTTCACAAGTATAAACTTTGCTGGGTTTTTTTTTTTGGTATGTTCGTTGTAATTCATTGGGCTATGTAGTAAGTGGGCCATGCAATCTGAAAACTCATATTATTCAATTTTAATAAATTCCCTTATGTACTTTTCTTTGATAATCTTCCAAGAGCATGTCTCTGTGACTTTTCAGAAGCTCTTACTAATTGGACATATACTTTACTAGATTGGTATCCCCTCACCCCCAGCTCCTTTTGCTCTTGATTTCCATTTGTTTACATTTAAGACCTATTTTCTGGAAGATTTTTTTCTCAATGTTTTACCTTCTAGCCCTTAGATGTGAGGGCTAGAAGATGTGAGTTGTTGTTTTTAATCACCTTTTTAATTTCCAAAATTTTGTGCTTTAAAAAAAATAAGTTTCCGTTTTATAGTATATTCCTTTTCACAGATGCTATATCTTCTGTTAGATTTTAGCAGAAATTGACAATACTTATGTTAAAATTCTCCATTCCTCCTGAATTTTCTCAAATAATAAATTTTTAATATGTCTTTTATGTGGCAGGATTTCTTGGAGTGTCAGTTGATTTGACCATCATTATTTATTTAGTACTGAGGCACTAAAAAGCTATTTGAAGCTCTGTGAGCTGTGTAAAAACTGTAGTTGAATAGGCCTCATCTAGGATGACAGGTACCAGACTCTTTAGCTGGAGAATGCCAAAATGAGGTCTGTCTTCTAGGGCAGGAATTTCTAAAGAAAGATGCTCAATTTCCTATATAAGAGCTATTTGCCTGTTTCATTTATTTATTTATCATCTAGGAATATTAATATTGAGTACAGTTGTCATAAATAATTTCTCAGTCTATTTTTCTCTTAGATTTTGTATACGGTGAAATTTCATGTGATCTTATTTTTTATTTTCATGTACCAAAGATTATCCACTTATAACTTGTAGCTCTTCTCACATGTTAGGTGTCCTTTCTGAATATAAACCAAGATTTTATAATAATTTTCAAATATTTATCATTTATTTTTAAAACATGCATATTTATTCCATTTATAAGGACCCCCCCCACACACACACACATATTCCCTTTTTAGAAATCTTTATTGTTGAAAGTATTCTACCTATGTCCCCTTTTTTCCCCAAATGACCTCTTCTAGCCACCCAACCCCCACCCCAGGCCTTCACCACCCTATTGTCGGTGTCCATGGATTATGCATATATGCATAAACATTTTTTGGTTGATCTCTTCCCACCCATAAACCCTTCCCTACCTTCCCTCTGAGGTTCAACATTCGTTCCAAGCTTCTAAGTCTCCGAATCCACTCCATTCATCAGTTTATTTTATTCATTGGGTTCCACATATGAGTGAGATCATGTGATATTTATCTTTATCTGACTGGCTGGTTTCACTTAGCATAATACTCTCCAGGTCCATCTATGCGGTTGCAAATGGTAAGAGTTCTTTCTTACAGCTGCATAATATTCCATTGTGTAAATGTACCACAGCTTTTTTATCCACTCATCTGCTGATGGGCACTTGAGCTGTTTCCAAATCTTAGCTATTGTGAATTATGCTGCTGTGAACATAGGGTGTATACATTCTTTCTGATTGGTATTTCTGATTTCTTAGGCTATATTCCTAGAAGTGAGATCACTGGGTCAAACAGGAACTCCATACTGGTCTCCACAGTGGCTGCGCCAGTTGGCATTCCCCCCAGATGTATACCAGGGTTCCCTTTCTCCACATCCTCACCAACACCTGTCATTTGTTGATTTGTTGATGATAACCATTCTGACAGGTGTGATACCTGTCAAATAATTGTCATTTTGATTTGCATCTCTCAGATGATTAGAGACTGAATATTTTTTCATATGTCTCTTGACCTTCTGTATATCTTCTTTGGAGAAGTGTCTGTTTAGGTCTTTTGCCCATTTTTTAATTGGATTGTTTGTCCTCCTTTTGTTAGTTGTATGAGTTCCTTATATATTTTGCAAATTAACCTCTTATCAGATGTGTCATTAGCAAATATGTTCTCCCATGCAGTCAGCTCTCTTTTCATTTTATTGATGGCTTCTTTTGCGGTGCAGAAGCATTTTATTTTGATGTAGTCCCATTTGTATGTTTTCTGCTTAGTTTCCTTTGCCCTAGGAGATGTATAGGTAAACATATTACTTTGAGAGATGTCTGAGATTCTGCTGCCTATTGTTTCTTCTAAGATTTTTGTAGTTTCATGACTTACCTTTAAGTCTTTGTATATATATACTTTTACTTTCAGGTTATGGCCAATTATGCTAATAATAATTTCTTTCTTTTTTTTGGAATTAAAAACCAGCTTTATTGTTGTTGTATTTGAATCTTTTTTTACAATTAAATCTTTATTGTTCAGATTATTACAGTTGTTCCTCTTTTTCCCCCCCCATAGCTCCCCTTCACCTGGTTCCCCCCCACCCTCCTCCCTCACCACCCCCTCCACTGTCCTCATCCATAAGTGCACGATTTTTGTCCAGTCTCTTCCCGTATCCCCCAGACGCCTTTCCCCACAAGAATAGTCAGTCCACTCCCTTTCTATGCCTCTGATTCTGTTATAATCACCAGTTTATTCTGTTCATAAGATTATTTATTCACTTGATTTTTAAATTCATTTGTTGATAGATGTGTATTTGTTGTTCATAATTTGT
The DNA here is from genome assembly GCF_964212035.1 of Myotis nattereri. NCBI lineage: Eukaryota > Metazoa > Chordata > Mammalia > Chiroptera > Vespertilionidae > Myotis > Myotis nattereri. Next base: position 94,771,897 of record NC_138077.1, on the reverse strand, counting down.
ATCTTTACCTTCTTCTTCTCCTTCTTCTTCTTCTTCTTCTTCTTCTTCTTCTTCTTCTTCTTCTTCTTCTTCTTCTTCTTCTTCTTCTTTTTCTCCTTCTTCTTCTTCTTCCTCTTTTTAAAGGATACCTTTCAGCATTTCATATAATACTGGTTTGGTGGTGATGAACTCCTTTAGCTTTTCCTTATCTGTGAAGCTCTTTATCTGACCTTCAATTCTAAATGATAGCTTTGCTGGATAAAGTAATCTTGGTTGTAGGTTCTTGGCATTAATCACCTTGAATATTTCTTGCCACTCCCTTCTGGCCTGCAAAGTTTCTGTTGAGAAATCAGCTGACAGTCGTATGGGTACTCCCTTGTAGGTAACTGACTGTCTTTCTCTTGCTGCTTTTAAGATTCTCTCTGTGTCTTTTGCTCTTGGCATTTTAATTATGATGTGTCTTGGTGTGGTCCTCTTTGGATTCCTTTTGTTTGGGGTTCTCTGCACTTCCTGGACTTGTAAGTCTATTTCTTTCACCAGGTAGGGGAAGTTTTCTGTCATTATTTCTTCAAATAGGTTTTTAATATCTTGCTCTCTCTCTTCTTCTGGCACCTCTATAATTTGGATGTTGGTACGCTTGAAGCTGTCCCAGAGGATCCTTACACTATCTTCGTATTTTCGGATTCTTTTTTCATTTTGCTTTTCCTGTTGGGTGTTTTCTCCTTCTTCGTATTTTAAATCTTTGACTTGATTCTTGCGATCCTCTAGCCTGCTTTTGGAACTCTGCTTAATATCCTTTATTTCAGTCAGTGTATGCTTAATTTCTAGTTGGTCCTTTTTCATAACCTTGAGGGTCTCACTAGATTTCTTGAGGGTCTCACTACATTTATTGGCAGTCTCACCAGTGTTTTTGAGGGTCTTACTAAATTTATGGGCGGTTTCTAGAAAGTTCTTGAAAAACCTTAGAACTGTGGTATTGAACTCTATATTCAGTCATTTGTTTTCTTCCATTTCTGTCATTTGTGACTTGTTTCTTTGTCTCTGCATTTTTCATGCTTCCCTGTGTTGGTAGAGTGGCTTTGTGTGCTAGGTGTCCTATAGGGCCCAGTGGCTCAGCCTCCCCAATTACCTGAGGTGGACACTCTTGGTGCACCCCTTTGTGGGCGTTGTGCACAGTCTTGTTGTAGTTAAGCCTTGATTGTTGTAGGTATCACTGGGAGGAATTGACCTCCAGGCCAATTGGCTGTGAGAGTCAGCTGTGTCTATGGTGGGAGAACTTCTGTGCTGAAGACACCCTTATGAAGTAAGACTTGCTTCAGTCCAGTTTCTCCCTGTATGAGTCTGGGTCCCCAGAGACTCACCTGGAACTGAAGTTCAGAGCAGTTGGGGGCTTGTGACTCCCTCCCGATTCAAAAAGACAGCCATGTCCTCAGTTGCCAGCCCTTGCCTCGTGGGCATATTCCTAGATGCACTTTACTTCTGCACTTTACTTTTGCACCTCCTCTGAGTCTCAGTGTGCTTTTCTCTTTCCTTCTAGCTGTAGAATTTCCACTCAGCCAGCCTTCCTGTGGATCTGGATGATGTCCATTTTGTCTTTTAGTTGTATTTTTGAATTTGTTGTGGGAGGCAGCAATTTCCGATGTTTACCTATGCTGCCATCTTGGTTTCTCTCGCTAATAATAATTTCTAAGTTCACCATCATTTTCCACAAATTTGAAAGGTCAATTTTGGCATAAATTGAGTTCACATAAAGACTTCAGTATATTTTAGTAATTATAACTGATCTTTTAATCATCTTAATGAAAAATGTAAATATTTAACAGTTACATTATAGAATACATTAATGTCATGTAAGGAAAAACTTGTTCACTTTTCTTCATTTTGAAAATTTCTATATTCTATTCTTAGAGCATTTCCCCCCATTCTGAATTGCTGCTGAAATAAAGTAGCATAAATGCTGAGAATAAAATATTAAACATCCACATGGTAATAATATGTCTCACCTTAGAAACTATTAAAATTTTGCCTATTATGATATGATATGAATTTAATATTTAGTCCAAAATAGTAAGATTTGTGTATTTTCCCCTATTAATATGGATGTGAACTTGAAACTCTCAGCAGTTTTAAGACTAATGACATTCTTTAGTTAATAAATAATTAATAATAGTTATTGAAAGGTTACTAATTAATTTCTAGGTAACTTGATAGCCACTTTTTATGCATTATTTTAATTCTTACAACTAATGAATTAGGAATTATTGTTTATCCATTTGTCACATCAGCAAAAATTTTTTGCTTCCTCATATGGGGTTTTTCCCTCACATTATAAATGTTCCCTGGCTGGGTGGCTCACTTGGCTGGGGCATTGTCTCATACACCAAAAAGGTTTCAGGTTCCATTCCTGGTCAGGGAACATATCTCCGTTATGGATTTGATCCCTGGTCAGGGCACCTATGATCAATGCTTCTCTCACACACTGATGTTTTTTTCTTTCTCTCTCTTGCTCCCTTCCTCTCTAAAATCAATTAAAACATATCCTCTGGTGAGGATTAACAAAAGTTATTAAAAGAAAGTTATAAACATTACTATTTGCACTTGACAGTTTTGGCATCCACTCACCATTTTATTCACTTATTTATATTTGCATTTTGCTTTGCTCTGTAAGAAATATCTTCCATTTTCTCATCTTAAAGTCAAATGCTGTTTTCTTAAATTTGTTTAACTTTTATTTCTGCTGACACCTTCTTTTCTGTCTCAATACTCAATTGAGCTTAGCCAATGTGGAAGCAGGAAAAGAATATGGCATTCTAGTGATTGGCCAATGAGCTAACAAAGCTTGCAGTCTTTCTTGTATCAGTTGGATATAATGTTCAGGTACTAATAACAGTGACTGGAAACAGCAGTGTTTTCCCCACAATATGTTTGTCCAGAGGCAGCTCCATTATCAGAGATGACCAGTCCTTCCCTCTGTCTAGCCATCTTTACTGTCTGACCTGTTTTAAAATAGTTTCATTGTCCAAAACTTTAACGTTCCATCCATCACATTCACATGTCAGCGGGATGAGGACAAGTGAAGAAAGATAAAGAGTGATTTTCTAGAAGCTTCTTCTACCAATTCTTTCTTAAATCTCTTTGATCAGAACATGGTCACATTGCTATAATTATTTGCAAGGAAGTATGGAAAAATGTGTATGTGTGTGTATGTGTTGGAGGACACCTCATACCTGATAATGCAGGTTTCTGTTTCTATGTAAGTGGTTTTAATCCTTTCACACTCCACCCCTTTGAAAATCTAGCTATCAAGAGATAATTCGACATACACATATTGAAAGATTTAATTTCTTCACAAGTTACCAAACCAGCTCGAAGCCCATGAATTTTGCTTCTATGTATGTCTGTACCAGGATGACAGATGACATTGCATAGTCCACTTACCTGAAGCTAATAAATGTGTCCTCTGTCCTCAATAGCAATGAAGGTATAGTGGTGGGGATGGAATGATATATCTGTAATAAAAATTCTCATTTAGAAATCATATCCCAAAGTTACTAGTGCATAGCTTTTACCAAATACAGCTATGAAGGCATAACATAAACTCCTCCCCTGAGGCAGACACTGGTTCTGCTGTTGATGGTGGTGGGGTACTTCGTTGTCAATATTTACTCAGCTATAATTAATGTGGACAGTGGGAGGATATCCAGAACTCCCCAAAATAAACAGTTGTAACAGACTAGGTTTAGGGGTCTTGAAGTTCTTCTAAGGCACTTACAGTAATAGGCTACTGTAGAGCAGAAATGGAATTTTTTCTTTCACAACAAAAAAATAGAATAATAATGAAAAATCAATACTCTCATTCCAAAATGTAATACATTTCAAAAATCTCTTGTACAGTAACATCAGTGGTTACAACTTAAGTTATAGGTCATCCTCATGAGAGATCTAATAGCTGAGTGAGTGATTTAGAGCATTTTACAATGTGTAAATTTTTAAAGATCTAAGAAAATGTAATGAGAGAACAAAATAAGATATCACAAAATCTAAGTTTGTCTCTGCATCTACATTTAACAGATATATGGCTTTGAAGAAGAAACAGACATTTCTTAACTTAGTTTTGTGTTCCTTAAAATATCATTAACCTATGTAAGGAACAAATGAGATAATATGAATACAAGTGTTTTGTGGATTATAAAGTAGCCTATTATATTAGGTATTATTGTTATGACAGCAATCACTGGAGAGCACCCACTATAAGATACAATTTTCTTTATATCAATGTATGTCAGAAGAAAAATTATATAATGTACTGAGCGAGCTATCAAGTATTGTATATTGCTCTGGGGGCATTTCTATGAGAACTTAGCATTGCTATTCTCTAAGTGTCAAATGCATCATTGTGGCTGCATTATAGAACATCATTATTTATGGTATCGTTCACAAATTTCACATATAATGGGTACCTATGAATTTCCCTCTTGAAGCAAAAATAGAGAGTGCTTGTTTCTTATGATTATAAAGAATTATAATTTATTATAGAAATAAATTATTATCAAGGGCTATGTGCCCTTATCTCAACAAGCCTTAAAAGCCCAACTCAGATATATATGGCTGGTGAATTGTACAAAAACATACTGAACACTGGGAAAAAACTTGGGCTATTGCTATTCAGAATGTGCAAATATAGATGTCTATGCTTCCTATTGTGCAGATGGATTTTTCCCTAATGCTCCTGGAATGAGTCTATAATATTCTGCCTTATATACACATCTATGGCTCCAGCCCAGGGCAATCTTTTCATTATCAAGAGTCAATATCAAAACACTGGCATTAGATCAAGAAAATGAAGAGAACAAAGCCAAATTCTTAACCATTTGAATAGAGAATGCCAGGTTGGCTACATAGATATTACCTTTGTGTAGAAGTCATTATTTAGACAAAGAGTGAATGGCTAGTTTTCATATAACAATTTTTATTCAGACATTATATATGTGTGAAGAATCATAGAGTGTATATATGTGCATATACAGTATATGTATATATTTGCACTAAAACATATGTACAGCATTTATTATCATTATTTTTATATTTATAGTGAAAAATATATTTATTCTTACCTCCATCTAACCTACACATACACGAAAAAGAATTATTACTGTTTTTTGTCTTTATTTCTTGATGTTGTATATATTTACATAAGTGAAAAAAGATGTATTTCCCTAATCCTCCTTATTATATAAAACTAGAGGCTTGGTTCACAGATTCGTGCGCCAGGCCAGTTTGGGCCTGATCCCTGCAGGCCAAGCCAAGGGACCCCACAGGTGCACAAATCCATGCACCAGGCTTTTAGCATGCATATAACATCTTTGATTAATCTCTTCCCACCCTCCCCTTCCCGTCTTCCCTCTGAGATTCATCAGTCTGTTCCATGTTTCCATGCCTGTAGTTCCTGCTCCTGTGATGAGCATCTGCCCCGTGGTGGTCAGTGCATGTTATAGCTACTGGCCAGTTGTCCAGTCAGCCAGTTGGCTGGCCATTTAGGCTTTTATAAATATACATGTAGCATATTATCACACCCTTCTGCACCTTGCTTCCTTCATTCAATAATAGATAGAATATATACTAATACATAGATTCCTCATTCTTTTTGACCCTTTTTGGTCCAACCTCGAGGCTGACTCGACAGACCAGGCACTAGGAACAGGTCCAACGTCAAACAATAAGAACATTAAAAAGTTCAACATTCAATCACGTCAATTAATTTGAACCAGACTGTTTGAATTCCAAAAATAACATTGGACCGCAAAGGGTTAAAGGTACATAATTTCCAGTTAATGATAATCTATAATTTACTTTGCTAGCTTCTTCTCGGTAGATAATAGCATAGTAAATATTATTTAATGTTTAAATTACTTCAATAGAAACGTCAATATGTTATTTCCTAAGAATGCAAGTGAACTCCTGGTTAATCTAGACCACCTATGACATGATTTTATATATAGAATATAATAAAGTCTCCACCAAAAAGAAAGAAAAGAAAAATAAAAAAATGAAAACCTGTGAGATATAATCAATAAATTTAGTAAAGTTGCAGGATACAAAATCAATATACAAAAGCAAGGAGCATTTTTATATGGTAAATTGTCTTCTTGAAGATTTAAATAAATGGAAAGATATTCTATGTTCATGAATTTGAAGAACTAATACTGTTAAAATGTCCATAGTACTCAAAGCCATCTATAGATTTAATACAATCCTTATTAAGATTTGAATGTCATTTCTTGCAGAAAAATAAATCCTAAAATTTGTATGAAACCACAAAAGACACCAATTAGCCAAAGTAGTCTTTAGAAACAGAGCTGAAAGCATCACAATTCCTTATTTCAAACTATATTACAAAATTATAGTAATCAAAATAGCATAAAAACACAAGAAGACCAGTGTTACAAAATTGAGAGTTAAAAATAAACCCAGGCATATATGTCAACTAATATTTGACAGGCAAGACAGGAACACTCAATGGAGAAAAATACATTTTCCTAAATAAATGGTGCTGGGAAAATTGGAGTAGTTACATGCAAAAGAGTTAAATTAGACCTCTCACACTACTCAAAACAGCAACAACAACGACAACAAAAACATCAACAAACAACAACAAAAGAACATCTCTAAAGAGATAAAAGACTTCAGTGTATGACCTGAAACCATAAAACTCCTAGAAGAAAACACAGGGAAAAAGCTTCTTCACATAAGTCTTGGCAATGCTTTTTTTGAATATGACATCTAAAGCACAAGCAAGAAAGTAAAAAATAAACAAGTTGGAGTACATTAAAGTAAAAAGCTCTGGCCCTGACCTGTTTGGCTTAGTGGATAGAGCGTCGGCCTGTGGACTTGGGGGGTCACAGGTTCGATTCCTGTCAAGGGCATGTACCTTGGTTGTGGGCACATACCCAGTGGGGAGTGTGCAGGAGGCAGCTGATTGATGTTTCTGTCTCATACATGTTTCTAACTCTGTATCCCTGTCCCTTCCTCTCTGTAAAAAACCAATAAAATATATTTTTAAAAAAATAAAAAAGAAAAATGCTCTGCACAGCAAAATCAATGATTAACATATAAAAGGCAACCTATGGGATGGGAGACAATTTTTGAAAACCACACATCTGATAAAGGATTAATATCCAAAATATATAAGAAGCACGTACAACTTAAAAAAAAAAACATACATACATAATCCCATAAAAAATGGGAAGAGGACCTGATAGACATTTTTCCCCAAAAAAAGATATATGAGTGGCCAATAGGTAAATTTTAAAATGTGCTTAGCCTCATTAATTGTTGCCATATATAAGTCTAAACCACAATGTGATATCACCTCACACTTGTTAGAATGGCTATTATTAAAAAGTCAAGAAATAAATGCTGGTGAGGATGTAGAGAAAAGAGAGCACTTGCATACTGTTGGTGGGAGTGTTAATTGGTACAGCCACTATGGAAAACAGTATAGAGGTTTCTCAAAAAATGAAAAAATAGAAATATCATCCAGCACTTCCATTTCTGGGTATGTATCCAAAGGAAATAAAATCTATCCCAAAAAGATCAAAAGGGTATCTGTACTCCCAAGGCCATTTTAGAATTATATACATAGCCAAGGAATAGAACAACCTAAGTGTTCATGGATAAATGAATGGATAAAAAAAAATGTGTGTGTGTGTACACTATCCCATATGTACATATATATTACATAGTATATATACATATGATGTAATATTATTTAGCCATAAAATGAAGGACATTTTACCATTTATAACAGTATGGATGAACCTTAAAGGCATTGTGCTAAGTGAAATAATTCAGACAGAGAAAGACAAATACTGTATGATATCACCTATATGTTGATTATTTAAAACAATGAATTCATAAGTACAGTAAACAGATGGGTGGCTGTCAGAGGTGGGGTTGGGGGGTGAGGTAGGGAATATGGGTGAAATTCGCAAAAATGTATAAAATTCCAGTTCTAAGATAAGTTCTGGAGAAATTATGTACAACATAATGACTATAATTAACAATGAATAATTGGATAATAATTGACATATAACATTGCTAAGAGAATAGGTTTTAAAAGTTCTCATCACATGAAAAAATTATAACTATATGACATGATAGATATTAACTAAACTCAATTTAATAATCATTTTGCATCATATACATATATCACATCATTGTGTTGTACACCAAAAACTAATATAATGTTATATGTCAACTAGAGGCCTGGTGCACAAATTCATGCATGGGTGGGGTCCGGCTGGCCCACCCTGATGGGGGCCCATTGGGTCGGGCCATTGGGGGGAGGGCTGCAGGTGGTTGGCCAGGCTACCCTGCCCCCAATTGGGGTGGTGGGGGCCAATCGGAGCCCGGATTAGCTGGTTGTCTGCCACATTGCACGTCATAGCCACCAGTCATTCCAGTTGTTCTGGTCATTCCGTCATTCTGGTTGCTGGGCTTTTATATACATAGAAGATTATATCTCAATAAAATTAGAGAAAAAAATAAAAATTAGAATCACATTGTAAACATACATATTCTCCATCTTGAGATTTTAAAAACATACAGTTAATATTATTAAAATTAAAAATGAAATATTTTTCATGTTTCGATGTAAAGAGGTATCACAGAAATATCCTCTGTGCTACAAATTCTTATATCTGCCATACCACCAGAAATTTATCATAAAAATTCCTAAAAATCAATGATATTTTTTAAATAATGAAAGGGAACCTAATTCTAATATCATCCACATAATTTACATGTATTATTAATATATCAAAAATATATGTAACCATGTTTTCATTAGCTCAGAATTTGTTTTTAGTCTTTATTGTTGAAAGTATTCCATATACCCCTTTTCTGCCCCATTGACCACTTCTAAACTGGGTGGTTTATAACCAACAGAAATGCATTTTCTGCAGCTTTGGGGGCTGGAAGTCTATGATTGAAGAGTTAGCATTGTTGAATTCTATTGAGAGCCCTCTTCCATACTGCAGATAGCTGACTTCACATTTTACCTTTGAAGCATGATGGTCCCTCTGGAAAACTGCTGTTTAAAACTGCTGTTTGAACTACTCTGTTATTTTTATATAGTCTCCTATTCTATAAAATATAACTTTGTTTTTTAGCTTGAATAATAGAAAAGATAAACTTAACTGTCTGACCTTGCAAGCTAGCCATCTAAAGGGGCTGATACACTGATACTAATAATAAGTCCCATATTCTCATGCCAAGTGTTTGTTCATTATGTATCCAAGGTTACAGGTGTCTATATAGATATGATATGTACTTAAGGTTACAAGTTGTCTGTATAGATATGACAGATATATATTAGATATGATATATACTCAAAGTTACAAACTGTCTACAAAAATAACTTACACAAAGAACTAGAAGGATATAAAAAGGGAATATTCCTTCCTGTGTTTGTTCAGAATTTGACAGAGGTAATCTGCTCTGAACCTGCGAGCAATAAAGCTAACTCCTAACTAATTGGCTCATTAGGCATATTGTCCAGCTCTCTGATTGACAATACAACACCTTCACATGGTAGAGAGTGAAGACCTCACATGATAGAGAGTGAACGGAGTTCTCTGGTGTCTCTTTTATAAGGTTATTAATCTCATTTATGAGGGCTCCTTGTCTAAATACCATCACACTGAGTATCAGGCTTCAACATATGAATTTGGGGAATCACAAATATTAAGTCTGTATAGCAAACTCACAATAAAAATATAACTAAATTAGCTGTTTTCAGTATTTGAGATATGCTCTTAAAGTGCTTTTTATCAATTTAAAATTGTTGATAAGTCATATAAATAGATTCACACCTATTTAAGACTAGACAGATAAGTAAATACAGAGATGCAAAAGGACTATATTCAATATCAGTGTATAGTTCACAGAACTGTAGTAAAACTTGACTATCAAAAATAATGAATGTTGATTCTTATATAAAGAAACACTCATTTTTATGTCCTTTAAATTTGAATATCACTGTACTTGATATGCATATTTTAAAAAGTCAAATTAGCTTAGATTTTGCTTTGCTTAGTAACATGTCAATACGTACCTTTATATCTCCAAGGCTATCAGCAAATGTTGTGATGATTGTTAAGATCATATTTTCAGAAAACCTTTTAAAATAGTAAATAGTTTTTATTAATAATTGTATGTATGTACATACATATATTCATATTTAGGAACTTATATTTTAGACATCTATGATTGTCAATTTGTTTAATTTCTCAAAACATAAGATATTGTACAATAATTTACCAATAAGTAGAAATAATATAGACATGTTTCGACTTCTTCCTGGGAAGAAGTAATTCCTTTCATATTTTTCAGGTATGTGAAAGACAATCATAAGATTAATTTCTTGGCTCAGGAAAATGGTTGTGTTATATTTTTAAATTTTTCAAAACACATATTGTATTTTATTAAAACTTAAAAGACATGAGTTTTAATAAATGTGTTTCCTAATATAATGTTATATCCACTGAAAATTCATTTTTACCAAATTTGTAAATCTTTAACAGTCAAACTGATACAGCAACATTTTTTAGAAAATCAAGTAGTAGGAAAGTATAAGTATGTTGGCAAATGTCAGTATATCCCAAATGCCGGTCTAGGCATATATTAAAGAATGATGGTATAGAAGATTATTGAATGAAAACCACCACAGAGCCTTCTTATCAAATAATTGACCGATGCAATACAGGGCTCAGTTCTTTTTAAAAACCATTGATACAAGGTTAATAGCTATAGACACAATGGAAACTATTTTGTTATCATTTAATTGACTTCTGAATATGGTATGAGATGCTGAGAGTAAAATAGAGTAGAAATGATATTAAAAGCCTAAATTTTTAATGAGCTTTATACGAAATAATTAATCAAATACATTCACTGACCAGTTAATGCTGAGGACCCAGTATAAAATGTTCGAAATAGAGCTTTAAATGTCCTAATTAAAAACCCTTTTAGTTGCATTTATAACTTTAATAGAAAATTAAATTTTCTAGAGTCGTGTAGGGAATGAAAATTAAAATACTGGTTTTACACACATACACAGAGTCATTCATAACATGGGTTTCTCATATCCCTATGCCATTATTGTCAAAAAAAAATTATTGCAAAAATTATATAATAAAATAAAGATAGAACTCATTTTCACAAGAAAAATTGGTGGTGAGATAAATATTAAGGTAACACTTTGGTGAAAAAATTAAATTTTAATTTAGATTAGTTTTGTGACTCTGATATGCAAAGGCTTAATCCTCAAATGTGTTATGCCATTTCTATATCTTAAGGTTGATATGCTATTCTTCTTGGCAAAGTGACTGGGAACTCTGCATTGTAATAGTGAGAAATCCTATTTCAACTTAGCTAACACCCAAGGCAAAGGTATCTGTTTGAACCAATGTCCAGGATGTTGCACAGCCTCAGGAATCCAGATTCAGGTTCGTGGCCGCTTCCTTTCTCATCTTTGATTCTCTCTACTTGAGCTTTAGACCATCTCCTTCTAGCTAAAATGAAAACATGGCTCCTACCAGTTTTTAAGCTTCATATTTTGTAGTTAACTCATAGAGTGAATTCCTTCCCCAGTACAGGACTAATGCCCACTATTGTCTGGTCAGAAAGCTAAGGATACCTCAGGAAACAGGTCATATTATACTAAAGTGTAAAATCCACACAGCCATTGTGATTATGAAGGAGGTAGATTCCAGAAAAGAGGTCACAGTATCAAAAAGTTAAAAATTAAAAGGAAATTTAAAAACAAAATTAACCTTTTGACCATTTAAGGAATTTTTTCTGGAAAATTCCTGTCAAATAGTTCCCTGACTATGTCTGAATAATTTCCATGATGAAAATTTTGTTAGTTTTGTAATTATTTCTTGCAAAATGGAAACAGGCAGACTTGAGTCCCAATCTCGAGTCTACCTCATGTTCCATATTTGACATTTTACAAAAGCTTAACCTATGTAACCTCAGTTTCCTCACAATAGTATCAATTTACTATACCTTCCTCCTGGAAGTCCTATAAGGATTAAATAAAATAATATGGTATAGTAGCAAGCCCCTACATCAGGGGTGGGGAATATTCAGCCCACAGGCCTTATAAGGCCCTCAAAATCATTTGGTCTGGCCTCGTCAAGGCATTAGGGGTGAGTTAATTAAATGTTTGACCAAATACAGCAGGCTAATTTTGAAGCTGATAATTTTGTATGGCCCATGAATATCCAAATGGCCCTTGGCAGAAAAAAGGGTTCCCCACCCCTGCGTGGACAAAGTTCCAAATATTTAAGTTCCTATCCTGTCAGAAAGTCCTCTCATGTTCTCATACAAAATGCCTTGACTTTTTGTTCAGCATTTTACTTCTGTCAGATCTATGTAAAGTACGTTAAACTTCTCTTCTATGTAAATATACTTCAAGTATTTGAAGATAATTAGTATGTTCTCTTTAAATACACTTGATACTTTTGAACCTAATGCAAAATTTTATCTACATGTAAAATTTTATCTTGCCATATTTGACCACTTATTTCAGTATGTCAGAATTTTAACTGTGAACTCTGGTATGCAGAATACTGTCAATCTTGATTTTGTGTATTTGAAAACCATAGCTTCTATATCTTTATTGCATTCAGTATTAATAAATATTTAAAAGTGAAGAACCAGAATAGACTTTGATCTTCTCAGAATAAAACTTTATCAAGGTTGACACCAAGCAACATACTTTGGATAAATATTTGTGATCATCTACAAGTTCACCAGCTTGTTTTATATTCTAACACACCTCTTTCTATCTTGTCCAAAAATTGTAATAGAGGCTTTATTGTGGTTTTCTATACACAAGATTTATAGGAGAGCAAATGTAGTGTCAATAAAGTTAACTGTAAATCCAGGCAAGTCCCTTACCATCTTAGGAATTCAGTCTTAAAAGAATAATGTATTATTTGCTTAAAAATCTGAATTGTGTTGAATATCACACAATAATAATATAGATAAAAGAGCTGAAAGACAAAGCAATACTATTATCATGCTAATTCCGTTGATCTTATAGAAACAAATAACAAAGATAAATAAATAAGGTTCCTTTGCCCACAGGACTCACTAAATTAATGTTGTATCCCAGTAATCATGCCTTTCTTGTCTATCTCCTCCTACAATCTGTTTAATTCCTTCTGAATTCTATAGAGAATTAGGAATAGTAAATACTGAATAATAACATTGTTTCCTTAGAAACTATATTGTAATAAAACTTAAGTTCACAGGTTAGCCTTCAGAGGTTTAATTATCTATGACATAGTTATTTTTACCTTTCCTATATATTAAGATTCCCTGAAGAGCTTAAAAATTCTAATGAACAAGCAACTTCATGCAAACCAATTGAATTGTAGTCTCTATGTATTAAACTTGATTTTAGCCCAGCCAGTGTAGCTCAGTGGTGAGCATTAACCTATGAACCAGGAGGTCACAGTTTGATTCTGAGTTGGGGTTGTGGGCTCAATCCCCAGTGTGGGGCATACAGGAGGTGGCCAATCAATGATTCTCTCTCATTATTGATGTTTATATCTCTCTCTCTTTCCCTCTCCCTTTTTCTCTGAAGTCAATAAATCATAGTTTTAAAAAACTTGATTTGAAGAGTTAAAATTTTTAAAAAATTGCTAGAAACTTCTAATAGTTTTCTTAACTTACCCCTTAAGTTTGGTCAAGTCTTTGTGTTATAGGCAGTTAGAAAGACATGAGAAGGATAACAATGGGCCATGTACAGAAGGTCACCAGGGCAGAAAGCCCTGAGTGCCTAACGAGGGACAAAACTGGGAAAACAAGGACCTCCCCCCAAGGGTGACCTTTCCTCCCCTCAGACCGCCCTAGCCTTTTCCTCCCTAAAAATAACATCTAGGTCTCAGTTGTACTTCAGTTCCAGGCCCAGAAAAGCAACAAACCAGACAAGTAATACCATGGCTACCTCAGGACCAGCTTCATTGACTAATGACCCTTTGCTCTGGTACTGGCCAATCAGTGAAGACTATACACCTGAAAAAGCACAGCTGGAAAGCTGATGAATATTCTAGTGAGACCCTCCCCTGTGATTCCCACCTGCAAGAGAGGGATAAATACCCTAAACACAAATGATACAGTGCACTCTCCCCCAGGGGGCATGCCCCTGCCACTTCTTTCCCCCCTTCTTCCCTCTAAGGGACCCCATGAAACTTGCAATCAGGGGAGCAATGGGCACCAGCACCTTGTCCAGCTAACCCCAGGAACCTGCTCCAAGGACCCCTTTTCTACGACTTCCCAGGGAGCCAAGGCAGGCCAGCATAGGCTCTCCTGTTGCTTCTTCTGTGCCCTGCCTTGTTTCTCTGTCCTAAGTGTGGTTTTGCTGTGACCAATAAATTCGTGCTTGTTTTGCTGTGCTGTATTGCAAATCAGCAAGCTGGACAAGACACCTAATGAGCCAATTAGTTAGCAGTCATCTTTATTGCTCGCGGGTTCCGAGCAGATTACCTCTGTCAAATTCTGAACAAACACAGGAGGGAGTATTTTCTTTTTATATCCTTCTAGTTCTTTGTGTAAGACAGCTTGTAATCTTGAGTATATATCATATCTAACACCTGTCATATCTATACAGATAACTTGTAACTTTGAGTACATATAATATCTATATAGACACCTGTAACCTTGGATGAACAAACACTTGGCAGAATATGGGACTTATTATCAGTATCAGTGTATCAGCCCCTTTAGATGGCTAGCTTGCAAGGTCAGACAGTTAAGTTTATCTTTTCTATTATTCAAGCTAAAAAACAAAGTTATATTTTATAGATTAAGAGGCTATCTAAAAATAACAGAGTAGTTCAAACAGCAGTTTTCCAAAGGAGGGACCACCATGCTTCAGCTGCACTTTATGTCTTGATTGATATCTTTCCTTCAAGAAGACAAGAACTGCCCAGCCAGTGTTGCTCAGTGGTTGAGTGTCAACCTATAAACTAAGAGGTCACTGTGAAAGGATTTTTGGGGGTAAAATGGGAATTTTTAGGGGGAAATAGGCAGGTTTAGAAAAAAATTAGAAATTATGGGGCCCCATGGAAAACACAAAGGGCTACAGAGCAAAGGTTGCATTTCCATAAGACAAGGGAGAGGCAATAGTTACATTTCCATAAGATAAGGGAACTGGGAGTAACAAAAGGTGTATGTTTACAAAATAATGAAGGAGGGAAGAAAGCCCAGAGGGAATAGGAGAACAATGAGGAAAGAGGGCCCCACATGTCCCTTGTGAAGTTTGACCTTTGAGCTCAGGAGTTACTATAGTAACCAATTCAAAGGGGAATAGTGACCAATCAGAGGGGATATCTAGGCACCAAGAGCTGCATTCTTTATAAACCTTGGAAATAGGAACTTGGTGGGACTCCTTCCCCATGCCCACGTGGAATTCTATGCTGAGATATTCTTTCCCCTTTCCCCTTTCCCCACGTGGGAGTCTGTGCTGTGAGATTCTTTCCCCTTTCCCCACGTGGGAGTCTGTGCTTGTTTTTCAATAAATTTCTACCTTTGCTATACCATCTTCCGTCCAAGGATTCATTTTTCGGCTCCGACAGACGAAGAGCCTGGGAACCATCGTTCCCAGGGGAACACTGTGTGTTCCAGTCCAAAAATCCTGTATCAACTGGTCCAATTCTCAGTCAGGGCGCATACCCAGGTTGTGAGCTCAGTCCCCAGTGGGGAACCTGCAAGAGGCAGCCTATGGATATTTCTCTCTCATCCATGTTTCTAACTCTCTATCCCCCTCCCTTCCTCTCTCTCTAACATCAATAAACATTCAATGAAAGAAAGAAAGAAGAAAGAAAGAAAGAAAGAAAGAAAGAAAGAAAGAAAGAAAGAAAGAAAGAAAGAAAGAAGAAAGAAAGAAAGAAAGAGGGAGGGAAGGAGGGAAGGAAGGAGACAAGAACTGAGGTATTATTGTCTCACCAGGAATATTTGCATCTGAAAATGATTCCACATGACAGAAATGACAGCATAATATGGATGTGTTGTTTTCATTTCTTTGTCAACTTTTAACATTTCACAATTTATTAACAATAGTGAGACATCCCTTCATTTTCATTTATGTTTTCACCTTCAAATTTATGTTCCATGTCTTCATAGACTTTTTTCAATATACAGCACATTCCTAGTTTTGTCTTTTCTGAAACTTTTTTTTTTTATTAATATATTTTATTGATTTTTTACAGAGAGGAAGGGAGAGAGATAGAGAGTTAGAAACATCGATGAGAGAGAAACATCGATCAGCTGCCTCCTGCACATCTCCCACTGGGGATATGCCCGCAACCCAGGTACATGCCCTTGACCGGAATCGAACCTGGGACCTTTCTGTCCGCAGGCCGACGCTCTATCCACTGAGCCAAACCGGTTTCGGCTTTTCTGAAACTTTTTTACCAGGTTAGTGTTTTATTTATGTTTAACCCATTAAAAGGTGTGTCTTTTAATAAGTTCTGTTCATTTTCTCTGAGAAGAGATTTCTCTTTGGTACGTTACCTTGCTATTACGAGGGAGGAAAATATACTTTTCCCTTTGTCCTCCTAAATTTTTGCTGAGACTCCTGTAATAAAAGAAAGATTGATAAGTGAAAAAAATAGAAATTTATTAACATATACACTTCATGTATATATGGGAGATACTCTGGAAAATTAAAACTTTCTGGGGTGGCCTAAGCACCAGTTTAAATACCAGCATCAGCTAAAGCCAAAAGAAAGGTGTGGGTAGGCCAGTCCTGAAAAACTTATCAGGAAATTAAGATTTTCCTAATAAGTACTAGTGAGGTTTGTTATGCTGATTTAATTGGGGTTCTCCATTCATAAGATTTTCTTGTGATTCTCAATTGTCTTTCTCTTTCTAATAGAAAGAGATGCCCTTACAAATGACAATCTCCTTTATAAATGTAAATTTCCCTTACCAAATACTGTGTTTTCAGAGCTTCTCCTTTGCTGTTTCTCAAAATAATTCCTATACCAAAGAGACATATGTTGGCATATGCTATCACCCTTCACTTTTCTTATTTAACCCATAGGCGCTGCCTGCCCACTCTCCTTTTACCTCTAAGAATGAGCTACTCTCATGAATAAAAAGCACTGCCAAGCTACATTTTTTAAACTCTGAGGATAATGGGAGTTGGAGAAGGAGACTTTAAATGACAAATCAAGATTAAAAACTGACATATGTTGTAGATATTTATTTTATCACATATTTGAGCATCTCCTTTCCAAAATACAATTAAATGTATAACAAATTGTAGATAACATAAATATCTATCTTTGCAGCCTTTTTACCAATGTAAGGAAACATGGCCATCCTGACCCATTAAGAATTACCAGTGAAAATATTTTATTTTTCCTATTTTTTCTTTAAGTTATAACTTCAATATAGCTTACACATGCATTATCCCTATAATTAAATAAAGTAAAGCAATGATTCCCTCAATCTTTTTTTTAATGTTATCTTACAGCAGGGATGCTACCTTGCATTTATAGCCAATGAACCTGGTTATAGACAAATAGATAAGCAAATAGACAGAAAGCACGATATAAATTACAGCCGCCAGTTATTGAAATTATTTTTTAATTCCCTATAGCTCCTAAGTCTCAACTTATTCTAAGATTCACAGTGAATTCCTTTGATACCATTATAATAACCCAGTTATTAATTAATTAACAGGAAAAGGTAATCTGGGCATGCCATTTGTACAGCTTTGCCAGGAAGCTGCATTTTAACACTCTCCAGGCTTGTTCCTTGCAGATTGCTGTGGGAAAGGACTAGACAATATAGACTCATTCTCCGTAAGGTCTGGGCAACTTGAGAAAGTGCTTTCTGTCAATCAAACCTGGGAACAGTGTATTGGCCAGAATGTGCTTGGCCACTGCAAGGGCGTGAAATCTGAAACACATAGGCTCCTGAACAAAGAGACTTTGCTGTCTTGGCCCTCGTACTCTCTTTGGGACTCTTGTTGCCGTGTGGATCCCACATATAATGGACTAATGGGTTACAACTAGCCTGATGCTCTGCTGACTCAACTCCAACAGGGAATGAAAACTTTGGACACTGGCTTTGCTTCTAGCTCTGCTGAAGCCCCAGCTGCACCCTTTCCAGGACTGCCTTAAGGAAAATGGGACTCTGGAAACTGAAGGATGTAATTTCACACAAATAAAGCTTTCTACCATGTCTCATCCTCCTGTGGGGGCCTCCAGAAATGCTTATTCGAGCAGTACCCAAGGAACCCCAATCCCATAGTGACACAGACATTCCACCAATGCAATTCTCTGATAACACTTTGACTGACTCCTGCTTAAATGTCTAAACCCTGAGAAGTAATTTATCTGCTGAGATAGATGCCCAATGGTCAACTGAGGGCACAAATTTTGTAAGTAAGAACCGTGTTAGCAGCTATTTGCTGACAGGGGTTCCTAACCTACTCTATACCAGGAAGAACTTCAGACTGAACTCTTGGCTTCCTTGAGATAAGGTTTGTGGCAAAATGGCTGTGACCATAAAAGCTAAGATACAGTAAACCAACCCCCAATGGCTTAGAACTGGCAGACCAGCTTAATCCTACATGGCAACTAATTTCACCTTGCAGTAACCCCTAGTCTCATTATACACTCATTGCCATACATTAACTATGATAAAAGACAGAAAGCCCATATAAAGACAAAAAATGGCCAACCTGGTCTTCCAAGAAGTCTCCCCCCTTTTTCCAAAAAAAATTCTAAATATTCCTCTTCCTTATTGAATGTCCCATGCACGATGAAATGAATCTCAATAAAAGAAGTAAAACCCACTAGTGAAGGGCCTGCTTTGTCTGTGGAGTAGCCCACTCTGTCTCACTGCTTCATTAATAAACTATTTAAGCCCTATGATTGCTCACATTTGAATTTTTCCTGTGCAAAGCCAAGAACCCTCAGTGAGTCATGGACCTTTGGGTCCCCAGAAACCTGGAATGCCTGCATTACCTGAACTATGTCCACTTGGTTGTTTATACCATCTTGGTAAATCACTGCATGTAAACACTGGTTGTGCCTTTTTAACAATGAACTGAGACCTGCCCCATCCAATCAGAACTGCTAATTTTACTCCAAAGATGTATAATTGTTGCTGAAGAAATGGATTTCTCCATTGCTAGTGGCAGTGATTTCAGAGAGGAAAGGAGAGTAAGAGAGAGATAGAAACATCAAAGATGATAGAGAATCATTGATCAGCTGCCTGCCCCTGACTGGGGACCGAGCCCACAACCCAGGCATGTGCCCTGACCAGGAATTGAACCATGACCTCCTGTTTCATATGTCAATGCTCATGCTCAGCCTCTGAGAATACCAGCCGAGCAGAACATTTTTAAATAATGCCATTAATAAATCTAACTAAACTTATTTATTTTAACTAAAATATCTAAGTAATAATGTGCATATTATTTTCTCCTCAAAAACAATTACAGGAATTACAGGAAGTATATGTGACCTTAATAATAATAAAAGGTTAAATATATCTGCATGTGTGTGCATGCACATACTCACATACACACATAATCACATATTAGACCAAAGCTGGTTCTTCCACTCATTCTCTATCATTTTGCTCCACAGAAAAACTAGTTCTTAGCCCAACCTGGTTCTTTTACATGCTAGTAAGTGGTCACAAGCCACATGGAAAATATATTTATTACATTGCTAGGTTGAATTCATCCAAATTTTAACTGTGAAGTATTTTCACTTTTTCTGTGTATGATTTCTGAAAATAGAACATAAGTTCAGTAAAATGTTTCTGTATACCAAAGAAAATATTATAAAATCATGCTTTTATTTCCCATGAAAATATATCTGTTCAAAGACTCTATTAAAAAAGCTAAAAGTTTTAAACAGATTCAAACTATGCCATATATTTAATCTGAGTCTATAGCATCTTTTAGCCAGTCTTTTAAAATTCTCCAAAAACATGTCAAAATCCCTATGTCCCCTTTAAACTGACAAGTATCAGGTTATACTATTATTTTATCTTAGATTTCAAAATGATATCTGACTTCCTTGTGGAAATTTAAAAGGCTTATATTTACTTATCTATACTAATAAAGGGTAATATGCTAATTAGACCAGATAGACCAGATGTCTTCCGGACAAAGCCACAGTGGCGGAGGCCGAGGCAGAGTGGTTAGGGGCAATCAGGCAGGCAGGCAGGTGAGCGGTTAGGAGCCAGCAGTCCTAGATTGTGAGAGGGTGCAGGCTGAGCTGAGGGACCCCCCTAACCCCCTCCCATGCACAAATTTTGTGCACCCAGCCTCTAGTATAATATAATATGAAGTGTGGAAAGTTAGTTATATTTGAGCTCAAATTCCTATAACCAAGTTTTCACACCTCAAAAGGGGACATATAAGGAGGGTCTAGATTATATCTGGTTCCTCAGCTTGGGATAGATATTGTTACTAATACAGTGTGCTGCTAATGCTCAGATTTTATCCTCATATTGCATCCTGCTTGTCCTAGGTCACGTGGATTATTCCCTAATGCTTTACCTGAGTTCTATCACATCTCCATTAGTTTTCTCCTGTCCTTGGACTGGAACTTACACCATCAGCTCTCCTGGTTCTCAAGCTTTCAGATTTAGACTGAAATTACATTAGTTTTCCTGTTTCTCCAGCATACTGTCTGACTGTAAATCTTGAAACTGCTCAGCCTCTAAGCCAATGTCTAAAAAAATCTATCTGTCTACCTATCTCTATATCTCTATCTATCTATTTATATATCTATTTAGAGATATTGAGACATGACCATACTTAGAGTCACCCAATTTTGGATTTATCTTTAATTATTCTATATCCTTAATTATTCTCTTGTACACAATAATGTTTGTCAAGCCTTTTAATTTTTCTCTTCCATTAAACATCCTTTGACTATTATCATAATACTCCAACTAGTCTCTCTTCTTTAGATATTCTGAACATGATAATAGCTGTTTAAATACAATTTTTTAAAAATAGAAGCCTACATATGGAAGTATGTACCCTAATGGTACTAAATGTAGGGAAGTTGTACAGTAAGTGGCATGTATAATGATTTTGTAGAAGTTCGAGTAACAGTAGACCAAATTAAGCAAGTAAAATAAGTCAAGTACAATTGTGAATGTGGAGGTTAAGTTATCTATTTAAAGGTGCATAATATTGCCCTGCACAGTGTGGTTCAGTGGTTAAGTATCCACCCATGAACCAGGAGGTCACCATTCTTTGATTCCCAGTCAGGGCACATGTCCAGGTTTTGGGCTCTATTCCCAGCAAGGGGGTTCAGGATGCAGCCCATCAGTGACTCTCATCATTGATGTTTCTATCTCTCCTTCTTCCTTCATCTCTCTGAAATCAATTTAAAAAAATAGATAAATAAATAAAGATTCATAATATTTAAGTGCCAGGGAAGGATGAGGAAAGAGCACTCTTGGTAATGAGCATATGAGCACAGATCCAGAATCAAGAGAATATTTACACAGGAAGTAACCCGCAAGAGAGAAATGGAGGGCTTGTTTTGAATAACAATTTATTTTAATTTGTTAAGAGTAAAAATGTCCAGTTCATAATTTTGCATAGAATTTAAACAGTAGGGTTGATATGATAAAATTGGTGGTTGTGTGTTAGAACTGGTTACCTAAGAAAAGTGCTGTTTATTAGTGGTCTGGAAGGAGTATACAATACACATGATTGCTTGGAGAAAAGAAAAACTCGAAAAGAGCTTGGAAAGAGCTAGTTAAAAGCCTGCTGAACTGAGTCTCAAGTGATGATTATCTGGATTAGTAGCAGAAAGTTAGTAAGGGAGGAAGGGAGAATATAGAGCAGTCTATAATTTTATTTTAACTGCTTCCAGATGCCATCCATTACAACAAATTAAAAAAAAAAATCAGCCAAACCGGTTTGGCTCAGTGGATAGAGCATCAGCCTGCGGACTGAAAGGTCTCAGGTTTGATTCCGGTCAAGGGCATGTACCTGGGTTGCGGGCACATCCCCAGTAGGAGATGTGCAGGAGGCAGCTGATTGATGTTTCTCTTTCATCGATGTTTCTAACTCTCTATCTCTCTCCCTTCCTCTCTGTAAAAAATCAATAAAATATATTTTTTAAAAAAATCAGAAGCTACCCAAGAACAATAGTTCTCAAGAGGCGCTGCACATGCCTTTAAAGGAGGAAGAAGATGGAGATTAATTAGTTTAAGAACATGTATGCATGACCCATGAACACAGATGGCAGTGTGGTGATGGCCAGAGGGAGGAGGGTAGTGGAAGCTAGGTGAAAATGAGCAAGGGGGAGGGAAATGGGGAGCTCTGTAACAGTTTCAACACTAAAAATTAAGTTAAAAAAATATCTGGGGGATATTTTTGTATGACACAATGAATAGACTAGAGAGTTGCCCTGGTATTTAGTGCAGAAAAGCAAGCATCCTAATTCCCCTTATTGCAAAGGTAATGATATACAACAGAGAGATATTACACCCCAAATGTCAATCATGCTGCAGTGAAAAGCACTGACTACAGTGTTCTGAATTTGAAATGTATAAATGAGCTTTTGTAGATCAGGGTAACACTGGAAATTAGAAAATGCTACTATCCTCTTTCTCTTAGGAACCAGCAGCATTCCTATGAAAATATTAGCAATTGCTATTTCAAAGCACAATGGTGTTTGAGTGATAGTATATATAACTCAGTGATACTCAGGAATGCTGACAATTATAATAATAAATGGCTACAAAGGAAACTACCTAAAGAAAACAGAGAATATCTGGCCATAAAAATTTAAGGTAATTTTACTGGCCACATAGTGTTCATAAATCAAGTAATGTCACAGTCTATATCCAAACTTTAGCCTGCTTCCAAATCACCAGGTAGGCCTAGTAGTGCACGTATTACTAGAGTTTCTGATTGTATAGTAGGTCCAGGACAGGGTTGAGAATTTTCATTTCTTACAAGTTCCAAGGTTTTGCTGAGTACTAATTGTATAGTGGGAGTGGTGTGGGCAAGGGGACTGAAACAAAGAACAGCCTCTAGAAATGTTCTCTTGCCTTTGTTACCTACTTAGATGGAAGAGGGGTGACACTGAGGTGTCTGGTAAAACATTACAATATGTTGGCTTACAAAATCTCTTGAACCTTTTTTTCTCTCAGACATAGACTATGACATTACTTGATTTACGAGTTTTATGCTGCCAGAAAATCACCTCTTACATTTTCATGGCCAAATTCTTATGGCCAAATGTTTTCTGTTTTCTTTAAATAAACTCCTTTGTTGTCATGTATTGTTATGATAGTCAGAATTTCCTAATACCGTATATGCTGAACGAGAGTAATCTTGGAATCTTAGTGGTTCATGTTTATTTCTCACTTCTGTGCATGTAAACAAAGACCATCCAAATAAGAATAAACAAAAGCTATTTTTTGAGAACTTTTTATAGCAAAGAAGTCAGCCACTATTCTTTGGGTTTGCTCACACACACAGAGGAGAAAGCTTTACAGTGGAAAAGTTTTAAAATGAAAATGGGGAGGCTTCAGGTATGCCCTGATTGGAAACTGTCGGCAGGGGGGAGCTGAAGGAAGTGAAGTCAAAGTGGGGTATCCGATGTGAGATTATGAATCAAGTGATGGCTATTTGAGGCTGATTGCCTCAGAGGTTGTGGTGTGACTTCCTGGGCTGGTTGTTGCAGATTGTAGGTGAGAGTAGTGTTTTTATAAATGGGCTGGCTGTAGTTCATTTATGTATTGTGTCTTTTATTTCCAGTGCCTGTCAGATCTACTGCTGTAGCTCTCTCCCAAGCTGTATGTAGGTCTACTCTCCTTCTTTCCTAGCCCCATGATTATTCTCCAGAGGACACAGGAGCAAGAGCACTGCTGAAATCTAACAAATTCTTTAAAATCTTCTGATTAGGGTGTAAAAGTCATGGGTCATGACTCTTCCCTGTTCTATTGTCCAAAGCAAGTCACATGACCAAGAGCAAAGAAAATGAAAGTAGGGAAAAAATAATTTTCAACCATCTTTCAGAGCCACAAAAAAAAGGTCATGACTACAAAAGGAAAGGGGAACTGGAGCAGGATAATGGGTTATTACTGCATGCAGATAGAAATATTAGTGAAAACCGATTCTAAGGGATCTACTAGTATTATTTCTGCTACAATCCTACATCACAGGATATTCATGTGAGTTAGTATTTGATTATTATATATTTGATTACATATACTTATGTATTTTGATACATAATTTTAGAAATTTGAGGACTAATGGAAAATGGAAAACTATTCTAATGTGTTAATTTTTTCATGCATTCAGTTTATTTTGTTTTTCACATTATAAAGACCATTTGTACTTCTCTGGTACTGCATTTCTCTATAAATAAATGAATAATGTGTTAAATTATATTAAGTATATATTTGTAATATTTGTCTATATCTCTAGCAGACTAGGTTCAAGGCTTATATTTAACTAATGACTGTAAGTTTTAGTTATGGCATTTATACAATTATAGACTTGAATTACATGTTTTTCTTTCACTATTTGTGGTATAAATTTAGTACCTTGGACAAGTATTTCCAGTACAAGTTTTGACACTTTCAAAATTTTATGTTCTCTATTTTCTAAGTCCCTTAAGGCAACTTGATGTGACCAAATTACATATATATAATATTTATATAAATTATATAATACATTTGTATATTATATAATACATATATTATATAATATTATATATACAGAGTGGCCAGATTATTATGACCACCTGACGTTTGTAGGCAAATTAGCTATAATTTCGCGCTGAAGTTGCTAGAGGGCCAGACCATTATAAATAGGGAAGCAGGTTGTTTACCACGACAGTAGAAGTGTTTTTTTTTCCTGAAGATATAGGTAAATAACGCGATTTAACAGCCTTTGCACATGGGATATATATATATATATATATATATATATATATATATATATATACTAAGTGGCCAGATTATTATGACCTCCCCATCAGTTCTTCGTTGGGCCACCTTTTGCCTTCAATACTGCAGCGATTCTTCTTGGCATTGACTCCACAAGATGTTGAAAGGTGATGTGAGGAATCTGACACTAGGCCTGATGAATACAACTGTCCAGTTCTATGAGATTTGAAGGCTGTGGAACCAGCTGCCTGATGGCTCTTTTAACTTCATCCCACAAATGCTCCATTGGATTGAGATCTGGTGATTGTGGGGGCCACCTATGCAAGGTAAAGTCTCCCTCATGTTCTTGAAACTACTCCTGCACAATATGAGCACTGTGGCATGGTGCATTGTCTTGTTGGAAGAAGCTATCTCCATTGGGATATGCCATCAACATGATAGGATGAACTTGATCAGCAATGATACTTAGGTATGTAGTGCTATTCAGATGTTGTTCCACATGAATTAAAGGGCCCAAATCATGTCAGGAAAACATGCCCCAAACCATAACACTGCCTGCACCAGCTTGAAGGGTTGTATTCATGCATGTGGGGTGCATGCTTTCATGCTGTTTCTGCCAAATTCTCACTCTGCCATCTGCATGATGCAACTGGAAACGTGATTCATTGGACCACATGACTTTTCTCCAATGCTCGACTGTCCAATTCTTGTTTTACTGTGCGAATTGGAAACGTTTTATCTTGGTAACTGCAGACAGCAAAGGTGTTCGAACAGACCTTTGGTTTCCATATCCCATATGATGCAGTGTATGGCTAATTTGCCTACAAACGTCAGGTGGTCATAATAATCTGGCCACTCAGTATATATATTCACAATGTGACACATGCCCTATACATATTAGGAGCTCAATAAATATTTGTTGAATAACAATGTAGATTAATGAATATTATCTAAAGAAAATAGTGTTGAAGATAGTTAAAAGATGTTCCCTTGTTGCATAGCTCACAATGAGAGAGGCAAGGCTTGACCGTGTAGTTCAGAATTTTTTCTACCACAGTGAACTATCTCTAGAATGAATGTTGCTATAAAGAATATAATTAATGTGGTAAATATACAGAGGTATAAAAGTTTGTAAGATTATAAAATTAGCTGGAGATCTAGTTTCACTTGTAGTTTATATAATACTAGAGGCCCGGTGCACAAAAATTTGTATAATGGCGGGGGGGGGGTGCCTCTCAGCCCCACTTGTGCCCTCTCACAGCCTGGGACCCCTCGGGATATAACGACCTGCTGGCTTAGGCCCACTCCTGGTTGGCAGAGGGCAGGCCCAATCCCTAAGTGCCTGCCCCGCAGCTCCTGGTCGGGCTCAGGGCAGGACTGATTGGGGAGTTGGGGCGCCGCCCCCTGTCATGCACAGAGCATGGCAGATCAGGAGGTTGCAATGCCACCCTCAGTCACGCTCAGGGTAGGGCCGATTGGGGGGTTGCATCGCCGTTCCGTCACACTCAAGGCAGGGTCAATGGGGAGGTTGAGGCACCACCCACTGTCAGGCACAGATCAGGGTGGATCAGGGGGTTGTGGTGCCACCCCTGTCACATACAGAGCCAGCTGATCACAGGGTTGGGGCACTGCCCCCTGTCACGCACATAGCAGGGCCCATCGGGGGGTTGGGGCTCCATAACCTGTCACACACAGAGCAGGGCCGATCAGGGGTTGGGGCACTCCCCACTGTCACACTCAGGGCAGGGCTGATGGGGAGTTTGCAGCTCCACCCTGTCACACACAGAGCAGGGCCCATGGGGGGGTTGGGGAGCTCCCCCCCTATCAGGCACAGAGCAGGGCTGATCAGGGGGTTGGGGCGCCTTCCCCTTACATGAACAGAGCAGGGCGGATAGGGGGGTTGTGGCCCCACCCCCTGTCACACACAGAGCCACAGGGCTATCAGGGGGTTTGGGCACTGGCCCCTTTCATGCTGCTCCAGGGGCCAGGAGGTCTCATGGCTCCACTAATCCCAGTGCTAGGAGGCCTCGCGGCTCCGCTGACCCCGGATTCCAGAGGCCTTGTGGCTCTGTTGATCCCAGGCTGGGAGGCCTCCCGGCTCTGCTGATCCCGGTACTGGGAGGCCTCGCTGCTCCGCTTGACACAGGGGCAGTGAGGCCTCACTGCTCCACTGATCCCGGTGCTGGGAGGCCTTGCTGCTCTGCTGATCCTGGTGCTGGGAGGCATATAACCCTTTTACTATATAGGATAGAGGCCTGGTGTATGGGTGGGGGCCGGCTGGTTTGCCCTGAAGGGTGTCCTGGATCAGGGTGGGGGTCCCGCTTGGGTGCCTGGCCAGCCGGGGTGAGGAGCTGATGGCTGTTTGCAGCTAGTCACACCCCCTTCAGGGTGGGGGTCCCCACTGGGGTGCCTGGCCAGTCTGGGTGAGGGGCTGAGGGCTGTTTTCAGGCTGGAGGGTGACTGAATCTCCCAGCCTCTCCTTTTTTCCTTTTTTTTAATTCTGGGATTTATTTACCTTCTATGGTTGTCACTGGAGCTGAGAGCCGGCTTTAGCTCAGACCTCGGCTGCTGAAAGCAGGTTTCTGGACTTTTTTTACCTTCTGTATTTGAAACTTTGTTGCGACTCCACCTCTGAGATCCCAGCCTGCTGAAAGCAGGTATCTGGGGTTTTGTTTAGCTTCTATATTTGTAACAATGTTTCTTAGAGAGCAGCTCAGAACTCAGCAGCAGCAGGTGGGGAACGTTGGCTTCCTCCGTCACTGGAGCAAGCAAGCCTCCTGTTCGTGTCAGCTGCCCGGCTGCCAGCAGCCATCTTGGTTGGCAGTTAATTTGCATATCTCCCTGATTAGCCAATGGGTAGCAAAGTTATGGCTAAGTACCATGTTTCTCTTTTATTAGATAGGATGTAATCATGTTGAAATGGTCCTCTCCTGTACTGATTGAAATTTCTCTTTCATTTGAAAACTGGAAGAGATATTCAACCAGTTGAAAAGTGAAATGATTATTCAGGTATTTTTCAGTTTCAGGTTCACAATTCTATATTCCTCCTTGTGATATTATGCCTGAGACGCTGCAAATGTTCATTTCTCCTTTGCTAGATTTTACAAATATGTGGAACTAAAGGAAATTAGACAGCTGGTGAAGGACATAATGATTTGCTTCTGCATGCTTGGTTCCAATTTCTATTAGCATCATTTCAGCAAAGTATTTTTTTCTTTCATCATTTATGGTGTAAATTTAGTACCTTGGACAAGTCTTTCCAGTACAAGTTTTGACACTTTCAAAATTTTGTTTTCTCAATTTTCTAAGTCTCTTAAGGCAGCTTGGTGTGATCTAATATATAGAATATGTTATATTATATATACTTTCTGTAATTAATACCTCTGTATTACTCCAGAAAAGTATTCTTTTTCTCTTTTTGCCATTTTAGTATACCAATAGCTATTTCTCCAATTCCTTTATTAAAATTTTTATGTTAAAATAGTGAGTGGTTCTGGTTTTTTTCAGTGGACCCAGGGTAATAACAAAAGAGATTTAAATCAAGAATTGTTATCATGAAAAAGAAAAAAAAAACACAAATGCAATTTTTATATTTCATTAATCTGATTATTTTCCTTGTACACCTAGTTAAGACAAACTTCAAGTAGGAAATAGTAGTTTAGTAGAGGTTGGAATGAGAAAGAAAAATAAATAAAGTCAGAATGAGAAGAAATGTAGAAAAGCAAGCCCAGGATTCTGTTCTCAGGGTGCTTAGGATAGCATAAAGGCACTGGTTGCCCACAACATGACACTAAAATAAATTACTTTTACTTTCCCAATATTTTTATTGGGTAGAGCCTATGTAAGCATAACTTGTAATATAAAAACTTAAATTATATAAAATGTAGAATATTAGAAAATTATAAAAGAAAACTTTACTGTTAAGGTAATATGAGGATTTAAAATCTGTAAAATAGATGAGGAAAAAAACCCACATATACATTGTCATCTTCTGCCTTCCCAGGTACCCACCCATAATGTTGCCACATTGCTTTAGCCATCTTGCCAAAATCGTTGCTATTTTTTATATCTTTTTACAGTTTGCTTTATGCTCTTTTTTATATGAAGCACTCTTTCTATCACTCTTTGTGGATAACCAGTGCTTTTATGCTATCACTAGAGGTCCAGTGCATGCACTGGAGTGGGGGTCCCTCAGCCTGGCCAGCTCCCGCTCACAGTCCGGGAGCCCTCGGAGGTGAGAGGTGACCCGGCTATCAGGGGAAGGCAACACCCCCATCACACTTCTGTTGCTGCCACTACCAGCAGCGCAAGCCTCGGCTGGCCCTGGTTACCTGTGCCTCGGGCCGGCCCTGGGAGACTGGTGGACTGAGGGGACTGGGGGACTCTGGAGGCAGGTGCCCCAGCACGGCTGACGGTACTGGGTACTGCCATCTTGTGGCTGTGAGCACCACCATCTTTGAGGGCATGGCAGTCAATTATCATATTCCCTCCTTATTGGCTGTGCACACCACCATCCTTGAGGGCATATTCCCTCCTTATTGGCTGTGGGTGCCGACATATTTGTGATGGCATGAGGGTCAATTAGCATATTACCTCTTTATTAGATAGGATAATCATCTTGAGAATAGAATCCTGGTCTTGCTTTTCTGCATTTCTTCTCATTCTGACTTTACTTATTTTTCTTTCTCATCCCAACCTCTAACTCCTATTGTATTGGTAGGAGTTGTCCGCCAGTACAAATCCTATACATCTGCTAAGGCCCAGCTAAAGGTCAGTTTAAATGCCACCATCTGAGAGAAGTCTTCCCCACCCTCCAGTCAGTGTTGCAGCTTCCTTTACTGGGATCCCACAGGCCTGATTAACATCCTTTGAAACACAGATATGTCTGATTCTAACATCAATTCCAGTGTATGTGTGGGTGGGGGGGATTCCCACACCAAGCAATTCTTTGACATCAGTTAGATGTCTTACAATTCATTTCAATTCTGACACTGAAGATAGCATCAAATCTCACAGTTTTAGAGCTCAGTCCTATAAGACTGTTTCCTCAACCCCACTTCAGACATCAACTGCAAGTCCAGATTGTCATCTGTGTACCTGATCAGAGGTTACAAAGATGCCCCTCTTTGGGTTCAATTAATTTACTAGAGCAGATAGCAGGACAACGAGAACATTCTACTCACTAGATTACCAGTTTACTGTAAAAAAATGTAACTCAGGAATAGCCAGATGGAAGAGATGCATGATGGAGCAAGGCATATGGTTAGGGGCATGGAGTTCCATGCCCTCTCTAAGCACCTTTGTGTGCTCACCAACTGGAAACTATCTAAAATTTATTATAATTTTTTTTGGGGGGTGGAGTGGGGAGAAGTGTATGGAGGCTTCATTACAGGCATGATTGATTAAATCATTGTCCATCAGCTATTGAATTCACTCTCTAGGCAGTGGTCGGCAAACTCATTAGTCAACAGAGCCAAATATCAACAGTACAACGACTGAAATTTCTTTTGAGAGCCAAATTTTTTAAACTTAAACTATATAGGTAGGTACATTGTTATTAACTTAATTAGGGTGCTCCTAAGGCTTAGGAAGAGCCACACTCAAGGGGCCAAAGAGCTGCATGTGGCTCGCGAGCTGCAGTTTGCCAACCACGGCTCTAGGGCAACCAGCCCACACCTTTAGGTACTTTCTAAACTTCACCTCATTAACATAAAAAATAGACCTTGTTCTTTTAATTTCCATGAAATGCCAAGATTTTTAGGAGCTATATGCCAGGAACAAAAAAATCCAAATATATATATATATAAATCACAATATTACAATAATATATATATGTATATGTAATATTGATGTAATATTAAAATATATAATATTGATTCTAATTATGTATCTGGCTATTATCAATATGATTGAGTTCTCTTATTTTAGGAAACATGCCTTATTTAATTCCTGAAACACTATCTGGTATTTTATAATGTTCTATTAATGAGCAATAATCAAGAATGAAAAATTAAGTTGCTTTATGGCCACTGGATAAGTATATTAACAAACTGTGTATATTAAAACTATGTATAACACAGCAAGTATATAAAGTTTTCCATGTTTAGCTAACAGTTCAGGTTTCCTTTAAGCTATTTTCTGTTTACACAGAGATGTTTCCATTTTAAAGCTAGGATTTGGGCCTAGTAATTTGATCAGGTATTAAAAAAAGAATACAATAGTTTATTTGATTATGTATTTTTGAAATATACTTTATATAGGCTATTAAATTGTATATGTAATCAATATTCATTATATCCTTGTCTTCTTATTCAGAATATTTCTTATTTCACATTTCTTATTTCTTATGTCTTATACCAACTTTATTTAGAAAAAAAAATCCGGGTCCCAGTACCCCCCACCCCCACCCCAGCCATAACTTAAATAACTTAGAGACAGAGTTGAGGGTCGGGCAGGTGTGGAGGAAGCACCCACTACAGCCGCGGCAGAGCCCGCTTCTTGTCCGTCTTCTTCTTGGCTGCCAGCTTCTTGTACTGCTCGCCTGCGTGCTTCTTGCCATGGGCCCCTCAGCCCCTCCTGGGTCCCCAGGGGCCACAGGGTCAGTGGAGGAAGCCGAGGCTGCACTGGCTTGGGAGCGGCTGGCCTCGGACCTTCCGCCGCTGGGCTCACTAGCTCCCCCGTGGATCTCCTTGAGCAGACTCCCCCCACCCCGCCAATTTTTTTACTCCTCAACTAGAGTGTGGATTTGCTCTAGGTTTAATGTCTGGACCACAGGGGTTATTCCAATATATAATCAAAAGTACATAAAAGAGCCAATAAAATATTATTTTATGATCCCTCTAAATTCTAGAGAAAGTATAGCTTTATTTATATTTTATTTATATTTTATTTATATTTTATTTATTTATTTATTTATTTATTTATTTATTTATTTATTTATTTTGGTGATCAGAGATTCAAGAACTAGGTCTGACTGAATATGCCCATGCATTTGAAGAGCACTTGCAAGAAAATGCAACACAAGAAATGAAAGACCCACTGTGAAAAATGGATGGAGTGAGGGGATGTGTGTATCAAGAAGGAAGGTTTCACCCTGGCCAGGTTGGCTCAGTGGATAGAGCATTGGCCTGAAGACTGAAGGGTCCTGGGTTCAATTCCAGTCAAGGGTATGTACCTGGGTTGCAGGCTCCTCCCCAGCCTGGGCCCTGGTCTGGGCTTGTGCAGGAGGCAACCAATTGATGTGTTTCTCTCACATCAATATTTCTCTCTGTCTTTCCCTCTGTCTTCTACTCTCCCTAAAAATGAATGGAAAAATATCCTCCAGTGAGGATTAAAAAAAAATAGAAAAGGAAGGTTTCTCAAAATATCATTTGATCACTTGGATATTGTGATGCCTAAATCTTCTAACTAGCTCAATGCCAAACCTTTGTTGTTAAGTTATTTTATAAGTTTTTTCTGGGGTTGAACTGCTTTGAGTTTGTCCTAGCTTGGGCTATAATGATCTTGATCACACTTTCCCTTCCTTCTGTTCATCAGCATGGTTCTTTGGGAAGTTATAAGATAGTTACTATTGTCAGCAGTGGATAAACAGCACCAGGTGCTAGACCTCAGTTCAGCAAATTCAATTCTTGAGTTCTGGCTAAGAGAAGAATTCAGAGTCAAGTTTCAAATTATAAGAGAAAGTTTATTTAAAAAGTTACAGAGAGTAGTAGGGCCCTTGGAGCTTAGGAGAAAGGGAGGAAAGAAAGAGGAGAGGGCACACCTGATAAAGAAAGGGGTAGGGAAAGGTTCTGGCTTGCTTTATAGAGCCCCACAGGGTCCTCTGTCCTATCTTGAGGGCTTTTATCTGGAGGTCTCAGTGGAGGATTTCAATAGATTATTCATCAGCTTTCCTAATTTCTCTCCCCAGGGTCATGGTCTCCACAGAGTAGTTGATATCAATGGGTCATTAGTCAATATAGCTGGTCCTGATGTCAGCCACAGTGTCACTCTACCTGATTTTGCTGCTTCTCTGAGCTGGGATATTAAAAACAGCTAAAGTGTATATATAATCTTCCAGAGGTTAGGAAATGGACTGTGTAAGAACTTGTTGTTTTGCAAATAACTAGGCACCTGTGGCTCTCCACCCTGGGGAACTTCTGCACCTGGCCTACGGCTCCTACTCTGCTCATGAGTGTCTAAAGAAATACTGGAATATTATTTCACATTCTGGAACATGGTTATAAAAATTAAAAATCTATAACTCAGATTTCTCTAATATACTAAACATATATTAACATAATCACCAAAGGATTCCAAAATAGTGACAGATTAAGTAGAAGCTACATTGACACACTCCCTGGACCAAACTGGAATTACAACTAAAATACAGAAAAACCGTTCTCAAGAATCAACTGAAGACTAGCTAGAAAGAACCCTGATAACCAAGGACAGAAAATGGAGACCACATAAAGACTGGTAGGCAGTGAGGAGATGCAAAATGGCTGGCCACGCTCCCACAGCCAGCTGAAGTTCTGCAGGGCTATCTCAGCTGTGGGGGGTTCCTACTGAGAACTCTGGGGTATAAAGCCCAAGCTGAGCTCTGGAGCCCATAGCACTAGAACTGAGAAGTGTGCCCACATAACATCTGGCTGTGAAAAGCATCAGTGTTGTTGTCTGCCAGGGAGACATGGCTGGACATGCAGATACCTTCTTAAAGGACCAAGGCACAACATTTTATGTGGAGCCACTCACCTTGGGCTCTGGCAGAGGGAGGGTAGAAGACTGGAGCTGTGTGAGAAGAAACCAGGATTAGAGGCTCTAGGATTAGACTATAAAAGGCAGACACTCCAGTTCCTTGTGCTGAGACATTACCTCATGCTGCAAAGAACATCTTTCTCTGGTGACCTTGGCTATCCAGGTGGTTTTCATGGGAGGAATGGCAGTTGCCCCACCCTATAGTAAAACCCCTGGTACCACCCTGTGGGGATTCTGAGGCCCATTAAGAGACTGAGAATAACAATCAGCCTACAGGCAAAAGCAATTGCCCCACCCTATTTTAAAACCTCTCACTCACCCTATGGTTGACAGCCTGAGGATAATAAAGACTGAATACAATCAGACTGTAGGCAGAGGTGGGTCTCTGGAGGCTTTGAGCCTTTGCCTTATCTAATTCAGTGCCTGGAGCTAGGAAAAGCAGACCATGGTGTGTATCTTGGTCTTTTCCAAAGGCACCCCACTCCAGAAGAGGGAGCCACAAGCTATGGATTGCTGATAACTCCAAACAGGGTACTTAGGGCTAGTCAAAAACAACATCTGACACTGCCCTGCACTAGAGATTGAGAGGCGTAGCAGAGCTATAATACATAAACACAAAAACAAACAGGAAGCCAAAATAAGGATACAAAAACATAAGCCCTAAATGAAAAAAACAAGAGGATTCACCAGAATGAGATCTAAATGAAATGGAGGTAAGAAATTAATCAAAGAGTTCAGAAAAATTATGGCAAAGATGCTCAACAGCATGAGATAAAATATAGTAACTATGAAGAATGACATAGCACTAATAAATAACTCAGTGGAAGGAATACACGGCAGATTAGGGGAAGCCAAGAACTGGATCTGTGAATTAGAAGACATGGTAGAAAAAAAATCAGTCAATCAGAGAACAAAAGACACACACACACACACACACACACACACACATACACACACACAAACCACAATGAAAAAACAGGAGGACAGTTTAAGGAAGCTGTGGGACATGAAGTGTAACAATATTCACATTATAGGAGTCCCAGAGGGGGAAAATAGTGAGCAAGGTTAGAGAACCACTTTGAAGAAATAATGGCAGAAAACTTCCAAACTTGGTGTTAGAAAAATGTACACAAGTTCAGGAGGCACAGAGAGTCCCAAGCAAGAAGAACACAAACAGATCCACACCCAACTACATCATAATTACAATGCCAAAAAAATAAAAACAAAGAGAGCATCTTAAAGGCAGCAAGAGAAAAGCAGTTTGTTCCCTATAAAGGAGCTCCCATAAAGCTGTCTGCTGATTTCTCATCAGAAATTCTACAGGCCAGAAGGGAATGGCATGAAGTATTCAAAGTAATGAAAAGGAAGAGTCTGAAACCAAGATTACTATATCCAACAAGGCTATCATTCAAAATAGATAGTGAAATAAAGTGCTCCCCAGACAAAAAAAAAAAAAGAAAAAAAGGAGTGGGGGAGGTGCTAAAGGAGTTTATCACCACCAAACCAGCACTGCAAGAAATGCTAAAGGGACTGCTGTAATGTGAAGAAGAAATAAATATATAGAGAAACATAGGCATAAAGAATTAAAATGGTAAAAGTATGAATATGTATCAATACTTAATGTACTTAAATGTAAATGGATTACATGCTCCAATTGGAACACAAAAGGTAGCTGAATGGATACAAAAACATGACCTAAATATATGCTGTCTACAAGAAACCCACCTCAGAAAAAAAGACTCACACAGGAAGAGAGAGATGAGATGGAAACATTTTCCATGCAAATGGAGAAAAAAACAACAACCTGGGGTGGCAATACTAATAATAGTTTTCAAAATGAAGGCCATCACAAGAGACAGTAAAACTCACTACATAATACTAAAGGGATAATCCAAGAAGAGGACATAACCCTGATAAACATTTATGAACCCAATATTAGAGCACGTAAATATTAAAAAAAAATGTCTGTGGGACTTTAAGGGAGAGATCAATAGCAATACAGTCATATTAGGGGATTTTAACACCCAACTAACTTCACTGGGTAGATAATTCAGGCAAAAAAAATAACAAGGAAACAGTGATTCTAAATGACACACTTGATCAGATGGATTTAATTGACATTTATAGAACATATCACTCCAAAGCTAAAGAATATACATTCTTCTCAAGTGCACATGGGTCATTCTAAAGATAGACCACATGATAGGACACAAAACAAGTCTCTACAAATTTTAAAATATTGAAATCATATCAAGCATCTTCTTAGATCATATTAGAATAAAATTATAAATCAACTACAGTGAAAACACTGAAAAACAGTCACACAAAGGGAGGCTAAATAACATGTTGTTAAACAATAAGTGCATTACTAATGAGATCAAGAAAGAAATAAAAATCTTCTGGAAACAAATGAAAATGAACACACAACAACCCCAAATCTCTGGGACACAGGACAATCAGTCCTAAGAGGGAAGTTTATAGCATTACAGGCCTATCTCAAACAACAAGAAAAAATTAATGATGAACTATTTAACCCTACAACTTAAAGAATTAGAAAAAGAAAATCCCAGAGTAAGTAGAAAGAAGGAAATAATAAAACAATTGTGTAGAAATAAATGATATAGAGACAAAACACACACACACACACACACACACACACACACACACACACACAATATAAAAGATCAATGAAACCAAGAGCTGGTTCTTTCAAAACATAAACAAGATTGATGAACCTTTAGCCAGACTCATCAAGAAACAAAGAGAGAAGACCAAATAATTAAATCAGAAAGGAAAGTAGTGAAGTAACAACTGACATCAGAGAAATACAAAGGATTATAAGAAAAATATTATGAGCAGTTAGATGCCAACAAGCTGGACAATATGGATGAAATGGACAAATTCCTAGAAAAATACAATTTTCAAAAACTGTATCAGGAAGAATCAGAAAACATGAGTAGACCAATAACAATTGAGGAAATCAAAGCAGTAATCAAATAACTTCTAAAAACCCTGGTCTGGACAGCTTTATGGGGAACTTTTACCAAAAATTGAAAGAACAATTAAAACATATCCTCCTTAAACTATTCCAAAATATTCAAGAGGAAGGAACACTTTCAACCTCTTTTTATGAGGCCAGTATTATCCTAATTCCAAAACCAGATAAGGATAATATAAAGGAAGAGAGTTACAGGCTAATATCCCTAATGAACATAGATGCTAAAATCCTCAACAAAATATTAGCAAATCAGATCCAGCAATGTGTTAAACAGATCATACACCATGACTAAGTGGGATTTATTTTAGGGATGCAGGGCTGATACAATATTTGCAAATCAATAAACGTGATATAGCACATAAACAAATTGAAAGACAAAAATCACGTGATCATATCAATAGAAACAGAAAAAGCATTCCACAAACTCCAACACACTTTTTCAATAAAAACTCTCAGCAAAGTGGGAATAGAGAGATCATACTTCAACATAATAAAAGCCATATATGACAAACTCATAGTCAATGTCATACTCAATGGACAAAAACTGAAACCATTTCACCTAATCCTGGGAACAAGACAGGGGTGCCCACTTTCACCACTCTTGTTCAACATAGTACTGGAAGTTCTAGCCACAGTGATCAGACAAGAAGAAGAAAAGGCATACAACATGGAAAGGAGGAAGTAAAAGTCTCATTATTCATAGATGACATGATATTGTACATAGAAAACCCTAAAGACTCCACTAAAATCTACTAGATGTAATAAGGGAATTAGGCAATATAGCAGGATAAAAAAAACACTTCCAGATATCAATGGCATTTTCATACATCAATAATGAATTATCAGAAAGAGAAACTAATCAAACAATCGCATTTACCATAGCAACAAAAAAATTAAGATACCTAGGAATAAACTTAATCAAGGAGGTTATAAACAAGAGGAATATATAAACAGGTGGAAGAATATACTGTGTTTATGGATTAGAAGAATTAACGTCATTAAAATATCCATGCTACTCACAGCAATCTATACATGCAATGTAATTCCTATTCAATTATCACAGCATATTTCACAGATTTAGAGAAAAAAAACACTCTAAAAATTTATATGGAACCAAAATAGAGCCTGAATAGCCTCAGCAATCTTGAGAAAGAAGAACAAATTGGGTCAATCACAATACCAGGTATGAAGTTATACTACAAAGCAACTGTAATCAAAACAGCCAGGTACTGGGATAAGAACAGACATATAGATCAATGGAACAGAAGAGAGACCCCAGAAATTGACCCAATTAATATTTGACAAAGGAGGCAAGAGCATACAAAGGAATCAAGAAAGTCTCTTCAATAAATGGTGTTGGGAAAATTGGACAAATGCATACAAAAATAAAATGAAACTAGACTACCAATTTACACCATACACAAGAATAAACTCAAAATCGACAAAAGACTTCAATGTAAAATGTGAACCCAAAAAGATATCAATAGGCAGCAAAATTTCAGACATCTCTCAAAGCAATATGTTTACAGATACATCTCATAGGGCAAAACAAATTAATGAGTGGCAATGATACACCTGATAAAGGGTTACTATCCAAAATACATAAGGAATTCATACAACTTAACAAATGGAAGAGAAATAATCCAATTAAAAAATGGGCAAAGGACCTAAATAGACACTTCTCCAAAGTGGACATACAGATGGCCAAGAGACATATTAAAAATTATCAAAGTCACTGATCATCAAAGAGATGTAAATTAAAACAACGATGAGATATCAAACACCTCACCCTTATCAGAATGACTACCATCAACAACTCAACAAATGGCAAGAACTGGTAAAGATGTAGAGAAAAGAGAATCCCAGTACATTGCTGGTGGAAATGCAGACTGGTGAAGCCACTGTGGAGACAAGTATGAGTTTCCTCAAAAAATTAAAAATGGAACTGCCTTTTGACCCAGTGATCCCACTTCTAAGAATATACACTAAGAAACTCAAAAAACCAATCAGAAAGAATGTATGCATCCCTATGTTCATAGTAGTGCAATTTATAAAAGCTAAGATCTGGAAACAGCCTAAGTGCCCATCAGTACATGAGTGGATAAAAAAAGGTGTGGTACATTAACACTATGGAATACTATGCAGCAGTATAAAGAATGATCTCTTACCCTTTGAGGACCCATGGAGGGACACCTGCAGAGTATTATGCTAACTGAAATAAGCCAGTCAGAGAAGACAAGTATCACATGATCTCACTCATATATTGGATCTAGTGAACAAAATAAACTATTGAACAAAATAGATCTATAGATATAGAAGCATGGAACAGACTATCAAATCTCAATGGGAAGAAACCAACCAAAGAATTTGTATGCATATATGCATAAGCCATGGACACAAACAATAGGGTTTTGGAGTTCTGGGGTGGGAGGTAGAGGTGGGCTATATGGGGTCAATGGGAGCAAAAAGGGGACATATGTAATACTTCCAATAATAAAGATTAACAAAACATAACCACCAAATTCTCATACAATTTGTAGTCAAAGAAACCTTGACAGTTTCTAGGCAATAGTACCATGGTTTCTTACATTCTAGCTTGGAGATATGGATAACCATCTTAAGTTTTAATGCATCCTGTGAGTGGGAGTTCTCACTGATTCAACTTTACAGTGTAGACTATACCAGTAATGAGGAGAGCAAAGAAAATTTTGCCTATATCAATCTGAAATCTGAATTCTTATAATTTCTAACTTCAGGACAACATTGAGTAAGACATCTCTTTCTTACATTTTGCAACCCTTCACATATTTGAATAGAGCTATTTTCTTTTCTCTTGTGTGTTCTTATTTCTGGAAAAAATTTATATCATTTCCTCAACTATTTATCTTCAATTAAATCCAGCCTATCTACTATTTTCCCTTCTTCTAATGAATGCTCTCTGTTTTGATTATGTAATTTATTCTTCTAAAATGTGTTACTGTGAATTGAAATCAATTTGCAAAATGCTTTTTGGATACTTTAGCATACAATAAAAACATTTCTAATAATGACTAGGATACAACATAGTTATTAGTACATTCTAAGACTTAAAAGTGATTTTGAAAATGTTAAGGTGTAATCAAATAGAACTCATATTATTTACACACAAATTGCTGCAAACATTGATCTTTACTAACATGGTGATGTCAAGAACCAAACAATCCCTCTATTCCCTTCTCTGAATATTTTATTATTAATCAGTACAGACCAAATAATCATAAACCATTTAGCACTATTATTTCAAAGGCCCTTTGCAGAGTCGTTTGCAAAGACAATTTAATCTAATTGACAAAAATATTTAGCTATCATGAGTATATAGAAATCACAAAAATGGCTAGTGAATTTTTTTTCATTTTAAATGCGCTGTGTAGTTCTGCTTAATTCATTAAGTGAATCAAATGAGTTAGTACCATTGTAGAGTCCAAATTTCTTGCTATATTATATTCTGAGAGCTGAATTTTCAGTAACACATATTTTATGCTTTTTTAGAAAAAAAAAACAAATGCATAAATTGTCTAAAAAATTTCTCAACACTAAATGAGGGGAATGAATAAAGCATTTAGACACATACTGAAGAAAAATACACAATACACACAACTATGGGGTTATATTTTTTCAATGAAATTTATAACAAGAAAATATTTTTATTTTAAATATTGTTAAAAATCACCATTTTGTCACTAATTGAGTATGATTTTCTAGGACTCAGTAACATTCATTAAGAGTTTATGAACTGTTTAAAAAACATTTCTAGGCAAACCGAAAAGGGCTATAGAACAAGACTTGTGGCTGCTCTGAGTGCTCATTAGTATGATTCAAAAAATGTCTGGATAACAAACCTTTTGGGGTAGTTCCTGAACGAAGTTCAAAAAAGTCCTTGGGTCCACTGTTAGCCAGTGTAAACTGAGAGAGATAAATAAAGGCTGACTTCATATCTGTGTGTGCTGTACCCATGGTACTCTGTAGTGCTAATGTATATCTTATAACCAGAAGATTGAAGTAGTCCTTGGCACAAGAGCAGATCCATCTCTGTGTTGAATTTCATCACCATAATGCAGGCCACGTTGGGCATGATGGTAGCAATGGAGCATCCAGATGGCTGAAATAATCTTAATGTCTCAGACTATGATCCACCAGCTTGCATCTCATGGTCATGCTCTTTTGGGCCTAGAAAATTGGCCTCTCGTGTAGAGAATGTTTTTGATCATGCTGTCTTGTCTCCTGACCATGCTGATTGTCCTCTGACTCTTTATGCATATAGCCCTTATTTTATTTACTCTTACAGTATCTACATCTCTCCCTTTTAGCAATATGAATTCACGATGAAATTTTTCCCATGCAGTAGTCATGCATTTTAGCCCTAAAAAGAGAAAAGGAAGATCTTTGTTTATCATAAAAAATGTCAATTACTAACTCCAGATCATACAGATGACAAGTTATGAAATAATAAGAATACATTTTCTCCTCTTATCATTGTTTTATATTCTACTTTCTATTTCAATTAGTTTTGGTCTTTAGAAAAGAATGGGTATATCTGCTGTTATCCACAAGATGACAAGAAAAAAATTTAAACATGTTAATAAAAGGAACCAAAATATACCACACTTCAAGTGCAAATGCCCTTTCAAGCCCAGAATATTCTGTACTATTTGAAGTGTACTCTTGTGAGTTCTATTCTATCTAGAGTAATTCAGCATTGGAGAAATATGTATTTCCCAGAGAAAGTAAAGCAACCTTGCA
The DNA here is from genome assembly GCF_964212035.1 of Myotis nattereri. NCBI lineage: Eukaryota > Metazoa > Chordata > Mammalia > Chiroptera > Vespertilionidae > Myotis > Myotis nattereri. The sequence continues at coordinate 94,730,430 of NC_138077.1, read as the reverse complement.
CACAGAGAGGAACCTTTGGAGATAAGAGGTGTAGCTTCCTAAATAAGCCATCCTGCTGAGACTCTGTCTGATATGGAACATGTTCTTGAATATCTAGGCTTGTCCTTTTTTTTTTTTTAATTATGACAGAGGAATATTATGAATATAATACATTGGGAGTATGTCTTTGTGCACTTCAAACCTCTGGTCACTCTGTTCTCATCTGGCTTCTAATGTTGTGTGTTAAAGTCTGAGACCAGTCTGGTCCTTTGTTCCTAGGAGGTTCTTTAAAATATGTTAATTCTAGTGGAATTGTATTTTACTTATGCTCAAAATTCCTATGTTCACTAGATTGATTTTATATCTGAATCTCTTAATTATATCTTATACTTGGTAAGCTCTATATTCAGAATCTAGTATTTTTGTAAGTACAGGAATTCTGTCTTTTACTATATATTTAATAATTGAGTTTTTTGGCTTCTTTTTTATTTTTAGCATGAACACTAATATTATGAATTTTGGATTTCTGCTTTTATATATCCCTATCATCTCTTTTGTCATCATTTTTTATTCTTATGTTTTCCATTTCTTTAATTTTCAATGGAGTTTCTGTATTTTTCATCTTTTAGGGGAAATGTTAATTATGTGATTTATTTGTAATCTATAATAATACAAGCATAATATGCTAATTAGACCAGACAGCCAAACGACCTTCCAGACATCATTCTGGACATCCTTCTAAATGAAGCTGCAACCACGGGGGTCGAAGCAGAGGTGGTTAGGGGCAATCATGCAGGCAGGCAAGTGGTTAGGAGCCAGTGGTCCTGGATTGCAAGAGGGGTGCCCAACTGCTGGTTTAGTCCCAATCCCACAGGGATCCCTGCAACATCGGGCCAAAACTAGCAATCTGACTTTCCCGGGGGGTTCTGGGTTGCGAGAGGGTGCAGGCCAGGCTGAGGGACCTCCACCCCCCCACCCCCGCCAGGGGCCACTCCCATGCACAAATTTCATGCACCAGGCCTCTAGTTTTCTTATATAAACCCAACTTTCCCTAAGAATAAAGTCTGATTACATGTTGATGTTGCCTATCTGGTCTAGTAGGCGTTTGAGTTTAGAATCACAGGGTAGGCTTCCTATTTATATAAGAAGGTTCAGCAACTTTAATTATGATCCATCTGGAGGGTCAGCATACTCCATTCATCCAGATATATTTTGGTCTTATAAGTAGTTTAAATTTCTCCCAGATTTTAGCAAAATTGTGACCTTTAGTATTAGTGCTCAATATTATTCTAATCATGTCTTATTTTGAGATACTATAGGTTTTTAGTTGGAAAATAAATTAAGTAATAAATTGAAAAAGCATATTTGCACTTTGCTCTCCAGGCAAATAATTTGATTCCTAGAAATGCCTTTCAGTTCAATCTCTTCATTTTATGGGTGTGTTTCAAGGATTACTTTTAAAAGATTATATTGGTTGTTTACAGTAGACTTCAAACAAGAAGCCAATATGCTTTCCAAACTACTTTGCACATTCCAAATATTCCATATTGAACCTGATATTTTGTGAGTCTTTGACAAGATTTCTACTTTTATATTCTCTTCATCTTAATTTTTTTCTTGCCCTAAGGGCACTCATGAAAACCATCATTTGAAAATTCATATAATTCTGATAAAATAAAAATAATTTTAGACAGCCATTTTTAAAATTTTTAGATTTACATTCTAAACGCCAGTACCAACGTTAAGTAATGAATGAATGAATTAATTTATTTATGTTTACCTAAAGTGCCTTAGCATCCCTCTCTTCATGATCATTGAGATACTCCGTAGGCTGTCAAACATATTTCTCTTAAACATATCATCTTTACTCCTAATTTGTTTTCTAATCAGAGCATTTTGAATTCTTGTTTTTTTCCCAAGCACAAAGCTCCCACTTCTTATTTGTGACCTTCAAAATTAAACCATTCACTTTACTACTTTAAGAAATTTACAGAAAGTTTGCTTATAGCAACCAACAGTTGAATTTATAAAGTCAGAGGTACAGGAATGAGTCAATCTAAATTATATTTCTTTATTATTCTTAATTTTTGTAAAACATTTTTTACATTAAGAACTCAAAATTAAAAACATTTTAAGCTAATTTGTATTCCCAATACATCTTTGTTAACAACAAAGTAATTGAGATACTGTCCTCATAAGATAGAAACACATATACAGGAATTAAAATGAAAGCAATTCTTAATTTTTATAAGTTGAGCCTTTTCTTTATTTGAGCATATATGATGTTTTTCCCTCTAATGTTTCTGACAGCAAATTACTGCTAATATCTGTTTCCAAATAATGGGACATTTTGGGTGCTTTCAAGAATAATTGTCAACTTCATTTAAGGGCTTTATTGATACCTGATTTATTTTCTCTCTAGAGCAAGTGTCATTTTTAACCCATTCTTTACTGTTTAATTACATTCTTTGCAATAGGTGCATACTATCTATTTGTAAGCTTATTAAGCAGTAGTCTTAGATCTTTGAGGTTATGTGTTATGTCCAACATTTTAACATAGTGGTGAAAAACTCAGGGATACATCTTCAAATATGCTTAATTATTGGGATTGGTGTTCACAAAAGTGTTCATAATTAATTAGTATATATTTTAGTTCCACTAGATAGATATCTGGTTTCTCCAAACTAAGCTTAGAGAAGATGTTGATACTTTATATTATATGGAAATACTCATTGACTATTTAATCATTATGATATTGAGTATTACATCTCTTAAATCTACATGTACCCTAAGGCTTTGAATATTTTGAACTGATAGACTTTTGAGTGGGTAAAAGATTTGTATAGTATCCCTGAACTCTGCTATGCTATTCTTTCTTAATTTATTACTTCCTCTTAGCTACTGGAGGTAAAATCTGACAAGACTAAATTCTTAAATATCTATTGCAATTGATAGGACCAATAAAAGAGATGACTAGGTATTCATATACAGGTTACACCAAGGTCAAAATATAAATTACTTACAATAATAGATTTAAATACTCTATTTTTAATTTATCTACAGTTAAATTTCTCATTTATTTATGCTATTTGCTAAATCTTATGTTGTGAACTTTTAATAAAATTAGAAAAAAACTGGCCTTCTCCGTAGCTCATTAAGTTCATTCCATTCCACTCAGAGGTATCATTTAAATGTACTTTATACTCAATAGTATTCTCACTAGTTCTGACTAGTTCAACTCAAAGCCTGAGAGCCCAGGGCTTATTTCATAACAATTTCCCTCTGTCCTGCATTTGTATATCTCTATAAAGGAGTGTAGTTATAGATCCACAACTATGCTGCAAAGCCTTATTAGTATTTCAATTTTGCCTATTCCATTAACTCCACAAATGCCTGTTTTCACATGTTTGTATAATATTAAGGACATACTAGAAGTTATACACTCAAATAACCACTATAAAACAAAAACTTCCTTTTGTCCTAAAATGTATCTCGAGGCTTAATGATCAAATGTCTGTTGTACCAACCAGAGACAGACTGTAAGAAATATAACATTGTAATTGTTTTTTTTTTTTTTTTACTTCTTTCTCTCACCCATTAATACCAGACAACAAGGAAATATTTAGCTTCTACAGATTAACCTGGACATTAATGTGTCTTCAATTAAGAGTTTGATGGCTATCTGTTATATCACTAATTTTCAAAGTGGGAGTTAAAACCCTCTAAAACCTGCTGTAATTTAGATTTATTTGTGCCTCCCTAGAGCACACTCTTATCTCTGACCTCGAAACTATGCCTCCCTGTCTCTGGAGTTTGAGAACACTTCAATGTCATCTCTTTCAAAGTTGTTATTGCTCATGAAAGATCATCTAAAGTAAATTTTGAGTGATTTTCACTTTTTTTTAAAAAAAAATAATATGTGACAAATCTTAGACACTGTAACCTGGAATAATTAGGAAAGGAACTATTTATAGGGATAAAGTGTCTGTTGAAAAGAGCAGAAAGCAACATTTTTCCCCCTCGGGGGGAAAAATGAGTTATAAGAGAAAACAAAAGTTTGATTAATTTGATATACTAGAATAATCAAGGAATTTTTCAAATATAAAAATATTCCAAAAATTTGTAAAAATCTTGGAAATGAGCAAATGAGATTTAATGGGTTTTCTTTCAATTAAATTCTGGGTATGGTCTACTGAATTCTAGGTTTTTCTGATAATGTAGAATGTGTACCTTTATAGGTCTTTGACCAAGTTATATTATCTTATAATTCTATAGAGATAGAAATTAACTTGTAGAAAACTGAAAATAATATAATTTTTTCCTATGCATAGTAATGGAATGGTTCTTATTTATGCTTATACACAATCATTATTCTGTTAGAAAGTGTAAATATCTGTGATTCAAATCTTTATGTTACTGATATAAAACTCTTGCTGGTTCCCTCATCAATTAGTGAGTTAAGAAAATATTCAACATATGTTTATTTTATATTTGTATGAAGCTAATGGATTAACTTTTTGAAAGTTATACTTTAACATAAAAATTACAAAATTACATATATAATATATATTTAATAAAATTAAAATTAAGAAAGGTTCTATTTAGCACTTAGTGTGAAAAAGTTATTTGCCAAATCTTGTCACTATAGGCAGTCCAAGTCAAAACTGTAAACAGATAATGTTTGAGAAGCCCTGGCTCTAATGAACTAAGTTGTGCTATATTATAATATAAGTTATTATTCATATTGGAAGCAAAATTTAATTTTGTACATTATCTATTGCCTTTGAAATCTCCTTTCATCCAGTTTCCTTCTGTCCAAAGTGGTGCCTTCACAGTCTTTTTTTTCCCCCCAATATATTTTTATTGATTTCAGAGAGGAAGGGAGAGGGAGAGAGAGATAGAAACATCAATGATGAGAGAGAGTCATTGATTGGCTGCCTCCTGCATGCCCCACACTGGGGATAGAGCTGGCAACTCAGGCATGTGCCCTTGACTGGAATTGAACCCGGGACCCTTCAGTCCACAAGCTGATGCTGCATCCACTGAGTCAAACCGGCTAGGGCCCTTCACAGTCTCTATTGCTTTGATGGATCTGTGTCTGCCTGTGTTGAGGAAAGCTATTCAAGAAAGATGAGCACTGAGTGCCAATGTCAGGAAACAAGAGGAAGGCCATACAGTCTGGACTTCCAGTGGTCCTGCTGGTAGCCTTGAGAATGGTACCAAGTGTAAGACCAGTGGGGTCAGAAGGGACTTGAGTTCAGCAACTGTGATACTTGAGTTCTGGCTAGGAAAGAAATCAGAGCCAAAACTCAAACTGTAAGAGAACATTTATTTAGAACATCACAGAGGTAGAAGTAATTCATAGAAGAAATGGGCTTAGGAAACAAGTTATAGAGGCAAAAGAAGGGCCCTTGGAGCTTAGAAGTGAGGAAAGTCATGGTGACCTAGGGGGAGCAGGGAGGAAAGGCACAGGCTGGGTCCTCTGTTCACAGGGTTTTAAAGGTGCAGAATGTGGGGAGGCCACAGGGGAAGATTTCAATGGGATATTCAGCAGCTTTCTAGGTGTATCCTTCCAGGGTTGGTGTCTCCACTGATTGATTGGTCGACACCATGGCAGGGAGTCATTATTCAATGCAGCTGACCATAGGTCAGTCTTGGCTTCCATTATCTGGTTTTGCTGCTTTCTGAACCTGGAGCTGAAATGCAGCTGAGGCCTAGATGTTATCTCTAGGGAAGAATGGTCAGGGGGTCCAAACCACATGACTAGCAATATGCTAGGGGAGGAAAGATCACCACGGCCCATTGTCCTTGCTCTGCTCATATTTGTCTAACTGCCTACTATAGTCCAAAGTCAACTTGTTTTGGCAGATTCAAATGTATGCTCCAAATTTTGTTCTTCATTCAGTTTTATTTAAAGCTGGGAAAACAAGACTTTGAATAATGATAATAACGAAGGGAGCAAAACTTTTCCGTTATTTTCTGTTATTTGAAAAGGTTCGGTAGAAAGGAGGTACATGTTAGAATGGCTGTTGTTAAATAAGTGTTGGGGAGGATGTGGAGAAAATAGAACCCTCCTTGTGCACTGTTGGTGGGAATGTAAATTGTCACAGCTACTATGAAAAATATAGCAATTCCTCAAAAAATTCAAAAAAGAACTACCATGTGATCCATCAATTTCATTTCTGGGTATATATCCAAAGGAAATGAAATCAGTATTTGGAGGAGAAACTGCATCCCCATGTTCACTGCAGTATTATTCACAATCAAGATATGGGGACAGCCCAGCTGGTGTGGCTCAGTGGTTGAGCATCGACCTATAAACCAGTAGGTCCTGGTTCAATTCCCAATCAGGGCATATGCCAGGTTGCGGGTTCGATCCCCAGTGTGGGGCGTGCAGGAGGCAGCCAATCAATGATTCTCTCATCATTGATGTTTCTCTCTTTCTCCCTTCCTCTTTGAAATCAATAAAAAATATTATAAATAAAAATATATGGGGACAGCCTAAGCATTCCTCGACAGATAAATGGATAAAGTAATTGGGACACACACACACACACACTGAAGTTTTATTCAGTAAAAAAAAAAAAAAAAAAAAAAAAAGAATCCTGCCGTTTGTAACAACATGGATAAATCTTGAGAACATTATGCTAAGCAAAATAAGTTAGACAAAAAAATACAAATACTATACATCACACTTATAGTGGAATGTAAGAAAGTCAAACTCATAGAAACAGAGTATATCAGTGGTTTTAGGGGCTGGGGAGGTCGGGGGAAATGGGGAGATGGTCAAAGGGTACAAACTTTCAGTTATAAGATGGTAAGTTCTTGGGATCTAATATACAGCATGCAAAATATAATTAAAATACTATTTATATATTTGAAAGTAGCTAAGAAAGTAGATTTTAAATATTTTCACCATGCACACAAAAAGAGAGTAACTATATGAGGTGATGGATGTGTTGATTAACCTATTGTGGTAATCATTTCCAAATATTAAATCATCCTGTGGTACAGCTCAAGAATATATGATACTAGAGGCCCGGTGCACAAAAATTTGTGCACTCCGGGGGGTCCCTCAGCCCGGCCTATGCCCTCTTGCAGTCTGGGACCCCTCAGAGGATGTCCATCTGCTGGCTTAGGACCAGTCCCTGGAGGATCGGGCCCAAGCCTGCAGTCAGACATCCCTCTGGCAGCCTGGCAGCCCTTGGGGGATGTCCACTTGCCAGCAGGGAGCAGACCTAAGCTGCATTCAGACATCCTTAGTGCTGCTGAGGAGGCAGGAGAGGCTCCCGCCACCGCTGTGCTGGCAGCCATCAGCCTGGCTTGTGGCTGAGCAGAGCTCCCCCTGTGGGAGCACACTGACCACCAGGGGGAAGCTCCTGCATTGAGCATCTGCCCCCTGGTGGTCAGTGTGTGTCATAGTGGCCAGTCATTCCCAGTGGTTCTGCTGTTAGGGTCAATTTGCATATTACCCTTTTATTATATAGAGTAGAGGCCTGGTGCACGGGTGGGGGCCAACTGGTTTGCCCTGAAGGGTGTCCTGGATCAGGGTGGGGGTCCCACTGGGGTGCCTGGCCAGCCTGGGTGAGGGGCTGATGGCTGTTTTCAGACTGACCAAGCCCCCTGGCGACCGGAACTCCTAGACTTTCCTTTTTTTTTTTTTGTGTGTGTGTGTGTGTGTGTGTGTGTGTGTGTGTGTGTTTTAATTCGCTCCAGCTCCCTGGCCATGGCAACTGGGAGCAGATATCTGGGGTTTATTTACCTTCTATAATTGAAACTTTGTTTTCTTGAGAGGAGGCAGCAGCAGGTCGGGAAGCGTGACTTCTTCTATCATTGGGGCACCCAAGCCTCCTGCTCGCTCCAGCTCTGTGGCTGCCGGCCGCCTTCTTGGATGGGTTAATTTGCATATAGTTGCTCTGATTGGCTGGTGAGTGTGGCTTAAGGCGTAGCAAAGGTATGGTTAATTTGCATGTTTGTCTTTTATTAGTGTAGATATGTCAATTATATCTCCATAAAGGTGGGGAGGGGAGAAAAATAAATGAGGTGCTGTCCTGGCAGGTGGTCAGCAGCACCTCCTAGCAAAGTTAAGTTGGGCAGCTGGAGAGGAATGGGACAGCTCCTTTTCTCAGACTCCACTGACAACTGAAACATCACTGATGGAAGGAGGGAATCTCAAAGGAAAGCCTGCGGTTTGCCAGGTAAATATGGGTTTTATCCTTCTGATCTCTTTTGTTTTCATAAACTTCTAAGAGTGAAGGACAATCCTTGAGATTATGGCAAAGGCCTGGAGATAGTACTACAGGAGTCTATGTGCATTACAGTGGACGAGTTCCATAGACTCCTTTGATTTAAATAAAATAGCTTTTATTAAAAACCATTTCCAATTACTAATATTTTCCCTCAAAAGTTGTTTCTCTTATCCACTATCAAAGTTCCTATTTTTAGTTGCAGAGGTTCAAATCAATAATGTTGCTTTGTTGAATGTTTTTTGTTTTTTTCTTTCTATATTTGAGGTACATGAACAAACTTTTATAATTTTTAAATTTTTTTTTGTGTTGGGCCTGGTAGCATTTATTTATTTATTTATCCATTCTGAAGTATTTTTATTACTCAGCATGAAATCCAAGAGCTTGGTAGCATTTACGTGAGGGATGAGAGTAAGAGAGATAATGGCTTGAAATAATTTGAGGAATCCAAAATTGTAGGCAAATATACAGAATTAATATTTTGTTACATAAATCAATTTTATTTATTTTTATATTTTTATCCATTAAAAACTAAAATAACACAAAGTTTTATATCTGTATTATTTTCTTTAGAAAAAAATCATTTCTTGACCCCTTCCTGTGATAATTCTTAGGTTTAATTTTAGCTACATTAACAAAGAATTTAACTTAGTTCCAATAATTAAGTATATCAAGTTGCATATAATGGATAAGATATTGTGACTTAGATTCTTAAGTGAGTTGCTTCATATTTTTTGTGGAATGCCTTTTATATTTGCATTATATAAATAGCTGGCAAAATATATTTGTGATTTGAAACAAGTTATTTGCAATTTATGATCAGATTATTCATGTATTCACACGACATATTTTTATTAAGCTCTACTCTGCCAGGCATTTTTTCTCTGCCTGTGAGGCAGGGAAAAGGTAAGGAGAGTAGAAAAGTATGTAGTTGGGTCTTCAAGACCTTGTAATTTTGTGGTAAAGATGGAGATACATGTTCATACTGTATTTCAAACCATTCTGTGTGTAATACATTAGAAAAATGGAAACCAGAGTACTATAAAACTACAAAGAAGAAAGAAATTAATTCCAACTGGGATAATGTATAAAGACTTCAAAGAATAAAGGGCATTTTATCTGAGCTGTCAGATAGGAAAGAGCTGTGAATATAGTTAGAGATAGCAGAAAGGTAGGAAGGTAGATGAGTAGGCAGAGATATGGCACAGAGAGTGAGTCATAACAATACACAGGTAACAGAGAGATGAGTAAGAATTTCAGGATGGCTGGAAGTTGCACCTGTATATAATAAGAGGACAGATGTGGTGTGCAGTGCTATATGTGGCCGGAAGACTAGATTACTGAGAAATGCTGATAAAATTAGTGAACAGTGAGGAGCCACTAATCTGTTGTTCCATTGTGAAATAATATAACAGAGCCTCTCATTTGCATTGTTAAGAGGTTTATAATGATGGTATTATCCTCACAAGAATGAATGACTAATAATTAGAAAATAGTAAATGACAAAGTGGGTAGTAGATCCCCGATCTTGATTCTACATCAATTTTAGTCAAAAATTGTGAAAGTTTCTTAAGTACCAGGCATTTTATTTGGGTTTGTATTTTTATCTTTAAAAATAGGTTAAGAAAAGATTGTTGAGAATAATGTCAAAAATTATTTTAAAATGTATTGTTTTGGAGTTATTTCTTGCAGATTAATTGGAAGTGCTTACAGATAAAAGTGCAATAGAAATATTCAATAATACTGACAAGTACAATAAGAATATAATAAAATCCACCCTATCTATATATATAAAGGTCGCCCCATTGTAACCGAATGGACGACTGAATGGACAACTGAACAGGCTGAGTGGGGCGACAAAGCCGGCAGAGGGGTTAGTGAGGGATGACCAAATGACTGAGCAGCAGGATGTGTGAGGCAACCAGGCCAGCTGGGGGGTTAGTGAGGGGTGACCAAACAACTGAGCAGCAGGCTCCATGGGGCGACCAGACTGGCACGGGACGGGGGTTAGTGAGAGACGACCAAATGACTAAGCAACAGACTGTGTGGGGCAACCAGACTGGCAGGGGGGGAAGTGAAGGGTGACCAGGCTGGCAGGGGGGGCAGTGAGGGGCAACCAGCCCGGCATGGGGGGAAGTTAGGCAACCAGGCTGGCGGGGCTGTGCAGTTAGGGGCAACCAGGCTGGAGGGGGGAGCAGTTGGGGGGCGACCTGGCCAGCAGGCAGAGGTGGTTAGGGGTGATCATGCTGGCAGGGGGCCCAGTAGGGGCGATAAGGAAGGCAGGCAGGTGAGCAGTTAGGAGCCAGAGGTCCAGAATTGTGAGAGAGATGTCCAACTGCTGGTTTAGAAATCAAGGCAGTCGGAAATCCCCTGAGGGGTCCTGGATTGGAGAGGGTGCAGACTGGGCTGAGAGAATCCCCCCCGCCCCCCGCAATGCACAAACTTCATGCACCAGGCCTCTAGTTTTAAATAAATTGTCAAGTATATGAAAAGGTTATATTTAAGCATAAAATAAGTTTGTGAGTCTTCAAACTATTAGATATACTTAATATATATTATCTGCATTTTAAGTATACTAATTTATAACTTAATTTTCAATTTGCTAAAATGCAACACCCTTGGTAAAATTATATAACATATAAGTACATTCTATATAAAAAAATATCTTAACCTAAGAGTTTAGCTTTAAATTTTATGTTAGAACTAGAGGCCCAGTGCACAAAAATTTGTGCACTCCGGGGGGTCCCTCAGCCTGGCCTGTGCCCTCTCGCAGTCTGGGACCCCTCAGGGGATGTCCACCTGCTGGCTTAGGCCTGCTCCCGGGGGATCGGGCCTAAGCTGGCAGTCAGACATCCCTCTGGCAGCCCAGGAGCCCTCAGGGGATGTCCACTTGCCAGCGGGGAGCAGGCCTAAGCTGCAGTCGGACATCCTTAGCACTGCTGAGGAGGCGGGAGAGGCTCCCACCACCACCGCTGTACTGGCAGCCATCAGCCTGGCTTGTGGTTGAGCAGAGCTCCCCCTGTGGGAGCACACTGACCACCAGAGTGCAGCTCCTGCATTGAGCATCTGCCCCCTGGTGGTGAGTGTGTGTCATGGTGACCAGTCATTCCCAGTGGTTCTGCTGTTAGGGTCAATTTGCATATTACCCTTTTATTATATAGGATGAAAAGTTGTTAATAAGATATACCTAAAGTTTCTTAGGCATTTTAATGTTTCTATAAAGTCTATTATACAGATAGGTCTAAAGAAAAAAACAAAACAAAAAAAAAACCCTTCAAGCTAGAGTTTATGGCTATTTCCATCACAATGAAATGTCAACTGAACTACAGATTTGAACCATAGATATGTGTTCCCTACTTTGAAATAGTATTATGAAGTCTGCTACTATATCATTATGATGCTCTTTGACCTCTACATAAGCAGCCTTTTTGTGACAATAATATTCAATCTGCAAAACTAGCCCAGTCATTTGAAAGTGCTCAATAGGCAGGGAAGCATTTAAGTATTTTGTGTTGGTGTTTATAGAGGGCTTTGTGGTGACCAGACTGGGACCTTCCATTTTTCTCTTTTAGCAGTTGGGTTGTTGATCTCACAAATCATATTTCGGTTGGAAATGAAAGGTGCACCGCTGCCAGCATTTTGTTAGAAATAATGACACACTTTACTACCTGTAAGTGCTGACCGAGTGCTTCTGCCTTTTCTCCCCAAGGTGACTGTAACACAGATTGATGAAAGATTGTGCGGGACGACAAAGGTTAAAGATGCAGACCCGGAGCTGGAAGCCAGGCTGACACTGATGGAGTGGAGTGCAATGAGAATGCCCACATTATTGTCCTATCCTCTGATAACCAATGTAATATGAAAACTGACTGCAGAAGAGGGAACAAATTAAATCCATTAATCAAGCATATCTCTGCTAAACACTTGTTCTAAAGAGAAAACAAATGAAAAATTTACTGTTTGTTTTCATGCTCACAAGGATTGGGGAAGAAAATTAATTATAAGGTACTGATCACACTATTAGTTAAGTTTTTCTTGAGGAAACCACTTATTGCTTTGTCAAAGCACTAATGAACCTCATTACAGAGTTTAGTTTCAGTTGGTAGTTTTGCATTAAGACAAACTAATAATGCGCCCTTCAAAAGATACCCTAAGTAAAATTATGAAAACAGAAAATCCATCTTTTACCTCTTAATTTATAAACTGTTCAAAAATGACCATTCTATTTCCTATCATGAAACCAGAAGGAAATCGGATGTAGTTCCACTTTTCACTCAAGTGCCTGAAGGAGAACTATTTCAGCGTGGGCTCTTTGCAAGCCTTGTGATGATGAACTTGTGAAATCAGGGGTTATAGCTTGGCCACGCGTTTTGCTTTTATGTTGAAGCATGTCAAGCAGAGTTCCAGGCCAAAAGCAATTTTTGATAAGCTCTTATGAAATCCTTTTCTTTTCGAATGTTAAGTGCCCTGGACAAATAGCAAGCTGACATCTGGTATTCTGAATTCCCCTTCAGTCTACACAGTGCAAGGCGGGGAAAGGAAAGCACTGCTCTGCTCCCAGCCCTGTCTGGCCAGTGGACTGAGGCTCTGGAGCCAGCCAGTGAGTGCAGTTCAGCTTCAGTGTCCCTTTAACCTCAGCCTTCTGTGCAGGCAGCTAACAGGGGGCAATTCCAGCTCTGTGTGAGCAAGAAGTGCTAGGCCGCAGACATCTGCCTTCCTAACCCCGAGTGATACCAGACTCATCCCAGAGTGTATAAATCAGCTGTGAAGTAGAACGGCTTTTTCGGATTCAACTGACCTGGGCCAGATTCTAATCGCTGACCCAGAAAGGTAAGGCTCGGCATATCCCATTACCAATCCTGTGAGCCGTTGAAGACGTCCTCATCTAATTCTGATTTGCTTTTATTTATAGGAGTCTTGCTTTTGATTATGAGAATGCAAGCCAAATTGACATTCATTTACTATATTTGTTTGGTTTATTGGTTTAACTTCCCTAAATTTTCAGCAGCTTTAGGGGCGTGGCAGGTGAGCGAATCAGGTCAAAATGGCATCCAAGTTCACGGCTTCAGCTCCTAAGCTCTGTTACTAGGAATGATAGAGGCAGAGTTTTAAAATACTTTTCTTAAATAAAACTAAAGGTTTTCTTTATACATGTAATTTCATGACATCAAAAAAAAAAAAGTTTCAGCTTCTTTTTTCTTAAAGAAAGCTATAGGAATCTATAGCAGCATTTCCCTCTGGTTACCCTGCTGGCCTGTGCTGATTGAGGAGCTTTCAGAATTAGCTAAGGGCTTTCTTTCCTCAAAATAAGTGTGCCGCCTTGAGGTGTGGATCCAGGTTGTGTGGTGCTTTAAGGTTACACAAAATAGAAGGCCCTTTTAAGTAAGAAGAGTATAAATTTGCCAATACAAAACTAGATGTCTTAGTTTGGTTTTTCAAAAGCAAACTGGAGGAGAAGAGCATGGGTGTGATTCACTTCTGTGGTAAGTAACTGTAAGCACAGTGAGGAAGTGAGGTTATGATATGAAGAAGGGAGAAAGTAAATAAAGAGGCATAAGCAATAGAGTCACCACTTGGAACATTGGGGGCTCAACCTCGCCGCAGGTCTTCTGGGAGACGTTTTACCACCTAATGCCACGCTAAGCGGGAAGGGACCTGAGGTCTGTACCACTCCTTGTCTACATTGGTTGAGGGCTCCTCCCAGGGGCAGTGATTCTCTGCCATTTCTGCCTCCTCTGTGCTTATGTGTGTGAAACACTCAGGCAGCCAGAGGGAGCCCTCAGGAAGAGCTGGGCTTGAGGGGGCACCCCTGAAAGTAAAGGAACTGCTCAGCAGAGCCCCCTAGTGGAGCTCCAGGGTGAGCTTCCTTCAGGCTAGGAATACTGGAAGAATATTGACAGCACTAGACTAAGTACAACCGTGGGTATTTAATTTAGTGATCAAATAAGTCATGGCAAATCGCAAATTAAAAAGGTGACAACTATGGTCATTCCAGTGCTACCTAACATAAGAGTAAGTAAGACAGAGGGGCAGTCAGAGTGGAGTGGGAGGACAGTCTTAAATGACTGCTGCTAAGCATCTTATTGTTGCAATAGTGTAATTGCTAATAATCATAATAATAATGCCAGATCTTTCCCAACATCTCACAAGGAACTGCCTTTAATGAGGGCCGATATTTTCTTGGTAAATTGACTATGATTGCTATTACTGAATTTTTCTTATATTCCCATGTGTGTAGTCCAGAAATTAAGTTGAGCACCACCTGTCAAAATCTTTCTGAATGATAAAAAGAACAACAAAATTGGCAAAATAACTCAAAACACAAACATTTGAGATAATTGATAAACTGGGATTAATTACAGCCTGGCTTCACAACCATATTACTATTGAAACTATGGGTGGGATCATTCTTTGTGGGGGATGAGTTACCCTGTGTATTTTAGAACAAATTGAAAAAAAAAATTAATTTGCTCACATATCTTAAATCTGTGCCACTGTATGGGTAAAACAATCCTCTTATTCAATTTTTAAGTATTCACACAAAATATTTAGTTATTGTGTGAATGAGAAAATGTTCTTAATGACTAAACCATAAAATATTATTGAAGATTACTAGGAAATAAAGATACTTTAAGGAGCTATCTAGTCATCCCACATTATTTGACACTCTAGATGGGTAACATATCTCTTCTTTTTAAACAATTCTAGGGTAGAAAGCAAATGTTCTATAAATTATTTAATTTTTATGTAAAAATGATGGCAAAATATAAAATTAAACCTTTTTGTATAAGAAGCATTTATGATCTATGACACAGGTGCAAAAGGTGTTAAACTTAAGATATTGATTGATAAAGAATAACCTTCTTCTTAAAAAACCATAAGAGCATGGGAAAATTTCCATTCAATTTAACTATCATTTAACAAACAAGTACCATATACTATAAAACTTTGCCACACTCTTAAAGGTGAACAAGTATAAACAAGATAAACTTTTGCTTATAAGAATTGAAAATCAAGTAAAGAAAAAAATATATAGTAGATAATTGTTGCATAATTACTTAGTTAATAAGTGTAACAAAGCCATGTCAAATTATACTATTCCTCCCAAATAGTATGCTGTGCATGAGTAATCCTAGGAGAGATGAGGCAGTTTACACACATACACACAAGTTGCTTAATTTTGATAACTATTGGATGGTGTATTCCTAGAGACATCTACATCCTATATAATAAAAGCCTAATATGCTAAGTGTCTGGTCGACTGCTTGGCCATTCAACCAATCAAAGTGTAATATGCTAATGATATGCTAAGGCTGCTCAACCGCTCACTATGACATGTACTGACCACCAGGAGACAGACAGTCAACCAGTTGACCAGTCGCTATGATGTGCACTGACCACCAGGGGGCAGATGCTCTGACCGGTAGGTTAGCTTGCTGCTGGGGTCTTGCCTGTCGGGACTGAGCAAGATGGGCCAGACATGCCCTGGAGTCCTCCTGCAGTCCTTCCCCAGCTGGTCAACCTCCCATGTCCCTCCCTGGCCTTGATCATGCACCGATGGGGTCCCGCATCCTGGCCTGTGCCCTTTTGCAATCCAGGACCCTTTGGGGGATGTCAGAGAGATGGTTTCAGCCCAATGCCACAGAACAGACTGAGGGACCCCACATGAATTTGTGCACCGGGCCTCTAGTTATTATATAAAAGCCTCTGAAAGGTTTGTCAGGAAAAAAAAAACAAACCTATCAAAGTACACATAATCCAACATTTTACAAACCAATTTGTATAGAAAACAATTCTTTCACAAAAAGATCAAATTTGGTGGGGCATCAAATCAGAAAAGTTGTGTTAGATAATTTAATTTCCAACACAAAATGAGAACAAGCATAATAAAATGCAATTGAAGTGGGGGAAAGTTTTCCCATAGAGGAATGTGGATAGAGACCATGGAGGTATAAGAAACACCAAAAGTAAAAAATGCAGGTCATATCAGAATGCAGCCCAACTCAAGTAGAAATGCACGTGGAATCTGTTCCAGCAGATATAAAATCTCAGCAGTGCAGGGCAAGTGCTTCTGAAAGTTCAGGCTGAGGTCAATGGGTTCCTGGTATATGCACTTTGTTCTCCAGGCCATGTAGAGACACTGATGCTTTGTGAGTAGAACATGCAATCTGTGTAGCAATTTAAAATTGGAGGATGGAAAAATTAAATGCAAAAAATTAAAGTAGAAAGCAAGTTACATAGGTAAAGAAAGAATTAACAGCATTTATTCTACAACCATATCTTGAGAAATATAAGCAAGTAAACAGTTCCAACCAAATTTCTCACTGGCCCCTTTCACTTAGCCTGATCCATCGCCTAATATTTAAGGCCTTGAACTTGCCCCTTTCTGCTTATTTAGTAGCTATCCTTTTCATTCTTATCTCATATTCCTCTTTTTTTGTACAATTTCTACACCAGTCTAACTGAACTACTTTACTGTTCAAATAGTTTGGTCCACGAATCAGAAAGGAAATTAAGAATACAGATGTCGCCGAAACCGGTTTGGCTCAGTGGATAGAGCGTCAGCCTGCGGACTGAAAGGTCCCAGGTTCGATTCCGGTCAAGGGCATGTACCTGCGTTGCGGGCACATCCCCAGTAGGAGATGTGCAGGAGGCAGCTAATCGATGTTTCTCTCTCATCAATGTTTCTAACTCTCTCTCTCCCTTCCTCTCTGTAAAAAAATCAATAAAATATATTTTAAAAAAAAGAATACAGATGTCCACAAGAGATATAAATCAGTTATGTTAAATAATTCTTTCAAAAAGGTTACCACACAACATTTAAATATACTCTGATACTGACTCATAGCAATAATATCAGATATTATCCTGTTACTGTCTTGAAATTGCTAAGTTCAGGTGCTGGCTATCTCAGTGACTGGCTTTGTGAATCTGACCGGTCATCTAACCCTTCTGTTCACAGCTTCCTTGATTCTTAAATGGAGATTGTTACAGAATTTACCTCCAGGGTTTTTCATGAGGATTAAAGAATTAATTGATATAATATATTTAGTACAAGGTTTTGGATATTCTAAGCCAGCAGTCACCAACCTTTTGGATCTCACGAACTACTAAATCCATAATTTTAAATCCTGTGGACCACTAATATGATTTTTTTTAAAAAAGATAATACATTTGTAAAATAATGATCAGAGAACTTCCATTTTATTAATATGAAATGCACCTATTCAATATAACTATAAATACTTATTTAATCATAACAAAATCTTCAAAGGTTGTTTAATTGTAACAAATTTATTAAAATAAGTTTAATTTTATGAAATAATTGAAGCTTATTTAAGTATTACACATTTTGAGAGTGTGATGTTTGCTTGAAATAATTTTATGGATTTTTGGCTCCAATGACGTTTCTGCAAGACGGAGAGCCGTATTTCTTTCAAGCCTAGACTGGTACCGAGTTTTAATTGCATGACAGATGAAAATGTTTTTTTCACACAAATATGTTGAGAATTGAATAAAAATTTTCATTGCTTTTTCACTCAGTAATGGGTATTCACTTTTAATGGAGATCCCAAAATGTGGTCTTGATAAGGATGACTGGAATTTAGCTTTGAGACTGTGGTCGGATGAGGCTTTCTTTTTCATTCATGCCTCAATTGCTATTTTCAATGTTTGCTGCAAATGGATCTATTATCCACATGTTGCCATGCCTGGGATCTTCTTCCTTTGGGTAATGACGACCAAAAGATCCCGAGAGTGGTTGTAAGTGCTGTTGAACGATGGTTACCACCTGCCGGTTGACATCCTTCTGTCTCATGTATTCATCAAAGTTTGAAAACATCTGCGGATCTTCTTCAGCTAACCGCGTTTGCCACAGTAATATTTCCTTTTGAAAAGCATCCATTCTACCTCGTAGTGTGAACACGTCCTTAAGTTGTCCTTGCAAGAATATGTTTAGTTCATTGAATAGCAAAGAAATATCTGCCAGGTGTGCAAGCCTGGCTACCCACTCATCCTCGGGGAAGAGCTCTTGTAATTTCGGATTATTTTGCCGCAGGAAAAATATTTTCACTTCTTCGCGCAGGGCGAACAGTCGGGTTAGGATCTTGCTCCTCGACAGCCGTCTCAACTCAGCGTGAAGAAGGGGAGTGTACTGGGAGCCCATCTCTTTGCGAAGTGCCTCAAATATTCGAGAATTGAGCGCTTTGTGTCGAATTTCATTTATAATTTTAATAACATCTGATAATACTTGGTGTAGTTCTGGGGACATTTTTTTCGCCTCAAGTTGCTCACGACCTATAATGCAGCGTGTAGAGAACCTTTTCCACCTTTGCAACAGTTCCTGAAAGATGCCCAGTCATGTTCGCCGCACCGTCTGTACATATCCCGATACATTTTTTCCATTCAATTCCGTGTTCCAGGGAATAACTATTAAGTGCTTCAAAAATCTCAGAGCTCGCTGTTCCACCGGCATAGCTGAGCGAACAAAGTAGTTCTTCCTGTAGCTCACTCAACCCTCACAAAACAAAGGAGAAGTGCCTTGTTACTTATGTCCATTGATTCGCCAAATTGAATTGAATAAAATGGTGAATTTTTCACCATTTTTATAACTTGATTTTTTAAATCTTCAGCCATGTCTTCAATTCTGCGGTTGACAGTGTTAGCAGACATAGGAATTGCTTTCAGTTTCCGGGCAGCCTGCCTTTCCAAAAACCTCTTCACAGGCTTGTAACAGGAAAGGCTTAATTAATTCTTCTCCAATCATATATGGCTTTTTATTTTTCGTGATCTGAAGTGCTATGAGATAAGAAGCCTTTAATAAGGATTTATCTATAACAGTCATTTTTATTAGATCAATTACTTGCTTTTGCGTATTTTCACGCATTCTTTGAAAATATTCAAGTGTTTTTGTTATCTAAATCCGGGTGTGTTGATTGCAAGTGTCTTTCAAGTTTCAAAGGTTTCATGGCATCATTGGATAAACTCTCAGAATGCACAACACAAAGCAGCTGTGGATCCAGTTCACTACCAGGTTCTTGAACAAATACGAATTTCAAATAGTTCGAATCATGTTTTCTTAATACTTGGAGCTTTCTTCTCTTCACCTCCAGTTTGAATGTTCTTCCTGATGGTGCCTGACAAGGACTGTGGAGACTCTGATTCATTAATCAGCTCACTGTTAAGTGAAGTACACATATTACAATTGTTACTATTATCATTAGTTACACTATCTTTTGTATTACTAAAGAAATCCAAAATATTCCTTTACTCTTTTTCACTCATTATGGGTTTATTTTATTTGAATCTAAAACCAAACAAGAAATGATAGTTATTAAAGTCAAACTATTCGATGCCATCTATAATAATAAAAGCATAATATGCTAATTAGAGCCAATGTCCTTCCGGACGTCCTTCTGGACGACCTTCCAGACAAAGCTGATACTGCAAAGGAAGACTGGGTCTCAGGTGCCAGAGGGAAGCCGGTGCCAGAGGGAAGCCGGTGCCAGCAGCCAGGGAAAGGAAGGCCTACTCTTGTACAAATTTCGTGCATCAACCCTCTAGTTAAATATAAGAGTTAAAGAGAATACACAGTTACATACAATACACAAATAAAATAAAACAATTGGATGAGAATGGGTAATCGAGGAAAGAAGACTGCTGTAATAGTGGAAACAATACTGAAGGCGCTTGCACCTCTCTTGTTTCCCCCTCTCTAGTTGCTAGAAAGGGGAATTCATGAAATGTATTAGACTCTAGTACATTTCATGAATTTAGTGCAATGTAAAGGAGAAATTGACATTCAGTCAAAATATAAGAATTTCTTAGAATATTTTTTGTTTTATTATTTATTAAGATTAATAAAACATAAAAAATGCAAATAATATCCAAATTTTTCTATGGACCAAAATTTTCTCACGGACCGCCAGTAGTTCGTGGACCACCGGTTGGTGACTGCTGTTCTAAATAACCTATTAATGGAGTTGTAGAAGTCTGAAGATGATAGAAAGAATAAAAGGATAGTTAATCATTTTCTCCTCTACACCGACTCTAATCCTTATACACAATCTTATTAAAGCATTTCTTAAAACAATTTTTAATGTGTTTGTTTAGGCTCTGTCTCCCTATTGGCCTGACTGTATATTAGGGCTGTTACTATTCATTTTTCATCTTTAATTCTGAATGTAATGTTTAACATATTATCATGGCCTAATTAATATTTAGTAAATAAATGAATGCATGTATTTTAACAATTTCTATACAACTATTTTGGAAACATCATTTTTTCATTAACAGTTGGAGACTATTGGGACAAAATTGAATTATGTAAACATAAATTAGGTAATCCATATAGATTGTTTAAAATCAAATGAAGAAATATAATAAGCTAAGAGCATAGTGGAATTTTTTCCAACTTTAAGTGGGAGATCGAGGGTGCAAAAGGAATGTCCTCAATTGCCCTGTTCATAGGTATTTTGGAGAAAGGCTTTTCTTCCTTACACGGCTACAATTAAAACATGTTTTTATCTTAGAGAAACACAATGGATGATGCAAACTGATGATTATTTATTTCATTTCTGAGCATAATATTGGAAGTCATAAAATGCTTTCCCTTCATCAGGGGTGCAATGTGGCAAAATAGGGGTGGCAGTGCAAACTCAGCTCAATCTTTCCAGCAATTTAACTGGATGCCATTCATTCGGTACTGTCTCTGTGGAGCATTTCTCATAAGAAAAAGATTATTTTCTGTGACCTCCAATGCAGTGAAAACTATTTGGCTCAAATTGTATCTTTTCCTGAGGAGCAGATCTAAAGAGAAATTACAAAAGAAATGTAAAGGCATTTTTACTTCTTTCTGCTGGAGGGGTTTGCTTTTAAACTTACAATTTTACAAAAACCAATTTTCTTTAAGAGGCCATTGCCACTCAAATCAGCAGCATAATAAACTTGCCAGGATCATGCTATATGTTGAATAATGAAAAAAATCGCTACAATTTTATAAAGCAGAATGATTTGCTTTGTGGTATTACTTATTTATTTCACTATATAATACATGTTACAACTGAGATGAAATGGCTGTTTCTGGTTTAAGTTCAATGCTTGCTCCACAATTTGGTGAACACAAAAGCAGGTACTCTATTATACTTTCAGAACAGGTAGTGTTATAAGGGTGAATACTCAGACATCTGAGTCTGACAGCCTGGATTCAAACCTCAGTTCTGCAGTTTCCTAGCTAAATAAAATTATGTAGCTTCTCTGTGCCTCACTCTTTTTCTGTAAAATAACAATTATATATATATATATATATATATATATATATATATATATATATATATGTATATCTTCATATAAATATACATATACTCTGACATTTGTTGTGTGTGCGCACTGATACATCAATCCCAATTATAGTATATTCAGAAGCTAGTAAATATCCACCAGATTGGTCCACAGAGCCACTGGAACCACTGGACTTTGGCAGCTATAATTGCATAATGAAGAACTGAATTGAGCTGTTTGTCACCCATCTTCCAGAAAGAACTATTCTAAGAGGAGGGCCATAATGACATTGCAGGTTCAGGTTCAACTCAAATTCTGCATGTGGTAATTCTCCAAAGTATTGCTCTTTCTTTAGTGAACAGTCACCCGAGCAATCCCCTTTCACTCTTACCAATCACCTTGATCATGAACTAATTCCTTACTTTTACCTGAAATAACTGATTATTAAGGTTTGGTGAAAATGTGCTTCACCCTTTGTTTTCCTTCAACCCCAGAATCATGACTACCTCTTCTTTTCACTCTATTTTCTGGCTTCTATAACCTAACACCCTTACCCCTATGTTGCTCCCAAACCTGGGTTAAGTTTCCCAATCCTGGTTTCCTCTATGACGCCATGTTGCTCCTCTGCTCATGGTTCCAGTCCAAATACTGTAAACATTGCCAGCAAGAGCATGTCACATAAGAACACATAAAATGCCCGCCTTTCCGTCCAGTTGTTCTCTACTGCTGAGTGCATTAAGTGTTCCCCTGCGGCATCAATAAAAGCCACTTATGTACTGTGCTTACATGTGATTTTATAAAAGACATGCTCTCTTATGTTCTTATTTTCTCACTATCACCCTCTCAATTGGTCTTTAAGATTACCACCACCATCTACATTTTTTGCTCTGGCTGCCAAAACAAAAACTGGCTGAAAATTCACAATACTCTGAGGCATTAGAAAAATACATGACATTTAATTTTAACTGAATGCTAGTTTCTGCTCAAATATTTTAAGCCCAAGAATACTCCACTGGTGACTGTTTCATACCATTATGATTTTCCAAATCTTTTTATATGACATCATAGTCGCACAATGTACAGATTTAGCAGTCCATTATCTTCCTTTTGAATTGAACTCTATCATTATGAAATATCCCTCTGTAGATTTACTTATGTATTAGGACAGGCCTCTGTATTGGTAGGACTCCATCAATTTCTGGCATACTCTATTCCTAAGGCATTATCTTCTTTGGGGGGGCTTATTTTTAAATATTCAATTACATTTGACATACAATGTTATAGTAGTTGCAGGTGTACAACATAGTGATTAATATACCTTATGGAGTGATCATTCCATAAGTCTAGTACCCATATGAGCTGAGATCTTATGGATATTTATCACCTCATCACTGCAAGACTGTAGAATACTAGTCTTGCCCTTCAGAGTCTTTTAGCTCAGCTCTTTAATATTTTATGGTCCACAGCTTCAAAATTTGGTAAATGCTCTGAGGTAAAGAATGTGTGTGTATTTAAGGTCTCTGGTTTACCACTTTAGCCCCATATGAAGGTTAAAATGCCTCCTCATTCTCTGTCCCCCAGCTTGTTTTTTTTTTTTTTTTTTTTTTTTTTTGTTTTTTTTTTTACCAGAACCATTCCTGGGCTCTTAGGCCCTAAAAAGCCCCAAAATAAGTACGCACAGGAGAAAAGTAGCTCTAAGTCCCCATTGTCAGCTCACCCCTTCCTTTAATGCTATGTTATCTAACCTCTCATTCTCATGTTCCTTCCTCCAGGTGAGTAGGCCTTTCTTTCTAATCACTTTGAGAAACCGAATCATTTCACTTACCCTTTTGGATTCAGAAAATGTTTGGAACAGAAACTAACCCAGGCCCCAAGTCTCCAATTTCGTCACTGTTGTTACCCATACCACCACACAAACTTTAGGTGATTCAGTTCGGACCCAGCAGGAGACCTTAGCCTGGTCCATGCTCATATCTGCAGCCCATGCCCAGCACCAGCAAATGCTTACATGAAAAAATAGACCCTACCAACTGTCAGCTCACATGTGAACACCTCCCTTCTCCAGAATCCCTGTTCATTTTAGTCCTGCCACTGCTTCCTCTGCTCTTGGACACTTTAAAGATACAGTTTTTGGAACTTATCCAGGCTTCCCTAGTGGTTGTCAGAGAAAGCATTTTCCTGCCAAGACTAACTCCAAAGCAAGAGTTTTATTTTGTTTTAATGCACAATTTGTTCCATTTGTCCTCTAGTTTTCTTCCCTGTAAGTTGAAATTTCTATCTGATCCCACTTAATACAATCTCCAGTACCCATGAAAACTATCTTCTTTTTGGCAAGACTCACCTTCAGGTCTTCTATTTCAAATGTGGAATCAGTAATTCCACTAAGCCTGCTGGTTCTTTTAGTGAAGAATAGCATTAAGTCATTAGAAGCCAAAATCAGGCACTGAAGTTATATTTCAGATTGTTTCATGAGACGTTGGGAAAATTATACCAGAAACCCAATTGTTATGAAAAATTACCCCTTAACTGATGGATGCGAGTTATTTCTAAATTACTTACAAATATTATAATAGAGTTTATTGAACTATTTTCTCCTTTCCAATAAAACTGAATGTACTATTTGATGATATTATAATATACATTTAATTTACCAAATATCCACTTTTTTCTTTACTTTAGTTCTTGCATTAAGTGTCCAGGGGTTGCTTATAAGATAAGAAAGTAGATAACCATTGTCAAAATCACATTAGTATCAATTATCCAGAAAACAAAATATTTTCTAGTCTTTTCCTAAAAACAAATACATATTAACAATTTCACTAACCTAGCAGGTATATATTTCATATAAAGCTACAATTAAGGAAATAGACCAATATATGCTTATAAAACAGACCAATGTAACATTTTGTTTTCATTTTTTGTTTTCCTAAAACTCAAATTCTTTCTCTGACATTAATGCCATTATTTACTTAGTTAATTGCTCTGATATGATAAGATAACAAGCATTCTTTTATCTCCCAAAGATAGTCAAATAATTTTAGGCCAGACTAGGTCCCCAGATTAAGCTTCCAAGTGCCAAGAGATAGGAATGCTCTGTTCCTAGGTATTTACATTTCAAAAGAAGTACCTATAAACCTGAGACATCTCTAGATTACTGGAGTAGGCAAAAGCAGGTTTATAGTTATAATACAAATAAATAATATAATACATAATAAATAATAATACAAGAATAAACTAAGTGTTTTATGTACTGACAACTATAAACTTACTTTTGCCTGCCCCTGTATAAAAACCAGAGAAAGCAGGCGTAGAAAGATGTGTTTACATTCTGAAAAGATAGTGTAAGAACCCAAAATTGTATCTGTCAAAGGAGCAAAGGTGTTTTCATTCCTTCAGGAATATACACACACATCCTATATAATAAAGAGGTAATAAGCAAATTGACCCTCACACCCCTACATCCCAAGATGGCCGCCCCCCACATGGTCCCAGGATGGCCTCCCCCACATCATCACAAGATGGCCGCCCCCACGTTGTCACTAGATGGCCGCCCCATGTCATCACAAGATGGCCACCCCCACATCAAGACAAGATGGCCACTCTCATGTCATTGTAAGATGACCGCCCCCACATAATCACAAGATGGCCAGCAGGGGAGGGCAGTTGGGGGCAACCAGGCCTGCAGGGAGGGCAGTTGGGGCAATCGAGGCCAGCAGGAGAGTGGTTAGGGGGTGATCAGGCTGGCAGGCAGAAGCGGTTAGGGGCAATCAGGCAGGCAGGCCAGTGAGTGGTTAGAAGCGAGTGGTCCCAGATTGTGAGAGGGATGTCCGACTGCCGGTTTAGGCCTGATCCCTGTGATTATGCCTAAACTGGCAGTCGGACATCCTCCAAGAGGTCCCAGATTGGAGAGGGTGCAGGCCAGGATGAGGGAAACCACCCCCAGGGCATGAATTTCATGTACTGGGACTCTAGTATATTATGTATATGTGTGTGTGTATGTGTGTGTGTGTGTGTGTGTGTGTGTATGCTTATGCATGTATATGCATATATAATACATGCATACATATGTAAATGTATGTATATCCTATATAATGAAAGTCTAATATGCTACGAGTAAGTGTCCATTCATCCATTTGCCCATTCAACCAATCAAAGCATAATACGCTAATGATATGCTAAAGCCACTCAGCTGCTCGCTATGATGTGCACTGACCACCAGGAGGCAGACACTCTGACTGGTAGGTTAGCTTGCTGCTGGAGACTGGCCAATCGGGACTGAGCGAGATGGGCTGGATATGCCCTGGAGCCCTCTCACAATCCATCCCCAGCTGGCTAAACTCCTGTGTCCCTCCTCATCCCCAATTGTGCACTGGTGGGTTCCATCAGCCTGGCCCAGCCGTGGGCAAACGATGGCCTGTGGGCCAGATCCGCCCCGTTTGAAATGAATAAAACTAAAAAAAAAAAAAGACCTTACCCTTTTATGTAATGATGTTTACTTTGAATTTATATTAGTTCACACAAACACTCCATCCATGCTTTTGTTCCGGCCCTCTGGTCCAGTTTAAGAACCCATTGTGGCCCTCGAATCAAAAAGTTTGCCCACCCCTGGCCTGGCCTGTGCCCTCTCACAACCTTGGACCCCTCAGGGCATGTCAGAGAGCTAGTTTCATCCCAATCCCACAGGCCAGGCCGAAGGTGCATGAATTCGTGCACTTGGCTTCTAATCTATCTATCTATCTATCTATCTATCTATCTATCTAATCTCCTATATAATTAAGAGGTAATATGCAAATTGACCATCACTCCAACACACAAGATGGCCACCCCCATGTGGTCAAGGATGGCCAGCACAAGATGGCTGGCAGGGGAGGGCAGTTGTGGGCAACCAGGCCTGCAGGGGAGGGCAGTTAGGGGTGACCAGGCCAGCAGGGGAGGGCAGTTGGGAGGGACAAGGCCTGCAGGGGAGGGTAGTTGGGGGGGGGGCAAGGCTTGCAGGTGAGGACAGTTGGGGGGGCCAGGCCTGCAGGGGAGGGCAGTTAGAGGTGACCAGGCCAGCAGGAGAGCAGTTAGGCAACAATCAGGCTTGCAGGACAGTTGTTAGCGGGTGATCAGGCTGGCAGGCAGAAGTGGTTAGGGGCAATCAGGCAGGCAGGCAGGCAAGTGGATGGGAGCCAGCAGTCCTGGATTGTGAGAGGGGTCCCAGATTGGAGAGGTTGCAGGCTGGGCTCAGGGACACAACCTCCAGTGCACGAAATTTGTGCACCGGGCCTCTAGTGTGTGTGTGTGTGTGTGTGTGTGTGTGTGTCCTATCTAATAAAAGAGAAACATGATAATTGGACGTACCTCCACTACCCTTCCCATTGGCTAATCAGGGCGATATGCAAATTAACTGCCAACCAAGATGGCGGCCGGCAGCCAGGCAACTAATAAGAACATGAGGCTTGCTTGCTCCAGTGACGGAGGAAGCCAGGTTCCCCGCCTGCCTCCTCGCCTGCCGCTGCCGGCCTCTGAGCTCCTGAAGCAACAGCTCCAAAAGATACAATGTTTCAATTATAGAAGCTAAAAGATGGTGGTTAATTTGTATATACTAGCTGCGAGCGAAGACTGACGACAACGTGAAGGCCAAGCAGTACAGAAGGGAGCCAAGTAGAGGCCGCAAGGACAGAAACGGAGCCGCAGCCCCTGTGAGCGGGAGGGACAGTGGCTTGGAGGGGAAGGGGCAGCAGCTGGGAGCGGGAGGGAAATCCCAGCCACAGTGGAGAGGAAGGTGGCAGCGGCTGGGAGTGGGAAGACAAGCCCAACCACTGTGGCTGGGAGCATAAGGGGCAGTGGCTGGGAGCGGAAGGGGCAGAGGCTTGGAGTGGGAGGGGCAGAGGCTGGGAGCAGGAGGGCAAGCTCAGCCCCAGGGGATGGGTGCAGGAGGGCAAGCCCAGCCCCAGCCACTGGGATCAGAGGGCGAGCCCAGCGCCAGCAACTGGGAGCGAGAGGGCAAGCCCAACCACTGTGGCTGGGAGCATAGGGGGCAGCGGCAGTGGGGGGGGGGTAGTGGCTGGGAGCAGGAGGGCAAGCCCAGCCCCAGCAGCTAGGAGTGGGAGGGCAAGCCCAGCCACAGGGGATGGGGGTGGGAGGGCAAGCCCAGCCCCAGCAACTGGGAGTGGGAGGGCAAGCCCAGCCACAGGGGATGGGGGTGGGAGGGCAAGCCCAGCCCCAGCAGCTAGGAGTGGGAGGGCAAGCCCAGCCACAGGGGTTGGGGGTGGGAGGGCAAGCCCAGCCCCAGCAACTGGGAGTGGGAGGGCAAGCCCAGCCACAGGGGATGGGGGTGGGAGGGCAAGCCCAGCCCCAGCAACTGGGAGTGGGAGGGCAAGCCCAGCCACAGGGGATGGGGGTGGGAGGGCAAGCCCAGTCACAGGAGATGGGGGTGGGAGGGCAAGCCCAGCCCAGCAACTGGGAGTGGGAGGACAAGCCCAGCCCCAGCAGCTGGGAGCGGGAGGGCAAGCCCAGCCACAGGGGATGGGGGTGGGAGGGCAAGCCCAGCCCCAGCAACTGGGAGTGGGAGGACAAGCCCAGCCCCAGCAACTGGGAGTGGGAGGACAAGCCCAGCCCCAGCAGCTGGGAGCGGGAGGGCAAGCCCAGCCACAGGGGATGGGGGTGGGAGGGCAAGCCCAGCCCCAGCAACTGGGAGTGGGAGGACAAGCCCAGCCCCAGCAGCTGGGAGCGGGAGGGCAAGCCCAGCCACAGGGGATGGGGGTGGGAGGGCAAGCCCAGCCCCAGCAACTGGGAGTGGGAGGACAAGCCCAGCCCCAGCAACTGGGAGTGGGAGGGCAAGCCCAGCCACAGGGGATGGGGGTGGGAGGGCAAGCCCAGCCCCAGCAACTGGGAGTGGGAGGACAAGCCCAGCCCCAGCAGCTGGGAGCGGGAGGGCAAGCCCAGCCACAGGGGATGGGGGTGGGAGGGCAAGCCCAGCCCCAGCAACTGGGAGTGGGAGGACAAGCCCAGCCCCAGCAACTGGGAGTGGGAGGGCAAGCCCAGCTGCAGGGGATGGGGGTGGGAGGGCAAGCCCAGCCCCAGCAACTGGGAGTGGGAGGACAAGCCCAGCCCCAGCAACTGGGAGTGGGAGGGCAAGCCCAGCTGCAGGGGATGGGGGTGGGAGGGCAAGCCCAGCCCCAGCAACTGGGAGTGGGAGGGCAAGCCCAGCCCCAGCAACTGGGAGTGGGAGGGCAAGCCCAGCCACAGGGGATGGGGGTGGGAGGGCAAGCCCAGCCCCAGCAACTGGGAGTGGGAGGACAAGCCCAGCCCCAGCAACTGGGAGTGGGAGGACAAGCCCAGCCCCAGCAACTGGGAGTGGGAGGGCAAGCCCAGCTGCAGGGGATGGGGGTGGGAGGGCAAGCCCAGCCCCAGCAACTGGGAGTGGGAGGACAAGCCCAGCCCCAGCAACTGGGAGTGGGAGGACAAGCCCAGCCCCAGCAGATGGGAGTGGGAGGGCTAGCTCAGCCCCAGCAACTGAGAGCGGGAGGACAAGCCCAGCCACAGGGGATGGGGGCGGGAGGGCAAGCCCAGCCCCAGCCACTGGGATCAGAAGGGCAAGCCCAGCCCCAGCAACTGGGAGTGGGAGGGCAAGCCCAGCCCCAGCACTGGGATCGGAAGGGCAAACCCAGCCGCAGGGGATGGGTGTGGGAAGGCAAGCCCAGCCCCAGCGGATGGGAGGGGGAGGGCAAGCCCAACCACTGTGGCTGGGAGCATAAGGGGCAGTGGCTGGGAGCGGGAGGGCAAGACCAGATGCAGGGGCTTGAAGCGGGAGCGAAGCCGGCCTCAGAGAGTTTCTCTCCCTTCTCTGCTTTGCTCCAGCCACAGGAAGCCCTATTCTTGCAGGAATATTCCTGCAACGGGCCTCTAGTATATATATAAAAACCTAAGCGACCATTATGACCAGTCAACCAAACGACTGGTTGACTGGTCACTCTGATGCAGATGCTCAATGCAGAAGCTGCCCCCTGGTGGTCAGTGTTCTCCCACAGCCAACCTCCCCCCATGGTTCCTCTACTTGGCCAGCTGGCCCTGATGGGCCCCAATCACCGGCCAGGTCAAGAGACCCCACCTGTGCATGAATTCATGCACCAAGCCTCTAGCATGTATATAAACTGAGAAAATCTATTGGTTTTGTCCTTCATCAATGAAGTGTCTGGCCACCTATGTAGGACATTTTTATAGCTGGCTTTCATGATGTCCCTGAGGTCTGGGGCAGCAAGGGTTGAAGCACTTACTATTTGCTGTATGATAATTAGGTAGAAATCTGTCTCTGATCCAGAGCACACTCAATAATAAATACAGGGCAATTGCACTTTTAATTTCTAGTATATTTTATTTATAATTTAAAGTTTACATTATATTCAGGTACCCACAAATTAACAACACATACAAGGTCCTTGTCTGTGGTCTCTGCAGCACCATATTGTGACGCAACTGTTCTGATGCAAGGTTTCTCCATCAATCATCACCCTAAACCCTGAGCTCATAAGCTCATCTTTAAAACTCCTAACACCATTGAGTTTGAGTATGTGTGTCTGATATATATCACATATATCAGATCTATACTAATAATAGAGCAATATGCAAATTTTCCAGGACTCTGTCACAGTAACAACCAAACAGCAGGCTGTAGGCTCCGTGGGGTGACCAGGCTGGCAGAGGGATTAGTGAGGGATGACAAAATGGTTGAATAGCAGGCTGCATGGGGTGACCAGGCAGGCAGGGTGGGGGGCAGTTGAGTGCAACCAGGCTGGCAAGGGGAGTGGAGTTGGGGGCAACCAAACCATCAGGGGGCCAGTTAGGGGCAATCAGGCTGACAGGCAGAAGTGGTTAGGGGAGATCAGGCTGGCGGGGGCGGCAGTTCGGAGTAATCAGGCAGGCAGGTGAACAGTTAGGAGCCAGCGGTCCCGGATTATGAGAGGAATGTCTGACTGCTGGTTTAGGCCCGATCCCAGGGACATCCCCTGAGGGGTCCTGGATTGGAGAGGGTGCAGGCTGGGCTGAGGGGACCCCCTCATGCACAAATTCTGTGTATTGGGCCTCTAGTGTACACATACATATTTACTCTGCACAGTGTACCTATTTATCAGCCTCACAACTTTAATAATTCGAAACATTATTACAGGTCACTTTTTCCCCCAAAAAATGTTTGTGGACTCTATACCATGTGTCAGAGCAGCCAGAGCACAGCTGCACTGAGTCTGCATATTCTTCTGAATTCTGCTTGACTATGCCAAGTGTCAGGGCAGATTCCTTCTCAAACCCTGCTCACTATACTAACTGTTGGGTTTGAGCCTTTCTGAAAGGGGCTGGACCATCTTGGACACCAGGTATTAGACAGAGAAGCCATGAGAAGTTGTGGGTATATAACAGAGACTTTATTGTGGGATCTAGTGGCCCTATAGCCATTGCTAACAAGGAACCATCGACAAAACAGTTCTTCACAGTAAAGTCCCATACAGGCAACCGCACACTGGCTGGTTAACAAATACATCTCTTCCACAAAGCAGCAGTAGACTCTGTACCCACAGCCATTATCTAAGCAGCTGCGTGCTGCCTCTGGACCTATGCCTCACATAACAGCAGCACTTGAGCTCTCCCTTGGAGTTATAGCCTCAGTAGCCTCTCCAGCCTCTCTAACTTCTCTCAGCCTTTTTTCCCCCGTACCTGCCTTTTCTCCCCAGCACACTGGCTGGTCAGTAACTTACTTTAATACTATTTAGACAAAAGAGGTGCCTTGCCAA
Organism: Myotis nattereri; assembly: GCF_964212035.1. Classification (NCBI taxonomy): domain Eukaryota; kingdom Metazoa; phylum Chordata; class Mammalia; order Chiroptera; family Vespertilionidae; genus Myotis; species Myotis nattereri. The sequence continues at coordinate 94,699,157 of NC_138077.1, read as the reverse complement.
TGGTTACATCAATCATTTTTGATACATAGGCATGAGTGCACAGTGTACTGTGAGATCGTTGTTCTGGCACCTGCATATGGTAACTTAGTCTTAAACATTCTGATTAAGATTCCCATGTTCAGAGTGGCCTTGGCTGTCCAGCATGCTATCAACTAGGTCTTTCATACTCTGAGTTGCCTTGACTATCTGGCAACTCTGACATGGTTCCCACACCATTCTACTATCCTCAACTTACTTCCTAGTTCAGATGCTCTCAAAGTTATAGCCTTTATTTAATTTAAACTATTTCATTGTTTATAGTCCTGAAGAGAAATGATTGTATAATTGCGTAAACCCTCTATTGTATTTTTAAACTAATAATGTCATCTTCCCCTAAAGAAAATTATAGTAGGAGGAAAGTCAATCAATACATTAGTTGTAGTGCTTTGGGACCATTTTAATTTTTAAATATAGTAACACTAGAAACAAAGACACTCGTAATTATCAATTTCTCAGGCATGGTTAGGACAAATATTTACCTATTCTACCTGGTCTGGCATCACATAGAACCATAGATATCTGTTTAAGGAAACTAGAGGTTTCCTTTTGTACATTTTATACATTTATTTATTTATTTATTTTTACTGTCAACTGAAGATGTTTGGAACATACCACCCAAAAATATGGTGGTCTGGTGTATTGATTATTTTGGGCACATGAAAGGCAACAAACGCAGGCAGATGCTTTCTCTGAACTCTCCTATCTGTGTGAAGTAGGATCTTCCAAAAGAAACTAAATTGTCATAAACCCTCTCCCAGAGAATTTCATTAACTGGGGAAGATTCACTCTTATCACAGGAGAGGAAACTAGAAGTCAATACCATATCTAGACAAGCTTTGTCACAAAGTATCATACTGCTCATCTATTCTTTTAAGGGCCCATTTATTTTTCCTAGAATTCATCTACTCTTCCCTAAGTTGTCTATATCCCCTTCCCTTTCCATATTGAGAGTATATTAGCTCTCAGATATAACTGTCTTTTTGCTATTGACTTTTCCACCCTGAGATGTCCCTTGCATGTAACATTACAAATTAATGTCTATACTTTTTCTCTTGTTAATCTGCCTGTTGTCAGTTTATTTCATAGATCCAGCTATTGAACCTAGGAGTGTAGAATAAAAGTCTCTCCCCCCCCCCCTGCATAATTGATATTAGTATCCCAATTTTTACTTTCATGCACAAAAGAGTTCAGAAGCTTCCCCGTGATAATAAAATAAAGTTTCTCAAGACTTCCTTAAAACCTGATTTGACCTAATTTTCTTCCACTCTGACCCTTATTCAAATAAAGAAACTCTCAGATCCAGTTTGATTTTAATATTCATTGTCACCCAAATGTACCAAAGGAATTGCTATATCCATATTTTCTCATATAGTTTTCCCATCAATGATGCCTTTCTCCATTATCTTACATGTTAACCTTTATATTTTAGAAATAAATTAGAGTGAACATTTGAACTTTTACAATTGCAGTACCCATTTTCCTTTGATCTTCTGGATGAATCTGTATTTTCCTTAGGGAATCAGCTCTCACTTCTTGTGAAAGGCACCATCCCCTGATGCATTGACCTGAGGAAGGTACTGGGCCCTGTCCTTTCCATCCACATGTCCTGCTCCCCTGACCACAGTTCAGAGATGGTCACACACCTCAAGGCGGTCTGATCAGACATATCCCTGACATTTTAGCTGGGAAATCTGAAGAAAATATTTTATCTTTATTTCTATGGACTCATGCCAGAAATGGCAAAGGATGAAACGTGAACGAAGCCTGTTTGGTACAATGACAGTGAAGAGGTATGCAGAGAAAAGAGCTGAAGAGAGAAAAAGACACAGTAAAGATGAGGGAGAGAAACCTTAGGTCTTGAAGACACAGTAAGAGCCCTAGAATCCAGCCTTGCTGGAAGCAGTTTTCTTGCTTAAACATGTCCATGATGTCCCACATCCCTTTGCCCTAACCCAAACCTTTAGGAGGAACAATTCCTGAATGATGTACAGACTTATCAAATTTGCCATATATCAATAAGTACAACATATATTTTAACCTTACAACATCAAGATCGCAATTTTGTTCTTACAGTATAGCTTTTTTAGAGACTGTCTTAAAACATAAATATATAATAATCCACTGAAATGATTATGTTGTGAAAGAAGTAGACATAATAGATTTTATTTGCTTTTTCTCTCATGGTTTAAAATTCCAACTGTATAATTACATTAACCTATTTAATACAGGCAGGCATATTTTATACTACTTTTTACTATTAAATTAATATTTATCTCATATTAATTTGGGGATGAATTTATTTTACTTTTTTCAAGGATTATTATTTATTTAGTGTTCTTCAAAATTACAATAAATATCACAACTCTAGGCACAAAAACTGAGACAATACCTTAAAAGAAATTATTTCATGTTTCATATTATAAAGTAAATAAGTATGTCCTTAAAGAAGAAAATATCCTATATAATAAAGAGGTAATATGCAAACTGACTGTCATGTCCTTGCACAAGGTGGCCACCCCCATGTGGTCAAAAGATGGCCAGCAGGGGAGGGCAGTTGTGGGCGATCAGGCCTACAGGGTAGGGCAGTTGGGGGGAACCAGGCCTGCAGGGGAGGGTAATTAGGGGTGACCAGACCAGCAGGGGAGGGCAGTTAGGGGTGACCGGGCCGGCAGGGGAGGGCAGTTGGGGGTTACTGGGTCGGCAGGGGAGGGCAGTTGGGGATGACTGGGCCAGCAGGGGAGGGAGGGCAGTTCAGGGTGATCATGCTGGCAGGGGAGGGCAGTAAGGGGTAACTGAGCCAGCAGGGGAGGGCAGCTGGAGGCGATCGGGCCTTCAGGGGAGCAGTTAGGTGTTGATCAGGCTGGCAGGGGAGTGGTTAAGGCAGTGGTTCTCAACCTTCCTAATGCCGTGACCCTTTAATACAGTTCCTCATGTTGTGGTGACCTCCAAGCATAAAATGATTTTCGTTGCTACTTCATAACTGTAATTTTGCTCCTGTTATGAATCATAATGTAAATATCTGATATGCAGGATGTATTTTCATTGTTAGAAATTAAACATAATTAAAGCATAGTGATTTATCACAAAAACAATATGTAATTATATATGTGTTTTCCGATGGTCTTAGGCGACCCCTGTGAAAGGGTCATTCAACCCCCAAAGGGGTTGTGACCCACAGGTTGGCGACCCACAGGTTGAGAAGCGCTGGGTTAGGGGGTGATCAGGTTGGCAGGCAGGCGAGCAGTTGGGAGCCAGCAGTCGCGGATTGTGAGAGGGTGCTGGGGTCCAACCCCAGTGGGTCCAGGGGTCCCCAAAGGTGTGGACGGAGTCGGCGAAGAAGGAATGACACGGAGACAGCGTTCAGTTGATTAGCAGCCTAGCCAGGATCTCCAGCAAAGTTCTGGTCTGGATCTCCAGCGAAGTTCTGTTTAGGATCTCCAGCCAGGTTCTGTGTCCATGGTCTCTTGCTAGGTTCTCCAGCCAGGTTCTCCAGGTTCTCCAGCCAGGTTCTGTAGCCATGTTCCCTCGCTAGGTTCTCCAGCCAGGTTCTGTCCAGGTTCTCCAGCCAGGTTCAGTCACCAGGTTCTAGTCAGGTTCTCTTGCCAATTTCTGTAGTCAGGTTCAGTCCAGGATCTTTTGCCATGTTCTCTCGCTAGGTTCTGTCTCTAGGTTCTGAGGCCAGTTTCTGTCCAGGATCTTTTGCCATGTTCTCTCCAGCGAAGTTCTTCTGTCCCTAGAGAACGTTCTGTGTAGGTTCTGTGCCTAGGTTCTGTCTCTCTCTCTTTTTCTTGCTGTCTTGTTACACCTGTATTTATACCAGTTGATTCAATCCTATCAATCTCTATTACAAAGGTTAGGGCGTTTCTTATCTCCATTCCAGGGAGTAAAGATTATGTAGCTTAAGCATGATTGTTCATAGTTAAAGTGATTAATTACCCGCCTGGCACTTAGTTAAGAGGTTTTATTCCCTCCCTAACTTCAGGGGAAAATCCCTACCTGGGGAAACAACCTTTCTCAGAGACCTTGGTTAAAACACATAGTGCCAAGAAGGTGAGCAAACATATTAAGAACAGTATGCCATATATGCCAGGTCCCTTGAAACAGCAAGCATGGACCGGCTCCCGGCAAAAGGGATGTCCGACTGCTGGTTTAAACTGGCAGTCAGACATCCCCCAAGGGGTTCCAGATTGGAGAGGGTGCAGGCTGAGCTGAGTGATACCCCCTCCAGGGCATGAATTTTGTGCACTGAGCCTCTAGTGTTTTATATAAATAGGATAATTAAAAAGCAAAAAACATTTTTTATAAGTCTTTTATTTTTTAAAATATATTCTACTCATGAAAATGATAAAAGAACATAGAAGTTTAATTTCTATTTCAATGAAAATTCCACTTTCACTGTTTCTTAAATTAATATAAGATTTATATAAAATTTTTGCTATTTAGATTTTTAGTCCTATAGCCTATGTTAAATTACTTCATGTATAACTGTTAGCCTTAGTATTAGTAGTGATTGTGCCGCAGGTATGATTATTTGAGAAATCATCTAATTAAAGTATTTCTCTTGCTCTGTCAGTGACAAAAAAGACAGATTATTCAATTATAATATAATTCATAAAATTTTCATCATTATAATACAAATGAGCATTTAGATAGGTATATAGATCCTGTTACCTGATAAAAATGTCATATAACTTCTAGGAGCTATTGTAAATATTTTATATTATAACAATAAGGTTTTTTTCTATGTACATTAATTTCTTTTACTATACTTGAGGCAATATTTTCATTGCTCCCTAAATAAGAATATGAGAAAATACATTATATTCAGCAACAAGCCTAGACAGGATTAAGTTTGACTAATGAAGTATTCTGTAAAAAATGCATTCCTTTAGTGGTCCCAATTCTGCACACTAAAATATTACTTCAATTGTGATTTAGGACCCATTAAGTTGAATCACCTCTCTGTAACAATATCAGTAAGGGAATTTTTGGTAATATGCATTTTTTTATTGTTTTCAGAGAGGAAGAGAGAGAGAAAGAGAGGGGGAGAGAGAGAGAGAGAGAGAGAGAGAGAGAGAGAGAGAGAGAGAGAGAGAGAGAGAGAGAGAGACATCACTGATGGGAGAGAATCATTGATCGGCTGCCTGCTGCATGCCCCATACTGGGGTGGAGCTCAAAGCCCAGGCATGTGCCCTGACTGGTAATTGACCATGACCTCCTGGTTCACGGGTCAGTACTCAACTACTGAGCCACACCAGTTGGTGCAGTAAAGGAATTTTTTAAAGAATTTATAGAGACAGCTAAAACACTAGAATGTGATGAATAGGCTTACACAAAATCATGAAAATACATATAATTTGCTCCACAATTAAAGCATAAAATAATCGAAAAAGCTAAAATATTTATAGGTAGCTTATCTTAACTATGCAAATGCATTTTCTTCACTGTGTATTTGTGGGGAAGCATGAGACTTGGTTGGAAAGCTTGTAAGGAGGATATTCTGAGAAAAGGGAAGTGTGCGGAAGGCCACCTGCCCTGTTTATTGGAATTCTGGCTTAGGGGAGACTTAGGGAAGTGTCGAAGGCAGCGCCCCTAATTATTCCTTGACCTTTCCAAACAAGCCTGTGCATGTGCAGACCCCCATGTATTTATTGGAATCCTTATGCTTAATCCCTGAATACTCTTGACTAGAGGACAATGTAAACACGTGTCCTCCCAAGATTACTCACCCTACTGATTGTATCGAAAGATAAAAATTCCAATAAATGCCTAACGAGGCAGGCAATCCAGGTTGCCTGGCTCCTTCAGCCAGGCCGTCCCCTTATCCTCTCCTTCACAGCAAACATTGTGTCAGAGTAATCCATTCATCCATTGCTCAGGGGCTGCTGGTCAGCCCCGGCATGTATTTAATATGCAGTAGGAGCTTTCCTGATGTGTCAGCATACGGGAGATGCAGCAAAGTAAATATATCTTTTCAGAATGTCAATTCAGGGACATCATTCTGTTCAATGGGGGAACATCTTTCTGGGATATGAATTTTTCCGGAAAAATCTTAAATCCCATAATCAGTAACTATTTTAAATTATTATTAATTTCACCTGGGTTTTTCAACTTCTATTTGTTTTTAAGTACATAATACATTTGTGTAATACAAATTTCATGAGATTATTAAAAATGTTGGTCCTACCTTTGCCCTTTGTCTGAGACATATATTTTTTTAAATATATTTTTATTAAGAGGAAGGGAGAAGGAGAGATAGAAACATCAATGACAAGATAGAATCATTGATTGGCTGCCACCTGCACGCTCCCCACTGGGGATTGAGCCCAAGACCCAGGCATGTGCTCTGACCCGGAATTGAACCTTGACCTCCTGGTTCATAGGTCTATGCTCACCATTGAGCAACACCTACCAGCTAAGACATATTTTTAATGATATTTCTATAGAAAACTATCTTGGAAGTTAGAGTTAGTATCACCTTTAAAGCAAAGAGCAGATATGCTTAGGCCATGATAAAAGATTTGGGTTTCCAAAGCTCAGGACTCCTGAAACTCAGAATTCCTGCCCTGTAACACAAACCACTGCATATACATTGTATCTAAGCCCTTTCTGTCATCTTTGTCAACTTGGAGAGAAGAGAAAGTTGACAGAAATATGTAGATGTACATGTTGCTTGCTCTGATTTTAAATATAAAGTCCTTTACCCCTGACCTAAGAGTTGAAGGTCTTCTGCCAGCATTGATAAAAATTAGAACAGGCTAACTTGTTAACTTATACGTTGGGTAAAATCTCAGCACTTTCATAGTTCTTGACAATTCTGCAATAAGGACAAAATCCAAACATACATGGTTTTCTGGGAAAGGAAAGATGAGGGCTCCACTGGCTGGTTCGGGTTTATGAGAAGACTCCCCATAATCTGGGTGTCAATAATCTTGTCTAAGTTGTGGGTGAGGAGGCTGAGAAATAAATCATCCATTGTGCTACTTTCCAATGAAAGTTCAGAGGCAAGGAGGTGGGAGGTAGGATTGAAACAGTTGCCCAAAGGGTGTTTTGATTGTTGTTTCCTCTTTTCTGTGTTGGGAGAAGGAGAGATGTCTTTGTGATGTGATCTAGCATGTTCCACAGCCCCAACAGATTGCAATGTGAGTGTGAAGGTTGTGACCCCACACCTTCTTCTCCATGGACAGGGCTCCAGAGAGTCAAGGACAGTTTCTTTTGCATGGGAGGGTCGAAAGTGGACTTTGGTCACCTTCCATCAGAGATATTTGCGTGGCCCTATCATTTGTCATGGTTTGATGGCACAGGATTTGGCTACCAGGGGCGGCCATGGTGCCAATGTTCCATTGTGTTAATGATGTTGTGCTA